>NC_086059.1:3750000-5000000 GCF_947568885.1 Cydia strobilella
GAGCGATGTTCTGGTCAAGCCGGAAACCGTTGGTAATACCATGTATTACCAGTAATAGTGGCCATTAATGTCACTATGCATAGGTATGAGGAGTAGGAGAGGCCTGTGTCCAGCATTGAGTTTTTGCAATATGATGATATGCTGTTAGAATGTTGCTGATATAATGAAAATAAATGTTTTCAATGTGCACATCAATGTCAATAAAACAATTAGTAGGTAACGTATTTGCAGTCTAACGTCTAGATTACCTGTTCCTGCGTCCAGTGGCAAGGTTCGACGGTCACCAGAAGAACAGCTATTTGCAGAAAGCTCCCACAAAGCGGCACCACCACCGCCTCCAGCACACTATCTCCCGCATCTTAGGAACAGACAATAACTTTGATGGATTTACCATCGATGCCGATGTACCATGGATTTTCGATGACCGGGTTTAACTTTTCCGTTTCACGAAATATCACAACATCATTTAAGAGTACTTGATACCTATGTAAAAAAAAATGAAAAATACTTCTTTTAGTCATGCTTTAAAAATAAATAAACTCAACTTAGGAAAGAAGTCAAATATTTTTATTAAATATTCTCATTTGTGCTTTTAAGTAGGTACTAGGCACACTACTACAAATATATAGGTAAATTGTGAACTGAAATGTCATAATCATAAACAATATAAACATATTAAAGAAAAAGTTACCAAGCCTTCCAGTGGCAGAGGCCGGTACGGCTTGGTCACTTGATCTAAGTACAATGACATCTGTTTTTATACCACGTCGGTGGCAAACCAGCATAACGCCCGCCTGATGGTAAGCGATCACCGTAGCCTATCGACGCCTGCAACTCCAGAGGTGTTACATGCGCGTTACCGATCCTGACACCGCGCAGCCTCGTTGATATTTAAATCCCAAAAGGAGGAAGGTTTTTTTTTTAATGTTTGCTACCTCAGAGCTCGGACATTTCTTAACCAATTAGTAAAAAGGTTTTTTTTTGTATTAAAGATTAAACTCACTCAAAACCAGAAACGTGTAGTACGGATTTAACACAAGATGCAGAAATGAGGCCATAAGAATGGCCATGATGATCGTGCCGTTGGTCTCGTTCATCTGTCTCATCAGCTCGCCGATGTGCCCGTACGAGGAAGCGAGACGGCGAACCATGGATTGCACTTGCAATGGATACGCGGCGAAGTCTGACCCTTAAATTGAAATCATATTAAAAAAAAACGGCCAAGTTCGAGTAGGACTCGCGCACGAAGGGCTCCGTACCATGACGCAAAAAGCGGCAAAAAAATCAGGTTTGTTGTATGGGAGCCCCACTTAAATATTTATTTTATTCTGTTTTTATTATTTTCTGTTATAGCGACAACAGAAACACATCATCTGCGAAAAAAAAAACTAGCTATCACGGTTCATGAGATACATACACAGACAGACAGCGGAGTCTTAGTAATAGGGTCCCGTTTTTACCCTTTGGGTACGGAACCCTCAAAACTACACAAAAAAACGGACTAGTCTTGAGTCTGAAGGCGAAGTGATGCTCTAACCGCGAATAAGGTAAGAAGTTTTGCTAATCCTTATTTTCAATTAATTATACCATTGATAAAAATATATGCTAATTGTAATAATGTTATATACATCTGTACCTGAAGGAGTTATGTCATAGTCTCTCTCTGTGAAGCAATCCACGACGGGTTTCGGAGGACTTAGGTTTACTTCTAACATCGCAGTTCCTCCGGTCTTTAGCTTCACTATATACATACGAAATAAATCATAATTAAACTAAATAATCTGGATTCAAAAATTGGTTAGTCATTTAAGTTCCATTTAGACAGCGGGAACTGGCATTTAATATTCGATACGTTGCTAACTACAGACCTACAATGAATTCAGTCGATCGATCGAATACCGCAATGTAACGAAAATCGTAAAAACAAAATCAACATTCAAATAATAGTCACACCTGAACGAAGATACTCGCAGTAGGCGCTAGTTGAACGTAGCCGTGGCGCCATGAACAACTAAACTGACGAAGCCCACCTACTATAGAAGAGTAGTCACCGTGATGCAGTCGCAGCAGGTGTTGGTTGACCGCAGCCGCGGCGTTGTGAACAGCCAAAGTAACGAAGCCCCACTGAAGCAGCGCCAGCAGACCCAGATAGTTGCCTATGTAGTACGAGCTGTACATTATCACTATCGACCCTGAGAAAATTTATTGATTTTAGTGAATGAACGTAAAAAATGGTATACGTTTTACAAATGATACACATTTTAGAACTTTGAAAAGTGCAAAATAAAATACAAGTGCTCGATATACACGCATCAGCTCCAAGAGCTGCTAGTGTATCAAAATAAATAGTAAATAATAATAATAATGAAGGGTTAAGTGGGTACTTATCGGAGAGTGAGAGTTATTACGAAAGCACTACGCCACAAGCATGGAAAAATTGACGAAATGCGTTATAATAGGCACAATGCATTCAAGGATGCGCAATATCATCAAATATTGTAAATTGTTTTTTGTAAATACACAATAAACATGTTTTCCCCGTGTTGTGGCAAAAGTATAGTTTCATCACATACCAAAGAGGATATAATAAGATAGAGTTGTACTGTCATACTAGATTTTGTAACCACAGTAAATTTACTGCCATCTATCGACACACCTTAAAACTAAAAATGAAGATTTATAAAAATACGATAAGATGTATTTAAATATGTATAAATGTTTTTTTTTATTTGCATTAATTATTTTTATGATTTTGACCCATGTTCTTTCACTGATATTCGTTTAAATTGTTAAATAACAAACGAAACCGTCAACGCCATCTATACGACAGTAGGCCAAAGCTAGTAGCGCCCTCTGATCGAGAATCAAATTTTCTTGATTTTCGAGGCACGTTTTTTCCTTAGACTGTATCCATCTATTACGGAGTTATATTTATAATATATATTTGATAATACCTACTATTACCAAAGACTCATTATTGTACTAGATGAGTATATGTATAAAGTCTATAAGACAAATTACGTGTTTCGAATTTGACAGCTACACCAGATGGCACTGTGATTGAGATGTGAAAATTCAATGATTACAAAACATGTGGCGCAGTTACAGCGCCATCTGTTTTGGCTGTCAAACTAGAGTACCTCTCTATTACAATCAATAACTCTTTGCCTCTTTGATTTAACTTATTCTGTGGTTTCGCGTAGTATATTCACCGAATAAGTAATAGTATTATCATAGTATAGTATCGTATACGGCATGCAGTCAAATGTTACCCGTCAATTTTGCTTTAAAGACCGTTTCCACTTACAGTTGTATCCTTTATCAATACTGTACTGGAACCATATGTAGGCGTCAGCAAACTGAACCATTAAGGTGCTCAACAAAATACTAGTCACTGCGATGACGCCAATCTTCTCCATTTTTTGGCATCCGGTATTATTTAGGTCAGCATTGATCTGAAAAAAAGGAAAAAGGATTACTGCGAAAAAATTGAGCGTCACCCGTTGTATTTAAATGAAACCTAGGTATTGCGTATTAAATAGTAATTGATATTGACATTGTAAAACTACTAGTATTTAGTGTCTTGTTTGTTTTTAATTCTTTTAGATTGATAATTAACCCTCCACCCTCCACTAGATAGGGTTAAGTACGTAACTTGCTTGATTGCAAATGAAGGATGATATGATTTTTAGTTTCCATTTTCTTTTACATATATATGCAGGCTCTTCATCTTGTATTTCTCAGATTGATTTCTAATTCTCCTGGTACCAACACTGAGCTGCAATAACAACAACTGCCTAACAACCTAACAATACTTCTATCCTGATACAGTCAACATCAAAAGTAGCGGATGATCTACCATTCTCTAATAACTTGACAAAGAAAGATATGTCTCTACTGTCCGCGCGCCAATTCCGTGCATTCGGAGGTCGAGGAAGTGGGGGGGTATGCGCCGCGCCCGTACGTACAAAATGACACCACTCGGTCATGACGCCCAACATTCCTAACATTCCTCAGCCGTGCACGGAATTCGCGCGCGGTCAGTATATGTAGAACTCTATATCTGATAGATTGGATTTCTATTTTGAGATGTGTTCCAGGGTGGCAGATACTTTTGGCGCGTTGTTTAACCCGCTAATATTCGTGCTGACTGCACCTTCTGCAGGTCCCTCAGCAATCGTATGAGTTTCTCCATCCGGGCGGAGCCGCGGTACACAGCCAGGCTGGCTATGGCGAGCACCAGGGCGAGGTCGGCGATCCATACAAAAGTTGTCACGGCGGATTCGCCGAGGCGGATACTCTTGCTTGGATCTTCTTGGAAGTCTAGAATTAAGGCTGCTAGAGCTACGAGATCTGAAATGAACACTGTTTATAGAAACAAGATACTATGTACATAACAATTAACTTACAGTGTTATTTCGTACTTATCAGGTGTCATTAGTATGTCGTCATTATAAAAGCTTTTTACCTATACATCTTGTCGGGTAATTAAAGCAGAATCTGCTTGATAATCAATAAAATTAAGATGAATAAAAAAAAACTACCAAAAATTACTAATTCCACGCAGGAGAATTCGCGGGCTTTTGCCCTTTGGCTTTTGGCTTTTTTAAATTTTAAACGCCAATTATAGAGTACTTTTGCTAGTACTCTATAATTGGCGTTTAAAATTACTTTACTTTGTGCAAAGTTTGTCAAATAGTCTCAATACTCACTAAGAGCAGTCATAAAAACGCGCTGGAAGACGTCAAGCGGCGGCGACACCACTATGTGCCAGCCGGCGTCCGCGGCGGTGAAGTTCAGCGGGGCCACTCCTGCGCATCTCGAGATTCGTAGTACTAGCGATAGCGCGCCGCCCACCAGGCACTCTGTAGGGGGACCTAGGAAACAGAGAGTCCTTGGGTTAAGAATTTGATGTTACCATTTGTAACTACGTTGACGTTCGTACCTAACTACGTTAGGTAAGTTTCTCCTAAGCATCTTGAGGTGCAGAGCACCAGCGATAGCGCACCGTCCACTAGGGACTCTGTAGGGGGACCTGGAAGAGAGGGTTAGGACTGACTCTGCTAAGAACAATTATGAAAACGCGCTGGAAGACGTCAAGCGGCAGCGACAAAGTAGGCGAGGTAATCAAAGGGGGTGGGCTGGTAATAACCAACGTGTACTGCAACTTCGTAAACTTTAACAATACATGTAGACTACACAAGTTTTTTCTAAACATTTCGAGGCTCATAGCACTCGCGATAGCGCACCGCCGACTAGGCACTTTGTTGGGGGACCTTGGATAACGAGGATTATGACTGACTCGGCATAATTATAACAGTCATTAAAACGCGCTGGAAGACGTCAAGCGGCGGCGATACCGCAATGCGCCAATCTGTTTCCGTGGGCGTGAAGCTCACTCCTTTTTTTTTTTTTAATCTACATATTTAAAAGGAGCCTTTATAAGCTCACTCCTGAGCATCTTGAAACTCGTAGTACTAGCGATAGCACGCCGCCCACGAGGCACTATGTAGGGGGGTTGTGGTACAACCATCTTAAAGGAGAGAGAGGTTAAGATGGTTGTAGCAAGCGTTGGTAATATCAAATGTACTTTTTAGGGTTCCGTACCCAAAGGGTAAAAACGGGACCCTATTACTAAGACTCCTCACCCTCAGTTCGCCTGTCCGTCTGTCTGTCACCAGGCTGTATCTCATCAACCGTGATTGCTAGACAGTTGAAATTTTCACAGATGATGTATTTCTGTTGCCGCTATAACAACAAATACTAAAAAATACGGAACCCTCGGTGGGCTAGCCCGACTCGCACTTGTCCGGTTTTTTTTATTTCATCTAAGTCAATCAAAAAACCATACCACGATACCCGTAACTGCTCTGTTTTTTATACTCTCGAAATGCCGCTGATTCCATGATGCACCGTAACAATGTTCATTTATTTTTTACACCCTCAATTCCCTTCTTCATATACGTCATAATAATATTATTCGAGAGGCTTTACACTTGGTTTCGAAAATTCGTAAGTCACTACGAGTGTCATATAAAGATGCGTCATATCGTGTTTGGGCGGAGATTAGACTGAAGTCGGATGAGTGATTTATTAACCGCGGAAGCTTAATCGACTGACGACTTAAGGATGACTCACGTTAGACCGGGTCGTATCCGGGCCGGAACTTCCGGCGCTTACTTTTCTATGACATGACAGGTGATCACGTGATGCTTTCTATAGAAAACTAAGCGCCGGAAGCTCCGGTCCGGACACGGCCCGGTCTAACGTGAGTCATCCTTTAATGACTTTAATGTCCGTCTTCCGGTTCGAGCGCCATCTTGATAGTCACGCGTCACGCGTCGTGATTAATTCCTTTGTTTTTATTATTATTAAACGGTTTTATTTAGCTTGACCCCGTATATACTTACCTTTGTATGTATGTATAATAATATGATTGTTGCTATGAAACAAATCCTTAGTGACTTATTACTGACCCAACTCTTCAGTTCTGATGCACGGTTACTGCCTGTCTTAACCGCCAGGGTTGATAAAGTTCTGATTTCAAAGTAAGATTTAAAGCGTTGGGCAGGGGCATTTTTATTTAAGAGGCCGTAGTCGATTTTGGAGCAAAAATGTAAAATTGATAGATTTAGTCGTTGAAATTATACACGTTTTGTTACGTAATATCTAAATAACAAGTATTGATTTCTATTAGCACGTCTTCTCATCTTGCCTTTTAATAATGAGGTCGGGAGCGTGCGTCACCGGTAATGCATGAAGAGAAGAGGCAGTTTTTAAAAATTCATCAAAAAATCATGGTGGTAAATTATACAAATTCATGTATAAAAATAGTTTCAGCAAATGTTGTAGATTGTTTAAGTATCAAAATTACGTTGAAATTAAGTCGATTCTCAGAGAAATTGTCACTTGTTTTGAAGTAATTTCTGGAGAAATTTGATTTAGTCTAACTTTCATTTACACTACTTCAAAGTCATAATTATAAATATGTAGTCTGATAAACGTCAAGTACAGGATATGTGTAATACAAAATTACCATGTTTAGCAGTCCAAACTTTACGAAATTTACAAATAAGAGCGACAAAATCAGTGCTTTACGCGCGTTTACCTAAACGTCCATCAGAAAAGCAAACATTACTGATTTAGTGAGTCTGTTTTCAAAAAATTGATCTGATAAAAGGTAAGATAAGAAGACGTGCTAATAGAAACCAGTACTTGTTATTTCAATTAGGTAACAAAAGGTGTAAAATTTCAGTGTAAAACGTCAGCGACGCCATAATTACGTCATTATGACGTCGCTGACGTCACTTTGATACCTACTCAGTTTTAGGTAGAGGCATTTACGTTTCATAATTACCTCCAACTCATCAGATATGATATGATGCTGCAGGGTTACTGCCTATCTTAACCACCAAGATTGATATAGTTCTGATTTCAAAGAAGGATTTGAAGCATTGGGCAGGAGCATTTGCATTAAATAATGGGGTTACTGATGCATTACCGATTTTTTTTTGCCAAATTTTCATATCCCAAACTATCTTTCCCAAAAATTTATTATATTATATTAATACCTGTTATTGTTGTAAAAGTTATACTGATGAATGTCTTTAAGTATGTCAATGCCTTTTTTATTATAAATGTCGTTACCAACGCTTGTCACACATAAACAGAGTAAATACAAACAAAAGATTAGATGATGGTTGATTCGAACGTAGATTGGCCGGTTCAGCCGGTTGGCTTTACAATTTACAGGATACGATTTGTGTGGATTTTCTGTATTTATTGAACAACCCACAGTTTTATAAATCGTCGGTGGCAAACAAGCAAATATTCCGCCTAACGATAAACAATGCATTCGACTCCGGGGGCTTAGCCAAGACGACAATCGTACAACGCGATGTAACTTAAACGTCTAAGGAAAAGGAAAAACGTATCGGGATGTCAGATACTACGAACAGTAACGTGACTATTTCCATACATTTCTGTTTCGATTTGCGATTGGCATTTTTGGTATACTATAAACCAAACTAAAACTAAAACTGGTATAAACCACTTATAAAAGTAGCCAGAAAAGCACAGGTTTTAAAATGAATATAACAAAAGTGTAGCCTTTGTCACCTGAGCTATAATAGGCCACACACACAACACTTGACAGAAACCTAACTACACACCTACTGCAAAACTTTACCTACCATGAGTTGGCATTTGACATTTACGCTAGCGGGTGCGTGAACTCGATCTCACCAATACATCAGTGCGAGCGAGACGGACTGCGATCGGGATCACGCAGTCGCTAGCGTAAACGTCAAATATCAACTCGTGGTAGCCGTATTTGTTACTCGTACTTCGATGGTACTTCGTACACTAACTGCCAATGTGACGTTTTCAATCTAAAGGTACCACATTGTCGCTTAACATAAGGACGAAAATTGATTGATCTTTATACGAAAAACCTGTCAGAGAGTCCTTATGCTTATGGCAAGCGCCATTTGCTTGAAAACGACACATATACTATTATAGACTGCTAAAATCATAACAGTTACTTTAGACGTTGCCAGAGTCGGGTAAAAATTAGCTCAGAGCTCAATAAATTGCACTTTTTCAACAGATTTTGCAATTCTTGTGCTGGCCGCCAATCTGGTATCCACCGACAAACAGCTGCCAGGTACTCCGCAACACAAATCTAGCATAGCATAGGTATATGAACGAGCAAAGAAAACCAATTATATAGCTTTTTAAAATATATTTTTTTGATTCTTATTATTGAATTTCGATTTGTGTTATGAAATTGTTAAGTACCCAAAAATGACTGCGGCCTACGTTTTGTCCCTTGTGTTAAAAATGACTGCGGCCTACGTTTTGTCCCTTGTGTTAAAAATGACTGCGGCCTACGTTTTGTCCCTTGTGTTAAAAATGACTGCGGCCTACGTTTTGTCCCTTGTGTTAAAAATGTGCTTCCGTGTTATATATTATTTATTGTCATAGCCGTTATATAAACAAATTAACAAACTGTACAAATGGACCGCGAGCCAGGCGCAAATTTCGTCAGTCATCGCCTACCGGGCGAAAACTCGTATAGCGGTTAACGGCTATGTATGATGAACCCTCGTGAACGTCAGCTGCCGCTCCGTTGGTGGGTTGAGGAATGGCAGCCACCGAAACACGTAACACGGTCTTTCTACCGCGATACAATCGGCTGACGATTTGTTTTATTAACAATAGCATCTAAACTATCATCTGACAAAGTATCAAGCGGGAGGTGATGACAAAAAAAAATTATAGACTTTTTTGCTGCCATTCCTCAACCCACCAACGGAGCGGCAGCTGACGTTCACGAGGGTTCATCATACATAGCCGTTAACCACTATACGAGTTTTCGCCCGGGAGGCGATTGGTCATGGAAATCTGTTCCTGGCCCGCGGTCTAAAACAGGGTAAAAGTGACACAAGTATTTTAGATAAAATAAAAATGAATGAATATATAAATTGAGTTGACTTTCAACATAGAAGCGCCATGACACACGGAGTAATAGAGCGAGAAGCTAATATATCTGTCTCACACAGAACATATACAACCTTGTTACATTGTTTCACAAAACCCTGCAAGCATCTCATCATCACACTTAAACACCAATTTATAGTCCAATGTGTATTTGATGTACTGCAGTACTCTTTTTAAAGCTGCTAACAGCATGTCACTAGCCGAATCTTGATAACTACTGAGTATGGACATAGCAACGCAAATGACAGGTCTTGTACCTAAAGCCGCGTACATCAAGCACCCAATGATCTGCATACAAATATTTTCTGTGCTACCTTTACATTTATCACCTTCTAGCTTCTAGCACTTGAGTGTTGAAGTTGTAGTCCATGGAGTTATTAACAGGTTTGCAGTCATACATACTGAACCTTTTAAAAACGTTTTTCAGATATTGCTTTTGACATAACTCAGTAGCATGACTTTCTAAATTTTGACATTTATGCCCAAGAAATCTGAAATTAAGCCTAAATCTTTCATTTCAAATTCCTTTTTTCAACACTGCTTTTAACCATTTGTGACATCTAAATGATGTCACAGGTGGTGGATAGTGAACGGCCACCAGATATGGTGGTTAGCTGCGAATACGTGAATAAGCAGTCCCCAACCAAACAGCGGCAAGATTACCAGGACGTGATGGAAAGCCCAGTGGGATGGGCTTGCCTAAAAAATATCGCACTAGTCCCAAGACGATCTTGCGACATGGCGAATAAATGCCGCCAGTAAATAGGCATTCCCCTAGTACCCGGCAGCAGGGATACTAGTAGTGGCAGAGGGCCGAAGAAAGGGATTTCTGGTAGGGCTTCTGTACATAAATCAGAAGGCGGGAAACCGGGTTTTGAACTGCGGTGCGGAAAGCAAGGGAGGAAACTACCGCGCTACATTTTTCCTCAAAAAAGGAGTAATGGAAAATGACAACAAGTAATGAGTTATTGGTTCTTGACAGCGGGCTTCCACGAAGAAAAATGCCGTGGCGGTCCGAGTCCGGCAGGTGCAGACGCAAGGCTGAATCGGTCGTCATCATGCGAAATCCTTGCCAGATAGGGACGTGGAATGTGAGGACAATGTTAGTGGATGGAAGGTAGAGGAAATGAAGATGGAGATGGTAAGGTTAAAAATAGATATTCTAGGACTAAGTGAGGTCCGGTGGGGGGGTAGTGGAGATTACTGGGATGGCGATTTTAGGATTATATATACAGGAGAGAATCAAGGAGCCAACGGAACTGCAATAGTATTCAACAAGAAATGGGGCCAGTTGGTGGATAACACGATTCATCATAGTGACAGAATAACCGCTGTGAAAATTAAATCTCAACCCTTAGACACACCCGTATCTTGGACACGGCGCGGATAGTCCGCCGGTTCCTCTCTCTGCGGCCCTGACCACCGGCAGCTTGGGCCCTGCCCCGCTGCTGGCGGCACCCTAGGTTAGGTTTTTTATAATTTGTTTATATGTATTTTGTATTGTTTTGTAAGTGTTTTTATATTTTACTTTTATATGCATATTATAAAAAACCTAACATAAGAAAAAGAATAAATAAAGAGAATAATAATAATAATAATAATTTCAGGGTGACAGTCTGAGTCCCCTGTGGTTCTGCCTAGCTCTGAATCCTCTCAGCACCCTGCTGAAGGATTCAGGGTCAGGTTGCCGGCTTCGGAGAGAGGGTGAAGTCATTTCTCACCTTCTGTACATGGATGACCTCAAGCTATTTGCGCCAAATAACCAAGACTTGATGGTGCTATTGAAAACAACAGAAGTTTTCAGTACCGCCATCAGAATGGAGTTTGGTGTCGATAAGTGTGCGGTTATGCATGTACAGCTGGGGGAGGTTGTAAATTCAACAAATTTACAACTTTCTGAGACAATGTCTTTCAGATCTATCTCTGAATCAGAAACCTATAAATACCTTGGTATGTCACAGTCGTTGGGTATTGAGGGCGAGAGTATTAGACGGTCGGTGAAGGAGCGCTTTTTCAGTCGGCTCACAAAAGTCCTTAACAGTCTTTTGTCAGGAGGCAACAAAGTGCGCGCCTTCAACGCCTGGGTAATGCCCATACTCATATACTCCTTTGGCATACTAAGGTGGACTCAGACCGAGCTGGACGCCCTGGATCGGAGGGTCCGTCTAATGCTCACCACACACCGTATGCTACACCCACGCTCGTCAGTTATGAGATTGTACATCTCACGGAAGTGTGGAGGTCGAGGCTTCCTTAACGCCAAAGATCTCCACAACCGCGAGGTGTGCAATCTCAGGAATTATTTCCTTAACAACGAGTGTGGTGTGCATCGTGATGTGGTGGCAGTGGACAGGAACTTCACGCCGCTCTCCTTGGCAAACGAGAACTGGCACAAACCTGTGGTACAAAGTGCTGCGGGCCGCAGGGCGGTATGGGAGAGTAAGGTGCTACACGGGCGGTTCTACAAGGCCCTCATGGGACCTGATGTAGACCTGCTCGCGTCGGTGAACTGGTTACGATTCGGGGACCTCTTCGGAGAAACCGAGGGTTTTGCCTGTGCAATTACGGACGAAGTTATGATGACGAACAACTATCGGAAATATATCCTGAAGGACGGTACGGTCGACATTTGTCGGGCATGCCGCCGTCCCGGAGAGTCACTCAGGCATATCATTTCCGGTTGTTCTCATCTTGCTAACGGCGAGTACTTGCACAGACATAATCTCGTAGCCAGGATTATTCACCAGCAGCTTGCTCTTCTATACGGCCTTGTGGACCGCGAAGTACCGTACTACAAGTATTTACCTGTGCCAGTTCTCGAGAATGGTCGTGCCACGCTCTATTGGGATCGATCTATCATCACTGACAGGACTATTGTAGCCAATAAGCCTGACATTGTGATAATAGATCGATCGCAGCGCCGGGCCGTGCTCGTCGACATCACCATCCCCCATGATGAGAATCTCGTGAAAGCCGAGAAGGACAAGTCCAGTAAGTACCTAGACTTGGCTCACGAGATAACCGCCATGTGGGATGTTGATTCGACGATCATTGTCCCGATAGTCGTTTCAGCGAACGGTCTCATAGCGAAGAGTCTCGACCAACACCTTGAGAGACTCTCGCTAGGTGGTTGGATCAAGGGTCAGATGCAGAAGGCGGTGATCTTGGACACGGCGCGGATAGTCCGCCGGTTCCTCTCTCTGCGGCCCTGACCACCGGCAGCTTGGGCCCTGCCCCGCTGCTGGCGGCACCCTAGGTTAGGTTTTTTATAATTTGTTTATATGTATTTTGTATTGTTTTGTAAGTGTTTTTATATTTTACTTTTATATGCATATTATAAAAAACCTAACATGAGAAAAATAATAAATAAAGAGAATAATAATAATAATAAATCCAAGAGGAGACAGAATGGTACAGTTTTGCAAAGAGAACGATTTAGTTGTTACTAATACTTTTTTTAAACTTCCAAAGAGACGGATTTACACGTGGAAAATGGCCGGAGATATAGGACGTTACCAATTAGATTATATACTAGTTAAGTCCACATTTAGAAATCAAGTAGAATCATGTAAAGCCTATCCCGGAGCTGATCTAAACACTGACCATAACCTAGTACTAAGTAAACACAACTTTTACAGTAGAAAACAAAAAAGGAAACAAAAGCCAAAGAAACTTGATCCTTAGAATCTCAGTGATAAGAATAGCAATACAAGAGTGTAATTTAGTAATAGAGTAGGAGATAAATTGAAGGAGTATAAGAATGCAGATGTATGTAATAATTTAAGTATAAATGATAAATGGGGCAAAATAAGAGACATTCTGACATCCTCAACCGAAGAATGTATAAAAAGGGAGAAAATAGTACCGAGAAAAAACTGGATGACTTCTGAAATTATGGATTTAATGATACAAAGGAGGAAATTCAGGAATGGAAGTGATGAAGACAGTATAAAGCAGTACAAAAGACTAACTAACAAAATTACAACAAAATGCAGAGAATGCAAAGAGAAAGATACCTTAGAAATGTGCCAAAAAGTTGAGGATTTAATTCAAAGGGGTCAAATGGATAAGGCTTACAATACTATAAAAACTGTGCACAAAAAACGTACAACGAGAAGTACGACAATTTTGGATGAACAGGGTAACATATTAATAAATAATAGTGAAATACTAGAGAGATGGAAGAGGTATATTGAAGAACTTTATAAGGGAGAGGGATTGAATGAAGATGATATGGAAGATGAGAGACCGGTAGAGGATTATGATATGGGTCCAGCTATTCTCAAGGAAGATTTTGAAAAAGCCTTGTCATGTATCCACAGTGGAAAAGCCGCAGGAGATGATGGAATATATATTGAAATGATAAAATATGCCGAATGTGAACCCATGAAAGACGAGATTTTTTAGACTAATAAAAATGTATGCTACAGGACAGTTACCATCAGACTTCATAATTAGTAAAACCGTTACACTTCCGAAAAAACTAAACACTCTTAAATGCGAAGAACATCGAACCTTAAGCCTTATTTCACAAGCATCCAAAATTTTACTTAAAGTTATCCAAAACCGATTACGGCCAATAGCTGAACGACACTTAGGACCAGATCAATATGGGTTTAGGCAAAATAAAGGAACCAGAGAGGCAATTTTTGCGCTTAGAAATATAGTTGACAGGCGACTGGAGGTAAACCTAGACACTCATATAGCTTTTATTGATCTCGAAAAAGCTTTCGACAAGGTGGATTGGAAAAAGATGATGGGTATCCTACGTGAAATTGGAGTCGACTACAGGGATAGAAAGATCATTTATAAACTTTATAAGAACCAGGAGACCATTATCGAAGTAGGAGAAGAGAGAGGGAAAGCCAGAATCAGACAAGGAGTGAGACAGGGGTGTCCACTATCACCACTCATCTTTAATATTTTCATAGAACAGGCCATAAAAATTATAACAGAATCAGATTTAGGAGGAATTAAAGTAAACGGAAACAAAATTCATTTCATACGTTTTGCCGACGATATCGCGGCATTTGCCAATAACCGAAGTCAATTACAGCAACTAGTCTCCAAAATGGACGAAATTTTTATTCAATTCGGACTTAAAATAAATTGCAAAAAAACTAAAACTTACAGTTGCAAAAAACATTCTGACAGCATCGAACCGCCCAAAAGTTTACAAACCCATCATACTACAGGACACACCCATAGAACAAGTCAATCAGTATAAATATTTAGGAAGGGTGATAACCAATGACTCTAAGATGTACCGAAGACATTAAGCAGAGAATCGCTATGGCTAAAGGAGCCTTCAATAACAAAAAAGAACTACTTAAGGCACGCATTTCCAAAAAAGCCAAGAAACGATTGATAAAAGTGTTTATCTGGAGCATTGCGTTGTATGCGAGTGAGACGTGGACACTGAGACAAAAAGACAGAAAAAGGTTGAAAGCTTTCGAAATGTGGTGTTGGCGGAGGATGGAAAGGATTAGCTTCACTGAAAGAAAGACGAATGAAGAGGTTTTGAATATGGTAGGAGAAAGGCGAAGCTTATTAAATACCATAAGGAATAGGAGAGGCAAGATGTTAGAACACGACAACTTTTTCCTTAACATCCTGGAAGGAAAAATTGAAAAGACGAGAAGCAGTGGAAAGCCTAGAATCACATATCTGAGCCAAGTAAAAGAGAATGCATCGTACGAGCAAATCAAAAGACTGGCTCAGGAAAGAAAGGACTGGCAATTACTGCACCGACAAGAGCAAAGCCCTTTAAGTGATGATGATGATGATGATGAAATGATGTCAGTCGCGCGTGCATTTTGCTCTTGGAGCGAGCGAAACGCACGGGCGACTGATATCATTGATATCATCCTTGAAAAACAAACCGCTGGGATTTCATTCGGCTATTTGGTTGATATAACATGGTGGGGCTGTTGTCGCACAACTAGGAGACTTACACACAGTACACTACACACGGGTAAATTTACCTACTGTCTTAATATTTAATCAAGTAATTATCACACGACATGCACATATGGGGCATTTTCTATGAAAAGGGACCTTATTGTCGATGGCGCTTACGCCGCTTTCATTTCATTCCGCTTACGTAAGTACATCGTATATATATATACTATCTGTTGTGACCTGGGTTCCGGCAGAAAATCAGAGCCGTGACCCTTTTGTCCTGCTGCAACGCACACAGTTTGTACATAATTGTACACCATTTCTGTCTCACTTTTATTATGGTAATTTCGTTATAATTTTATTCTTTGCTAGTGAAAGTAATAATTTTTTTTTTCTGGTGTGTTTGTAAATTCATATTGTGTGTAATTGCAGCTGCCTAATAAATGATTTATCTATCTATCTATCATTTAAATATAATTTTGATGTCACAATGTAATTTAATATGGCCTCCTGTACACATATTGTTTTAGTTTTAGTCCTATCGTTTCAGTGATCGGTGAGTGCTTGGAACTGCATGAGAATGACGAGGTAGGTCGCCACGCCGCCAAACATCTGTAAAGTAAACAGATCTTTAATATTATTGGCTCTCCGAACTTTTAAATATTTGTAAGCAATCTGTTGAGTACTTAATATGCGAATAGCGGATTAGTCTAAGGGTCTAAACTAAAAGAACTGGTGTGTGACGAACTCGGATATTTGTTTCTGAGGTTTGGGTGTTTTCTATGTGTTTAAGTATTAATAAATATTAGCTGAGAGATAGGGGTTGTGATCCTCGCTCCGGATCGTACCTGGTACAACAGATCTCCTTGGCAATTCAACGGGGCAATGCTGCCAGTGTCATGGGGACGTTTGGGCCGGCTACGGTCCGGGGTGGCACCATAGCCTAGTTTAATTTAGTGGACTTTCTATTTTTTTGTGACTTGTCAAAAGCCTTTGACTGTGTTGAGCACTTGACTTTAAAACTAAAGCTTAAACATTACGGGTTATCTGATACCGCTATTAACCTAATTTCAAGCTATCTCAGTGAAAGAACACTGGTTGTGATTAATGAAACCCAGTCGGAATCCGCTGCTATTAAACTAGGAGTGCCCCAGGGGTCAATTTTAGGCCCATTTTTATTTTTAGTATCTATAAATGACCTTCCGTGTATTGTAAAAGATCATTGTGAAATTGTGTTATTCGCGGATGACACATATTTAATTTTTAAAGTTAGTCGAAACATTGAAAACTATACAGACATAAATAGTACCATGAATATGGTCTCAAATTGGTTCATAATTAAATTAATAATAATGCTGTTGAATTCCACAAAAAAACTAAGTGGATTAGATTCACATTACCTAATGTAAAAATTACTAGTGGGAGTATATTTATAAATAATGAATGTCTAGAAATGGTGGATAAGACTCTCTTCTTCTTCTTCTTGGTTCTTAGGTTAGACCATAGATAAAATTTGCAATGGAGTCCCCATATATCTTCTCTAGGAAACCGATTGAGTTCAGCAGCATACGCAGTCAGAAGGATTAGGCAACTAACTAACGTGGAAACAGCCCGAATGGTGTATTTTAGCTATTTCCACAGCCTAATGTCATATGCAATTCTAGTGTGGGGTAAAGCTGCCGATATACAAACTATTTTTGTATTGCAAAAAAGAGCAGTGCGGAACATATATAATTTAGGGTCACGTATTTCATTAAGAGAACGTTTCAGAGAAATAAATATACTAACAATGGCATCACAATATATTATATATGACTGCATATTATATGCTCTAAAAAATTTAGAAACCATTCAGAAAATGCACAGAAATAATCACAAAATAGCAATAACTAGATCTCGTGTTAAGAGAGTGAAGAAATCTTTTCTAGGACAGTGTATACAGTTTTACAATAAGTTGCCAAGGGAGGCACTGGATTTACCATTACCTGGACTTAAAAAATATATTAAATCTGGTCTACTGCATAATGCATATTACACAGTCGAAGAGTATATTAATGATAAAGATGCATGGCCTTCTATAAGTAAATGAATAAATTATGAAATGTATTTGTATTGGTAGTAAATTTTAATTGTTGAATGTTGTATTTTGTAAGCTGTTATTTATTTTTTAATTTAGTTGTAATGTATGTTTGACGATTCAAAAGAGATTGTAAAATCCTACTTGATTAAATGAAATCCTATTCTATTATATATATTCTACAGTTTTTTTATTGTGACGTTATAATGTAAGCTTTATAAAATAAATAAATATATTTATAAATATATACATATATATCATATTATAAATGTCGTAGTCATCCCATCACCCATCACACAGGCCTTATTGAGCTTATTGTGGAACCTAGTCAATTTGTGTAATAATGTCCTATAATATTGATTTTGAGCTTACCGAAGCTACGAGCGGCCGACCGAGTGTGAGCACACCGAGGGCGGAGAACTTGACATTAGAAAGGACAGTTTGTTTTGCGAACTGATTCAACTCTCGGGCAAGGAGCGTGCTCTTCGGCGCCAGGCGGACGGTTACTCGGCTCAGCAGGAATTTGGTGGTTTCTCTCTGATAAAAGAAAGAAAATCATTGTTTATAGCCGGAAACCGTTAGTAATACTGGCCATAGTGGCCATTAATTATGCACAGGTATGTGGAGTAGGAAAGGCCTGTTTCCAGCATTGAGTGTTTTCTAGGGTTCCGTACCCAAAGTCCTCTGACCGTCTGTCCGTTTGTCTGTCCGTCTGTCTGTCTGTCTGTCACCAGGCTGTATCTCATGAACCGTGATAGCTAGACAGTTGAAATTTTCACAGATGATGTAATTATGTTGCCGCTATAACAATAAATACTAAAAAGTACGGAACCCTGGGTGGGCGAGTCCGACTCGCACTTGTCCGGTTTTACCATATGATGTGATATGCTGTTAGAGTATTGCTGATATGAAGGAAATAAATGTTTTCAACGTGCACATCAATGTCAAAAAAAACAATTAGTACCTAACGTATTTGCAGTCTAACGTCTAGATTACCTGTTCCTGCGTCCAGTGGCAAGGTTCGACGGTCACCAGAAGAACAGCTATGTACAGTAGGCTCCAACAAAGCGGCACCAGAACCGCCTCCAGCAGATTTGCGCCCGAATCTTAAAACACACAATAACTTTGATGGATTCAAATGCCATCGGTTTGATGGATACCATCGGGGCCGGTGTACCATGGATTTCCGATGGCCGGGTTTGAGTTCCCCTTTTCACGAAATATCAGAACATCGTTAAGAACACTTATTGATACCTAGGTATATAAAAAAATACTCCTTTAAAATTATACAAAAAATAAATAAAAATTACACTAAATTGTGTCACTTGCTGGAGCCCGTACATGAACATGACTACACACAAGCGATATTGTTATCGCAATAAGAAAGCTGATGTGTGTAATGACCAATACACATGTGTTTTATACGACGTTTTTCAACACGCAAGGAAAAAAGCGAAATTTACTTATTTATCAAATTTTATTTGTTAAAACAGTTTATAAAAGTACGAGTACAATATCTGCCATACTGCCTGCCGCTGCCCCATCGACCCGCCGCTGGCGGCCGGGCCTCGGCAGGCGGTCGGCGGGACGCCGGCGCCCTCCAGTCCTTGGCTGTGCTGCAGTGGTTGCACAATAAACTACAACTAATATTACAAGCGGAACTCCTTTTCTTATAAGTGAAATTAGAAAAGGAATTCTGCTTGTAATATTAGTTGTAGTTTATTATGCAACACGGCTCTTGTTGTAAAAGCTACTCGACGAATTTAGAAGGTGTGTCCGTCTCCATACATATTATTAGCAATTATTTACAATCTTAACTCGTTCGAATTATCATACATTATTACCGCACAAGTGCGATAATATAATATTCTATGACCCATCGTCTCCCGGGCGATACTTAACTCGTATAGTGGTTAACAACTTAGCGGCTATATATGATGAAACCTCATGGACGTCAGCTTCCGCTCCGTTGTTGGGTTGAGGAATGGCAGCCATCGAAACATGTAAAAAAATTGTCATCGCCTCCCCTTTGATACTTTGTCAGATGATAGTTTTTTTAGATGCTATTGTGAATAAAAATCGTCCGAAAGACCGTCAGCTGGTCGCATAAACATGTATAAAATACGTGCCGTACCTCATTATGATAGCGGTATCAAAAGGGATCCCTTTGTTTGACATAATTATTGAAAGTCATAATGTAATGATTGTCATATTATCATTAGTCATAATTCTGAAACCCGGGTACCGCACCACCTCATACGATGCGGCGTGCCTACTAGCGGGGACGCCTCCTTGGGATCTGGAGGCGGAGGCCCAAGCGGCCCTGTACGAGTGGCGCAGGGACCTCCGGCTCCAGGAGTACCATCCTGCGCCCAGGGAAGTAGAGGCGCAGAGGCTCCTCGTCCGGCAGTCCATCGTCCTCCAATGGGAGGAAGAACTAGCTGGGCGCGAGGGAGGACACAGGACTGTCGAGGCGGTCCGGCCGGTCCTACAAGACTGGCTGGAGAGAGAGCGGGGCTCGCTAACCTTCCGGTTGGTGCAGGTGCTCACGGGTCATGGCTGCTTCGGGAGCTACCTGCACCGGTTCGCAAGGCGGGAGGTGACGACCGAGTGTCACCAGTGTAGCTGCGGCGAAGACACGGCGCAGCATACCCTGGAGGAATGCCCAGCCTGGGCGGGGCAGCGCAGTGACCCGGGCGTGACCTCATGGCAGTGGTGGGGACCGACCTCTCCTTGCCGGCCGTAGTTAAGGCTATGGTCGCCGACGAGAGGTCGTGGAAAGCGGTCCTCTCCTTCTGCGAGGATGTAATGTCGCAGAAGGAGGCAGCGGAGAGGGAACGGGAGGCCGACCCAGCCTCGCACCCGATCCGCCGCAAACGCGCAGGGGCTCGGAGGAGGGCGTATGCCGATCTCCTCCCCCCCCACCTAGCGAGGTCTGGGCAGCGGTTGCGTACTTAAGAGAACCCGTGGCCACGCCCCATTGGCGGCGCGCAGGCATACCGTTGGTTTTTTAGTGGGTAGCGGCGCCTTTTGCCGAGACCCGAGTGTTAGGTTAGGTTAGGTTTGTTTTATGGCAGTCCTGAAAAATTACGCGTTTCTGAGAAAAACCAAATTATGATTAACGAAAATGTGGACAAACAATACATTATGAAATAACTTTATGGGAAACTACAGAGACCCGGTATCAAAATCATGAAAATTTGCATGTAGCGTTCCATCAGACGTTTCAATAGACGCCTACTTTGCGGATATAAAATGGTAAGTTGCGTATTTGCTGACGGTCTCTCCATCACAAAGTATCAATCCGAAGGCGATGACTGAATAAAAAAAAATTGATGTTCACGTGACCAGCTCACGGACTTTCCATCGCGATACAACCGGCTGACTATCTAAACTATCATGTGTTGAAGTATCAACCGGGAGGCGATGACTGACGAAATTTTCGCCAGGCCCGCGGTCTATAACTAAACTCACTTAAAATCAGCAGCAAGTAGTACGGAGTGACCACAAGATGCTGAAACGAGGTCGTAAGAATGGCCATGATGATCGTGCCATTGGTCTCGTTCATCTGTCTTATCAGCTCGCCGATGTGCCCGTACGAGAAAGCGAGACGGCGAACCATGGATTGCACTTGCAATGGATACGCGGCGAAGTCTGACCCTTGAATTGAAATTATAATAAACAAAACTACACAATAAAACCGGACAAGTCCGAGTCGGACTCGCCCACCGAGGATTCCGTACAAATTTAACTATTTTTTCATTTATTTTTTACAAATTACTTGCCAATTTTCATAGTTCTAGGTCAACGGGAAGTACCCTATAAATTTTGATTCTCTTGCGATTGTCAAAATTTACGCTTTTTACGGCATAAATGGCCGTATCATTTTTTTACGTTAACTTAGAAATTAGATTTTTTAACAGATTCAAGGGACTGTAGACCTGAGTATATGGTTTTAATTTCAATTCGATGCCTCCACGCGTTGCCGAGATAAAGGGTCTTGACAGAAAGACGGCCTGACGGACGGACGGACAGACAACAAACACGCTCGCGCCGTCCTACCGGGCGACCTCCTAGTCATACTTGTTATGAACAAAATGCTGCACTTCATGATAAAAGCAAGCCGCTTTGCACAGTGATAGTAGGGACCAAACTGAGCGATTTGACCCGCAGCAGCGGCAGTTTCACCCCTTAGGAACAGAGATGGCGCCACTTCTTTAAAAAATATTTCAAAAAATTCTACAAGCTAAACCAATGAACCGATTTAAATGTTTAATATCTCAAATGAAAGCGCATTATATACATTACGTTTAAAAAAATACTCAAAAAATATATACTCAATACTTTTGATAAAAACGGGAATTTTAAGTTTGTTTTTTTACTCGATTGATAGTTTTTACTTGATTTCTCAAAAAAATTGTATGGAATATGAATAGTTTTATGCATGTATATATTACTGAATAAATAAAAAGTATTATAAAAAAAACCCGACACCGATATCTCTCATACTTCTCGAAATATGAAAGTTTGAATGTGAGTGTAAATTTCTTCAAGATATATTCCAAATAATTCTACAAGCTAAACTATTCGACCGATTTTAATGTTCAATATCGAAAATAAAAACTCATTATATATACTACTAATATAAAAATATTCAAAAAACATATACTGAATACTTTTGGCAAAAAACGGCATCTTAAGTTTTTTTTCTTACTCAATTAATAGTTTTTACTTGATTTCATAAAAAAAAATTATGGAACATGAATAGTTTAATAAATATATATATAGTACTGAGTATATAAAAGTATTACAAAAAAACCCGACACCGATACCTTTCATTCTTCACGAAATATTTAAGTTCAATTATGCACGTTCTTACAAATAAATTCTTTAAAAGAAATCTTCAACCGCAGTAAGTGCACTGATTTTAATATGAAATGTGTCATATGAAAAGAAATCACCCAATTTATTTTAATAAATAAAATAATAATAAATAAAACTAAATAAAGTTTTTTCCTGGTGCTGAATTACAAAAAAATATAACAAATCTAAAATTAGAAATTATTTTTATTTAAAGTGACTACATTTGTAAACAAAAAACTTAAATGTCCTCTTCGGGTTCACCGGTAGATGTAGAACTGAAAATAAAGTCGTTTTGAGAAGTACTCGTACCATTTCAATACTACAAAATCACCGATCATACATGAACTGGTTGCTGTAGATTACTGTTGGATAATTTTTGTGCCTGTAGATTTACTGTTGAATTATTTTTGGCCTAGTTGATTACCATTAAACCTATAATTTTGTGCCAGACCTATAATCAGTGGTCAGCATGCAAAATAACTCTGGATTGAAAATTACATTCACTTACTTTTGATTTGTACAGGCACCTTTGCATGATTTACACTGGGCTGTGCATGGTAAGCTGACGCGACGACACTCACAACGCATAGCTTCCCAGCCAGATTTGCAGCCACAATGGTCCAAGAGGCTTAATTGCGACCAAATCGCTGTAACTGCCGACCATTCCGGAGTCCAACTCTCTTTTTCCTCAGTCCATCCCCAAGAAGATGGACATGGTATGGAAACTTCTGGTTTCATAGCGTTTCCCCATATATGGCCCGCTTGGTAAGCCGCTCGAAGTGCATGTTTATAGAGAGCAGCTGATGTAGGTGGCAGGCTTGTCACAAGCTTGTTTTTTGAAGCAAACAAATATTTGTGAACTTCATTTACGTTTATGTGTTCCGTTTGGCCAAACAATAACATAGACATAACATAGATTTCTAGGGTTACTTTATACTAAAATTAAAATATGTAGTTACACACCTGACAACTGACAAAATCAAAAACTTAAAAGTTGACATACTCCTATTTTCCCGTCTTTTTATAGTGGCCAGAGAAAGGCAGCTTGATCTGAACAAATTCTTCCAGCACGAAAACCAAATTTGTCCACCTTCGTTGTCAGTCAATGGAGGGCGTCGTTCAGGGAACAAATCTGATTTGGCCGAGAAATTAGAACCTGCCAACCCTGCCACCTACATCAGCTGCTCTTTATAAACATGCACTTCGAGCAGCTTACCAAGAGGGCCATATATGGGGAAACGCTGTGAAACCAGAAGTTTCCATACCATGTACATCTTTTTGGGGATGGACTGAGGAAAAAGAGAGTTGGACTCCGGAATGGTCGGCAGTTACAGCGATTTGGTCTCAATTAAGCCTCTTGGACCATTGTGGCTGCAAATCTGGCTGCGAAACTATGCATTGTGGGTGTCGTCGCGTCAGCTGGCCATGCACAGCCCAGAGTAAATCATGCAAATGTGGCTGTACAAATCAAAAGTAAGTTAATGTAATTTTCAATCCAGGGTTATTTTGCATGCTGACCACTAATTATAGGTCTGGCACAAAATTGTAGGTTTAATGGTTATCAACTAGGCACAAAAATAATTCAACAGTAATCGACAGCAACCAGTTCATGTATGATCAGTAATTTTGTAGTATTGGAATGGTATGAGTACTTAACAAAACGACTTTTCTTTTTCAGTTTTACATCTACCGGTGAACCATATAATTTGACATCACCTAATAATAATTAGTTGCCCGTTTATTTTTGTATTTAATACACTGACTGATTCAATTCGGCTTATATGTATAGAAACTACTAAATTGACCTACTTTTATATTATACACATAGATTTAAGATTACATTCTAAGTATGCATGTAATATTGCTATGCCCCCACGGGGTCCATGTGGAACTACCAAGAATTTGTAATACCTATAAAACCATGGTTGCAATAAATAAATATGAAATATGAAATATGAACTATGAACCCGAAGAGGACATTTAAGTTTTTTGTTTACAAATGTAGTCACTTTAAATAAAAATAATTCCTAATTTTAGATTTGTTATATTTTTTTGTAATTCACCACCAGGAAAAAACTTTATTCAGTTTTTATTTATAAATTTTAATTTATTAAAATAAATTGGGTGATATCTTTTCATATGACACATGTCATATTAAAATCAGTGCACTTACTGCGATTGAAGATTTCTTTTAAAGGATTTATTTGTAAGAACGTGCATAATTGAACTTAAATATTTCGTGAAGAATGAAAGGTATCGGTGTCGGGTTTTTTTGTAATACGTTTATATACTCAGTACTATATATATATTTATTAAACTATTCATGTTCCATAATATTTTTGTTAAGAAATCAAGTAAAAACTATCAATCGAGTAAGAAAAAAAACTTAAGATGCCGTTTTTTGCCAAAAGGGTTCAGTATATGTTTTATGAGTATTTTTCTATAAGTAATGTATATAATGAGCTTTTATTTGAGATATTAAATATTGAAATCGGTCAAATAGTTAAGTTTGTAGAATTTTTTGAAATATATTTTGAAGAAATTTATACTCACATTAAAACTTTTATATTTCGTGAAGTATGAGAGGTATCGGTGTCGGTCTTTTTTTATAATACTTGTTATTTATTCAGTAATATATACATGCATTAAGTTATTCATGTTCCATACATTTTTTTTGAGAAACCAAGTAAAAACTATCAATCGAGTAAAAAAAAAAACTTAAGATGCCGTTTTTTATCGAAAATAATCAGTATATATTTTTTGAGTATTTTTTTAAAAGTAATGTATATAATGAGCTTTCATTTGAGATATTAAACATTTAAATCGGTTCATTGGTTTAGCTTGTAGAATTTTTTGAATTTTTTTTTAAAGAAGTGGCGCCATCTCTGTTCCTAAGGGGTGAAACTTGCGCTGCTGCGGGTCAAATCACTCAGTTTGGTCCCTACTAGCACTGTGCAAAGCGGCTTGCTTTTATCATGAAGTGCAGCATCCGGGCAAAAAATGGCCATAACAAGTATGACTATCCGTCAAGGCGGGTGCTGCGGCCACAACGGCAGAACTAAACGAGCGGCGCAAATATGCGGTCCTCGGCGAGGGCTACATATTTGCGCCGTTCGAAGTCGAAACTGGGATCGAGGGCGCCCAGTGCGAAATCCCTGTGTAAAGATATCTCCGAGCGCCTTGTAGACGCCTCTGGTGACCAGAGGGCTTGCAGCTACTTCGGCCAGAGACTAAGTTTGGCCATTCAAAGAGGTAACAATGCCAGTCTTCTGGCCACCATACCACATGATAGCGACCCTTAAGTTTTATAAGTTTATGAAATAAAACTATGAAAACGGATTATATCGCGTATATTGAATTCACGTATATCTATGATATACATATTGTTGAGCGTAGACTATTTTTCCTGAAGCTCGTACGCCGAAGACTGGAACGCGCTGGCCGAAGAGAAGCTGCTGCTGCTGATTACCGCCAAAATACCACCACCATGTTACCGGGTTAGTGTGAGGGTTAGTAAGAAAACTTATTTTAGGGTTAATAAAGTGTTAAGTGTAGAGGTGTTGTAAATAGACTGACGATGGCTAGGTCGAGAGGCTGTATTTGTACAGGTGCGCGACCGTGCCCCGCCCACTGTGTCACGTGGGTCAGTTGTGCAGAGTCAGTTAGAATTTATTGACCAATCAGCTTACGCTATTTTACAAAGTTAGGGTATAGGTAGTTTTTATTATAGGGACATTGATTCTTAATAATAAACATTGATTGGCTTATAACTATGCACAAAATATAGAAATAAAACATAAACACATGAAATGGTAAAATAAAACAGTTATCACAATAATTTACACAAACAGAATCGTCATTTATATTTACACGTTATTATCCCTAGACCTACTTATACCTATTCGCGACACACACATATATATACATATATATTCGCGTATATCTATGATTGTTCATTATTTTTAGTATGTGGGTATTTTTGCACTTTGTAATTTTTCCTCAGTCACCCGTTGACCACGAACGCTGTAAAGGGTTCGAAACGTCGGGATGTATTATAAATTCAATATACGCGATATAATCCGTTTTCATAGTTTTATTTCATGAGTAACTATCGCGGTAACCGAAGACAATATTTTATAAGTTTAGTTTAGTTTTACAGATTAGTTAGTTTATTTAATTGTAAAAGGTCAATGTTATTATTATAAATAACTAATTATTTATTTGCCAATAAAAATTGTTTTGTAATGTTCAAATTCGAGCTCTTTCAAATGATATCCCACTCGACCTAGTAACTAGACTTTGACTTTTTGCTCCCTTTTTATATTGGCATTTTTCATAATTAATAAAAAAAAATTAAAAAAATTACACTTCCAATGTGTTAAGGTTAGCGCTGTTCATAACTATTCCAAATTTTAAATCGATAGCTTCAGTAGTTATCGTGATATTTAGCAATGTGATAGACAGACAGACAGACGGACAGAGTCGCACCATAAGGGTTCCTTTTGTACCTTTTTGGTACGGAACCCTAAAAAGTTATGCTAATTATAAAAATGTTATAAACAATTAAACATCTGTACCTGGAGGAGTTATGTCATAGTGTCTCTCTGTGAAGCAGTCCACGACGGGTTTCGGAGGACTCAGGTATACTTCTAACATCACAGTTTCTTCGGCCTTTAGCTTCACTATATAATTACGAAATAAAACATTAATAAACTAAGTAATCTGGAGTCAAAAGTTGGTTAGTCATTTAAGTCCCATTTAGACGGCGCGAGAACTGGCATTCAATATTATTCGATACGTTGTTATTTAAATCATTTCAACTGAGCTCATTCACTTACCTATACTAACAATGGCATTGTATTATTACAATACTATTATCCACTTTGAGCATCGACGGTTGTAAAATGTAAAAAAAGTTATGTTAGCCATTATTTAGTTAGCGTATTTTGTAGTTAGGCGGTGATTAGCTTTTACTACGAGGTAGTTATCCTAAACTTTACCACTCAATGGTATTGTATTCTTGAGACTCTTTGTGTAAACAAGCTCAATTCATAAAATTAACACTATAACTACAGACCTACAATGAACTCAGTCGATCGACCAAATAACGAAAATTGTAAAAACAATGAAAACAGTTGAGTAGATCGTGGCAAATACTTTTGGTGCGTTATTTCATCCTCTACTTTTGATGCTAACTGTAACTGTACAATTATGGTCCACAAATCCAATATAAATTTTGCCAATGTTAATTTTATAGTACAGCGGCCAGATGAAAAAAAATGAAAATGAAAAAAAAATTAAAAATTGTTTATTTCGTTTAAGAATTACTTATACAGGTAAGTGTTGGTGCCTCTTTTTAAGTAAGAAAATACCTGTGTTAAGAGGCACCGCTCTTCCTTAAAATTGGTAATAAACGGTTTTAAAATATAAATATAAATTTATTGAAAGAAATAAAAATGAACACAATATCAGAGAATAACAAAAGTAATTACTTATAGCTTAATTTAACCTAATGAGAAGATGGACTTGCAAGCCCATATGAGTGTGCGTTCGTGCGTGCGTGCGTGCGTGCGTGCGTGTGTGTGTGTGTGTGTGTGTGTGTGTGTGTGTGTGTGTGTGTGTGTGTGTGTGTGTGTGTGTGTGTGTGTGTGTGTGTGTGTGTGTGTGTGTGTGTGTGTGCGCGTGTGAGTGTAATGTGTGTGTGTGTGTGTGTGTGTGTGTGTTTAGGTTCCTAAAACATTTTGAATTAAGTTTTCTGTATCATAATAACTCTTACCTTTAAGCCAGTCTGTTATAATTTTTTTACATTCATAGAATGGTAAGTGATATATATTTAAGTGCTTATATATGACATTGTATAATTTGCCGGATTTATAGACAAATTGTCTACTAGCGTAAAACACCATTCGATGTGACTGGACAGTATATCTATATTCATATTTATTAATAATATACACATACATTACACGTCAAAATACAAAATACAACCACGTATACGGTATTATACTATCGTTGTGTTCGGTAGAGTCTACTGAGTACGAAATAACAACTTGTCACTTTCTAAGAGTGTGGGGGGGATAACTGTGACGTCACAAAATCGGCAGTACAAAGTTTTTAAGTTTTTTCATTTAAACATACCATGTGGGGTACCAAATGAAAGGGCTTTGTGAGTAGATTACAAATATATAACATACTCTAACATTTTCACTAGTTGGTCTAACAAATTATTAGAAAATGATCAAAAATTTCACAATTTAGAGTTGTCTTTGAACTGCTCTAAATTGAATATGGCTGAATGGATTAGTCCAAATATATGACTGTAAATATCCTTTATATCATGTCTAAAAATAATTAACCAGATATATCCAAAAATAAGAAAAGAATATCAAGTTGAATAAAACTATAATTTTCTGATATAAAATAAATACATACATTAGACCAGAAGATTATACTGTTATTCAACTTCATATACTTTTCTTATTTTTGGATATATCTGTTTAATTATTTTCAGATATAATATAGAGGATAATCACAGTCAATCCATTCAACCATTTTCAATTTCGTTTCGTTTTCTAATAATTTGTTAGACCAAGTAGTGAAAATGTTAGACTATGTTAAATAATCATAATCATAATCATAATCATCATTTATTAATAATATAAAATTACAAGTCAATAGGTACTACAATATGTAGGTATTATACAATATTATTCTTATTCTATGACATGGGTTTACTTATAAAAAGCTCTTTGTGGTCATAGAACGTCTGCTCGAGGAGCCATTGTCTGAGTTTAGTTTTAAACATTGACGCACTTTTTGCAGTAACAATATATATTATATATTTGTAATCTACTCACAATGCCCTTTCATTTGGTACCCCACATGGTATGTTTAAAAGAAAAAACTTAAAACTTAGTACTGCCGATTTTGTGACGTCACATTTATCCCCCCCACACTCTTAGAAAGTGACAAGTTGTTATTTCGTACTCAGTAGACTCTACCGAACACAACGATACTACTTGTCGGTAGTATACTGTCCAGTCACATCGAATGGTGTTTTAGGCCATCTGGCCGCTGTACTATTAGTTATATTTTGACATAGAACTACGACATTCAAATAATAGTCACACCTGAACGAAGATATTATTTGCAGTTGAGTAGGCGCTAATAGTTGAACGTAGCCGCGGCGCCGTGGAGAACTAAACCGACGAAGCCCCATTACCGACTATAGATGAGTAGTCACCGGCGTCACCGTGGAGCAGTCGCAGAAGGCGCTGGTTGACCGCAGCTGTGGCGCCGTGAACAACTAAACTGACGAAGCCCCACTACCTACTATAGAAGAGTAGTCACCGTGGTGCAGTCGCAGTAGGCGCTAGTTGACCGCAGCTGTGGCGCCGTGAACAACTAAACTGACGAAGCCCCACTACCGATTATACAAGAGTAGTCACCGTGGTGCAGTCGCAGAAGGCGCTGGTTGACCGCAGCTGTGGCGCCGTGAACAACTAAACTGACGAAGCCCCACTACCGATTATAGAAGAGTAGTCACCGTGGTGCAGTCGCAGAAGGCGCTGGTTGACCGCAGCTGTGGCGCCGTGAACAACTAAACTGACGAAGCCCCACTACCGATTACAGAAGAGTAGTCACCGTGGTGCAGTCGCAGAAGACGCTGCTTGACCGCAGCTGTGGCGCCGTGAAAAACTAAACTGACGAAGCCCCACTACCGATTATAGAAGAGTAGTCACCGTGGTGCAGTCGCAGAAGGCGCTGGTTGACCGCAGCCGCGGTGCCGTGAATAGCCAAAGTGACGAGGCTCCACTGCAGCGTCGCCAGCAGACCCATATAGTTGGCGATGTAGTACGAGCTGTACATTATCACTATCGACCCTGAGAAAATTAATTGATTTCTGTGAATGAAGGTAGAAAATGGTGTCGGATTTTAAGTTTTATTAAATAATAGGTATAAAATTGACCCCGTTATCGTCAGGTCAGTATATATCATGGGATCTAAGAGCAATATAGGGAACTCACAGTTTGGAACTGTTTCAGCACTCCTACACTGATTAGTGTAGGTATTTTTATTACTTAACTCGTAAATTTCTTCTCGCAAAGCGACATTCGGTGAAGTGGAACGGATGATAAAGACCACGATGGCATATTATTATGAATTTGGTTGTTTTTTGTTAAAAATATTGTACTTTGTTATTTTGTAAATACCTACTTAATCTTGTTTTCCCCTGTGATATCGTAAAAGTATAGTTTAGTGTAGTATCGTGTCGTACACGGCATGCAAGCAAATGTTACCCTTAAATTTTGATTTAATGACCGTTTCCACTTACAGTTGTATCCTTTATCAATACAGTACTTGATTCTCATATAGGTATCAGTAAAGTGAAGCATGAGAGTGCTCAGCAAAATACTAATCACTGCGATGACGCCAATCTTCTCCATTTTTATGCATCCGGTATTATTTAGGTCAGCATTGATCTGAAAAAAGTAAAACAGCATAACTGAAAAATTAAGCGAGCCCATTGTATTTTAATAGGTACCTTTCTACTCGTGAGTCGTACGTAGTTATTTTGACTTGCAAATGCGGACTAATAACCACGTAGATGGCAATTTATATTGTCATTATAACACATTACTACCTACTTACCTATTATAGTACATTTTACAACTAGTGTGAAAAGAATGTCTTTTTACCACTAGTACCGAGGTATCTTGCCACGAGCTGAAAGCGAGTGGCAAGACTCGGTACGAGTGGTAAAAAGACATTTCACACGTGTTGTAAACGACGTTTTTTAATACAATTGCGAAAAAATAATAAATTAATATATCATTAGTAGAATCATACCACCAAACCAAACCAAAACCAAAAGTACCTATACAGCCCGCGATACGCGAGCTGCCGCAGCCCGCGATACCTTCATACTCGTGCGCGCCCCGGCCGCGGCCGCCGCGGGCCCGGCGCGGGTTGGTCAACGACACCTCCTCATAACTCATGAGGCCCTGGTACCTGCTCCGCGCTAAATTCAATTTTAACTGCGTTTCGAAAGTATAGTTTGGAACTAAAAAGTAAAAAGCACTAGTTCGAGAAATTGAGCTTCTCGCACGCTACGCAGCCACAAAAAGTACCACTTTTTGAGCAACTGTATTAAAAAAACATTTTTACATATGGTGCTACTTTCTCGCACTAGTGCGTCAAATAGCACTTTTCGTGCATATGTCGAAAGTTTAAAGGGCCATATGTACTGTAAAACGTTGTACGATACACGTACGAATAGGTAATTCGCAACTCGTGTCGATTTAAAACACTTCCTGCGGTCGTGTTTTAACTTATCGCCACTCGTTTCGAATTTCCTCTTTTCCGCACTTGTATCGTAAATAACTATTATAGGATAGAATAGTTTTTATTCGTAAACACACAGACAATAGACATACATTATAAGAACATAGTAAAAATAAAGTGTCACGAAATGGCCCCATCTCAGCATGCTGCTGGCGATTTCCAGCGCTGATCTTCCGATGAGACCATCAAGTGAGATCCGAATCACGGAAGGTAACAGACAAAAAGAAAGCAACAAAAAGGAAGAAACATAGAATATGGCGAAATAGTTATTTACGATACAAGTGCGGAAAAGAGGAAATTCGAAACGAGTGGCGATAAATTAAAACACGACCGCAGGGAGTGTTTTAAATCGACACGAGTTGCGAATTACCTATTCGCACGTGTATCGTACAACGTTTTACAGTACATATGGCCCTTTAAACTTTCGACATATGCACGAAAAGTGCTATTTGACGCACTAGTGCGAGAAAGTAGCACCATATGTACTGTAATAGTATTTTATACAATCGTGATATAAATAGAGAGCTTTTCAGTCGAGTACCGTGTTTAAGCAACGAAGCTTGCTGAGTTGCTTAAAAGGTAACGTACGAGATTGAAAAGCTTGATTATATCACTATTGTATACAATACTTTTTCTACGAGACAAAAAAATAACACTTTCAACTAGTAGAATCATATAGGTAAACAAACCAAAAGTATACAGGATACGCGAGCTGCCGCAGCCCGCGATACCTTCTCTCGTACGCGCCCCGGCCGCGGCCGCCGCGGGCCCGGCGCCCCCGGCGGGTTGGTCAACGACACCTCCTCGTAACTCATGAGGCCCTGGTACCTGCTCCGCGCTAAATTCAATTTTAAGACAGTTTTTTTCTCGATTTTGGCCACCGTAGCCTATGGAAACTAACAAGCAACGCTAAGAGGTTTTCGTAGGGTATGGATGTTGCTATATGAAGGGTGTCACATGCGCATTTCTGACTTATGAAGCAATTGTTTCTACTACAACATAAAATAAAATGTTTTTGTTGGCCAACCAATGACAAAGCAGATGCGACGCAGCAGCGTGTTTAAGTAGGCTAATTTGCATTGAAGCGAGTCTCCTTAAACAAGAAATATTTTATCGAAATGTATGACATTCTATTTTCAAAATTTTTATAATTGACTAAACCGTATCGATAAAATTCTTATGCTTGAGTCGGAAGTGCCATAGACTGTCCAACGTTGAAAAGAGTAAGGTTGTAGTGTAGCATATCAAGTTGTAATACACAGATTATACTCGACGAGTAGAAAAAATAAATTACACACAGTTTACACAAACTAATACAAAAAAGAGATACAATATGACGACATAAGAACATAACATTAAGTAAAATATTTTTTTTATGTAAAATGTTGCCAAGACGAAACCATAAGGCTCGGACTGTCAAAAAGTTATCAGATCGCTTGTAGAGCCAAGCTTCTAACTCTAGTACAAGCCCTAACTTCACAAACTACACCTTAGTCAAGACATGAAATCAGTTAAAATGCTACTCATACCGCTTGAACATGTATGTAATTGTAGCCGCCGTGGAGGTCTCGTAGACAAATAAAAAGAGTTCGATTTGAAGTAAACTTATAATCTTGAATAGGTGCTGATGGTTACGTTACAAGGTACAGTTGACGAAAACGGTTAAAGGGTGTAGAAGTGGTGGTTATAGTATAGAGGCTGATGCGAGAGTGATTAAGCTAAAGAATAGTAAAAAGGTGGTTTAAATTTAAGTGTCTTTAATTGGCCGCGATACAAGTTATGTGGAGCGCTCCTATTGGTGCTTTTAAAAAAGCCTCCGCATAGTAACCGAGCCCGACGGCTGCGTTTAGTTACTGCATTATACAAATAAAAGGTTGCGTTCGCAACATAATTGTGTTTTAGATGAATCACTGTGATTAATAATGGGAATTTTAATCCACACAATACTACCTGTATTGAAGTCTACAAGGACCGCTGTCGGGCCAGGTTCGATTTGTACCATTGCGTCACTTATCATGTGAGCTTTAAAAGTCTCCGGTCTCCGGTAAGCTCGGCCTAATTTCACCTTCCCATACAAACGGAGTTCCGTTTTCATTTTAGATTGTAATGAAACTGCACATACAATGACATGAGGTATATCTAGGTCTGAAATTAGTTTATATAGCTCCAGTTTATAAAACAAACGAAATAGAGCAAAAACACGTTTTGTATGGAAAACGTAAATTCGCTGTATTTTTAACTATGGTATCTGAAGTGACATAATAAACTAATTTCAGACATAGATATACCTTATCCTATTGTAAGAACAAAGTTACAGAGCAAAATAGCTAGTCGTTTTAAAATGAGAGCGGAATTACGTTTGTATGGAGAACCGAGCTTGCCGGGGACCCTGAAGTTTCTGGCACGACATCAGAAAGGGTAGGTAAACTAGCACAGGCACTAGGCACATACATTTAATTTGTTTTGACGACAAGAAACCTGAACCCAGATACCCTCATTAGAGCTCTCAAGTTCATATTTTTGCGTTGAGTTCAGACTCTTTAAGACCGCAATTAATGAGGCGTATTAATTGCCTTCTTGTTTCGAGCTGGCACTACTGCAATTATTATATATTGTAGGACATTATTACACAAACTGACTAAGCCCTACAGTAAACTCAATAAGGCTCGTGTTGTGAACACAACGATATATACATAATACCTATACAAATACTGAAATATTTATAAAGAAAACGCGCATGACTAAGGAACAAATATCCAATGATCATCACACAGATAAATGCTTTTGCTGGGATTTGAACCCGGACCATTGGCTTCATAGGCAGGATCACTACCCACTAGACCAGACAGGTCGTCAAAAATGGTGAATGATATAATTTTTAGTTTCCATTTTTTTCAATATACAGGGTCTTTATCTGGCATTTTTCAGTTTGATTCCTAATTCTCCTGATACACCGAGCTGCAATTTCTGATCGATGCCTAACATCCTAACAATACTTCCATCCTGGTACAGTCAAAATCAAAAATAGTGGATCAGGCTACGCATAAAAATGATCTACCATTCTCTGATAACTTGACAAAAAGAGATATAGCTCTATATGTAGAACACTATATATGACTGATGAGTTTGAACGCCAACTGTACTCTAACTGTAGAGATATATATCTATTTGGAGAAGTGTTTCAGGGTGGCAGATACTTTAGGCGCGTTGTTTAACCCGCTACTATTTATGGTGACTGCACCTTCTGCAGGTCCCTCAGCAGCCGTATGAGTTTCTCCATCCGAGCGGAGCCGCGGTACACAGCCAGGTTGGCTATGGCGAGCACCAGGGCGAGGTCGGTGACCCATACAAAAGCTGTCACGGCGGTGTCGCCAACGAGGATACGCTTGCTTGGATCTTCTTGGAAGTCTAGAATTAAGGCTGCTAGAGCTACGAGATCTGAAATGAACACTGTTTATAGAACCAGATACTATATACAGTAAAGAACCAGTGTTATTTCGTGCTTATCAGGTCATTAGTTAATTTAGTTATACATCTTGTCGGATAATTAAAGCAGAATGCGCTTGATAATCAATAATAAAAAGAAGATAAATAAAAAACTAACCTACCAAAATGACCACACCACACACACACACACACACACACACACACACACACACACACACACACACACACACAAATGACCATTCCACGCAGAAGTCGCGGGCTTTTGCCCTTTGCTTTCGGCTTTTTTTTTTAAATTGGCATTTAAAATTACCTTAAACTTTGTGCAAAGTTTGTCAAATAGTCTCAATACTCACTAAGAGCAGTCATAAAAACACGCTGGAAGAAGTCAAGCGGCGGCGACACCACTATGTGCCAGCCTGCGTCCGCGACGGTGAAGTTCAGCGGGGCCACTCCTGCGCATCTCGAGATTCGCAGTACTAGCGATAGCGCGCCGCCCACCAGGCACTCTGTAGGGGGACCTAGGAAAGAGTCCTAGGGTTAAGAATGTGATGTTACCATGTAACTACGTTATCAAAACGCGCTAAGAACAATTATTATCAAAACGCGCTGGAAGCTCTGCTATTTTAAGAATCTCAATTATATTTATTTTGTAATTTTATTAAAAAATATATATAGAAAATAGACAAAAAATTACCATATTGAGGTCGAAATAAATGGCAATTTTATTTTATTTTTATTTATTTTATTTGGCATCATTAAATTTTAAAACAAAGTAAGCATAAGCAGATACTCTTACTCGACCATTTTGTAAGATATACGCCGCCTAGCGCGAGTCCAGCTACCCGCGTTGCGGTCATTAAGATATTTTTCACCATCTTTTTGTATTATGACATTATTAAACGTGTATATTTTTAGGATTTGTATGAATTGCGCTTTATTATAGTATTTTTTGTATGATATATTTTGTCACTATACAAAAGTTATTAGCTCTCAAAGCAAACATCTCCAACCAAATTTTACAATGAAACTGAAAAAAACTAATATCAGCAATGAATTCTACGTCCTCGGTTTATACGAAAATGATACCAAACTTGCACTAGTAATAGCTACCAGGACGAGAATAGTTTTTTTTTAAAGCTGACGGGTGACGGCCATCTTTGTACTACGACTAGACGCACGTCTCTTATTGCCTCCCGGACTAGAAGTATTTAGAGTTACTCAAGGAACATTTGTGATAAAGCTCATAGCTTAATAAAAAAATAATTGAGTTATGTATGTATGGATGCTGTATCTAACTTCAGACAAAAACATCAGTCAATCAAAAAACCATACCACGATACCCGTAACTGTTTTGCTTTTCATACTCTCGAAATGCCGCTGATTTCATGATGCACCGTAACAATGTTCATTTATTTTTTACACCCTGAATTCCCTTCTTCATAGACTTCATAATAATATTATTCGAGAGGCTATGCACTTGTTTTCAAAAATTCGTAAGTCACTACGAGTGTCATATAAAGATGCGTCGTATCGTGTTTGGGCGGAGATTAGACTGAAGTCGGACGAGTGATTTACCGCGGAAGCTTAATCGACTGACGACTTAATGTCCGTCTTCCTGTTCGAGCGCCATCTTGATAGTCACGCGTCACGCCTCGTGATTAATTCCTTTGTTTTTTGCTCGTTAATATGATGATTTAAGTACCCCTCTCGCCCAGGAGAATTTTCCAGAATACGACATAGGAAAATTCCAGCAAGAGAAAAAAAAATTAAAATACATAATACTATTTACAATTTCAAATCCTTAATATACCATCTGCCTATAGCACGTCCATTAGAATCTGTCAATTCATACACAAGAGGAGGCTTTACGGTTTTATTTAGCTTGACCCCGTATATATTACCTTTGTATCATATAGTGCTTCAAATGTTGCAATCGATTTTTCACCACTTAACCGATTTCAATGAAATGTGAAAGTCCCCGTGACAATGACTTATTATGATATTTTCAACCTCTGATCTTCAAATCCTTGTTGCTATGAAACAAATCCTTAGTGGCTTATTACTAGTTATTACTGACCGGCTAGTGTTCAGTTCTAATGCTGCACGGTTACTAAACTGTATATCTTAATCGCCAGGTTTGAGGGGCATTTGTATTTAATAATGACCTCCAACACCTCAGACGTGATGATGTAAGGTTACTGCCTGCAATAAACGACCGGTTAGAGAATGTGTTAATTTGAAAGTAGTGCTCTAAGTTTTAGGTAGAGGCATTTAGGTTTCATAAAGACCTCCAACTCATCAGATCTGATGCTGCAGAGTTACTGCCTGCCAGGATTGATAAAGTTCTGATTTCAAAGTAGGATTTGAATTATTGGGCAGGAGCATTTGCATAAAATGGCCTCCAACTCCTCAGTCGTGATGATGCAACTTGGCCTGCCCACACTAACCCCTAGTTTGGAAAATATGCGAAGTTTCAAGTAATAATTTTAGTATGAGGGCGACGAATTTCAAAGTTCAAAGTGTTCTTATTTAAACTAAGTTTGTAAGTTTTTAAGAAACTTATTTCTTGTATTTAAGCACTAACTTTCTGGACGATTCGGGCTTTCGACCTTACGCGGAACTCGGGTTTCGGTTTTCGCATTGAGACACTTGTAGTATTGTTCTATGTTTGAGCACTAACCTTCCGGACGCTTCGGGCCTTCAGCCTTACGCGGACCTCGGCCTTTGGCCTTCGCATTTAGATACACTATTATAGTTCTGTATAGTATTGACCTCCCGGACACTTCGGGCCTTCGGCCTACGTCGAGCTCGGCCTTTGGCCTTCGCATTCAGTCACTTGTACTATTGTCCTGTGTTTGCGCATTAATCTCCCGGATGCTTCGGGCCTTCGGCCTTAAGACGCTTGTACTATGTATTTTTCTATGTTTGAGCACTAACCTTCTGGACGCTTGGGCCTTCGGCCTTAAGACACTGGTACTATGTATTTTTCTATGTTTGAGCTCTAACCTTCCGGACGCTTCGGGCCTTCGGCCGTACGCGGAGCTCGGCCTACGCATTTAGGCACTTGTACTATTGTTTTGTGTTGGCGCACTAACCTTCCGGACGCTTCGGGCCTTATACAGTTATACCCTATGCGAAGCTGCTATAATATATTAATAACTGTTCTCACCACGTTCACGTAAACTATTGTGGCTGTATTCCTGATACAGCCTAATCCCATTTTTTTTACCACACCAACGCGAAGAAAATACTAACTGTAAATCAAATCTAATTTTGCCGCCTAGTAAAACAAATAACTATTGTCATCTTGCAGCGGAAGCGCAATCGAATATGTTTATTTAAGGCTGGCGTCCACTAGGCTCGCAGAGGCGATCGCAATAATTCGCCTTCTATACATTTACTATGAAACTGCGTCTATTGACGAAGAGCCGCGGCGCGTCGAATCGAATTTACCATTAGTAAATGTATAGAAGGCGAATTATTGCGATTCGATTCGATTCGCCTCGGCGAGTCTAGTGGACGCCAGCCTTTACTCGTAATGCTAATAAAAACTTAAAAACAAAATTAAGCTAAAAAATGTTTTAAGTTATTTTAATCAGAATGTGTACCAAAAACTAGGAAATAAAAATTATTACCTATACTAATCTGTCCCAGTTGTATGTTCCTTTCTGGACAGTAATCGTGCAAGACTGGTAGCATTGTAGTCTTCTCGACTTTCTCGAGTCGGATTCTAAACGCCACTTTACGACACTGTCAGTGGATTAGTACTAATCGATTTTTTTTCTGAGACTAAAATAAAAACGTGGGGCGTTACAATTAATTTGATGCGGTTTTCACAAAAGTATTTGTTACATTCTAGAGAAGGTTTCAATAAGTTATACATTTTGCTGATTAAAAAAATCTGAGAATATACATAGGTACATGCAATACCAAATCAATTTATATTAAATATTTTAATGACCCAGCACGTTTATTTTTAATAGTGGATCGCTCTATGAGGATTCCAGTGCTTGTGTGAGAGTAAACGGGTCGTACACTGAGTGGTTTAGCATCGAAAAGGGTGTTAGGCAGGGATGTGTAGCGTCACCGTGGCTGTTTAATCTGTTCATGGACAGTAGTTTGCATGATTTGAGAAATGATGAGTGTGGGCTGAGAATGAGTGGGTTTCCCGTCAAATGTCTTCTTTACGCTGATGACCTGGTATTGCTAGCGTCATCGGGTGAAGAGTTGCAGGAGATGGTAACTAGAATGCATGGATCTTTTGAAAGGAAAGGAATGAAAATAAATGTAAGTAAGACGAATGTTATGGTATTTGAAAAGGAGGAATATATGACAAACTGTGAAATGTTGATTGGTCAAGAAAGAGTAGAACAAGTGAAAGAGTTTGTGTATCTGGGAACATTATTCACTAGGGACGGTAAGCATGATAAAGATATTGAAAGGAGAGTGAGTGCTGGAAATCGCGTGAATGGGGCACTTAACGCTTTTATGAGCAGCCAGAAGGTGTCGCAAAAGGCACGGTTGGCTGTGCATAGAGGGGTGCTGGTGCCTACACTTATGTATGGTAGCGAAAGTTGGGTATGGCAGAAGAGGCATCAAAGCCAAGTCAATGCAGTGGAAATGAGAGCGCTGAGAAGTGTATGTGGGGTGAGATTACAAGATAGAATTAGGAACAGTGTGATAAGGGAAAAGTGTGGACTGAGCGAAGATGTAGTGACAAAAATTGAGAAAGGTATGTTGAGATGGTTTGGACACGTGGAAAGAATGAGTGAAAGGAGGCTAACAAAGAGAGTATATAAGGGAGAGGTAGAAACGGGAGTTGGAAGGGGCAGACCTCGGCGGACTTTCTCTGATCAGATCGGGGAAATCCTGAAGAAAGGCCAGGTCAAGAGCACCCTAAACCGGCGAGCGTGTATGAGGAATGTTATGAAAGTGAAGGAAGCGAAAGAGGTATGTCAGGATCGTAGCAAGTGGAAATCCGTGGTCTCTGCCTACCCCTCCGGGAAATAGGCGTGATTATATGTATGTATGTATGTATGGATGTTTGAACAAAAATGCTCAATATCAGATGTACTTACATTTTTATTTTATAAAATACATTGTTTAATACGATTACATAACTAGTTAATCTAACTTAACCTGTGAAATAAAACTATGAAAACGGATTATATCGCGTATATTGAATTTATAATACATCCCGACGTTTCGAACTCTTTACAGCGTTCGTGGTCAACGGGTGACTGAGGAAAAATTACAAAATGCAAAAATACCCACATACTAAAATAATGAACAATCATAGACTACAAACTTTAAGGCTGGTTGTACATGCAAAATCGGTTCATAAGGCTAGTTATACACTATAATTATTTTTCAAGTAAAGATATATATATATACGCGATAAAAATAAACTATGCCGGCTCCAACCCTACACCACGGACCCGAGAAGATTTAATTCCCTCCTAAATTGTAGGAGGGTATCCCAATATGGGACCGGCAACAAACTCGGCGGGACACATCTTTTCAAAACATCAGAATGTCCAGCATCATCCAACACTACGGTCTCACAGTCTATGTCTCGCTTGCTCCTTTATCAGGTGGACTACAGGATCCCAAGCTGGTGGTAGAGAAAAGCCATCTTCCCTATTAAAGTTTGGATATTTCTTAATCTCAATGGCCTCGCGCAGCATTCTGGGTATGTAACGCTTCTCCTTGGCAAGAACCAGAGGCTTATCAAACTTGATTGAGTGATTGGCTTTATCCATGACATGCTCACAGACAGCAGACCTAGGTCGACGGTGCTTGATATCAGCTATGTGTTCCTTCACCCGAGTGGAAATGCTCCGTTTCGTCTGCCCGACATATGATAGGCCACACTCACAGTCCAGCCTGTACACTCCTGCAGTCTGTAGAGGGGTATTGCATTTTACAGGCCTCAGGAATTGTGACATCTTCTTCATTGGCTTGAAATATGTTTTTATAGAAGCACGCTTCAAGATGTGGCTGATCCTGTCCGTGACCCCCCTGACAAAAGGCAGAATGGCAGGCCTGCGCTCGACTGTGGGGATCTTAATGTGGGACCTCTGGTTGACCCGCGGTATCCTGAGCTCGTTTGCCTGGAGCGCGCGCCTGGCATGCTGGAGCTCCGCGGCCAGATGCTGGTCATCACATATCCTCTGGGCTCTCTGAAACAAAGATTTGCCTACTGTAACAAGTTGACTGGGATGGTGATGCGATTTGCCATTTAAGTACCTATCAGTATGAGTAGGTTTCCTATACACAGTGCGACCTAGGGTGTTATCAGGATTTCTTTTTACCAATACATCTAAGAAGGGGAGAGAACAGTCTTTTTCCAACTCCATAGTAAATTTTATTTTGCTATGGATGGAATTTAGGTGATCCAAGAAAGTTGAAACACTACTTTTTGGAAGTATAGTAAAAGTGTCATCTACGTATCTTTTAAATATCTTCGGTCGCACAGGAGCCAGTGAGAGTGCCCTCTCCTCGAAGTCCTCCATAAAGATGTCAGCGACTACTAGAGACACCGGAGACCCCATGGCCACGCCGTCGACTTGAAGATAGAATTCACCATTCCATAGCAAGTAGCCAGATGTAAGGCAATGTTCCAACAGCTTAGCATATTCCTCTGACATGTTCTGCTCACATAACCTCTTCTTGACAATTTCAATTTCAATTTTAACTTAACCTGTTTAGGAAATATATTGCGAACATTATTTTCGACATAATATACGAAATAAGGTAATGATGTTTCACACCTTAGTAATATTAAATACCAACTTACTTTCCTCTCCACCCCCAGGGAAACAGAATTTTTAAACAAGAAGATAACGTTTCGTACAATATCTATCTTTGGTACAAAAGTATGAAAAGGTTACTTTTAATGTCTCCATATGTCATGGCTTGACACGTTACAGGGTGGCCCAAAAATACGTTGACAAATAATTTTTCAGAATAGTTTTCTTACTTCGTTTAAGAATACCTTTGTTCGTTACCTCGTTACGTCTTTTACAAAATGTCATTTAAACTACAATCATTTAACTACACACATTTTACACAATACACACATTTTACATTTTACTACAATCATTTTGCGGATTTTTTACATGTAAAACTAGATATATTTTTTAAGATTTTCTCAATTTCTGTATATTTTTATATGTAGTGTGCACATTTTTATTGTATTGTGTGAATAAATGAATAAAATGTTTAACTAAAACAAAACCTATTATCTTCTAAATATTCTCCTTCAACTGTCATACACTAACGCGAACGTTTGTTAAATTACGCGGCTAAAAATACGTTGACAATTTTTTTTACTGCGACATATTGTTGATTAAGTTACTTTGTGACCTCTAAATAATCGCGCCAATACATGTACCTATCCGTACATGTATTGGCGCAAGCGAGACGCACGGGCGACTGATATCATTTAGATATCATTTTGATATCACAATGTAAGTTAATATGGCCTCCTGTACACATATTGTTTTAGAACTGGGCTAGTCCTATCGTTTCAGTGAGCGGTGAGTGCATGGAACTGCATGAGAATGACGAGATAGGTCGCCACGCCGCCAAGCATCTGTAAATAAAGCATCTTTCATTATATAATTGGCTCCCCGATCTTTTAAATATTTGTAAGCAACGTGCTGAGAACTTAATATGTGAATAGCGGATTAATCTAAGGGTCTAAATAAAAAAAAACTCGATTCAGTGTCTGCAGAAACTTATCTTAAAAGACCTTATCATAGTCCTACTTAGAGTCATGAAATTTTTAGAGCTTGACTCCGTACCTAATCAACTTTGAAGATTCTCTCTTAATACGAGTACGAAAAAACATTTTTTTATACCACGTCGGTGGCAAACAAGCATACGGCCGGCCTGATGGTAAGCAGTCACCGTAGCCTGTGGACGTCTGCAACACCAGAGATGCATAATAACGTGCGTGTAGCCGACCCGTTTAGAATCTGTACACTTCTTTTTTGAAGAACCTATACTGTAGCACCTTGGGAATAACTCGGCAGGGAGCTCATTCTACAGCCGGAGCGGAGTGCGTGACCATTTGGGTTCTAGGTTGTGAGGATGAACACCCTGCCGACGGCGAACGGTGCGGTGATAGAAAGCGTCCGTTGGCATCATGTCAAACAATTTTTTAGAGCACAACCCATTGTACAAGCTGTAGTACACACACAAGGATGCAAAGTCCCTCCTTAGACTTAATGGTTCAAAAAAGCTTGTGAGTTTGGGATCGTCGACGATACATATACCTACAACGCGCCTTTGGATTGAGTCGAAGCATCCAAGCTGGTGTTGGCTGCAGGATGTTATACCGAAGCCACGAGAGGCGACCGAGGGGCCAGAACTGAACAGAACATTGGCTCAGCTCAGTTTGCTTGGCGAACTTATCAAGCTAGAAACAGCTTGTTTCTAACATTAAACTAATTTTACGGTTTAACTCACGTATTGTTAGTCACTCACGCCACATTTTTCTGAGACCCTAGCCTCCATTTTCAAGTACTAACTGTGCATGAGCCTGCCCATAATGCACGCGCCTCCTGATGGCCTGGATGGGCCTGGTACCATCGCCCACACTGTTAACTGTACATACTAAAAAAAGTGACGTACTCAGAAAGTGACGTACTCCGAAAGTTTTATTTTTGTTTTATGTTATTATTTATTTCCGCACAATACCTATTGCCAAACCTTCTGACAGTTAGTTTAGATTTCTATGACACTTGAAATAGACGCAAATGAGTGACGTAAATATTAAATGAAACAGTTAAGAACATTGAGTAATAATTCTAATAATCCCTAATCTGAACAGGAACATTCTAAGTGGAAACTTGCATGCGAAATTTTCTCAACCTTATTGAGCTTTTTGTGGAACATAGTCAATTGGTGTAATAATGTCCTATAATATTGAAATATTTATTATTTACTTTTTATAGCTTACCGAAGCTACGAGCGGTCGACCGAGGGTGAGCACGCCGAGGGCGGAGAACTTGACATTAGAAAGGACAGTTTGTTTTGCGAACTGTTTCAACTCTCGGGCCAGAAGCGTGCTCTGCGGCGCCAGGCGGACGGTTACTCGGCTCAGCAGGAATTTGGTGGTTTCTCTCTGATAAAAGACAGAAAATCATTTTTTATAGGTAATACCGCTACACTTAAAGGCTAGTAGGAAAGCGGACCCGGCAAAGGCCGGGATGACGCTAGGTAGAAGAAGAAGAAGAATACCGCTACACTTAAAGGTCGAGCGACGTTCTGGTCAAGCAGGAAACCGTTGGTAATTACTGGCCATAGTGGCCATTAAGGATGACTCGAATCACGTTAGACCGGGCCGTGACCGGGCCGGAGTTTCCGGCGCTTACTTTTCTATGACATGACAGGTGATCACCTAATGCTTTCCATAGAAAACGAAGCGCCGGAAGCTCCGGCCCGGTCACGGCCCGGTCTAACGTGAGTCATCCTTTAATGTCATTATGCATAGGTATGTGGAGTAGGAGAGGCCCGTGTCCAGCATTGGGTGTTTTTTGCCATATGATGATATGCTGTTTGAATATTTCTGATATGATGGAAATAAATATTTTCAACGTGCACATAAATGTCAAAAAAACAATGAGTAACGCATTTGCAGTCTAAGATCTAGATTACCTGTTCCTGGGTCCAGTGGCAAGGTTCGACGGTCAGCAGAAGAACAGTTATGTGCAGAAAGATCCAACTAAGCGGCAACACCATCGCGTTCAGCAGAGTATTGCCCGAATCTTAAAACAGACAATTACTTTGATGGATTTACCATGGGGGCCGGTGTACCATGGATTTCCCATGAAATATCAGAACATCTTTAAGAACACTTACAGTCTGGCAAAAAAGAGTAGAAATTAAAAAGTGGCAACACTGTAGTGTCGTCCCGTTTTTCTTAGATTGATTTGAAAGGGACGACGCTACAGTGTTGCCACTTTTTAATTTCTACTCTTTTTGCCAGACTGTAATACCTATGTAAAAAAAATTAAAATTACTTATTTTAGAGTTATGCTTTAAAAATAACTAAACTCAACTTAGGGAAGAAGTCATATAATTTAACTAAATATTTTCATTTGTGTATTTTTAAGTAGGTATTAGGCACACTACTACATAGATACAAATTGTAAACTGAAATGTCATAATCATAATCAATATAAACATAATAAAAAATAAAAAAACCGGCCAAGGGTTCCGTACTTTTTAGTATTTGTTGTTATAGCGGCAACAGAAATACATCATCTGTGAAAATTTCAACTGTCTAGCTATCATGGTTCATGAGATACAGCCTGGTGACAGACAGATAGACGGACAGACGGACAGCGGAGTCTTAGTAATAGGGTCCCGTTTTTGCCCTTTGGGTACGGAACCCTAAAAAGTTAACAAGCCCTCCAATGGCAGAGGCCGGTCTGGCTTGGTCACTTGTTCTAAGTACAATGACATCTTTTTTTTATACCACGTCGGTGGCAAACCAGTATAACGCCCGTCTGATGGTAAGCGATCTCCGTAGCCTATGGACGCCTGCAACTCCAGAGGTGTAAGAGGCGTTATTTATATGCTCGTTACCAACCTAAACACCCCGCACCCTCCCGAAATCCCATAAGGAGGAAGGTTTTCAATTCGGTTGTGTTTTTATTATGTGTGCTACCTCAGAACTTCGTCATTTCTCAACCAATTTGTGAAACGTTTTTTTTTTCTATTAAAGATTATTATACTCACTCAAAATCAGAAACATGTAGTATGGAGTGAGCACAAGATGCAGAAAAGCGGCCATAAGAATGGCCATGATGATCGTGCCATTGGTCTCGTTCATCTGTCTCATCAGCTCGCCGATGTGGCCGTACGAGGAAGCGAGACGTCGAACCATGGATTGCACTTGCAATGGATATGCGGCGAAATCTGACCCTTGAATTGAAATCATAATAAAAAAACTACACAAAAGAAACGGACAAGTCTGAGTCGGACTCACCCACTGAGGGCTCCGAACAAATTTAACTATTTTTTTATTTTTTACAAAAAAAATGTTTCGGCACCCCTCCTAATGGATTTTTTTTAGGTACTGCGGGTCAAAAAAATTGTTTTGACCTCTAGTATGCGTGTGCCAAACGGCTAACCTGTACATCGATTTGCGATTTTTCTTTGAAATTGGGGTCGAGCGGCTTCCACTATTAGGGCCATAGATGTAGGTAACTTACATCCATGATTAAGGCAGTGATTCTCTAAACGCGAATTTATAGGTAAGAAGGTTTGCTAATCCTTATTTTCAATTAATTACACCATTGATAAAAATACATGCTAATTATAATAATGTTATATACGTATGTACCTGGAAGAGTTATGTCATAGTGTCTCTCTGTGAAGCAATCCACGACGGGTTTTACTTCTAACATTGCAGTTTCTCCGGCCTTTAGTTTCACTATATACATACGAAATAATCATTAATATTAAGTAATCATTAATAGTAATCTGGAGTCAAAAGTTGGTTAGTCATTTAAGTCCCATTTAGACGGCGGAAAGGAGCGGCGAGTCCCACACATCGTGCGTAAGTGCATTCCAACCCCGTCAAAAAAAAAAGTTATATTATGCCATACAACTACGACATTCAAATATTACTTAGTCACACCTGAACGAAGATGCTCTGTAGGCGCTAGTTGAACGTAGCCGCGGCGCCATGAACAGCTAAACCGACGAAGCCCTACTACCTACTATAGAAGAGTAGTCACCGTGGTGCAGTCGCAGTAGGTGTTGGTTGACCGCAACCGCGGCGTCGTGAACAGCCAAGGTAACGAAGCCCCACTGCAGCAACGCCAGCAGACCCAGATAGTTGCCTATGTAGTACGAGCTGTACATTATCATTATCGACCCTGAGGAAATTTATTGATTTTAGTAAATGAACGTAGAAAATGGTGTTCGATTTTAAGTATTAAGTAATTAAATAATATTTAAAGTTATTTATAGAAAATTAATAGAAGAAGCGCTGGTGGCCTAGCGGTGAGAGCGTGCGACTTTCAATCCGGAGGTCGCGGGTTCAAACCCCGGCTCGTACCAATGAGTTTTTCGGTACTTATGTACGAAATATCATTTGATATTTACCAGTCGCTTTTCGGTGAAGGAAAACATCGTGAGGAAACCGGACTGATCCTAACACCGGCCTAGTTGCCCCTCTGGGTTGGAAGGTCAGATGGCAGTCGCTTTCGTAAAAACTAGTGCCTACGTCAATTCTTAGGATTAGTTGTCAAGCGGACCCCAGGCTCTCAGGAGCCGTGGCAAAATGCCGGGATAACGCGAGGAAGAAGAAGAAATAATATTTAAAGTTGACCCCATTGTCATCAGGTCATGATCTATGAGAGAGAGCGAAAGAGCGAGAGAGAGAGAGAAGTCTAGGGAACTCTTCAACTGCTTAAGCAAGCCTGATATAGACCGTAGATACCTACTCCGCGGTATCGCTGGCTCGTTAAATATGCTGTATAGTGTACACAGCACCCTGAGGCACCTACGTTCCCGTACACGAAGCCAAATAAGTTTCTGTAGAAAGGCAGAGACATGGAGGTACTTGTGGAGGCCGAAGATAAATCTAATACAGCTATTTAATAATCTATCTAGCCGCACTTAAACTATCGTGAGACATATTTCAAAATATTTATCAGTACGGTTTTTACTCACTATTATTTTTAGTCGCTTTTGGCGACATGTTTCGGATTCTTTGGGAATCCATCCTCAGGCACGAGTGTCCGCGGCGGTTGTACGTCGTGCACTGCCCGCGCCGCCCGCCTCGTCGCTCGTTGCGCACGCGCTGATGGGGCGGGTGGGCGGCTCGTGCCTGAGGATGGATTCCCAAAGAATCCGAAACATGTCGCCAAAAGCGACTAAAAATAATAGTGAGTAAAAACCGTACTGATAAATATTTTGAATCTATCTAGCCTATCAAAGAGTTCTTGTGAAAGGTTGGTAAGGCACACCCCGTCAATTTTGCTTTAAAGGCCGTTTCCACTTACAGTTATATCCTTTATCAATACAGTACTTGAACCACATGTAGGCGTCAGCAAACTGAACCATTAAGGTGCTTAGCAAAATACTAGTCACTGCGATGACGCTAATCTTCTCCATTTTTTTGCATCCGGTATTATTTAGGTCAGCGTTGATCTGAAAAAAGTAAAAAAGCATAACTCCGAAAATATTGAGCGTAACCCGTTGTATTTAAATGGAACCTAGGTACTCGTGAGGTGACGTATCTAATATTAATAGTAATTTATATTGACATTGTAAAACTACTATGTAGTAGGTTAGTGTCTTGTTTGTTTTTAATTCTTTTAGATTGATAATTAACCCTCCACTAGATAGGGTTTAGTAGGTAACTTGATTGATTGCAAATGATCGATGATATGATTTTTAGTTTCCATTTTCTTTTAAATTTACATGCAGGCTCTTCATCTTGTATTTCTCAGATTGATTTCTAATTTTCCTGGCACCGAGCTGCAATTGCTGATTGATACCTAACAACCTAACAATTATTATTTTATTATTATTTATTTATTATAACAACATATTTACACAGCATTACAGTTTGCACCAAAGCGCTGGCAGATTTATACATGCAAATAGCAAAACAGTACATAATTATTGAAATACAATTTAGTCATGCAAATAATATAAATTAAAAATACCTATGTCAAAACAATGTCAAGACAACAATACTTCTATTATGGAATGTAGAGTTAAAGTTAACTCTACATTCCATAACTTCTATCCTGATACAGTCAACATCAAAAGTAGCGGATGATCTACCTGTGAGAAACGGAACGTTCTTCCGCTCTGACACATATAGACGGCGCCGACTGAATGGCTACCGAACTGTACAAAAGCATATATTAAATAAAAGCTAATTAATTAATTTAGACTATTATTTCAATATATAATACTACCATTCTCTAATAATTTGACAAAGAAAGATATATCTCCATATGTAGAACTCTATACGTGACAGATTGGTTTGAACGCAAACTGTAGATATATTTCTATTTGGAGAAGTGTTTCAGGGTGGCAGATACTTTTGCGCGTTGTTCAACCCGCTACTATTGATGCTGACATTGCTAACTTTACCTTCTGCAGGTCCCTCAGCAACCGTATGAGTTTCTCCATCCGAGCGGAGCCGCGGTACACGGCCAGGCTGGCTATGGCGAGCACCAGGGTGAGGTCGGCGATACATACAAAAGTCGTCACGGTGGACTCGCCGACGCGGATACGCTTGCTTGGATCTTCTCGGAAGTCTAGAATTAGGGCTGCTAGACCTACGAAATCTGAAATAAACACTGTTTATAGAAACAAGATACTAATAGCGTCCGCTAGCTTGCCGGCACACTGCACGGAGCGGGTGAGCGGGTTAACGAAACATAGTATGAGAAACAACAATAATTGGCGCGGACGCGCGACGGATTTTACTTAATTTTACCCACAATAGCACCCGCGTGAGTGCGTCCGCTCCGTGCACCCGCGCCAGCTAGAAGGCGGACACCTTAAGACTCTCTTGACTATACAATAACAAGAATGTTGAGTGTTATTTCATAGATATGGTGTACTTGGTACTCAATTCATCATCATCAAAAGCCTTTTAATACACCTTGTCACAGACCTTGTCGAATAATTAAGCAGAATCCGTTTGAGGGACGCACCATTTCTCGTTTCTGATATAAAGCATGTCCGCTTTCTTAATTCGTCTAATATAAAATAGGTACCTCCCCGAAGCTACCCGCTTCTGAAATGCGACGGAAGCGCGTGCAGCAAATGCCTCAATGTCGCAATGTCCTTTTCGGAAACGGCTATTAGCCTCGCCCGTTCAAGGGCGTTATGGCAGTTTTGTCGTAGGAGTTGGTGGTGTGTTTTTATATTTATACCGTCCCATGCTGCTTGGCTGGATATCTTCTCTGATACCTGTTCGACGGGATGGTCTGCTCCCCAAGCCGATTCAGACACATTAGCGGTAAAGGGATACGTAATATACTGAAAGTAACGGTCAGAATCACGAGGCTCACGGCCCACGCACTAATAATACCTTAGCAAATTTTCTCGGATAATGGCACAAACTTAAGAGAAGCTAATAATGAATTTAAGAAGTGTATAAGTTAATTGAATGACGCCGCTTTAAAAGATGTAGCCTTGAAATGAAATGAAAGCCACCAAGACCAACGACCTTTACAAGAGGAAGATCTGGTATTGGTTGTGGATCCTGCGTCACCGCGCAACGTTTGGCCTGGAGCGGTCAGGGGAGGGGGACAAACGGATATTTGTCATTGGCTCTCAGCGGTCAGTCCAATTACGCGCTAAGGTACATGCTTCTCGCTGTCCAAACACCCTTACGTTTTATTACTTTAAAACTGCATATTATTTCACCACGTCCCCTACTAACTTTGCACCAACTCTAACTTTGCACCGACATGACAACGTGAGGGAATGGCATTATAAACGTCGTATTTTAATAGAAATTTTACACTAAGTAATGATGACATGACACAATTTGTCATTTCAAATGCTATGCGGAGTTAGCTTGGTCCGACTCTATTAGGTTGATTTTGAAGGTTTTTGTCCATACTTAAAGGTATAATTATAATCTATAAATCACGTAAGTACGATCCATAATTGGCGTTTAACATTATTATAAATTGTGTGCACAGTTTGTCAAATAGTCTCAGTACTTACTAAGAGCAGTGATGAAAACGCGCTGGTAGACGTCAAGCGGCGGCGACACCGCGATGCGCCAGCCGGCGTCCGCGGCGGTGAACTTCAGCGGGGCCACTCCTGCGCATCTTGAGATGCGTAGTACTAGCGATAGCGCGCCGCCCACCAGGCACTCTGTAGGGGGATCTAGGAAACAGACAGTCCTAGGGTTAGGAATGTAATGTTACCATTGTAACTACGTTAATGTTATCGTAACTACGTTAGCTGTTTCTCTTGAACATCTTGAGGCGCGGAGCACCAGCGATAGCGCACCGTCCACTAGGGATTCGACTCTGTAGGGGGACCTATTGAAGTCATAAAAAAGTAGTTACACTTCTATTATGCGCCTACCGGCGTCCGTGGCGGTGAAGCTCAGCGAGTCACTCCTGACCTGATTACTCAATATTATTTAAGGAAGCCAATGAGGGCTAGCGTTTTCCTGCTCACCAGTTGGCGCCACTGTTGATGGTGGTCCAAAAAAACAGATCTCATATTCTTCTATGCTTATTTTTATAAAATCTATACACAAAGGTATTTTAACGTCTAAATTTGCCGTTTTTTCAACCTGTTTAATTTTGCATATAGTTTAGTTGGCACTTTTAGACCTCCATCTACACTAGCGCCGCTAGCGGCGAAATTGAGCGCGATAGCCCTCATTGACGCCTTCCAAAATGTGTCAAAATACACCTATTTTCGTATGCAAACGGACATAAAATAAAATGTCATAAACCATACCACGATACCCGTAACTGCTCTGCTTTTCCGACTCCTGAAATGGCGTTAATTCCATGATGCACCATAACAAATGTTCATTTATTTTTTACACCCAATTCCCTTCTTATTCTTATACGTATTTATAATATACCAGCTACAAGAGACTTTACACTTGGTTTCAGAAAGTTTTAAGTCACTATAAGTGTCTTAAATAGATGCGTCTTATCGTGTTTGGGCGGAAATTAGACTGAAGTCGGACAAGTTAACGCGGAAGCGTTAATCGACTGATGACTTACGGCGCGATTCAGGAAATGAATTAGAGATTCACTAGATATGAAATAGTAAAGATATGTGGCATTCCACGGCAAATGATACATTATGGCGGCATTATAGCAATAATTTGCGACACTATGCGACGTAAGCGCCATCCAATATTAATTGGAGCGTTAATAATAGCGTAAGCGCCAACCGCCATAAGGTACCTTTACCCGTGGGATAACTTTTTGACAGTGCGAGCCTTATGGTTTCGTCTTGGTAACATTTTACATGAAAATTATCGGTTTGAAATTGGAATATCATAATTTAATCGATATAGACCTTATTATTACCCAATAGTAACATTTCCACAGGTAAGAAATTTGCTGTAACATAAAAAAATATTAAAAATAAAAATAAAAAACAACTATCACCAAAACTATGTATGTATAAAAGGAAAGAACATGTCTAGTCACTTTTTTCGGAAAACGAGATTTTCATCTCAAAATGTAGCTCTTAATGAAAAATTAGTTATATCTTTTGCTACCGTTGTATAATATATGTAACACAACTTTTTTTTAGTTAAAAAAGACCTGGTCACGGAATTACCATACATTTTGACGTGGTTCCAAATTTTAAAACCGCGATTACTCAAAATGTTACTTATGTGACTAGACATGTTCTTTCCATGTACCCTTCAATTGATTTATGTAAACCTTCGAGCAACACCGGCTTCCGACACGTCGGAAGAGAGGAGCCCCAGCGATATCTTACCGTACAGTACTGTAATGTGGTACCTAAATGTCTACTTTTAGTGTTGCGCAGTAACGTTATAGTTTACTGCGACATAACCGCTATTGCTTGTGTCAGCGACAACCCACATGTATAAATAGACAGGTTTACCTAATAAAGACACATTTTGACTGCATACTATACGTATTACTCTATTACGCCATACTCTCCGCCTAGCCCTAAACGCTACCTACGCCGTCACTCTGCTCCACTCCGAAGGTACTGGAAATACCAAACCTTCAGTACCTTGGATGGCGACCCTGCCAGGATAATCACTCTTCCATTTTTTGCGGGGGGAAACGTGCACACAGGCGCACTTCTCACTCACTACATACAAAATCCAATCTGCAATGACAACACAAATAGGTACATAGAAAATGACACACGTCAAAGACAAATCTTCACACTGATCGTATTTTAATGCCTTTCATTATGTAGCAGTCACATAAACTACTATAGTGGTACACCCCTTATGGAATGATGCCATTGACCTGATAATTTTAAACATAATAAGGACATTAGGATAAATATATATAATTATACAGATATACCTGTTATGGTTGTAAGTTGTAGTAACGCCTTTTGTTACGTTAATGTATTTTTTATTATAAAAGTCGTTACCGACGCTTGCCACACATAAGCAGGGTAAATACAAACAAATTAGATTTATATGTGTGATGTGCACAGATGTTTGTCCCTGAGTCATGGGTGCTTTCTATGTATTTAAGTATTTAAATATTATATATATCGTTGTCTGAGTACCCATAACACAAGTGGGACTTAGTCTATCTGTGTAAGAATGTCCTATAATATTTATTTATTTATTAGATGGTTAATTCTAACGTTGATTGGCCAATTTGGAAGTCCTTAAATAGGCTCAGGTCCCAAGTTGGTAGATGTAAGCAAAACATGGCCAGATGGGGACTGCTCTGTAGCCCCTCAACTCAATGTACCTGTGGCACAGCAACGCAAACAATAGCACATAGTCTATTGGTGTGCCCCGCATGCCCACATCACTGCTCGGAGCTGGATCTGAGGGACGCGACAGCCAGGGCTGTCAACACCGCTGCCTATTGGGCATCCATCGTATGAAAAGGAACCTCGACACGAAAAGAAGAAGAACGTTGATTGGTCGGTTGACTTCACAATTTATAGGATACAAGCGACGCATTCGACTCCAGGGGGCTAGCCAAGATGACAAGCGTACAACGATGTAACCTAAACACCAAAGAAAAAGAAAAAACGTATCGGAATGACGTACACTACGGAAAATAGAATATAGTTTAATTGTCTATTGGAGTAGAGAAAAGGGAAAGATCCGCTTCTCCATACAAATGTAGTCCCCGTTTTCCTCTCTGGATATTAACATTAGAAAATAAATGTTTACACAATTTGTTGTAGGTACATTAATCACCGCTATGCCCCTTCGTTTGTTTTATGTATGTATGTATGTAAACACATTATTGTACATAAGACAGGTTTAAGATACAATTAAACAGAAAGTATACATTGTACAAAGGCGAACTTATCCCAATTTTCCATTTATTTCGATTTTATAATTATTATAACAGTAAGCTAGGAGCTTTTATAATATTTGAATGGATGTTGTTATTTGCTTCAAACTTTTATAATAATCTGATAATAAAAAAAAGTCCAATATAGAGCTTTGATTAATATAGGGTACATTAAATTGTGTAAAAATATTTTCCATAATGCCTGTATCCAGGGAGTAAAATGGGGACTACGTTTACGTACGTGTATGGATCAGATCAGAGGTCTTCCACTATTCTCTTAAGGGCCGACCTCTTGTCGGTGAAGAGATCTCCATGTTCTATATCCGCCTTCGCTTTGATAGCCTGATGGGATTTGTATGGTTACCTCTCGTTTGCGTCTTTCCGATAACGTCAAAACAAAATCAGGAATATCAGGATCATCATTAATTTACGACTTCGCTATTTTTACAAAACTCATGACAAATTGGCGTAAACAATATCAAGAGTTTAATCAATTTTGTTCAAATTTAAATTCATCTCAAGTTTCTAAAGATTTCGTAAACATAATTCGTATTCCAATTTAATAAACAAATAATGTTAACATAAACTTGCGTACCTATTTCTTTTAAGTAGTAGATACGAATTAAGTTATTTAATTTTTAATGGTTGACCATTAAAAATTGAATATCTTAACGCATAGGTATTGTTTTCTTTCTTTTTTACCAGTTTTAAGAATAAATACGATTTCAAACAAATAATTGGAATATCTCTTCGTTAATAGTATATCTCTAAGCACCGAATAATTAAAATAATTGATTATCTATACGGAGAATCCTTGCCACACCCAGCCAGCCGCTCCGGGGCTTTCTAAAATCACATTAAAATGCCATTAGAAATTTTAACTTAATTAAAAAAATTACTGCCAATCGAGGAGAGCTATCGGATATTAGTTCAAATTGATATTTTTTAATTTAATAAAATGTTTGGTAATTAATTTTGATGATTTTTGGTTAGTACAGTCTGGCAAAAAAGAATAGAAATTAAAAAGTGACAACACTGTAGTGTCGTCCCTTTCAAATCAATCTAAGAAAAATGGGACGACACTACAGTGTTGACACTTTTCAATTTCTACTCTTTTTTGCCAGACTGTAACACAACTCTATTCCAAAAGTGTATAATTAATAAGATATTTCTGCCAGCAGCTGTAAATGTACCTACTATGTGTATGTATTTCATCATTTAATGTGTACAGGTGTAATAATTAAAACCTTTATTTTCAGTATTGCTATTACAAATCCAAAGAAAAATTCATTAATGCGGAAGTACGACTAGAACATTTTGTTAATGTTCACAAAATTCCCAAAGATTTCAGATTCGACCAAAAGCCTAAAAACAAAAAAGCTAAAGCCAAAACTAAAAGTAAACCGAAAGAAGAAAGCTCTATGGATGTTGATAAAGTTACAGAACAAAAACAAATCATGTTTGCTAATAGAAAACATAAAGCTTTTCCTAAATGTACAGGAAAAAGGTTTACTACATAAAAAGAAAATACTACCGCAGATGTAAACATGGATGAAGTTAAAAGACAGTTTACCAACTTACTGAAACAAACTTTACATCATAACAGTTTATTAATTTACTTTTACAAATCGCAAATAAAGGTTGCATATATAGGTATTTATTTACGTATTATCCTCAGATCTTATATTTAAAAAAGAAATTTGACAGTGCAATGGCATACTGTCTTCTAGAATAAAAACGTCTAATCTATGACCGGCGAATATTAATAAAAAGTTAATGTTTAAAGCATTGCTTTAATTTTGTCGAATAATGCCTTACACCAATACGTCATTTTACATCAACTTTAATAGGTAGATAATTAAATAAAACCGGCCAGGTGCGAGTCGGACTCGCGTTCCAAAATATCCGTACATTACACAATTTTTAACAATGTATTTTTATATGAAACGTGAGTGAAATGTCTAATAAATCCGTAGGGGTCGGATCAAAAACTAAGTAATTAAGTCCGACTCACGCTTGACTGCACATTTCTAATAGATTATCCAAGAACTATTTTGTGAAATTTTGAAAAAAAAATTGACCCAGTTGTTTCGGAGATAAAGGGGCGAAATGGTCATTTATTGCCTATTTTCTTAAATAACTTCTAAACTATTTATTTTAAAATTACAAAACAAATATAGGTATATTTGTGATTCTCACAACGAGCTCTTTCATTTGATATGTAACACGATATAGTTTTAAAAACTTTGTTTTTTAATATTCTCATTTACACCCAAAATACAGACAGACAGACGCACGAGTTATCCTATAAGGGTTCAGTTTTTTCCTTTTGAGGTACGGAACCCTAAACATTAAATATTTATTCACTTTACTTTCGACTTATTTTATATGTGCGAGAAAAACCATTCAAAAGTTAATACACTTTACTGTATGTGATTTCATTTGGAATTATACATTAAACAAATTAAATCACGAATATAACTCAATACACCTTATACAGAAGGAATAAAGTCTAATCTCTACTTAGCCTTGCCCTGGGCGGCGACGGCGGCCATGGCCTTCTTGACCGTCTCCTCGTCACCGAGGAACTGCATGGAGTCCGTTGGCTTCATATCCTCGTCCAACTCGTACACGAACGGGATGCCCGTGGGCAGGTTGAGTTTCATAATGGCGGCGTCGCTAATGCCTGGATTTAAATATAAAAATCAAATTATACAATAATTTTTGATATAAAACTTCTGGGGTTTTTATAAGGAACCTTTTTTCATATTTTTGCTCATATCCCGAATATCTGTACGAATAGCATTATAATTACTTCGGACAAAAGTTTTAACATAAAATTTCCTACAAATTTGATTATGTTTCTACGATCAATATTTTAGGAGCTACAGGCTGTTAAAATGAACAAAGAGATAAAAAATAGACGATTTAAGAAAACGTAGTTTTTTTGTAATTGTTCATCATAAAGCAAATTTTTAGTTGAGAATAAGCAAAGATATAACTCCGTAATAGATGGATACAGTCTAAGGAAAAAACGTGCCTCGAAAATCAAGAAAATTTGATTCTCGTTCAGAGGGCGCTACTAGTTTTGGCCTACAGTCGTATAGATGGCGTTGACGGTTTCGTTAGTCATTTAACAATTTTAACGCATATCAGTGAAAGAACATGGGTCAAAATCATAAAAATAATTAATGCAAATAAAAAAATCATTTATCTATATTTAAATACATTCTATCGTATTTTTATAAATCTTTATTTTTAGTTTTAAAGTGTGTCGACAGATGGCAGTGAATTTACTGGGGTTACAAAATTTACTATGACAGTACCGCTCTAGTATAAGTTACTCTATGGAATAAGCAAGCTTAGCGACCAGCTGATAAAACAAAGCATGCTGATGAGGCATTTTTGAAAAGTTTGTATTAATAAAGTTTGCATCGGGAGCAAAAAAAATTTTTAAATAGTTCAAAATCTTCTAAGAGGGTTGAGGGTCAATTTTTTTTAGTAGGGGCTTGAAACTTCGTAGTTAGTGACAGACTCGTGCGTTTTATAATTAGCCGTCCCTACTGAATTACTGATATCTTTTGCTGCATAATGTTCTATGCTCATGTAGAATATATAGCCACCAACATACAAATCCACGCGTAAGAAGTCGCGGGGAACAGCTAGTATTTTATAACTGCACACATTTGTACCTACATTGTTGACATTACCTACTAAAATTAAGGTTTCAAGTTTTTAATATAAACTCACCATCTAAATGCTTGACAATGCCTCGAAGACTGTTTTCGTGAGCGACAATGATAACTTTCTTGCCTTCTTTGATCTGCAAAAAATAATAAATGAAAAATTATTCATCCAAATAGGTAAATTTAACAATTTTACAATATTCGCACTTGCAATTGTAGTCGCCGCGGTTGCAAAGTGAGTATATAGACCGCGAGCCAGGAACAGATGTCCACGACCAATCGCCTCCCGGGCGATAACTCGTATAGTGGTTAATAACGGCTATGTATGATGAACCCTCGTGGACATCAGCTGCCGCTCCGTTAGTGGGTTGAGGAATGGCAGCCACCGAAACACGTAAAAAAATTGTCATCGCCTCCCGTTTGACACTTTGAGCGTTATTTCGGCGCGCGCGGTGCACTTTCGTGGTAACTAGTGAAAATTTATATTCTCAGTTGTTGTCATTGGTAACAACTTGGTGGTAACTAGTGGGGAAAACCCATAAATATTTATTAATAAACAATTTAAAATACCTGTGGGATGATAACATCATTCCAGTACGGCAGTGTGCGCTCCATAGTGAGCTTGAGGCTCTCGAACTGCCCAGGTTTTTGGTCACCAGCGTAGCAGGGGTTGTTCACGATGGTGTCGTAGTAGGGGTGGTCCTTCTTCATGGGGGGAGGGGGCACGTCGAAGCTGCGGCGCCAGATTTGGACCTGGATTATAAAAAACCGGCCAAGTGCGAGTCGGACTCGCGCACGAAGGGTTCCGTACCATTACGCAAAAAACGGCATAAAAATCACGTTTGTTGTATGGGAGCCCCACTTAAATATTTATTTTATTCTGTTTTTAGTAAGTGTTTGTTGTTATAGCGGCAACAGAAATACACCATCTGTGAAAATTTCAACTGTCTAGCTATCACGGTTCATGAGATACAGCCTGTTGACAGACGGACAGAGAGTAATAGGGTGCCGTTTTTAATACCCTTTGGGTACGTTACCCTAAAGGTCTAACCTGAGCCTCTCCATATTTAGCTGCGGTCTCGGCCTTGTTAAGGCCGGTGAGTCCACCGTAGTGCCTCTCATTGAGCCTCCAAGTCTTGCTAACTGGGAGGTCAGCCTGGTTGATTTCCTTCAGCACCGAGTTCAGAGTGATCTGGGCTCGCTTCAACACCGACGTGTGGGCGATGTCGAACGTGTAACCCTCGGCTTTCAACGCCTTGCCGGCGGCCACGGCCTCCTCGCGACCTGCGGCAATTATCTAATCAGACAACATCAAGACAAAATGAACATACTTTACAAGTCTTTAAACTTACCCTTATCACTCAAATCGGAGTCGAACCATCCGCAAAACAAACGCTTCTTATTCGACTCACTTTCGCCATGGCGAATCATAACAATTTTGTATTTTCCAGGCATAGTTTTCGAAGATTTCGTGACCGGTCAAACCCTCAATCTAATATCAGTCTGACCTCTCTTTGACCTTCCTTCGCAGTTTCATTAATGAAACCTTATTGGTTAAATTTTAAAAACCATAGACAAAGATTGTATTACAAAGATTCTACACGATGCAGCAGAACAAAACATATTTAGTAATGCATTACTTAAATACGCCTCTTGATAAAAAATTGGCCAAGCCCAGGTCACGACTCTGGTGATAAGTGGTTCGTACCATCGTACGAATCGTTATGACGGGTGAAATTTTAGGCATTTGCCTTGCTAGAAATAGCCGCCCGCAAATCAAAACTTGCAAAGACAAATGCAATATGTACTAGTCATTGGTCAAAATAAAGGTGCAAAACACAATGAAATGAAAGGTCTTATTATAGGCCTCTGGGCTATAGGTAATAATGTAGAAGTTATAAAGCTTCTACCTTAGATATACGGTGGTTACAACAAAATAAAAACGTATTACTGAAAATTATTTCAAACAGGTTTAATAAAAACATAGAGTAACTTATACTAGAGCGGTACTGTCATAGTAAATTTTGTAACCCCAGTAAATTCACTGCCATCTGTCGACACACTTTAAAACTAAAAATGAAGATTTATAAAAATACGATAGAATGTATTTAAATATAGATAAACGATTTTTTTTATTTGCATTAATTCTTTTTATGATTTTGACCCATGTTCTTTCACTGATATGCGTTAAAATTGTTAAATAACAAACATAACCGTCAACGCCATCTATACGACTGTAGGCCAAAACTAGTAGCGCCCTCTGAACGAGAATCAAATTTTCTTGATTTTTGAGGCACGTTTTTTCCTTAGACTGTATCCATCTATTACGGAGTTATATCTATCTTTGATAAAAATAAGCTAATGTACGTTACAAAACAATGCAATGTATATATTAGGATTATTCTGTAAATAGTTTTTTTTTTATATTCAAATTAAACGATACCAATATTACTAATACACTGACATCTCCATTCTGGACACTTATGAATTCCCACTTGTCTGCCGTTCATTTCTATAATACAAGGTAGGTCGGTTTAGGTAAATTTGTTATCCTGTGATGCTTGGGGCCAAAGAGTAAAGTAAGTATATGCTTGGGGCTTTGTAGACTCCATTACATAGTTGCCAGATTCTTCATCCTCATCCCACCTCCAACCCATTGATAAAAAAATTGTTCGCACAGCACAAGCCAAGCACTAGCACACGCACAGACTCGGATTAAGGCCTCTGTAACTCCCTAAACATATTATTATGTGTATAGACTGACCACCCTAACTTGACGGTAGAACTTGGCATAAAAACTTAGCGTGAAGACTAAGATGACCAGACACCGTGACACATCCTTCTGACCGCGCTAACCGTCGCACTTCCGCATTTGCACCATCAGTTTGTCAATAGTACGAACCGGAAACGCCTGATGAAATTCAATGGCAATTGTAATAGTGTAGCTATTGATATTATATTGTGCTGTGGTCACTAAAAGGCCCCCCAAGGGACCTAGTCAAGATGAAAATATAATGAAAATCGTTGATAAAACGCCAATGGAAATCTGTAATTTTCAGAGCCCGGAAATTTCGTAGCATCTTTGAGCTGTCATAGGGACTTCTCGTTTATCGACTTACGATTATACATTATGTATATCGATAAATACAGAATATAATATGTAAAATATGATTACAAGTAGAAGTAAACAACATGCAGTCTTATCACGAATGAGCGATCTCTTCGAGATAACCTTTGGATATCAATTTTTAGGAAATTTGTTATCCTAAAAGTTGGTAATCCAAAGGTTATCTCGATGAATTCCATACTCACGGTTAAAACACAACTTTGCACCCTTGTAGAACTAATAACTATTTTCACCACACCAGCTAAGGGTTAAACAATAAGTAATACGATTCTGTACCTACCTAAATACGTTATGGCTAATATGCGTAGTTTAACATCTAATTGTCCACCCTGATAACTATTTGGTTACCTATTTACAATATTTTGCGCTAATTACTTATATTATTAGTGACGGTCACCTGTAAGAAAGTGCGCATAAATACCTGACACAATTATTTGTAGAGCCAAAAGAGAACATCATTATACTTGTGCGATTCGTTTTGCGAGATAATTTTGCGGGTTTTTACTTTTTATATTTTCACACGATACGTATAGGTATTTTCATTAATATAATAATAATAATAATAATAAGCCCGCAGGGCAGCTTGTGGCGAGCTGTTGGGGAGTGACGACCCCACGGACCCGAGTGCTCCAGAGAGTCGGTCAGGGTCTCCGTCTCCGGCGTGTCTTCGTCGGTCGGAGTGGACCCCAAGGGGACCCGCAGGACTCTCAGCTCTGGCTTGCCTTCATTGGCCGTCCAGAGGGGAGTCGTAAGAGCTATATGCTCCAGGGGTGGAAGTGAAAGATGCATAAGACGCGAGTTGGCACAGTGGCTGCTAACAGCCACTGGGTAGAAAGCGGCGCACACCTCTCGACACCCCTGAGCCGCTCACACCGGTGTTGCTCCTGGTCGTCTTCACGACGGCAGTTTCAGGGGCCCATCTAGTCAGCGGCAAGTCACCACCTGCCTCGATAACGTGTATTAACATTGTTATGGCAGGTGTCCGGAGTTCTTTACAATAGCCCAGTCTCATTGTCCACCCAAACTTCAATCCATAGACCAGTATACTGTTCACTTTTTCTGCAATAGTCCCAATGCCTGCTGCGACCGGTTCATGGGTGTCTATTGTTGCGCCTGTGAACGGGTTCCAGCAGGCGTTCTACATGACATTAAAGCTCTCCAAGGGGCCTCTACGTGTTGGATCTATATCCCCACGCAAGCCTATCAAAAGACCGGGATTTATAGACCCGTGATATCCAAGGAGATACAAATAATAATAATAATAATAAGCCCGCAGGGCAGCTTGTGGCGAGCTGTTGGGGAGTGACGACCCCACGGACCCGAGTGCTCCAGAGAGTCGGTCAGGGTCTCCGTCTCCGGCGTGTCTTCGTCGGTCGGAGTGGACCCCAAGGGGACCCGCAGGACTCTCAGCTCTGGCTTGCCTTCATTGGCCGTCCAGAGGGGAGTCGTAAGAGCTATATGCTCCAGGGGTGGAAGTGAAAGATGCATAAGACGCGAGTTGGCACAGTGGCTGTTAACAGTCACTGGGTAGAAAGCGGCGCACACCTCTCGACACCCCTGAGCCGCTCACACCGGTGTTGCTCCTGGTCGTCTTCACGACGGCAGTTTCAGGGGCCCATCTAGTCAGCGGCAAGTCACCACCTGCCGCGATAACGTGTATTAACATTGTTATGGCAGGTGTCCGGAGTTCTTTACAATAGCCCAGTCTCATTGCCCACCCAAACTTCAATCCATAGACCGGTATACTGTTCACTTTTTCTGCAATAGTCCCAATGCCTGCTGCGACCGGTTCATGGGTGTCTATTGTTGCGCCTGTGAACGGGTTCCAGCAGGCGTTCTACATGACATTAAAGCTCTCCAAGGGGCCTCTACGTGTTGGATCTATATCCCCACGCAAGCCTATCAAAAGACCGGGATTTATAGGCCCGTGATATCCAAGGAGATACAAATAATAATAATAATAAAATGCTTTATTGTGCACACTACATGAAAAAAAGATACAGACATTGAGAAAAGATATAAATTGGTAGGTAACAACGGGCGGACTTATCGCTAAACAGCGATCTCTTCCAGCCAACCTTCAGATAGAGAGATGGCGAACGAAACGGTAGTTATCGGGTGGTGCAAAATAAAGAAAACAATAAAAATATAATATAATACATATACTACACATATATAGTTAAATTAGACTACATGTATTATTGTATACCAATATATATATATATAAACACATAGTATACATATATATATAAATGACAAAGGAAGCCATAATAACGACAAATAAATTAAAGGACAACAGGATCATAATGAGATAGACAAGTAATGATCTTTTAATAGGTTTTTAAAAATGGGGAGTGATTTAGCACGTCTAATATTAATGGGCAGATTATTCCATATATTATTCCATTAATATAATAAATAGTATTTGTCACATTTAGTTGAATGTCTAATTAAAATCTGTGTCATTAAGGAATTCGTCCATACTATCATAGAATTTTTGTGTCAGTAAGTTTTGTATAATTTATTGTAGGACTTGTACCATGGAGCGATGGGTGGGACAGACCGCGGTAGTGACGGGTGCTGGGTCTGGCATCGGTGCTGCCACTGCTGCTACTTTGGCCGAGGCGGGTCTGCGGGTAGTCGCTGTCGACATAGCCCCAGAGGACGCTATCACCGATGTGAGTTCATAAATGAACTTTACTGGACTTATGGTGGGTTACACCGCGGTAGTGACGGGTGCTGGGTCTGGCATCGGTGCTGCCACTGCTGCTACTTTGGCCGAGGCGGGTCTACGGGTAGTCGCTGTCGACATAGCCCCAGAGAACGCTATCACCGATGTGAGTCTTCACTGATGAACTGGTAGTATGGTGGGTTACACCGCGGTAGTGACGGGTGCTGGGTCTGGCATCGGTGCTCTGCCACTGCTGCTACTTTGGCCGAGGCGAGTCTGAGGGTAGTCGCTGTCGACATAGCCCTAGAGAACGCTATCACCGATGTGAGTCTTCACTGATGAACTGGTAGTATGGTGGGTTACACCGCGGTAGTGACGGGTGCTGGGTCTGGCATCGGTGCTGCCACTGCTGCTACTTTGGCCGAGGCGGATCTACGGGTAGTCGCTGTCGACATAGCCCTAGAGAACGCTATCACCGATGTGAGTCTTCACTGATGAACTGGTAGTATGGTGGGTTACACCGCGGTAGTGACGGGTGCTGGATCTGGCATCGGTGCTCTGCCACTGCTGCTACTTTGGCCGAGCCGGGTCTACGGGTAGTCGCTGTCGACATAGCCCCAGAGAACGCTATCACCGATGTGAGTCTTCACTGATGAACTAGTAGTATGGTGGGTTACACTGCGGTAGTGACGGGTGCTGACTGACTCACTGAAACTTGTAAAATTGTAAACTGTAGCTTTAATCGGACGATGGTTAGATTTTTTTAAAATGTTTATGCCTATTAAGGTCAATGTGGAGAAGACCGGCATATAAAATTTATTGCAGGGAGGACTCGAACTCTCTCTCGAAAGAGAACTCACGTACGTCGCTCAGACACAGTCATCAAGGAAGAGATTCACTTCTGTTCCATCGACCTTCTGTAAGTGAAGTATGTGTACAAACGCAAGATTTAAAAACGACGAACGAGCTTGTAAACGGCCTTACCCACATTGATCTTAATACAGCTTTAACAGTCAGACCCCATATGGAGTACTGCTGTCACCTTTGGGCAGGAGCACCTGGATGCCAGCTTGGCCCTGGCATCCAGTATGGGGTTCTTCAAAAAAGGAGTATACAGGTTTTTAAAGGGTCGCAATGCGCGTGTAATATCTCCGGTGTTGCAGGCGTCCATAGGCTACGGTAACTGCTTACCAGCATACGGCCCGTATGCTTGATTGCCACCGACGTGGTATAAAAGAAACTGTATTTTTTGTAACAGCACCTGAGTTCGCTGTTGAAGCCCGAATTCCTGAAGAGCGTGATCCCGAAGCAGGTGGATGTGGCGGACCACAAGCGCCTCGAAGAACTGTTTTGCTGGATTGACAAGTTCGGGGGCGTGAGCGTCCTCGTCAGCTGTGCTGGGGTCATGTTCCCTGGCCAGGTCACTGGTGAGTGCCCAAACAAGTATAGGATTACTTGGGCTATTTTTATTTTTGATACAGTCAACTTCCATGTTATTTGATTTTTTTAAACAGAATATACAAGAAAATAAAACTTTATTAACCTATAGATAACAAATGTACAATTCTTGCAATTTTAGTGCATATATTTCATGAAATAAAAAAAAATCCTCCGTTTAAAAAACTAGCAACTACCAATGTCAGAAACTATCAACATTAAATTAGAATGGGCGATTTACGGTTGAACTTCAAAATGACGAAGTAGTCTCGAAAATATTTTTGCGTTTTTTTGCTCATGAATGCTCTTTACCTAAAGCACAGAATAAGTAATAGTATTATCAATTATCATACAGAACGGCCACGCACCGCCCCGCCCCGATTCGAATTACCTCGTCCCGTGACAGCAGATTGACGGCCGATTGCCGGCTGTTACTGTTTTTAAGCAACTTACTCACACAATGACGCATGCCGCCAGGGACCGGCCCGCTATCCCTTATCGGGGTTTTATAAGGGTATTGCATAAGGCTTAACTCACCATACCCTTTGCCAGACGAAACCCTTTGTTTTGGTTTTAAAAACCCTTATATAAAGCTACCACATTTGAGTAATCAGTAGCCCAAAAACCCTTACAAAACCCTTATCATCCGCTCACCAACACCTTGCATATTGCTTATAAGGGTTAGCCTTATAAAGGGCTTCCTTGTTCATAAAGCACACATTACTTCGAATCCGAGCGATCGTCGGCGGCGACGGCGGCGTTCTTTGACTAGACACGTATTTTCTTTCCTTTTCATACACTACCGTAGATATATACTAATCCTGTCTCTTTCACGCAAAGGGAAACCTTTATAAAAAGCGCTTAAAGATAAGGGTAACCCTTATTAAGAGCTAGCCTTATTTTTGGTTAGCTTTTCGGTAAGGGTTAGTCAAAGGTAAGGGTATGAATGGGCTTGCAGTTCAATAGGGAAAGTCTTTCAATGTGTTAGCCGTGTTTAAGTGTCGCCCATTGAAAGGGTGATGCCGCGTGTACAGACGTGCCGTTCACACATAGAAACGCAAGTGATTTTTAGGGTTCCGTAGCCAAATGGCAAAAAACGGAACCCTTATAGATTCGTCATGTCTGTCTGTCTGTCTGTCTGTCCGTCCGTATGTCACAGCCACTTTTTTCCGAAACTATAAGAACTATACTGTTGAACCATGATACTGTTAAGTAGATGTATTTTATGAACCGCATTAAGATTTTCAAACATAAATAGAAAAAAAACAATAAATTTTGGGGGTTCCCCATACTTAGAACTGCAACTCAAAAAAAATTTTTTCATCGAACCCATACGTGTGGGGTATCTATGGATAGGTCTTCAAAAATGATATTGAGGTTTCTAATATCATTTTTTTCTAAACTGAATAGTTTGCGCGAGAGATTCTTCCAACGTGGTAAAATATATTGTTCATTACCATGCAAACTTCCACCGAAAATTGGTTTGAACGAGATCTAGTAAGTAGTTTTTTTTTAAACGTCATAAATCGTAAACCGCATTTTACCTTTCACTCACGTTTCACATAAAAAATACATTGTTTAAATTGTGTAATGTACGGAACCCTCGGTGCGCGAGTCCGACTCGCACTTGGCCGGTTTTTTTAATGATATTAATAGCTTATTATGAACCATTAATCTTGGAACACGTTTCACCATTCTTTAGTCCCCGTCCCGACCCGGCAATCCATCGTGGCTATTTGTAAAGTCACTATATACTATTTGTATAGTCACTAAGTCACTATATATCACTTATTTACTAAAAGCATCTACCGAACAACGCCCTGTTCTACGAGCTCAATACGACCTAGGCGAAATTATCATAAATTTGATGGAAGCCATTTTTTTAAAGAAAGAAGAAATTAGAATGAATGTGTTTTTTTGTTCAGACGTGGGTAAAGACGTCATGAGCGTGGAGAAACTAAGCCGAACGCTAGACGTGAACACCAAAGGGGTGATCCTGTGCTCTAAGTTCGCCGTCGCCTCCATGCAGAAGCGAGGCATAGACGGCCACATCGTCAACATTAACAGGTAACAATTACTGAGAAACAGACGAACGCTGGACGTGAACAACAAAGGGGTGATCCTGTGCTCTAAGTTCGCCATAGCCTCCATGCAGAAGCGAGGCATAGACGGCCACATCGTCAACATTAACAGGTAACAATTACTGAGAAACAGACGAACGCTGGACGTGAACAACAAAGGGGTGATCCTGTGCTGTAGGGCCTCTAAGTTAGCCGTCGCCTCCATGAAGTAGCGAGGCATAGACGGCCACATCGTGAACATTAACAGGTAACAATTAGTGAGAAACTAAGCCGAATGCTGGACGTGAACACCAACGGGGTGATCCTGTGCTCTAAGGCTTCTAAGTTAGCTGTCGCCTCCAACAAGTAGCGAGGCGTAGACGGCCACATCGTCAACATTAACAGGTAACAATTACACAAGTACCTACCTACTAAACTTAAACTTATCTACGTCTGTTATAACTATAATAATTTCACTTTAAGCAATTTCTACCAAAAAGGCAAATTTTTAAAATACCTACTTTACCTACGAAAAACTTTCCTATGTAAAAACCCTATGTAAGTGCGAGTCGGACTCGCCCACCGAGGGTTCCGTACAAATTTAATTTTTAGTATTTGTTGTTAGCGGCAACAGAAATACATACATCATCTGTGAAAATTTCAACTGTCTAGCTATCACGGTTCATGAGACGCTCACAGCCTTGACAGACAGACAGACAGACAGACAGTAGAGTCTTAGTAATAGGGTCCCGCTTTTACCCTTTGGGTAGGAAACCTTAAAAAACAGCAAATCACCGGGGTTATTTTATTTCAGCAGCTTACTTGCGTTGGAATACCGTTAACCCACATGCTTCTTTTAAATGTTGTTGTTAAAACCTGTGCCATCTGCAAACGGCTCGATCACTTCAGAAAAAAGTTTCAGAGCAATCTAGCTAGTGGTTTTAAAATGAGAGCGTAACTACGTTTGTATTGAGAACCGAGCTTGCTGCCGACTATTAAAGGGGCCCACTGATTATCAGTCCGCCGGACGATATCGGCCTGTCAGTTGTTCAGAACTGTAAAATTTATGTTCTAGACAGGCCGATATCGTCCGGCGGACTGATAGTCAGTGGGCCCCATTAATTATCAACTCAATGAATGATTCCCATATTTTCAGCCTAGCTGGCCACTACGTGCCTTTCAACTCGCATATGAACGTGTACTCGGCCTCTAAACACGCCATTACCGCTTTCAATGGCCTTTTGAGCCACGAGCTAGCAGACTTCAATAGCAAGATCAAGCTTACGGTAGGTATCATACTTATATCTAAAGAAAGGACGTTGAATTTTGTACATTGACCCGCCTGTTCCTATCTCTATAGCAAGCGCGTAACGCAGTGTCTTACGTAAGCAGAGTGGCCTACCGCGTGCGCCCGTGAGGGACAGAAACAGAACATACGCAGTGCGACAATATGATTGGTCGAGTAGATTGATAGCCCACTATAACCCATACAAATTTACGGTAGGGAATTAAAAATAAGTGAAACTGTAACAAGGACAAACAATAATACCGCTTTCTCTGCTACTCCAACTGAAACATACATAAAACTATCCCGTTCTGACAGTTACCCCCATTGCTCATCTAATCCAGTTCCCAAGGCGTTCGCGACGAGTTTTTTTTATACCACGTCGGTGGCAATCAAGCATACGGCCCGCCTAATGGTAAGCAGTTACCGTAGCCTATGGACGCCTGCAACACCAGAGATATTAATACATGCGCGTTGCCGACCCTTTAAAAACCTGTATACTCCTTTTTTAGAGAACCCCATACTGTAGCCCCTCGGGAAAAAACTCGACAGGGAGCTCATTCCACAGCCGAAGCGTCCGCGGGAGGAAATTCCTCTTAAACCGCACAGTACGCGACCATTTAGGTTCTAGGGTAAAGGGTAGCCGTTGGTACTATGTACTATGTATCATTTTAACATCATGTTTGACACGGTAAACAATAAACTTATTCTTATTCTTAGGGTGTGAGGATGAACACCCTGCCGACGGTGAGCGGTGCGGTGATAGAAAGCGACCGTTGGCATCATGTCAAACAGTTCTTCAGAGCATAGCCAATTGTACAAGGACACTTTTGACAATTTTCACGATTTCGGGGTTGGTCCCATAGTAAAAGTTGCTCAGTATATAATCCCAAAACCTCCCTGGCAACGGGAATGCACTTATTTTTTAGGAACCGTGTATATAATATTTATATTAGTTATGTAAGCCTGACCTGTAATTTATTTTATCAGTAAAATATGAGTGTAAGTATGAGTATGAGTATTCTTTACTTGATAAATGTTACCGCTTGGAGTAAAAGTAACATATATATATACCACTCAAATGATGGTCTCTATGTCAGTCAAAATGCCGCCCGATCACCTCCAATTTTCTAGAGTACAATTTGCAATCTTTAAAAGGCTGGGCGTCTGACCATACTCTACGCATTGACATGTTTCAGAGCATCTCACCGGGCAACACGATGACCGACCTCGCAAGCAAATCGCTCGAGTATGTTAGTAAGGAATCTAATGAAGTGGCGCTTCAACCCAGCGATGTCGCCGGCGCCGTGATATATGCGCTATCTACCCCGCCTAACGTTAATGTACGGGACTATACTACATATATACATAATATACCCAATTATTCATGAAACTTGGGCCGCTTCCCCACTTGGCGGCGCGGTATCGGTGCGTGGAGATGGCGCAGAGTCGCGGGCGCGCCAATCAGGAAGAAATACTGCGTACTGCACCGATACCGCGCCGCCAAGTGGGGAAGCGGCCTTAAACCTTTGTTAAATTTTGTCTCTTTTTAACAAACACAATGGTTAAAATAACAGAGGGACAAACGATTACCAACGGTTAGTTAGAGTAGAATAACGCCAATATAACAGACTTACTGCTGATATGTCTCTCAAGCATGTAGTTGCTATGGAACAATCTAAGGAAGTGGCGCTACAGCAAATATGTCCTAAGATGCAGCATTTATTCATTCGTATTTTCAAAAAGGTAAACTTTTCCTAAGAAACTTTAGAAAACTACATAGGTTTTAATAACAAAACTTCCGTGAGACACAGACATATTAAATATATTAATAACGGGTCACTCACGTATTTTAAGTCGAAAAACGCTCGACATGTTTCACTCCGTACTGAGGAGTGTCATCAGGAGCTTGCGTTGACGGTGACGGACCATCGCAGACTGCGGGCCGCAGCCCCCCGCGCCCGATGACTCGGCGCGGGCGCCGGTGGCGGCAGGGGGGGCGAGAAACTGCCTTTGTTTACTGCATTATTGTCAAATGATGGGTTCCACACAAAACTCACTACGTCATTCGCTAATGTTTCGTCCACACTGTCCACCGACGTAGTACCCAAAACAGTTTTCCAGCTCGAAAGCACTGACCAACCACAATCACGGTTAACGACTAATTCCGATAGCCTCCCGTACTTTCGACTTAAAATAAGTGAGTGACCCGTTATTAATATACCTATTTAATAAACTACATAGGTATTCCTAAACTTTATCCTTTCTTGCAGATCAACGAACTTACCATCACCTCAGTAGGAGAGAAGAGACTATAAAAGACATCTCATGTAAGTGAATATAGCTAGTATAAAGTGAATATAGCTAGTGAATATACATAATATAACTATTGAGTGAACTCTAATGCCCACTAATAATGGCTGGTAACCACAGCTCAACGAAGTAGAATAACTATTCCGTCGCCGCTACAGCTACCAAAACTAACCAGGTGGGTATGGCCTCAGTGGAGAGCGTGCAGGGTGGGGTCGAGTTGTAGTCTGTATCTCCTCAAATGATTTTTACGCCTAAAGGGTAATCTGTTAAACAAAAGCCATTGTTTCTTTTCTGCGAGCGGTCGGCCATTGTGTGCCATTGTGTCTGAGCGCGTGCTACGGCGCGTGCCACTGTCAACCCAAAAAAAGAAACAATGGCTTTTGTTTAACCTTCCAAGTGGCATACGTCAGTTTTGAGTTGAAGGAATTTCGAATTTATTTTAATTAATAAAATTCCAAATTTAAATAACGTTAATTGTCCGCGAGGCGGTTCCTCCCACTTCAAGGGTTAACACATTAAGGTCTTAGACGTAAAAATCATTTGAGAAGATTCATATTATACCAAGTGATTTGAGCAGCGTGCATTGAGACCGCTTACAATGTTTGCATTTTTATCATGGACGCCCCGCCCCGCTTAAACGTTTACTCAGTTCTCACACTAATTAAACACAATATTCTGGCACGTAATATATTAAACGAATATGGCACTTATGGCTATTGAGTTATGGCGTTGGAAGAGCTCGATGAGCCGAGGGCGATGACGCTGGTGCCGAACTGCAGGATGGCGCGGAGGATGTCCATCTTCAGGGTCCAGATGGGGGAGGAACCGCTGCTGAAAGACTGTTGCGGCTGCTGCGTCTGCCTCTGTGGGGTGAAATATATTTGAAGGTTAGGAGGGGAAGGATAATATAGTTAATTATCACATCACCTATTTGGAAGAGGGCTTTTTGTTTCGTGGAAAGTACCTACAATTTTCATACAAATTTTTAGGACATTTTTTTTTATCATCAGGATTGAGTATACTAGTGATTCTGAGTTGAAAGAACCCACAAACACCAGGATCTGTGAGAATCAGGTTTTCAATATTTATTTTAGAAAACGCCCATTTATGTTAGGGGTTAGAGGCAACATTTGAATTCTAACTTGCGGTTCTGGAGATATTGGCTCAACCGCTATACTATTACTGAGCTACCGAAGTTTATCCGATTACGGCAAATATTTCGCCCTTTCCTAAGAGTAGCTACTAGAATATCTTTACATTCTTTAATAGTAGCTTGCCGGGGACTCTTAAAGTGTATTGATCGCTTTATTATGCAGTGAACTAACGTGGAAGTGTGCAGCTAATAAAGAATTACGACCGTATTCGAACAATGCTTCTAAGAGATAATCGGTACGATAACGATCTGTCAGTGTCAAAAGTAACATTTCCTCAACCAAAAACGTCACTTTTGACACTGACAGATTGGTATCTTACCGCAGTGATCTTTATAATAATTGTTCCAATTGAGCCGTTAGTCTTAAAGGGCTCTCTTCTCTAGATCAACTACCGATCAACGTTATGCTCTAATAACTATTATGCTCTAACTAAGAGCACACTTTTGACATTGGCGAAATCATGCAAAATTTGATGAGCCATTTTTTTTTGGTGTTATTTAATCGATCTGCAAAATATTTCTATTTTGATGCACAAAAAAATATATCGTGCTGGCTAATCCTGAGTCAGAACAAGCAAAATTACTTTATAAGACGTATAAATCGTGTATTAACTATGTGTAGCAATTTATCTCATACCTAATGCTACTGTACTTTCGCGAACGTATGGAGCGACATAACCGCTCAGCGACTAAAATTTATGAATAAAAAAAAATATATATATACATATTTGGTCAGCCAAAATGTGAATTTTATCAGCAACTTAAGGTTAGCAAGTATTTAAAAATCAGTTCGCAATTAATGTCATAATAAGCTTCTCTAAATTGATTTGGTTGCAAACTAATTATTTGATCGGCAGTAAGCGATCCACCGTTAAGCAGTCAGTGGGTAAGCGGATTATTTCATTTTGGATTACAATTTAACTGATCCGCAAAAATTGGTTAGCTGTAAATTCAGCTGATCAACAAAGGGGGTAAATTTGCGGATCAGCTGATTTTTAGGATTTCCGTACCCAAAGGGTGAAAACGGGACCCTGTTACTAAGACTTTGCTGTCCGTCCGTCTGCCCGTCTAGTCACCAGGCTGTTTCTCATGAACCGTGATAGCTAGACAGTTGAAATTTTCACATATGATGAATTTCTGTTGCCGCTATAATAACAAACACTAAAAACGTAATAAAATTTACGTGGGGCACCCATACAACAAACGTGATTTTTTTGCCATTTTTGCGTAATGGTACGGCACCCTCCGTGCGCGAGTACGACTCACACTTGGCCGGTTTTTTAAACAAAGAAAATATTGGCCATCAACTTATAACTTCCTTTCATTTTGTTCTTGGGTGATTCCGCTCCGCCTGCAACTGCCGATTTTTCAAATCAAACGCAACCCATCTTAATATATCAGATTACCATTTCTTTAAAGGGGCCCACTGACTATCAGTCCGCCGGACGATATCGGCCTGTCAGTTAGAACAAAAATTTGACAGTTCCGAACAACTGACAGGCCGACATCGTCCGGCGGACTGATAGTCAGTGGGCCCCTTAATATGCATACGTCTCAATTAAACTGCCAACCAATTTTTAAATCTTGCTGACGAAATAATAATTTTGCAGCTCAACTATTTATTAAGCCGATGGATATTGGTTATAATGTTGACCGTTATTATTTGCTGAACAAGAGTTGCAGCTCGATTTTTATTTATTGCCGGCAACCTATTTTTTTTTGCAGATCAGATTGGGGATTGTCATTATAATGTCATTATAAACGGCATATTTTCATATAAATTTGACATTAACGATGACATTCCACACTTTGTCATTGCAAATGCCGTGAAAAGGTATCTTCGTCCGACTCTATCACGCTTTTGGATAAGGAAATCTGGTGCAATGATATTGGAGGAGGATTTCATTGGATATTTCGAAATGAAACAACGATGATATACGCAGTATTTTATTTAAGTATATTTAGATTCTTGTTATTAATAATAACTATCACATGGAATATAATTATTATAAATAATAACAATTACAGTCTTATACTTTTTATCACTACTTTAATTGCAGGCCTCCATTGAAGTTTAATTGTATTATTGACGCCCGTCAATTTTGAGACCTATCTTTTCGACATAATTTTGTATCAAATAAAAATGACAAAAATTTATTGAAATGAAGGGTCACAAAATTTGACTTCTACAAGGTGGTCAGAGAAAATGAGATTAAAAAGATCGATAAGAAAAATATTTTTGAGACGCTACGTCTATTTTAGCTGAGTGGTGCGAGGCTACGCAGGTTGCGCTCCCATTTGGTTCCATTGGCATTCCTATTTTATCTACCTCTTTCTCTCTCTGTCTCTCAAGAAGGTGCTGTGTATAATTTAGGTATCTGAATAAACTGCTTTTCTTCTTCTAGTTCTGTGCGTTCCGACAAACCAGGTTTGTCAACCAACAACTCCCGAAGTTCTAAAAACGTCAATTAAGATTTTTTTTCTCTTCTTAAACAATTTCGCTTGCGAACGCTATTCTTTTGATTTTTCTAAGAATGCTACGTTTTGGATTGCTACTATTTTTTTAAAGCCAAACCATGGATTATCATTACACAACAAAATGCTTAGCTAGCGTTCGTAAGCTACACTGTTGGATTCGGAATGCTCCTACAATCGCAGTCTGTTTTCGGAAATAATGAACCATGACCGGCGAGACATCTGTGGCCTCGCCGGTCACCATTTAGAGCTTCCAACCGAGCTGGTTTTAGACATGTCTGCTGAGAGCCCCATGAGCAGGCTTGCTATGAACCCGGCGGAGTCTTTCGGGCCCTGCTGCTCTCCGCTCTCGTCTGAGGCGCCCTCGGGGGCCTCGCCCTGAAACATCTTTCAGTTTAAACACAAAAGTAAAGTGAGAAAGTAATATAGGTAGGTATTACCATCTCAGTTTAGCGGATAGCTGTCTCCCGTTCTTGCAGGATTGCTAGCAGGAAACAGTGAACTAGTTTTGTGAGTTAGGCCTCGGCAGAGATTTAGGCCTCGGTAGAGATTTAAGCTTCGGCAGGAATATGTCGAGGTTAGCTTTTTTACCAGGTTTGGCAAGGCGTGTTTTCGCTGTGAAGTCTCTCTGGTCTTTAAGACCGAGGTTTACTCACAAAACTGCCGCGAGTACTGGGTTTTTATAAATATTAACCAAATATTTTTTTGTACATTAAGTAGTTTTTCTCAAAACCAGTCGAGTAGCAAAGTAATATGTGCACGTCTTTGGTAATGTTCCACTCATAAAATGTTGCAAAACGAATTAATTAGGTTATTCCTAATTGACTTACCGCACTAGTTCCGCTTATTAGTTTAGATAAGAATTTTCCAAAGAATGCTCCGTTATTTTGCTGTAACAATAAATTTTAATAAATTAACTAATAAATAAATAAATATTCTAGGACATTTTTATACAAATTGACTAAACTAAGTAAGCTCAAGAAGGCTTGTGTTAAGGGTACTCAGACAACGATATATATAATATATAAATACCTACTTAAATACATAGAAAACAACCATGACTCAGGAACAAATATCTGTGTCATCACACAAATAAATGCCCTTACCGGGATTCGAACCCGGGACCATCGGCTTCATAGGCAGGGTCACTACCCACTAGGCCAGACCGGTCGTCGAACTGATAAAAGAAGAAAAATGAAATATTAACAACAATAAGTACAACATTTTTGGAATATATCTTGGTACACTTACAGATAGGTCAACTAAAACAAAAAGAGGCTATCTACGTCTTAGCTGCGTTTGTTAGCATTATTAGATACCGTTTTAGGTATATTGCCGAATAAGTATGTGCAACGAATTCAATCGATCGATCAAATGCAGCAATGTGTCAAAATTCGTATACGACTTATTGCAGGGTCTATAGAGCCATTTATAGAGCGATTTTCACAAAAGTATAATATGAAACATAACATAATAAAAAATTACCATTTAATAAATTTAAGGCCAATCTGTTCGCCTGGCTCTTAAGAAAAACATTTTATTCAGTAAACGATTACATCTGCGAAAACCACGGTGAAGCATGAAAAAATATATTTTTGTATAAATTAACGCATGTTAGATTGTAAGTAGACACTAGAAATTTGACATTATTTTTGTATAAACTTTACTGACAATAGAAAATTTTGTTCTGTTTATGCTTTAGTTAGTTACTCGTAACATTAGTATAGGTAATTTAATTCTGTTTGATATAATTATAAGACATTTATATTGTGTATTTTGCATGCCGTTTCACGGTTAAATACTCGTATGATGGCTCCAATGAATAATTAAGACCTGTTTATGTTACCATATTTAAAGCAAATAAAAAATTATCAATTATCAATTATACGTACCGCGCCACCTCCAGTGATAGTCTCCAGAGACGTCAAAAGATACTGCGCTATTATAGTGCCCGGGTTCTCTTCGCCCTCTGATAACAGGCCCACGAACAATCCTATCCCGGACGCGATGAGACTGTTCAGATCTATACCGTCGCCCTGAAATCATACTACATTACTAGCAAATATAATTTTCACCTCAGCAGCTCGAACAAGCCTACTTTCGTCACTCCCTGGAGTGAGGAAAGTGCGACTTTCCTCACTCCAGGGAGTGAAACAATGTAGCTTTTTAATTTAGTGAAGGCCATGAACTTCATACTTTTATTACATTTTTTTTATGGTACGGTACGGTACGGTCCGGTCTCGTCTCGTCTCGTATCGTATCGTATCGTATCGTATCGTATCGTATCGTATCTTATCGTATCGTACATATTATAATACTTTTTTTTTCTGTTTATTCTGTGTAATTCGAAATACATTTTAACCTTTAATATGTTCTCACTACTGAGGTGAAAAATTATGTGTGCAACACGAGAGCAAAGTTATTTTACATCTCGTGTTTTTGAGTCCCTCGCTACGCTCAAGATTCTACCTTAGAATCTTTCGCTTTCTCGGGACTCAAAATAAACACTCGCAAGAAAAACCAATTTTCCTCTCTTGTTGCACAAATAACTATTGATTGATTGTAGACGACATGTAGTGTAAATTTTAAGTAATATTCGTGCCCCTGAGTTAGACAGCCGAACTAGATGGCGCTATACGGCGCCATATGTTTTGTGAATTGTCAATAGTTAACTTTTTGTAGCCAAATTTACCGCATGATATCTTCATCACTTTTTTTTTAAAACTTTATTGCACAAACAAAGAGAAATGTACAAATGGCGGACTTAATGCCAAAAGGCATTACTACTTATGTACGTTAGCTGTCCAATTCGAAGTAAAATTTTTTCTTAAACTTCCTCTTCCAATAGCACTATTTTTAAAGTCAAAACTCCGCCTACGCTAAGTTTGCTCCGACAGTGCCAATGTATGGAAGCGCCATACTTGACGCAGCACTTGGCGTGAAAACTTTGCGCCGTGGTCGTACTTTAGTAATTTCTGGTGAATAGGTACTCAAATTTGCCAAATTTTACAAACATCTAGTGAATTAAGTATGCACAGGAGCATGACTAAGTACAATCTTCATCTTCGTGTAAAGGGATCAAACTTCTAAAAACTAATTTACAGTACATATGGTGCTACTTTCTAGCACTAGTGCGTAAAGTGCACTTTTTGTGCATATGTCGAAAGTTTAAAGGGTCATCTGGACTGTAAAACGTTGTCCGATACACGTGCGAATAGGTAATTCCCAACTCGTGTCGATTTAAAACACTCCCTGCGGTCGTGTTTTAATTTATCGCCACTCGTTTCGAATTTCCTCTTTTCCGCACTTGTATCGAAAATAACAATTTTGTCTGCCATTGCTTTGCCACTTCTAACCCTCGCGGTGTAGCCCTCAGGAGATGGATACAATAACAGAATCAAAAGCCTAAGAAAAGAAATGGGCAAATACTCTTAACTCATCCTCCTCTTCTTAGCGTTTCCCGGTTTCATTTAAAGCCCAGGGTCCGCTGTGATAATAACTTTCAACTATTTAATAATTATTATTGTCAAATTTGGCAACCTAGGCTGTTTTTGATTCTACACAACAACATCAGTTACGCTTTTGGCGCGATATTGCTTACTGTTGAGTCTTTTTATAGCACTCCTACTAGCCCCAGAAGATTCATCAGTAATATCACGGGCTATAATTTTTATTGGTTGCTTGTCTAGTAGGTTAAAATAATATATTCAGATATAACTTACACTGAGATTCACCACAATACCACTGACTGTCGCCAGTAAAGATCCCAGATCTGACTCGCCGTTATCCTGAAAGCAAAAAATAATCACTAATAAACAAATTAGCAGTTTGCGAATCCAACTGCGCATAAATGCAGGTAATTTATCGTATTCGTCAATCAAGAGAGCCATGGCGAAAATAGTGCCACTGAACAAGAATCATTTTATGCAGCAGATACAACACCCGTACACCGTCTTGAACCTTAACGCATAACCAGAATTTAAAAAAAAAATGTTTTACTTACGCCGCTCAACCCAGCCAGTATTCCCAAAATACCGCCGCCTTGCCCATCCCCGCCTCCCGGCGGCTCATCGTCATCATAATCAGAATCGTTATCGCCATTACTATCATCTCCATTTACATCTGACGCCGGCTTAGAATCCTCGTCTTGCTGAGAGGCATTATTGTCCCCATTATTATCATCGTCATCGTCTTCTAAACTTTCTCCACCATCATTTTCGTCAGATTCACTGCTTTCCTCAGAATCATGTTCGTCAGATTCCTCTTGACTTTTCTTACTTTCATCTGACTCCTTCGTTTCTGATACACTGCTATCGCTTTTGGAACCGTTCTCATCGCTTTCTTGCCTTTGGAAAGGAGGTGGTCTCAAGTCGAACGTGTCGTCAATGTCAATTTCATTATCAAAGATTCCTTCTCTTCGTATCAATTTGTTTTGAGGTAGGAGCAGTGGTTGTGGGTAACGTCTTATATACTCTCGAAGCATATTGCGAAGTATTCTCTGAAACTGTTGAGTTGTTTTAGAACATAGCTTGGAATATGGGTGTTATAATTAGCGGATGACATTGTGTGAAAAGCAAAGTGCAAAAAGAACTTACCTTGTATTCAAGATTGAATACGTGCAAATAATAAATTGTGCAACACACGTGTAAATAGACGTTTTAGGTAGTTTAATAAATAATAATAAATAAATATTATAGGACATTCTTACATAGATTGACCAAGTCCCACGGTAAGCCCAAGGAGGCTTGTGTTATGGGTACTCAGACAACGATATATATAATATATACATTCTTAAATACATAGAAAACACCCATGACTCATGAACGAATATCTGTGCTCATCACACAAATAAATGCCCTCACCGGGATTCGAACCCAGGACCATCAGCTTCACAGGCAGGGTCACTACCCACTACGCCAGACCGGTCCTCGTAGTTTAAAAAATATTTTACATTCTGAGTAAGGCAAAAAATTTAAAACCCTATAAAGTTTAATGCATAATTAAATTAAATTAAATGAAAACCTTTTACACGGTGTAACAATAGTACATTTCGATGCTAGTGCGGAAAGTATGCATCACTTCACGAGTACCGAGATATCAAGACTCGGGAGAGTGAAGAATGACATTTCCGCACGTGTATCGAACGACGTTTTTAATACAGTTGCGAAAAAATAAGAAAAACAACAAGTAAGGAATAAAAACAATATAGAATGTTGCCTTTGGAAACTTAGCTTGCAGTAAGAAAAAACGCCTCTTTGTTTGACAGGCGTTTCGGAAGCTATTCGTACCATACTCTTAAGACAACGTATTAAGAACGGTTTTTCAATCTTCAATATTTAAAAATAAACGTGTTATAATGATGAAGAGGTAAGTAATAAAATATGAAATATGTATATTTTTCGTATTCTTACATTAACAGTAGGTTTTTATGTTGGTTACGACGTTTAAATGAAACTAATACTAACACTCATCAAAAGTATAGTCATGAATTATAATATATTATTATATTGTTTAATACACTAGCAGCTGAAAGCTGATGCGTGTATATCACTGCACTTGTTTTTTTTTACTATTAGGTCTATTAGTTGGAACAAGTATAAATTTAAAAAAATTGGAAAATTAAAAAGCACTAGTTCGCGAATACCAACTTTCCGAATGCTAAACAGCTACGTAAAATAGCACTTTTTGAGCAACTGTATTAAAAAATTAGTGGCAGTTCTTCTAAGGGTAAAATCGTTATCGAATTCTGGTTGAACAAGACACCTTTTTTTCCGTTTAAACAATTTTTTCTACTTCTTTGTGTAGGTACACCTTGTATGTTCAACTTTACTGACAGTTCATCACCGACCGAATTGAGGGTTCATTTATCTACTTGCCCTTAAACTAAACCCTTTAACAGAGTGTTAAGTAAAACCAAAACATGCCAAGTCCGTTGCAACAGAAGTGTTCGGCATGACCGAGACATTTTAGCTCAACTAAGCGAGACCAATGTCAACGGGAAGTGTATCAACATCAACGCTTCAACGACATTTATGTGCATCAGTGAAGGTGCAACACACAAATCGTACATTTACTCTACACGTGTACCTATAACCGTACAGATTATGTCAAAAGAGCCGGCTTATGCCAGATTTGCACTGATTTGTCATTAATGTGATTTGCAAGCTCTCTAGGAAACTAGACTTAGTACACCTCTAGTCACCCACACATTAAAACTTGCGAAGACAAATGTAATTTTGATTTGTCAAAATAAAGATTCAAAAAAATAGAACGGAATGAAAGACCTATTTATAAGCCTAGAAATTAAGCATGTCCAATATGTTAAATCTTTTCTCGTCTTCGAAGAATTTTTGAATTATTTTGTTCTGTGAGCAAAAACTGCAAATTAATCTCTTATGTGCTTTCATAGATTTGAGCAAGTGCACGGAACGGGTGAGCGGGTTAACAAAAAATACGATGAGTAACGCTAACTGGCGCGGACGCGTGCGACGGATTTTCCTTGCGATGTATTTTACCCGCGGGCGTGCACCCGCTCCGTGGCGACGGAGGGTAACACAATACATTAATATTCATTATTCAAGTACCATCGTTCACATTGTTAATTGACAATTCGTAAGCCTTATTGCAACGATATAAGATCCATCTACGGTCAATTTACAGTTAGTACTCACGTTAGCGCCTCCAGATGACGGGAACAGCCCATTCACCAAGTTCAACAAACTGATGATGTTGCTGCCACCGCCTCCTGTCGACGCGGTCTGCATCTCGGGGAAATCATCATCATCGTCATCGAGGGAGTTTGCTGCTTGGAACTCTTTCCGTTTGTCTTCATAGGTGTTGGTGACTGGTGGGAGGGTGGCCGCCGGGTTGATGGGCGCAACTGAAGCCTCATCTACTGAGTGATCTGTGTTCTGGAATGAAAATGGTTGGATTAAGGCACAGGTGGTCTTCAAGTGAAGTGCCATAATACTGCAGAGACCGACCAGTGGCGCCCTCATTGAGGGAATTGTGTTTTCTAATAAACCAATTAATTTGTGTAAAATCAGTATATTACTATTATTTATTGTACTATTGATTCCCCAACTTTTGGTTTTGTCACATAGTTTTATCGCTTCGCTTCGCGCTATCGCTTTATCAACTAAACGGCAAATGGTGGCCACATTTTTCCGTTTAGGTGATAAAGCAAAACTACACTAATTCATAACTCTTTATCTACCATTGTATCTTCTACACATGAACGCGTGCCTAATGCGTCCCCAAACACAAACCAGTCGACTCTTTTCTATTGTTGACTATTCAACATATAGCTCCATAGGTATCAAGCCCCATTTAGACGGATCAATAACTTGCATGCAATATTCGATACATTGCTAACTACAGTGTACTTACAATGGATCCAGTCGATCGACCAAATACCGCAATGTATACTTGTTTAACGAACATCGCTGCAAGTTTTTGGTCCGTCTAAATGGGGCTTTATGCAAACACCTTTCTACATCTACCTATCTACATCTTAAAATGATTTTAAATCGGGTCACTCACGTATTAAAATAATTTTAATATGTTTGAGTCTCACGGGAATTTTATTAAATATTATTTATTCCCCATAATCAAATCACAGACATTGTATATTCTCCTAAGTAAGTATTGAATTGACACGGCCACAGGAACGCACAAAGACCCCAAAAGACTCGCCGCGAACACGGAAGCCATTGCTGATACTTATTATTGTAAATAAACTCATAATCAAATCGCTCCACGAAATCTCCTTATAATCAAACACATTGTCATTGTATCCTTTCCTTCGTCTTGGCACGTACCTATACAGGAACGCAAAAAGCGTTCCCCAAAAGACTCGAACACATAAGCCATTGCCAATACTTCTTCTATTGATAACATATTACTATTCTACATTACTCACCAACAAATCACTCCGCGAAGTTTCATTAGAATCCAGCTCATTGTCATTGTATTCTCTCCTATGTCTTGGCACGTCCACAGGAACGCATAAAGCGTTCCCCAGAAGACTCAGCGCAAACACACAAGCAAGTCGACCTCTCGCCATTGCTAACCCTGCACAACTGACGACAACACACTCATTAATTTAATAAAATTAGCTTGCATTTGAAACTGGAATCTTGTAAGAATCTTCCATGCAATTACGGGACGGGTATTTTAAATTGTGTTACAACAGCGCGTAAGTGAAAGGCCTAGAACCAGAATATTATTGTTTGAGTAATCCCAGATTAAAAGTAGGTATATATGTAAATTAAGACTGTTAGGTAATGAACTATAAGATCAAATTATTCCATCGTTTAATGTCTAATGTTCTAATATTTTTTTGCCAATGTTCCTATTCGGCTTTGCTTTCTTTGCTGAGATTAGACAAAAAATCTTCTTATTTTGATTGCAAAATAGAGCCTCTTAGTGGCAATAATACAACCAGCCGCACGAAGCTTTTGTTCCATTGAAACGAGTTAAAAGAAATATTTTAAAGATATATAATAATTTATCAAGAAGTTCACAATAAACTAGTCAATCTTACCTCCAAAAATGTACGAGGTTATGCTACATACATACTATTGGAAAGTTAGAATCATAGTAAATTTAACCCGTTCCAATTGGTTAACTAAATTTAATAGTTACTATCAGAAGCATTTTACTCTTTGGTCCTTTTGGTGGCATTCGTAAGAATACGCCAACATCGATACATAGGTACAAACCTTATTTTGACAGCGTATTAGGTACCTACGTAATAATGTCAATAGCCAGAGAGGAAAATAGGGACTACGTTTGTATGGAAAAGCGGTTGTCCCCTTTACTCTTAAGAGACGAAACATATCGAAACTACCTAACCCTCTTAACCACTGGCGAATCATTTGCGTCACTCAAAGGAGGCAATTCTGAATATTGTAATTGATCTATAAAATATATCTAGAACGGGTCACTCACGTATTTTAAGTCGAAAAGCGCTCATGTTTCACTTCGTACCGAGGACACTCCTCCTGATGACACTCCTCGGTAATGGAGTGAAACATGTCGAGCGCTTTTCGACTTAAAATTAGTGAGTGACCCGTTCTTAATATATTTAATATATCTGTGTCTCACGGCAGTTTTGTTATTAAAATGTAACTGATCACCTAGATAATTGAAATTAGCTTTTTTATCTGTGGAAATGGTTACACAGACTACATCTTTTTTTTATCTATTAACTAACCTGTGACTAGATGCGGTGCTGGCGGATCGTCCGCGGTGATTGGTCCAGGCGACGGCGCATGGATATCTTATAATGATTCTTAGTTCCTGCGGCGGCTACAGGGTGCTCTTCGGATGATACGCGACATTTTGAAAAAAAAAAATAGCCAGTGATCGTTTTGGGGCATTCCATGAGTTGTCCCGTGCAAACGCATTTTTATATCATATATTATTTGCATTTTTCGGCGTTTCAGTCAATGATTATTTTACTGAGCATTTTTTCCATTCATTGTGATAGAAAAAACTCCTATACCCGCAAATCGTCAGAAAATTCGCGTTTCTATAGGACAGTTTCGTCGAACACGCCTCTATTGCGTATTCAGATATATTTGAGCACCTCGGCCGCTCCAATATACCTGATGTCAACTGTACCTATAGCACAGGGCGGACATGCTATACATCAAAAATTACTAGCGTTTCTATGTGTGAACGGCGCGACACGGGGCATGCGTCATTCAAACATCAAACATTAAACATTTATTCAGCAAATAGGCCACAGGGGCACTTTTACATGTAAATTTTTACAAACAATAAAATTAACCCAAAATTACACAAAAAAACTAATAAAAAATAAACAAACAACAGAAGTACTAAAATTGTTTAGATATGTAAAAGTCTCTAGGTGTGAGAGATAAAATGTATATAATAATAAAAAAGATCAAATTATCCAGACATGTAAAGGGTCTCCAAGACTTGAATTGTGTAAGTTGCTTAATATAAAATCAGTACTGAGCGGTCGGCAAAAGGTCGTCAATCTACTGTCGCGGGGCGAGGTAATTCGAATCGGGCGGGGCGGTGCGTGGCCGTTCTGTATGATAATAATAGAGGATATAATAAGATAGAGCGGTACTGTCATAGTAAATTTTGTAATCACTGTAAATTTACTGCCATTTATCGACATACTTTAAAACTAAAGATGAAGATTTATATAAATACGTCAAAATGTATTTAAATATGGATAAATGATTTTTTATCTGCATTATTTATTTTTATATGATTTTGACCCATGTTCTTTCACTGGTATGCGTTAAAATTATAAATAACAATCGAAACCGTCAACGCCCTCTATACGAGAGTAGGCCAAAGCTAGTGGCGCCATCTGATCGAGAATCAAATTTTCGTGATTTTCGAGGCACGTTTATTCCTTAGACTGTATCCATCTATTACGGAGTTATATCAATATTTGATAATACTTATCGCTCAGCCAGTAAACATCAGCCTGTAGAGGGGGCGTGATGGCTGGAAGGCCTGAGTTGCGGCACTCGAGTTGCCAAACCAACGCGTCGCTGTTCCGCAAATTATCGCGCTTCCTCGCGGTCACTTCCCGAGGCATGGTGCGTTTCCATCATACACAGTCATAACGGTCATCATCATCATCATATCAGCCTTTTATCGCCCACGGCTGAGCATAGGCCTCTCTTCGAGTACGCCACTTATCCCGGTCCTGAGCCAATCTCATCCAGAAGTGACCCGCAGTCTTCCGAATGTCGACCCAACGAGCCAACGGACACCACGGACGGACGGAGCCATAACGGTATCATATCGTAACTTCGAAATATGGTTGCCCGATGTTTTATTTGCCAATTTTTCATTAGACCGAACGCGTTTTTTTTTTTTGAAGTAAAAATTCTTTAGGCGCGACTAGGGTAACTCAGATTTTTTGTTCTGACGGAAGTAACGCTCAGTAGTGACACACGCGCAATAGGACACACGTCAAAGTGCCAACATAGCGATAAAGTCAAAGAAGTTTTCCTTCATTCGCGCGTAAAGATTACACGCACACTCTTTTTTTTTTATCTAAACTTTGGGTGGCCCATGGGTTAGGTTAGGACCTGAAATTTTAGAAAAAATTTCAAAGGCTTTAAAAAAAGACGCGTTTGGTCAAATCAAAATTTGGCAAATGAAAATAGGGCAAATAAGGTTTCGAAGTTGCGATACTTAACCCGTTTGTTTAATAACATAATGTGAATGTCGACAACGAATGTTAATAATTTTGTGCTGTGCGTTCCGACTCCGACTAAACGTCTAGCGACCTTTACTAAGGAGGAGTGTTGGCCGAAGGGTGTTAAGTTCCGGCAGTTCTACGGCCGGCTCTCTGACACTGCGGGGTTGCGAATGCGTCGTAGCCATAATTTTTTTTTAGTTTAGCTAACTTCGCGGTTTCACTCACGTATTTTTAGTCACTCGCGCGACATGTTTCGGAGAGCCTAGGTCTCCATTTTCAAGCACTAACCGTGCCCAAAAAGCCCTAAACACACTCAAAAAAAAAGCACTTAAGTAAGTTTAAGTGTTTAAGTTATAAGATATATTTTATAAAAAATATGTAAGTATGGTAGTTATAAGCTATTTATCTACTGGCCAATACGTAGTTGCCTGAATTTTTTTTTTATATAACAGGCGGTCTAGCATAAGTTGCGTTCTCGCGCGCGAGTCCATACTTGAAGTCGCGCTAGATGTATGGAGTCGCGCGCGAAAACGCAACTCATGCTAGCAGGTCAGAATAGATGATGACTGTGGCACGGCTAATGTTCGTCTATTACCACTATCCGTTTTGTCATAGGATTGTGTAATGGACACGCGCCCCCACGTGAATGGGACAGCCGAGGCGGTATCGGTATTATTTACATGGCGTACCTGCTCGTTATGGACACTTATACACTACTATATATTATTAAGAAAAATAAGCGGTATGTTTAAATTAAGTGCTTTAATGTCAGCGTTTGAAAGTCCATTGTCGATTTAGCTTAAATGCTATATTATTTAGATTGTTTTTTAGGCTATATAAAAAATCTTTACGCGCGATTGAAGTAACACATCTTTGACGATGACGTTTATCGCTATGATGGCACTTTGACGTGTGTCCTATTGTGCGTGTGTCACTACTGAGCGTTACTTCCGTCAGAAAAAAAATTGAGTTACCCTCTAGTCGCGCCTAAAGATGTTTTACTTCAAAAGTGTGTTCAAGGGCTGTTGCTGTGATTGATAAATTTCTCATTTTCTAATAGGTACTACCGTATTTTTATGTGCTAAGCTTCCAATAAATGACTACAAACATTTAACGTGGCAGCTACTCCACATAAAGAACTGATGCGAAAGGAAAGTATAATAGGGAATATTACGCGAAACTGCGTAGGGGTAGGGGGTGCCACTACCACAATCTGAGGGTCTATCGCGAAACAAGAAAATCGAAATTTCGTTATCGAACATCTCTGTCACTCTTGCATAATATTCGAGCCATAAAGAGGCAGATAGCGAAATTTCGGATTGGCGTTTCCCGGTAGGTCCTCTGTAAACAAACCGCCTTGATGCATCAATGTCATATTTTATTATCTCTGAAAACTTGTCAAAAAAACTGTTAAAGGACAGTATGTGTAAGTTATTCAATGGTTTACTAAACGGGCTTGTGCTGCACTCTGGTGGCAGAACATTGCAGTAATACCCCCTATTAATAACACCGACTCCATGTCACTGATAATTAATAAATATAAACACTTATTAAATCACATTTAAAATCGGGTCTATCGCGAATTTATTTGCACGACCAGTGAAACCTGTGGCGAAACGTCGGTAAATAAAGGTAACAAAATAAATTCGCGATAGACCCGATTTTATATGTGATTTAATATGTGTTCAAAACTCGAAAGTTATAAATGTTAAATATAAACACTATTTGTTACAATAACTTTATTTACTAATTCAGTAAGTATCTATTTCATAATCATTTATAAGTAGGTAATAAAACATAATCGGACGGATTTACCTTTGGTACAGTCAGCTGCAGAGAAAAGGCACCCCCCCTGCATACAAAGTTTTGTAAATTAGTATGGACGTGGGGTACCTTTTCGCTGCAGCTGACTGTACATGTAAATAACTACGACGAATCTATAATTTATATTTACAAAGATTAACTACGAGTAGACGAGTACATTACAATAGATAATTAAAAAATACAATAACAACGTTTACAACGTAGGTTTGCTTTCAAGCTCTAAAGTATAGATCTACAGTCTACACAGACGAACTGCATTTCAACTGCACTTAAGTACAATTGAAAATAAGCTCAATTTACCAATTAGGGGTCATCCATAAATTACGAATTACATTTTTTGACCTCTTCCTCCTCCTTGTAACATCTGGTCACATTTGGCAAACCCCTCCCCCCTGGTGTGACGTCACATACTAATTTTGTTTTCAATTAAATCGGCAAAGTTCAACATGTAGCACAAATGTTCCTTCAGAACTTACTTAACAAACATAACAAAGAGGACAAATCGGGGAGGAGTTCTGAGGTAACGTTATCCCAAAACTTAAACTTAATCCCAAGAATTAGGGAAATTGGCGCAAGCACTATTTTTTTGAAAGCGACTGCCATCTGACTTTGCAACTAGAGGAATAAGGTATGACTCCCCTATATATCACGTACAATTATATACTACGACAGAACTGAATCACAGTTAATGAGCTATTTATTCGTTTAATTGTTACAACTACAATTCAGGGTCTGTACAGTAGGTATTTAAAATAGCATTGATAACTAGTTTGGTACTGACTACTTACTGACACATTAGACAATTCTAGTGTGCGGAAATTTTACGGTATGAACAATTAATTAAGAATACGAGGAAGTAATTACAGTGAGTACTTTAGCGCCACTTGCACCATTCCACTAACCCGGGGTTAACCGGTTATACCTGGAGTTACCATATATGGTAACAGTACAATTTGACACTGGGTTAATAACGGTTTAACCGCTTAACCCCGCTTTAGTTGGATGGTGCAAGTGGCCCTAAGTGATTAAAAATTACGGATATAAAGACCGTGATTGATAAAATATCATCAACTCAGCAGAAAAAGACTTCCACCGCTGTACAAAGACAAAGGATCTCCACAACGAACGGTCATTCGCTGCCGTCAACTAACGGTTAAGATTGATATAAAATATAAAAATAATATTTTACACGAATGACAAGCAAAATAGGTATCTCTAATCTAAATATAAGGATTATTTAGACAACTACAAGTTGTTTTACTAATTTTCTCTCATCAAATTCTCTAATAGTATCAAGTCTTGCAATGTCGATGTACATTTTAAAATTGTAAAGCTATCTACCTAGCCACTTTCTACAATTCCTAGATACACGTAGATATTCGTATATGTATATTTAATGACTATTTGCACAGTCGAGTCCACAAACATATTTACAACCGAACTTTCTAGAAATATATTTACACGCCTCAAAGTTAGGTCGTGTAAATATATTTTTGGAACGTTGGCTTGTAAGATGTTTATGAACTCGATCGTACGAGAACCAAGCTGCAAAAGTGCTTAAACAATTACAGCCTTTAGATCTTTAGACCTCGGTTATTGTGACCATTCATGCGAAACAAATTTTTAAACGAACGATGACAGTATCTTGTTGGCCGCCATTTTTAATTTCAAATACATAATATCAATTTTACTATTAGACATGTCAATCAACCACTGAAATGGTTGGCAGTCCTCAACTGTGCGTTTCTCCATATACTTCCTGCCTCGCACAGCTAAACTGTGGAATGAAGTATCGCCTGCGGATTTCCGGACCGTTACGACCTTCAAGAAAAGAGCGTACTCTCTTTTAACCCTTTATAAGGCACAAGGGTGTCTGAAATTATGCTAACTTGAACCCTATCCCTTTCAAACAAAGTTCAAAATCATTGTGGGAAATATATTCCCTCTGCCTTATAAAGGCTTAAAGGCAACGCACTATCCCTCTGGTATTGCCGGTGCCCACGGGCGATGGCAATTGCTAACCATCAGGCGCTATGAGCTGACATATATTATAAAAAAATTCCATCCCGTAATCGGGTTTGCTAGTTTCTAGTCTGTGCCAACAGATGCGTCAGATCTCGGCGGTTTGAGTTTCTCCAGCAATGGGATAGCGACGCCCACGAGCTCTTCCCAGGCCGCCAGTCTGCGGCACGGCCCGCACTCGCATCCGTCTTCTACCAGCATGTCTCCTTCCTCAAACCTGCAAGTGTATTTAATGGGTAAATCATTAAGGCCCACTTGCACCAGTTGCACCATCCCACTAACCCGGGATAAGAGGTTAAACCGTTAAACCAGTGTCAAATTGTACTGGTAACCAAGATCTTCCCCCGAAAGCGCATGGTCACTATCCTCCTCCGAGCAGCCCTCGAGACGCAACTCGTGTTCGACGCTGTGTGCTAATTGAATAGATATACCAAAGATAGATATAACTCCGTAATAGATGGATACAGTCTAAGGAAAAAACGTGCCTCGAAAATCACGAAAATTTGATTGTCGATCAGATGGCGCCACTAGTTTTGGCCTACACTCGTATAGAGGGCGTTGACTGTTTCGTTTGTTATTTATAATTTTAACGCATACCAGTGAAAGAACATGGGTCAAAATCATATAAAAATAATTAATGCAAATAAAAAAATCATTTATCCATATGTAAATACATTTTATCGTATTTTTATAAATATTTATTTTTAGTTTTAAAGTGTGTCGACAGATGGCAGTGAATTTACTGGGGTTACAAAATTTACTATGACAGTACCGCTCTAGTATAAGTTACTCTATGGATATACAAACCCGAGATCTTCCCCCGAAAGCGCATGGTCGCTGTCCTCCTCCGAGCAGCCCTCGAGATGCAACTCATGTTCGACGCTGTGTGCTAATTGAATAGATATACTAACCCGAGATCTTCTCCCGAAAGCGCATGGTCGCTGTCCTCGTCCGAGCAGCCCTCGAGATGCAACTCGTGTTCGACGCTGTGCGCCTTAACGAACATAGGCCGGTGAAACTCTTTGTTTGAATAGTTGTTGTTGTCGAGGTCGAACTTCACCTGTAATAGGGATGATGACACATGTTGAAGTTTATAACAAAATCTAGTAAAATAGATAGCAAATGAGCAATTTATCATAATAATGTGGATATTAAAATGATATATGGAAATGATAAAAAATACAGGATCTAAAATTTCAAAATTTAAAGTTTTTTTTCTACTTCCAAAAAGGAATAATGGAATAATGTAAAGATACCATTCGATTCCTTGAATTTGATCCAAAAAAAGATTGTATAGCAACTATATATATATGCATAAACGCAATATTTGACCGACAAAAAGTTTGGAGCTTTTCGCGAGTGAAATACGACTGTCGGACTTTGACTAATTTTTGTATTGCTTTAATGCAATGGGTCCCATATAGACATTTGATCCTAAAAACAAACCTGAACGATTGATACCAATACCATTAATGAAAATTTTGTCATTTAGCGTATTGTGATCGTATTGTGTTTGGGAGAGTGAAATGGGAAACAATAAATTATGCTTTATTTAACAAAAGCGTTGTTTATTTAATCTGCGTATTTAAATTAGATATATAGCTATGTTTGTAGAGAACTCAGGGGGACTATATTATAAATAGGTGTGTTTTTCTGGTTGGCCAGTAGTAATACGGTAGTACTATTAGATATTCCGTGGTAATGTACAGCTAGCAGATACTAACGTGATGTTTTATTTCCGGATCGCTGGCGCGCCGCTCGCCCGCCGCGGGCGCCTCGCACGCGGCGAACACGGATTCGTCGTCTGAAAACATCACATTCATAAGCATACCCTGGGGTTATAGGTGCGGAAATATTTTACACTAGCCTAATTTAATTAAAATTTACAAAAAAAACCCTACCGCCGACAAAATCAATTTATTCCAAAAATGCCTTATAAACTGAAATAGATAACATACACTAAAGAAAAAGTGACCAAGTACACCGGTGGCCGAGGCGGGAATCGAACCCGCGTCTTTAGCTTACGCGGCTAACGTCCTGACCACTAGACCACCCGGCCGAAATGCCTTACATAATTTTGGAAAAGAGCTGATACTCTTCAATCTGCTGCATCGATTTTTATGCAACACAGCTAAGAATAAGAACTACGACAAGAAAACGCAAAAAAACGCATCGAAATCGGCCCATCTGTTGGAGCTACGGAGCTACGATGCCACAGACAGACAGACATATACATTGGCATCAAATATATAACACCCTCTTCTTGCGTCGGGAATTAAAAATAGGTAAAACAAACTGTTTTTTTTTAACAAACCAGTTCCTTTCTTCATAAGTTAGTTTATAAAATATGAGCCGATTTTATATTAACAGTACGACGGTACTAATTGCACATTCAAAACATCACAAAAAGAAACAAAAAGTTACAATGTGACCCCGACGTGATTTGAACACGCAACCTTCTGATCTGGAGTCAGACGCGCTACCGTTGCGCCACGGAGTCGTATAGCATGAGTTGCGAAATTACTGATCACTTCATGTAGCTATTTACAGTATGGTCGATCGCAAAAATAATTGTCAGTGTGATTAACGGATAATAATTTTGGTAGATAATGGCGTTCCACAATAAGATAGTAAGTAACAACAAAGATAGATATAACTCCGTAATAGATGGATACAGTCCAAGGAAAAAACGTGCCTCGAAAATCAAGAAAAAATGATTCTCGTTCAGAGGGCGCTACTAGCTTTGGCCTACTGTCGTATAGATGGCGTTGACGGTTTAGTTTGTTATTTAACAATTTTAACGCATATCAGTGAAAGAACATGGGTCAAAATCATAAAAATAATTAATGCAAATAAAAAAAATCATTTATCCATATTTAAATACATTTTATCGTATTTTTATAAATCTTAATTTTTAGTTTTAAAGTTTGTCGACAGATGGCAGTGAATTTACTGGGGTTACAAAATTTACTATGACAGTACCGCTCTAGTATAAGTTACTCTATGGTAACAAGATTAATTAGTCAAATGAATAAGGTAATCAACGAGTGGTCAAAGATAATTTAATGCATATCCAATGATCTTACTTGTAATTAATTTAGATTGGAATGTATATATTAATGTAGTTTTACCAGTAGGTACTTACAAGTTACAAAGTACTTACTTAGTTTATACAAATAAATATTTATTTAAACTTTATTGCACATAAAATAAAAAGTGCAAATGTTGAACTGAAATCTGAAATAGAAATCACATTTTAAAGGCAAGGTTAAGGCCGGATTCGAACCGAAATTCAAAAGTTGAATTAACAAATTGCGAACATAATGCCTTAAGGCAGGTTTTTTTGCTTTTTTTTATTTTTTCACGAATACCTTTTTTTTTATACCACGACTGTGGCAAACAAGCATACGGCCCGCCTGATGGCCTACCTTACTTACCTAGACACTATACCTAGTGTCGGACCAAGCTAAGTTGGCAGCGATTTTGATAGCCCAGACTGTAAGTGCTATTTAACCTTAATTATTTCATAGAAGTTCGGCGTTTAAAATAACACTTGCACAGTGGGCTATCAAAATCGCTGCCGAGTTAGCTTGGTCTAACTCTACAGATGTATGACTACCAAGCACTACTAGCTTAAGAGTCCCCGGCAAGCTCGGCCGAATTGCACCTTCCCATACAAACGTAGTTCCGCTCTCATTTTAAAACTACGTGTTGGATTGTCATGAAACTTTGCACATACATGACATGAGGTATATCTAGGTCTGAAATTAGTTTATATAGCTCCAGTTTATAAAACAAACGAAATAGAGCAAAAATAAGTTTTGTATAAAAAGCTTAAATTCGCTTTATTTTTTTAACTATGATATCTGAAGCTAGATAAACTAATTACAGACATAGATATACCTTATCCTATTGTAAGTACAAAGTTTCAGATCAATCTAGCTAGTAGTTTTAAAATGAGAGCGGAACTACGTTTGTATGGAGAACCGAGTTTGCCGGAGACCCTTAAGCGGGATTTACATTACGAAATTAGTGGCGTGAAATTAATGTCGTGACAGTAGTTTTACCAACAGTTTCACGTGTAATTTAATACTTTCGTAATACATCATGCATTTCGTAATTAACGCATGACGAGTCCTTGATCAGGGTAGAGCGAAATTGGGTTTTGGCGCCTTTCGTTGAAGCTTTTTACCCAAAAGTAAAACGAACCGTATTTTGGGCCCGCGTCACACTCGCGTCTTTTAAAACTTTTTTTTTTCTCATTTGCCATTTTGGCGCCCCCCTTGGCATCCGGCGCCTAGAACGGCCGCTCCACTCGCTCTACCCTAGATCCGGCCCTGCACTGTTGGTAAAACTACTGTCACGGCATTAATTTCACTCCACTAATTTCGTAATGTAAATCCTGCTTTAAGCAACAATACTGACCAATAAACGCCGCAAGTGCCGCTGCAGCTTGCTTGGTACTAGCGGGCGCGAGCGGGCAATGAGCGTACGCGTTCCAGAGCGCGCGCGCCAGCAAGGCCGCCGCGGGCGCGTCGCGCGCCGCCGCGGCCGCGTGGAGCGCGCGCGCCGCCGCCTGCCCCGCCGCGCGCGCCTCGCAGCCCGCGCCGCACACGTTCACGAGGACGCCGGCGGCGGCGCAGCGGACGCTGGCTTCCTCTGTTTACATAGGCGGTTAAAATAGTACATTTTACAACTAGTGTGAAAAGACATTTCACACGTGTTGTAAACGACGTTTTTTAATACAATTGCGAAAAAATAATAAATTAATATATCATTAGTAGAATCATACCACCAAACCAAACCAAAACCAAAAGTACCTATACAGCTAAGATACGCGAGCTGCCGCAGCCCGCGATACCTTCATACTCGTGCGCGCCCCGGCCGCGGCCGCCGCGGGCCCGGCGCGGGTTGGTCAACGACACCTCCTCATAACTCATGAGGCCCTGGTACCTGCTCCGCGCTAAATTCAATTTTAACTGCGTTTCGAAAGTATAGTTTGGAACTAAAAAGTAAAAAGCACTAGTTCGAGAAATTGAGCTTCTCACACGCTACGCAGCCACAAAAAGTACCACTTTTTGAGCAACTGTATTAAAAAACTCATTCCGCCAGAACCGATACTATACATTTACAAAAAAAGGCCCATATTAATATACAACCAAATACCAATAAGTATACGAAATATCACAAGTAACAATAACAACATATTAACTACAAAATTAAAAACGCTTTTAATTCATAAAGCCTACTCTGTTGCAGTTCCTGGAAGACCAGCATCTATAAAGGCAAAATTGTTCTCCACGCCATTGCATTAGTTTCAAAAACTAGCTTTACGAACAATTTTTAAGAATATATGTGTCAGGGTCCATGTGAAACTCTAATCATCTGTAACAACATAAGTACCATGGTTTGCAATAAACATTTATGACTATGATTATGATTATGAAAAAACTTCAACGAGAAAACTTCCCAGTGTGTGATGCGTAAGTGTAAGGCCTGAGTGGACGCTAGAAGCAGAGCGTTCGGCGGGGCGTGCAGCGTGGCGTCGAGCTCACAAGTGATTTGAGCAGCGTGCACTAAGGCCGCTTCTATACGTTTGCATTTGTTTAACATGGACGCTGCATGCCCCGCCCCGCTGCACGCTTAACTCGAGCGTCCACTCGGACCTTACACTGACTATAACAGGTACTTGACCGTCGTAGAAACGACCAACTTTTTACTTTTGTCACCATCACTCAGTAGCATTTCTGCATTGATAAAAAAATGGAGTTTGTTTTCTGTATAACTACGATCATTTATTAGGCGTGGTAAATCATGTTTTACACGATCATTTATAGAGGTATCTCGTTCGTTCGTCTATTTGTCTCTGTATAGTCTGTATCACTTGAATATATAGGAGCCTACAGTTACCGTGATGCAGGAAGGCGGGCAGCGCGTCGAGCACGCCCTCGAGCACGATGAGCTGCGCGGCGCGCTGCGAGCGCGACAGGTTGCCGAGCGCGCGCACCGCCTCGCACGCCGCGTTCGGGCCGCCGCCGCCGACCAGCCATCGACACGTTGCTTTTAAAACAAAGAAAGAAATATGTGGACTTCCGGTTCGAACGCCATCTTGATAGTAGCCTCGTGATTAATTCCTTTGTTTTTTGCTCATTAATATTGTTTAAAGTGTAATGTCGATAGCTTTATTATACAATAATCTAATGTGGTAGTGTGCAGTGAATGGAGAATTAATCTCAAAGCGTGTTTAACCACCATTTTGGAGTCAACGGCCGGTAGTCCACGTGCTTCTCGTAAAATCCAGCTATCGGTTTTACGAGACAACTACAACCACCGAACAGCGTCGTGCTCTAAGAGCATTTATTTTGTTCCTACCCTTTTACGTGACATTAGCTACGGGCAACACCGCCCTCAAGTCCATCAAGAAAAGAAAAGAAAAGAAGAAATATGTGGCGAGGAACGGAAAAAAAAACTAGACTAAAAGGGCGCTAAGAGTTTTGAATGATTCACGGTTAGTTTCACTAGACTTATATTGACAGAGATATAGACCGCTATCTTCAGTCACCCGTGAACAAGATGCATGTAACTGCGTCGAAATATCGGGAGCTCAAAAACAATACAAAAGGTAATCACGGTCTATATCCCGGTCAATATAAGTCTAAATAGTTAAATGGCGCTCTCGATGATAGTACTTTTTTTGTTAGGAATTCGACAATCAAATTGACAGTTGCCATTCCGATTGAAACAGTTGTTGAGGTTTTCTACGTTAGTCGGTATAGGTATATCCCAAAGAGATCGCTTTTAAGTGATAAGACCGCCTATTGTTTTTTTTTTCTTTGTAATCTTACATGTATGACGTTAGGTTATTCGTGCTAGGCAAGCTAGCAATCCAATTACTTTTGGCTTTTGATTATAGTATCATCGTCGCATGTTATGCTGTTATGACGGTTTTTAAGCCAGAACAAAGAGAATTGATTGTAATTCAATGTATCTTTGGCCAGAAGAAATACTTACATTTGCTTTAAAAATATAACTGAACAGCTCTGTTCTGTATTTCTTCTAAGACCCGTCGTAAGTATACCTTTGCAGATGTCATCAAGCGGTTCTGCCAGAGGGTCGGGTGGCGCTGGAGGTTCGCGATAGAACGTCACATTGTTGAGGGTTGCTAGCGCTGCTGTAGCTAACTCTTCACGACGATCCATCACACCCTCCTCAGCCTCTTTGTCCTATGTAGTTTCAAAATTAAAGTGAAGTTTTTGCGTGAAGATAACTTTAACACTATGCATATTTGAGTCGCTTAACTACAAACTCGAATAAATCCATGTATTATATTATGCGATATATGGTAGATATTTGCTGAGGGGGCCGAGTGGATTTATCCGAGTTGGAGTTAAACGAAACATTTGTGTTTGGACATGGACATAACTTTCAAACATAAAATTTCGGCGTAAGTAAAAGGGAGATCCTAATGTACGTATGCTGGTGACAAGTTAAGGCGACGAAGGGACGACCTGCAGGTAGGTACATACAGATGTACAAGTACCTAGCAAAAATTTTCCAGAAGGTTGGAAAAGTTCTTGGAAATTTCAGGAAAAAAAATACAGAAATCAAAGGAAATTTTGATTTTAGAAATGGAAAATTTCGTTTTTCCATGTAAAATTTCCATGTTAATTTTTTCTCAATTTTTGAAACTTTCCGCCTGCTCATCAGTGCCTGTACATCATCATTAGCTTACCATTGGTTCATGGGGTTTCTCAGCTAGTTCAAGACAGGCACGCAACGCACGCACGGTGCGTTCAGCATGCGCCGCACACAAACCACGCCCAGCACGCTCCGTCAGGCAAATGTTGGCTACCACTCGAACTGTCTGGAAATATTATCATCATATGACACTTTCAAGTTCCAATGATATCCATAGGCTCATTCAAATCAACCACTACTCTAAGACAGTTGAAAGTACCCGACCATACCTTGATAAGCACATCTTCGTTGGAGCCATCTGAGCCACCCATGTCCGTGCCTGCAATTAGACCAAATAACCTCATTATTCTGGATTTTTACACATTTTATTATTTACAAATCTACCAGCGACAAAAATGTATTACTGATTGCTGAACCTTTCCAATAGATCACCACAAATTGCGGTCCTGCGCTGACCGCATCAACTTCTTCCAGAGACCTTTATGAGGCCACCTGTTTACTTTGTAATAGCCGCCATGTGATTTCCTGTCCATGGTCGTGATGTTAATACAAGTCAACAGCCATCCTTTTTTCAGGCTATAGGTATGGAGCCATCCCAGATTCCATCAGAGATCCTATTGCCATTTTCTGTCCATATATCGATTGCCTTCGGATATAATTCATGTTGTGTGTCAGTCGACTCACCTACTAAATGCATATCGGGATCGCTATCCGAGTCCCTATTAGCTTCGTGGTCGTTGTTCCTTTTAGTATACGACTCCAGGATCGTCAGTAAAACGTCCACTCCACCCTCTTCATTGTAAATCTACAACAAACATGTGTACACATATATTAACAAAGTCACCAGAATCATCATAGAAGAGTTGAAGCAAAGAGGCAGTCAGCGAAACCAAGCTGAACGTGAAAGGTCAACGTCCTGTCGTATAAGGCAACCATAGTAGCAAGTTAGGCTATCAAAGTAGGCGGAGGATAGACTACATTTAAGGAAATGACTCCATCGAGCCCAGATCTGTAATAATGATGACGATTGGGAACATCAAATAATTTAAGGCTTACTACGATAAATCATCGGTATTTTGTTTTTGTTTTTGACCAAGAGAATGATAGCAAGGAGGAACTTACATTCAGCCTGGCTTGGTCAGTAGCGGCGGCCATATTGCCGAGCACGTACGCCAGGCGCACAGCGAGCGGCGCCCGCGCCGCGCACGCCGCCAGCGCGCGGAGCAGCGCGCCCGCGCTTGATGGGGCCCCGCATAGCCAGAGGCAGCACGACTCGTTCGCTGAAAGGACACTGGAAAACACAATATTTTTAGAATTATTTATCCTTTCATCTGTGGGAGACCCGAATCGGGCATCAGTTTTTGCAACAATTTTAAATTGAAAGTTTGAACTTAAAGGTCACTCTCTAAATAGCAAATCTTTGACAAGCCACAGATGAAAGGTCAAGGGTTCTTTAGTTTCTCCAAGATCACATCGTCAGATTTTGATCTGATGATACCATTGTCATCAGATCAGAATGGCGTTGGCCCCATGGCCAAGTATGAATTTTAAAAAATCCAAATCCGTGTTCGAGACCCTATAGGTACCTCTTTTTCAAAGTCAGTTAAAAATGTCAAGGTGCTTTTGCACTGGTTTAGACACCAGAGCTGCCGACGATTAAGTTTGAACTTATCAAAGTAAGAAGCTTAATGTTTTAATCACCTAAGACACCGCGCAACGTTAGTGAGCACAGCGCGGTCGGTATGGTGAGCAAGCGCTGCGAGCAGCTCGCCGAGCGCGCCGCTCGACACGAATGCTCGCGCCGCGCGCTCGCCACTCGCCAAGTTTCGTAGCGCGCCCGTCAGTTGGTAGAGCGCGTGTGTGGACTGCTCTGACACGCCTCGGGGGTTCTCGGCATTCTACAACATACATGGTAAATCTTTTTGGCCATTTGCCAGCAAGAAATAGTACTGCGTTACTTTAATTGTAATGCCACAATAAGTACCTAGGTACCTTCAACTGCACACTCTTCAAAATACGGATGAGTAGAAAAGTGAAGTGGTAAGATAGATTACCGCATGGCAACGGAGTCTGCAGTCTGAAGTCTAGTCTATCTGCAAAAAACTGAGCTAGGAGCGAACATAAGAACACACTCCAGGAGGCCTATGCCAATCATTTGAACCATATCGAACGAAACGTCTCTCTGTCGCACTAATATGGAAGAGTGATAAAGATATTACCTACCGGTTTGCATCTTGCAAGGCAAACGATTGACATCTTGGCTAGGCGCTCAGGTTGATAAAAACTGGTTCTGACTTACTGCATTGTTCAATATTTTCAAATGCAATGCGGCCAGATGTAGCGCGCCTGCGCGGTGAGCTAGGGCGCACAGTCGCGGCTCCAGCGCGAGGAAACGTAACGCGCCTGCTCCGTAGACGCAACATTCGCCTTCGGATAGCGGGTCGGCGCGCCCGCAGCCTTCCACTAGCAGCTCTGTTAACAAGTAATGGTCTAAGTTGCTAATGAACACAATGAACACGATTTTTGTACCACGTCTTGCGAAAACCTGGTTCCATGCAATAGAAGTGAAAAGCCTGAGTGGACGCTCGGGTTGAGCGTGCAGCGGGGCGGGGCGTGCGGCGTGCATGTTAAACAAATGCAAACGCATAGGAGCGGCCTTAGTGCACGCTGCTCAAATCACTTGTGAGCCCGACGCCGCGCTGCACGCCCCGCCGAACGCTCCGCTTCGAGCGTCCACGGGACCCTGGGCTCCGGATTGGTATATTTGGTATAGCTGAGGCCGAGGTGTTCAGGTGACTATTAATCACAACAACCTCTATTTGACTCAATGTTACAGAGATTATTAACAATACATTCTAATGAAATAAAACTATGAAAACGGATTATATCGCGTATATTGAACTTATAATACATCCCGATGTATTACACGTCGTTACACACACGACGACGACGGTACGGACGGGACGGACGGGGGGGGACCGGTATTACACGACGAGTATTGGATGATGTTGGACATTCTGAGCATAATATGTTTTGAAAAGATGTGTCCCGCCGAGTTTGTTGCCGGTCCCATATGATACCCTCCTATAGGTACAATTTAGGAGGGAATTAAATCTTCTCGGGTCCGAGGTGTAGGGTTGGAGCCGGCGTAGTTTTTATCGCGTATATACATATCTTTACTTGCAAATAGTTGTATTGTATAACTAGCCTTATGAACCGATTTTGCATGTACAACCAGCCTTAAAGTTCATTATTTTTATGATGGTGCATTATTTTTAGTATGTGGGTATTTTTGCACTCTGTAGTTTTTCCTCAGTCGTTCCTCAGGTTCGAAACGTCGGGATGTATTATAAATTCAATATACGCGATATATCCGTTTTCATAGTTTTATTTCATGAGAAACTATCGCGGTAACCGGAGACAATATACATTCTAACTTACCTAACAAATTAGTGTTCCTGAAGAAGTGATCGTTTTTGTCATTTCTTGCAATCTTAAAGACTAGTTTGCAAGCGGCCGCTAAATGCGCTCCCGTGACTCTCATCTGAAATTAGTTACGTATGAAATCAAATAATACTGTACTGTACACGTATGATTGCAGAAAATGGTAAAAGGTATGGCATATGTATTAATGTCAATCAATACTGCCCACCTGTATGTTGTTTCTGAAAGTAATACACAATTTAGTCAGTCAGCTATCAACCGGCTTCTGATTTATTACATTCGCGACGAGGATGAAATTATAAAAAACTGTGGTGTTCGGTTTACTTACACCTGGTCAATTTATTTGTAATAAATATTGAGTCAAGATGCCTACCTATTGGAAAATAAGACCCATTCAACTTGGCCTGAAAGAAGTGGCCAGCCAATATTTAGAATAATAAATATTAGTGACTTGTTTTCTCCTTACCGTAAGCATAGCCCTGGCTATAGCGACCAGCACCCTCTCATCATCACTATCTATGTGAGTGTAGAAGGCACGCAGCACCATATCTCTGAGACTGGTAGCTGGCATGGACTTCTCGAGGCAGTTCTGAAGCGCCTCCATCAGCAGCACTGTTCGTTCAACGTCTCGGCTGCGCTGGGAGAGAGCCTCGGCGAGCTCTAGCACTGTCATACTGGAATAAAAAGGCTTGATAAACAATTTAAAACAAACGAATGCTATTGAAAGAACTTTTTGTTCTTCTACAATCTAGCTATCTCTTTTTGTCTAGCTATCGCGGTTCATGAGATACAGCCTGGTGACTGACAGATGAACAGTGGAGTCTTAGTAATAGGGTCCCGTTTTTACCCTTTGGGCACGGAACCCTAATAAGATTCATAAGTGCAAATAAATCATTGACGACTATATCCGTAGTAATCCGTACTTCTCCACGTCTTCGGATGTTGAAGCATTCGGGAGTTGAACTGCGAGATGTTTGACGGGTATGCTCCCCAGCGGATATCCACCTCCAACGTCGTATGACTGTGCCTTTGTCGTCGCAAATTGCTTGCGACGTATCCCAGGGTCTGGGCTCAGAGCTGCGAAAAATAAGAGTTAAGATTATAGCCTCCTGAGTCCTATAGAGTCCTGAGTCCCCTTATAAAGGCATTTCTAGGAAGCTATTAAAAGTTACAAGAACTGAACTTTCAAGTTGCACAAAGCTAGGCAAAAGGTTGACACTAAACATGTAATTCTTTGACTATTTAAAAGTAGCAAAATTATGTTTAATATACTTACATTTGGTGTTGAGTACCCTACTAAAATCTTCGCCACTTTCACCTCCCAAAGGGCGCGTTATCGATATAGCATTGGCCAAGTCTACATCGTCCTTTGATCCTGAAACATTCCATTTTCTAGGTTTTGTAGAATTGATTTGCACGTGAATTTTATCGAAAGGTGAATTCATTCAGATCCCAAAAGAAGGCAATGAGGCATCACGTGAATAACTCAAGAAAAAACAAAGAAAAATTTGTAGTCTCAGTTGTGAAAAAGAAAAAATATATAAGACATAATTAAAATACACAAGGGAACTTTATGCAAATTTTCCTATTCTATCTAAACTAAAAGTAATGGTTGGACGCCAAGAGAAGTTTAAACTGTAATTGTGGTTGTATTTAAAACCGAACCATGAAGCTTTTCGAAGTTAGTGGACTCACCATCAGGCGTGGTGTGACCCGTAGTGTTTCTGCGATGCAGAGGCTTGCTCTTCCCGCTGAGGTGCGGAAGCTTTGGGAACGCGCCCCAACCCTCGCCAGCTCTTTCTGTAGTCTGATGAGCCGGCTGACGGGCCTGAACATAAGAAGCGCGGCATTAACATAGGTACAGATATGATATGATGGTTTTGATTTAAGTACGTATAGTCCAGTAAAAATGTCTAATTCAAAAGGTCTAGACTAGAGGACTAATCGAGTTCAGTGATAAAAGCTTTTTTTGATAACTATCGCGGGGATCACGCGATATAAATAAGTCTAGGTTATAGACCTGTAAGGGGGGCTTTAGCCGCACCACGCCGTACATTGGACTTAATTTTTTTTATTGGTTTTTAAGTCTTGCAAACCTTAACATTAACTTTCGCTCGCAAGTACTTACTTACTGTCCGCGCACGAATTCCGTGCACGGCTGAGGAATGTTAGGAATGTTGGGCGTCATGAAGAGTGATGGTGACTGGTGTCATTTTCTTCCTTTGCCTTTGAATGCACGGAATTGGTGCGCGGACAGTAGCTCGCAATTCCCTCCTTTGTACCTTCAACTAGTAAACTAGTATCAAATCGGTGGTATGCCAGAAGACGTCATCAAGTCGTTCGTACACTAACTAACCTAACCTAACCTAACTTTTTTAAATCTTAATCAATTGATGCCTGATGGTAAGCAATGACCATCACCCATAAACACCCGCAACACCAGAGAGATGTTGGAACTGCGTTGCAAGCCTTTAAGATGGGCATACGCTCTTTTTTTGAAGGTTTGAAGGTCGTATCGGTCCGGAAATACCGCAGGCGACAGTCCATTCCACAGTTTAGCTGTGCGAGGCAGGAAGTGTCTGGAGAAACGCGAAGTTCACCATCCCATCTAAGTGGTGAAGATGGAAATTTTGTGTAGAGCAATGGCTGAAAGAAGGAAACTTACGGCCTTCTTCCTGATGTTCTGCATTTCGGGATGCATAGCGTGGTTGATTTCCTCTTCGAGTCCGGCGACGCGAGCATCCTCGCTGCTCTCGCACAGGCTCAGGTATTTTAGGCTGCAGGTGACAGAATACAAAAAAACTCTTACTATAATCTCATAGAAATATCAAGTATAATACACAGGCCAAGGTGGTTAAATTGCAAACTAAATTCGAAATAAAAAATTTCAAGTACAATACACACGCAAAGGTAGTTAAATTGCAAACTAAATTCCAAATAGTACTTAGGTATACATTACATATGTGCCACATTAGTACACTTACACTTGAGGCGATGTTGTTAAACACAGGAATATATACTTACTCAAACGCACTATAGGCGGGCGTGAGTCCCTCCGAGCCCGTTCTCCAAACAACACACGCTGTGGTTCTCTCAGTGTGAGCGGGTGGAGCGCGCCGCCGCCCACGCTGCTTGACGCTCTGTTCACTGTATGGAACACGGGTGAGAAGAGAAACTTACTCGAACGCACTGGGTGGGCGTGGGTCCCTCCTTGCCCTTCTCCAAACAACACGCGCTGTGGGTCTCTCGGTGTGAACGTGCGGCGAGTAGGCAGTGGGCGGAGCGCGCCGCTGCCCGCGCTGCTTGACGCTTAGTTCACTGTATGGAACGCAGGTAGGAAGAAAAACTTACTCGAACGCACTGGGTGGGCGTGGGTCCCTCCTTGCCCGTTCTCCAAACAACACGCGCTGTGGTTCTCTCGGTGTGAACGGGCGGCGAGTACGCAGCGGACGGAGCGCGCCGCCGCTACCCGCGCTGCTCGACGCTCCGCTCATATCTGTAGACATGCATACTGAGAGGATATTTTTTTATATTAACAGAAAAATCTAAAAATTCACCGCTTCGGGCCAAACTCGAAATTGCAACCTTTGGGAACACCGGTCCGATCGCTTATGAACTCTACATCATAGGAAAAGATGTATTAACTAGTAACTACACTTAACAGACTGATCAACATCATTCGAAAGAGAAGTATGAAAATTCTTATACAATAAAATTTTGCGAACGCTTTAACGGTGACAGACGGTTTGGTGCAATCGACCCTAAATCTATCGTTTACCTACTCAAATATATTAACCTCATATTCGAAATATAAAATAAATACTACTTTTGAGACATTTATAACTTAAATAAAATAACAAGCAGCAATTAATTCAATATCTGGAAACTTTAATCATTATTTAACTAAAGTATGGACACGAAAAAAATCTGGCCATTCATGATATGGTAAATCTTCTAAATGAATGAGAATTTTCAAGCAGCACTTTATTTATGATTTGTGGATATCGAACTATATAACTAAAAATACAATAATAATAAAACGTTTAGTTGTTTGTGAGTCGGTTTCGAACTCACGAACTTACGATCGGCCAAGTATACCGAGTTCTATAACCTCTCTGAATAATTAAAACTTGAAATAATTCGTTGCCATTTACGGCGGGCAGTGGCGTGTACTGCCGCCTCACCGTGGCAACAAAGAAACAAGACCGTAGTAGTGTAGAGCTGTAGCTTACCGCAACAATAACTGTGTAGTGTGTAGTGTGAACTATGAGTGCATTCAACTTTCAGCAATATACCTAATGGCGACCTAGAAGCCAATTTGAACATACATTCCGATATCAGAATGATAATATATGTGTTATCATTCGCCCGTGCGTCTTGCTCGCGCCAAGATATGTAGGTACGAAAAAGTACGAGCAAAATTGATTTTTGGAAATTCAAATCTCAATGGGGTGAATTGGGGTTAACGGATTATAAAATTGGTTTCTTCTTGAATTGCATGTTCCTATATACAGTTCGTATAAACGTAACGCAAACGTCAGCCTGAAAATAGATTTTTAGCATATAACTACAATCAGCATCAAAAGTATCTTATTTTTGTCACGATCAATATTTTTTCCAAATAGGGATATTGATAAATTGCAAGCTCAAGTGAGATTGGGCGGGACATGTCTGCCGAATGCATCGAGATCGGGCTTGAATGGACACCGCAGGTTAGCCTAGGCAGAGGCAGACCAAAAATGAGATCGCGGGACGACCTTGGAGCATTTTGCAGCGACTGGCATGAGCATGCATCAAACCGTGACAAGTGGCGGAAGAAAGGGGAGGCCTTTGCCCAGGGTCTCTATTGTTTGACATAATTATTAAAAGTCATAATGTAATAATTGTCATATTATCATTAGTCATAATTTGGTTTTTCTCAGAAACGCGTAACTTTTCAGGATTGCCATAAAACCTAACCTAAACCTAACCTAACCTATCTATAGGGTAACCCGAAGAAAATCCTGAAAAGTTAACGATTTCAGAATTATGACTAATGATAATATGACAATCATTACATTATGACTTTCAATAAATATGTCAAACAAAGGGACCCCCTTTGCCCAGCAGCAGTGGGACACAAAATAGGGTATTTAAAAAAAATAACTTTACATTACCCACTCCTATAATATTCCTCTCATGCTTCGCTACGTCACTACTCAAGTGGGCAAGCAATATTTAAGTAGGAAGCGTTTGCGTGTTGACCGCGGGGTCAAACACCGCCCGCGACGAGCAGAAATGCTCCAAATAACCAACTTCAAAGAAAATGGAAATGAACATTCATTTCCGGTAATTTTTCTACGGCAAATGCATCTACGTTAGGGTTACGCGGACTACACATATGTAGGGTAACGCTTACCAAGGCGAGCTGTGGTTTTTGCCATAGGTAGATGGAATTAAAAAAAGTACTTATCATTTATTTATTAATGCACATTATGGATGGATGGATTTTCAACTTACCCCATTGTAATAAAGGCGTAAAATGTAAACATATGTTTGACGACAGAATGACTCATGTCGAATTTCTATGAAATTAAAGGGGCCCACTGACTACCAGAAGAATCGAAACAATCAAATAGATACCTGATAGGTATATATTACATGTAGCAATCACAATCCACATTTAGAATGACGCAGGTTTATTACTAGCTTTGATAAAGCCACTTACGAAGAGTCATTGCGAAACTTTCCATATTTATGAGCTTCCATTCTGCTTTCTTTGCGTGAATGAGTTAAATTAACTCGTAAAAAGAAGCAAAATCGCTGCCCTGAACGGTTTCGGCGGTTACTATATGGTCCTTGACGCCGCAACCTACGTCATAACTCATAAGTCGAGTCTGACATCTGTTAGTCTACCTATTTCTCATATTAATTTATACTATATTGAAACATTTGATAGAATTGTATAATAACAGAGAGATGAATATGTAGAATTATATTAGGGTTAGTGTATAATCACATGAAATTATTACTAACAACACTATTAGCACGTAAGGTTTATCTGTAAGTGCTGATATGTATAATAATAAACAAAAATAAAAATAAATAAACAAAATTAGTCACGAGCAACCAAAAAGCACATGTAATTATTTTTAAGATGCCTTCATGGATTTGCATGCTGTTTGTACACAACTGAAAACGTAAAACAAACTACTGTTTACTTACATTAAGACCTTTAAAGGTTACCCTTTTTTGCAAATAAATTGTTTGTTTGTTTGCGTTCCGTTTCTTTTCAATCGGATGTTCATTATGACTAACTCGCTACCTAAAAATTTCACTTAAATGTAGAAACGTTGTTTATACTACCTGCAGCCTGTTGCAGCCCTAAATAATTATTCTACCTATTTATAACTCTACTAATTTAAAAGTTTCGTTTGACATTAAAGCTAGATTATTATCATCGTCCTAATAATTAAGCCAACAATTTACAATGGCTTAAACTTAGGATTCTAATAAATTAGCTCCATGCATGAATTTATTTTTATTTTTGGATTCATAATTTATATCGTTGGAACACCGGAAATGACAAAAATACTTTTGTAAACCTTAACATTATTTTATTAAAAATTATTTAAAATGTTGAAAATTTTTGAGCGGTTGAAACGCTCATAATTTTTGGCGCGAATTCGACAGAGCGTGATGACGTCACACGTTGGGCGGCCCAACTGACGTTTGCTACTAATGCCACTAATCTGTCGAACGCGTGACGTCACGTGGCGTTTCGAGCGTTTCGCTCACTAGCTTTTCGCGGGCAAATTTTTGTACTTTTTATTTATAATTTTAAGTAATTAAATGGTAATTTAAAAACGGAAATGCATTTGTAACATGATATAACGGTAACAAACATCCGAATAAAACATATTTCGTTCAAATATAAACTTCATGCATGAGGCTTATTATAAGGTGTAGTGTCGTTCAATTTTGCATAGAAATGACGGCAGCAGTTTTCTCATAACATCAATTGCTTCAGAAGAACCATGGTACGTGTGTGATTCCTTATATTCGCTACTGATTTTAAGATCAAGACAAGTAACGCTAATAGAATGATATCTCAGTGGAAACAAAAATAGTTTGAGAATATAGCTGGAGGCTGATTATATTTCAACAATTTGATATGGTATAAACTGAAATAAAGGTCATATACTAAAGAAAAGTGACCAAGCCCCCAAGTGGCAAATCAAAATACTTACACGAAACACAAGGCAAAATCCCTACTAATAATAATATTATAAATGGGAAAATAACTCTTACTGTCTGTCTGTTACCGCTATGTAAGTACACGCTTAATTCGCTAAACCGATTTAGATGAAATTTGGTATGGAGATAGTTAGAGATCCGGAGAAGGACATATGGTAGTTTTTATCAAAAATCATCATCATTATTTCGAGCAAGGCTAGTAGGTATTTAATTTGATTTGTTCCCAAAGTTGAATTTGATATGGTCTTCATCTTATTTTAATACCTTACGTCAGTATGCGCCGCTGCACCAATCAACGTGAGCCGCTAACGCTGATTCACGAAAGAATCAGAAGGCATCTCGCTCGCACTTATTGGTGGTGGTCGTATCAAAAAAAGCTCAAAATCAAATCAAAATGTTAAGACAGAGCCGGCCGCCTGGTTTTGCGTGCCTGGATATAATTTTATTCACCTCCACGATGTCGTGCGGAGCGAAAAGAAAATGAAAAAAGGTTCGCTAAGAAATGCATTATAACTAAGGCGATAATCGTAATGGAAGATCTGATGTTGTAACTTATAATTAAAGGCTGTTTTGTTTATACTTTGACATTTATAAAATAAATCATGAAAAAAGATTTAAAACGCACCAATTAAAAAAAAATCAACTATTTTTACACAAAAGCTATTAGTGAAAACTGTTTCTAAAATTACGTAATGTTCGATTCCTTTTTTGTTAAAAATAACACTTCAATTGGTACCAATGTTATCGGCGATCCCGGGCATGCACGAACATCTCGCTCAGTGCTCAGCGAGCTACGTTCGGAGAAGGACCTGAACTCACTGCACGTAAGTATGTGTCTCATGTAGGACTAACCTCCGTAGAGCGCAGCCCGCGCTTCGCTAGTGATCTCGGCAGATGTCTTCCGCCGCGGCGGCGCGTAGAACGGTGCGCCGCCGGAGCCGAGCCGCGCGCCTTACTCCCTAAGGACGTGAAATTACCTCCAAAAGCGCCGCCCGCGTTTTATGATCTCGGCAGATGTCTTCCGCCGCGGCGGCGCGTAGAGCGGTGCGCCGCCGGCGCCGCGCCGCGCGCCTCGCGCCCTGTGAATGTGAAGTTACCTCCATAAAGCGCCGCCCGCGCTTCGCTGATGATCTCGGCAGATGTCTTCCGCCGCGGCGGCGCGTAGAACGGTGCGCCGCCGGAGCCGAGCCGCGCGCCTCGCGCCCTGTGAATGTGAAGTTACCTCCATAAAGCGCCGCCCGCGCTTCGCTGATGATCTCGGCAGATGTCTTCCGCCGCGGCGGCGCGTAGAACGGTGCGCCGCCGGAGCCGAGCCGCGCGCCTCGCGCCCTGTGAATGTGAAGTTACCTCCATAAAGCGCCGCCCGCGCTTCGCTGATGATCTCGGCAGATGTCTTCCGCCGCGGCGGCGCGTAGAACGGTGCGCCGCCGGCGCCGCGCCGCGCGCCTCGCTCACTCATCGCCTCCGTTTCTGCACAAACATTTCTGACTATACAAACTTTAAAGTGCAATGGAAACAGGTCACAATGTAAAGAAATATCCACACAGAGTGACTCGTTTTCAATGTTCGTAAGTGTAGAACAAACTATGGGCTTAGGCATTTAGAGTTATGGTTTTATTTTTACTATAAGACAAAGGAAATGGTGTTTAACAGCCCAATTTCAGTATAGTTGAAAGTCAGTTTGTCACCTTTATTACTTTGAAGAAAAGTTGGCAATAATTGGGACAATAGAACTGTGTCCAGCACTGGGACATTTACATTACCTATACCCCAAATTTTAATCAATTTTAGACCTAGAATCTAAATGACAATCAAATGAAAAGGTAAATTACAGCAAATGTTACACACATTCTGACAACAATAAAGCCTGTATTGTGATTGTCGTTAACATAAACAGACTGGTTCATCCTAAGCAAAGATAGATATAACTCCGTAATAGATAGATACAGTCTAAGGAAAAAACGTGCCTCGAAAATCAAGAAAATTTGATTCTCGTTCAGAGGACGCTACTAGTTTTGGCCTACAGTCGTATAGATGGCGTTGACGGTTTCGTTTGTTATTTAACAATTTTAACGCATATCAGTGAAAAAACATGGGTCAAAATCATAAAAATAATTAATGCAAATAAAAAAAATCATTTACTTATCTATATTTAAATACATTCTATCGTATTTTTATAAATCTTCATTTTTAGTTTTAAAGTGTGTCGACAGATGGCAGTGAATTTAATGGGGTTACAAAATTTACTATGACAGTACCGCTCTAGTATAAGTTACTCTATGACCCTAAGGTACTATAATTCCTATGACAGTTCCTCCAAGTCACTTTTGGATAGGCTTCAATTTAAAAAAAGAATTGAAAGAAATTGTCCCTTAATAATTATTTATTTAAAAATATGTTTTTAACGTATTTTTATTACTTTAACGTGTTAAATATTTACTTCCAAAAAATTTAAGTGACAGCTATGCTCCCAGGGCCGGATTTCCTCTTAGGCCCACAAGGCCCGGGCCTAACAAGGTCCGAGGCAACCTAGCAATGGTTTTGAGAAGGAGAAGGGGCCCATAAATTCTAGTGCCATACTACTGCTTACCTAAGTGCCTAGGCGGCCCTAGGTCTCCAAATCCGGGCCTGACTGTTCCATATAAAAATGAACTGTCATACACGCGAGGTATAGCAACAACACTCAACTGATCAATAGTGAGCCTTATATCTTGGCAACAAGGACTATGTATTGTCAGTTAACAGTGTTTATGGTACAGAGGTATAAATTATTCGATTAGTAAAACTGGGGCATTTGGGACATGAGCAAGGCCGCCGCGTGTCTCCTTGTCTAATTGTCTATGGTTGGAGGAACACACGATCTGCGGTGAATGTCTACGATTTACAATTACTTTCTGTTGGTGGTTGACAATGAATGACAACAGGGTGGCTTTACAACGGTGGCTTAAAGTTTTGTGTAAGTACAAAAAATGTATACTGATTTTGGTCGTCTGAAACTGAGTTTACCCCTACCTGAATTTAAAGGGGTAAGAATGATTTTTTGCTTAAAAAACGACTCTAATAAAACTCATACCTGATAGCAACAGACGATTTCTGGCGTGTTCAGGAGTTTGTAAACCCAGAGTTACGGTGGTGTTCTGGTGTTTGTGTATAATCCCAAATTTGCCAGTGGAATTTTAATATATAGGTATACCTACTTAGTAAAGTTATAGTGTAGTGTCACTACACTACACTACACTATACCTTTACCATAGATTCAATAGATTAGTTGAGTTTGTTTTGTTCAAAAATTTAATGAAACTTTTCAAATGCAACTCTGTCCCAAATAAAATTCTATTTCAACTTAATTATAATAAATATAAAGAACCGTAAGAGGCTACACAAGCTTCTTCAATCAGCATTTTTTTAGACGTCCGCAAATGCTTGAATTCGTGTAAGTATGTTGTTTTCACTAGGTAACTAAATGTTTCTCGAAAGCAGTAAAAATGCGTTACTTAATCTGCATATTTTCCATGAAAAAATACTTATTAACTTACTATCATTGCTTCTAACTTCTTATTTCCAATTTATAAAAATACAATAAAGCTAGTGGGGCTAGTGAAGTTTAAACATACGATGCAATACAAACTAAGTCCTTGAAATAAAATATTTATAAAAAGAAACAGGGCACGCACACGTGCAAACAATTAAACTTATACTTCTAGTTCTCACGATATTAATTTTATGTAGTTTATCCACCCTGAATAAATAAAACATTAATCATAGATAAATACAAAAAAAAATGCGCGGCATAATGCCGGGACAACGCGAGGAAGATGATGATGAATCATAGATATAGTTGGTCAAACCAAATTGTCAGTAAATAAGAACAAAATAAAAAACCGGCCAAGCGCGAGTCGGACTCACACACGAAGGGTTCCGTACCATTAACTATAAAAACGGTCACCCATCCAAGTACTGACCCCGCCCGACGTTGCTTAACTTCGGTCAAAAATCACGTTTGTTGTATGGGAGCCCCACTTAAATCTCTATTTTATTCTATTTTTAGTATTTGTTGTCATAGCGGCAACCGAAATACATCATCTGTGAAAATTTCAGCAGTCTAGCTATCACAGATCACGAGATACAGCCTGGTGACAGACGGACAGCGGAGTCTTAGTAATAGGGTCCCGTTTTTACCCTTTGGGTACGGAACCCTAAAAACTATAATCATCCCAGTCATCCTTTTGTTTGGGTGCTAGTACTAGTGTAAGACAAAGATAGTATGTTTTCTCTGTCTATGTTTGAAATGAGACAGTCCTTTGACAAACTATAAATACAGCAATTCATAAAGTACTAAGGCAATGAGGGCTATCGTTTTTTTGCTCACCAGTTGGCGCCTCTGTTGATGGTGGTCCAAAAGACTAAAGAACAGCTGTCAGTCACTGAAGTGACAAGTGACATTTGACATTTCGAACTATGGAAAAGACCACCATCTACACTAGCGCCCCTAGCGGCGAATTCATACGCGTTAGCCCTCATTAGAGAAATTTAGCTTTCACAATTCTTATTCATTGCCTATGTCATTATTTTAAGTCTTGTATCGTCCTTACTAAATGTTAAAGTTTACACGTGGATAATTTCGTAAACTGTATATTTGCACCAACTTTTTGGAAACTTCCCGTTACTTGTAAATATGTAATCGTCCTAGGGCCCGTTTATCAAAAGCTTGTAGCTTGTAATACAAGTGGAAGTCCCTTTTTGACAGCTTTTGTTAGAAAGGGACTTCCACTTGTATTACAAGCTACAAGCTTTTGATAAACGGGCCCCTAATCTTACTAATGCAGTTTGTGAGGGTGAATGCATGTAAGTTTGATATTCTTCTACGCATCAGCAAAATGGATTTAGTTAATTTTCCACAGCGTTACTAACCCTAATTTATTCATAAAACTTAATAAGTAACCTTTGAACAACATTGGGAACAAATCAAATTATTATATTAAATATTTTGATTTGTTTTTAGGGTTCCGTACCTCAAAAGGAAAAAAACGGAACCCTTATAGGATCACTGGTGCGTCTGTCTGTCTGTCTGTCTGTAGTCTGTCCGTCTGTCACAGCCTATTTTCTCCGAAACTACTGGATCAATTAAGTTGAAATTTGGTATACATAAGTAAGTTTGTGACCCAAAGACGGACATGTAACGCAATCAAATTAATTTTAAACATGGGGGCCATTTTTGGGGGTAAATGAGAAAATTAAAAAATAAAGTTTTTCAAACTATATCGTGTTATATATCAAATGATCTTAAATTAAGAGCTCATTGTGAGAATCTCAAATATATACTTTTTTATAATTTTAGGATGAAGAATTTTGAAGTTATTCAAGAAAATAGGCAAAAAATGACAATCCCCCCGCCCCTCCCCTTTATCTCCGCAACTACTGGGTCTAAAATATTGAAAAAAATATACAAAATAGATCTTTACCTATAGATTACAGGAAAACCTACTAGAAATTGCAGTCAAGCGTGAATCGGACTTAATTACTTATTTTTTGATCTGACCCCTACGGGTTTTTTAAAGACATTTCACTCAAGTTTCACATTTAAAAAAAACATTGTTTAAATTGTGTAATATACGGAACCCTTGGAACGCCAGTCCGACTCGCACTTGGCCGGTTTTTAAGTAGTCACACTACTATATATAAATTATAAACTAATTTAATAAAATAATTAGATTTGTTCCAAAAGTTGTTCATTGATGGCAGCACCAGTCTCTCTCTTTATAACGTAATTCCGTAAGGAATTCGTTTAGTAGGTGCAAGCGCGCACTGCTTGCCCTTAGAGTTGGTCAAAGACGCCTAGTATTACTAAGATGGCATATAGTCGAGAAATTGGGACGGGTACCGCCGTGGCGGGGTGGCCTAGGGGTTCATGGCGTTAGCCGCGATAGCTAAAGACGCCGGTTCGAATCCGGCCTTCACCACTACACATATGTGGTATTTTCTATAAAAAGGGACCTTATTGTCGATGGCGCTTACGACATTATAAACGATGCTCCGATATAATATAATGCCGCGCGACGCTGTGCGGCGTAAGCGCCATCAACAATAAGGTCCCTTTTCATAGAAAATGCCCCATATGACAGTTTACCTTTTACAAACTTCTGTTATATTTTTTTCTCTTTCTAACCAACAGAAATTTTAGAATGACGGATAGGGACAAACGATTATCAACGGTTTGTTAAATTTGACAAACATTTATAAATAACGCCATGAAATCTTTACCCCCGAAATTATTCATAAAGGAGACAGTAAAACAATTGTAAAATAACTATGTTTTTGAAGGGCGAGTTGAATTAAACCTTATATTATATACTTCCTTATTTCCGATGTATAAAAGGACAAAATCGAATCGAATTTTGAATTATAATATTTATACTGGAATAAAAGATAAGAAAGAAAAAAAGAAAGAAGAAGAAGATTTTGGAAGAAAGTTCCAAAAACAGAAAAAATTATTCTGGGACTTAGGAGGATATAGATAACTTATAATTAGGCTGCAAACGAATTGTATCAAACCTTACAATAGCTCGGCAGTATATTACACACCCTATTCAAATCTTACTTTAAATCTTCACACTATAAGAAAGCACTCGAATCTACGAACGAATTAACAAACCAAAACTTACAAATTAAAAAATAGTTTAAATCCACTTTAAATCAAATAAACAAACCAAATAAATGTAAACAGGGACGTACCTAAAATCGTCAACACAATGTTTGTTTACGGTATTCTGTAACCATGCCGTAGCGGGTGCTACGGACGGGGCGCTACGCGGTACTGCCGCGTAGGCTTGAAGCGGCGTAGAGGGGCTCGCTTTTTGTACAAGTCAAATATTTTGGATGAGTAAGTTAGTAGTTAGATAAATGTCGATAGTGTGCTTAAAACAATAATTTAAATATAAAAACCGGCCAAGTGCAAGTCGGACTTGCGCACGAAGGGTTCCGTACCATTATGCAAAAAACCGGCCAAGTGCGAGTCGGACTCGTGCACGAAGGGTTCCGTACCATTACGGAAAAAAACAGCAAAAAAATTACGTTTTTTGTATGGGAGCCCCACTTAAATATTTATATTATTCAGTTTTTAGTATTTGTTGTTATAGCGGCAACAGAAATACATCATCAGTGAAAATTTCAACGGTCTAGCTATCACGGTTCATGAGATACAGCCTGGTGACAGACGGACAGAAGGACAGACCGACGGACAGACGGACAGCGGAGTCTTAGTAATAGGGTCCCGTTTTTACCCTTTGGGTACGGAACCCTAAAAAACGGCAAAAAAATCACGTTTGTTCGGTTTGTTGTGTGTGATCCCCACTTAAATATTTATTTTATTGTTTTTAGTATTTGTTGTTATAGCGGCAACAGAAATACATCATCAGTGAACATTTCAACTGTCTAGCTATCACGGTTCATGAGATGCAGCCTGGTGACACACGGACAGACAGACAGACAGCGGAGTCTTAGTAATAGGGTCCCGTTTTTACCCTTTGGGTACGGAACCCTTAAAAATGACGAGGCCTGTTGCGGATATCATCTTTGGTGTTTTTGGGACAAAGCATGTTGCTGATTTGCATTTGTTGCCACCGGACGAAGCCTGCGGTGCGGATTTCTTACATATAACTAGATTATTTTTTAAGATTTTGTATATAAGTTGATATAAGGATATATTTCGATTCTTGTCTATTGAAAAAATGAAAAATGAAAAAATGAAAAATGATTTATTTGTGTATCAAAAATGCAGCTTATTACAAAGTAGAATTACATTTTTAGGAGTATTCTATTCTATTGTTAGACAGCCTAGGAATAGTGTCCTGAGCCCTAAACTAGGTAAACCTGTCTTATAGGGATTGTATATGTATATTAAACTAGCGACCCGCCCCGGCTTCGCACGGGTGCAATGCTGATCGAATTTATAAACCTTCTTCTTGAATCACTCTATCTATTAAAAAAAACCGAACAAGTGCGAGTCGGACTCGCCCACCGAGGGTTCCGTACTTTTTTAGTATTTGTTGTTATAGCGGCAACAGAAATACATCATCTGTGAAAATTTCAACTGCCTATCTATCACGGTTGATGAGATACAGCCTGGTGACAGACTGACGGACAGACGGACAGAGGAGTCTTAGTAATAGGGTCCCGTTTTTACCATTTGGGTACGGAACCCTAAAAACAGCATCAAAATCCATTGCATAGTTTTAAAGATCTAAGCATACATAAAGACAGACATCCATCCAGACAGCAGGAAGCGACTTTGTTTTATATTATGTAGTGATTTGTATGCAATTATCTAATACATTTATAATTATAAAGTCCTCACTTTACAACAATGTATAGTCCTGGGGCCCGTTTTTCAAAATCTTGTAACTTTGTAACACAAGTGGAAGTCCCTTTCTAACAAAAGCTGTCAAAAAGTGACATCCGCTTGTATTACAAGTTACAAGCTTCTGAAAAACGGGCCCCTGTAGGCCTAGCACAGGATGGGCGCAACAGTATCTCGCCCGCGAGATAGACTGCCCACCTTTTTCCAACTGTATTAATTAAAGAGAGACGGGTATTTGCTCGCAATAGGTAATGAATCTTTTCACGTGGCGTTATACAATTGGCATCATGGCTAGGATCCCCCTAAACCATACAGACATAATACATATAGTTTGTCAAAGGACTGTCTCATTTCAAACATAGACAGAGACTCATACTATCTTTGTCTTACACTTGCACTAGCACCCAAAAGAAAAGATGAGTATAGTTTTTAGGGTTCAGTACCCAAAGGGTAAAAACGGGACCCTATTACTAAGACTCCGCTGTCCGCCTGTCCATCCGTCTGTCCGTCTGTCCGTCTGTCTGTCACCAGGCTGTATCTTATGAACCGTGATAGCTAGACAGTTAAAATTTTCACAGATGATGTATTTCTGTTGCCGCTATAACAACAAATACTAAAAACAGAATAATATAAATATTTAAATGGGGCTCCCATACAACAAACGTGATTTTTTTGCTGTTTTTTTCCGTAATGGTACGGAACCCTTCGTGCGCGAGTCCGACTCGCACTTGGCCGGTTTTTTTGTTTGTTATTATTTACTGCCAATTTGGTTTAACCAACTATATATACATTAACTACGTTGTCTTATATTTCGTTAGTTGAGTATGACATTGTCAGGGATTGGCTGTGGCTGGCATGCAATTTCCCTGATAACAGAGATAACCTTGAAACCACGGATCTCAAGTACCTATAGTTCCCGTTTTATCTAAACAACACATCGAGTGAGCGTATCGATAATATGGCTTTAATCAAACATTGTAATTTCATTATTTTGATATGCTTATAGGCACAGATATGACGTATAGGTACGCCTTCAACAGATTATTTTAACCAGGCACCATATTACTTAAATCCTACGAAGTAAGTAATTCCTACGTAATGGTATTATAAATTAAACCGGCCAAGTGCGAGACGGACTCGCGCACCGAGGATTCCGTACTTTTTAGTATTTAATTTTTATTTATTTATTTGAGAAACATACAGCACATAATAATACAATAAGGTAATGACATTGTGATAATAGATCGATCGCAGCGCCGGGCCGTGCTCGTCGATATCACCATCCCCCATGATGAGAATCTCGTGAAAGCCGAGAAGGACAAGTCCAGTAAGTACCTAGACTTGGCTCACGAGATAACCGCCATGTGGGATGTTGATTCGACGATCATTGTCCCGATAGTCGTTTCAGCGAACGGTCTCATAGCGAAGAGTCTCGACCAACACCTTGAGAGACTCTCGCTAGGTGGTTGGATCAAGGGTCAGATGCAGAAGGCGGTGATCTTGGACACGGCGCGGATAGTCCGCCGGTTCCTCTCTCTACGGCCCTGACCACCGGCAGCTTGGGCCCTACCCCGCTGCCGGCGGCACCCTAGGTTAGGTTTTTTATAATGTGTTTATATATTTTTTGTAATGTTTTGTAAGTGTTTTTGTATTTTACTTTTATATGCATGTTATAAAACCCTAACCTAAGATTTAAAATAAATAAAGGAAACAATAAGGTAAAAGATATAGTAAGAACATAGGCCAAAAGAGTTTCCACTTATAGTTAATACAAAATTCCTTTGCTCCGAAAAAAGAAGAAAGAAAGAAAAGAAAGTATTTGTTGTTATAGCGGCAACAGAAATACATCATCTGTGAAAATTTCAACAGTCTAGCTATCAATTCATGAGAAACAGCCTGGTGACAGACAGACGGACAGCGGAGTCTTAGTAATAGGGTCCCGTGTTTACCCTTTGGGTACGGAACCCTAAAAATTTGAAAGTATGTATGTTTGTTACTCCAAAAACTTATTAACAGTTGGAACAGGCTTTAGTTTTGTTTATTAATTTTTAAACAATGCCATTTCAACTTTATTTCCTACGATGTAGGTGAAAATTTCGCTGGAAAATTTAGTATTTGTTTCTTGTATGAATGCTGGACCTTAGGAGGTTATTAGTCAGAAATAACTAGTAATTAGAATAGGTAATTTAGCAGAATAGCTTAGTCATACTCCTATAACGTAACTATCGGCCGCTTTTATTCTTTATCGTGTGACACGATTTATTGTCACGACACAGCGGGGGCCTAAAAAGTATGAATTGTACCCAAGTAGGTATATACAGTCGCTTTTATACTAAAGTGAGGACGCTTATCACGAAAATTTCATACATTGACCTACCTGCTCCATTCTCTATTGCACGCGCGTAATTATAGACCGCGAGCCAGGCGCAAATTTCGTCAGTCATCGCCTCCCGGGCGAAAACTCGTATAGCGGTTAACGGCTATGTTATGATGAACCCTCGTGAACGTCAGCTGCCGCTCCGTTGGTGGGTTGAGAAATTTTGTTGAGGAAAAGTGGGAGGGAGGGTCATACATAGCCGTTAACCACTATACGAGTTTTCGCCCGGGAGGCGATTGGTCATGGAAATCTGTTCCTGGCCCGCGGTCTATTATATTGATTGTCACGTTACTCCCTCCTCCACGTATATTGGAGGAGTGAGTAACGGAGCTGGGAGTGAGGAGGTAGAAAGGAAAAGATAGATATAACAGGGGTAGGTTCTTTATTTAACGGCTATTGTCTAAATATGACACGCTACAGATGGTTTAAATTACAAAAAGAATAAAATAAAGTTTATAGTCGCGCTAATAACACGTGCAAGGCAGGAGCACGCACACGGATAGGCGCGCTGATAGCACGCGCAAGGTGAGGCGCGCTGGTAGCACGCGCACAGTAAGGCGCGCAGATAGCACGCGTAAAGGTAAGGCGCGCAGATAGCACGCGCAAGGTGAGGCGCGCTGGTAGCACGCGCACAGTAAGGCGCGCAGATAGCACGCGCAAGAGTAAGGCACGCAGATAGCACGCGCAAAGGTAAGGCGCGCAGATAGCACGCGCAAAGGTGAGGCGTGCTGGCAGCACGCGCACAGTAAGGCGCGCTGGTAGCACGCGCACGGTAAGGCTCGCTGGGTAAGGCGCGCTGATAGCGCGCGCACGGTAAGGCGCGCTGGGTAAGGCGCGCTGATAAGCACGCTCTTCAAAGAGGCGAGGCGCAGTGACAACACGCGCCTGTTGAGGCGAGGCGCGCCGATAGCGGGCGAGGCGCGGTGACAGCACGCGCCTGTTGAGGCGAGGCGCGCCGATAGCGCGCGCCTAGGAGACGAGGCGCTCCGCTAGAGCAACTGCAAAGCACCACCGGACTTGGGTGCGTGCAGAGAGCGCCAGACTTCGCCAGGAACACAGGTAACCTTTTAATGAGCGCGATCGAGGGTTTCTTGATGGTGCGGGGCCTGGCTTGGCCCCGCACGGACCCTTACAACTGATGTTCCTTTGTTGGGAACTAGAAGCAAACTGAATTCAGATGTCCGCTGGGCCGCATATATAGCTAGCGATAACATTTTCTAGAATTATTGTTTACCTTATTATTAATTTTGAAAATATTTGAAAATATTTGTTCACCAGTAACAATTTTTAGATAAATTTAGAACAAACTACTTGAAAACTATACGACCTAAACTTCATGCTAAAGAATTTAGAGTAAATTATTAGTTTGACGGATAAAGTCAAAACAAAGAAAGAAATATGTCAATGGAAAATTTATAGTGAATTTTAGGTCGATTAGCTTCCAAATTATTATAAAAACATGAAATGATTAGAAAAACAGCAAGGTAAGTAACCGGACGGGTCAGGGCCGTATTAGGGTAGAAGGAGTTTAGGGAGAATTTAGAAATGATAGCCAGAAAGTAAACATTTTATATCAAAAGTTTCAGGGAGTAATTTGGAAGACGAGAATCAGACAGAAAGAGAACGCAAAAGCGTTAAGGAATTATAGCCGATTGGAGAATCCAGAGCATCAGCCCGTGGGAGTAAGAACTGGGAGTTAGGACCCAGGTATGAGATGCTACATTACCCCAAAAACCACGGAAAAAAAACTTTGTCGTAATCTTAAACGGAAAAGTTTTTTTTTTGTGAAGAGTTAAGTTTTAGGGGAAAGTAAAGGAAGTAAGTAGTTAAGTAAGCAGGTAAGTAAGTAAGTAAGTAGGTAGGTAAGTCAGTAAGTCAGAAGAAAGAAAGAGCAAGCTCGTTAATGGGGATGAATAAATGGAACGAGAGGATGAGTGATATAATGGAGAAGAAGATGAATAGATCGAGGAACTTCCCTGCACTCATACATCGCCTGTCATAATCACGCATTCATAAGTCTCTGGCAAAGGAAGGGGATGTGGTTCACGCTCTATGACGCACACTCCTAAGAAGTCCTCGCTATGACCTGAGGCTTCTTTATAGAAGGGAGTAGTCAGCCGCTCCACTGGAAAAGATAATAAGATAATAATGAACGACCTAAGGCTTATTTTAAGGGAGTAGTCAGCCGCTCCGCGAAGATAAGTTTATGTACAAGTTCTCGTCGGTTTAGAGCCGACGAGAGAATAGAGAGTAGGGGTAGAACCTACTTCTAGGTTGTGGTAGGGGTAGACCTACCACAGTAGAGTAAAAAAGAAGAGTGTTTGACCATAAGGCTTATTTTTTTCTTCAGAGTTGGACTACCGCTCTGCAGGGTGAAGAAAAGAAAAAGAAGGGCACCTGGCTTATTAAGCCACCCGAGAATGAAGAAATATTTACAGATGAATACAATCACACAAAATGAAAGAAATGGAAAATGACAGTTAATGAAGAATGAAAACGAGCTTGAAGAAGGACAAAGGGGAGGAGGAGGACGGGCTGAGCTGAAGAGTAAAAGAAGTACAATTATTATAAAGTTAAAGACCTATAAAAAATACATCATTAGAAATAAAAGTGATAAAAAAAGTAGCTATCTAGTCTGATTGCTATAATAAGATAATCTAAAAAAAAACGTGCCATATTGACTAAGGAAATAGAAAATTAAACAGAAAGAGGCCGAAAAGTTATTTAAAATTTAAAGACACGGATTCTGTCTATAATTTAGAATTTAGAGGGTTAAGAAAGCCGGTAAATTTAAAAGTTGGGCGCCAAAACTATCACGTTACTCCCTCCTCCACGTATATTGGAGGAGTGAGTAACGGAGCTGGGAGTGAGGAGGTAGAAAGGAAAAGATAGATATAACAGGGGTAGGTTCTTTATTTAACGGCTATTGTCTAAATATGACACGCTACAGATGGTTTAAATTACAAAAAGAATAAAATAAAGTTTATAGTCGCGCTAATAACACGTGCAAGGCAGGAGCACGCACACGGATAGGCGCGCTGATAGCACGCGCAAGGTGAGGCGCGCTGGTAGCACGCGCACAGTAAGGCGCGCAGATAGCACGCGTAAAGGTAAGGCGCGCAGATAGCACGCGCAAGGTGAGGCGCGCTGGTAGCACGCGCACAGTAAGGCGCGCAGATAGCACGCGCAAGAGTAAGGCACGCAGATAGCACGCGCAAAGGTAAGGCGCGCAGATAGCACGCGCAAAGGTGAGGCGTGCTGGCAGCACGCGCACAGTAAGGCGCGCTGGTAGCACGCGCACGGTAAGGCTCGCTGGGTAAGGCGCGCTGATAGCGCGCGCACGGTAAGGCGCGCTGGGTAAGGCGCGCTGATAAGCACGCTCTTCAAAGAGGCGAGGCGCAGTGACAACACGCGCCTGTTGAGGCGAGGCGCGCCGATAGCGGGCGAGGCGCGGTGACAGCACGCGCCTGTTGAGGCGAGGCGCGCCGATAGCGCGCGCCTAGGAGACGAGGCGCTCCGCTAGAGCAACTGCAAAGCACCACCGGACTTGGGTGCGTGCAGAGAGCGCCAGACTTCGCCAGGAACACAGGTAACCTTTTAATGAGCGCGATCGAGGGTTTCTTGATGGTGCGGGGCCTGGCTTGGCCCCGCACGGACCCTTACAACTGATGTTCCTTTGTTGGGAACTAGAAGCAAACTGAATTCAGATGTCCGCTGGGCCGCATATATAGCTAGCGATAACATTTTCTAGAATTATTGTTTACCTTATTATTAATTTTGAAAATATTTGAAAATATTTGTTCACCAGTAACAATTTTTAGATAAATTTAGAACAAACTACTTGAAAACTATACGACCTAAACTTCATGCTAAAGAATTTAGAGTAAATTATTAGTTTGACGGATAAAGTCAAAACAAAGAAAGAAATATGTCAATGGAAAATTTATAGTGAATTTTAGGTCGATTAGCTTCCAAATTATTATAAAAACATGAAATGATTAGAAAAACAGCAAGGTAAGTAACCGGACGGGTCAGGGCCGTATTAGGGTAGAAGGAGTTTAGGGAGAATTTAGAAATGATAGCCAGAAAGTAAACATTTTATATCAAAAGTTTCAGGGAGTAATTTGGAAGACGAGAATCAGACAGAAAGAGAACGCAAAAGCGTTAAGGAATTATAGCCGATTGGAGAATCCAGAGCATCAGCCCGTGGGAGTAAGAACTGGGAGTTAGGACCCAGGTATGAGATGCTACATGATGTCCCGACTATGTGCGATGCAAGCGGGAAACTAACGATCAATGTAACGAAATTCTTCGTGTTTAGCGTCCATACTTTATCGTCGACGATATAGTCCTCGATTTAGCGTTACCGTCCACGATAGTATAAAAGCGTCTGCATCCAATCCCATACATTGACGTCCCAAGCTGTATCGCGACGATAAAAATCGTGTCGTGACGCGATAAAGTATAAAAGTGGCCATTCTGTTTAACTGTGAAGTCTGCGAATAAGTCGATGGACGCTCCACCGCTGATGACAACAAGTCTGGGAAACCAAATTTGTCATTAAATGAGAACAATAAAAATATATTCATCCATATCTTTAGGGTGCTAGTACGTAAGACAAAAACAGTATGATTCTCTCCGTCTATGTTTTAAATGAGACAGTCCCTTTGCTATAGTAAACACTTCATCAAAGTGAGTATAGATGTTCCCGTATCAGGGGATAAGGGAACATAATATATTATATAATGATATTTATTTTTATTATTATAAATATTAGATTTTTTTTGTCAGCGTTTTAAGTCTATCCTCTCTTTAGTATGATTATTTATCTAAGCATTTTTCGGACAGAAAAAAAACTCCTATACCTGCAAATCCTGCAAATTTCGCGGTTGTCTTGTACGGGACAATGGTACACAATTTCATGGAATGCTCCTAAAACGAGAGCATAGTAATTAGCCTAGTCCCTCGAAGTAAGCTAGCCTCGATCGATGCGTCGCCGTAGGGCGTCGCTTGGCGACCAGCCATTTGTAAACAAAGGATAGGCTTCTGTTTGGCCCGTCGCCAAATACATGACGCCCGGGTGATAAAAACTGCTATGTTTTAGATAAAAGGGTACGACCGTTTCTGCATATGAACGTGGTCCCCGTTTCCCTCTCTGAATATTAAAGCCTGACCAGTAATATAATGTCTCCTCTTTCCGCTCTAAACTCGGCTGGTTTCCTATACGTGTTCGTCGAAATATTCTCATGCTTTGCACCCTCTTTTCTGTTATTAATGATCCCCAATTTCCCGAATATCTCAAATCTTTCTTCAACCTACCATGGTGTTTCTCGTGTCCGTCAACTTCGTTGTACTCTATTCAGGCAGCTCGCCTTTGGAATAGTCTCCCTGTTAAAATTAGACAGTGTCCGAATAGATTTGCATTTAAAAAATCCTTACACGTGAGTACTTTGCTGGCAGAACGATGAATTCTTAGTGTTTCTGTTTTGCAAGTTTCATCTGATATCTTATGTATTTGTATGTATGTATATTGTATGTATTTATATGAATATTATATATACCGATATATGTATGTATGTCTATGCCTATGCATTATTTAAGTATACCCGTATATATGTTTCATGTTTCACCGCCTACAAATTCTCTGCTTTGCCCGAAGGTTGACTGGTAGAGAATGCCTCATAGCATTAGGTCCGCCTTTTGTACGATTGTATTTTCTTTTGTGCAATAAAGATTAAATAAAGAAATAATATGATCACGCGCCATATTGCGGAATTTCATTGGAACTAAATTTTTCATACTAAACTGAACTGTCACCACTGTACATGAGAATAACAGCGCCCTCTTGACAATGATCATATATTTCTGGTCGGGCTTTACATTATAGTAAATATGTTAACGCAATTTGATGTGTGATTTGACCTATCTATAGCTGAAGCGCTGGTGGTGGTGGCCTAGCGGTAAGAGCGTGCGACCTTCAATCCGAAGGTCGCGGGTTCAAACCCCGGCTCGTACTAATGAGTTTTTCGGAATTTATGTACGAAATATCATTTGATATTTACAAGTCGCTTATCGGCAAAGTAAAACATCGTGAGGAAACCGGACTAATCCCAATAAGGCCTTAGTTTCCCCTCTGGGTTGGAAGGTCAGATGGCAGTCGCTTTCGTAAAAACTAGTGTCTATGCCAATTTTTGGGTTTAGTTGCCAAGCGGACCCCAGGCTCCCATGTGCCGTCACACTTACGTACGAATTTACAAGTGCGACAGAGAGGCAACACGTCGACCGTGGTTCGCGGTAGGCCCTCAGATACTAAAGCTAGTGGCACTATGAGCTGTAAACCTTGCGTAGGTAATAAGGTGGCCTCGACGTTTTGAAAATTTTCCAAAATAAATCGAGAAAAGAAAATTTTCATATTAATTAACTGTTAAGAATTGGACCGGAGGATCTACCTCGAACACCGAAGTTCGCAAAATGTGGGCATTATTTCTATTTTACTCCAATTAAGGCGCAATTAGAGTGACAGAGATGCCCGCAAAACTTTGTCAGCAAAACGCTTGGATATATCCGTTCAAAGCGCCGAATATATTATATTGTATACTTACTTTGGTTAATTAATACTTTTTCATTTCTCATGCTCTGAAATTCTTGGTCATTGTTGTTCTAAAAGGTGTGCAGAAAATGCATGATACGTGTCTGCACTAGAGCATAATTTTTTTTTTTGCGACAAGCAATTAAATTTCGAGTTTAAATGGATTTGTTATACAATTTCCAATCTGATATTTGACTCTCCATTCCATAAATAACGATATTTTTGCCTAAATTGTTAATTGAAAGTACCCTCAAGAAATACTGTAAAAAAATTATACTTAGTTTTAAAAAAAACATGCATTTTACTTTCCTCGTATTAGAAATGAAAAGTAGAGTGTTTAACTAGGGTGAAAGGCACCATTTCCGGCTCGGACTATTGGCGCTCTCACTGCGTTCGAGCGCCAAACTACCTCGACAGGGTGCCTTTCAACCCTTGGTTAACAATCTACTATTTTAATACCGCGTCAGAGATGATGATTTGTTGATGCTTTTTCGAAAAAAACCACTAAATACATTTCTACGGATGTTTAAAATATGAAAACAGATTAAATTTACATATTAAAACAGACAGGAACGTACAACCTACCTACCATACAGCTATTTACTACTTACCTAGAAATCTCGTACCTTCGTTGTCTACTTTTCCACCTTTAAGTCAGGACTCCTAAAACTTTAAATAAGTTTCCAATAATTCACAAGCATTGTAATTTTCACATTTCGTATGATTATGACTTATTGTTTTACGGTGAATTTCGTAACGCAGAGCTCATAGGTTGACTTTGAGCGATGACAATGACAACATAAAAACATAGAAATTCTGCTCTAAAAAGGTTTTATCTTTCTATTTGAAGCTCCATGGAGCTCCAATGAGCCCATGCCCAGAGACTTGTTAATATGGAAGACTGGCAACCTCCTTACGACACCCCCGAATGTCCCGCACATGCCTCGTCATTGTATAGGTGGAGTATTGATGATAAAAACTTCCATACATGCCTGACCGCTGTTATAGGGCACCTCGCTGTAGTACGAAAATGTAACAGACGGGTGTACAGGACCGCGACCTTGGACCGGTCAAAATATCTCTTTCTCGCTCTGACATAGAGCTGCGTCCTTAACGTGCCTTAACGGACGTACGGCGGACCATCTTACACACGATCGAACAGGCCTCGGACCGGCCCAAGGTTGCGGTCAGGTACGCCCGTCTGTTATAGTTTTTAGTAGGTACCAAAGAATGTAGGTACTAGGGACAGCCGTTTAAACGAAAATTTTACTAATATAACCCTCCACACTCATGCGCGAATCGCGGCACGAAGCCGCGAACGCGAGTGTGGAGCCTAGTTCGCTGATTACCGAACTAGGCTTTTGCGCACGAGTGTGGGGGCCCTTTAGGCCTCATCGCACGAGCGCTTTTACAACGCGCGTTTAAATGACACAAATGGATACCCGTTTAGAGAAACCCCGTGTGTTTGTGTGTACGTGTGATGCGTAGATAACTAACAGTTAAACTCGATCAGCTGATGCTTTTCCGCCATCTGGTGTGGAGTCTTCGTCAACGTCGCGATATGTTCGCTGCGCGAAGTCGCGCCGCGATTCACGCGCATAGTCTGGAAGGGCTTACAAACCCCAAACATGCCCCAAACCACCCCAAACACAATTAGATCACAGAGGTTATTTTATCAAAGAGTTCCTATAGCCACCTCCTGTCTCCATCATTAGATCAACTCGATGGTTGCTACCATAATTATGGATGGTATAGAAAGGATGCCAATCTCTTAAGGCAGAATTGTTGCAAAAGTGATCGCTTTTAGCTTTAAATAATAGTTCCTAATCTCTCCGGTGGCGCTAGTTAGGCTCTGGGACATAAGGCAACAAATAACCCGACCAAATTACGTAGGTTGTTTTTGGTAGTATTTCGGTGTATGGTGGCGCCGCCTAATTACTGTTTTTTGATGGACACTTTTCATACATAGAGATTTGGCTCCTTTATATAGTCTCCATGACCATAATATTGCATTGTCAGTTGATGGTCAGTGTCATCCGACCATGAATCTAGTATAACTGGATCGGTCATGAGGAGTGGGGGAAAATGACCGAACGGGATAGTCTTATGTATCTTTCAGTAGGAGTAGCAGAGAAAGCGCTGTTATTGTTTGTCCTTGTCATAGTTTCACTTTTCCACCGCTGCCACAACCGAGGTTGTGGCAAACAAATAAGTACGTGACATATCATGTTTGTTCGTTGCTTGTTTAATTATCGTTGTTTTGTATGAAATTGTGCTTTCTCTTATGAAATATAGTGATGGTTAGCGTTTTGAATGCTTGAACTTTGATAAAATACTGGTGAATTGTTCTGTAATCGGCTGTAATAGCCGCTCTGAGCAAAAATATGAGATCATAACCTTTCACACGTAAGTACGGTATTTTACACCTTTCTCTTAACGCAATATGTGAGAATAACATCGTAAAATTACGTTACACTCAAAGCAATGTAGAATCAAACGATTTCAATAAAAATATCGCAATTATTTACGCAAATTAACAAAACATTATTTGTAAAATGATCCGCCCAAATTACGTAGGTAGGTAAGAGTCTGAGGTCAGCCATTTTTAAACTTCTTCTTAATTTAGCTGCATAACAATCATGTTAGGGATACCAGATGAAAATATCATAATTTTATGGGTAATTTTGACCTCGAAGTTTTTTCGTACTTCTAATTCCAAAAAATAAATAAACAAATGTTGTGAAGATTAAATGTGGTGTACATTAATTGGTGTGATTGCCATTTGTGATTTCTGTAAATTAAAACCCATAATACATTTTATTTTACGTTTTATTTACTAAACATGTTTAGTTTTGTACCACCTGCGCGAATTATAGGAGGTATTTCATTGTTTATACGCCTAAAAAGAACGGCCCATTGACATTTTATTTAACAATTTTTTAATACCGTGAAACAAGCTAACTTTGCCTCCAGGGTAATCGCCCCAACGTGATATCAAATATTGGGGTAATTTTTACCAATATGGTATACCCACGTTTATGACGTCATCTATGTCTATCCCTTACGGGCGCACGCGTATAGCTGGTCTATGTAATGCTAGGTCTATCATCCGACACAAATTTTCAGCTTGGTGAGATTGCGGTCAAATGCTTGCCTTTTTGTAATGAAAAAAAAAAACCAGGAAGTGGGTCAAATTTAATTTATAGTTTGTCTCATTTCAAACATAGACAGAGAGAATCATACTATCTTTGTCTTACACTAGTACTAGCACCCAAAAGAATGTATAGTTTTTTTGTTCTTGTTTTTTTTTTTTTGGTTTAAGCCATTTGTTCTTATTTACTGATAATTTGGTTTGACCACATAGACCTAGCATTACATAGACCAGCTATACGCGTGCGCCCGTAAGGGATAGACATAGATGACGTCATAAACGTGGGGATACCATATTGGTAAAAATTACCCCAATATTTGATATTTATCACGTTGGGGCGATTACCCTGGAGGCAAAGTTAGCTTTTGACGGTATTAAAAAATTGTTAAATAAAATGTCAATGGGCCGTTCTTTTTAGGCGTATGAACAATGAAATACCTCCTATAATTCGCGCAGGTGGTACAAAACTAAACATGTTTAGTAAATAAAACGTAAAATAAAATGTATTATGGGTTTTAATTTAAAGAAATCACAAATCGCAATCACACCAATTAATGTACACCACATTTAATCTTCACAACATTTGTTTATTTATTTTTTGGAATTAGAAGTACGAAAAAACTTCGAGGTCAAAATTACCCATAAAATTATGATATTTTCATCTGGTATCCCTAACATGATTGTTATGCAGCTAAATTAAGAAGAAGTTTAAAAATGGCTGACCTCAGACTCTTACCTACCTACGTAATTTGGGCGGATAATTTTACAAATAATGTTTTGTTAATTTGCGTAAATAATTGTGATATTTTTATAGAAATCGTTTGATTCTACATTGCTTTGAGTGTAACGTAATTTTACGATGTTATTCTCACATATTGCGTCAAGAGGAAGGTGTAAAATACCGTACTTACGTGTGAAAGGTTATGATCTCATATTTTTGCTCAGAGCGGCTATTACAGCCGATTACAGAACAATTCACCAGTATTTTATCAAAGTTCAAGCATTCAAAACGCTAACCATTACTATATTTAATAAGAGAAAGCACAATTTCATACAAAACAACGATAATTAAACAAGCAACGAACAAACATGACATGTTACGTACTTATTTGTTTGCCACAACCTCGGTTGTGGCAGCGGTGGAAAAGTGAAACTATGACAAGGACAAACAATAACAGCGCTTTCTCTGCTACTCCTACTGAAAGATACATAAGACTATCCCGTTCGGTCATTTTCCCCCACCCCTCATGACCGATCCAGTTATACTAGATTCATGTTTGACCAACTATTCAAGCTTTTATTTGACCCGCACAAGCATACATAACACAAACTACTAAGAAGATACTACGTATCAGACAAACGTCTGGCCTACTTGTAGTTTAGTCGTTAAGTATCTGTGGTCAGTACAACTCGATAATGACGTTTGTTTTTTTTTAAATGCAAATGGCGGGAATAATCAAGAAATTTGAATTCTACGCTTCTCACAGCGCGGGAATTTTAAAATTCAATTTTACCATAATTTCATAAAAAGGCTTTTTTTTATAAATCTCTGATTTATAATTAAATTCCAATAATCTAACCTCACTTTTTCTCTTTTCCGTATGTTTTAAGTTTACTTCTTTACATATTTTGCATTATTACGAAAGAAAAAGGATCTGAGTGAGGTTAGTTTTTTGGAATTTAATTACAAATCAGAGTATAGGGAAAGTTATTTCAGTTTATCCAGAATCTTTCCAGATAATCTGAAATAACGTTTTAAATGAAAGAACCATGTAATACTTATTATCATTTATTTCTGAACCTTTTCTTATATTTCCTGTAAGCCTGTGCTTGCATGAGAGGCAAGTTCTTAATATTCAGTCTCGATACATCGGTGCCTTTTAAAATTTTATTTATTGTATTACACCAGTTAAAAATGCTCAGAGTTAAAGATACAGAAATGAACGTCTGCCTAGCCAAATCACGGTGAATTTCGCATTTGATAAAATCAAATGAATATTTGGACATTAAAATTTGAGTGATTTGTTTTTTTATGTTTGATTTATGCGCGTTGTGTTCCAAATATTCATTTGATTTTTCGACAATGTTGCCAAAAGACGCCACAGCATGCTCCGAGGGATAGGTCAATTTATTTTTTTTAATTACATTATATTCTCTTTTAGATATCCATTTGTGGATATCTGTTTCTTCTGTTGTTAAATCTTTTTCACAGTTTTTGCAACCAAGTGTTTTCAATACTTTTCTAGTGACCCATCCCGCGGTATATGCCCGCGAGTGTACATGTAGACGCTCCCGTGTGGCTTGAACCAATAGTTGTTCTGCGCCGTCCTCACGATCGTTGGAGACCGAAAATGAGGAAGGCGCAGAATCAACTGATATGGCAGTATTCTCGTCCATTAAACTGGTTTCTTCGGTGTGCGAAAACAATGATTGAATTTTAATAACTTGCTCAGCACAGTCTTCTTCACAATTATAAGTATTTTCGTGAAATTTTATAAAATTAGTAATTAGTAATGACTTAAATGTGCACTCAAAGGCGTAGCAGGTTGGGTCATTATTTCTGGCATTGTATGCCCGCACTCTTCCAAAGAAATTTTCGATCGCGTCAGAATTAAAATACCGCGGGCGCATTATCTTTATGTTTTTATCTTTCATGACCTGCCACAGCCTTTGAAAACTTTTTAACGTCGTCACCCAATTTCTTAAGCTCGGCACTGTGGTCAGTTTGCCGTTCTGATCGCAGAATTTCATGTTTTCGATGATAGGTATGGCCTTCGCCCAGAAAGCGTGATGTTCAGAGTTTTCTGTCACTGCAGTCCGTAATTTCTTTCCCTTGGTGTGCTTGTGGTGCGTGCTGGCACCGTTGACGCTATCGAAGAGGTCGTCGAGGAACGCCACCAGCTCCGCCGTGTTGGCCAGCGTCGCGCTGACCGGTGTGCCGTCCGCGTAGTGCGCTGGAAAATGTTACAAAAATCGTTATGAAACTGTGCAGCAATTTCTCTTTTGTGATACACGTGTTTTGGATAGCGGTGAAGCCATTAGGTATTGGGGGTTTTTTTTGACCGGACCGACGTACGAAAAGAGTGCCAACTCCAACTGGAAGCAGCGAGGACGACGACATTTCAAATGCACCTTCTGTACCACGAGATATGAATAAATGATTGGTGGCCGACGGTGTGTTATACGGCCCCGGAACTTTCCACATGTCGTCACCGTAAAGACGGCCGTCTTTTTGCGTCCACTATATGACGGCCGCTATATGCCGGCACCGCTTTCCTAGGAAACCAAAGCTTTACGGTGCCACGCCGCTACGGGGGCCCTTCGCCTAAGCTTATACTACGGGCGCCCGGCGACGATATACATACTTAGATAAATAAAAACCATTCATGATCATGACTCAGGTCCAAATATTCGCGATAAACACACAAATAAATGCCCGTACCGGGAATTAAACCCGGGACTACTGACTAGGCTAGGAGGGCCATACACGTACACGTTTATTTTATTTTATTTGCCTTTTGGATGAAGGTAAACATCGTGAAGCAACCGCACAAGACCCAATAAATCTGCTTAGTGCAGGGACATTGTTATTATTGATTACATGTACTCACAAAATGAAGCTGTGTAGGATAAAGCTCCTGCCATGGTTTGACTGAAAACACGTACACAGTTTTTCACCTGAAACACAACAATAATAAATATAAATATCTGTCGTCCTGTCGATCGGGTTTCAAAATCTATGTAAGCTACAACTAGGAAGCGCTGGTGGCCTTGTGGTAAGATCGCGTGACTTTAAATCAGAAGGTCGCAGGTTCAGGCCCTGGCTCGTAAAAATGAGTTTTTCGGAGCTTACGTACGAAATATTGTCTGATATTTGCCAGTCGCTTTTCATTAAAAGAAAACATCGTGAGGAAACCGGACTAATCCCAATAAACTTAGGTTGGAAGGTCAGACGGCAGTCGCTTCCATAAAAAAAACTAGTGCCTACTTCAATTCTTGAAATTAATTCAAGCAGACCCCAGGCTCCCGAGCCGTGGCAAGAAGCCGGGATAACGCAAGGGAGATAATGTAAGCTACAACAACGTTGCATGACATTAGTTATAACTTATAACAATATAGCACTTTAAACGCGAAATCGCGTTTTGCACACAATTTTAACTATATGTAATTGTTTTTACCCTAAATCCGACGTTCAAGCCGAGTTGCACTAGCTGTGGTACGGATAGAAATTATATATCGCGGTAGACCCGTTCATATAATTAAATATAGTAGGTACAACAAGTTTATACATTTTTTGTGGATGTAGTTAAGTAATTTACTTTCCCTATAACCGAAATGAAAAGTATAAGTAGAGTGATTAACTATGGGATGAAAGCAACCATTGTTATTCATAATATACTAAAGGCTAGCTTTTCTTTTTGAATTACTCGCCAAGCTCGTAGTTCTGATTTAGCCTTATCTTTTTTCCATCTTAAACGATTGGAAGCAAGAGAGTTTGCTTATTCCCTTATATAAATAATTATACCTTCATTTTTTTAATTTTCTCCGGGAGTATGTGCTCGTCGTTGAGCTTGTGCAGCAGGCGAGCCTGCGCGTGGCCGCAGTCGGTGCGGTACACGTCCACCAAGTCCTGCCACTTAGAGACTTTATCCTCCATTACAATATTCTTCGTTAAGAAGTTATTCCTGACTCTTTTAATTAAATGTGGCGGGTCATACAACACACTAAGGCTTTGGCCATTTAAGTGTATAGTGTCATCTGGAAAATATACAAAAAAATACATATAAATAATATAACCACACTACAACCTTAAAGTAAAACGTTTTATACTGTTTGGTACGCATTTTAAATTGTGAAATTACAACATTAATTTTGGTTTGATAAAACAGAGCAATTTCAAAAGAAGAAGCACAAGCTGGTCAGCGTAGAACTACACAAAGAGTTTCAAAACCGTTTTGTTAGAGGAGTTTCATTCACACATACTTTAATCTCCATAAAATTAAAAATATGTACGAGATATTTACCGGGCTCCTGGCCTGCTAAGATTTGTGATCTTCTAGTATCCTCTTGAAGGCTTTTAAAGGCGCTTTGAAACGAAGTCCCTTGGTCGCTTATCACAGCGATCGGCTGCAGGCCCGTCTCGCACACGGCCGACACTATTGCCTTGATGATGGCCTTCATCTGCGGACCCGACGCGGCACCTTCGGAGAAATAATAAGCACTAGGTTTTTCGTACATTGTTCGTATATTTTGGTATATTTCGTACTTCAGCTCCGGGAAACTCATAGGTACGAGCTCTCACCGTGCATGGTTTATTTCTAATGTTTGAAACTACAATCAGTTCATTACCTGCTCTTATTTATCCCTTTTACAATAAAATACTTGATACCTCTTATAAAATTATGAATAAGTAGATAGCTTTTATTCATACATACCTCTTGTTTAATGACATTAAAGACTTGAGTATTAATGCCAGCTTCAATGTTCACATTTAATAACAACTTGTTCAGTGTCGTTTTGCATGGCAGGATGAATATTCTCTGCAAGAATCTGTAGCATTTCGGGCTTTGCTTCATAATTGAAAGTGCAATTACTTTCTCCTCTAGGCTAAATCTTCTGCCTTTTTTACTCGTAGTACAGAGTTTAATCTGCATCCACAGAAATTTTCTTGCCACAGAGTTCATTCCTGCCACTAATTGTTTGAACGAAGCCTCTTTTGACAACTTAGACGCCATCTTGGCTCGTCTGAAGTAGTCCACTTGTTTTTTGGCTTTTTTGTAATATTTATACAAAGCCTCGCACTCTGGCGACAGTTGATCCGCGTGAGATACAACTCGAAGTCGTTTGCGACATGCCCATTTCGCAGTTCGTTCCTTTCTCGTGTTCTGTTCTTGAACACCCGACGTCCGTGCGAGTTCTGAAAATAATATAAATTTTACTGTATGAGTTCACTTTAATTGTAGTGGAAGCCGTATGAGCCCAATTTCAAATAAAAACCGCGAATCGATGTACAGTTTAGCCATTTGGCATACGCATACTAGGTCAAAACAAATTTTTTGACCCGCAGTTCTTAAAAAAATCCCTTAAGGGGAGTGCCGAGTAATTTTATTTTACAGAAACCTATCATGTGTGGTATATTCATGTATATCACACAAATAAATGCCCTTCGCACTAAGAACCTCCAGATTAATAACAAATGTTTAGTAAAAAAAGCAAGTCCTGCATTAACCTATGAGCAGGATGCAGTGGAGGCACACAAGAAAGAGAAGACCTCCTCATCATCATATTTAGACAAATTACTGTGCACTTGTTAAATTGTTAAATGAAATGTCACAAATTTGTGATGGACTTTTTCTGCAATACTTGGCCGGCATAAGTTGTCTTGCTCTTAGATGCTTTAGTGAGCGAGTCTTATTTGCCAGCCTCAGTCCAAAAAATGTAGCCCTTTTAGATCTGATGTACATTTATGTTCTTGTTACCTGTTTGCGGTGGAGTTTGCTCAAATGATGGCTCCACAACCGCAATGCAAGGTTGATCTGCAGAGGAGACGGGCTCTGAAAAATATTTGTGATTTTTTAAAATAATATTTACAAGTATTCGTAATAATAGAATAACAAGACAAATTGACAATCTCCAACCAGTAGAGCAAGCGGGGTTCCGGTCAGGCTACTCAACAACAGACCACATCCACACAATGGAACAAATCATAGAACGATACAAAGAATACAACAAACCTCTCTATGTAGTCTTCATAGACTACACCAAGGCATTTGACAGCATCTCCTACAACGCAATCTGGAAGGCCCTCAATGACTGCAAGATAAACTCTAAATACATCAACACTCTAAGGAATATATATGAAAACAGTACTAGCAGAGTCAAACTCGAAACGAGAGGAAAATAATTCAAAATAGGCAGAGGAGTCCGACAAGGGGACCCAATATCACCAAAGTTATTCATAGCTGTGCTACAAAGCATATTCTGTCAACTGGACTGGGATAAAAAAGGAATTAAAGTATTTGATAAACACTTAAGTCATTTGCGTTTCGCGGATGATATAGCTATATTTTCAGAAAATACCAGCATTCTACAAATAATGTTAAATGAGCTGAACGAGGAAAGCTGTAAAGTCGGATTAGAAATGAACCATACAAAAACAAAAGTTATGACTAACGGAGCCCCTACAAAAATACACATACAAGGCAAAGAACTTGAATATGTAGACCGTTACATATACTTGGGCAAGAGAATATCTTTCGACACTGACAGCAACAGCCAGGAGATAGACCGTAGAATCCATAACAGCTGGAGGAAGTACTGGAGTTTTAAAGAGCTTCTAAAAGGAAATTACAATCTAAAACATAAGAAAACAGTAATGGACACGTGCATTTTACCATGCCTTACATACGGTTCTCAAACTTGGGTGCACACAAACAAGGACAAATTAAAGATAAGAACCTGCCAAAGAGCCATGGAAAGGAGCATTCTCAGTATAAAACTAAAGGACAAGGTTAACAGCAAGTACATACGATCCAAAACAAACATCATAGATGCCCTCGAGTTTGTGCTGAAACAGAAATGGAGATGGGCCGGCCACATAGGAAGATTGACAGATGACAGATGGACCAACAAAGTCACAAAGTGGCCAGGACCCCATGGCAAAAGGAAGGCGGGAAAACCCATAACAAGGCGATCCAAGGATATTATAGCCACAGCCGGAGAAAATTGGCTAATCAAGGCAAAAGACCGAGAAAGGTGGAAAGATATGGAGGAGGCCTATACCCAACAGGGGTCCTTAAAATAGTAAAAATGGAAAACAATAATATTAGAAAACTTTTTTTTATCATGTAAAACCATTTAAGGAAAAATAAAGGCTTAAATAAATATAAATAAATAATTCGTAATAATTATAATTTAATATTTACTGATATAAAAACTGTTTGTTTCCCAGTAGCATTTATTTTGTGTAAAGATGTTGGATTAAAAAAGAGAATTCAATCCATTTTATTTAACTACACAACAATTACTCAGGAACAACAAATTGATAGAAATAAACTTAAAATTAATAATGTTTGTGAATACTGAGCGAAAGTAAATATTATTGGTACCTGAATTTCGATGAGATGCCTCAGTCGACGGTCCCGCAATAGGTGGCATGGATTCCAGTGAACCATCTGCTGAAAACATAAAATGTATCATAATTTTTTTTTCCTAATTAAGTATAGTATTTATTTAGTATTCAATTTCTCTAATACCTTTTGAAAATATTTCACGCACCTATTACTATTTGATCTCTTTTTGGCCCAAAGGTTAACAGGTACTACAGGTAGAGAAAGCCTTCTGAACTTTCTTGTGGATCACTGACTAATTATATTGACAATCTAGGTATATCAGCAGGTAAAAATATCAATAGGTATAGCCTGTCCGATTACTACTATTACTGCAGCCAGTATGTTACTATCAATGCAAATAAATAATTTCTGCTTTTTGTTTGCAGAAAAGGTTTTGAAGTTCACAGCAACACATATGTGATGATATAAAATAGAAATGATAAAATTACCTGTATCAACTACAGTTGTTATGTGTGACGGTACAAGTACAGCAGCAGCATCATTTGATACATTCATTGGTGCATTCATAGCATAGGTGTGGTCATAATGGCGTTTTCTGGCATAAGAGTGGTCAGAATTTCCCATGCTTTCAAGTTCCATGGATCCTGATAAAATAAATACCCATTACATATACTTAGGTAATAAATTTGGTGGTACTAACGATTAGACAATAAAAATAAATACCATGCCTTAAAAATAATTAACACAAAAGCAAAACATATTTTTTTTTCTGTTTGATATGGTATAAAATAAAAAATACTTTTTTTATACAATGATGTTACATATAGGTATAATAATGTCACTGAAACATACGAACATGTCTTGCTATTTCAGTCAGTCTCGGTACAAAAAGTACTGATGTTGACAGAAGTAGCATGAAAATACGATGGAAAACAATTATGCACTACATCTGTATCTATATAAGATTTAAGACCAATACTAAAAACTATAAAATATTACAAACATTATTAGACAGATTGACTCATCATTTAATATATTGATTGATGAATGAGTCCCACGCACGGTAAGCGCAATAAAACTTGTGTAGTGGGTACTTGGGCAAAAATACATATACATATATAATAATATATGTTATATAACCATTTATAAATACTTAAATTCATACAAAACACCCATTATTACTCAGGAACAAATATCCATCCATGCTCATCACACGAATAATAAAATTGTACCCACTAGGCCAGACTAACACTGAATGCAAATAAACGTAACAAACTCATATCAACAATAAGAATAACGAATACACGAACCATTTAGAAAAAGTGGAAAACCCATGTCAGCGGCGGCATCGAGTGAGAAAACTTGAAGTTGTGTCCGTTTTAATAATTCCGCGTAGGTACCTGTATACTGTAACAGAATTATAATGACAAATAAATACCACGTGGTATTTAAAAGATATTAGTAAATGGTTAACCTATATAAACATTACATACCTCCTGAGTATGAGTGAGCAGGCGTTCCAGTGGTGATTTCTTCGAGGGTAAACAATGTTGGACAGGCATTCGGCCTTAACCGCATCTTCGAAGACACGTATTTCGCCTCGAAGTGATTGTGGCAAACGTGTAGTTTACTAATTTCACCCGATGTCAAACCCTCAAAGATGGTAAATGGAACTGCTGAAATTGTTTTCCGCCACAATAAAACTTTTTCACTGGCCGCTGGCATTTTGTGCAGCATAACGTCCTTTCGTATACTACTGCTATTACAGCCGGGTATACAGCACTTGCGAGGCATTTTGAAAATCAAAATGAAACGTAGCACTGAATATTACAATTATCACGGAGAAATAAAGGTACGGAAATTAATCAACGCAAACACTTCACAACTCGACGCGAAAACTGTAATGACGTAAAAAATAACGGCGACGCGATTTGACAGTGCTCAGTGACAGTACGAATACCGGTGGGGAGTTAGCCAATAGCAAAGGACTTAAACGTCATTATCGAGTTGGTCTGACGTCTCAAGGCCGTCTCTACGGCTACGTTTCGTTCTTCGTAGATAAACGCCCGGATACATAATTTATTTTTCTCGCACGAGTGTGGAGGGCACTTTTACTGAAAAGAAAAAAACCTCAAAAAAACCAACACCGTCCATGACACCGTCACAAATGTCAATGACATTTAGCAACTGTGAAAGATATGTGAAAGTGACAGTAAAGCAAACAACAAATACGATTACGAAGGGTAGTATAGTATTGCATATATTACCCGTATACGTATACCATGTTTAGAAATTGTTCCGGTGTTGGTGACTAGTTCTATTCAGTAGTTTTGTGTTTAATAAGAATTATGAGTACCGAGGCAACGAGAAATCTTTTCTTTTACGAGTTATGCAGGCTGTGCCTCGAGAATGCCGGCGCCACTGATGTATTCGAGTCTGGAGAGTTCCTTGATGACATTTATGCTTGCACAGGTGTAAAAGTAAGTCGCATTGTGAAATAATTTGCTTTACATGGCGACCTGAGCTCCCAAAATGCCGGTTTATTAAAGATTACATATAGTTTCTGTCGGTGTCACTTTTATATAAATAATATTAACAGACACATACAGATATATTACGCTGCCTTTCTAAAATGGCCTAGAAAGGCAAACATGCCCTGCGGAGATATATGAATATGTACCTTAAAATTGCAAATAGAGAACTGTTCGGGTTTATTTCTCATATCTCTTTCATATTCAATTAAATATTTATGTAATATTGTTGTTGTTGATTGTTATTAATTTTTTTTTGTGGGCAAAGGCCTCTCCTTTTCCATGCCTACCCTGTTCTGAACAAGGTCTTATATATAATCTAAGTATTCTCACCATCCTCTTTCTCCGGTATGTCTATGCCTATCCTATGTATGCCAGCTTGTTTTCAATTTGGTCTGTCATTGTATATCCGAGACATGTCCAAGTCCACATTAAACAAAATAAAAATACAAAATTATTTAATATTATCTTCGGTTACCGCGATAGGTACTCATGAAATAAAACTATGAAAACGGATTATTTCGCGTATATCTTTCTTCCCCGTTTAGTTTTGGGATGTATTATAAATTCAATATACGCGATATAATCCGTTTTCATAGTTTTATTTCTTAAATATTATCCTATTTTATTTCAGCTCACTCATGCGGATAACTTACCACACAAAGTGTGTAAAAAATGTTTAGACATAGTGAAAAGCTCTAAGGAGTTAAGAATGCTTGCTACGAAGAATAATGCGCATCTACACACTCTATTTGGCGATTCTGGTTCTGATGCTGAAACTGTTATCCTTGAGGTAAGTTTATTTTGTTTCATGACAAAAATACATAATACAGAAAAGGTTAGTAAAATGTAGATACTATGGGAACAAAAGATAAGATTTCAACACTTGGAGACCCTATACATCTCTAAGGATAATTTGATAAACTAGTTTTTTTAATTATATACTTGTGACACTTAAAGACCTCTCACCTCTAATGAATCTTAGATTTTTTAGTAATTTTTTGTGTAGGTAATTCGATATTTAGAGACTTTATATGTCTCTAAGTAATTATAATATTTTATTGAATTTGGAATTGTATTTTGTAATTGTTGATGATTTATTTTTATTGCTTGTATGTAAATTGCATCTTCCTTAATAAATGTTCGAGTTTGAGTAAGGGCAACAAATATAACATTCTGGTTTTAAAGTGAGTGCAGTTGCCAATTGCTATTAGATTTATTGGAGCAAAAAGTTCAAAAATAACAGAATATTCACTTTAAATAACACTCCTAAACATGCTTTGTTGTTTAAATCACTTGTGGGCACTTAGCCGCTCCTATACGTCTGATGGTGATTATAAGACATACCTGTGTATTAGGGGCATTCCAGAAAAGTGTTATTATTTATTTATTTAATAAAATACAGAGTATTCTTACAATAATCATAGCCCCGCAAAACTCAATAAAGAGTTTGACTGTGGGGTCATCAGTCTCTAGTTACATATGTACTTAACTTAATTTTATAGTAGTGCAATTACTACAAAATATTGAAAATACTATTATTTATTTTTCCTATTGCATGCGTGTTGCTTTCTGTTAAATTCCTGTAAGGGCTCGGCAGGACAGGCTCAGCCTAGTGTCAGAGTCACTGTGAAAAATTTGTTAACAATGTTTTCTGACAATAAATATTTTGTATTTTGTATTTTTTGTATTTTTGTACAAAATATTGAGGTAGTGTATTTTTAACATAGATTTAAATTTAGATTTCTTATTTTCACATCTTATGGCTTCGGGAATTATTTTCCTAAGGGTTCTATCCCCGTAGTAGTTATTAATTCTAGGAACGCATAGTTTGCCTGAAGTCACAGCCTGAAGTTAGGTATGTGATGCAATTTTTTTTAAACTTCTGATAAAGCTAGGAAGCCAATATTTGGCATGATAACGTTTGGTAACTTACCTTTAAATTCAACAGTATCTTCGAGAAAGTAGACCTTTTTTGGAATGCCCCATTACCCATTACATTAACCTTCATTGAAATCTAAGTCATTTCCAATTGGAATATTATTGGATTTTTATTTTTCAACAAACCAATTTAACCCTTTATAAGGCATGAAATATCCCATTGCCTTTAAATGGCCCCAAAATTGAACCCTGTCACTTTGAAATAAAGTTCAATATCAGGTGGGAAATGTATTCCCACTGCCTTATAAAGGCTAAATGTATAGGTATCAGGATTATCCCATAAATTCTGGCTTTCCTTGCAGCCTAGTACTCGGACAACCCAGGACACTGCATCTAAAGCAGGTTATGAAACTTCAGAACTTCCTATAAGCTCAAAAGAAAAATTAAGTTTTCTCCTCCAAGAAGGCCAAGTAGAAAACAGCACTAAGGTATATAATATCATTATTATTATAGAATTTTACAGAATTACACCTGCACACGGGACCTAGACAAGATGACATTGACAGAAAACAACAATTGAAACTAATAATGTATGGAAATAGTCACGTGACTTTTCGGAGCATCTGTCATCCGGATACGTTTTTTTAGGGTTCCGTACCCAAAGGGTAAAAACGGGACCCTATTACTAAGACTCCGCTGTCTGTCCGTCTGTCACCAGGCATCTCGTGAACCGTGATAGCTAGACTGTTGAAATTTTCACAGATGATGTATTTCTGTTGCCGCTATAACAACAAATACTAAAAACAGAATAAAATTAATATTTAAGTGGGGCTCCCATACAAGAAACGTGATTTTTTGCCGTTTTTTGCGTAATGGTACGGAACCATTCGTGCGCGAGTCCGACTCGCACTTTGCCGGTTTTTTATTTTCGTTTGTCGTTATATCATTTTCATTTTGCTAAGGCCCCCAGGCAGATTTCAAAAGTAAGGATAGGCCCTTTCATACAATTCCGAGCGAATATGCGAACCAATGAAAATGTGCACAAACACCATTTGCGCACTAAAGAACTGGCCAACTTCCTAGTGTTCGTAAGGCCCGTCTTTAAGGCTCTATAAGTCAATGTCTTTATATAGATAGTTGTGTACGAAACTGGTTTAGAATTTATGTAAAATTTCAAATTATGGACTATCAACTTGTGTGACCTTTCTCATGACAATTTTCTTAAGGGTCTCCGGCAAGCTCGGTTCTCCATACAAACGTAGTTCCGCTCTTATTTTAAAACGAGTAGCTAGTTTGCTCTGAAACTTTGTACTTACAATAGGATAAGGTTTCAGATTAAAAAAATACAGCAAATATTAAGTTTTTCATACGAAACTTATTTTTGCTCTATTTCGTTTGTTTGATAAACTGGAACTATATAAACTAATTTCAAATCTAGATATACCTCATGTCATTGTATGTGCAAAGTTTCATAAGAATTGAAGACGTAATTTTAAAATGAGAACGGAACTCCGAGAACGGAGCTGAAATTCGGCCGAGCTTCCGGAGACTCTTAAGCTTGGGCTATTCCATTTTTTTTCTTTAATATGTATACCTATGATATTATCCAATCATCAGTAATTATAAATCGTCATCTTACTTTTGCAGGCTATCCCTGTGAATAGACAAACAATAGCTTTGAGGAAAGATCTTTTTCCCCCTTCACCTAAGTCCACTTCAGTAAGTAACCTATGTTACCTATATATATACCTACGATACCCATCCTCCATCCATATTAATATATAGATTTATGTGATAAAATATTATATTATTTTTTAAGAGGCCGTAGTCGATTTTGGAGCAAAAATTTTAAATTGATAGATTTAGTCGTTGAAATTATACACGTTTTGTTACGTAATATCTAAATAACAAGTATTGGTTTCTATTAGCACGTTTTCTCATCTTGCCTTTTAATAATTAGGTCGCGAGCGTCCGTCACCGGTAATATATGAAGAGAAGGGGCAGTTTTTAAAAATTCATCAAAAAATTATGGTGGTAAATTATACAAATTGATGTATAAGAATAGTTTCAGCAAATGTTGTAGATTTTTCAAGTATCCAAATTACGTTAAAATTAAGTCGATTTTCAGAGAAATTGTAACTTGTTTTGAAGTAATTTCTGGAGAAAATTGAATTCGTTTAACTTTCATTTTCTCGAACTCTAGTCTCTCTCGAAGTCATATAACAAAAATGTAATCTGATAAAGGTCAAGTACAGAATATGTGTAATACAAATTTACCATTTTTAGCAGTCCAAACTTTACGAAATTTACAAATAAGAGCGACAAAATCAGTGCTTTACGCGCGTTTACCTAAACGTCCTTTAGAAACTAATCATTACTAATTTAGTGAGTCTGTTTTCAAAAAAAAATTCTGATAAAAGGCAAGATAAGAAGACGTGCTAATAGAAAGCAGTACTTGCTATTTCAATTTGGTAACAAAAGGTGTACAATTTCATCGACGAAATCTATCAATTTTACATTTTTGCGACTAAAATCGACACCGGTCTCTTAACAAACAGGCTGAAGCGGCGAACCTAAGATAAATATTAGCATAAGTATATGATGTGATTACATTGTCCGGTTTAATAAGGACTATCTTTTCCTCTTTTTCGTTAATTTAATTTAATTTAGTATAAGTTAATGGTGAAACGCGGTGTACACTTTTTAATTAATCGAGGAGGTGCGTAGGGAATCTGGTTCTGGCTGAAAAACAGCGCGTAAGTGCCACCCATATGGGCGGGCATTTTCGGCATCATGCTGACGCCAAAACCATTTCCCACATTATTTAGAAAATATATATATTAAAAATTTATAAGGTATATTTAATATTATTAGAATAGTTTATTTAAATTAGGTTAGTTTTATATTCTGTACCTACTTTTTTGTGGCAATAAAGCATTTTTCATTTCATTTCATTTCATAAAACAAAAGTGAATGTGATATAAATATTCATGTAAATTACATTACTGTTTTCAGAGTCCTTCTAAAGCAAAAGCTGCAGTAGAAAATGATACACCTGTAAAATTATTAAAAGTAAAAGTGGAAAGAGAAAATCGATGCGAACGGATAAAGATAGGAGATAATGAAACAGTAACATTTTATTGCAATGTAAGTATAGTAGGTACTAGAGAAATTTTAGAGAACTTTAAGAGAGGTATGGGCACTGTGAATGACATCTCGCTTTGTGTGGTAGGGCACAGGACAGCGGATGTCATTCCAGATCTAGAGCAGAGCCCAACTGGGGAAGTACCTCCACCTTACAGAATACTGCAGCCAAATAACACTAGACCCTACTCATAGTGTTGTGTTCCTGCCGGTAAGTAAGGTTGCCAGAGCTCAACGAGGGAGAGGAGTGTTAGGGTCGGCAACGCGCGTGTAATATCTCCGGTGTTGCAGGCGTCCATAGGCTACGGTAACTGCTTACCATCAGGCGGGCCGTATGCTTGATTGCCACCGACGTGGTATAATTTTTTTTTAATGTACTTATGCCTCTCCCCCTCCTCTTGGCCATCGGCCATATCAACTGTCCCGTTGCGTTTTGGAAATCTCCCTTAGAGTCAAGAGTCAAAATATTCTTTATTGAAATAGGCCTAGCAACAAGCACTTTTAAATTGTCAAGTTTTAAATATTACCTTAATCTAAATATCAGAGCAATTTATTGATGCAGTTATTATTGTTTTTAAAAACATTGAATTATTATACCTAGATATGTCAAACTTAATAATCAAACACCAAAATTGTATAAAAAATAGTAGTCTAGAAACTCTATAATAATAATAAAAATCTAAATGTCAAAAAATACGGTTTACCTAATAATTCATTGATTTCATTATTATTAACATAATAATAAATAATTAATTGCCCCGCACGCGGGCCCTGTCGACCAATAAAAACAGTTTCCAGAATGCGGGCCCTATGGCATGCTTTATGGAAGTCTCGCATAAAGGGGCCCACTGACTATCAGTCCGCCGGACGATATCGGCCTGTAAGTTGTTCGGAACTGTCAAATTTTTGTTCTAACTGACAGGCCGATATCGTCCGGCGGACTGATAGTCAGTGGGCTCCTGTAAATAAAGATAGTTTATTTTTCAAGTAGGCATATTAAAATGCGCTTATGAACGTCAAATAATGCTACGCCGGCTCTAACCCTACACCTCTGCCCGAGAAGATTTAAATCTCTCCACAATTAGATGAGGGTATCCCAATATAGGACCGTAGAAACATTTGGCGGGACACTTCTTTTCAGAACATTACATCTTATAATTAACATGCATTAACATATTAAAATTAGTTTAATATAAATCATAAATCATTTATTTCGTGATAAACTTACATACTAGCATTACAAGGAAAATTAAAAAAACATATTTGCAGTGTTTACCACAAAATGGCCTCGCCTCAGCATAATGCCGACCCAAGTGTCGGCGCTGATCTTCCGGCGAGTCCATTTGTGGGCCATGATCGCAGCTGTACGGCACGGCCTCGTAAAATTGAACGATAACCTAAGATAATCTAAAAAAACCTTGCCGTACAGGATGCTAAATATAACAATTAAGAATATTGGAATTTTAAGCATAAAATACTTGAACTAACCAAGAAAACATTACAAATATTCGTATACAAACAAAACATGTTACGTGTTGAAGCCAGGGAATAATATCTAATGAAACATCGGTGACCAATTTAAGATTATATTCTAAACACACACGAGGGTACTAAATGCTAATAATCCTATAACTAAATTAAAACTATGTGTTGGACGCCAAGAGGAGTTTAAACTGCTAAGGTCTGGGAATCCTGCTATTCCTAAGATACGCCGGCTAGCGTGATAACTGTGCTTTATTGAGCTAGTGGTCGTATTTTCGACCGAACCTTGAAGGGCATGTCCACAGGCTAAAACAAAGGATTTACTTTAACTATGCCAGTCCTCTTTTAGAGGCATTATATTATATTATTTATTTAATGTACATTAGCAGTGTTTGCTTAGCCACTAATAGCACTTACCCCTTCGCCGTAATGTCACTCACAAAACAAAACAATAATAATGTCCGTAATAAGTATCAAACTTAGTTAATAAACGGTGATTGCATTTTGCAATCTAATTTTACATTTGCAATTTCGATGTCTATGGCGGGTACATTGTTTACACAACAACCGTATTAATCTTTCAAAGACATGAGCTGGAATGACTTGCCGAATGTAATGCATTAATATAAGTATTAAAAATATCCTTAAAAATTTAGAAAAAGATGATGCGCCACCGGGGTTTGAACCCTCGCCCATACGATCGCTAGTCCGACGTTGTACCGCTGAGCCGTCAGTGCTATTAGTCCGACGCGCGAATTTGTTGACTATATACTACGCTGCGGCGTCCATCGGGCGAATCACGCAATGCATACAAAAATGAACTCTATTACTTACTAAATACGACATAACAATATGTTTGAGTGTCACGTGAGTTTTATAGTTAAAACATGCATTAAGTTAACAAAAATATCGTACCCCGCATGCGGACCCTATTCCTATCGATATATCATATCGACCAATGAAACTGAGCCTTTAAGTGTTTTATAGGAATGCGACAAAGGCTTTGACAAACCCAAGAAACTATACCTACACCGGAGGCTGCACAATAAGAAAATCGTCTGCCCCCTAGACACCTGCGGCAAAAAATTCACCACCAAAGGCGATATGGAAAAGCATACCCGGACACACACGGGGGAGAAACCGTTTAAGTGCAAACAGTGTAACAAGAGCTTCGCGCAGCGCGTAAGCTTAAGGCAGCATGTGTCAAACTTACACAGCCCCAATGATAAAGATGATGATTGTATTGAATTTTGATTTCGGTCTAAAGAAAAGGCGCTTACTACAAGGATTTTTGTAAATCGACCCGCCTGTTGCGATCTCTATTGCACGCGCATAATTATATAGCTGTCCCGCCCATGATGCCGGCTATCAATGTCACGGTGCGAGCGTGATAGTAATATAATTATGCGCGTGCAATAGAGATAGCAACAGGCGGGTCAATGTACGAAAATCCTTGTAGTAAGCGTCGTGGCTTTTTTCCGTTTAGGTGATGAATTCAAAAGTAAGTAATATAAAACTATATCACATGATCAAAAATTGGGGAATAATTAGGAAAACAACTTGAATATACCTACTGAATTACACAGAAATGCACTTGTTTATCCTCGTAAGTCCCCGTGTACTTGTACAAGTACAAATTAAATTCAAGTTTTGAACTTTACGAGGTTATTAGAAAACACAATCCCCTAATGAATGCGCCACAGCGCCACTGGACGGCGGCGCCCTCTTAATGTGTAGTGTAGGTATAAAGGAATGTGATGGGAAGTCCCCCTGTACTTGTACAAATTAAATTCGAGTTTTGAACTTTACGAGGTTATTAGAAAACACAATGCCCTAATGAGGGCGGCGCCCTCTTAATGTGTAGTGTAGGTATATAGGTATGTGATGGGAAGTCCCCCTGTACTTGTACAAATTAAATTCGAGTTTTGAACTTTACGAGGTTATTAGAAAACACAATGCCCTAATGAGGGCGCCACTGGACGGCGGCGCCCTCTTAATGTGTAGTGTAGGTATATAGGTATGTGATCGGAAGTCCCCGTGTACTTGTACAAATTAAATTCGAGTTTTGAACTTTACGAGGTTATTAGAAAACACAATGCCCTAATGAGGGCGCCACTGGACGGCGGCGCCCTCTTAATGTGTAGTGTAGGTATATAGGTTGCGGGACGACCTACACGCTTTTTGTAGAGACTGGCGGGATCATACACCAAACCACCAGTAGCGCCAAAAGACAAGTTAGACCAAGCTAACTCTGCAGCGATCAATATAAATGTTTTTGAACATCAGTATGTGAGAACACCACAGAAAAAGTATTAACCCCTTTGGGCGGCCAAGAAATATTGAGTCAGTCTCGGTACAAAAAGTACTGAGGTTGACTGAAGTAGCATGACAAATACGAACGTTTCCGAGAAAATACGATGGAAAACAATTATGCACTACATCTGTACCTATGTTAAAATTTTATTGTTTTTTTTTTAATGGAAAGCTTCAAATAAGTAAACTAAAGGATACGGATACCTGTTTAAAATAGGAAAAAAATTGGGGGTAGTATAGTTTATTTTTTTTTTCGAATGTACAAAAAGGGAAAATATTTATTAAAGAATTCTACGATTTTGTGTCGTCTGACCTGGCGACAGTCATACCGGCAGCTGCTATTATTTTCGCACTTGAGGCGCACAGCCTCGAGGCGGCCAGTTTTCATAGTTAAAAATGGCGGCCGCCGCATGCGCTGTTGTCAGAGCGTCAATTTCGAGGCTACTTGAAATGAAATGAAATATAATAAAATCAGGCATCTACATTAAAATCATAAAAATGCGGAACACAAAAATAAAGTTTCATAAGATTAGTAAGCCTATACCGATTAGTTGTAGTCAAGTTTCTGTAAAATTAAAACCTTGGTCTCACTAAACTAGTATGATTATTATAAAACGTTTGACAATTTCATTTTTAAGGTTCAATTCTAAAAATAAGGTTTTTTTGTTTGATTAGATAAATTAATTTGCTCAAGCTTTGGATACCCTTCTTATTCGATGTCTAAACTTCGCTAGGAAAATTATGGCCGGTGGTCGCTAGTCAGCTCACGGAATGGCGGTGTTTTATAATATGCTTAGGAATTTCATGATCCGGCGGATTTTACAATCGGCCGCCAACATGTCAAGTACGTTGTTAGTTTGGAATGCCTGTAGTATAGATACGGAAACAACGCACAGCCGGGTGAAAACTCTTGGTTTAACCATTTATCTATAACTTAATTATGTATATATTTAACAGTGCAATGCAATGCATAATCTAAGTATTTATTTTTCATCAGTGAGAGAGAGAGAGAGAGATAATTATTTATTTTATTTAAGTTAGATGATTCATTTGAAAACGAATCTCATTTTGCAAAAGTACAATTTAATTTGAACCTTAATTTGGTTCGTAATTCGGCATAATACGCGTATATGTTGTCAATAAGAGGATATAATAAGATGGAGCGGTACTGTCATAGCAAAGATAGATATAACTCCGTAATAGATGGATACAGTCTAAGGAAAAAACGTGCCTCGAAAATCAAGAAAATTTGATTCTCGTTCAGAGGGCGCTACTAGTTTTGGCCTACAGTCGTATAGATGGCGTTGACGGTTTCGTTTGTTATTTAACAATTTTAACGCATATCAGTGAAAGAACATGGGTCAAAATCATAAAAATAATTAATGCAAATAAAAAAAAAACATTTATCTATATTTAAATACATTCTATCGTATTTTTATAAATCTTCATTTTTAGTTTTAAAGTGTGTCGACAGATGGCAGTGAATTTACTGGGGTTACAAAATTTACTATGACAGTACCGCTCTAGTATAAGTTACTCTATGGTCATAGTAAATTTTGTAACCACTGTAAATTCACTGCCATCTCTCGACATACTTTAAAACTAAAAATGGAGATTTATAAAAATACGTTAAAATGTATAAATATGGATAAATGATTTTTTTATTTGCATTAATTATTTTTATATGGTTTTGACCCATGTTCTTTCACTGATATGCGTTAAAATTATAAATAACAAACGAAACCGTCAGCGCCCTCTATACGAGAGTAGGCCAAAGCAAGTGGCGCCGTCTGATCGAGAATCAAATTTTCGTGATTTTCGAGCCAAGTTTTTTCCTTAGACTGTATCCATCTATTACGGAGGTATATCTATCTTTGATCGTACTAATACTAACACTATGCCTAGAAAAGGGTTAATCCAAAATTATGACCTTAGTTTAAAACATTATCAGTGAATCTGTGATCATAGAGAAATCCAACTATTGTTGTAAATGTGAATGTTTGTATGTTCAAAACATATAGCAGAGGGTATGCCGCGTGAAATTAAGTATTATAATTATTGTTGTAACGTAAAGTTAAATATTCGAAAAATATATTTACACGCTTCTAAGAAACTGTCAGTAAGGTCGTGTAAATATATTTATTATTTAGAGTACATACGGTGCTACTTTACTGCACTAGAGCGGTAACTTGCACTTTACATGCCTATGTCGAAATTATGTACTGTAGAACGTTGTACAGTCGCCATCAGATATATCAGAGCGGCCGAGGTGTTCACAATATCTGAACACGCACTCTAACGCCTTGACAATAGAGGCGTGTTCAGATATTTGTGAGCACTTCGGTCGCTTCGATATATCTGATGGCAACTGTACGATACCGACTACGATATACAACTATTTTATTTTAAGAGTCCATGTTTAGTAATATGTACAGTAAGCTGCAGACATAACTGAGCCACCTGCATAGAAACTTGTTTGCAGGGGGGTCAGTTATCTCTGCAGCTTACTAACTAGTCAAAATATTGACGCTGAGACTGATGGATCGAAATTCAAATTTTATAACGGTTGTGTTAGTTCCTACAATGGGGTTGGCAACTGTCAAAGGTTTGTGTAGATGGCGCCAGCATAGGTTTTACCACGTTTGTCTCTAGTTTGGTTCTATGAGATTTGGGTTAAAGGCAAAAAAAATCCCATATAGAAACCATAATTAGACACTAATGACACTATTCTTAGGACTGACAGGTAAAAATATGCTGGCGCCATCTGTAAAATACTTCGACCGGCCAACCCCACTGAGCCGTATCCTTTGTCTAATGCCGAGTCCATATATTGGGCCAATATGAGGGACGCAGCTATGCGGTGGAATGAGATAGCAATATCACTTGTTCCCTCTAACGCACTGCTTCCCTCAGATTGGCCCAATATGTAGACTCGGCACGAGTGGACTATAGTTACCGTCCGCCAGCAGGAGCGGGCGGATCCGGGCGCACGCGTGCGGATGCCGCCGCACGGGTCCGCGCCGTGCTCGTCTCGCTCCGTGCACCCACGCCAGCTAGCGGACGCCCTTAACCTTTCGAGACCCGGAGAAATATAGCAACATACAATATGGCGACATATTATAGGGTACATATAGCTGGCTCCCCAGGGAGCCGACGGGTCTCGAAAGGTTAATATCCAAGTACCCAATTAGAGGTATTTTTAAGTATATCATGATTGACTGATTTTTATATACATTGTGGTGGTGGGCATTTATTGTTTATTTTTTATTCTCAATAATTTAGGCGAAATCTGTTTGAAATATACTTTCAATAAAAAACTATAATAAATAATGTATTTTTATTTTGGTACTGTGATTATTAAGTTTACATAGACATTATAAATATTTACAATAACATTTTACCTAATTCTGTTATCCCACTATAATCATTGATTGTTTTTACAATATCTCTTCAAAATATTACACCTAGTTTTTTCCACTTTTAGTGGTAAAATGCATGTAGTAGGTATGTACAATTAGGGTTGGTCACTTGATTATGGAGAAAAAAAAAGTATTAATTATCCTTCGGAGACAGTTATAAAAAGTTGCGAAATAATTCCAATAAACAGTATTTCAAATTATTTTGTAATCGGAGATCAATTTCTGCCTCCGGATCCATTTAAAAGTTTTCATATAAATATTGTTACTTACATTTTGTATCGTCTGCGGAGAATATGTATGTATTGTCTCTTTATTCAAAGTAGCTAAAAAGATATACCATTATTGGCTCGAAATAGCATGGTAAAGGTTAATCAGAGCCAATAAATTAAAAAAAAAGGTACTCAAAAAAAAGATTTTTTTTTCACGTCCATACATATTAACTAAAATCCGGAGGCAGTAAAATTAAAGCTAAAAATAAAATAAAAATACGTGCAATAATTAATTACTAAATCGCACCTTTTTTAGCTGTGCCCCCTAATAAAATAAACTAAAAATTACCCACCCAATGGTGACAACGCAATGTACAAAGATAGTCAATTTCCGAATTTCGTAAATTACGGTAAGAAAAAATGCTTAAACATGTAGGTAATACATTGAATTATTTTATTACTACACGTAGACCATATAATATAACTGATCAATAAACTATTATAACAATTTGATAGATAATTTCTATGGTAAGAGTTCCTCCGAATTACACTTTTAAAGCCTCTCCACACTCGTGCGCGAAGCCGCGAACGCGAGTGTGGTGCCGATTTCGCTGATTAGCCAACTAGATTCCACACTCGCGTTCGCGGCTTCGCGCGTGGTGTAGTCTGGAGCGCGCTTTACAATGAGCTAAAATTGTCTTAGAGCCTTGAAAATATCACAGAAAATTTAATTCAAATGAAGAGGTAAAAGACTCGAGTTAATTATTTAACTAGAGTCGCGTCTAAATCAATCCTTCAGCGACATGTGTACAGCGCCACCAATGTCATACTTTCGTAAAAAATACGTTAATCATATTCTTCTTCTTCTTCTTCTTCTCTCGTGTCGAGGTTCCCCTAAACAGTGGATGCCCAGAAAGCAGCGGTGCTGACAGCCCGGACCGTGGCATCTCTCAGGTCGGATTCAGAGCAGGAGTGCGGGCACGCGGAGCAGTCCAGCAGGTGCATAAGGTGCAATCATATTAAATAAGATCAACACGGGTAAGTCTGGCTGGCCGTTACATTGGGGCCTGTTTACACATTGTGAGTGTTTATTGCGAGTTCATGAACATTTGCTATTTGCGTTTAGTAATGTGAAGGCCAGCCACACTATTGACCTTATACAGGTGAAATTTTTTCACCAGCCATTCTCTGCGTAGTGAATTTAAAGGTCATTGAACAACTTTTATTATGGGACCAATGCCGAATTCGCCAAAAATGTTTTGGCTGTTTCATACATTCCGGCTGATCTGATTTCTATGGGACACCCAAAAAAATCATGTCACAACGTAAGCGGACTGGACTGTAGTTAATTAAGGAATTCTAATTTTTCATAACTCCAAAAATATTCATTCTTAACGTTAGATTTATATTGCGGGGATTTGGCAATATATCTCTTTCTTAAGACATAAACTAGGTTAGATATATTTTTTTAACCTTTTGGACGCCAATGACCGATATATACGCACCGTAGGTTCAACGCCAAAGACCGATTATAGACCTACGTGCATGTGCATAAAGTTCAATTTCAGTTTGACACTTCGGTAACGTGGCGTCCGAGTGACAGCTTTTGTGTTTGACACGGTATCGAAAAGGTTAATAATAACATTAAAATGTTACCTACTCATACCAAACATCAATTAAAATTATAGCAAACATAATGCACCCTTAAATTTATTATTCTCTAGATGGGTGTACGTGTATATGCACGTCTCTGTTAATATAAGATAGATTATGTGTATATACTTTTCCAGTGAACGTTGTAGAAGAGAGTGGATTGAAGTAGCCCCATAGATTAGTATATGTTATTACAGCCCCTTTCGGTTTGTGTGTATACACTTTTCCAGTAAACGGTGTAGAAGAGTGGATTGAAGTAGCCCCTTTCGGTTTGTGTGTGTGTAACACTTTTCTAGTGAACAGTAGAATCAGTGGAACGCATAGAGAAGCATCAAGAATGTGCAGACTGCGACCACGATGCCCACTATGACGGAGTCGCGCCGCTTCCGTGCGTTTATCCGGTACATTAGGCTGTTCAGCATTGGGAACCTGGAAACCAACATTAATATCATTTTAAAACATTCTGCGAGACAAATAGGTACGAGTAAAGTCAATGTGGTGAAGACTGGCATATGAAATGTATTGCAGGGAAGACTGTCATGTGAGAACTGGATGAAAGTATCTTGTTGTATATGGTCGAATACCTGTTAGTGATGTCGTTGAACCTGGTCTGCATCCTTTTGAAGGTCTGCCGCTGCGAGGTGAGGTGCTCCCGCGCCTCCATCGCTATGTTGATCTGCTCGTCAACTAGTATGTGAGAACTAGAACAAAAAAGATACATACATTTAAATTTTGTATGTGACTACGGGAATTTATTGTGATATTGATTTGTGTAGGTATCTTTGTGTTTTAAATTAATTTATAACAAGCAGAAACGTCTGCGATCGATGCTATTAAGCTTAGAATAAATTTAAAAGTGGAAAAATTACTGCCTTGGGTGAGACTAGAACTCACCATTCTTGTACTCACTTAGGCTTGTAGTTTTATTAATAAGGGTGTAAGTGTGCAAATGTCATCAGAAATTACAATTTCCTTTAAAAATATGACTTATATCTTCCACATTTTGTTCTGTCAAAGTCGGTGCAGAGTTAGCTTAGACGGAACGGACTCTATAGTAATCTACAGCAACCTGTACAGATCGTTGGCCTCCTTGGTGTACCTACTGGTCGCGGCGGCTGAGGCCGGAGGCCGGCGGCGGGAGGCGGACTCGAGACTCGCAGTAATTCCTCACGTTCTCGCCTCGCGCTTACTCGCGCTGAGGTTTTGGAGAATGCTTGCTGGTAGTAAAGGGACAGTTTAATAATCGACGCTACCTGTGCAGATGGTTGGCCTCCTTGGTGTACTGGTCGCGGCGGCTGAGGCCGGCAGCGGGAGGCGGACTCGAGCCTCGCAGTAATTCTTCACGTTCTCGCCTCGCGCTTACTCGCGCTGAGGTTTTGGAGAATGCTTGCTGGTAGTAAAGGGACAGTTTAATAATCGACGCTACCTGTGCAGATGGTTGGCCTCCTTGGTGTACTGGTCGCGGCGGCTGAGGCCGGCGGCGGGAGGCGGACTCGAGCCTCGCAGTAATTCTTCACGTTCTCGCCTCGCGCTCACTCGCGCTGAGGTTTTGGAAAACTCTTGCTGGTAGTCCTGAAAAGAGAAATTATTTTTACAGGCCCTTTTTGTTAAATAACTTCAAAAAAGGAGGAAGTTCTCAATTCCTCAGACTTAAAAGTAATAAGTATATGCCTAGTTTTGATAGGATTATAATCATTATTTCCTTATAATATAATTTATAGATTAAATTATTAGATGAAAGCCGACAATAACAATAAGCTAGAATATTAGATTCAATTCAACTACACAAACTTAAAAAAAAACTGTTCCAAATTTTAGCTATCTACGTCAAACGGTCTCTGAGAAAAACGCATTTAACCGATTTGCAAGACCGAAGTGATCCCATAAGTGTTCCGTGAACAAAGTTTTGTACGGAACACTAATAACATCAAATTGAAGAAAATGCTGTATTTCATTCGAATATGTAGGTAAAATACATACCATAAGGATTTCCCTATGCCTCTTTATAGTGTGCATTGTCGCCGTGCTATTTGGGGCTATTTCACCCATTTTGTCGTTTATTGATGATAGCTGAGAAATATAACACAAAATTAACTTGTGATAAGTACATGTCGATCCAGAAACATTAAGTACCTACCTATAATGTATATTTATAGGTAATTTTTTATCAAGCTAGAGTAAAATTCGGGGGCTAGTTATACCATAGACCATAGAGTGCTTACAGTCTGGCAAAAAAGAGTAGAATTTAAAAAGTGGCAACACTGTAGTGTCGTCCCGTTTTTCTCTGATTGATTTGAAAAGGAAGACACTACAGTTTTGCCACTTTTTAATTTCTACGCTTTTTTGTCAGACTATACCGGAGTTTTCTTACGTAATAATAATAAGTTGTATAGGAGGTATGGTAAAGCGTATTACGATAACTTTAAAACTTGCTTAAAATTTAATAGCCGTTAAGCATAAATCTTATTACAAATAAGTTTTCGCAAAACTCGCTTAAAACTTATTACAAATGGATTTTTATCGATGTATAGAGTGAACACTCTCAGCTTACTTATTTCTCTATGGCACCCATTCTCAAAGTGTACTCCGCGGAGCCTTAGGGCTCCTCAAAGCCTCTGTGGGAACTACGTAAGAATAATTGTAATAGTAAGAAAAAAAAAACCGCTCTGAGAACGTTTGAGAACAGCTGCTCTATAATTATATTTAAAGAGTTATCACTCAGCAACTAGCAGGTACACAGATTATAAAAGGTTCCATTCCAACTGTCTTAGACAAAAACAAAACTCTGTAGACTGTGAATTATATTACTAAAGATTGGGCATTGGTTTTTGACTTGGATTAGGCATATCTAAAGACAAAAGTTTATGTTTAACGATTGCAGCGCAATCTGTCTCAGTCGAGATTTACTGCCAGTATGTACCTTATTGGATACTTATTATATACAAAATAAGACACGCAAGAATCAGAGAAAAAACCAAGGTAACCGACGCTCTTACCCATGTTCTCAAACTTAAATGGAACTGGGCTGGCCATGTAGCCCGCATGACAGTCAAAAGATGGACCATACAAACCACAAAATGGAAGGGACCACACGGAAAACGCCCCACAGGCAGGCCGAAGAAACGCTGGTCTGAAGACATTGGATGGAGACAGGAGAAGATAGAGAAAGTTGGAAAAAACTGGAGCAGGCCTTCACCCAGAGAGGGATCCATAAAGACGAAATAAAATAACTTGCTCAAAAATACAAAAAATAAACAATAAGAAAGAATATGGAAAGGCTATAAATAAAAAAATAAAATGTACCTTATTCAACAATTGTTGCAGCTCCATAGACATGGTGTCAAACATGTCCTCGCTGTTTATGAGCGGCACCGACTCGGAGCTGAGACTTGAGGTCACCGGGCTGATGCCCAGCTTGCTGAACGCCACCAGTTTCATGTCTATGTCATTTTCTAGTGTCCGAGCTTGTTTACGGAGCTCTGAAAGTTGTGAATGTTATTAGATGATTGCCTATAACATTTCCTCTACGATCATTATGATATTATCAACATAGAAAAATGCAGATGGAATAAAACAAAAAAGGTGGCATATAACGTTTCATTAACATTTATAAAAAGTACACCAACAAGTTAAAGAATTTGATTGATCCTAACCTCGTTTTTTATTGCATTCGAAAAATGGTAAACAATCTTGACGCATCTTTTTATTGAAAAACACTTGAAAAATAAGTTACAGCAAATATGTAACAAGGATATAAATTAAATTAAAATAAATTAAAAATTAAATTAAAATTCATTTATTTCGAATATCTGTGACTCATAAGTACATAATACATAATACAAACATTAAACAAAACACAATCATTAAACAAAACACAAACATTAAACAAAAAACTACAAAAATTACATTAAGGTAGGTAACTGTGGTAAACACATTGACACCCTTCATCTATTTCTCAATGTGTTTACCACAGTGCTGCCAGGCGTATGAAGTCCGCAGTAAAATGTGATATACGGACAAAAGTTGTCCGCAATCATTTCTAGGACGCTGTTGGAGCTGGCGCGGACGCGTCGCACCAGGGACGCATATACATTCATTTAAATTATTTTGGTTTCTTGTAATAGTTACTATTGTCAAGATTGTTTACCATTTTTCTAATGCTAAAAAACGAGGCTATAAAAGAAAAAATATTATATATCTTAAGGTGCAGAAGGTATTGTGTTGCACTGTTTTTTTGACATATTTTTATATTGCATAGTTTAGTTCTTTAATAGATTTTTATGTTTCAAAGCTTTTATGAGCCATGTTGCTTGAATTAAATGAATACAATACAATACAATACAATAATGTTATTTGGTAGAAATATCGTTTGGCAGAAATACGAAAAAATTGAATCAGTATAATTATATAATTAATTAATTATATTATATAATTTACAGATAAGAAATTGTTCCAGCAGGTTTTCATGGCATGGTTTTCTGGGAAAATACGTGTTACTGCCACCTGTCCCCAACTTCGTCGTAGCATTTTTTTCATTATGGTTTTTATATTCAAAAATTATTCGCGCCCATGAATTAGGGATACAATTGGTCGAGGAATTTGGATCTCATGCTAGTTAAGGCGAAGTTATGTACTAAGTGAATTTAGGGTACGTAATAGAGATGCAACGGATAGTGGATTGGCCTGACACCGGATATCCGGCCGTCGGGTCCGCCGAATATCCGGTATCCGGCCGCCGGATACCCGGGTAAAAGGTTTTGTCTCGGTTGCAACTTGTTTCTAGTTATAGGCATTTGTTTACGGTATAAATTTAAACTAAATTCTCACACATTGAGTACCCCTAGGTATGTTACAGTTTTCTTTGCAAGTTCTTTAGTTAATTAACTTTGTTTCGTTATTTATAAGATGTTACAAGTGTTTAGTGCATATTATGTTATTCACAAATATCGTGCTTAATTATTATCCGGTATCCGGCCGGATAGTAAATACATGGCCGGATACCGGATATTAACCGGATATCCGATGCATCTCTAGTACGTCTTAGTACGTAAATTTGGCTACCCTTATTTTCGATTTGATTAACTGCAACATTAATAACGGGGTTTGGTGATGACACACTTTGCAAGTATGTTGAAATGCTAATACTGTATGTTGTAATGCTAATGCTGTATGTTCTAATGCTATCACTTATCAAGTAAACTAGTCGAAGTGAGATAACACCAGTGTTAAGAGAATGAAACCTTTTTGATGGCCATTACTTTGACAAGTTTTATTGTTTACTCTTTGCTAAAATCAAAACAAATAAATAAACCATACGGTGCCTAAATATAGCAACAAAATTGTTCTGGTTTGTAATATTTGTGCTCAATACCGGTAAGATTTCACTAAACGACCAGTGATTCATGCAACGTCATAAGATAATGTCAACTTATTACTGTTTACAATAATAAAATTACACTAAAGAACAACGGTACCTTCCCATGAGGAGCCTCCGAGAGTAGCCATTTTTCCTTTTTAATAACACAATTATCACTTTTTCTATGACTTATCTTCACTACTTTAATCCAATTTCAGGAGAAAATTATAAATTTACAATAATTGAAGTACTAGTTACTACTGTTAATACTACTCGTATATTATAATTTTTTAATTTATTTGACAAGCACAAAGTGCAAAATGACGTTTCATAAATAAGTATTGCCTTATGTGTAAAGATATCGTAAAAATGTTTTTTTTTTTACTTTCCTCAATTTTATAATTTTTTTATTATTATACTCTTACTTTAAATATAATCAGGAAGAAAAAAAAAATTAAGTCAATATCAACAAAACTAGAATAATATAATATATCGAGTAAGTGCTATTTTTATACGTATATTCGTATATTGCTTTTAATATACCTAGTGATATCTCTCTCGTACTAAAGGGTACAATCATGCTAGTGCGAAAGAGACAACAACATCTTTTTATTTAAAAATTAACTGAGCGATAATATATGTATTCTCACTTAATTTATGTTTTGAATTACGAAACAACTGCTTCTGAATTAACTACTTATCTTCAGTTTATTAACTTAACCAAAACATTGATAAAAAGCCGATATCCACGATCTTTTTTGAGGTTAAAACCCATTGACCCTGTCATCTTGTATTGAACTGATTCAACTTGTCATTGTCTATCTCTTTTCTTCGTTCAATTTTAGCAAGTTTTTGTTAGGTTTTCTTACGAAAAGGGCATATTTTTTATACACGCACATTATATGTTCTCAATTTAGTAAACAGTCAGTAAAAACCATTGGAAAAGTACCATTACTACCGATATATTTTTTAATAATGCTAAACTATCGTTTTCCCCTTCACTCTTTATCTCCCCCACCCACCCGTGTGTTCTTTGTTTTCGATTCGTCGACGTCGATTTCCCCTTGGTTGTTTCGCAACGCAAGTGCAGTGTAGTGCGATACATAGTGAGGTGTGTGTTCAATTGTAAAGTGTAATTATTACGATAAACTTTATTTTGTATAGTGTATAAATTTTTAGCTAAGATTGGGCGTTTAATATTTAGTCATACAATATGTTCGTGACTTTTTCAGTACAATTTTAGTGGCAAGGACGAAATCAGCGCAATAGCCAGCCAAAATGGCTGCTGCTAACAAACCTTTGCATTTTGATAAAATATGTCGGGCGTGCTTGCAAATCAAGAAAGACATGAGGCCTTTATTCGAGCAACTTACTGCAACGATGCTGATGGGCATTTCTAAAGTGCAGGTGAGATGACGAATTGTGATATTTAAGATATTTTGGGAATGTGTTGCTCTCTTTCGCACCCGTGGGGAAAGTGTATAACGTTGGTTGACCGACAGAAGTCCACGCATCGCGTCATCTTTGTTTAGAATTCAGTAACCAATTTGTACTACTGTGGCAGCATTGCTCATTCTCCAAATTCGATTGAGAAATATCTTTCTGTCACAGTCTGGCGCGAGCGTGGTCATTGGTGCGAGTGAGATAGTGTAACGTCGATGTATGATAACTTAAGTACTGGGAGATGGGGGACCGAGACGGGTATTTAATTGAATAACTTATCTCGTGTTGTCATCCTTATCACAACTGAGTGATAAATTGATAACAAGAATGGCGGGAATTAATTTGTTTGAAACTTAGGAAGGTAAAAGCATTTTAAATGAAGTTATGTATATTAAAATAGTAAAATATCCCGTTTTCGATACAGATTTTAGGTAAATATGGTAAAATATATTTATGGGAAATGGACGTTGGTGCAAAAACTCGGATGTAGAAATGAAGTGTCGCGTTGCGTCAGACAGTTCCATAAAAAAATAAAACTAAAATGGACTGCAATCAAAGAAATATCACGAGTTTTGCGTATTATTCCAATTTTACATGGCAATTAAAGTTAAAGAAAAAAACAGTAAAAGAGGTTTAACTGCAAGTGCATGTTGATGTTGGATTGGACCGTTGGACCTTGACATGTTGATGTTGACGTCCTTTACCATACTAATAGTGTATTGACCTTTCCTAAAAAAATAGTAAAAACACAGTGGTCAGAGTTTTTGTGGAGAGTTTTTAAATGTTAACTATTTCTTAACCTAATTGTGTTATTACTTTAAAGAATGCCGTGGAACAAGGCCCTTCAACTTCTGAGCTATAAACATTTTTTTTAAACAGGTATCCGTCGGCGACGGCCTGCCCCCCCAGCTGTGCCTACAGTGCGTGCACCAGATCTCGCGCTGCCACGCCTTCAAGGAGCTCGTGGAACGAAACGACGTGACGCTGCGTGAGCATGCCAAGAACGCTGCTGAGGAGGCGCGTAACAATGAGGTTGGTATTTTTTTTCTTAGCCTACTTGAGTGTCCCACTGCTGGGCAAAGGCCTCTCCTCTGGTTCTCCATAACTCCCGATTTAGCGCTTCTTCCGGCCAGTTGTTAAGGAAGGCGTCAAAGTCGTTTCGCATCCCTGCGTGGGCCTGCCTCGCCCACGCTTCTTCGTCGGCATCAACTTGGTGGCTACGTTAGCCCACCAGATGCATACGATAGACGTGGCCGGCCCAGTCCCATTTGAGCCTCACGGTTTTTTCGCCAACGTCAGCAATGCGAGTTTTAGAGCACAGTGTGGTGTTCCGGAAGCAATCGGTTAACACCTAAAATGCTGCGCTCCATAGGTTGGTCTACTAATTTTTAAATGGGGCACTGAGGGCAGCTACCTGATCCCGTGCTGTTACGCGAAAATAATACCTTTCCTACCTTTTTAACGCTCGACGCAAAAAGAGGGGTGTTAAGTATGAAAAAAAAGCCAATGTCTGTATGTGGCATCATAGCTCTCAAACGGGCAGACCGATTTTGATGCGGTTTTATTCAAGTGAAAGCAAGTTTCCTTGCGGCGGTTCTTAGCTATGTTTGATAAAAATCGATCCAGCAGTTTGAATTTCAAACTTCTAAACTAAAATGGATTTTGTTTTGGCATAATACCCCCTACGTATTTATAAAATTTTAATTTAACCCATTTTCACCTACCAGGGGCCCGTTTCTCAAAAGCTTGTAATACAAGCGGATGTAACTTTTTGACAGCTTTTGTTAGAAAGGGACTTCCACTTGTATTACAAGCTACAAGCTTTTGAGAAACGGGCCCCAGGTGTTATTACACCGATAAATTTTTTTGGTTACTACAAAAATTCTCTCTCATGCTCATGCATGCATTTCATGGCTCTTTTGAATAATCATAAAAAATCCAAGGGTAACTTTTTTTTAGTTTAAGGCTTAATCTGGGTTAATAGTTATTAATTAACGGCGATTGGCATTTACAGATTTTGGGAAAAAGGTACAGTCAGCAACCTTATCATAAATAATTTTAAAACTAACACGGGACTTAATCGCGTACAAACTTACGTTTATTTATAGCCTGACGTTTCGAACGTGACGTTACGTTCGTGGTCACAGGCAGACTCATAGCTATGCTTATAGCTAGACTTATCATAAATTTTAACAAATACATTTTTTGATTTGATTTTTTGAGTCATTCCACATCTGTACGGGATCAAAAGCTTCTTAGATATGAAGAAAAGACACAATCGAAAGAAAACGTTTTTCATACCTTCACATTGTTGCAGGAGAAAGTCCTGGGCATGGTCCCGGACACTGCCCAGTACATCCAGTACATCGAGCTACCGATGAACAACACGCCGCAGCTGCTAGAAGGACTGTTTGAACCGCTGCCCGACAAACAGGAATTTGTTGATCCCAACAAGCAGGTATTTCATTTGTTCTTTTTTACCACACCAGCACGTAAAAGCTCTCTTTATTCTTCAAAAACTGATGGTAAAGTTGCATTTTATCCACAAGAGTGGCAAAGTAATTGGTACCAAATTTGGTATAGTGAAAAAGTTTGTGTTCCACCCGGTAGCAAAGTTTGTTTAACCCTCGTGTCTTAAAACCCCTTGCCTTGCAAAGCGTTTTTGTGCTTCTTAGAGATAAAGCATTCGTAAACAGCACCGGTAAAACGATGTGCCATACAAATTTTGGTTTTCACCGTTTTTCTATTAACAAATTGGTCTGCCAGACTATACATGCAATTTTATTTAACTTTATTTCACAAAGATATACAATTGGGAGTTGGGAGGTTGACGCTGTAAAGGGTTCGAAACTTCGGGATGTATTTTAATTTCATTATATGCAATATAATTCCTTTTAATAGTTTAATTTCATGAATAATTATCGCCGTAACCGATGACAATATATATATATATATATATATATATATATATACTTTTCTTTTTAGATTGACACACAGCCCAACAAAGAAGAATCCGGCCTCAACTCCGACGAAGAAAGCTACCTCCAACTAGTAGTCTTCCAAGCCACATCCTCCGTCGCCCCCGGCAGACACGTGTGTAACCTCTGCCACAAGGAATTCAAACACGCACGTTGGCTGAAATTACACATGCGATCTCACTCCAACTGGATCAAGGCCAACTGCAAGAAGCCGCCTATGTGCCCCATCTGCGAGAGGACTTTCAAGGTATGTGCAGATTATAAGAGAGAGAGAAACAACCTGTGCCACGAACAGTTCAAACAGACACGTTGGCTGTAACTACACATGCGATCTCACTACAACTGGATCAAGGCCAACTGCAAGAAGCCGCCTATGTGCCCCATCTGCGGTAGACAGTTAATAGTTTCTATGATGAGCCTTGCCCACTCCAGTTATTACAACCGTAATAACTAGCAACCGTAAGCTCAGATGTAGTGTGGCAACAGCGTGTTTACTCATAAAGTTATGTCGATAATAAATAATAATTTTATGAATAAATAGCGATACGGTTTGAACAAAATTTCAAACAAACGAGATATATCGTTATTATATCATTTTTTTTATCATAACTTTATAAAGGTCTGAGTCTATCACTACCACACGACTACCAGGACTTATAAAACAGCCGATAGACGACTTTTAACTGATGTAATCATTCTTTCACAGGGTCCAGGCATGCTAAAAATGCACATGCGAACACACGAGCAGCGGCCGCCCAAGCAGCCAACATGCTCGGTCTGCCAACGGAACTTCCCCACCAAAACCCTGTTGTACCGTCACCGGCAGACCCACTTCGAACAGAAAACACACCAGTGCTCAGTCTGTGAAAAAAGGTTGGTACTACAATAAATAAATAATAATAATAAATAAAAGTGAAATAGCGTACAGTCTTTTTTAGGGTTCCGGGCAAAAACGTAACCCTATTACTAAGACTCCACTGTCCGTCTGTTTGTCTGTTACCAGGCTGAAATTTTCACAGATGAAATTTTCATAGTTGAAATTTTCACAGATATCTGTTTCCGCTATAACAACAAATACTAAACAGTACGGAACCCTCGGTGGGCGAGTCCGACTCGCACTTGTCCGGTTTTTATAGAAAATTATATGTAAATTACTTATTTCATTTCATTTCATTTCATTTATTCGTTGCAACCATGGTATTACAGATGTTCTTAAAATAAAGTGAGTACAATCATGGACCCTACTAGGGCGTAGCAACATTTTATATCTACTTATTTCTAAGGTAGTCTTATAAAATAAATCTATAAACAATAATAACAAATAGAATAGATAATTAAAATCAAATATTTATAGTATTACAATAATTAAAATCATACATTGTCTATATTATTATATCACTATTACATTTATCATGCTCCATTTTTATTAAGTACATAATTATTATTATTATTTGTCTAATTATTCATAAATTCTTGTAGGGTGTATGGGCATTCAGTTAGAAGGTAGCTCTTGAGCTTGTTTACAAAATTATAATATTTGGTTTCATTTCTTATAAACTGAGGGACGTGGTTATAAATTCGAATGGACATTGAGTAAGGGCCTTTACTGAACATTTGGAGGTTAGCTGGATTTGCTTGCACAAGTTTATTTCGATAACGTAAGTTATGTAGTCGTGGTTTGGGGTTTTGGATTTTAAATAAGTCTTCGCACAAATTTACAAGTTTCCAAGATGTATAAGGATGTGAGGGTGAGTATTTTTAATTTCGCGAAATGTGGTCTGCAACTTTCTTCACTTGTTGTCTTGGCTAGAACTCGTATGCATCTTTTTTGTAGTAAAAATAGGTCACTAACGTTTACACTATTTCCCCACAAAATTATGCCATATTGGAGCCATGACTGGGCAAAAGCATGGTACGCAGATACAGCAGTTTTTAGATTGGTGCTTAATAATATTTGCTTGAGCGCATACGCAAAACTTGATACTTTGGCCGAGATTTTATCAATGTGGGCTTTCCAGTTAAGGTTTTCATCGATGCTCAAGCCGAGTAGTGGGCAGGTGCTGGTGAGTTCAAGATTTTGTGATTGGTATGAATAATTAATTTGTAACGCTAATCTTTGGTGGGGTCTAAATTGAACTAAGTTCGTTTTTTGCAGATTTATAATTAGGTTATGTTCTTCAAGCCAAGGTAAAACAGTATTAAATATGGTATCTAGGGTATTAATAACTTCAGTGGAATTCGTGCTAGGGAATATGATAGAGATGTCATCTGCATAGAGTAGGGATTTGATATTAATAGTGTCAAGTAATTTAGGTAAGTCATTTATATATAGTATAAATAAGATGCAACCTAATACGCTACCTTGTGGGATAGAGCAACTTGTTTTTATAGTGGATGATCGTACTTTAGATAATGTTTTAGTATTGTCATTGTAGAACTCTATTTCGACTATTTGTTGGCGGTTCCTGAGGTAAGACTTGAACCATTCATACGCAGTACCACGAATACCTACTCCGTATAGTTTATTTATAAGTATATCATGTCGGACTCGATCATATGCTTTGCTCATATCTAGGAGCAACCCGAACGCATATTTTTTATTGTCAATTAATGTTAAGGCTTCTTGAACAAATTTATATACTGTTAGGGTAGTAGATCTTTGTTTCCTAAATCCGTATTGTCGTTCATCAAACACGTTGAATTTGTTGCAAAATGATGTGAGTCGATTCGCCATAATGGATTCAAAAATCTTTGAAAAAGTATTGAGCAAAGCAATGGGTCGATAATTTTGGGTGTCTGAGTGGTCTCCTTTTTTGTGTATTGGTTTTATTAGTGAGGTTTTAAGGCTCTCTGGGAATATTCCTGAGGAAAATGACTGATTTATCAAGTCTGTAAGAGGATTTGTTAACTCGGTGGCACATAATTTGACAAGTGAAGGGGGAATTTCATCAATTCCATAGCTGTTCTTATTCTTTAAATGTTTAATACATTTAAATGTCTCGCAGGGATGTACCGGCGACAGGAAAAATGTGTTGGTGGTTTGGTTAATGACCGGGCGGCCGCGCGGTGTACTATTAGCAGTAGTTGATCCTACGGAAGCAAAAAAATTATTAAATGTTTTCGTCACTAGTTGCGGATCGTTTATAATACTACCATTTATGTTCAGACTCATATTTTCTTTTTTTTTTATTTTGGCTTTATTAGTTTGTTCGCCAATAATTTGCCACACTGTTTTTACCTTATTTCTGGATTTATTAATTTTATTAATATTGTTAATTTTTTTTGATATATATACTGCTCGTTTTAGAATTTTATCATATGTTTTAAAATGCTGTTTTAAAACTGGGTCGCCTCCTTGATTGATTAATATTTTTAGTTGGCGTTTGTGTTCTGATGAAACTTTCAATCCCCGGGTTAACCATTGCCTTTTAGGTTTGAGTTTTGGTTTGAACGGTTTTTTTGGAATGCATTGATCAAGTAGGTTTTTAATTTTTGCATGGAATCGGTCAAAGTTTTCGTTTATGGTACTTTGAGGGTTAAATAAAGATGCAAAATCTGTATTTTGTAGTTCTGTTTTAAATTTATTAATGTTATTTTCAGTATAAAGACGGGATACATATGAGTATTGACTTCGCTGAGCTTTTGTCTTATCCGATATGCTTTGCAAGGTTACTAAAACTCCTCGATGGTCCGAAAAACCTAGCTCAACTACCTCAATTTCAGTATCTTTTATACCAAAATTTGTAAATAGAATATCTAAGCATGTTTGTGAATTTGGCGTTATTCTAGTATGTTCTCTTACGTTTTGGTGAAAATTTGCGTTTCGAAAGAGATTTAATAAGTTTTGAGATAGGGTTGTTGTTTTTAGAACGTCAATGTTTAGGTCTCCTCCGATAATAACCTTTTTTTTACTGTATTTTATATTTACGAGTTGTAAGAGCTTATCTAGTTGTTCAAAAAATATGTCGGGTTTTCTTGAATTGTTAGGCCAATATACAACAATTAATATTAAATTTGGGTTACGAATTTCAATTGCACAAGTTTCAAAAATACATTCTACGGATAACTTTCTTATATCTGCTAACTCTATGTACTCTACAGTATCCTTTAAAAATATACATACTCCACCTCCTTCGTGGGTTGACCTACAGTAAGAACTCGCTAGATTATAGCCCTCTACTTTTAATAAATCAAGTTTTGACATAGTTATCCAGGTTTCAGATATACAAAAAGCTTCAATGGACGGCTTATCATCTATAAGAGACTCAATTTGGTGAATTTTGTTTCGCACACTACACATATTTTGGTACAGTATCGCTGATTGGTTCGGTTTATGGACGAAAAGTTTTGACAGATGGCGCTGGTGGTTGCGAGTGGGTTGTTAGTGGTGTTTGTTGTGGCTCTTCTTCGACGTGGCTCTGGAGTACCGGTTCTGCGTTGTAGTCGTTGCAGGTTACGTTTTGTGTATTTAATGATATACTTTGGGATTCTCTCTGTATGTCATTTCTTAGGGGTGGCACTGTAACTTCTCTTCCATTTATGTATAATTTATTATTTCTCAGCATTGCTCTTTGTCCGCTTCGCCTAGCTTCTTGCATTTTCTCTCTAAGTATTTTCTTGCTTCGCAAGCTCTCTGGGTCTAAGAATTGCGACACATATAAACCTGTGTTTCTAAAGTAGATAGCATTTTCTATAATATATTTTGTAGTTCTTTTACTTAAAAGCTCCATAACAACTGGTCGCCTTGGGCCTCTGCGCCCCATTCGTCGAGCTTCTTCGATTTGTAGTGATAAATCAATATTATAAATATCATAAAAGACTCTTACAATTCGGTCGATTAATGTAGATTCCGATTCATGATCAAATTCATTTAAACCATACAGGACAAGTCGCCTTGCGCTTTCCGAATAATTAGCGCTACTTGGCTTAAGTAATTGTTTCGGGCGTTCGGAATGTATGCTTATATTATTAGATGAGATATTATTTTCAACTGCAACATTTGATTTAAGAACATTGGAATAGGTAGCAGGGTTGTTGATGCGTTGTTCTAGCTTATGAGTATGCTCTTTTAAAGATGCCAAGTCTTTTTGTAAAATTGTGATTTTTGTGTTTGTGTCATTTATATTCGTGGTTGTTAAGATGTTATGTAGATATAAGATATAAGAACTTTTTTTTGCTTTGGGTCACCGTTTAGGAGTTATTTACGTAAAACTTAAAAAAGGACCTTTACTTACAGCCCTACCCGTTAGCTTCACCCCCATTCATCAGTGCTATTAGTATGTTGTTTAAAGCACCTTTTCCTACAACTATTCCAAAACTCGCTTATACACGGATTATTTTCCCTTCCTTGGGTAGGCTATGAGGAAGCCCTTGTGTATACTTATTTTTAATGACTTGCTTTTCGTAGGTTCTACAGCGGCTACGCGCTACGTTCCCACATGGCGCGACACCGAGGCGAGCGGCCCTATGTGTGCTCCATGTGCTCAAAGAGCTTCTACAACCCGACTGACTTAAAGGTGGGTTTGTCCTTTTATAAAACAGCCACAACGCCAATCGAAACTTAAATAATGTATGGAAATAGTCACGTGACTTTTCGTAGCATCACGTAAGCGAACAACTCGCGGCGCGGCGCGGCGGGCCCACGGCGTTCGCGTTCGCCACGAGATCGCCCGCGCCGTTCGCGTTCGCCACGAGATCGCCCGCGCCGTTCGCGTTCGCCACGAGATCGCCCGCGCCGTTCGCGTTCGCCACGAGATCGCCCGCGCCGTTCGCGTTCGCCACGAGATCGCCCGCGCCGTTCGCGTTCGCCACGAGATCGCCCGCGCCGTTCGCGTTCGCCATGAGATCGCCCGCGCCGTTCGCGTTCGCCACGAGATCGCCCGCGCCATGCAGGACACTTGTATAGGTATCAAAGGATTGATTCACCCCGCGCCGCATCGCTGATCGCTAAGTGAGGGCCTTTTGCGAACACCGAAGTTCGCAAATTGCGGGCATTTTTCTCTTTTACTCCAATAAATGAGAGAGAAAGATGCCCGCAATTTGCTAACTTCGGCGTTCGCGGTATATAAGCTATCGCGATACATTCTTTTCGCTTGGCGTTAGACGTTGTACAATTGACATCTTGGCTAAACCCTCAAAAGCGTCTTGAGAAGAAGATGCGTGAATACTTTCCTTTCATCTTTATTAATACAGTTAGTAATTAGATATAGATATAATTGAAAACAAAAAACTTATATTAAATCGAAACCTCCGAAGAAGCGAGCGCACCGCACGGTATATCGTCAAACTTCTTATTTTCCTCCTCATTCAACCTGAACGCTTCTGCAAACTTTTTCTTCGCTTTTGGCGCCAGATAAATCGGAAAATCGATTTTGAAACGTATCACCAAATTACCTTTAGCTTTCTTAGGACACGCGGGTACTGGGAGGCCTTCATCGTCTATTACTTTTTCGTAAGTCGGCGTGATGACGTCAGAAATTTTAGTTCTGACCACTCTATCGTCTAAGGTTTTCAAGGTTATATCTAGACCACATAGAGCTTCTTCTAAACTTACTTGTTTGACTATGAGTAAGTCGCTCAAACCGCATCGTACGTACGTATCATGGGGACGGTCCTCCGTTACGAATATTACATCTGCTGGAATCCTAGTCGGTCCTTGGTCGCCTTCCGATTTAAAAAGTATTTCTGTATTAGGATAGATGCCAGGCGCGAACGGGATAGAAAGCACTTTCTCACGCAATTTCAGCTCTGAGCAAGTCTCATCAGTGAACACTAAGCGTTGAATTTTCATTTTCTTCAGTCCTCCTTTGTAAATTTCTTCTAAAGACAGAGATAGTGGTCTGAAAATAGTGACGTCCTTTTCTTTGTAGCCTCTGCCTAGAGGAGACTCGAACATTGGAGGCGGGTTTTCATAGTAGTCCAATAAGTTGGCGTATGGATTGGTAGTGCCGAAGAAATCGTGGAAGGTCTTAAGCGGATCCCCGTGGTATGCGTATGGCTGTATGTATTCTACAAATACAAATAGTTTATTATCATAAAGGTTGTTTACATGAGCATAGAAAAAAGATTCTGTAAAATTAAAGTTTATTATATAACAGGCCAGTTCCGGAGGTCGTGGGTTCAAACCCCGGCTTCAAACCAGTCCCTTTTCGGTGAAAGAAAACAACGTGAGGAAACCGGACTAATCCTATTAGCCTAGTTTCCCCTCTAGGTGGGAAGGTCAGATGGCCGTCGCTTTCGTAAAAACTATTGCCTACGTCAATTCTTGGGATTAGTAGTCAAGCGGACCCTAGGCTCCCATGAGCCGTGGCAAAATGCCAGTTTGTTTAAGCTAACTTTTCACCGACTTGAACAGGACAAAGTGAGGGAGTGTCATAATAACCATCATATTTTTATAGAAATTTGACAGTGCTACACATTGTTATTGCAAATGCCATGTATGCAGAGTTAAACTCAGTCTGAGTCTAGCGCTTTTTCATTACATAACTAAACCACTAGCTGCTCAGAAAGTTGAAAGCAATACAAAAAAAAAGGCCAAGTGCGAGTCGGACTCGCGCACCGAGGGTTCCGTACTTTTTAGTATTTGTTGTTATAGCGGCAACAGAAATAAATCATCTGTGAAAATTTCAGCTGTCTATAGCTGTCACGGTTCAAGAGATACAGCCTGGTGGCAGACAGCGGAGTCTTAGTAATAGGGTCCCGTTTTTACCCTTTGTGTACGGGACCCTAAAAATTGTCTGCTTACATTTTTTGGTCTCATCAATGATTTACGAAAACCAAGCAATGTTACCTATTTGATCATGATTTATACATGTATAATACTGCCAAATACCTGTAGGGCTCGGTACCCCTCGTTTAAGCCCTTCTTCACCATACTGGTCAAAGACAGCCCTATGCTTATGATCAACCAGCACCTCGTAAGCCTCCCCGATCAGCGCAAAGATTCGTTTTATGCCCTCATCCCCGTCATGCCTTTCTGGGTTATACTTTAGCGCCAAGCGACGATACGCCTTTTTAATCTCGTATTGAGTACATGATCGTTTCACACCTAAAATACCGTAGTAGTCGAAACCCATTATTTGTTAAAAAATTACGGAAAATAAATTGTCAGCCAAATGTCAAACGTGTTGTGATGTGAAACTTACGTAAATGTCAAGCAAATGTCTAAAAGTAACGGCCAGTTATATACAACTTTAAAGAAGGTTTTTAATTTTAATAACCCATCAACATGGTCACTAGCGCCACTGCTAAGTAATTGTGATTATTTAAATTTAACGATAAATATTTAAAAAAAGGTGGCCGCTACGTACTGTATTTTGTATTAAGGTACCTTTTGAATACATCAAACTCAAACATTTTGATGTTGCTGGATTCGTTGATCTATGGACTCAAAACAAAAACGACCGTTTTAACTTTGGACGCATAGATATGACGAATCCAGCAACGTAAAAACTATTATAATGTATTCAAAAGGTACTTAAATACAAAATACAGTACGTAGCTGCCCCCTTTTTTAAATATCTATCTGTCAATATAAATAATCACAATGGGGTTGGCAACTGTCAAAGGTTTGCAGAGATGGCGCCATCATAGCTTGCCCCTTTTTCTATGAGATTTGGCTTAAAGGGCCATCCAGGGCATTAAAAAAACAAAAATTTGACACAATTCTAGGGCATTGACAGGGCAAGCTATGCTGGCGCCCTCTGCTAATTATTTCGACCGGCCAACCCCATTATTTAGCAGTGGCGCTAGGGAGTACGTTGATGGGCTCCTAAATAGATACAGCGATTTCCTATCTAAAGCCAGCGATAAATGACTGTATCAAAAATGAAAATTTTGACAAAAAACAATACTTTTTAATTAAACACGTCGCATGAATGAGGGCTAACGCGTATGAATTCGCCGCTAGGGGCGCTAGTGTAGATGGTGGTCTTTTCCATAGTTCGAAATGTCACTTGTCACTTCAATGACTGACAGCTGTTCTTTAGTATTTTGGACCACCATCAACAGAGGCGCCAACTGGTGAGCAAAAAAACGATAGCCCTCATTCCGACCAACACTTTATAGGTGATACATTGCTTCACGTAGCTATCTATATTTAATATTCGTATTTGATAAAAAAAGGCCGATACATAGTGAAAGTATGGGTAAGTAAAAAATAATTTGTTCCATGGAAGCTAAAGCAACATGTGCACTACGCGTCTTCTTACCTTCAAATTTGACTATTAACCATTTGTCACTACATAGTATAAAACAAAGTCGCTTTCCGCTGTCTGTCCGTCTGTCCCTATGTATGCTTAGATGTCTAAAACTACGCAACGGATTTTGACGGTTTTTTTTATAGATAGTGATTCAAGAGGAAGGTTTGTATGTATAATTTGTAAAGGTTTTGTGTAAATTAGTTGAACTACCCGTGCGAAGCCGCGGGTGCTAATATTACAGAGCTCAGTTAATTCGGTGACATTGCAACTGCATCGCGATAGCATTCGTAGTCTTTTATTTCCTTTTGCCTATGACATATGGCGTCACTTACTGTCCGCGAACGTTTTAAGAGCCATAGTGAACCGTACTAGTACCAAAATAAGATTCATTTGTGAGATTTGGTTGTCATCTGGCGATATATACCCGCTTCAAAAGTACAGTCGTCTATAAAAACTTGTATTCTTTTAACAAAAGCTTTTTCCTCTCAGGTACATTTCCGTCTCCACACCGGCGAGAAGCCCCTGAAATGCTCCGAATGCAACAAGACCTTCCGCCGCCACTCCACGCTCTGCCAACACATGAAGAAGCACAGAGGCATCCGTAACCACGTGTGCAATATCTGCAACAAGGCCTTCTACGAAGTGTCCAAGCTTAATGCGCACATGAGGGTTCATACTGGTAAGCAAGGGATTCTATAGCGCTCTTAATGTAACTAAACTACTGACAAACGTTCTGCCAAGACATGAAGAAGCACAGAGGCATACGTAACCACGTGTGCAATATCTGCAACAAGGCCTTCTACGAAGTGTCCAAGCTTAACGCGCACATGAGGGTTCATACTGGTAAGCAAGAGATTCTATAGCCTTCTTAATGTAACTAAACCACTGACTGACAAACGTTCTGCCAAGACATGAAGAAGCACAGAGGCATACGTAACCACGTGTGCAATATCTGCAACAAGGCCTTCTACGAAGTGTCCAAGCTTAACGCGCACATGAGGGTTCATACTGGTAAGCAAGGGATTCTAAAGCCTTCTTAATGTAACTAAACTACTGACTGACAAACGTTCTGTCAACACATGAAGAAGCACAGACGCATACGTAACCACGTGTGCAATATCTGCAACAAGGCCTTCTACGAAGTGTCCAAGCTTAACGCACACATGAGGGTCCATACTGGTAAGCAAGAGATTCTATAGCCTTCTTAATGTAACTAAACTACTGACAAACGCTCTGCCAACACACGAAGACACACAGAGGCATACGTGACTACGTGTGCAATGTGTGCAACAAGGCCTTCTACGAAGTATCCAAGCTTAATGCGCACATGAGGGTTCATACTGGTAAGCAAGGGATTCTATAGCCTTCTTAATGTAACTAAACTACTGACTGACAAACGTTCTGCCAAGACATGAAGAAGCACAGAGGCATACGTAACCACGTGTGCAATGTGTGCAACAAGGCCTTCTACGAAGTGTCCAAGCTTAATGCGCACATGAGGGTTCATACTGGTAAGCAAGGGATTCTATAGCGCTCTTAATGTAACTAAACTACTGACAAACGTTCTGCCAAGACATGAAGAAGCACAGAGGCATCCGTAACCACGTGTGCAATATCTGCAACAAGGCCTTCTACGAAGTGTCCAAGCTTAATGCGCACATGAGGGTTCATACTGGTAAGCAAGGGATTCTATAGCGCTCTTAATGTAACTAAACTACTGACAAACGTTCTGCCAAGACATGAAGAAGCACAGAGGCATCCGTAACCACGTGTGCAATATCTGCAACAAGGCCTTCTACGAAGTGTCCAAGCTTAATGCGCACATGAGGGTTCATACTGGTAAGCAAGGGATTCTATAGCGCTCTTAATGTAACTAAACTACTGACAAACGTTCTGCCAAGACATGAAGAAGCACAGAGGCATACGTAACCACGTGTGCAATATCTGCAACAAGGCCTTCTACGAAGTGTCCAAGCTTAATGCGCACATGAGGGTTCATACTGGTAAGCAAGGGATTCTATAGCGCTCTTAATGTAACTAAACTACTGACAAACGTTCTGCCAAGACATGAAGAAGCACAGAGGCATACGTAACCACGTGTGCAATATCTGCAACAAGGCCTTCTACGAAGTGTCCAAGCTTAACGCGCACATGAGGGTTCATACTGGTAAGCAAGAGATTCTATAGCCTTCTTAATGTAACTAAACCACTGACTGACAAACGTTCTGCCAAGACATGAAGAAGCACAGAGGCATACGTAACCACGTGTGCAATATCTGCAACAAGGCCTTCTACGAAGTGTCCAAGCTTAACGCGCACATGAGGGTTCATACTGGTAAGCAAGGGATTCTAAAGCCTTCTTAATGTAACTAAACTACTGACTGACAAACGTTCTGTCAACACATGAAGAAGCACAGACGCATACGTAACCACGTGTGCAATATCTGCAACAAGGCCTTCTACGAAGTGTCCAAGCTTAACGCACACATGAGGGTCCATACTGGTAAGCAAGAGATTCTATAGCCTTCTTAATGTAACTAAACTACTGACAAACGCTCTGCCAACACACGAAGACACACAGAGGCATACGTGACTACGTGTGCAATGTGTGCAACAAGGCCTTCTACGAAGTATCCAAGCTTAATGCGCACATGAGGGTTCATACTGGTAAGCAAGGGATTCTATAGCCTTCTTAATGTAACTAAACTACTGACTGACAAACGTTCTGCCAAGACATGAAGAAGCACAGAGGCATACGTAACCACGTGTGCAATGTGTGCAACAAGGCCTTCTACTCCTCTCTCCTTATGGCAAGCGACAATGTGGTACCTTTTGCTTGAAAACGACACATATGTGCCCAACAAATTTCAGCCGTGGGAAATATAGGTATACATACAGGCGGGCATACATTTGAGTCGTGGGAGTTGACGGAGCCTAAGGTTTTGAAGATCGTGGGAGATCTGGAAATTTTATTTGCGTCGCATATTTGAGCCCTTGGGAAAGGACAGGTTAATCAAAATGTTAAAATAATATTTAGGGCCATGACAATTCTCGCGGCGTTATATGGGTGTTGTTAGTTAGTTCCAAACCTGGTCTTGTATCAAAACTCAACTAAACTCAATTTATATCTTATCAGGTGAACGTCCATTCGAATGCCAATACTGCGAGCGCCGCTTCGCCCAACAGTCCGCGCTCATCTACCACAGGCGCACGCACACTGGTGAAAAACCTTACAGCTGCAAGCTCTGCGCAGCTCGGTTTACCACCTCGTCGGCCAGGAACAACCACATGGTCACACACACGGGCAACAAGAGGTCAGTATGACAAATAAACGTTTTATCTATTCATCACACGGTGTAAGTTGGATGCTACAGCAACAGGGGGGTCAGACCACCAATTTATAGTCTGCATCTTTGCAATGACTTTTTCGTCTAAGACGGTAATCTGTTAAACAAAAACCATTGTTCCATTTGTGCGAGCGGTCGCCCATTGTTTACCATTGAGTCTGAGCGCGTGCTACGGCGCTAGTATAAGTTTTATTTAACTATGTCGGATTAGATTGGTCGGAAACCGTCATCAGTTATGTAACACTAATATTTTTCGGCATTTTCTCAAGCGAATGAATCATCAATTGCATTCATTCCAATTGTTTGCCTCATTTCTTTCCATATCATTTAGGTTTTGGAAAAAAAATGCTGTTTTTGAAGTACATAGTCGATTGAACGAATTTCCGGTTTCATTTTGGCAATATAGAGTAACCCAAGGGGGATTCAAAAAACTTTACGGGCCTGATTTAGTTAAATTATGTTTTATCCCTCTCTTACAAATACAGCTAATTCAGGCCAGTAACGCGTTTATGAATAACGCCATAAATTTTTATTTTTATAAGCTACTGTTTTCTCTATGTGTGAACGCATTTGCTGTTTATTTTCAGGTTCGTGTGCCCAGTGTGTTTCAAGGGCTGCACGTCGCGCGCGGAGCTCCGCGTGCACTCCAGCAAACACACCGGGGAGAAACTGTTCGGCTGCACGCTCTGCTCGGCTCGCTTCAGCTCGGCGTCGTACCTCGCGGTACATAGGCGGCATCACACTGGCGAACGGAAATATAGCTGCAACGTTTGTGGTCGAGGTTAGTAAAAAAAAAATACAAAATATTTATTGCTAGAAAACATTGTTAACAAATTTTTCACAGTGACTCTGACACTAGGCTGAGCCTGTCCTGCCGAGTCCCTTACAAGAATTTACAGAAAGCAACACGCATGCAATAGAAAAAATAGTTAATAGTATTTTCAAGTATACATATTTATCCAGATGAGGTTTAATATTAACAGAGGATTATTGAGGTTTAGTAACATAAGAAACTTCGCCTGCACGTTCGTTGTGAGCACGTTTCACTCGGTGGCAAAATTTGTTTAACCCTCGTGCATTGAAACCCTCACGCAACGCTCAAGATTCCACTTTTCGAACCACTCGCTACGCTCGTGATTCGATTTTGGATTATCTCGCTTGTTCGGGTATCAATATTAGGACGAGCGGTTGAACAACAACTATTGCCCCCTTGTAAAAACAAATGACTATTATTACGCTTGTTAAATACCCATTAAATACTTGAAAAACGTTGAAATTGCAACTATGATTGTACAGATTTATAGTAGTTTTTGCCCGCGACTTCGTCTGCGTGGAGTTAGTAATTTGGGTAGCTTGTTTTTTATCCAATCTGCTTTTTATCGATTCCCCATACAAACATCCCCCCCTCTCCTTTTTACCCCCTTAAAGGATGACTTCTGGGATAAAAACTACCCTATGTCCTTCCCCGGGACTTAAACTATCTCTATACCAAATTTCAACTAAATCGGTTTAGCGGTTTAAGCGTGAAGGTGTAACAGACAGACAGACATACTTTCGCATTTATAATATTAGTATGGATTTAAGGTTCGAAAAAAAGCAGTCACCTATACCTAAATTTAAAGGGCGTATTCCCATTTATCCCACGTGACCGCCGCCAACCATGAGGCGGGGACAAATGCGAATAATTTATATGCAGTGCCTATTCCCATCTGTGCCTGGCGGGACAAATGGGAATACAACGTTTAAAGTGGTTTTTCAGTTTCGATTCCGAAACCATACTAATAAAAACAATTTACAGGTTTCATGGAATCCGGTTCGTACAAGAAGCATCTTAAAACACACGAAGTTAAGCCTGAAGATTCTTCCGAATCCACGGAAATAGATAAGGGGGAAGAGGAAGACAGCCAAACTGGGGAAGAGCAGGAAAGGGAAAGTCCTCAGTCCGAGGTTAGTATTAATTACTTCAGATTTTTTAATAATTATATTAATGAAACTTAATAAACCTACTCACGCTTATATTCAGTTGTAATGTGCTCATATATTAAAATAATATAATAACATAAAAATATATTCGGAATAGGGTATTTGACTGTATTTAAAATAAATTATTTTACACCATGCATGAAATAAAGCACCAGAAGATTAGAAACGTAGACAGCAGTTATTTTCAGACACAATTTCTATTTTAAAATCGGTATAAAACTATAAAAAGTAGGTAATTTGACTGTGACGAGGCTATGCAACAACAGCAACAACAACAACTACACATGAACAACAGCACCAACAACAACACCACAACAACAACACACCAACAACAGCACAACAACAATACCAACAACATGATGACCGCGGGGCCCTATGCTAATGTTACATATAAATTCCATAGTAGTTAAATCGTTTTGACAGTTCGAAAAAAGAAACTGATTTGACTAGTAGTCAAATACCCTATTAGAAAATCACGAGAAAGAGTTAGACTTGGCAGCGACAAAGTTTTACACACTTCATGCTTTCATAAGATTTTTGACGTTTATGGAAGTTTTGCGACACACCTTGTCAGTGTCAAGTCGGTTTATTTACCTAGATTTAGTTATAAAATTCAACATGTGGAAACAACCCTATTGTACAGGTTCAAGAGCAGATCGAAATAGAAGTGCCGCAGGCGCAGAGAAGATACAAGTGCGGAATCTGCGTGAAGACTTACATGTATCTGCACAGTTTGAAGAAACACATGGCTACACATATACAGGTGTGCTCTACTTATATTTCTTCAGACATCGGGATTTTATTGTGTTATTTATGTCGCAGTCATCTGGTTAAATTAGCCAGCTTTGTCAGCTAATACACTATTCATTAAACGCCGGCATACAATTTGATGCCTAGGCCGATAAATAATAAGGTATTACTGCAATGTTCTGCCACCAGACTGCAGCACTAGCCCCTTTAGTAAACCATAGAGTAACTTATACATACTGTGCCTTTAACAGTTTTTTGACAAAAATTCAAAGATAATAAAATATGACATTGATGCATCAAGGCGGTTTGTTTACAGATTACCTGCCGGGAAACGCGAATCCGAAATTTCGCTATCTGCCTCTTTATCGCTCGAATATGCAAGAGTGACAGAGATATTAGATAACGAAATTTCGATTTTCTTGTTTCGCGTTAGACCCCTCAGATTGTAGTGGCGCCACCTACGCAGAATTTCGCGTAATATTTCCTATTGAACTAGAATCACTCAACGTTTAACAACGGCGTATTAAAAGTCAGCCCTTTGAAAATAACTAGTTCACTCAGCAAATTATTTAAATGTAACTTAAAAACTTAAAGAAATGAAGGTACATAAAATAAAATAAATAAATTTACAATAAAATAAGTACAATAACCTAACCGAACATCATAAATTCATCAATGTCACGCGTTCCCGGGCACGCACAGCCATCTCGCTCTTGCTTACGCTCAGTGAGAGTGAAAAAAGAACCTGAACCCCCTGTGAGTTTAACGCAAACTTTAACTTGCATATAGCAGTATCAAGCAATTCGAATGAAATATGATCCAATCTAATTCCAAATATTGGATCTTCCATCTCATTTACGTTATTATTCCATAGCCACAACAGCAGCAGCAACAACAACAACAACAACAACAGCAACAACAGCATCAACAACAACAAGTACAACAGGTCCCACAAATCCAAGTGCAACAACAGCAAGTGCAGCAACAGCAGCAAGTGTCGGTGCAGCAAGTCGGCGCGCAGTTGCAGCAGCAAGTGCTGCAGGTCGGCGGCGTGCAGCAGCTAACGCTGCCGCAGCAACCGTCATACGTCCAGGTAACAACAACAACAACAACAACAAGTATTCTAAGCTTAATAGCACCGTAATATGCAGCAAACCAATGATAATAAAAAAATGTAGGTTTATTTTTAACAAGCAGAACCGTCTGCCAACGAATTTAAAAGTGGAAAAATTATATGTAACTAGCTTTTGCCCGCGACTTCGTCTGCGTGGGCTTAGTAACAGCAGCTAAAGTATAGCGCCTTGAAAAATTCTCATTGCAATTCGAGCATATTATGCACACAAATTAGCGGGCACTTCATTAATTATCTCAATTCCACCCCGCTTTTTACTTTCTTAAGAGATGATTTTCGGGATAAAAACTATCCTATGTCCTTCTCAGGCACTCAACCTATCTCTATGCCAAATTTCATCTAAATCGATTCAGCGGTTTAAGCGTGAAGAGGGAACACACAGACAGAAAGACAGACATTCGCATTTATAATATTAGTATGGATTATGGATCGATACTCCAGTATCGACATAATAATTACATATATACATTTTACTAGATTTTGTTATAAAATTCAACATGTGTCCATCGCCCCTATTAAATATGTATTAACCAATTATTTTATTTCTCGTTATTAACAGGCTGGACACTCCCCGTACCCTGTGATATCGTCAGTGCAATCGTTGCAGTTGCAACAAACGCAGCAACACGTTAATACGGTACCCATTTTACATATTTTATTATCGAGTACCTACTTAATAAAAAGTACTGCTTAGCCCTTAAGAGTCCCCGGCAAGCTCGGCCGAATTTCACCTTCCCATACAAACGGAGTTTCGTTCTCATTTTAAAACTACGCATTTGATTGTAACGAAACTGCATACACAATGACATGAGGTATATCTAGAAGTCTGTAATTAGTTTATATAGCTCTAGTTTATAAAACAAACGATATAGGACAAGATTTGTATGAAAAACTTAAATTCGCTGTATTTTCTTACTATGGTATCTGAAGTTACATAAACTATTTGTGACGTTTTCAACCAAAAGGTACCACATTGTCGCTTGTCGATAAGGTTGATTTCAAATTAATGCTATATGGAAATAGCGCCTTATTGACAACCGACAATAAGTACCCTTTTGATTGAGAATAGCACATTTACAGACGTATTATTCACAACGACGGAACTTAATCGCGTTTAATAAGTTAAGGTAGATATACCTTATCTTGACTTATATTGACCGGGATATAGACCGTGATTACCTTTTGTATTATTTGTGAGCTCCCGATATTTCGACGCAGTTACGTGATTACAGTCCTGTGATTTGTTTGTGTAAAAAACCAGTGATCTCCGAATCAAACACGCGTAGTGACACCGTGAGTGTAGTGTGTTTGGACAGACCAACGAGTGTGAACGCGACCGGACCAACAAGTGTGAATGCGACCGTTGGTAACGTTGAAAGTGAACGCACAAGAATGAGGGTAGACAGAGCGCTGTCTACACAACTTTGACACCCACCCGCTATCTTCAGTCACCCGTGAACATGATGCATGTAACTGCGTCGAAATATCGGGAGCTCACAAATAATACAATAGGTAATCACGGTCTATATCCCGGTCAATATAAGTCTAGTGAAACTAACCGTGAATCATTCAAAACTCTAATGGATATAACCAAAGATAGATATAACTTCGTAATAGATGGATACAGTCTAAGGAAAAAACGTGCCTCGAAAATCAAGAAAATTTGATTCTCGTTCAGAGGGCGCTACTAGTTTTGGCCTACAGTCGTATAGATGGCGTTGACGGTTTCGTTTGTTATTTAACAATTTTAACGCATATCAGTGAAAGAACATGGGTCAAAATCATAAAAATAATTAATGCTAATAAAAAAAATCATTTATCTATATTTAAATACATTCTATCGTATTTTTATAAATCTTCATTTTTAGTTTTAAAGTGTGTCGACAGATGGCAGTGAATTTACTGGGGTTACAAAATTTACTATGACAGTACCGCTCTAGTATAAGTTACTCTATGATGTAACTAAAAAAGTAACTTGACCGTGACGTCACTTGTGCAGTTTTCATATAAATTCCATATTGGCAAATCGTTTTGAGTGTTCTGAAATGTGTTAACAGCAACAACCGCAGCTGCAGGTGCAGACGATACAGATACATCCTCAGCATCAACCGATACAGATTCATGTAAGTGCAACTTTCATTTAATTCAATGGGGTTGGCCGGTCGAAATAATTAGCAGAGGGCGCCAGCATAGCTTGCCCTGTCAATCCCTAGAATTGTGTCAAATTTTTGTTTTTTTAATGCCCTGGATGCCAGCCCTTTAAGCCAAATATCATAGAAAAAGGGGCAAGCTATGATGGCGCCATCTCTGCAAACCTTTGACAGTTGCCAACCCTATTGAATTGTTTTTTTTTTCTTTCAGATTTACATCCATATCTTGTTAGTATAACTTAAGAACTAATGTTAATTTTGTACATAATATTACAACATTTACAACTATACACGGTGGCTAAAAAATAAGTGCATTTCCGTTGCCAGAGACGTTTTGGGATTATACTGAGCAACTTTTACTATGGGACCAACACTGAAATCGGGAAAAAAAATTGGCTGGTTCATTTATTTTGGCTGGTCCATTTTCTATGGGACTTGGGAGGGTAATTTTTTTTTCCCGATTTCGATTTATAGACTCGAGTTTGCAATATTTAGCAATGTACTATTTTTATCTTCTGTATTGGATAAATAATCCTGGGTCACTGCCTAGTTTAACATTATATTATACACTCAGAATGTTGTTGGCAGTGCATCGCTCATGTTCGTCGAGGCTCATGAAGACAATTCTCAGGCGGTTATGCGAAAGAAAATCGTCTCGATGATACATGGGCAGGCTTAGGGGCAGTACCAACAGCATTCTGGAGGTCACTGCAGAGAGGCTTGAGAATCCTATACTGGCGCATTGGATTCGCCAAGTTATAGGCTTTCTTAAATTTAGAAAAAAGGTATATTCAGGGTGGCTAAAAAATAAGTGCATTCCCTTTGCCAGGGAGGTTTTGGGATTATAGACAGTCCCTTAGACAGTCCCAGTCGGTAGCATCACTCAAGGGAAAATTACATAAGTTGTGGCTTTCTGATGACTTGTGTTGTACTTAGTTGAGTACTAAGATTATTTATTTAGTTGTGATAATATATATATATATGTATATATATATATTTATGGGTATATATTTGTGTTTATATGGATATGTATTGTATATATATGTTTATTTTATATTCTAGATTACAGGTTTTAATTATTTACGTTTGTAATAATTGAACCATAATTTACTTTCTGTTCATAGTGTTCGTTTGTCTATCTTGATCTGTTTATTGTTTCATTCTCAATTGCTCAAAGGTTGACTGGAAGAGATCCCTTATAGGGATAAGTCCGCCTTTGTACATTGTATATATTTATGTTTTTTTATTGTGTTTGTAATCTGTTTTATGTACAATAAAGTGTTTACATACATACATACATTATATAGAGATACTTTTACTATGGGACCAACCACGAAATCGGGAAAAAAACTGTATGAAACGCGTGTGCATTGGTCATTACACACATCGGCTTCCTTATTGCGCGCTCGCTTTCAGCTCGCCAGCGCAATATCGCCTCGTGTGTGATGTCCATTGCAACTTAGCACACTTGTTTTATTTCGTTGCAGGCGGTGGGCGTGCAGCAGGTGCAGCAACAGCAGTTGCACGTGGCCACGTCCAGCTGCCAGACCATGCTGCCCAACATATTGCAGGTACAGTCATAATATTAGTTTAGCACCTTTGCATACAGTCACCTGCAATAATATTATGTTACACAATGATGGCCGCAAACACATCTGACATGATCTTATTTGTAGAGCCGTAAGAGCTTGGTATGTTTAAAAAACGAGAAGAGGTCTTATCTAGAAATCACTCAGTCGGGCACAGAAACATGCTTATGCTGCCCTTATCAACATTGAAAATGCATTCAAAAAGCACATACGTTATGGCAATAAAAAATTTCAATAAATTACCAGACGAACTTCGAAACGAAGAACTATACTCTACCTTCATAAGACGTCTAAAACAATTACTTGTCTCAAAATGCTACTATACAATAACTGAGTACTTCGATGACAATTTAAGAGGCCGTAGTCGATTTTGGAGCAAAAATTTAAAATTGATAGATTTAGTCGTTAAAATTATACACGTTTTGTTACGTAATATCTAAATAACAAGTATTGGTTTCTATTAGCACGTCTTCTCATCTTGCCTTTTAATAATGAGGTCGCGAGCGTGCGTCACCGGTAATATATGAAAAGAAGGGGCAGTTTTAAAAAAATCATCAAAAATTTATGGTGGTAAATTATACAAATTGATGTATAAGAATAGTTTCAGCAAATGTTGTAGATTGTTTAAGTATCAAAATTACGTTGAAATTAAGTCGATTTTCAGAGAAATTGTCATTTGTTTTGGAGTAATTTCTGGAGAAAATTGATTTCGTCTAACTTTAATTTACACTACTTCAAAGTCATAATAATAAAAATGTAGTCTGATAAACGTCAAGTACAGGATATGTGTAATACAAAATTACCATGTTTAGCCGTCCAAACTTTACGAAATTTACAAATAAGAGCGACAAAATCAGTGCTTTACGCGCGTTTACCTAAACGTTCATCAGAAAAGCAAACATTACTAATTTAGTGAGTCTGTTTTCAAAAAATTGATGTGATAAAAAGTAAGATAAGAAGACGTGCTAATATAAACCAGTACTTGTTATTTCAAATAGGTAACAAAAGGTGTACAATTTCACCGACTAAATCTATCAATTTTACATTTTTGCCACTAAAATCGACACCGGCCTCTTAACTATATAATTCAAATTCAAACGACTTGACATTTAACTATATATTTTTTAGTATTTAATTATTAACATTCTAATTTGCTATAATTATAAAAAATATTGTTTGACGATAATTCACCAATGTTATATATTTACTACGAATTGATTATTATTATATATCCACTGTAAGTACCAATTTAAACATATCTTGTTTTGTATAAATTAACTTTTTAGCGACAGTGCTACGCCCTTGCAGGGTGACCATGTACCAAATAACCATGGTTTTTGCATGAAATAAATCAGATAGATATAATTCCGTAATAGATGGATACAGTCTAAGGAAAAAACGTGCCTCGAAAATCAAGAAAATTGTATTCTCGTTCAGAGGGCGCTACTAGCTTTGGCCTACTGTCGTATAGATGGCGTTGACGATTTCGTTTGTTATTTAACAATTTTAACGCATATCAGTGAAAGAACATGGGTCAAAATCATAAAAATAATTAATGCAAATAAAAAAAAACATTTATCCATATTTAAATACATTTTATCGTATTTTTATAAATCTTCATTTTTAGTTTTAAAGTGTGTCGATAGATGGCAGTGAATTTACTGTGGTTACAAAATTTACTATGACAGTACTGAATAAATGAAAGAGTCACATATTTTTGCGGCCTTCGCCGAAGTATAACATATCATTGCAGTTCACTGTATAAATTTCAATGCAAGGAGGGTACCTTTTCTGTGCAGCTGACTGTACGATTGAGTTCATGTCATTGTTGCCGAGGGATGGGAAGAAAGGCATTTTCTGACGAGGTACCTAAATGGCAAAAGGTTCGAGTCAGTAAATGCCTGTTTCCACCGAGGTATAGTGTATTTGGCATACGTTATTGTACATGTACACGTTCGCTCCGCGTAGTGCGCGCCGCGCAGCGGACAGAAATGTAATTTTCACTGGAATCGTACGAACTTCATATTTTCACTGGAATCGTACGAACTTCATATTTTCACTGGAATCGTACGAACTTCATATTTGCCCGCGGGCGCGCGGCGGCCGGGCGTTATCGTCGCTGAGATAAAAATTACGCACTTTGCGTTTTCGATTTACGAACAAAATGCGATCATTTCCGAGCATGTTGTGAGCCTGTGAACTCTACAAGTGTGAATCAATTTAAAAATTATGATTTAGACGTACCAGCATCAAAAATAGACTAGACAAACGTATCTGAACTGTGAAATCGTTCTAAGTGAACTTATTAGACGTATCAGCATCAGCTGCCTGTCTAAAACGAAGTAATAATAATGTTTGAGCAAAATATGATTGTTTTCCAGCTGGGCGGCGGCACCGTGGCGGTGTCCGGGCTGAGCGGGGCCGACCTCAGCGGCGTCGCGCACCGCATCATCCTGCAGCAGCCGCAGCACCCCGCCGTCTACACGCTGCACCACTAGAGGTGCAGGTGAATGTCTAGCGGCGTCGCGCACCGCATCATCCTGCAGCAGCCGCAGCACCCCGCCGTCTACACGCTGCACCACTAGAGGTGCAGGTGAATGTCTAGCGGCGTCGCGCACCGCATCATCCTGCAGCAGCCGCAGCACCCCGCCGTCTACACGCTGCACCACTAGAGGTGCAGGTGAATGTCTAGTGGCGTCGCGCACCGCATCATCCTGCAGCAGCCGCAGCACCCCGCCGTCTACACGCTGCACCACTAGAGGTGCAGGTGAATGTCTAGCGGCGTCGCGCACCGCATCATCCTGCAGCAGCCGCAGCACCCCGCCGTCTACACGCTGCACCACTAGAGGTGCAGGTGAATGTCTAGCGGCGTCGCGCACCGCATCATCCTGCAGCAGCCGCAGCACCCCGCCGTCTACACGCTGCACCACTAGAGGTGCAGGTGAATGTCTAGCGGCGTCGCGCACCGCATCATCCTGCAGCAGCCGCAGCACCCCGCCGTCTACACGCTGCACCACTAGAGGTGCAGGTGAATGTCTAGCGGCGTCGCGCACCGCATCATCCTGCAGCAGCCGCAGCACCCCGCCGTCTACACGCTGCACCACTAGAGGTGCAGGTGAATGTCTAGCGGCGTCGCGCACCGCATCATCCTGCAGCAGCCGCAGCACCCCGCCGTCTACACGCTGCACCACTAGAGGTGCAGGTGAATGTCTAGCGGCGTCGCGCACCGCATCATCCTGCAGCAGCCGCAGCACCCCGCCGTCTACACGCTGCACCACTAGAGGTGCAGGTGAATGTCTAGTGGCGTCGCGCACCGCATCATCCTGCAGCAGCCGCAGCACCCCGCCGTCTACACGCTGCACCACTAGAGGTGCAGGTGAATGTCTAGCGGCGTCGCGCACCGCATCATCCTGCAGCAGCCGCAGCACCCCGCCGTCTACACGCTGCACCACTAGAGGTGCAGGTGAATGTCTAGCGGCGTCGCGCACCGCATCATCCTGCAGCAGCCGCAGCACCCCGCCGTCTACACGCTGCACCACTAGAGGTGCAGGTGAATGTCTAGCGGCGTCGCGCACCGCATCATCCTGCAGCAGCCGCAGCACCCCGCCGTCTACACGCTGCACCACTAGAGGTGCAGGTGAATGTCTAGCGGCGTCGCGCACCGCATCATCCTGCAGCAGCCGCAGCACCCCGCCGTCTACACGCTGCACCACTAGAGGTGCAGGTGAATGTCTAGTGGCGTCGCGCACCGCATCATCCTGCAGCAGCCGCAGCACCCCGCCGTCTACACGCTGCACCACTAGAGGTGCAGGTGAATGTCTAGCGGCGTCGCGCACCGCATCATCCTGCAGCAGCCGCAGCACCCCGCCGTCTACACGCTGCACCACTAGAGGTGCAGGTGAATGTCTAGCGGCGTCGCGCACCGCATCATCCTGCAGCAGCCGCAGCACCCCGCCGTCTACACGCTGCACCACTAGAGGTGCAGGTGAATGTCTAGCGGCGTCGCGCACCGCATCATCCTGCAGCAGCCGCAGCACCCCGCCGTCTACACGCTGCACCACTAGAGGTGCAGGTGAATGTCTAGCGGCGTCGCGCACCGCATCATCCTGCAGCAGCCGCAGCACCCCGCCGTCTACACGCTGCACCACTAGAGGTGCAGGTGAATGTCTAGCGGCGTCGCGCACCGCATCATCCTGCAGCAGCCGCAGCACCCCGCCGTCTACACGCTGCACCACTAGAGGTGCAGGTGAATGTCTAGCGGCGTCGCGCACCGCATCATCCTGCAGCAGCCGCAGCACCCCGCCGTCTACACGCTGCACCACTAGAGGTGCAGGTGAATGTCTAGTGGCGTCGCGCACCGCATCATCCTGCAGCAGCCGCAGCACCCCGCCGTCTACACGCTGCACCACTAGAGGTGCAGGTGAATGTCTAGCGGCGTCGCGCACCGCATCATCCTGCAGCAGCCGCAGCACCCCGCCGTCTACACGCTGCACCACTAGAGGTGCAGGTGAATGTCTAGCGGCGTCGCGCACCGCATCATCCTGCAGCAGCCGCAGCACCCCGCCGTCTACACGCTGCACCACTAGAGGTGCAGGTGAATGTCTAGCGGCGTCGCGCACCGCATCATCCTGCAGCAGCCGCAGCACCCCGCCGTCTACACGCTGCACCACTAGAGGTGCAGGTGAATGTCTAGCGGCGTCGCGCACCGCATCATCCTGCAGCAGCCGCAGCACCCCGCCGTCTACACGCTGCACCACTAGAGGTGCAGGTGAATGTCTAGCGGCGTCGCGCACCGCATCATCCTGCAGCAGCCGCAGCACCCCGCCGTCTACACGCTGCACCACTAGAGGTGCAGGTGAATGTCTAGCGGCGTCGCGCACCGCATCATCCTGCAGCAGCCGCAGCACCCCGCCGTCTACACGCTGCACCACTAGAGGTGCAGGTGAATGTCTAGCGGCGTCGCGCACCGCATCATCCTGCAGCAGCCGCAGCACCCCGCCGTCTACACGCTGCACCACTAGAGGTGCAGGTGAATGTCTAGCGGCGTCGCGCACCGCATCATCCTGCAGCAGCCGCAGCACCCCGCCGTCTACACGCTGCACCACTAGAGGTGCAGGTGAATGTCTAGCGGCGTCGCGCACCGCATCATCCTGCAGCAGCCGCAGCACCCCGCCGTCTACACGCTGCACCACTAGAGGTGCAGGTGAATGTCTAGCGGCGTCGCGCACCGCATCATCCTGCAGCAGCCGCAGCACCCCGCCGTCTACACGCTGCACCACTAGAGGTGCAGGTGAATGTCTAGCGGCGTCGCGCACCGCATCATCCTGCAGCAGCCGCAGCACCCCGCCGTCTACACGCTGCACCACTAGAGGTGCAGGTGAATGTCTAGCGGCGTCGCGCACCGCATCATCCTGCAGCAGCCGCAGCACCCCGCCGTCTACACGCTGCACCACTAGAGGTGCAGGTGAATGTCTAGCGGCGTCGCGCACCGCATCATCCTGCAGCAGCCGCAGCACCCCGCCGTCTACACGCTGCACCACTAGAGGTGCAGGTGAATGTCTAGCGGCGTCGCGCACCGCATCATCCTGCAGCAGCCGCAGCACCCCGCCGTCTACACGCTGCACCACTAGAGGTGCAGGTGAATGTCTAGCGGCGTCGCGCACCGCATCATCCTGCAGCAGCCGCAGCACCCCGCCGTCTACACGCTGCACCACTAGAGGTGCAGGTGAATGTCTAGCGGCGTCGCGCACCGCATCATCCTGCAGCAGCCGCAGCACCCCGCCGTCTACACGCTGCACCACTAGAGGTGCAGGTGAATGTCTAGCGGCGTCGCGCACCGCATCATCCTGCAGCAGCCGCAGCACCCCGCCGTCTACACGCTGCACCACTAGAGGTGCAGGTGAATGTCTAGTGGCGTCGCGCACCGCATCATCCTGCAGCAGCCGCAGCACCCCGCCGTCTACACGCTGCACCACTAGAGGTGCAGGTGAATGTCTAGCGGCGTCGCGCACCGCATCATCCTGCAGCAGCCGCAGCACCCCGCCGTCTACACGCTGCACCACTAGAGGTGCAGGTGAATGTCTAGCGGCGTCGCGCACCGCATCATCCTGCAGCAGCCGCAGCACCCCGCCGTCTACACGCTGCACCACTAGAGGTGCAGGTGAATGTCTAGCGGCGTCGCGCACCGCATCATCCTGCAGCAGCCGCAGCACCCCGCCGTCTACACGCTGCACCACTAGAGGTGCAGGTGAATGTCTAGCGGCGTCGCGCACCGCATCATCCTGCAGCAGCCGCAGCACCCCGCCGTCTACACGCTGCACCACTAGAGGTGCAGGTGAATGTCTAGCGGCGTCGCGCACCGCATCATCCTGCAGCAGCCGCAGCACCCCGCCGTCTACACGCTGCACCACTAGAGGTGCAGGTGAATGTCTAGCGGCGTCGCGCACCGCATCATCCTGCAGCAGCCGCAGCACCCCGCCGTCTACACGCTGCACCACTAGAGGTGCAGGTGAATGTCTAGCGGCGTCGCGCACCGCATCATCCTGCAGCAGCCGCAGCACCCCGCCGTCTACACGCTGCACCACTAGAGGTGCAGGTGAATGTCTAGCGGCGTCGCGCACCGCATCATCCTGCAGCAGCCGCAGCACCCCGCCGTCTACACGCTGCACCACTAGAGGTGCAGGTGAATGTCTAGCGGCGTCGCGCACCGCATCATCCTGCAGCAGCCGCAGCACCCCGCCGTCTACACGCTGCACCACTAGAGGTGCAGGTGAATGTCTAGTGGCGTCGCGCACCGCATCATCCTGCAGCAGCCGCAGCACCCCGCCGTCTACACGCTGCACCACTAGAGGTGCAGGTGAATGTCTAGCGGCGTCGCGCACCGCATCATCCTGCAGCAGCCGCAGCACCCCGCCGTCTACACGCTGCACCACTAGAGGTGCAGGTGAATGTCTAGCGGCGTCGCGCACCGCATCATCCTGCAGCAGCCGCAGCACCCCGCCGTCTACACGCTGCACCACTAGAGGTGCAGGTGAATGTCTAGCGGCGTCGCGCACCGCATCATCCTGCAGCAGCCGCAGCACCCCGCCGTCTACACGCTGCACCACTAGAGGTGCAGGTGAATGTCTAGCGGCGTCGCGCACCGCATCATCCTGCAGCAGCCGCAGCACCCCGCCGTCTACACGCTGCACCACTAGAGGTGCAGGTGAATGTCTAGCGGCGTCGCGCACCGCATCATCCTGCAGCAGCCGCAGCACCCCGCCGTCTACACGCTGCACCACTAGAGGTGCAGGTGAATGTCTAGTGGCGTCGCGCACCGCATCATCCTGCAGCAGCCGCAGCACCCCGCCGTCTACACGCTGCACCACTAGAGGTGCAGGTGAATGTCTAGCGGCGTCGCGCACCGCATCATCCTGCAGCAGCCGCAGCACCCCCGCCGTCTACACGCTGCACCACTAGAGGTGCAGGTGAATGTCTAGTGGCGTCGCGCACCGCATCATCCTGCAGCAGCCGCAGCACCCCGCCGTCTACACGCTGCACCACTAGAGGTGCAGGTGAATGTCTAGCGGCGTCGCGCACCGCATCATCCTGCAGCAGCCGCAGCACCCCGCCGTCTACACGCTGCACCACTAGAGGTGCAGGTGAATGTCTAGTGGCGTCGCGCACCGCATCATCCTGCAGCAGCCGCAGCACCCCGCCGTCTACACGCTGCACCACTAGAGGTGCAGGTGAATGTCTAGCGGCGTCGCGCACCGCATCATCCTGCAGCAGCCGCAGCACCCCGCCGTCTACACGCTGCACCACTAGAGGTGCAGGTGAATGTCTAGCGGCGTCGCGCACCGCATCATCCTGCAGCAGCCGCAGCACCCCGCCGTCTACACGCTGCACCACTAGAGGTGCAGGTGAATGTCTAGTGGCGTCGCGCACCGCATCATCCTGCAGCAGCCGCAGCACCCCGCCGTCTACACGCTGCACCACTAGAGGTGCAGGTGAATGTCTAGCGGCGTCGCGCACCGCATCATCCTGCAGCAGCCGCAGCACCCCGCCGTCTACACGCTGCACCACTAGAGGTGCAGGTGAATGTCTAGTGGCGTCGCGCACCGCATCATCCTGCAGCAGCCGCAGCACCCCGCCGTCTACACGCTGCACCACTAGAGGTGCAGGTGAATGTCTAGCGGCGTCGCGCACCGCATCATCCTGCAGCAGCCGCAGCACCCCGCCGTCTACACGCTGCACCACTAGAGGTGCAGGTGAATGTCTAGCGGCGTCGCGCACCGCATCATCCTGCAGCAGCCGCAGCACCCCGCCGTCTACACGCTGCACCACTAGAGGTGCAGGTGAATGTCTAGTGGCGTCGCGCACCGCATCATCCTGCAGCAGCCGCAGCACCCCGCCGTCTACACGCTGCACCACTAGAGGTGCAGGTGAATGTCTAGCGGCGTCGCGCACCGCATCATCCTGCAGCAGCCGCAGCACCCCGCCGTCTACACGCTGCACCACTAGAGGTTGGTTCAACGGGGACTGCTTCGTGGCCACTCTACCCGATATGCTTGCGACACGGCACCGCAAACTATGCGCCACCTGCTGGACTGCCCCGCGTGCTCGCACTCCTGCTCTGAATCTGACCTGAGAGACGACACGGTCACGGTGACGGGCTATCAGCACCGCCGCTTTCTGGGCATCCACTGTTTAGGGGAACCTCGACACGAGAGAAGATGACCGCTAGAGGATCGTTCACTTATTATTACTTCACATAGAGAAGCCATACCAAACAATGAAATTGCCGCAATCGCAACCTGCAGGCGAGGGGAGCGGGCCAGGAATCACGCGACCAAAACGTCGCAAGCGCCGTGAAATTCATGGCGCTTACGCGTTTAGGTCGCGAGATTCACGCTCCGCTTAGACTGGGCGTTTTCTAAAATAAATATTGAACACCTGATTCTCACAGATCCTGGTATTTTTGGGTTATTTCGACTCGGAATCACAAGCATATTCAATCCAGATGATTTAAAAAAAATGTCCCAAAAATTTGTATGGAAATTGTACATATATCCACTACATACTACACCACGCACATTGATTTGTTTTCTCTTAGGGCGTCCTACCTGCAGTGCCAGTTTCACGTGATATTTTTGGAACAACCTCGCACATACAAATGAAAAAAAAAAAACACTAAAACGTGACATAATGGAATGGACATGTTGGGACATCCTTTTTTAATGGCAGGATGGAGAATGCTCTCGATTCTGAGTATGTCCAGATTTGAAAGAATCAGGTTTTCAATATTTGCTGAAATCGTTTCGTTTCGAAATCGTTTCTCTGCAAATGATTGTCATTTTTGCTAGGCCCCTAAGAAGCTAGTCTAAACACTTTTTGATACACCATTTTACATGGGATCAGTTTTGATATTATACAATATAAAAATGGCATCCGACAGAGCCGTTCGTAGAGTTTTTTAATGCAATAAACAGTGACATTATCATAAAATAGAGGTGATACCAGCATTACAATTTTATATTACAATAGTAATTCAATCAAGACTATTCTGTGCCTATTTACATAGTCCGTCTAAACTAACTTTGCACCGATTTTAACGGAACAAAGTGAGGTGTCATGTTTTCATAGAAATTCGACATTGATTGCCATTGCCACACTGTAATTACAAGTGCCATGCAGAGTTAGATTGGTCCGACTCCACAACATTCACGTGTTCAGTTATTGGCTATTGCGAAGTTCGTTGTGGGAGAACTGAATGTCAGTTGTCGTTAGTCCATATTGTGTTTACTGATATACCACAAAGCCGTACACATACACGCACAGACAATATACCTTTTACATCAGTATATACATAAATGTAGTAATAATTAGCCATATCACATTAATGGTTATTACAAAGCCCGTAGTCCACTGTATAGAGTTAAGGACTTTCCTATAGTATGAATTTTCTCAAATGATTTTTACGCCTAAGACCCTAATCTGTTAAACAAAAGCCATTTGTACAGCCACAGGCTAGGGCCGAGTACCTGGACAATGGTGGACTGATTAAATTTTTTTTTTTTTTTTTTTTACTTTATTTAGAACACAAACAGTCACATATACAAATGGGTTTGAAGTACAAATGTACTTAACATACTTAAGAAAACAGACCTGGAGGTTCATTAGTAAGTACATAATGTTAACATACACACTAAATAGCAGAGATAAAAAGGAGATAAAAGAAAAACATGAGCCTACGGTTGTCCTACCGGAAAGCCGGAAAATGGATGAAATGGTACTCTTGCGCTGCGTGTGCCTGCACAGACCGCTTAAGACCTTATCTTTATAATTAATAAAACAGGCTTATAAACACAATTTATATATAAAAAAAAAAGAGTTTTTGTTAGAAATTAAGACTTGCTCTCATTATTTTAAAATTTTCATCTGTAAAAACTTATTGAGTCCTTTTTAGAGAAGACTCAACGTAACACAAGAAATGTTTTCTTCACAATGACACACATAATTTTTTATTTATTACGAAAGTCCTTATTGAAAAACTCGAAGAAGGCAGCGATAGCAAGGGATCCTAATGGCCCAAGTCCCTAGCCCTAACTTATCCTAAGACAAGGATGTCTGTTACCGTGAGACCTAAGGTAACAGACGGATTCCTATTGGGAAGGAATCGGGTAAGTGGATGGATACTTGCTGCCGATCACTCAGGCTCAAGTGACCGATTAAGGCTGAAGGTGTCTTATGCCACAGCAAGGGTACCTAAGAACTAAGAAATGTGGGGGAAGGAATCCTCTACTCTCAGAGAATCGCCCTGAGCTAGCAGAGGTTTTGAGTGTGGAGGTAGTGAAACACCAACGGACATTTGGTATCTGATTTATTTACAATGTTCCTATCTATTTATACAATCTTCGTCTACAGCACACATACGTAAATTATTTTCGTGTACTGTCCGTGTAAATTGCAACTAGTGCCGGCTTATGCCCTAGTTGCATAGACGCGAGTCAGCACGAGTCAGTACGATGCGGTTACGAAATCTGTTGTTTAAACACCATTGTTTTTTTTTTGCAAGCGGTCGGCTCCCGTTGGCAAAGCAACGTCGTTTAAAAAGCAACTGTATCGTGGTAGTATTAAGGTTTAAATTTATGTTATATATATGTTTTGGTAATATAGGGCGATCGACCACCTCAATGTAGGCGAGCGCTCATATTATTACATAGATTTGAACCTTAATACTATAACGATACAGTTGCTTTTTAAAGGACATTGTTGCTTTGCCACGTGGCTAATACGGGTGTTAACCGCTCGCATGAAATAAATAATGGCTTTTGTTTAACAGATAAGGGTTTTAGGCGTAAAAATCATTTGAGAAAATTCATACTATACCTATTCTATTTCTACAAGCAGTGACGAAAATGTTAGCTGTTCTATAATCTGTCAATAAAGCTAGTGGAAACTGCCAAAATGTACTTAGATATTTTGTTTATAGTAGTTTTGTAATCTAATAGAGTTAGACCAAGGTAAGTTCGCAACGATTTTGATAGCTTAGACTGTGCAAGTGTTATTTTAAACGTCAAACTTCTATGAATAGAAATGTGACGTTTTCAATCAAAACTTACCATAAGGACGAAAATTGCTTGTATCTTCATACGAAAAACCTGTTAGAGCATCCTTATGGCAAGCGACAATGTGGTACCTTTTGCTTGAAAACGACACAAATTATGATGTTTTAATAACACTTACACGGTCTTCTAACTAACTTAGTTTAGTCCAACTCTATTAAAGAAATATTGAATATATTTGTCAGTACAAGGAAACATTTTATTTAACACGAGGTGAAGTCGTGATTAGTTTAAGTTAAGAGCCTCTTAAGAGCAAATGCCCTGTTTACATAGTCATGTAGTATAACTTAACGTAGTGTTCATTAAGCAATAAATATATTTTATAATATGCAGTGTGTTTTATTACACACCGTTAAATAATACCTGCAATAAAAAAATACAGGATTTACAAATGGCAGACACAGGGCGGACACGCTATACATCAAAAATCACTTGCGTTTCTATGTGTGAACGGCTCGTCTGTACACGCGTCATGCGTCATAGTGTGAGCAAGTTGCTTAAAAATAGTACTGAGAGTACGCCAGAAGTCCGCCAGATTTCTGTCGCGGGGCGAGTTGATTCAAGTCGGGCGAGGCGGTGCTGGGCCATTCTGTATAATACTATTACTTATTATTCTGTGGCAAAGAACCTAGGTCACTACACAGGTGTAATTCTGTGGCCCTAGTGAAAAAGGGTACAAGTCTCGCGCAACTTATAGGTGTAAAAGGGCATAAGTGTTATTCACACCCGCCCGACGCACGACACTGCCCGAGACGTGTACCCTTTTTCACTAGGGCCACATAATTTTACTTGTATAGTCTGCATCTTCTCAAATGATTTTTTCGCCAAAGACCCTAATCTGTTAAACTAAAGCCTTTGTTCCTTTTAAGCGTGCGTGTGCCCATTGTTGGTGAGCGCATGCCACTCGCTGATACACAACGGTTACGCGCTCACCAACAATGGGCACACGCAAAAAAGGAACAAAGGCTTTTGTTTAACAGATTAGGGTCTTTGGCGAAAAATCATTTGTGAAGATCGACATGTGTATATACTATTTTATACTATAACAGCCCATCGTGTGCGGCGCGTCATCGTGAAACCGGAATCATTATTAAAACGTGACGCGACACCGTGTTGAGTCGATCAAATTGTATTATTTTATATGACCAGAATCACACTATGAACACCCAACGCGACATCACGTGGGGTGTTCATTAAATCTGTTCATATAAAATAATACAATGTGATCGTCTCGACACGCGTCGCGTCTTGTTTTAATAATTCAATTCCAGCTTGAATTCAAGTCGGAATCCACGGTTGTGGTAGGAAGGTCGGATTCGGATTGGGCTGTAGCTGTGCGCGTCAGTTGATAGTTGACGTCTTTGGCGGTCAAACTGTTAATGTCTCCTGCTTCAAAAATTCTGGTGCTGATTGTACAATACATTGTACGTACAATCGGGCATTCCTGGTGAACCACCTTAAGGGCAAAAATCGTTTTAACGTCTTGCAAACGGTCAGGTGATGTCATAAAAGTGATGACCAATGACACTTAAAAATGAGGGTTTTGAAAGAAAAAGGTTAGCTCAGGTAAAGTTTATTGCAGTTCATTGTCTGTGACGGATTTGCAAACTAATATAAGGAATCCAAAATGCATCCTAATTAGTTATCTTAACTGTCCTTATACCGATATCGGTGTCCTATCGGTGTCTGTTGTCTTATACCGATTGTGTCTTACATGTTTTTACCCTTTTCATTATTAACCCGTGGAGCGCCCTATTGTCACCAGTGTCAGTAGTTAGTATAGGAGTTCCATACTCCATCGGTGTGGGTACTCTGGCGCAATAAGCCAGGGCCGCCGGAAGGAGTCACGGTAGAATCTCGGGCATCCCATGGCTCCTTCAAAACGGTAAGGCGGGTGACGCCGGAGTGGCTTTTAGTGGGTATACCTCCTTTCCTCCTCTCTAAAGGAGAGAATGGCTGCAGGAGGGAGTCCCACATATCCCCCAATGGCTCTCCAGGCCGGGGGAATGGGTAACGCATTTTACCACTCCGTCAAAAAAAAAGGAGTTCCATACTACTGTGAAACTGGGGCGCTACAGGGGTTAACAAAGAATCCTAAATGCATCGTAATTGGTTATCTCTATGCGAGGCGGAGTATAGCTCGTATCGTAAGGATCGAGGTAAAAAAAATCTGAAGTGTTTCACCGGGAATGTCCCCAAATGTACGTGATAGGTATATAAATAAAAAAGCAGATTACTAAAAATATCAATTATTATTACAGTACAAGTACCGACAAATTAAATCAATCTTATTTGCATTTCTTCCATAATTCCAATAATATAATAGATACAGCGACCGGATACAATTATTTATCTTATCATTACGAGTTTTCTAATTCTAGGAACAAATTTAAATTCGAGGAAATGTAAAAATATATTTTTTTTGTATGCCGAGACTAAACTTGTCAAATCACTGTTAAAAAAAATTACAAAAATACATAAGAAAACGAATAAAAAACTTAAATATCGTGATACTAAATCATCGACATCGAAAGAGATGCTGACCGGACCAAGGTCGCGGTCCGGTACGCCAGTGTTTACAGATTTTCTCTAAAAGCTGATGTCCTTCTGGACATTAGCAGTCTTTATGTGTTTCTGTAAATATAAGTTATCTTTACTTTCCTAAATCACCCTCCACACTCGTGCGCGAAGCCGCGAACGCGAGTGTGGAGTCTAGTTCGCTAATCAGCGAAATCGACCACACTTGCGTTCGCGGCTTCGCGCCGCGTAGTCTGGAGCGACTTATGGAATAATAGTACATTATTGCAGAGGCCGGGAAAGGGCAATTCGTGGATGAGTTTAGATTTGCTATTCCTGCCGAGGCATATTTAGTGCTTTTCTCCAAACATGCGAGGAAATAAGGTAACATAATTATTATTTAAGCATCAAGCATAACTCAAATCGAACCTTTACATCAAAAATTGACATTTATGTGTAGTGGGTGGTTTAAAAATGTGATGTCTACCCCAAACTTTAAATACACTTTTCGTCGGGTAGTCACACAAATCTCTGTTTTGACATTTTGCTGGGACGTCAGTTAGCCGTGACCACGACCAGTGAAACTTGTCTCGGGACTTCCGGTTCGAACGCCATCTTGATAGTAGCCTCGTGATTAATTCCTTTGTTTTTTGCTCATTAATATTGTTTAAATTGTTTAAAGTGTAATATCGATCGTGTTCGAAACGCGTAAGTTTTAAATGTTATACTGTATAGTAATGTTTTTATTTTTATTTGATTTTGACATAATGAACATCTTTCCATCATAGTTTTCATACAATAAGGCAAACATTTCCGAGCATATTGGAGAAAAACAACATTATATAGGTACAATAAATTCTCTCGTCGGACATTTTAACATCTCAACAAAAATATTTTCGTTAGGGGGTAACTGTCAAAAATTATACATATACAATATACCTACACTCAAGAGCACTTTTACAATTAAATTACAATTAAAACAGGGCACTTTTTTATGCCAATACCATACAAACCGATCAGTTTTCATTTCTCTCGAGTGTAGACTAGAGATGCATCGGATATTCGGTTACTATCCGGTATCCGGCCTATCAGGCTCTTATTTTGGCACATTCGCGGACACGAATGCTATAGCTATCTGGCCGGATACCGGATAGTAACTGCTTGATTTCGGAGTAAACAAATTGGATACCGAATATTCGGCCGAAGGTCAGGCCGAACATTCGGTATACGCCCAAACAACTATCCAATGCATCAAGTCAAGTCAAAATATTCTTTAATCAAATAGGCCTAGCAAGAAGCACTTTCAAATCTCTAGTGCAGACTCTTGACCACGTTCACACTTTGGCACATAATTAGATATATTAACATAAATTGAAATACATATCATACACTAAAGAAAAAGTGACCAAGTCCACTCACTGTCACTGTCAGTTTTTTTAATTTATAAATTCTTAAAATAATTTGATTTGTTCCCTAATTCGATATAACATGTTGCCGATCGCTGCTACACACACGCCTGCGTACCGGACACGAGGCACCGAGAAATAGAGCATACAGCTAACAAAACCACCCTAACTATAATTATAAATTAAGATAAGGTTTGGGCCCGAACACATTTCCCAAGTCTTATAAAATGGTTAATAGACCTGTACCGCTGGCTATATTTTGACCCCTAGGTTATAAAAATATTAAAGTCAATTCTGTTTTCGCTTATGAATACTTTGTTAAGATGTAAATCTTACATTTTGTTTTGTGTCATATATATAATTTGCTTTTCTAGTAATTTGTTATTTTGTGGTAATTATTTTTTATTTTGAATTATTTTGGAGAAAAAAATATTCGAGAGAAAACATGTAACTGTGTTGCATTTAGGATAGTGTTTTTAGTGTGAAAACATAGTTTGTGTCAATTACGTCCACTGCAATCTGATACTATGTCATAATATTCTAAATGACACAAAAAAAAATTAGAGTTAAAAAATATTACTTAGGTCGAATTTAATCGTTTAAATAGGTCCATTAAATGATTTTGTGTCTTATTAAGGCATAGCTTCATAAGATATTTGATGATTTTGTTGTAACAGGCTGTCACCGTTACAAAAGAATATTAAAGATATTAGAGTTTACATCTTATTAATTTGAAATGCGGGATAAATAAGATGTATGAATTTGTGTCACTTGCATCCACTGCATAAACAAATATTACAAAAATATTATTTGCGTTCAAACGAAGCTAGCGGGCGGTCTGAATGGGCAACGGAGGCCGTGCAGGGTGGGGCCGCGGCGTGACCTTGCCGTACGCAACGCATGTTTACTTCGCCTGTGCGCCAAATTAACGCAACTTATTCAAAGAAGTTACGCAAACAACACAACAACAAGCAACAAGCAAGCAAAGAATGCGTCGAATTATCTTTTACCTATTTAAAACTCATAGGTATTGTACAATGTCACCATTATGCAAAAGAACTGTAAGTACATGTTTGATTTGCGAGCGAGCTGGCAACATTGCGCAGGGAAATCTTAAAAATATCGCGTTTACGTGAACGCCACATACATTTGTGACAGTGATAGGGAAAAGGTACCCCTAAAGTAAAATTTGGTTATTAATACCGTGACTTTCTTTCATTCTTTGATAAAAAAAAATTGCTATTTATGCAACAAGTGCGGAAATCATCTTTACGCACGTGTATCATACAATGTTTTACTATGCATTGTGCGAGTAAATAAAAAAACATAAGTAAATAAATAAGTTTAATTATTAAAAGGAGTGTTTTAAATCGACACGAGTTGCGAATTACCTATTCGCACGTGTATCGTACGTTTTACAGTACATATGGCCCTTTAAACTTTCGACATATGCACGGTAAGTGCTCTTTTCCGCACTAGTGCGAGAAAGTAGCACCATATGTACTGTAAAAAAAAAATTGAAAACAAAAAGCACTAGTGCGGAAAAGCAGTACTTTCCGCACGATATGGCTCCGTAGGAAACGCACTTTTCGAGCACATGCATTGTAAAAAAATATATAGGACTGTATCTCCTAAACCATGCGTTGTAGCGCAAAAATAATAAAATTTTCGTTCCCCTTTATGTAACCCAAAAGTAATACATGAAAAATACAATGAAAAAAAAAGAAACAAAATCTTTATAGGGCTGTATTAGCTGTATCTCCTATATCGTGCATCGTAGCGCAAAAATAATCAAATTTTCGCTCCCCTTTAAGAAGCCCCTAATTAAGATTTAAAAACGCAAAAAAGAAAAAAAAGAGGAAAAAATCTTTATAGGACTGCATCTCCTAAACCGTGCATCGTAGCACAAAAATAATCAAATTTTCGTTCCCCTTAAGAAACCCTTAATTAAAACCTTTAAAAAAACCAGGAACTATTTATGCAACAAGTGCGGAAATCATCTTTACGCACGTGTATCATACAATGTTTTACTATGCATTGTGCGAGTAAATAAAAAAAACATAAGTAAATAAATAAGTTTAATTATTAAAAGGAGTGTTTTAAATCGACACGAGTTGCGAATTACCTATTCGCACGTGTATCGTACGTTTTACAGTACATATGGCCCTTTAAACTTTCGACATTATAGGGCTGCATCTCCTAAACCGTGCATCGTAGCACAAAAATGATCAAATTTTCGTTCCCCTTAAGAAACCCTTAATTAAAACTTAAAAAAAAAACCAGGAATAAAACTTTATAGATCTATTATAGCTATATATATAGATATAATATCTCCTAAACCGTGCGTGGTGGTGCAAAATAATAAAAGTTTCGTTCCCCTTTATGCAACCCATAATTTATATTTAAAAAAAAAACGCAAAAAATTTAAAAAAAATCATTATAGGGCTGTATCTCTTAAACCATGCGTCGTAGCGCAAAAATAATAAAAATTTCGTTCCCCTTTATGAAGCCCCAAAGTAATATACTAAAAACACAATGAAAAAAAAGAAAAAAAATAACAAAAAAACTTTATAGGGCTGTATCTCCTAAACCGTGCGTGGTAGCGCAAAAAGAACAAAATTTTCGCTCCCCTTTACGGAACCCCAAAATAATATACAAAAAACACAATGAAAAAAAAAACAACAAAAAAAAATCTTTATAGGGCTGCATCTCCTAAACCGTGCATCGTAGCACAAAAATAATCAAATTTTCGTTCCCCTTTAAGAAACCCTTAATTAAAACTTAAAAAAAAAACCAGGAAAAAAAAACTTTATAGAGCTATTATAGCTATATATATAGATATAATATCTCCTAAACCGTGCGTGGTGGCGCAAAAATAATAAAATTTTCGTTCCCCTTTATGCAACCCATAATTTATATTTAAAAAAAAAACGCAAAATTTAAAAAAAAATCATTATATCTCTATAATCTCTTAAACCATGCGTCGTAGCGCAAAAATAATTTAAAAAAACCCCTTTAAGAAACCCGTAATTAATACTTAAAAAAAAAAAACCAGGAAAAAAACCCTTTATAGAGCTGTATCTCCTAAACCGTGCGTGGTACCGCAAAAACAATAAAATTTTCGTTCCCCTTTATGCAACCCATAATTTATATTTAAAAAAAACGCAAAATTAAAAAAAAAATCTTTATAGGGCTGTATCTCCTAAACCATGCGTCGTAGCGCAAAAATAATAAAATTTTCGTTCCCCTTTATGCAACCCATAATTTATATTTAAAAAAAAAACGCAAAATTTAAAAAAAAAAACATTATAGGGCTGTATCTCTTAAACCATGCGTCGTAGCGCAAAAATAATTTAAAAAACCCCTTTAAGAAACCCGTAATTAATACTTAAAAAAAAAACCAGGAAAAAAAACTTTATAGAGCTGTATCTCCTAAACCGTGCGTGGTACCGCAAAAACAATAAAATTTTCGTTCCCCTTTATGCAACCCATAATTTATATTTAAAAAAAACGCGAAATTTAAAAAAAAATCTTTATAGGGCTGTATCTCCTAAACCATGCGTCGTGGCGCAAAAATAATAAAATTTTCGTTCCCCTTTATGAAACCCCAAAGTAATATACAAAAAACACAATGTAAAAAAAAAAAGAAAAAAAACAATAAAAAAATCTTTATAGGGCTGTATCTCCTAAACCATGCGTCGTAGCGCAAAAATAATAAAATTTTCGTTCCCCTTTATGCAACCCATAATTTATATTTAAAAAAAAACGCAAAATTTAAAAAAAAAATCATTATAGGGCTGTATCTCTTAAACCATGCGTCGTAGCGCAAAAATAATTTAAAAAACCCCTTTAAGAAACCCGTAATTAATACTTAAAAAAAAAACAAAAAAAAAACAGGAAAAAAAACTTTATAGAGCTGTATCTCCTAAACCATGCGTCGTAGCGCAAAAATAATAAAATTTTCGTTCCCCTTTATGAAGCCCCAAAATAATATACAAAAACACAAGAAAAAGAAAGAAAAAAATAATAACAAAAAAACTTTATAGGGCTGTATCTCCTAAACCGTGCATCGTAGCGCAAAAATAATAAATATCCGTTCCCCTTTAAGAAGCTCCTAATTAAGATTTAAAAACGCAAAAAAAGAAAAAGAGAAAAAAATCATTTTAGGGCTGTATCTCCTAAACCGTGCGTCGTAGCGCAAAAATAATAAAATTTTCGTTCCCTTTTATGAAACTCCAAAGTAATAACAAAAAACGCGATGACAAAAAAAAGAAAAAAAAAACAACAAAAAAAACTTTAGGGATGTATCTCCTAAACCGTGCATGGTAGCGAAAAATAATCAAATTTTCGTTCCCCTTAAGAAGCCCTTAATTAAGATTTAAAAACGTAAAAAAGAAAAAGAAAAAAATCTATATAGGGCTGTATCTCCTAAACCGTGTGTCGTAGCGCAAAAATAATCAACTTTTCGGTCCCCTTTATGTAACCATTAATTTATACAAAAAAAAACGCAAAAAAAAAGAGTTTTTTTTTATAGGGCTTGATTTCCTAAACCATGCGTCGTAGCGCAAAAATAATTAAATTTTTTTCGTTCCCCTTTATGAAACCTCAAAGTAATATACAAAAAACACAATGTAAAAAAGAAAAAAAGCAGAAACAATAAAAAAAACTTTATAGGGCTGTATCTCCTAAACCGTGCGTCGTAGCGCAAAAATAATCAAATTTTCTTTCCTCTTTATTCAACCCTTAATTTATATTTAAAATAAAAACGCTTTCACTAAACTGCTGTAACTCGGAAACTTAGAATCCACAAAGGGGACTTTACTAAATTATGACACATATTAAAGCCTGACCAGTAATATATCATTCTCATGTATAGGGTGACAGTTCAGTATAGTATGAAAAAATATTGTATTTAATGAACATCATCATCAATGTAATTAATGTTGCTTGCCACGCTTAAACATAACAAAAATCACAATAAATTGCGTCTTAAAATAAACTTAAAAAGTCTACTAAAAATCGAAACAAAAGTAATTTTTAAGTCGCTGATGTGACATTCTCAATCAAAAGGTAGGTACCACTTTGTCGTTTACTATAAAGACGAAATTTGATTATATCTTTATACAAATAACCTGTCAGAGAAAGTGGTACCTTTTGATTAGGAACGTCACAAATGTTGGTCAGTATGAGGAGTGCAGCCTACAGTTTATTTTTAATTATATTTATATACCTACTACGGTAAGATTGATAAGACAATGTAATTATGCCTCCGAATGAAATAAATACACTGTATCGCAAAACTAAGTGGCGAGACAGCTCATAATGCCATCTCTTGGTTGGTCTTAACAAGGGTAAAGGAGATAGTATTAAGATCTCAGTCGCCAGCTGATATTGCGGCAAGTATAATAAGCACCCCACCCGCGTAGGTACCCTTCCCCGCGCACGCCCTTCTTGCTCAATTGAGTTTTATTTTGCCAGATAGTCAAAAAACCGTGGATCAAAATGACCCAAATTATGAATGATGTCTCAATGTGGTATTATAATATTGTAGACGTAAACTTAATAATATGAATTTTTTTTTGTGGCAGATACAGGGTGTTAATTACAAAAAAATTTTTTTTAAATAAAAGCGGTGGATGAATTTGACACAGATTTGTTTGAATAACATATAACAATGTTCTGTAAAGTACAACACTTCACTTACCGACTCTAACATTTTTTTAGGCGTTTTAGGATCAATATTAGGTATTTATTAAATGCCATTATACCCGTGGATGAAAATGACACAAAATGCGTGTGTACGTCGGAAGCCACTTTGCCTTTACAGGGAAACAAAGAATTTTGTCTCTAATATTTTTTTTACAGAATGCTGATTAAAAACAGAAATACCTAAATTTCTACCTAAGCAAATACCTAGGATGACACAAAATATTATTTTTAGGTTTAGTATATGGTCTGGAAACTATATATAAAAAATAAGCAACATTAATATTCTTATAACCTCAGAAGTTATTGGTACAGGTCTATAAGGCCGCTAACTGGACCGCAAGCGCGGAGAATGCGTTTGATGTCGTACGCTGCTTGTAGCGTCACGTTTCAAAGACACTGCTAAATTCCCGTGTGTGACGCTGTACGCACTGCAGGGCTTTGAACCGGTTTTTTTGAAAAACCCGAAATATCGCAATATTTTTAAATATTTTATGCTCTTTACGTAGGACTGAATCATGCGTTTAGGTAACAACTTCGTATTATTAGATTGTCCAATTAAAAATGAAATAATCAACCAAAGAACGAAAAAAAAACGTAATAATACCGGTATTTTTTGTATGAAGAAAAAGGCCGGTTCCGAGCCTTGGTACGCAGCGAAGACCAAGAGCACCTAGAGACCAAGGCATTATTACTAACACCATTGCAGAAGAGTTGCAAAGTATAAGAAAAAGATTGTGCTCCCATTTTAACAACATACTTGACATAGCACTTGGCATGAAAACTTAGCGTGATCCGACTCTGGGTGGCACTGTATGACGCCATGTTTTATTGTGACTGGATTGTCATGCGTCCACTTTGACAATCGTTATCCTATGAAACTGTAACTTTACTGACTACACTTGACAAACTTCAGAAGGCAAGGAAATTGCCGCGCGAAGCAGCTCGGTCGGCTCGCGAGGCGGCTCGTTCTGTATGGACCCGTCAAAACACGATTTTTTCTTATACTGGCGTTGTAGCATAGTAGGATTTTTATCGCCTGTCACGTTCTAACAAGTACGTGTGTGCGAAAGTGGCAGACATAGTGGCAGGCAATAAAAATGCTACCGCCGCTGGAGTTACATGTTACATGTACGTATGAGTAAAGAGGCGAATGACAATGTGACAGTATTGACAGGTTTTTTTCTTGCGCCTGCATTCGTCTTGCGACTCATCAAATATGTAAATGCGGCTTAAAATCGTACAGTTCTTTACAACGGACTCTTTGCTAGATCACTGCGTAGCAACCACAATTTTAGATGGTGCATGTACAGTCGAAGGCAAAAATATTGATCCAGACAAATGGCTCAAAAATATGTAAACACGACTAAGGTGTAAGAGCGTACACATATTTTTGAAACTTTGGGAATGTATGTATATATATTTATGCCCTTGACTGTACACTGCGTATGGGCCAAAGCACAATTACACGATGCGACATCGTGTTACGTTGCGGTTTGCGACGTCGTGTCGTGGAAATCTAAAGTTTTTTGACTCGCACACCTTTTTTTAATGTATATAAGTACAATAATTAACAAAATAAAGACTATTATTAGCAAAATGATTGTCCGGGTTGCGTAAATTCAGTAAATGTAGCCGTTTATACAAAGAGAATAACAAAGTCAATGCGCATCGTAGATTTCCACGTCGCGACGTCGCATCGTGTAAGTGCTTTGCGGACGGGTCGTGAAATTTCGCGAAGCCCATATTCCACAAGAGCGTGATGCATTCATAATATCAACCAGAATTGTCATCCTAACGTCCAAATTCAACGAATGAATCTTAGCTTCACTACAAAATTAAGAGATAAAGAGACAAAGACGCCTAGTCTTACTAAGATGGCATATAGTCGAGAAATTCGGACGGGCACCGCCGTGGCGGGGTGGCCTAGGGGTTCATGGCGTTAGCCGCGATAGCTAAAGACGCCGGTTCGAATCCGGCCTTCACCACTGGAGGGCTTCGTCACTTTTTCTTTAATATATGACATCTATTACAGTTTTTAATTTATATATAGTAGTGTGACTACTTACAAAAAAAAACACAAATCAAAATATTTAATAAGATAAAGAGACATTTAATGTGACTTTTAATGTGAAATAAATGAAATGACAATGTGTATGTGAAATAAAGAGACTTTTAATGTAAAATAAATGAAATGACAAAAACCGCTATAATGAGTTAGGTAAATCAGTGCCCACGCCATTGCGCTATTTGACTTAATTCCGCGTCGACAGGTGGGGGGACCGTAACCTACCACATGGCGACGCACAGTGCCATCTACATCAAGTGTTTGAAGCACGAATTGTTCCTACACTAAGCCACTCCTGTACAATATGATTGCTAGTACAGAGATCTCGGTCACAGCGTGTCGGCGGGGCTGATGTCCACCTCCACCAAGCGCGCGGTTGGCGCGTCCACACCGCGCGCGTCGGACCGGGGCGCGTCCACACCGCGCACGGCGGACAGGGGCGCGTCCACACCGCGCGGCAGGCCGGCCGGCAGGCGCACGTCGCGGAAGTAGCGGTGGAGGCGCGCGTTCTTGGCGCTGATGCGCTTCATGGGGTCGTACACTAGCATCTTGCGGAGGAGATCCAGGCCCAGCTCGTCCAGGTTCTGTACCTGAACATGAAGGTTCAAAATCTGATACAAGAATAAGGGATCAAATTATTACTACTCGAATATATTAAGTTACAATAACGCAGCGTCCTATGTAGGCGAAAAACACGCGAACGCGATGCGAAGCGAATTAATACTCACGTGGTTGTGCAGGTTGAAAGTGTTCCAGTTGGGGAAGGAGGGCTTGTAGTCCGGTAGTGACGTCACGCCCGGCCAGATCTCCTCCGTCGGTGTCCGCAGCATCCTGCAAGTACACATTATGCATTCAGGTTATACCTATAGGTCGTTTGATTTAACAACACGAGTCCCACGGACGCGATATCTACTAACCCCCTTATTCATAAACGTATACTAAAGTTGACAAGCCGCTAATAATAGTTTGTCCCTTTCCATCGTACCAATACGTCGGAAAGGGACAAACGATTATTAGCGGCTTGTCAACTTTAGTAGACGTTTATGAATAAGGGGGTAATAATTTACTAAAAAATATCTTCTTACTTTTTTCCTTGCACTATTTTTACATGTCTCTGTTTAGTCCGATGATTGACCGGTAGAGAATACCATTAGGCATTAACGCAGCGTCTTACGTAAGCCATAGAGTAACTTATAGAGTTATATCTATCTTTGCGTAAGCGAACAACTCAACAAGGATTGATTCACCCCGCTCCGCATCGCGTTCGCGTGTTGTTCGCTTACGTAGTACGCTGCGTAAATCCGTCATTTGTACATCATTTTGGATATTGTGCAATAAAATTTAAATTAATAAAATATTTCAATTTTTTTTTTATGTGCCACTTTTTTACTGTTGATAGGCCAGACAAGCAGCCTTACCAGCTTGACACTGACATATTCGCTTGCGTGTGCGTAACTTACTTTCTATGCATCTCGCTCTTACTAGCATATTAGTGCGAGCGAGATGTATAGAAAGTAAATTACGCAGACGTTAGCGAATGTCAGTGCCAAACTCGTGGTAGCCGTATAGGTATAGAAAATAGCCAAAAATGACATATGTACCTAAAGATTCGGAAAAGCTGGTCGATTTCAGAATCGCCCTGAAACAGAGGTTTCTTGGAGGACATCTCGGAGAAGATGCAGCCGATAGACCACATGTCCACTGGACACGAGTACCTGGAAATAAAACACATGAAATGTAAAAAAAAACTATTTTAACACGCACAGAATAAATAATCGTATTATGTACAAAAGTTTCACTGTAACAAAACGCGTCTATTACGACAGATATGACCGCAAGGTGGCGCAAGCGGTACGCGGCAATTACTATGGCTAGACACCAAAATTGGTGTGGGCCGCGTGTACTTGTAGAGACGCGTTTTCGGAGTGAGCCACGCCTGACACGGGCTTTTCTCAAATGAACTTTCCTTTAGATAATAGGCGCGAACAGAACGAGCCGCCTCGCGAGGAAATTGCCGCGCGAAGCAGCTCGGTCTGTGGAGACGGAGATGTGCCTCTCCCGAGGCAATGCGGCCGCTGCACGTCTACACAGACCGAGCTGCTTCGCGTGGCAATTTCCTCGTGAGGCGGCTCGTTCTGTGTGGACCCGCCTATCATCAGCAAAGGCAAATACTAAATAAGCAGGAATTTGGTATCAGGGGGCGCAGCAAGATACAGTCAAGTGTCCGATTTCGGCCGGAATGGTGCATTTTTGGTCTTGGCAGGGTATTGAAGCTCATAAAGTCATCATCGGGCCTGAGTCTAACCTATAATTTTTATTTGTTATTTAAATGCTATTGTAAAACTTTACAAGCCTCAATTAGTTAATCTATGTTTTATCTCTTTCTTACACATGTGACAGATTAAGACAACCGATATCAACCTTATGAACTATTAGCGTGTGAAGACGTGTCTCGTCCTCGACATCGCGCCCGTATGCGAGTTTGCCTCGGACGAGTCACGTCTTGACTCCCGTGTTCACACTGTGTTCTAGTGTTTAGTCTCCCTGGTGAAGTGTACTGTGTAGTGTTAGTGTAGGGTTACGCTCACCTCTGGCTGCCGAGCAGCACCTCGGGCGCGCGGTACCACAGCGTGACCACCTCGTGCGTGTACACGCGCACCGGCACGCCGAACGCGCGCCCCAGACCGAAGTCTGCCACCTGCACGGACAACACATAATCAATCACAACACATAATGCTATATTTAGATGATTACGGTTACATTCACTAGTATTTATGTTTCGGACTCGTCGGGAGTCCTTCCTCAGGCGCTCGTGCCCGCGGCGGCTGTACTCCGTGCACTGCCCGCGCCGCCCGCCTAGTCGCTCGTTGCGCGCTATCAATATCGCAATATCTCCCACACCCTAGTGGGCGGCACCATTGTCATGCACGGAGCGAATTAGGTTTCATTACAGTTTCATTCAATACCTTCAATATCGAAAATAAGCATACCTTTATGATGCCAGTCTGGTCAATAAGCAGATTCTGCGGTTTCAAGTCACGATGCAGGATACGTCGACGGTGGCAGTACAGGATGGCACTGTTGATCTGATACAGGTAACTCTTCACTATGTTAGGGCTCATCATCTGTTTACACAAAAAATAATGATAATGCCATCCGTTTATAGGTGCGGGAATGATTTCGTGTAATTATAACTTCGTTTATTGTAAACTAGTTACCAAACTATGAATTAGATGGTAAGCTCCGAAACTCACAGGAGCCCGAACTGAAGAAGAGTGGACCACGACAGACCTCAATGGAAATAGCTAGAGGAGGCCTTTTCCAAGCGGCACACTGAGCTACGAGACATACTCTAACTCAGAATAAAAGGTGCTTAGAAATGTTTATATAGTTTCTATTATTATAGCCAACGCCCCTCCCGGCTCGCCGGCTCGACAACTGTTTAAATACTTTAAATCATTACGAATAATGACATTACCATCGCAGTACATTTTTAACATCGTGAAGTTCGTTCGAAGAACCAACTTCAACTTGTTTCCTCTTAGGGCGGGTAACCTAAGATGTTTACGAAACAGGAACAGAGGGACGCTCGAAACTACCAACTTCAGACTGACCAAATCTATGCCAAAACGACCTATGCTATGGGCCCAAAAATATATAATTCTATCCCTGAAAATATAACTGTGATATCACATGATAATGTATTTTATATTAAATTGAAGAAATGGCTAATTGAAAACGCCTTTTATGACTTACAAGAATTATTGGAAATGTAGAATATAATATAATATGATAGTATTTATTTGTTAATTACATTTTTGAACATGTGTAAATAATTTTACTTTTATTGTTTCGATGTTGAAATAAATTGAAATTTTAATTGTTATTCCACTAATTGTAATTGTATTTTGTATTTTGACGTATAATGTATGTGTATATTATTAATAAATATGAATATGAATATGTGTAATCGTAAACAGACGGACGTATAAAATGTAAAATTTTATGAATAAATAATTGAATTGAATTGAAAATGAATATAGTTTTTACCTATTATTCTCGTGCGTGAGTCCATACATCATAAGCGACTACAAGTATGGACTCACGCGCAATAACGCACCCCTTGTCTGATGGGTAATAGGTTTTATTGACGCTTTGCCACAGATCTCTTATTAGACCGCATTTGGAATAAGCCTCAATTGTTTTGGAACCCCCTTTATTCCAAGTATTCAAATGCAATTGAAATGGTGAAGTCGTATGAAATGCAAAAAATAATGAAATTCTAATATATTTTCACATCACCTATTCGAAAAGGGGCTTTTTCTTCCCCGCTAGGAGGGATCAAAGTAGCACTTTTCTTCCCTGCTAGAGGGGATCAAAGTAGCACTTTTCTGTACTAGGACATGATTTTTTTCTTTTTTGTATACAATATCTTGAGGTTAAAATAATATTTTGGAACATAACAATTTGCTAGGTATAGGTATACCTACTGATTTATTATTTTTAAGATAAATATGTAGGAATTACAAACGTTGATTCTGTAAACATATAAAATTTTTAGCCAGAGATAGTATGTCTGATTCTCACGGAAGTAGGTATGCCACAGAAGTACTTATTCCTTTGAAAATATGTCGGTCAATATAGTCCGGAATTGAAAAAATATGTTTTTTTTTGCTTACTTGTTCTTCCGTTTATTCAGACATCCGTAAACAGAACATTATCTTTTATACAGATTAGATCGCGATTTAGGTTTCGAAGCCATTGCGTATTTTCAATTTTGCGCGAGCGCCACGTGACACGACTATCGTGCGAGCCGAGCGGCAGCCCACTGCCATACACCTTCCCGGGCGGTGCGCCGGCCAAATATACCTAAACTGCGCAGTGACACCCCCCTGCTATAGCGGCTACAGAAATACATCATCTGTGAAAATTTCCACTGTCTAACTATCAAGGTTCATGAGATACAGCCTGGTGACAGACAGACGGACAGCGGCGTCTTAGTAATAGGGCCCGTTATTACCCCTTTTGCCTCAAAAAAAAAAAAACATCAGTACTTACCCTCCCGGAGCCAAGGGAGTCCATGTATTTCTTGAGGTCCATGGAGAGGAACTCGAAGATGAGGAACAGCCGCGACTCCTCCATCAGCACATCTTCCAGTTTCACAATGTTCGGGTGATTCAGTTCTTTCAGTAGGGATATTTCTCTGTAATATAAAAAAAAACAACACCATAAATAGTTAACCATTAAATCAACAGAAAACATGGAAGGTGTGTTCAAACCTCCTCCGCACTCAATAGTAGCAATGATTTTGGTTAAGAAAAAATACAAACACAGGGTCGATGGTTATGTCCAGTATTTTGGATGTTGCCGAATTAAGGGTTAAACTAGACTTACTAATAGACTGCCACTGTGGAAGTAGCTCATAAGTTACACAGTGAATGTCTAAAATATTAAAAAAAAATTGTTTGTTTTTACTTTCATCTGCCATTGGCTTTCTTAGCCATAATCAGATTGTATGTTTCTATAAATTTCTTTTTCCAGATGGTGGTCCATTAACCACCATTGACACCATTCCTTTTACGTGAAGAGAGGGGGTGGGTTATTCTCTCTGGACTAGTTCCAAGATCTGCCACCTTTTGAGTCTTGTGATGTTATTGGTGATGTTTAGTAGGTCTCTGGCGAGTTCTTTCTCATGATTTGTTAGCCTTTTGAAATAAAATTATGAAAACGAATTATATCGCGTATATTGAATCGCGTGTTTTCATAGTTTTATTTCATGAGTAACTATCGCGGTAACCGAAGACAATATTATTGTTAGCCTTTCTTTATATTTCTTTGAAAAGCTATTTACTTCTTCTTTGATGGTTGGTATATGTAGTCATGTATTTCCGTATTTCGGGCAAACCAGGGTGCATAAGATATTGTTCTGAGAACAATATTCTGGAATCTTTTGTTTTAAAATGAAAAAAATATCATTACTTGGCAGTTGGCATTCCTACTAAACAAATTGACAGATTTTTGCAGCATAATATACATAAATGTTGCATAAAGTAGGATGGATAGAACCTAGTCTTGTAAATGCAATTCATTTACAACTTCGCATGATAACACAATTTAAAAGTGCTTGTTGCTAGGCCTATTTGAATAAAGAATATTTTGACTTTGACTTTGAAAGCAGAAGGGCATCCATAAGTGTTGAACAATAATCGGCTTCCTAGCACACCCAACAGAAAAAGAGTCCAATTCTTTAAATAGCATTCTATTTGAATTCTCCAGATTATTTTTGATAAATGCCAAACTTAAGCAGTGGCAGATTTGCCCTAAGGCCCAGGGAGCCCAGGCCTAGAGCGGCAAGACATTAGGGGCTATTGTAGGGATACGCCCTTTTTTAATTCTTAATAATATGGTTCAATTTTGCATAGAATATTTTACAGTCATAACTTAACTTTTATCGTTACCGTGAAATCCGAGTTGGTATTTTAAACAAACACTTGAAATTAATAACCAAACTAACTTTGCACAAAAATTTATAACGCAAAAAGCTTTATGACATTGAAATAAAGTTCAAATTATTTTAAAAATGAGTTTCTTAATATATTGGTTTACTATATCAGCTAAACTCTCCAAGTGGTGTATCTAGAATTTCAAATAGCAAGGTCCACTTAAGATATGAAAAGAAATAAAGCTGTTTGAATTACCGTGAGACACAAGAATGGAATTTAACCACTTAAAATAGAACAATATTATGTTTACATATAATGCTAACATGGAAAGGGAGCCTCTGACATGTTACAATCGCCTCCCAACATTTGCTGTAGCTTAAATATATTAACAATATATTTGCGAAAGTAAATTTTCGAAACAAATCAAAACAAGAAAAATAATTGTATTCAAAATAATGCATTTAGACTCTAATAAGAACCTTTTTTAACATTCTTCCCTTCTGTGTGTGCCTTTTTTTTTTGTTGCGGCTGTGTGTAGTGTGTGTTTAAACCAAACAAAAGAATGAACATTTCTGAAAGTATAAGTTTACAAGTTCAGTCATGTTAAAAATAAACAATCAAAAACGCAACCAGTTAATCTTGCCTCACAAGAAAGTAGAAGTTGTGCTTGTAGTACATTTGTCCTACTCTTCTACCGATCCGAATGATACATACGCACGCTTCCGACTTTAGTCTACATTTTAACGACCAAGAAAGGAATAGAACGTATCTCTCTTTAAAACAAGATTGAACCTTTTACCAAGGAGCATTTTATGCCACTCGAGGGGTCACTATCTTTAAAAAATTTAATTCCAAGACCGAAACTCATGACTTATATTCTCAAAACGCCTTTCCTAGTCTGGAGCATGTACATAATTAACGGGACGTTAAAATAAAAGAAGCTTCTATAATGAAGTGCCAAATAAATTGATTTATTATAATGGGTGCTGAGAAAGGAGCGCCTAGTAGTTACTACAGGGCCCGGGGCCTAGGGCAGCCAAGACTGCAAATCCGCCACTGAACTTAAGTAATCATGTCTAATTACAATTATTGCGCACAAAGATTATCTTAAAAAAATGTGAAGAATTATGAACTTTTTTAGGTTGCATAGCATGCATTGATACACATAGACTAAATCATGTCTAAATGGTGGCATCTGTTACCTTTTACGAAGCTTTTACAATGTAAAGTTCCTTTAACTGCTAGCCACATGAAAACTTGCCAAGACAAATGCAATTTTGAATTGTCAAAATAAAAATTCAAAATAAAATGGAATGGGAGACATCTCGGTGGCTAAAGGTTAAAAGAAGTAGAAGTAACCACCTAATGCCAGTTAAAAAGATGAAGTCGGATGTTTATGTGAAATCATGTTAACAATTTTTGTTTTGTACAATAAAGTGATTTACTACTACTACTACTACATACTTTGTCTATAAGTTATTACTTTTACACATGTTCTAGTTTTCCCCAGTTGATTTTAATACCTTGTTTTCCTACACCTCAGACATTCTCTGAACAAACTATACTAGGACAAATCCAAGGATACCATCCCACCCATTGATTTAGATGGCAGTCCATCTACCATTTGTCTAGATAGCAGTCCTACTTCTGGCAAATATAATGGCAAAGACAGTAGTGTTTTTTTTTATTTGACTATGGTCTAAGTGAAATCCTTGCAAGGAAATGATGTTGATTCGGACACATGCTCCATAGGCCAGACAACAACCTGGCCAAACAGGGTCACCACTGGCAGTAGACGGTCGGGGAGGCCTTGTTCTACATGGAGGCGATCAGTTGAGAAGGAGGCTCGATCAACTGGACTCGACTGGAAAGAGCTGGAAGTGGGTGCTCAAGATTGCGACAAATGGAGAATTCTTCTGTGAGCCCTATGTCCCTAATGAGGGATAACAGGAATGCATCATGTAACTAAGTGTACTTGGATGAAACACTTCCATTACTAGCTTTCCAAGCAATTCTAAACCACGTTTTATCAATATTGCTGTGTAAACATATAAACAAACTTGCATGTCATTTCATAAGCTATTAAAACAATACTTATGTCAGCTTAATCATTTCATTTTGCTTACTTTGCAAATTAAGCATAAACAAAAATATTTTGCTTATAATACGATCTAATTCTAACGCTTATTACTAAAATATTTGTTTGAATTGCATTGGATAAAATGATAGATAAATGCTCGAGTTGAACAGGAAATGAAATGAGTTAGGTTAGGAAAACAGAACACGAATTTTATACGGTTAGTTTTATATGTAGACGTTCGAAATGTAACAGAGTTCTGTGAATGTTTTTTATGTAATTAGGGGATGTAAACTAACCTGATCGCGGTAGAGGGTATGCCCTCATCATCTGCTTCCAACCTGATTTTCTTCATAGCCACAAACTGGCCGGTCAATTTGTTTTTTCCCTTGTAAACCACACCGTAAGTACCTTCACCAATTTTCTCTATCTTAATGAAATCTTCCATTTTGCTAAATAAAAAATTCTAAGCCTATAAAAAACGTCAGCTTCAGATCTAGAGACAAAGCAATAGATCTCTTTTAATTTTACGAGCACATGGATAATTTAGTACACAAACTCGATTTCTAAAACCGCAATTCTATTTTTATGGTTAATATCCCGCCAATTCTTCTTGTTTCTGATAATTATTGCGGTAACGTAACGTACTCGAATAACGACTTCAAACGAAAACTTTTTAAAATTCTCTTGACGAGCAGTTGGTTTGTGTTCGCCTAACAGTGTTGCCAACTCGGATTTTGAAAAAATGCTAGACTTATTTCTAAATTATGCCAGAATTATGCTAAATAATTTTGGAATGTGCTAAAAAAATGCTAAACAATATATTGGTACGTAACTAAAAAATGAGGATCTTCCAGATAAATCAAACGATGCTCTTTCTAAAAATTTTACACAGTCAAACCAAGCTAACTTTGCCCCGACTTGGTTAGCTAATGCCAAATTTCTTTAGCCCCCTCCACACTCGTGCGCGAATCGCGGCTTCGTGCCGCGTTTCGCACACGAGTTTGGAGTGGGCCTTTGAAATGTGACGTTTGTAGTGACTCTCCACACTGTAGCTGTCGATGCATTACCATACCATAGATAACACAAAACAGATTAGTGAGTGTCTAGACGAAACAATTTTACGTACCAATCTGATTAGATTGACAATTTAATTGCTAACGCGTATGAAAAAAAGAAACGCAAGGACATTGTCTTGCCGGTTTCACTATGTAATTGTGTATTATAATTAAATTTCTTATCAAAGTGACAATTGTGTTTTCTCGTCGAAAACTACAACATAATAACAATATTTCACCGTTTTAAGCAAATTTCTGACTGTGTCACTATTAAGGTCCACGTACACAAAAATACAAAAGCCAGGTGGTTAAGGTCTGTCAGTCTGCACCGACGTACCGACCTACCTTACAACAAATGTCATGTGATTTTAAATAACTGTTGACTATCACCTAGCACCACCTGGCACTAAGGTCGCGGTGCGGTGTGCTAGTCTGTTACGGTTTATAATAGGGGATATTACTGAAATGTTCTGCCACCAGAGTGCAGCACTAGCCTTTATAGTAAACCATAGAGTAACTTATACATACTGTAAACCTTACATACCAAAACTTATACATACCGGGAAACACGAATCGGAAATTTCGCTATCAGCCTTTTTATCGTTCAAATATGCAAGAGTGAAAGAGATGTTAGATAAAGAAATTTCGATTTTCTTGTTTCGCGATAGACCCTCATATTGCGGTACTGGCGCCACCTACGCAGTTTAGCGTAATATTCCCTATTTCTCGTATGTATATAATTTCCCTTAGCCCCTATCCACACTCGTGTGTGGAGCGGGCTTTTGACGGTTGTGTCATGGAATATCTATCATTGCCAAGTAGGTTTCAAACTTGGCTTAGGGACATAATTCACTTCATTCACTAAATTGTGCTAAAAATTATGCCATGCCAAATGGAAAATTTCGATGCCAAAGGGTATGAAATTATGCCAGATCTGGCACCATTTATGCCAAGTTGGAAACACTGCGCCTAAATGTTACCATATGAACCGTAAACTCCGTAAAGCCGCTACAGACTACGCGGCGCGAAGCCCCGAACGCGAGTGTGAAGTCGATTTCGCTGATTAGCGAACTAGACCCCCTAGACCCCACACTCGCATTCGCGGCTTCACGCCGCGATTCGCGCACGAGTGTGGAGGGCCCTTAACAAATACCATACTAAAGATATAGTTGGTCAAACCAAAATTAAATTGTTAGTAAATAAGAACAAAAAAAACTATACTCATCCTTTTTTGGGTGATAGTACTAGTGTAAGACAAAGATAGTATGATTCTCTCTGTCTATGTTTGAAATGAGACAGTCCTTTGACAGACTCGCATTCGCGGCTTCGCGCCGCGATTCGCGCACGAGTGTGGAGAGGCCTTATTGGTCTTGACTTAGGCCTCATATTCACGAGCGCTTTTTCAACGCGCGTTAAAAAAGCGCTTCAATCTGCCCGCACGCTAAATTCGATTTAAAGACCAAGGCTTAAAGTTGAAAATCCAACAACGCTTGATAAAAAGCGCTAGCGCCATCGTGTAAGGCCCCATACGCACGAGAGCTTGAAAAGCGTTGCGTGTGTGATGCACCCATAAGTAAGAGCGAGAAAGCGATATCTCTTTCTCGCTCTTTTTAAGCTCTCGTGCCAATGGGGCTTTAGGGCCTTAGTCATTAGTATTAGTTTAGAGTAGATAGATAAAATTGCAATACCCTTACAGGGTGTCATGTTGTGATACATTATCGATTAAGAACATCTGTAATTTTACCAATGTGAAAGCAATAAATATATATATTATTATTATATAGCAATAAATATATATATTATTATAATATATAATATCATGTGTATAATGAAAACAAAACAAGATTTTAATATTTTTAATAAATTAACATTTTTACAGTTCGTGCCTCTTTTGAAATAACAAATAGCAAGCAAATATAAGAGGCACATCTCGTTTTCCTCGAATTTTCCTTATAATAATAATATACGGGTTTGGATATTTTGGTTTGTTTATATATTTTCGAAAACAAGACAAAAATGTAAGTATAAAAGAACAAAATATTATTATACTCTGGCACAGCCACTTTGTTGGTAGAAAAAGGCGGCAAGTTTAAAAAATGTAGGCGCGAAGCGCGCGAAGGGTAGGTTCTTTATTGTCAACACCACGTTGGATTAGAAATGTGCCGGGAACTCTATAGTGGTCATGGAGGCCTTCTCCAGCTCGATCACGGTCTGCTTCTCACCCAGCTGCACGCGGATCTTCCGCGCTTGCTCCCTGTGGAATCGCAGTGAAGTAAGATTAGCGATCAGTTAAATACCTACTTACCTACTAGATCAGATACTATTTACTTATTTAATAAAATACAGAGTATTCTTACTATAATCATAGCCCCGCAAAACTCAATAAAAAGTTTTGACTGTGGGGTCATTAGTCTCTAGTAGTTTCATATGTACTTAACTTATTTAACTTAATTATATAGTAGTGCAATTACTACAATATGTTGTGGTAATGTTATTAACATAGATTTAAATGTAGACTTATAATTTTCACATCTTATGGCTTCGGGCAAACTATTAGTCACATTTCGCAAGAAAGAACAGGAAGGACCATGCGCGCCAAGTGTAAATTTTGATCGAATTTTGTAGATTTTTTAGGGTTCCGTACCCAAAGGGTAAAAACGGAACCCTATTACTAAGACTTCGGTGTCTGTCTGTCTGTCTGTCCGTCTGTCACCAGGCTGTATCTTATGAACCGTGATAGCTGGACAGTTAAAAATTTCACAGATGATGTATTTGTGGTATTTTCTATAAAAAGGGACCTTATTGTCGATGGCGATTACGCCATTAATATAAACGATGCTCCGATATAAATACAATGCCGCGCGACGCTGTGCGGCGTAAGCGCCATCGTAAGGTCCCTTTTTATAGAAAATGCCCCATTTCTGTTGCCGCTATAACAATAAATACTAAAAACAGAATAAAATAAATATTAAATTTTTTTCTTCTTTCTTTTGTTTATAGTGTAGTGTCACATAATAAATAACCGAGTAAAGTTAGATTAAAAGTCCTAGTTAGAGGTTACAAATGGGAATTAATTGTATCGAGCGAAGTGTCATAATTCGTGTATCGGAAGCTTATAAATCAAGAACTACATACATTTTTTCCACGTCTACGAATATCAACGTCTCTTAGAAAAATATGATCATAATATAAGGAGATCTTTCGCCTTCTGGCGGCTCCGTGATGTTTTTTTTTTTTTTTTGGCAACTCGGTGGCAAACAAGCGTACAGCCCGCTTGATTATAAGCAGGCATCGTAAACTGCGAGCGAAATCCATTGAAGTACTAGGGTTGTTACTTGTCAAGTCAAGTCAAAGTACGTCATTTAAATGGATTTCGCTCGCAGTTTACGGTGCCTGATTATAAGCTATACTAGACCTGTACCAATAACTTCTGAGGTTATAAGAATATTAATGTTGCTTATTTTTTATATATAGTTTCCAGACCATATACTAAACCTAAAAATAATATTTTGTGTCATCCTAGGTATTTGCTTAGGTAGAAATTTAGGTATTTCTTTTTTCAATCAGCATTCTGTAAAAAAAATATTCGAGACGAAATTCTTTGTTTCCCTGTAAAGGCAAAGTGGCTTCCGACGTACACACGCATTTTGTGTCATTTTCATCCACGGCTATAATGGCATTTAATAAATACCTAATATTGATCCTAAAACGCCTAAAAAAATATTAGAGTCGATAAGTGAAGTGTTGTACTTTACAGAACATTGTTATATGTTATTCAAACAAATCTGTGTCAAATTCATCCACCGCTTTTATTTAAAAAAATTTTTTTTCTAATTAACACCCTGTATCTGCCACAAAAAAAAATTCATATTATTAAGTTTACGTCTACAATATTATAATACCACATTGAGACATCATTCATAATTTGGGTCATTTTGATCCACGGTTTTTTTACTATCTGGCAAAATAAAACTCAATTGAGCAAGAAGGGCGTGCGCGGGGAAGGGTACCTACGCGGGTGGGGTGCTCATTATACTTGCCGCAATATCAGCTGGCGACTGAGATCTTAAGAGCCAACAGGAGGTGAGCCCGTTTTCAATTTTGAGATTTCAAGTTGAATATCGTCGTCGCGCTGACGGGGGCGGTACCGCGTAGCTAGGGACTATCCCAGTGTGTGTGGTGCACGCACACAGACGCGCACGCATTTTGCGCTCCTCGCCGGCCTCCGTTCGCGCGGCGCGTCGCGACACTCGCGGCCCGCTACGCCATAGCTATGCATACCACATACCACGCTATACCCAGTTCTTTTCTTACAGATTTATTCTTCGATTATAGCTCGTTCGCTCGCTACCACCACTAAGCGTTTGCTTATTCCCTGTTGTTGTGATTAACTCCTTGATTTTAAGTAACTGAATTCAATATCCTTCTACGACCTGCAATCTAATTAACATTTCGAGGTACAGAAGAGTAAAAAAACATAACAGTTTTATTAATTGTCCGTGTTTTATTTATGAGTCAGATTTTTATAAAAATAGGTATGTTTGAAGAGCTAATTCTGGTCGGAATAAATATGAAACCCCAATTTGGGACAAAAGTCTAGTCTACAAAACTTTCAAGGTGGTGAAAAATATAGCGTAAGCTGTTCGCATAAAAAACCGCAAATCGATGTACAGGTTACCCGTTTGGTACACGTATACTAGAGGTCAAAACAAAATTTCCGACCCGCAGTTCCTAAAAAAATTCCCTTAGGAGGGGAGTGCTGAAACCTTTTTTTTTGTATATATATTTTTTAAACCTATCGGTTTCTTCTCTTATCTATCATACGAAAGGGCTTTTTGAAGCGATTCTGAAAATATACCACATCATTACATTTTAGCCATTTTTAGGGTTCCGTACCTCAAAAGGAAAAAACGGAACCCTTATAGGATCACTTGTGCGTCTGTCTGTCTGTCTGTCCGTCTGTCACAGCCTATTTTCTCCGAAACTACTGGACCAATTAAGTTGAAATTTGGTATACATATGTAAGTTTGTGACCCAAAGACGGACATGTAACGTAAATAAATGAATTTTAAACATGGGGGCCATTTTTGGGGGGTAAATGAGAAAATTAAAAATAAAGTATTTCAAACTATATCGTGTTATATATCAAATGACCGAGCTCATTGTGAGAATCTCTAATACATTTTTTTTATAATTTTAGGATAAACAATTTAGAAGTTATTCAAGAAAATAGGCAAAAAATTACCATTCCCCCCCCCGTTATCTCCGAAACTACTGGGACAAAAATTTTGAGAAAAATACACAAAATAGATCTTTACCTAAAGATTACAGGAAAATCTATTAGAAATTGCAGTCAAGCGTGAGTCGGACTTAATTACTCAGCTTTTAATCCGACCCCTACGGGTTTTTTAAAGACTCGCACTTGGCCGGTTTTTCTTAAATTGAAACAAAAAGAATTTTTAAAACATACCAAGTTTGGGCTCCTCCAGATACGATATGGCTGATTTTTTTTTGTACAATATACCACAAATGATACGTGATATCCTCATATCGAACCCCAAAAAAGCAATTTTGAAAATAATTTTATTTATGTAGTTTTTTTTTTTCAATACAAAGTGACACAGTTCTACTTCAATACCTATTTTACGAGACTACGAGACTTATGGAACTGTACTGCAGATACGGTACATATTAATCATACAATGATACGTAATATCCATATAACCAACGGTAAATACCTCTTTAACTTGACCCCAAACTTGGTATGTTTTGAAAATTCTATTTGTTTTAATTTACAAAAAAAAATGCTAAAATATAATGATGATACTTTTAGAATCGCCTCAAACAGCCCTTTAGTATGATACCACACACGATAGGTTTTAGAAAAAAAAAGTTTTTTTCCATACAAAAAAAAATGTTTCAGCACACCCCTCCTAAGGGATTTTTGTTAGGAACTGCGGGTCAAAAATTTTGTTTTGACCTCTTAGTATGCGTGTGCCAAACGGCTAACCTGTACATCGATTTGCGGTTTTTCATTGAAATTGGGCTTGCACGGCTGCCACTAATAGAGATACTAATTCCTAAAAATACGTATGATATGATACCTCATTGGATTCGGAATGATGTCTAAAAAAATGTATTCGAAGCGTTTATTCCCACATAAAAAAAGTTCAAAAGCTATTAACAAAAAACGGCCAAGTGCGAGTCGGACTCGCGCCTCGCGCACTAAGGGTTTCGTACCATTACGCAAAAAACGGCAAAAAAACGTTTGTTGTTTGGGAGCGCCATTTAAATATTTATTTTATTTTAATGTTTGGTTCATGTATTCAGATTTGTGTATGAAAATGTGAAACTATTATTTCTAAAATAAATTATTCGTCCCTAATTTACACAAAATGTATACCAAATTTGATCTCATAGCAACAGATAGGTAGAAAAAGAGGCAAACTGGACCGCAGAAGCCGACTTTTCCCCTCCCTTTTTGGGGGGTAGCCAGGACTTAATCTCGTAGCTAGTGCGTCAGCTCAGCTTTATATGAACCAAGGAATAATAAATAGTGTTAAACGATATCTTCTGAGGCCAAAGTGCATACTCACTTTACTTACTTCTCCTACTAAGAGGCAAATCGCGACTTTGTTATGATTTATCGATCTTATCACATCACTAGATTATCGACATTCAATGTCGACTATTGCCCATCAATTTTCTGTCTGTGTACGTATTTAGAAACGTGACCCCGCCCCTAAAATTAGTGCGATAAGGACAACTGCAGCTTAGGCGAAAAATCCTGCGTAAAAATCTCAAAAATCGAGGTTTTGTACTCGACTGTTTCCTCCTCCAAAACTCAACCAATCGTAACCAAATTTGGAAATCCAAATGATTATGAAATTGTCTGTGTCGGACTGTTTTGATTTTTTGGCTAATTGATATCAGTTTTGAATACCACGCCTCTCATTGCGGCATAGTCAGTGAGGCCATTTTTGGCCATGTTTGAAGGGCTCTAGCGCCTTAAAAAACAAAAATATCAAAAAAAGCAAAACACACCGACACAGATATTGACAATATTAATCTGTGTTGAAAAAATCATTGCTCTAGCTTCAAAAACCACGGAGGAAACAGTCGAGTACGTTTGTATGGAGAAATGACCACTCCTGTTGGCTCTTAATACTATCTCCTTTACCCTTGTTAAGACCAACCAAGAGTGAAAGAGATGGCATTATGAGCTGTCTCGCCACTTAGTTTTGCGATACAGTGTATTTATTTCATTCGGAGGCATAATTACATTGTCTTATCAATCTTACCGTAGTAGGTATATAAATATAATTAAAAATAAACTGTAGGCTGCACTCCTCATACTGACCAACATTTGTGACGTTCCTAATCAAAAGGTACCAATTTCTCTGACAGGTTATTTGTATAAAGATATAATCAAATTTCGTCTTTATGGTAAACGACAAAGTGGTACCTACCTTTTGATTGAGAATGTCAAATCAGCGACTTAAAAAATACTTTTGTTTCGATTTTTAGTAGACTTTTTAAGTTTATTTTAAGACGCAATTTATTGCGATTTTTGTTATGTTTAAGCGTGGCAAGCAACATTAATTACAATGATGATGATGTTCATTAAATACAATATTTTTTCATACTATACTGAACTGTCACCCTATACATGAGAATGAACAGCGCCCTCTTGACAATGATCATATATTACTGGTCAGGCTTTAATATGTGTCATAATTTAGTAGTCCCCTTTGTGGATTCTAAGTTTCCGAGTTACAGCAGTTTAGTGAAAGCGTTTTTTTTTTAAATATAAATTAAGGGTTGAATAAAGAGGAAAGAAAATTTGATTATTTTTGCGCTACGACGTACGGTTTAGTAGATACAGCCCTATAAAGTTTTTTTTTATTGTTTTTTTTTCTTTTTTTCTTTTTTACATTGTGTTTTTTGTATATTACTTTGGGGTTTTATAAAGGGGAACGAAAATTTAATTATTTTTGCCCTACGACGCATGGTTTAGGAGATCAAGCCCTATAAAAAAAAATCTCTTTTTTTTGCGTTTTTTGTGTATAAATTAATGGTTATATAAAGGGGACCGAAAAGTTGATTATTTTTGCGCTACGACGCACGGTTTAGGAGATACAGCCCTATATAGATTTTTTTCTTTTTCTTTTTTAGGTTTTTAAATCTTAATTAAGGGCTTCTTAAGGGGAACGAAAATTTGATTATTTTTGCGCTACGATGCACGGTTTAGGAGATACAGCCCTATAAAGTTTTTTTGTTATTATTTTTTTCTTTTTTTTCTTGTGTTTTTGTATATTATTTTGGGGCTTCATAAAGGGGAACGAAAATTTTATTATTTTTGCGCTACGACGCATGGTTTAGGAGATACAGCCCTATAAAGATTTTTTTTTAAAATTTTGCGTTTTTTTTAATATAAATTATGGGTTGCATAAAGGGGAACGAAAATTTTATTGTTTTTGCGGTACCACGCACGGTTTAGGAGATACAGCTCTATAAAGTTTTTTTTCCTGGTTTTTTTTTGTTTTTTTTTTAAGTATTAATTACGGGTTTCTTAAAAGGGTTTTTTTAATTATTTTTGCGCTACGACGCATGGTTTAAGAGATACAGCCCTATAATGTTTTTTTTTTTAAATTTTGCGTTTTTTTAAAATATAAATTATGGGTTGCATAAAGGGGAACGAAAATTTTATTTTTTTTGCGCTACAAGGCATGGTTTAGGAGATACAGCCCTATAGATTTTTTTTTAAATTTTGCGTGTTTTTAAATATAAATTATGGGTTGCATAAAGGGGAACGAAAATTTTATTGTTTTTGCGGTACCACGCACGGTTTAGGAGATACAGCTCTATAAAGTTTTTTTTCCTGGTTTTTTTTTTGTTTTTTTTTTAAAGTATTAATTACGGGTTTCTTAAAGGGTTTTTTTAAATTATTTTTGCGCTACGACGCATGGTTTAAGAGATACAGCCCTATAATGTTTTTTTTTTTTAAATTTTGCGTTTTTTTTTAATATAAATTATGGGTTGCATAGAGGGGAACAAAAATTTTATTATTTTTGCGCTACGACGCATGGTTTAGGAGATACAGCCCTATAAAGATTTTTTTTTTTAAATTTTGCGTTTTTTTTTAATATAAATTATGGGTTGCATAAAGGAGAACGAAAATTTTATTGTTTTTGCGGTACCACGCACGGTTTAGGAGATACAGCTCTATAAAGTTTTTTTCCTGGTTTTTTTTGTTTTTTTTTTAAGTATTAATTACGGGTTTCTTAAAGGGTTTTTTTTTTATTATTTTTGCGCTACGATGCACGGTTTAGGAGATGCAACCCTATAAAGATTTTTTTTGTTGTTTTTTTTTTCATTGTGTTTTTTGTATATTATTTTGGGGTTCCGTAAAGGGGAACGAAAATTTTGTTATTTTTGCGCTACCACGCACGGTTTAGGAGATATAGCTCTATAAAGATTTTTTCCTGTTTTTTTTTTGTTTTTTTTTTAAGTATTCATTAAGGGTTTCTTAAAGGGGAACGAAAAATTGATTATTTTTGCGCTACGATGCACGATTTAGGAGATGCAGCCCTATAAAGATTTTTTTTTTGTTTTTTTTTTTCATTGTGTTTTTTGTATATTAGTTTGGGGTTCCACAAAGGGGAACGAAAATGTGATTATTTTTGCGCTACGACTTTTAGGAGATACAGCCCTATAAAGTTTTTTTTGTTTTTTTTTTTTTTTTCATTGTGTTTTTTGTATATTACTTTGGGGTTCCGTAAAGGGGAACGAAAATTTTATTATTTTTGCGCTACGACGCACGGTTTAGGAGATACAGCCCTAAAATGATTTTTTCCCTCTTTTTCTTTTTTGCGTTTTTCAATCTTAATTAGGGGTTTCTTAAAGGGGTTTTTTTAATTATTTTTGCGCTACGACGCATGGTTTAAGAGATACAGCCCTATAATGTTTTTTTTTTAAATTTTGCGTTTTTTTTTAATATAAATTATGGGTTGCATAAAGGGGAACAAAAATTTTATTATTTTTGCGCTACGACGCATGGTTTAGGATACAGCCCTATAAAGATTTTTTTTTTAAATTTTGCGTTTTTTTTTAAATATAAATTATGGGTTGCATAAAGGAGAACGAAAATTTTATTGTTTTTGCGGTACCACGCACGGTTTAGGAGATACAGCTCTATAAAGTTTTTTTTCCTGGTTTTTTTTTGTTTTTTTTTTAAGTATTAATTACGGGTTTCTTAAAGGGTTTTTTTTTATTATTTTTGCGCTACGATGCACGGTTTAGGAGATGCAACCCTATAAAGATTTTTTTTGTTGTTTTTTTTTTTTTTTCATTGTGTTTTTTGTATATTATTTTGGGGTTCCGTAAAGGGGAACGAAAATTTTGTTATTTTTGCGCTACCACGCACGGCTTAGGAGATATAGCTCTATAAAGATTTTTTCCTGTTTTTTTTTTTATTTTTTTTTTTAAGTATTACTTAAGGGTTTCTTAAAGGGGAACGAAAAATTGATTATTTTTGCGCTACGATGCACGATTTAGGAGATGCAGCCCTATAAAGATTTTTTTTTTTTTTTCATTGTGTTTTTTGTAGTGATGTACCGACTATTGATTTGGCCGACTAGCCGACTAGCCGACTATTTGGCGCTCGGATGGCCGATTAGTCGGCCGACTAGTCGGCTAGTCGGCCAAATTCATAAATCATTATTTCTCTTTAAAGTTTACATTCAGATGGTCACTGCAGCAGCTTTGTCTAAGTTAGGATGCATTTGTAAAACAATTTTCTAGCTCCTTTCGTCGTTTTAGCTTTTTGCGCGTAATTTAATGCATTTTATTTCACATTTTAAGCAATTAAATTACAATTTAACCAAGGAAATGCATATGCTACAAGATATTACGGCATTTAATATTTTAATAAAAATGCATAAAGTTTGTATTTGAAGGAAAAATACAAAATTTATGCATGAATAAGCCAATTGCCATTTGAGCATTTTGAGCAAAATAGACTTTTCTTAAGAGACTCGCGTTTTGTGAGGTTGTTCTAGTAATTTAATTGAAGACGCCTCAAATAATAAAAATTACATAGGCACTGTAATAAAACGTTTGTAGTTGTCATTGAATGACAATATTCCATGCTATTGAATGACAATATTCGTATGCACCCTTAACAGGTATAAAGTATAATTAATTTAATTGAATAAAATGGAAATTTTATCAAATGTATTTGCTGTTTAATTAGTTTATGACCTGTTTTTCTGTAACTAATAAAAGGCCGACTAATCGGCCATTTTGGCCGACTAGTCGCCGACTAATCGCCGACTACAAATGTGGCCGGATAGTCGGCTTTCCCGACTAGTCGGCGACTAGTCGGTACATCCCTAGTTTTTTGTATATTAGTTTGGGGTTCCACAAAGGGGAACGAAAATGTGATTATTTTTGCGCTACGTCTTTTAGGAGATACAGCCCTATAAAGTTTTTTTTGTTTTTTTTTTTTTTTTCATTGTGTTTTTTGTATATTACTTTGGGGTTCCGTAAAGGGGAACGAAAATTTTATTATTTTTGCGCTACGACTAGTGATGGGTCGTTACCAGTAACTTACTCAAAAGTGGGAATATTCCCGGTAATGCTACCAGTAACATTGAGTAACTTTGAAAAAATTATTAGAATTGTATATGCTTTTTTCGTGTTAAATACTTAAGAAAATAATAATGCTATTATTTACAGTCATAAAACAGTCAAGGAATCTCTGAGAGAGTAAATTCCCAATGTTACCGGTAACATTCCCAATATTACCAGGTATTTTTCCAAAGTTACTGGGAACATTACTATCTGGAAATAATGATTAAAATAATGCCTAACTGTATAAAGTAAAAGAAAATATGTGTATAAATCAGTTTAATTATTAGAATAAACCAATCAACATCTAAATATATAAAAGAAGAAACTGACTGACTGATTGTCTGACTGCCTGACTGACATATCAACACACAACCCAAACCCCTGGTTCTAGAGATTCTAAATTTGGCACGTAGGTTTCTTATAAGGTCTAGGGGTGCACTAAGAAATGTTTTTTTCAAAATTCACCCCCCAAGGGGGTTAAATGGGGGTTCAAAGTTTGTATGGGGAAACAAGATTAGTTAGACTATTATATTCGAATCACAGAAGTATTCCTAACGATAAATGAATAAACACGTGTTACAGGTTTTTTTGCAAATTCCCCCCTAATAGGGGGAAATGTGGTGACAAAGTCTGAACTGCACCCTGTACATTAGACAAAACGACATAGATTCTTAAATCACGCGGGCGAAGCCGCGGGCAAAAGCTAGTTTTGTATAACGTTTCAAGTGGCAAACGTCATTTTTGAGTTGTTGGAATTTCGATTTTATATTAATTAATCAAATTTGAAATTAGAGTAGTTGTAGTAGACTAAGGGATAATAAATAATGATCACAGTTTCATATAAAATACTAGCTTTCGCCCGCGATTTCGTCTGCGTAGAATTAGTAATTTGGGTAGCTTATTTTTAAACAATCAGCTAGATTTATTGTTTCCCCATACAAACTTCCACCCCTTTTTACTACCTAAATTTTACCCGCTGAACATTCAGCTTGTGGTAGCCCCCTGGTGGGAGATCAGTGACCCATGGGAAGTCACCTCCAGGTGTTCTACGTCTTGGAAAATTCAACCTGATTACAGCAAACAGTATCTACTGCACGTTAAGCGTGTGGTAGCTCTGGTCAGATGCCTGCTTCATCTGGCAGACCTCCAGGTAATCCAGGTCTTGGAGAACTTAACCTGCCTACAGCATACTCTACCAACTTCAGATTAAAGGAGTTTTACCCTCATCAGGTACATCCAGCAGCACTCCAGGTGTTCCAAGTCTTGAGCTATCTCCATCATACACTACCAACGACACGTTGAGCGAGTGTTACCCCTGACCTTTTGTACCCAGCAGCACTCCAGGTGTTCCAGGTCTTGAGCTTTCCTCAATACACTACCAGCGGTACGTTGAGCGAGTGTTACCCCTGATCCGTTGCACCCAGCAGCACTCCAGGTGTTCCAGGTCTCGAGCTTTCCTCATCATATACAACCAGCGTCACGTTGAGCGAGTGTTACCCCTAACCCTTTGCTCCCAGTAGCACTCCACATTGTCTTGAGCTTTATCCATCGTATACTACCAGCAGCACGTTGAGCGATGGTTACCCCTGACCCGTTGCACCCAGGAGCACTGCAGGTGTTCCAGGTCTTGAGCTGCCTCCATCATACATTACCAGCGGCACTTTGAGTGAGTGTTAGAAGAGTGGAGAAGAGAACAGGATGACTTCGGGAATAAAAACTACTCTACACTACACCCTCCCCAAGAATTAAGACTTCTCCATATCAAATTTCATCTAAATCGGTTTTATTGGTTTCCATACAAATTTCCACTCCCCTTTTCACCCCCTTTAGGGTTGATTTCTAGGGTAAAACCTATCCTATGTCCCTCACGCAAAATAGGCGCAATAGTAAGACGTCCAGTTGCGGAAACCAAGCCCGCGAATATCTATCCTATGTCCTTCCCCAGGACTCAAATTATCTCCATACCAAACTTCATTTAAATCGGTTCAGCGGTTATTGATTCCCCATACAAATGTCAACTCCCCTTTCCATCCCCTTAAGGGGTGAGTTCTGGGATAAAAAAGTATCCTATGTCCTTCCCCGGTACTCACTATCTGTATACCAAATTTATAAAATTGATCCCATAGCTCTTATGTCAGCGAATTAAGAACTGTGGGACATATTTTTGAGTATGTTGTACTAAAAAAATAAGTTTTGAACCTTATTTTATCTCATATAAGTCATCACTGTCGTCAGTTTCGTATGTTACCGGCATTTGGGAATGTTACTGGTAACATTGGTAACTTACTAGTAACATTCCCAAATGGAAACTTACTGGTAGCGGGAATGTTACCGCTGCCCATCACTAGCTACGACGCACGGTTTAGGAGATACAGCCCTAAAATGATTTTTTCCCTCTTTTTCTTTTTTGCGTTTTTCAATCTTAATTAGGGGTTTCTTAAAGGGGTTTTTTTTATTTTTTTTTGCGCTACGATGCACGGTGTAGGAGATACAGCCCTATAAAGTTTTTTATTTTTTTTCTTTTTTTTCATTGTGTTTTTAGTATATTACTTTGGGGCTTCATAAAGGGGAACGAAAATTTTATTATTTTTGCGCTACGACGCATGGTTTAAGAGATACAGCCCTATAATGATTTTTTTTGCGTTTTTTTTTTAAATATAAATTATGGGTTGCATAAAGGGGAACGAAACTTGTATTATTTTTGCGCCACCACGCACGGTTTAGGAGATATTATATCTATATATATAGCTATAATAGCTCTATAAAGTTTTTTTCCTGGTTTTTTTTTTAAGTTTCAATTAAGGGTTTCTTAAGGGGAACGAAAATTTGATTATTTTTGTGCTACGATGCACGGTTTAGGAGATGCAGCCCTATAAAGATTTTTTTGTTGTTTTTTTTTCATTGTGTTTTTTGTATATTACTTTGGGGTTCCGTATAGGGGAACGAGTTTTGTTATTTTTGCGCTACCACGCACGGTTTAGGAGATATAGCTCTATAAAGATTTTTCCTGTTTTTTTTTTAGTATTAATTAAGGGTTTCTTAAAGGGGAACGAAAAATTGATTATTTTTGCGCTACGATGCACGTTTTAGGAGATGTAGCCCTATAAAGATTTTTTTTTGTTTTTTTTTTTCATTGTGTTTTTTGTATATTAGTTTGGGGTTCCATAAAGGGGAACGAAAATTTGATTATTTTTGCGCTACGATGGTTTAGGAGATACAGCCCTATAAAGTTTTTTTTTTGTTTTTTTTGTTGCATTGTTTTTAAATATAAATTAATGGTTACATAAACGGGACCGAAACGTTTATTTTTGCGCTACGACGCACGGTTTAGGAGATACAGCCCTATAAAGATTTTTTCCTCTTTTTTTCTTTTTTGCGTTTTTAAATCTTAATTAGGGGCTTCTTAAAGGGGAGCGAAAATTTTATTATTTTTGCGCTACGACGCATGGTTTAGGAGATACAGTCCTATATTTTTTTTTACAATGCATGTGCTCGAAAAGTGCGTTTCCTACGGAGCCATATCGTGCGGAAAGTACTGCTTTTCCGCACTAGTGCTTTTTGTTTTCAATTTTTTTTTACAGTACATATGGTGCTACTTTCTCGCACTAGTGCGGAAAAGAGCACTTACCGTGCATATGTCGAAAGTTTAAAGGGCCATATGTACTGTAAAACGTACGATACACGTGCGAATAGGTAATTCGCAACTCGTGTCGATTTAAAACACTCCTTATAATAATTAAACTTATTTGCCATGATATGTTTTTTTATTTACTCGCACAATGCATAGTAAAACATTGTATGATACACGTGCGTAAAGATGATTTCCGCACTTGTTGCATAAATAGCAATTTTTTTTATCAAAGAATGAAAGAAAGTCACGGTATTAATAACCAAATTTTACTTTAGTGGTACCTTTTCCCTATCACTGTCACAAATGTATGTGGCGTTCACGTAAACGCGATATTTTTAAGATTTCCCTGCGCAATGTTGCCAGCTCGCTCGCAAATCAAACATGTACTTACAGTTCTTTTGCATAATGGTGACATTGTACAATATCTATAAGTTTTAAATAGGTAAAAAGATAATTCGACGCATTCTTTGCTTGCTTGTTGCTTGTTGTTGTGTTGTTTGCGTAACTTCTTTGAATAAGTTGCGTTAATTTGGCGCACAGGCGAAGTAAACATGCGTTGCGTACGGCAAGGTCACGCCGCGGCCCCACCCTGCACGGCCTCCGTTGCCCATTCAGACCGCCCGCTAGCTTCGTTCGAACGCAAATAATATTTTTGTAATATTTGTTTAAGCAGTGGATGCAAGTGACACAAATTCATACATCTTATTTATCCCGCATTTCAAATTAATAAGATGTAAACTCTAATATCTTTAATATTCTTTTGTAACGGTGACAGCCTGTTACATAAAAAATCATCAAATATCTTATGAAGCTATGCCTTAATAAGACACAAAATCATTTAATGGACCTATTTAAACGATGAAGTTCGACCTAAGTATTTTTTTTTAACTCTAATTTTTTTTTGTGTCATTTAGAATATTATGACATAGTATCAGATTGCAGTGGACGTAATTGACACAAACTATGTTTTCACACTAAAAACACTATCCTAAATGCAACACAGTTACATGTTTTCTCTCGAATATTTTTTTCTCCAAAATAATTCAAAATAAAAAATAATTACCACAAAATAACAAATTACTAGAAAAGCAAATTATATATATGACACAAAACAAAATGTAAGATTTACATCTTAACAAAGTATTCATAAGCGAAAACAGAATTGACTTTAATATTTTTATAACCTAGGGGTCAAAATATAGCCAGCGGTACAGGTCTATACTATAACAGAAGCCAGAAGCGTAGCTTATTGGACTTTGTGCAACTGGACTCTTTAAGATTTAAGAAGCCATATTTTCCTTAAAAACTTACGTGTTATGACAAGCACATTTTATTTGTATAGCTGCTATATGAACTTAATAGCTCAATAACAAAGAAATAACTCGTCAAGTCGTCATATACCGTAAAGGAGCCCACTGACTAACAGTCCGCCGGACGATATCGGCCTGTCAGTTAGAACAAAAATTTGACAGTTCCGAACAACTGACAGGCCGATATCGTCCGGCGGACTGATAGTCAGTGGGCCCCTTAAAACTTAGTCATGATCATGACATAGGCTATATAATCTTTGACCCGGTCACAGTAAAAGACGAGTGGCAAGGCACTGGTAACCCAGATAAATAGACACACTAATCATCTTTGACGAATCAGCAATTTTGTCACGTCCACCCTATCGGTCACACATACCGTGCCCTGCGCTGCGTATCATTATCTCTATAGGCTATCTCTACAGATTACATGAGATAATTAACCGAATATTATAAAGCAAAGGTGAGATGACAAAGTTTCATTTGGGTCTCCATGTGACCGCGGTGGAAAAATGTGGTGGAGGGCAGTTTTGGTTTTTAGTTTGGCGATATTAGACAATGTGAGTATTCTTTTGTTATTATTTGGCCAGGGACGATCCATCAATCGTACTTACATATTAGTGCGAGCGAGATGTATAGAAAGTAAATTAATGGTCAGTGTCAGTGTTGACACTGTCAGTGACTCGTGGTATGGTAGCAAGGGCCTGACACTCTTTGATAGAGAAAGATAGTCTTATTGCGATTCCTATAAGAGGAAAGAGAAAATAGTGCCATGCTTTGTCCTTATCACCGACCCGGTGGCATCATAGATAGGTGGCGATGGCGAAATACCGATATTTAAAGGAGTGAAAGAGAAAACAGTCCTATGCTGCCCAAATTTTATATGAATATTCTTTCTCTTACCTCCGGTCGCTCGGTGGCGCGTTGTAACTACTTAAATGGTATATACTATGTCTATGTATGGTAGGTATCAGGTTAAGGCGTTTTTGAATTTTGGAAAAAGTCTATTTTGACGGACGGGAATCTACGGAACCCTCTTGACCGATTTTTTTTAGGATTTTGTATCGCACTAGCAACTATAAGTACTTTTATAAGTACCTACTTACTAGACATACCTAACATTTATGTAAACACAAACATTTTGCTTACGTCTCTTTATCGATTTTTTATCGAATGTATATATTACATATAACTTACATATAGATCTACAATTAATAAAATTTATTAGCATATTTCTATGTAAATAACACGTACCTACATGAATTGCGTATAAACGGCACCATTCATGGAACATTTAAAAAAAATTTGGAATATTATTTATTTTTCACCGACACCTGCAAATTTTTTTGAATTTCCTATTCGTCCTTTGGCATTAATGTTAAAAACAAAATTCGTCCTTTATGTTTTTCATGTATTTAATTATAGATAGGTACTGCAATTGTGACACTGAGATACGCAGACGATACGACGATAGTGGCATCAAGCGAAGAGGAGATGGCAACTCTTCTGAAGAAAATTCAGGTTGAGAGTGCTAGGCTTGGTCTTAAGATTAACCATTCCAAAACGAAAGTAATGGTGATAGACCGAGCCAATCTACTTACCATCACCGATGCACTCAGGAAATATGAGAAAGTGAGTGAGTTTGTGTATCTCGGGTCGCTGATAACCTGTGACGGTGGCTGCGCTGGCGAAATACGCCGTAGATCCTGGGGGGTGTCACTGCGCAGTTTAGGTATATTTGGCCGGCGCACCGCCCGGGCAGGTGGATGGCAGTGGGCTGCCGTTCGGCTCGAACGATAGTCGTGTCACGTGGCGCTCGCGCAAAATTGAAAATACGCAATGGCTTCGAAACCTAAATCGCGATCTAATCTGTATCAAAAATAATGTTCTGTTTACGGATGTCTGAATAAACGGAAGAACAAGGAAGCAGAATTTTTATTTTTTAAAAATTCCGGATTATATTGACCGACATATTTTCAAAGGAATAAGTACTTCTGTGGCATACCTACTTCCGTGAGAATCAGACATACTATCTCCGGCTAAAAATTTTATGTTTACGGAATCAACGTTTGTAATTTCTACATATTTATCTTAAAAATAATAAATCAGTAGGTATAGGTACAAAAACTTGTCAAGTGACAACCCCGTGCCGACACTCGCAGCTCGGTCATAAAACTGCGGCGCGCAAAGAAGATTCACGGTTCGTGCGCGGTTATAAGTTTCAATTTTGCTTGCAGGCGGCGAGTGTAGGTATAATTTTATACCTAAATCTGGCTTTTGTGAAGGAGTGAATTTTCTGTACGGTAGTACTATTAGTTATTCTGTGGTAGATCTGGTATGGCCAAAAGTGCTATGGCGAACCTCGACAAGATCTGGAGGAACAGAAGCAACCAAGGTGCGCTTGACTCGATCTCTGGTATTCTCGATTTTCGTATACGGTGCCGAGACATGGAGTTTGAAAAGTCGCGACAGGGAAAAAATCGATGCTTTTGAGATGTGGTGTTGGCGAAGACTCTTACGCATACCCTGGACGGCTATGAGAACCAATAAGTCCATCCTAGAGGAGCTGAAAATCACCACACGGCTCTCTACAATATGTCAAGAACTCAGCTTTTTTGGACATATCATGCGGTAAGCATGACCTAGAAAGGCAGATTATCTTGGGTCAAATGGATGGCAAGCGCGGGCGAAGAAAAGCACCCACGAGATGGACTGATGGTGTGAAGGGAGTGGTTGGCGGCAACATGCAGCGCGTGACCCATATGGCTTATGACCGCACACTATGGAGACGGAGCATACATGGTCGCGATCCTCAGCAATGAGGGACCGAGGAAGAAGAAGAAGATTAATTTACTAGACTTATATTGACCGGGATATAGACCGTGATTACCTTCACGGTAATCACGGTCACGGTGATTATCAAGGTAATCACGGTCTATATCCCGGTCAATATAAGTCTAGTGAAACTAACCGTGAATCATTCAAAACTCTAAGATTAATTTAGTCCGAAAATCAAAACTAAGCATGTAATAATCGAATAATAGGTAGTATTAAGCAAACGCGGATCGGACCGCGCGATCTCGCCAACTATTACATAAACCCTAGAGGTTTACAATAGTGGCATGCTGGCTAAAGTTGTATTAATATTTAAAGTGAATAAATAAATAAAAAAAAAAAGTAATTAATTAATTTGCTTGTTTTGCGCCGACTCCAAATAACTTAGGTATACTTAGGACATTAGTTTAAAAACGTAGTTATAAAAAAGGTTTATTATTTTTTGCTTTTCAGTTTTTTCGGCGGTTAATTTTTTTTGTTATTTTTTTTTATTTTACAATTGTTCGTGGCTATAATCTACGCACCCCTATTTTCCCACCCTTGGGGTAGGTTTTTTTTCCAAATTTATATGGGACCAACTTTGAGGTGTACCCTAGGTATACCCTATCCAATAAAAAAAATAATTATCAAAATCGGACTACTCTGTAAAAAGTTATGCGTGGTCATTCATACATTACAATCTGGGAGTGAATAATCAATAATTTCCTTTTTTTTTCATTTATTTATTAACACATATATTTTCTAAAAATTATGACAGCAAACAAAGCCCCCTAAGGCTTAACTGCCGCTGTAAAATTTTCTTAATACCCTTAGGGTGCGATTTTTTTTCCAATTTTTTTCCAACGTGCTGGTGTATTTGGGATATTTCCATAGCGTCATGTCTTACGGCATTTTATTATGGGGCAAAGCCGCTGACATTAATAACATTTTAGTTTTACAGAAACGTGGTGTTCGTTATACATGTATATAATTTAGGAACACGAGTGTCTCTTAAAGATAAATTTAAAGAAACAATATTCTCACTGTTACTTTCCAAAATATTTACGAAAATATAATGTATGTAAGAAAAAAATATCGACATGTATAAATTGAATATTGACATACCTACACAATTTTAACACTAGAAATAAATAAAAAATTGGCGATTCCGAAATTCCGTTTAAATAAATAATATGTCATTTGTCATCTAATTTAACGAAATTGTCAACGAATAAATTCAAGTCAATTGAGAAACGACACAGCTTTTACAAAAAGCTTATTATACTGTTAAGGAATTCGTAGAAGATAAGGATGCATTTATGTTAAAATAAAATACATATACATAAATTTTATAAGTTGACATGTAAAAGGGTTTTAAGCCTATTTACAGAATAAACATTTTGATTTAGGCCAATGAAAAGAAACCTTTGCTCAGCATTGTACACAGGCTCCAAAAAGCAATTAATAACACCACTTTTTCTCCACCAGATATCAGCACAAGATGACAACAACGCTACTGAAACACAGACTAAGATGTGTTGCCCGTGTCCTCCCGGCGTCATTGGCATCCCTATGGACGCCGCGGCGTCTACTCTTGCTCCCGGCGCCGTGGCCGTGGCGCGCGGCGTGGATGGCGTGGACGACTGTCCGTGCCGCGCTCGCGACGCCGACTCCGAGGGCGCCGCATCGCTCTTCTTTCCTCACGCGGTCCGTGCTTTTGGGAATGTCATGAGGTGAGTCACGAGCACGAGATAGGTACTCAGTTGCAATAGTTGTTTGTGCAACAAGAGAGGAAAGTCCCGAGAAAGCGAAAGATTCTATGTTAGAAACTTGAGCGTAGCGAGGGACTCAAAAACACGAAATGTAAAATAACTTTGCTCTCGTGTTGTACATATAATTTTTCACTAGTGCCTACGCCAATTCTTGGGATTAGTTGCCAAGCGGACCCCAGGCTCCCATGAGCCGTGGCAAAATGCCGGGACAACGCGAGAAAGATGATGAATACAGAGAAAAAAAAAACAATTTGTAATAGAAGTAAAAAAACAATTTGTCCAGGGAATTTTTGACTTTGCGCCTCAAGCGGTCCGTTCTTTTTTAAATGTCATAAGGTAATTAACCCATCCACATATATCGCAGCTTAGTTGCCTAAATATCTGTAATAATGACGCTGACGAATATTGAAAAAGTAAATTAATTTTTAACAAGCAGAAACGTCTGCGATCGATGCTATTAAGCTTAGAATAAATTTAAAAGTGGAACCCAAGGCAGTAATTTTTCCACTTTTAAAAATAAATTGAAAAAGTAGATTTTTGCTAGCGCTTAAACCATCCTTTTTTCCAGGTCAAACCCTAAAGAGGAATCAAAACCGCTTCTGCATCCGGAAGTCGGTCTCGCCTCATCAGTTCTGGAGACTCTTCGCGAGGCCACCGACGAAGAGTACAGAGACGCCCTCGAAAGAGATGCTGCCAGAGCAACCGTCGACGTGGCGTCGCTAACCGACCTCATCGATGGTGCACCAGAGGAAGCCAGAAACGTAGTCACAGTAATAGTAAGTCCCAGAGGCATGGATGACAGTGATGCCATACCTGAAGCATCTCACGTACAAGAAACTAGATGTATACATTCTCTCTTAGGTAATCCTGGGAATTCTCTCAGTTATAGGACTCCAAGTAAAGGTTTGGAGGACATACTTAATCTACCTTTGCCAAGTGGTATGCTTCACCGACAACGTGACAGTGGTTTAGCTGCGAGTAATGTGCATGAAAGTGTCGTTAAAGCAGACGATAATCTAAATACACTTTTGCCTGAGCTTAAGTTTAAAGCAAAACCTAATTTGCTCAGTTTAGACCCTAAAACAATAAATGAGAATATTAACAATATAATAAGTGGTGCGAACTTAGGCATTAAGCCAGGAAGTATTAGTTTAAATCGTAATGAGATGGATAATTCAAATGCCAGGACAGACTCGGTGAATGACCAAATCAGTAGTGAAGTTGTTGGAGAGAATAATGATATACTCACGGAGAATAACTTCAACCGTCAGTCGGATGGTCAAAATGATTTAGATTGCAACACATCTCCTTCCATTAACCAAGAAACGATAGCTGAGAAGAGCGCAAAAAATACAGGTCCGTTACAGTCTCTTTTATTTGGTCGGGATAATAATGAGAAACCTGGGTTATCGTTTCCACTAAAAAATCTGCTTAAACTGAGGGACGTGGAATTGGTTCCTTTGGATGTACTGAACAATAAACCAAAAACAAAAAATACTATACCTAGCTTAAAATTACATCCACTGCAAAAAACAGAGGCAAGAGAGCCTGTAAACCTACCAAAAAAACCGTCTAAAATCGCAAATGTCTTAAACAAATTAAATAAAGCCAAGACTGCCAATATACAAGTTATACCAAAAAGAAAACCGGTAACTACGGACATTTTAGACGCTGTTCCAAGTCCATCCGACGATAACTGCGTCAGATTGAAACCTGGAACTGATAACTCTGTAGGAGTAGATATGGAGCAGTTGGAGGATTCACTGCTAGATTCTAGTACTGAAACAGATGACACTGGCAATGAACAGGCCAATGACTTAATAGCTAAGAGTACAGATATTTTAAATAGTAATAGCGCTGAAGATGTACAGATAAAAAGCAGTGAAATCTTTCAAGATGAAGAAGTTGATGATTCGGAAGATTTTCAAATTATAGATGATACACAAACGCCAGTACAAGAAAGCGAGAGTTATATACAAATAATCTCTCAAGAAGATATTAGCGATATTCCTCCTGGTTCCGTTGACTTAAGCGAAATAAACGAAGCAGAAGATAGAAGTAATTCTGAGCCAGTAGCACTTCATCCACTTAAAACACTGGAGGGAATTAGAAGAAATGTGGTAGACAAATTGGAAGCCCTGCAAAAAAGTAACATAAATGCACTGGATAGCATAAAACACAACGTTGAAGAGATATCTCCTCAAGGAGACTCCATGGAAGCACGAAACCAAGATACAAGGTCTGAGGAAAACATTGACCAAATATCTAGCGTAGGATCAACATTAATATCTCCTACATCTTTTAATCCTATCGAAGAAGGATTACAGGATAAAAGTGCATCAGTAGAAGCAGTCAGTTTTCAAGATCTTCAAAATATATCTGATTCTATTTTAATGGCCAGTGAAAATCATGAACAGAGAGCACAAGAGCAAAACGAAGAATTCCTGGAATCTAAGGAAGTCGACACCATATCAGAAGAAGCGAATGAAAGTGACATTGATAACATCCTTGGTATGGATGGAAAAGAAACCGAGAATGACCTTAATCAGAATATTGATGACAGCAATAGAACAGACAAAACATTATGCCCAAGCGATCTACTTAAAACATCCAAACAAGCTAAAGTTGAAGATAGTAATTCTGTAAATAATGTAAATACTGAAAACGACTTAGAAACTTTGGCAAGTGACCCAATAATGGATATACTTCGACCAATTCCGTTAACAAGCGGACCAATTATCAATATACTACGGCCAAATTCTAAATCCCTAGTAGAACATCTTAACAACTTCAGGACGAAATTGCGTCAAAGTATTGTGCAACCAGCGCCTTTGATAAACGACCTCAACATATTTAGTACCCCCAGCTTCAATCTTCCAGATTTGTCTGGTTTAAATACTAATATTCCTACTTTAGATGACATTAGAACTCGGGTCTCCGAAATTCTAGACGGTTTGGCTAGAACGGCGAACGACGACGATGGTTCTTCTGAATTAGAAGATTTTGCTTCAGACGTGAATCCTGTACAATCTGCCAGTCCGAGTTCTTCTGATCCTGTTTCTATTTTCTCACCTTTGAAGCCATTGGAGGACATCAATTTAGATATCATCCAGTTAAAACCCCTTCCATCATTACTAGGATCTAGTCCACATACACCAGACCTGCCAGGGCTGAATTTGAATAGATATAAAGCTAAACTAGCAGTTCCCAAGTCATTAGATTTGAAACCATTAAATTTAGCTTCAACCTTAGGTAATAATGGTGGTCTTGTTGGCACTACACTGACTATAGGGCCACAGAAAAAAGCAAAGACGGGTACACCTAAAGTGAAATCTAACAAAAGCGCTCAATTTGTATCATCTCGTGGTGCATTAAATAGTAATCCGACCTTAGCTGACATAACTTCAACTATGCATAAGAATGCATTGAATTTATTGAATATTCCCAAAAGCCCAACTTTACAAGCAAGTAATACGGTGGGTAACTTAGCTGAGAGAATAAAATCTCACGCGGAAGACACTGTAAAAAGTATTCATGAAACACTCAACCCTTCTGCTTTAGCTGAAGTACACAATAATGTATTGAAGAATGCTAACAATTTGTTAACTGCGGGCGGAAACAACTTACAAAACACTCTACAGAGTCCTTCACAAATCGATTCTGTTGTAGACAACCTTAGATCACAAACGCAAAACACGATCCAACATCTACACAACACATTGAAGTCTCCCAGAGTCGCTAGTGATGTTCTAAAAAATTCAAATAGTATTTTAAAATCACCGAAGAGTTCCTTGGATGCTGCAGTCGATAATACTTGTACTACTTTAAATACTTTTAATAACATCAAGCAAACATTAGACACTTCTAGACTGGCTGACCTAAGTGATTCAATCCACAAAGGTACAAAAAATATTTTAAAGTATTCTGCTGCTATAACTCCCGCAGGAAATTTATTAGGGAGTACTATGCAAGCCGTTCCTACTATAGACGAAGTAGCAGGTAATCTTAGATCTCATACTCAAAGTACATTGAGAAACATTCAACAAACTTTAAATACACCGACTCTATCTGATATTAGCACATCTATTAAGAAAAGTGCGCAGAAAGTGTTGAATTCTCCAATAACGAACAGCAGCCCACAAATCCTTAAAAATACCTTACAGCCAAGTACTTCATTAGATACAGTCGTTGATAATCTACGATCTCAAACTCAAAATACTATGAAAAATATTCAAAATTCTTTAAACGCCCCAACTCTCTCTGATATAAGTGCAACAGTACAGAAGCATGCACAAAATATGTTAAATTCACCAGTAGCTTCTACCGGGCGAGACGCTTTCAAACAAGTATTACAAGCCAGCAGCCCAATTAACTTAATACCACATGCAGACCAGGTTGCAAAAGATTTCCAGAAAACATTATTAAAAGCGGCCCTTTTAAATAGTCCCATAAACGACTTACCCCCACTTCCCCACCCAAATGACGTAATTCAATCTTTAACCGATCGTCACGCTGATATCAATGACAAGTTATATGCTTTACATACGGATTTAAATGATCGGCTCGAATCAATTCACAACGAGATCAAAGATCCTGCGAGACTGCGATCAATTTTGTCCCCTCCTGGAAATAGGAATTTTGAATTATTTGCTATACCGTTACCTATGAGTTACAGGAGTATGAGCGTACCGAAGAAAGCAATACCAATATTACAAGCTAAGCAACCGGTACTTGCTTCACAAAGGAAACAACCTAAAATAGCTTCTACCGTAACAAAGCCTAGAACTAGAATAGAAATCGCAAAGCCAAATTCTATGCGAGGTTCAAAAGGCAGAGAAAACAGCCCCACTAAATCCTTTAGAATGTCTTCGGCAGCGAGCTCGCCGACCCCAACCCGTATCGAACGCCCGACTCTGTCACTAACCTCTAAGAAGCCAATCAAAGGCTTGCAAGATCTAAAAAAGCCGCTGTTGCCAAAATTAAAACCTCTAACAAAAAGTAAAGTTACGATCACTTTCGGTTCTACGACACAACGTCCAAGTCCTGTTGGTAAATCCAAGGGATTTCCGACGACTGCAAAACCTAAAGTGTCCGCCAATAATCGTTTCAAGCCGTCACTTGTACGCCAGCCTACACCATGGCATGGGAAGGGAGAAGCGAGAACTGCTCCGAAGCGATTAGGCGAACCCTTGACATCTCCGAGCAAAACCGCTCCAACCCTCCGACCTCTTTCAAAAGGAAAATCAGCAGAACCAATTAGTAAACCAATCAAAACAGGAACGTCGCGTTTGTCACCTGTATCAAAACTTAAATCCCAGACTACACCAAAACCAATTTTGAAAACAACTCCACGGACACTAGGTCGAGCAAGTGCTCCCAGTCGGCCTAAAAGTCCGTTGCTGACAAAATTAACGGATGCATTAAAGAGTAAAGGTAAACCTCTCGACAAGCTGAGCCAGACTCCACGAGCGAGAACTGAAGAAATGGCACCATCCGCCTCTAAACGTTTTGAAAAGGTTGTAGCTTTGGAAGAACCCATGAAAGAAAATGTTTCGTACAAATGTAAGATGATGTGCGTAAAAGTTGATTTAAACGAGGAGTAGGGAAAAGTGTTTTTGAAATGAGCAACAAATATTGTACCGTCCAATGTCATCGTTGTACGTCAATTGTACAAATACTGTCGTCAACGTCATTTATTCTATTTTAGGCTGATACGCTAAATAATGTTGTACCTACTTAAAGTCAGACCAAGCTAACTCTGCAGCGACTTTGATAGCACATATACTGTGCATGTGTTATTTTAAACGTCAAACCTAAGAAATTATGACGTATAAAATAACACTTGCACAGTCTGTGCTACCAAAATCGCTGCAGAGTTATTTTGGCCTGACTACATAATTTGGTATGTAAAACTTTTGTATTGAAATCTGTAAGTGTAAGAGATCGGAAATTGTGTAAGTTATATAAAAAAAGGAAATTAATTTATTAATTCATGTGAGAATGTGATGTGTAAATAGAAATTTAGATTATAGTGGCAATTATTTTTATACGTTATTGTAATAAAATATAATTTATTATTCAATGTGTATTATTTCCGAGTCCAGTCAACATTACGAGTACCTCTTATAATTTCATGCTGCTATCTGTTATTTAACTTTGATAGAGCTCTAGAGAGAGAGAAACTAGTATTTAGATAGAGCTCTGCTGTGAGCTGTAGACTTAGGGAATTCCCCCAAGACTTGGGCAATTACTTTGCCGTTTTCCAAAAACTGCATCGACAAAGAATTCCAATATTTATCGAGCCTACGAGAGCCGTTTGAGATAGAAAACGCCTGATACAGAATTGAATGACGTTTTCGTTGATAGAAAAAGTCAATAGTAACTTATATTTGGTCAAACCAAATTATCAGTAAATAAGAACAAAAAAAACTATACTCATCCTTTTCTTTTAGGTGCTAGTACTAGTGTATGATAAAGATAGTATGATTATCTCTGTCTATGTTTGAAATGAGACAATCCTTTGACAAACTAAAAATACTATTGTCACGCATGAATCTAGTATAACTGGATCAGGCATGAGGGGTTGGGGGAAATGACCGAACAGGATAGTCTTATGTATCTTTCAGTAGGAGTAGCAGAGAAAGCGCTGTTATTGTTTGTCCTTGCCTGTTGTAAATTAACTATGGTTTATGGTGGGCTACAAATGTACTCGACCAATCATATTGTACCGTTGCGTATGTTCTGTCCCTCACGGGCGCAAGCGTATAGCTCCTCTATGTAATGCTTAGATATTAGAAATTCCCGAGGAAAATACTCGTACAAATGTCGGCTAAGAGTCCCCGGCAAGCTCGGCCGAATTTCACCTTCCCATACAAACGGAGTTTCGTTTCGTTCGTTCATTTTAAAACTACGAGTTGGATTGTAATGAAACTTTGCACATAGCTACAATGACATGAGGTATATATCTAACTAACCTAGGTCTGTTATTAGTTTATATAGCTCTAGTATATAAAACAAACAAAATAGAGCAAAAACAAGTTCTGTATGAAAAAATTAAATTCGCTGTATTTTTTTAACTATTGTATCTGAACCTACGTGAACTAATTTCAGACCTAGATATACCTTATTCTATTGTAAGTACAAAGTTTCAGAGCAATCTAGCCAGTCGTTTTAAAATGAGAGCCTAACTACGCTTGTATGGAGAACCGAACTTGCCGGGGACTCTTAAGACGAAAGTGGAGGACCCACGCGAAATTGCCTTTTCATACAAACGTAGTCCTCATTTTCCTCTCTGGATATTAACATTGTTGAAAATAATTTGATACAATTTGTTGTATATCAACCACAGCTATGCCACTACGTTTGATTTTTTTAAATTTTTAATTATTATAAGTTAGAAGCATTTAAAAATTTGTATGAATACTTTTTCGCTCCTAATTTTTACAATAATCAAAGAATCGAAAAAAGTCAGACATACCGCATAACATACATCCGGTTAATATACATCAAATTATGTAAAACTATTTTCCAAATTTGCCGGTAATGCGATAGGGCCGATAGGTAGGTTCTCATATTTTACAATTATGTACGTACATACGTAAAACTAAACTAACTAAACATAGCAAACATTACAGTACTTACCGATAATTTATCGACAGTTTTCGCAAAACTACGACAGTCAATGGTTACACAGCTGTTCCAAGTAGATAAGTAATTTACGCCCTACGGACTACGGAACACCACGGAACCCACTACCCAGTTCGTTACCGGCAGTCGGGCTGGAGAGACGTTAAAATGGCGCCCGCTAAGATCGCCGTGACAATCTTCACACTGATTACTTTGGGAATCGTCGCTGCTGGTAAGAACCGTTTATGTTTAAAAAATTGAGTATTTTTAGGGTTCCGTGCGGAAAAGGTAGGAACCCTTATGGTGCGATTCTGTCAGTCCGTCTGTCTGCCACATAGCTGAATATCTCGAGAACCAAAGACCCGACTCCGTATAAGATGAATAGTCTAAGGAAAAACCGACCAAGTTCGAGTCGGACTCGTGTTCCAAGGGTTCATTACACAATTTAAACAATGTATTTTTTATGTGAAACTTGAGTAAAATGTCTTTAAAAAACCCGTAGGGGTCGGATCAAAAACTAAGTAATTAAGTCCGACTCACGCTTGACTGCACATTTCTTATAGGGTTTCCTGTGATCTAGGTGATAGGTATAGATCTATTTTGTGTATTTTTTCAAAATTTTAGATTCAGTAGTTTTGGAGATAACGGGGGGGGGGGGGATGGTAATTTTTTGCCAGTTTTCTTGTATAACTTCTAAACTGTTTATCCTAATAATGAGCATAATGAGCTCTTTCATTTGATATGTAACACGATATAGTTTATTATTATTTTATTTTTTTATTTTCTCATTTACCCCCCAAAAGTGGCCCCCGTGTTTAAAATTCATTTATTTACGTTACATGTCCGTCTTTGGGTCACAAACTTACATATGTATACCAAATTTAAACTTACAGGCAAACAGACAGACAGACAGACGCACGAGTGATCCTATAAGTTTCGTTTTTTCCTTTTGAGGTACGGAACCCTAAAAATCGTGCCTCGGAAATCAAGTGAATATAAACTTTGATTCTCGCACAGATGGCGCTACCACCAATACCAACCTTTGGCCTATACTCGATGGCGTTGACGGTTTTGTTTGTTATTTTTCCCCTCACTAGCTCGGAAAGCCGTCTTTTATCCTTTAAAACAAGCGGGGAAAAACGCATTTTATCCACTAGTGGGGAAAGTAATTTGACCTTGAATGGAGCGTGTTTAAGTAGCTTGACAGATAACAAAACGTAAAACGCTCATAAAAATGGTTCGTTCGATATTAATTATCATTAAATAAATGGTTTGAGAATCTAATAAAAAATACCAAATTTAGCTTTATTTAATAATTTTAAGTCATAAACCTTAAAATTCCATAAGAAACGTTAGATTTTTTATAATGATGTTAAATATAATTCTGAACGCACAAGTTGAGTCGATGCAATTTCAAAACGCATCGTTGACATTTCATACGTCAGGTCAGAACAGAAATGTCAACATTGTCATTTGTCAACAAATTTTTTACTTAAAAACAATTCTCACCGACTCACGCAAAAATCAGAATTTCCAGTGTTTTCTGTTATAATATCGTACAAAATAAGTGATTCCAGTGATGAAGATGATCTAACGCCTGTGGATGTTGCACTTTCCTCGCTATAGTGAGAGGAAAAGTTTTGTGTTACACACGGGTGCAAATGTATTTTACTTCTCGTGTGTTGAAACACTTGCTACGCTCAGGATTCTATTTTAGAACCACTCGCTTCGCTCGTGGTTCAACTATAGAATCCTTTCGCGTGCTCGTGTTTCAATTCCACACTCGCGGGTAAAATACAACTTTGCACCCTTGTATAACAAATAACTATAACAATTTTAAGACATACCTATCAGTGAAAGAACATGGGTCAAAATCATATAAAAATAATAAATACAAATAAAAAACAACAACAATACACTATACAATACACTACACAATACAATACAATACATTTTTGTATATTTTTAGTTATAATCGTGTGTCTATAGATGGCAGTTAATTTACTGTGACTACAAAATTTACTATGAGAGTACCCCTCTATCCTATATATTCTCTTTGCGCGAACTAATACTTACGCTCTCGAATTGAAATTTGGAAAAGTTATGAACAAGACTTTTAAAAACGCGAAAGGTACGGTGCCATTTGTTTTTTTTTTCATTTCATGCCATTGACGTTTCAGACCCATCCTTTTTTAACCAAAATAACTTGAATCCCAATAGGGCAAAAAAGCTTAGCTTAGTCTTCGAGGCTTAGAATATAATTACCAAAAAATCTATTGTATTTTCTTTGCAGATTTAATCGAGATTCGTAGAAAATTGTTTCTAATTTGTATTGTTACAACCCTTTAATTGCTTTTTGACATGTGTCGCCCTACCCTTCGAGTTTGAAAAATACTATAACCTAGACGCATTGAAAGTGTGTTTTTGTTAATGAGGCTTCAAAACTGAAGCGAAATAACTCAAAAAAACACATAAACTTCGTTAGATTTTTTCTCGATTTTTAAATTAGGTACTTAAGAGCAAGGAGCTTTTAAAAAATGGTATGGCATTTGCTTTTCTCTCCTAACTTTTATAATAAAATAAATAAATATTATAGGACATTCTTACACAAACTGACTAAGCTCAAGAAGGCTTGTGTTTTGAATAGGTACTTAGACAACGATATATATAATTATAATATACAAATACTTAAATACATAGAAAATACCCTTGACTCTGGAACAAATATCTGTGCTTATCACACAAATAAATGCCCTTACCGAGATTCGAACCCAGGACCATCGGCTTCACAGGCTGGGTGACTATCCACTAGGCCAGACCGGTCGTCAAAATCGAAAAAATCCAAAAATCGAAAAAGAAATCAAACTAATGGGCACAAACTAATATACTTACATAAAATTGTATAAACATATTTTCCATAATGTCAATATCCATAGAGTGAAATGGGGACGGTTTTTTGGAGAAGCATTCATCCTCCTTTCCTCATATGTCATAACATGGTTTCAACTTTTTGGTCCGGAATGTAGGAGTGAAAAAAGTTCAGATGATATTTAACTTAACTATACGAGCACATTATGGATGATAACAGTATCAGTCGTAGGTACATAATATTGTACCTACCTAAACCTAATTCATACATTGTATGTTATATAGTGAGTCACCGCCTTGTAATCAGTAACCAGTTGAGTATGGTTGATATACTTGATATTAGGTTTATTATTTGTTATTATACTTCTATATAATTCGGGGTGCTGAGGGTGTAGGGAGGGTTCCGTACCCAAAGGGTAAAAACGGGACCCTATTAATAAGACTCCGCTGTCCGTCTGTCTATCACCAGGCTGTCTCATGAACCGTGATAGCTCGATAGTTGAAATTTTCACAGATGTATAACAGAATAAAATAAATATTTAAGTGGGGCTCCCATACAACAAACGTGATTTTTTTACCGTTTTTTGCGTAATGGTACGGAATCCTTCGTGCGCGATTTTTTACTTATTAAGGCGGTTCCCTGAGCCAGAAAGCGAAAAATCTCCTTATATGATCATGTTTTTCTAAGAGGCATTGATATTCGTAGACGTGGAAAACATATATGTAGTTCTTGACTATATTATCTTTAATATAGCTTCCGATACACGAATTATGACACTTAGCTCGATACAATTAATTCCCAAAGTAACCTCTAACTCGGACTTTTAATCCAACTTTACTCAGTTATTTATTATGTGATACTATAAACAAAAAAAGAAGAAAAAACAATATTAACTTAAATAGTAATTTCATAGCTTTCGAATTTCGATATTGTAGGGTAATTGATTTTAAAATAAATAAAAATCGATAAAATTTTATCAAAATGGACACTTGGCGCGCGTGCTCTTTCCCGTTCTTTCTTGCGAAATGTGACAGAGACAGCGGCAAACCGATGGAACGGCCTTAATGTTTTAAAATATATTATTATTGATATTCTGTAATTATGTGCGTGCGATAGATATAGGAAATGACAGGTGAATGTAGAAAATTCTTCGTGGTTAGCGTCCTTACTTTAGCTAAGTACCTATGACGATATGTGTTCACAGACAAACCATGTGCACCGCGCCAGATAGAGAAAAGGTCCGTGGTGTGCGTGTGCAACACGACCTACTGCGACGAGATCACACGCGAAGAGCCCGCGACCGGCAAATATGTCGCCTACACTTCCTCCGAGGTACTTTCGGATGACTCACGCTAGACCGGGCCGGAGCTTACGGCGCTTCGTTTTCTATGGAAAGCACCACGTGATCACCGATCAGCCGGCATAGAAAATGACATGTCGGACGCCTCGGCCAGGGCCCGGCCCGGTCTAGCGTGAGTCATCGTTTATTGTATAACTATCTACCGCGGTCTAGACGCACGCGATCGGCGGCGATGACAGAGAGACAGACAGACGGACAGACAGACAGACGGACAGCGGAGTCTTAGTAATGGGGTCCCGTTTTTACCCTTTGGGTACAGAACCTACAGAATGTATAGTACGAAATTAGGTACTATAGTTTTCAATACACTGAAAACTCTTTACCACGTTGGGACCATCACAAACATTGCATTGTCATCCGATTTACATACCTATGTGTAAATTAGTTTTTGACAAAAATTTCATTTTTGGTACAAGCTTTTATCGCTGACTGTACTTTTCTTTCCATGGGCAACTAATACTCATCGAGACAATTCTAAAAACCCCAAACACAATTAGGTTGCGTTGTTTTATCACAGAATACCTATGGCCAACGCCTGTCTCCAGCATCAGACCAGCTCGATGGTACCATAATATTGCATTGTCACCCGATTTACATATGTAAGCAAATTTTCAGCTTCATCGGAAACCGGGAAGTGGGTCAAATTTAACTTGCATGATTTGACCCTTACAAACATGTTACATACATATTACATACATACTTACATAGGTACATTGCAAGTTAAATAAAAGCTTGTAAAAATTTCAGGCCGTTATCCAGTGGCGTAGAGTGAACTAATTAGCCGTGGGCGAAATCGCATGTGCGAGGTCCTATTCTTTTACTGTGCCCGAAGGCCTCGCGCGAGGCCGTGGACGACCACGAATTAATAAACTTGGACGACGGCCCACTTTAGACGACCGGTTTGGCCTAGTGGGGTGACCCTGCCTGTGAATCCGATAGTCCTGGGTTCGAATCCCGGTAAGGGCATTTATATTTGTTCTTGAGTCATGGGTGTTTTCTATGTATTTAAGTATTTATATATTATATATATATCGTTGTCTGAGTACCCATAACACAAGCCTCCTTGGGCTTTCCGTGGGACTTAGTCAATCTGTGTAAGAATGTCGTATAATATTTATTTATTTATTTAGTATTAATTAACTTCGCCCACACGCCTAACTACGCCACTGCCGTTTTCGAACTCCTTGTAACGTTGTTTTGGATAAAGCTGGGTCAACTTCATAGTTTTTTTTTCGAGTTGTTTATTATGTGACGCCATTTCAGCTAGTGTAAAAATATTGATATACAATGTATCTGTATATCAGGTCAAATATATTATTTATAATGTAATGTTGTATATGATGTTGCGTTTCAGGCTGGATCACGTTTCAAGAAACATGAAGGAGAGTTTAATTCATACTACAAATGGAGTAAGTGTATTGATTTGTCAAATGAATTAAAGGGGGGCGGATAGTCTATGTCACGGCGAGATACTCTCGCCGTTTCGCGCCAACCATGTTAGCACAGACTTTGCAGCAATAAAAGTGACACTGTAAATATAATTTTTTTTTTAAATTTCGCTTGCCAAGTCCGTGTAGAGCTAATGTGGAATGACTCAATTGAGTTAGTAAAAAGGTGCTTTTCAGATGTAGCAGCTTCGCATACTCTAGTGATAGATTCATCAAAGAAGAGTCAGACCATCGAGGGGTTCGGAGGCGCGGTTACGGACGCGGCCGGCTTACACTGGTCTAACTTCTCGTCTGCGCGTTTACAAAACTATTTGATCAAGTAAGTGTCATTTTTAACAAGGAGACTTTAACTCACAAATGTGCCCTCCGGCCGCGATGGCAACTGAGTTTGGTAACCAGTTGCCGCCCAAGTAAATGACTCGACGACCCAGAACCGACGTGTCTGGCGAACAAGGATGCGACATCAGCAATAATTATAATTTTCAACTGTATAGGTAACTCTCTTCACTATAAGAGTGCTCACGTCCTAGGTCCTTGCTGGGTAAATGCCCAGAGACATTTCCTCGTACAGTTTATCCTTATGGAAGTTATGGATAACCAATACACACAACCTCTTTTTAACTACTCTTATTAACTGATTCATTCAATGTATGTTGCACCCAGTTCATATTTCGGCAAGAATGGCCTCGAATACAACATGCTGCGCGTACCCATCGGCGGCAGCGACTTCTCGACGCACTTCTACGCGTACAACGAGCTGCCGTTGAACGACGGACAGCTCACCAACTACACGCTCGCGCCGGAGGACCTCAATTATAAGGTCAATTACCACTTAAATATATCCTTTACTCATCATCATGTTCCTCGAGTGGTCCCGCCTTTTTGCCACAGCTCATGGAAGCCTCGGTTCCTTAACTAATTATTAACCTTTTGGACGCCAATGACCGATATATACGCACCGTTGGTTCAACGCCAAAGACCGATTAATCGGTCATAGACCACAGAGCAACATAGACCTACATGCATATGCATAAAGTTCAATTTCAGTTTTGACGATTCGCTGACGTGGCGTCTGGTTGACTGCATTTGTGTTTGACACGGCGTCGAAAAGGTTTGATAACCTAAGTCGCCTGCGATCCCATAACCATTCGACTCAATTGTTCGGGCGCTAAGCGGGCCCTGGAGCTGAGCGCTCACAGCTGCTCCAAGAAATTACTAAAGGCAAAGTTTTGAGCAAGAAGGAGATAACTTCATCAGCGTTAAGGAGAGACAACGTAGTTCGTGATCTATCGTAACTTAGGCTTTGTAAATTGGTTACCTACTCAGCAAAATATCTATACGAAAACCAGTTCCATGTGGTTAAAAAGTGATTTACGAAAGGACTTTCAGATAGCACAATGTTTTTCATCTATGAATCATGTTATGACCCCCTGAGAGGTACCAGTACACCGGTCTATATGGGGATCGCGGAGCTCAAAGCCTTAATAACAAAAAACAGAACTGGTTACAGTGGTGACAAACAGCAGGGCAGAAGGGGACACAAATAAATTTATCAAACCTCCTTCATCGCGTCACGAAAAAGATTAAACAACACAGAATTTACATAACCAAATCTTATAAGTGCTCCAGAAATGTTTTATACCTAATTGTCAATTTCAATGCAGATCCCGATGATCCAGCACATCAAGGAAGTAGCAACAGCGGACATACACATCGTGGCCACCGTGTGGTCGCCGCCGAAATGGATGAAGACCAACAAGAAGCCCTCGGGCCCCGGTGTTATCAAGAAAGAATTTATGCAAACTTACGCCGATTACATCGCCAAGTAAGATCTAGGCCCATTATTATAGACTTAAGATGCCTGTAACCTGTTTTATAAAACGCAAGCGTCGACCAGTGTCGCTCAAAGAGCCTACTGGCCTTATACCTAACTTTAAGAGGCCGTAGTCGATTTTGGAGCAAACATTTTAAATTGATAGATTTAGTTGTTGAAATTATACACGTTTTGTTACGTAATATCTAAATAACAAGTATTGGTTTCTATTAGCACGTTTTCTCATAATGAGGTCGCGAGCGTGCGTCACCAGTAATATATGAAGAGAAGGGGCAGTTTTTAAAAATTCATCAAAAAATTATGGTGGTATATTATACAAATTGATGTATAAGAATAGTTTCAGCAAATGTTGTAGATTGTTTAAGTATCAAAATTACGCTGAAATTAAGTCGGTTTTGCAGAGAAATTGTCACTTGTTTTGAAGTGAATTTCTGGAGAAAATTGAATTCGTTTAACTTTCATTTCCTCGAACTCTAAGTCATATAACAAAAATGTTATCTGATAAAGGTCAAGTACAGAATATGCATAATACAAATTTACCATTTTTAGCAGTCCACTTTACGAAATTTATAAATAAGAGCGACAAAATCTGTGCTTTACGCGCGTTTGCCTAAACGTCCTTCAGAAAAAAAATCATTACTAATTTAGTGAGTCCGTTTTCAAAAAAAATATCTGATAAAAGGCAAGATAAGAAGACGTGCTAATAGAAACCAGTACTTGTTATTTCAATTTGGTAACAAAAGGTGTACAATTTCATCGACTAAATCTATCAATTTTACATTTTTTCGACTAAAATCGACACCGGCCTCTTAACCATTGTATGAACTAATTTCAGTAATAAGTACGAGTATACGAGTAGGTATAATATACAGGTATCTTATTTCAGATTCATACGTGAATATAAGAAGCACGATATCGACGTTTGGGCAGTCACCACTACCAATGAGCCTCAGAACGCGTTTTTACCATTCACGAGATTCCAAGATTTGGGTTGGACACCTGGAAAAATGGTAAATCCTTTCGGTTTGTTATTAAATCCGTACCTACTATAGTCATCTGCATTTACCTAATATTAGTTGTTCTAATGTTGAATATTTCTTATTCTTATTCTTATTCTTAATGTCAGTGTGTCGTAGAGTAAATCAATGCGGCCAAATCCATTTGCAGGAAATTCCGAACACGAGCGCCTTTTTTCAATCGATCTTACACTAATATTGTCTTCGGTTACCGCAATAGTAATTCAGAAAATAAAACTATTCAAACGGATTATGTTAAAGTAGGTGGTGGCTCTACAGTCGACGGTTAATAATACGCTGGTGTATAGGAACGGAATTTCCCTAGATGGAAATGGAAATGACCGGTTGGACTTTACCTAAATTGTGTCGGATAAGTACTGAACATTATTGGTTTTTGTTAAATATTGATTATATTGACTAGGGCCAGTGGATCATCAACAACCTGGGGCCTACGATAAAGAACTCCTCTGATATTAACCACGTGAAGATTATAACAGTAGATGATCAGAGGGTCACTATTCCAATATGGTTTAATGTGGTAAGTACAGGGCGACCAAATAACAGGTATACACTTTAGTATTGTAATTTTATTCTATGAAATACAATAAAAAAATTAAGTATTCCTTGTTAAATATAATATTTAGGGCCGGCAGTTAAACATGGAAAATAATGTCAGACAAATGTCCACCTCTAGCAGCATGGCAGATATGAACCCTTTTCATCGCTTTTTTCATCACATATTCACACATTTCCTGCGTTATCTCAGTGACTGTGTCTCGAATATTATGTTTTAATTGCTGAAGGTTCATTGGCCTGTTTGCATGTCCAGTCGCGACAATGTATTGTTTAGAAACTGGTAAGATGAGCTCCTGAAATGTCTTTCGATATATAGGAATAGGACAATATATTTTTAGGAAATATTAGTACACCGAAGTTTTTGAAAAATAAATCCATATTTAAACGAAATGCTGCTATCTCACTGGGCTTGTTCGTACTTCTAGATAATTAATGTAGAGGTAAAAATGGTTTACCGAGAGAGAGATGACGGTAATCTCCGCTTGGACCTTGAAGGATTTCCTCCATTTATTATTGTGTGTTTCCTTGTAAATTTATTTTGAGGTTGTGCAATAAAGAGGATTATTATTGTATTCTATTTTGTATATGTAATATGTATACTCAGTGCCGGCCCGAGTCCTTGATCAGGGTAGAGCAAAATCGGGTTTTGGCGCCCTTCGTTGAAGCTTTTTACCCAAAAGCAAAACAAACCGTATTTTGGGCCCGCGTCACACTCGCGTCTTTTAAAACTTATGTTTTTTCTCATTTGCCATTTCGGCGCCCCCCTTGCCATCCGGCGCCTAGAGCGGCCGCTCCACTCGCTCTACCCTAGATCCGGCCCTGTGTATACTATAGGTATATCCTTAAAATAAATATTGCCCACAGATGGTAGATAAGTATCCAGAAGTATTGAACTGGATCGACGGTATAGGTGTGCACTGGTATACCGACGAGTTCACACCTGCTTTTATACTCAAGGAAACCGTTAAGAATCACCCAGATAAGTTCATCATTGCCACTGAAGCTTGCGAAGGTAATGATTTATTATTAAAAAAAAAAAAGATTTAAAATGCACACAAGGAATGCTACAATATTAAATTACAAATAAAATTCATATTATTATATATTATATTCATTCATAACTAAATTCAAAAGTCACACGAATCGCTTACTCGAAATTAGCCCTCATTATGCTCTTGTGATTCTTAAATTTTGTCTTTTTGTCCCTAAATTTACATATGTGCTCCGCTGCTGTCCTTTTTGGAAACATCAAAATTTATTGTCGCCTTTAGATGATTTGATCAAAATTAGTTTAGAGACTATTCTAAACATTCAGCTAAGTGAGCCTTCCTGGTCTCAAGCGTCCCTCCCTATTCGGTTTGGAGGTTTAGGAATTCGCAAAATTTCCAGTGTGGCTTCCCCAGCCTTTTTGGCGTCCACTCATAGCACGTCTGGTCTCATAGGAAATATTTTAAGGGCTTTGCCCACAAACTGTGAGATTGCGGGCTTTGAGGACGCCAAAAATGCTTTTAAAATTGCTTGCCCGGGAAAACAATTTCCAGACAACCCAAATTCACAAAGGAGTTGGGATAATGTTTACTGTGATTTAACTTACAATATTCTCCTAAACAACTGTACAGGTCCAGACCGCGCGAGGCTTTTGGCGGTCGGAGCCCGGGAAGCGGGTTACTGGCTACATGCCCATCCTTCGCCTAATACTGGTACTTTCTTGGATCCGGCCTCCCTTAGACTGGCGACTGGTTTGCGACTCGGGGTTTCGGTGTGTACGCCACACATATGCTCTTGTGGCACGGACGTGGACCGACTGGGACACCATGGATTACCTTGTCAAAAAAGTGCCGGCCGTTTTTCAAGACATGCGTCGCTTAATGACATAATCCGTCGGTCTCTTGCCACCATCAATGTACCCGCTCTTCTTGAGCCGACTGGCATTATCAGAGATGATGGCAAGAGGCCCGATGGGATGTCCTTGGTTCCTTGGAGCTTGGGACGGATGTTGGTGTGGGATGCTACCTGCGTAGACACACTGGCACCGTCCCACCTCCAACGGACTAATGTAAAAGCGGGCGGAGCGGCGGAAAGCGCCGAAATTTTAAAACGTAATAAATATAAGAGCCTCGGTAGAGAGTATCATTTCGTTCCATTTGGAGTTGAAACTCTAGGTCCATGGGGTCCCAGCGCGCATAAGTTGTTTGCAGAAATCGCGAAGCGTCTGGTTGACGTAACTGGTGACCGAAGAGCTGGCGGCTTTCTCGCACAACGTATCAGCATTGCGATACAGCGGGGAAATGCCGCCAGCATCCTTGGTACAATGCCTCAAGGGCCTATTTTAGATTTAAGCTAGTTATTAATTTCGTTTACGTAGTACCACTGTATATATCTTGTATGTAAATAAATGTATTTTCCAAAAAAATTCATACAAATATATTTATCAGTACGGTTTTTACTCACTATTATTTTTAGTCGCTTTTGGCGACATGAATATTTTGAAATATGTCTCACGATAGTTTAAGTGCGATCATACAAATATTACAAATTATAGTTAGTAATAACAAATTATCGTCATTTTTAAATGAATATAATATAACATTCATAATTTTTAAACTAACACGGGACGGGACTTAAACAAGCAAGAAGCAAGAAGATGTTGATACAAGTACAATTCCTCGCGAGTCTGCCTGTGACCACGAACGTAACGTCACGATCGAAATTCATCAATGAATAATAAAAACCACACACAAACTATTTAATTTTACATATTGATTACAGGCTCTATGCCTTGGGAGTTGGAAAAAGTATCGCTCGGCGACTGGTCACGTGCCCAGGCCTACATCCATGACATCTTGGAAGTAAGTCACTTTACTACATTATGATTATGATGATATGGGAGTTCCTTTCTGAATTGAAAGTTCAAAAGTAACATGAGTAGGCTAATGTATACAAAGGTCCCCGTTTTCCTACCTGGATATTGACATTATAGAAAATATTTTTTGAGCTTACTGTGGGACTTAATCAGTCTGTGTAAGAAGGTCCTATAATTTTTATTTTTACACAATTTATTGTACATTAACCACAGCCAACCCTTCGTTTGACTTTTTTCGAAAAAATCTAACAGAGGGGCATAGCTATCGTTAATATACATTCCTCCTTCCTTCCTCCTCCTGCTTGATTCCTCCTTCTTGCTTCGTTAGCCTCCTGGCTTAAGGTGCAGTAGGTTCAGCCAGTAGAGTCGACAAAGAGTAGAGTCCGGAGTAGGACCTGGAGCGGTATTCGACATGCGTTAAGTGACGTTTCGTGTTGAACTTCAGTTGAATGGAAGAAATCGTGTGTTGTCGAATAGGTAAATTTGACATTAGCAATCCACAGTTAGGTGACAACGAAACCAAACCGAACCACGCAGAGTTCAGAGCCATTTTAAACCGTATAGTAGTAAGAAAACAAAGTTGATTTTTGTTGCATAATTTTTTCAATGAATGAGTTTTGGTGTACAACCAAATGATACTTTCCACAGTTGATGAACAAATGATTCATTCCACTGTTGAACTGATGTTGAAGCCGAAACTGACAGTTGTGCATCTCGAATAGGGCCCCTGAACTCACTACACCTTAAGAGCCCTGACGATGTATTGCCGTTTCTGCCGGTGTTTGGCTTTATGAAGAGTTATCGCCATAATGTGTAAAGCCCGACCAGAAATATATGATCATTGTCAAGAGGGCGCTGTTTATTCTCATGTATGTGGTGACAGTTCAGTTAAGTATGAAAAATTTGGTTCCTATGAAATTCCGCAACATGGCGCGTGATCATATATTCCTGGTCAGGCTTTACATATGTAGCTTGGTGTACAGGGTCCTGCGGATTCGGTCGACTATCTCGTTCTGGGACCACCGTGACTGTGACTGGATTAAAATACATTATGTTAGTATAAAGGAAACATTTTACTACAGGACCTCAACTACAACCTCGTCGGCTGGATCGACTGGAACCTGTGCCTAAACAGACAAGGGGGACCCAACTGGGTCAAGAACTTCGTGGACTCCCCCATCATCGTGTTCCCCGAGAACAACGAGTTCGTGAAGCAGCCCATGTTCTACGCCATGGGGCACTTCTCCAAGTGGATCCCGAGGGGTTCCGTCAGGCTGGACGTGGAGGAACACAAGGGTCTGTTGGAGAAGTCGGTTGATCACGTCGCGTTCTTGACTCCGAGGAATACTGTTGTTGTCGTTCTTTATAATACGTAAGTTTTTTGAAATACGATCTGGAGATAGACAATATCATCCGTCCTCGGCGGACTTTCTCTGATCATGAAAGGCCAGGTCAAGAGCACCTTAAACCGGCGAGCGTGTATGAAGAATGTTATGAAAGTGAAGGAAGCGAAAGAGGTATGTCAGGATCGTAACGAGTGGAAATCCGTGGTCTCTGCCTTCCCTCCGGGAAATAGGCGTGATTATATGTATGTATGTGTAATCTTGAGATACGCGTAACTGGTTATATTCGGTTCGAGCTATAGTTATTTTAAAGTTGTTAGAGACTTGGCCCGTTTTGAAATACATAATTTTAACCTGTGTCTTCTTTAGAGACGTTGTACTTGTACAGTCGAAGGCAAAAATATCGATTCAGACAAATGGCTCAAAAATATGTGAACACGACTTTATTGTCTAAGGTGTAAGAGCGTACACATATTTTTGAAAATAGGAATTATATTTATGCCCTTAGGAGAAACTCAATTAAAAATTCTACTCTTATTTTTGGATTTTTTATCACGAAAGAAATATATTTACCTAGTCAGACTGATATAAGTTTTCTTTTTACAATTCTGTTGTTTTTTATGCGCAGGGGCAAAGCACGCAACGTCAGCGTGCAGTTAGGAGAAGAACACACCGTTCTCGCTCTGGAGAAGGCTTCTGTCACCACACTAGAGTTCCCGGCTCCTTCTACCTCATCGTAGGACTCCGTAGCGGAAACGTGAAATTTTCACCACACCAATGGGAGAAAAATATTAATTATACAACATCACAGATAAAATCCAAGTGAACGTTATTTAATATTTATCACTCAAACACTTAAAAGCCAATTCCATTAGAAAACAACACAAAAATTGCATCTAATTACTTTGGCACTCTTGTGAACAAAATGAAATGTTAAATTTACTCTTTAATTTGGTTCAGTTTCGTTAGTAATTTTTAGTCGTATAAATAAGTACATAAAATATAGTAATAATATAATATGTTAGTACTTAGCAGTCGTCCTATGTCACCGCCTCAATTCGGGCAGGCTGAAAACCAGCGCTGAAACCGCGCAGTAAAGGCGGGGCTTCCAGCACATTAGCTGAGACTGTCCTATTGTCACGTAGATATGTAATTTGAACTTTATTATACATAAATTGTCTAGATTAAGTATAGCATAAGTGTGTAAAAATAATTTGAAAAAAAAAACCCTTGTTGTGGCAATAAATAATTTATCTATCTATCTATCTATGAAACTATCTCATCAGTTTTTGAAGAATAAAGAGAACCTTTACGTGTGTGGTGAAAATTTATTTTCCCCTCACTAGCTCGGAAGGCCGTCTTATATCCTTTAAAACAAGCGGGGAAAAACGCATTTTATCCACTAGTGGGGACAGTAATTTGACCTTGGATGGAGCTTGTTTGAGTAACTTGACAGATAACAAAACGTAAAACGCTCATAATAATGGTTCGTTCGATATTAAATGTCATTAAATAAATGGTTTGAGAATCTAATAAAAAAGACCAAATTTAGCTTTAATTAATAATTTTAAGTCATAAACCTTAAATTTCCATAAGAAACGTTAGATTTTTTATTTATATAAATATAATTCTGAACGCACAAGTTGAGTCGATGCAATTTCAAAACGCATCGTTGACATTTCATACGTCAGAACAGAAATGTCAACATTGTCAACAATTTTTTTATTTAAAAACATTTCTCACCGACTCACGTAAAAATCAGAATTTCCAGTGTTTTCTGTTATAATATCGTAAAAAAATAAGTAATTCCAGTGATGAAGATGATCTAACGCCTGTGAATGTTGCACTTTCCTCGCTATAGTGAGGGGAAAAGTTTTGTGTTACACACGGGTGCAAATGTATTTTACTTCTCGTGTGTTGAAACACTCGCTACGCTCAGGATTCTATTTTAGAATTTTCAAACTCCTTTCGCTAGCTCGTGTTTTAATTCCACACTCGCGGGTAAAATACAACTTTGCACCCTTGTATAAAAAATAACTATTTCACCTCACCAATTGGAAAAAGGGCTTTTTCTTCCCTGCTAGGAGGGATCAAAGTAACACTTTTCTGTTCTAGGACACTATTTTTACATTATTTTTTTAGCTTAAATAATATTTTTTTACATTATAACTACCTCAAAGGTGATGTGAAAAGCAGTATGTGTGACATAGTAGCAAAATTATTTCCATCCTGGGCGTAACACACTTGAATCCCTCACTGCGCTCAGGATACTACTTTGAAATCCCTCGTTACTCTCGGGATTCTATTATAGAATCCTTCGCTTCGTTTAGGATTCAAAGTACGCCCTCGCCGTAAATATGTCATTTTGCTCCATTGTGACACAATCTACTATTGTGATCGACTCGTGTTAACATAAATAGGTAATAGTAGATTGTGTCACAAGGGAGCAAAATGACATATTTACGGCGAGGGCGTACAATTGAATCCTAAACGAAGCGAAGGATTCTATAATAGAATCCTGAGCGTAGCGAGGGATTCTAACATAGAATCCTGAGCGTAGTGAGGGATTCAAGTGTTAACGCCCAAGGTGAAAATAATTTTGCTACCATGTGACACATACTGCTTTTCACATCACCTATGAGGAAATTACATACATATATTAGGTTTCAAAACATTATTATTTTAAGCAAAGATCGATACGGACAAAGTGCCAAAAATATGTATACACGACCTTAATATAGGTACATACTTCTGGCACTTTGTCCGTATCGATATTTTCAGACGTGACTGTACCAGGCGCGGATACAATTGCCCCTAGTGCCCCCCCCCCCTGAACCCCTGACACAAGATAACGAAACTGGGTCCTGTAATACAGGGTTTCCTAGCTCAGGACACAGGGTCGTGATTTACTGTATGTTTAAATTTACACAATAAACTTTATTTATTTTTTTCATTTTCAATTGGAAAAAAATGCCCACCCTAAGTACTTAAATATGAGTACAACAAATAGTTTCCATGAACCCGCGGCTCCGCTCGGATTTTGACAAAACAGTGCCCGCAAGCCGCGCGAAGAGAAATTACGTAAAAATTTCGACAGATATACGAGTATGAGTATACATATACAATAACACAACGCTTTTGATTTTATACACTCATAAGAATCGTCTCGTCTTGATAAATTAACTTTTATTTTGTTGTTAGTTTAATTTTTTTTACAAACCCCAATCCTTCTACCTACGATTTCTTTCTACCATTTTTGTAATTTGGCAAGAATTTGCCCCCCCCCCCCCCCCTGAATGAAATCCTGGATCCGCGCCTGGACTATACTGACAAATTAAAAGTACCTACAGCTCATAATTATGTACCTAATATCTTTTCAAAGACAGCAGCAAACACCTAAAATGATACAATGAAAATCAAGTACATTATTTTTGTAGATTTTTCTGGTAACAAATTAGCTCTTACCCCTTTGAACCAAATCTTCGGAAGAACACTATGAAGACTGATATCACTTATATTTATTATTATAAAGTTATTGATTTAAACTAAGTATTTACAAATTTATACACAATACAGAACCGCATAATTATGCTTTGGGAAATATTTGTACAAAACTTTTTAAATATTAACTTTTTAAATTGCATAGACAAGTATGGCTGCGTTAAAGGAGACCTAAAATTTCAAAATAAAAATTAAATTATTAAACGAATGTTTTTTACGTTTCTTTGTAAATATTACGCTAATTAATTAATTTACTTAATTTAAATATGCTATTAATTAATTTAAAATATGCTAATTACATTTATTGTTTACAATTACAACAAAATATTATTTAAGTTAGAAAATTGTATGCACGTAATCGATTATAAAGAAATTGTAATCGATTATATGCATACTAATTTCATATGTCTTTGTGTCAATATTTCATACTGGCAACAAAATGTCCTTGAACAGAAAAGTGCCACTTTGATCCCTCCTAGCAGGGAAGAAAAGTTCCCTTTTCGAATGGGTGATGTGAAAAAAGATTCCCAGTAACAGACATTAAATAATTTGTGGGATATGTTAGTTTTATTTTACCAACCAAATAAAACTCCACGACCTCACCTAAGCGATTCCCTGATTGCATCCTACTGCCCTGTTACGTGTTACGGCAAAACAGTGTATCTAGATAGGAAATATGTAATAAGATACGCAGTTTTTCCGTAACAGGGCACCCTAGAGGAGCTCGCAGACCGTTTAGATAGCATAGAGTCCTTGCCGTTTCTACTGAAGCCCGTCGTTGCTTGTAACTAGAGCCGAATTAACCTACAAGCAATAAAGGGGTCTCGATACGCAGTTTTTCCGTAACAGGGTGCCCTAGAGGAGTTCGCAGACCGTTTTGATAGCATAGAGTCCTTGACGTTTCTACTGAAGCCCGCCGTCCCTGATTGCATCCTACTGCCCTGTTACGTGTTACGGCAAAACAGTGTATCTAGATAGGAAATATGTAATAAGATACGCAGTTTTTCCGTAACAGGGCACCCTAAAGGAGTTCGCAGTCCGTTTAGATAGCATAGTCTCTTTGCCGTTTCTACTGAAGCCCGCCTTTGCTTGTAACTATTAGAGCCTAATTTACCTACAAGCAATAAAGGGGTCTCGATACGCAGTTTTTCCGTAACAGGGCACCCTAGAGGAGTTCGCAGTCCGTTAAGATAGCATAGAGTCCTTGACGTTTCTACTGAAGCCCGCCGTTGCTTGTAACTAGAGCCAAATTTACCTACATGCAATAGAGTCCTTGCCGTTTCTACTGAAGCCCGCCTTTGCTTGTAACTATTAGAGCCTAATTTTCCTACAGGCAATAAAGGGGTCTCGATACGCAGTTTTTCCGTAACAGGGCACCCTAGAGGAGTTCGCAGACCGTTTAGATAGCATAGAGTCCTTGAAGTTTCTACTGAAGCCCGCCGTTGCTTGTAACTAGAGCCAAATTTAACTACAAGCAATAAAGGGGTCTCTATCATTGACGGCAGGAAGAGCGCAGTTGCTCGTCGCAGGCGCATATCGTCGCGCAATTCGCAGCTAATGTTATAGATTGTGCACTCGGGTGACCATCTTGCATTTATAAAATGTAACCAATATTGACTTATACACGGTGGCTAAAAAATAAGTGCATTCCCGTTGCCACGGAAGTTTTGGGATTATACTGAGCAACTTTTACTATGGGACTATGCGACCAACCCCGAAATCGCGAAATAAAATTTGGCTGTTTCATACATTTTGTTTCATAAATTTTTTTTTTCGGGATTTCGTGGTTGGTCCCATAGTAAAAGTTGTTCAGTATAATCCCAAAATATTACTATTACCTCGTAAAGACGGCCTTACGAGCACTACGAAGATAGGCCACAAAATTGGTGCGAAAATGGCGTTTGTGAGAATATCGTTGGTTTGTTTGGGCACATGCACATGTTTGTTCGGTGTTATATGAACGGGCCTATCTTTACTTTTGGAATCTTTAAGTGTAAGTAATAAAACATCTGACACTGCAAGCCCGGTTAAAACTAGGAGTAGGTAACATTTATAATTTACTAGCGACCCGCCCCGGCTTCGCATGCGCTACACAAAACCTTTACAAATTATACACTAAAACCTTCCTCAAGAATTACTCTATTGATAGGTGAAAACCGCATCAAAATCCGTTGCGTAGTTTTAAAGATCTACGCATACATAGGGACAGACAGGCAGCGGCAAGCGACTTTGTTTTATACTGTTTTTTTTTTCTTTATACCACGTCGGTGGCAATCAAGCATACGGCCCGCCTGATGGTAAGCAGTTACCGTAGCCTATGGACGCCTGCAACAACGGAGGTATTACACGCGCGTTGCCGACCCTTTAAAAACCTGTACACTCCTTTTTTGAAGAACCCCATACTGTAGCCCCTCGGGAAAACCTCGGCCGGGAGCTCATTCCACAGCCGAAGCGTACGCGGGAGGAAATTCCTCTTAAACCGCACAGTACGCGACCATTTAGGTGCTAGGGTGGTGATGATGCTGTATGTGCGGTACCGGATTAACCTTTCGTATCTGTATGGTGGTTAAAAATTGTGGGTTCCCCGGTCGTGCCATAGAGCAAAAAAATCTCGACGTAATAAGTAGGTACACTTAATAATTTCATATGTTCGTGATTTATTTCTATCGAGCGAAAGTCAAAAACTCAGGATTCGAATCGCTGAAGTCCCTAAAGAAAGGCATCAAGATTACTAATTAAATTTTTGGCAACCGTATTGTGATCTAAAAATGCGCTACGACTTTTCTAAAACTCCGTTCTCGGAGCCTACTGCACCTTAAGTGTCACAAAAAAAAAACAAAAGAAGAACAGCCTTTGTTATCCACGAATATACCAACAGGATGCCACTCTATTGACCACAACTACGGCTTCACTGTGAGTCATAAGTAGTAAATCGACTTACTCCTTCCTTGCGCTCAAAACCGCGAATGTGCCAGTTTCTGCTGAACTCGCTATCAACAGCGAGAATGACCGCTGTGATGGCTTAGTCATTCATAAACTCAGTGTTTACCTTTGCACTGTCTGCGTGTGATTCATATTTAGGGTTCCGCAAAGAGAAATTAAATGTAGATAATCATATATCTAATATTTGCTTAATATCAAATTTTCTCATTAAGAATTTACTAAAAATATGTGTCGTTCACAAGTAAAAGGTCATTGTCGCTTATCATAAGGGTGAAATAACCTGTCAGAGCGTCCTTGTGGTAAGCGACAATGTGGTACGTTTTACTTGAGAACGACACATATCTCAATGAAAATTATAGCGTGTGCCATCCACGAAGACGCGCCCCACTCTTCTTCCTAATCGCTTATAGTACAAATGTGCAACCTTTTAGCGTAGTTACTACTGTAGTTCTGTCTATCTATACTGTATAGTTTTTAATTAGCGCGCATTTTAAAAGCGCTGATAAACATAAATGTATAAATGTGTAAAATATTTAATTAAAATTTAATAATGTAAGCAGGGGTTGCATCCCCATATCCCTTAGCCCATATAATCTTAAAAATATAAGATTGGAGCTAGGAATGTTGTAATTCTTGTTCTTTATAAAAAATAAACAGTTAAAATTAAAAAAAAAAAAAAAAATAGCTAAGTGTGCTAATTAATTAGATACAGATGTAACCAAACCGAGGAAATATAATGAATGTTCTCATAGTAAGAGCTCTTGCCCACTGACGTCCAGTTTTTTGCGGGATACGGTTTTCTCCAGGATTCCGTTTTAGTAGTATACGTGCTAATATAGTAACGTTCACACGAGCATTCTGTTTGCGGGATAACAGAAAATGGTATCCTGCAGAAAACCGTACCCGCAAAAAACTGGACATCAGTGGGAAAGCGGCCTTAGTAACTAGGAAGTAGGTATGATTCATTTTAAAGTCATAGAATAAATTACTTATATGTAATATATGTATGAACGGAACCCGTTTATGTACTAAATCAAACAGTGTACAAATAAGTATGAAAGTTGACCAATAATTTAATTTAGTAAGTAGGTCACCGAATGTGTGCGTCAGCCAAGCATCTCTGTAATAATTGTTTGCTCATAATAATGATGACTTACGAACTTAATGTTTCTTATAATGTGACAAAAGGAAAACAAACAATTAAATATTTAATTAACTCAATACTTAAAAGCTGATGTGGGGACAGGACTGTCTGTAAACGAGTATAAAATTTGACTCGAATGATAACTGTAGCCCCGATTACCATGTTAAAATTAGACCTTAGGGTTAATAATAATTTTAATAAAGGATAAATCGCCACCTTGAAACATAAACATATTGTTTTTAGAATGTTTCTTTAGAATCATAAACTATTGTAAAATGTTTATTGGTGCAATAGATATTTAGTTACTAACTTACTAGTTACTATTGACTTTCTTAAAGTAATGTATGGGCAGGGTAACGAAAGCTTGTCAAATTCCACAAATTTTCATTTAGGTAACGCCTTGCCTACTTAGGTATGTATACTTAGTGCATAGATTTCATATAAAAGAAAAGTCCCCAGAATAGATACGTGAAATGGTCTAGACACTCCAATTCTGGACATGAAAATGATGGGATCTGTAACAAAGTACAATTCACCTGAATATTGAAGTCGTTGTGGAGATCCCTGGGCGAGGCCATTGCCCAGCACGTCTTTCGGTTGATATGATCCTTTCGCCGGACACTTTCTGCTATATTGCTACCCAGCGAGACAGGGTAACAACATATCATATACCTTTCTCGACGCCTCTCAGCAGAAAGTGTCCTGAAAACGGACAGATGTAATAACCCCTTAAGGGGTGCACCGGACATTGTCTTGTTAATTAAACACAAAGTCAACAGTAGGAAGTCCATTGTATGGACGTAAACTGTGATGCTCGACATAATGTAGGTACACAAATGTGTCATACATGATACTATTCACATTTGTGCATGTGTCAGGAAATGAGGCAATAAGCTACAAATTTAATATATTGTTGTCATTCATTTACTTGTTTACCTTTAGGGATAGGGTCCGTCCACCAATCACATTGGCATCGAAGTTACAATAGACTCGATTATTGCACACATTAGGGCCAAATTTTCTGACATGGACATGACGAGGCTTGACACTTTGACATGTAATTTCACAGAGTTTAAAGGTATTAGGTTCATTAGTAAACTAATTTTGTACCATAAGCATAAGCAATCTCAATGATCGAAATAAAGTAAAAATGGAAAATTCTACTGCCCCGCGCGACATCCGAACTCGCGATTTCGGGACACCAGCCGGTCAATCTACCAACTAAGCTAACGAGACTTACCCGCCCGGGACACCATCACGGGGTCACAAGTTCGTCTATTAGCCCGTGGCAATGAATTTCGGTCAGCCTGCAGCATAATTTCGAAGCAAGATATTTTTTGTTTTTATCAATAGGTACCAACAATAGGCGTTCCAACTGTTATCTAACGGGTAAGTTAGATAGGAGAGCATTCAATATGAATACTTGAAAAATTACTTATGTCATTGACCTATCTTTTGGAAAGCATGAGGTTATTAGTACTAGGAATGTAAGTCAATTCAATATAATTCGCAGAGATCCTACAATCATTGTGGCCCAACAAAAATTGTCGAAAAATGTTGCATTTCTCTGTTAAGAATCAATGCAAGGCCAATTTCATATCAGGTTCGTTTACCCTTACTTAAATTTAAATTGCGACTGTGAATAATACAGTTTAGCAGTTGGTCACAGTTTACACTGGTTACGGGCGACAAATAAGCCAACTAATTAAGTTCTAAGAAACTCACATTCATGCTATTGACCGTTTAATTTAATTAGATCAACAACAAATACGTAGCTAGGAAACAACTAAAACAGAATCAATTTTCCAGAACTAGTTTAGCACATTCGTGGTTTTGCACGCGCTTTGAGGTCGGTTTAAATGACCGTAGAGCGAAGGATCCAGTCAGTCCGTAGCGCCGGCTCGCGATCGTCGTGTTTCGAACGTTCTGAATTCGAATTTTAAGACGTTACTCGACCATTTGACAGTCGTATGTTTTAGAACGTTTTTGATTTGAATTTCGAATACGTTTGACGGTTCTGTAGGGTTGTAAGATTCTTGGATTCGACGGTGTGATTGCAAGAATGAAGATGTATTGGGGATTGATGGTGGTGGCGCTGTGTGGTGGTGCGGCGGCTCATACGATGCACTTGGGAAAATGTCCCGTCGTCGAGCCTATGCCAGGATTTGAAATGAACAAGGTCAGTTGTAGGTAAATTAAAAACATAGTTTATGTAAATTGTGTGTGTGTGTGTGTGTTAAAACGTAATGTTAATGAAAAATGTATCTACATTAACTGTTGTGTTCCTGCTAAGTTCTAGTAAGTTTAACTAAGTTTTTAAGTTAAACTGCTCTGCACCATTAAAAATTTACTGGGTTCTTAGGTACTTATTACTAATACAATATTTATTTACCTATTTAGGTATTCTTAGAAATCGAGGACAACCTACCTACTCTATCAGAGTGAATGTCCCAATGACACGGCAGATATAGCAATCTACAAAAGTTAACCGGTATCTATTGTGTGATAAATGTAAAACACTTACAAAAGACTTAAACTATTGGGCCACAGTTCACAAAATTTCACAAGAATCGGTTGATCATGTAGAACATCCGGACAGGCGAAAGCATTTTCCAAGTTGAAAAAACGAACACCTTCGCTCCGTTCGGTCAATTAAAAATTAGGTCAGGATCGAGTCTGCAAACCAAGGCCCGCATGCGGCTTTTTAGAGGTACATATTAATAGATCGTTACGGCTCTTTAACTCACCTATATACCCAATTAATACTTAATTTAAGGATTTTAAGGTATAACGTAACGACCACTCAAAATAACATTCATAATTTCTAAAACAGTTGGCTCTTTTCAAAAATTAGTAAAGCATATGAAAAAGCATCAGCAGTGAGTATTTAAAAGACAGTCGTCATTATTTTTATCTTCGAGTAGGTACTCAAGTAGTTAGTACCTACTTTTATCTTCACTTAACAGTTTCCAAGAACGTCAAAGTTATATTTAAGACGAAGTTAACGGCACTTACGTGAGTCATTCTTATCTGGATCAAAGTGACACTGAGGTCAAGTTAGCTTTGTGTGTTATCAATAGATGTCTATATCTGTCGATTCATTTCAATGGATCTATTATTCAGAACAGTTTGTATTCAGACGTGTGTGGCGTAAAGCCAAGTCTATATTGGTTGTGTGCTATACAAACCCAAATGAAACCTAGCTTGTCGTACCGGTGGTTTCGGGTCTGCTGCTGGCAGAGGCCTATACTGGTGGTGGCTGCTTCCTGGTTCTTTCTTGATATTTATAATTAGGGAAAACTTAAAGAAGTTTGGTTTTTACTGAATATTATTGGTAATTGTGATACAATTACTCTCGCGATTCGAATATTATGACACTGATATATATGTCAGTTATTAACAGTTTTAAGGGTTTTGAATGATTCACGGCTAGTTTCACAGGACGTATATCGACCGGAATATGGACCGTGATTACTATGTCAGATATAGTTTTTCTAGACCTTTTTTGTGTCACCGGTCACCGGCCACAGTAGCCGCGCTACTTCAGATGAGTTAGCATAGCTATTAGGTTGAATACTAAATTGTAATTACTACAAGTGAAATTTTTTTGAAAAAAATTTCTGCACGCGTCTGGCAAGGTTAAAGACCTGATTAAATCGTCTGGCATATTTTTTTATGACTATTTAGATATTCAATTTTCACTTGTAGAAATTACAGATTGCTTCAAGAACATTTTTTGGGCACCAAAAAAAATCTTTAAAAATTTAAGGGTTGACTTAGACCCGCTACCCTGCAGCCAGACATGCAGTGCTGAGTTAGGGTAGGAGAAGTATCAGGCAAATTTTCAGCTTGCTTCAAGACCCTACTCCAAATTTCTACCAGCTCTCCGTCTAAAACAACGTGTCTTATTGATCGCGTGCATAAAGAATGCAATGTCTGAGCTAAAGAAATATATGTTTCTGAGCTCTTACACGAACTTAGATATAAGTAGGTTCACTTTATTAGGACACAAAATGTTATAACTTATTTTGAAAACCATTGACGGTTTTGTTTTAGGATAGGTACTTAATAGGTTTAGTTGAGTACTGAGTACCTATAGGTAAAGGTAGTTAACACTAAAATACTACACGTAGGAAGCGACGGACATATTTAGTTTGGTTTTAGTTATCAACACTCACATTAATATGTTGTGGTTATATGCTAATAGAGTAGCACAAACCTATTATGCCCTTGACTGTAAGTACCTAAAATTAGGCGATCGGGCGGTGCATAATCGAGAAGCGAAGTAATTTTTGTCTTCGAAATACTGAACATTTTCTCGTCACATTGGCATGATTCGCGTGTGTTGTAACTTGCTCGTAATGAATACCATTGTTTCATTCGCAAAGCGCGTTGTTTGTGTTTCATTTTGGATCAAATAGTGTTCAGACTCCAGACCGTGTCTCTTTATGTCCGTGTCTTTTTATTAATGTTTAGTTGTTCTTATCCGAACTCATCTGGATTAGATTTTTGATATAAGCAACTGTCAAGAGTTCAGTTTAAATATACTTTATTCATATAGGCCTAGCAACAAGCACTACTCAATGGTGAATAATATGTACATATGTGACGTTTTCAACCAAAAGGTACCACATTGTCGCTTGTTGATAAGGTTGATTTCTAATTGAAGCTTTATGGAAATAGCGCCTTACTGACAAGCGACAACAAGTACCCTTTTGGTTGAAAATGGCACAAATATATTATCTTAACCTAATTATCAGAGTAATTTATTCATGTAAATATTATTCCATAATAATATTAACATCAATAAATTGCTCAGAAAGATCGTCAAAAATAAAAAAAAATACTAGTATAGAATGTTTGTAGAATAAAAAAAAATGTTAAGCTTCGACTAGGGTCTCCACGGTTATAGGTACAGTACCTACACTACCTAATACCTCAGAGGAGATCCCCGACTAGCTGTTAACTGACTGACGCCTTTGACCTTCTTTGTTGGTAACCTTTTTTTACCCCCGATGCAAAATTGGGGCATTTTCCATGAAAAGGGACCTTATTGTCGATGGCGCTTACGCCGCACAGCGTCGCGCGCCATTGTATTTATATCGGAGCGTCTTTTATAATGGCGTAAGCGCCATCGACAATAAGGTCCCTTTTTATAGAAAATACCACAATTGAAGATGATTGTTATATGTTTGACGCCAATGTCTGTCTGTCTGTGGCATCGTAGCTCTTCAACGGATGTACCGATTACGATGCGTTTATTTTACGTGAATGCGAGTTTCCTTGCTTCCTTCTTCTCCTTCTTCTTCCTTATTGTTTGTTTTACATGTAAAAGTGCCCCTGTGGCCTATTTGCTGAATAAATGTTTGATATTTGATATTTGATGGTTCTTATCTGTTATGTTTGATAGAAATCAACCCCGCAGTTTAAAGAGTATTAGCTCTTTTCTATAATGCTGTAAGGCATTTTTGGCGTGAAATTGATTGTTTTGGCATATACCATAGGGGTTTTTTTTAATTTTTAATTGAATAGTTATTGAATAACTCGTTTCATGACACCACCATTTTTAGGGTTCCGTACCCAATGGGTAGAAACGGGACCCTATTACTAAGACTCCGCTGTCCGTCTGTCTGTCTGTCACCACGCTGTATCTCATGATGCGTGATAGCTAGACAGTTGAAATTTTCACAGATGATGTATTTCTGTTGCCGCTATAACAACAAATACTAAAAAGTACGGAACCCTCGGTGCGTGAGTCCGACTCGCACTTGGCCGGTTTTTTATTTTTACCGTAGAGCCGATTAAAAAAAAAAACATTCGTTTAAAGTGTAACGTTCTCTTTAATTATAGCCAATACTTATATGCCTTTATTTAACTGAGCAGCATTCGTCCAGTCCTGAAAAAGACAGAAAATGACTTACCGACTGTTCCAGCTCCTTGGCGTGTGGTACGTCATCCAGAAGACCTCAACCGGCTCCAGTTGCATCACATACAACTTCACCAGGACCTCGGAGCCCGGCACTTACGAGATCGAGCAGGTCTCGCAGCATCTGGTCTTAGGGCTCACGCCGTTAAAGCACGACTACAGGTTAGTTTTAGTCCTTCCATTTATACATCACTTTATATCACTATTAGCTGCTTGTGCCAAAAGAAGCTTCTTCTTTTAAAATATGGCCTCTATCAAATATGTATGATGATTTTGCCAGTGTCAATTAAGTGTGCTCGTAAAGTATGATGTTGTTGGGTAGTTGCTTTTAGTAAAGAGATAGCTGGACTTTACTAAAAGCCACGATGGATTGGCGGGTGTTGATTAAAACATGGTTAAAAGCGTTTTATGATTAGTTTTTCATTAGCTGCACACTTCCACGATAGTTCACGGCATAATAAGCTTATCATAGTACACTTTAAACAACATTAATGAGCAAAAAACACTAAAAGCCGCTTTCTTAAAAGAAGCTGACTTATAAATATTGACAATGAGATGACAGAACTGCCCAACACACAAATTAAGAGAATTAACCAACCTTGGCCTATAAGAAGTTAATACAAGGAAGGTTGTAGTGTATTTTAGTATAGATACGAATTGAATGAATACACTATGTTAACTTGTTCACGAATAATATTACAAGTACCTATTGTACAATGGATGTTGTATTGCTGCAAATACCCAGAAAAATTAACTACGAGATATTATTTTCAGATACACTGGCGTGCTCACAGTGCCCGACCCTGCGGTGCCAGCGCGGATGAAAGTGCGATTCCCTCTTAGTAAGTGTTGTTGCTATTTGTATTGTTTATATCGGGATCCCTTTGTTTGACATAATTTATAGAAAGTAATTATGTAATGATTGTCAGATTATCATTAGTCGTAATTCTGAAACCGTTATTTTTTCTGGATTTTTGTAAGGTTATTCTATAGAAATGTATTAATGGGGTTATTAGGTTTGTATTATTATGGCAATCCAGAAAAGACGCGTTTCCGAGAAAAACCAACCTCCGAAAATACAACCTCCAAATAAAGTAAACAATAGGCACAAGACGCAGACTACGCAGACAAACGATGATGTTACAGCAACATAGTTACGTCGGAGGTCGATCGTAAACTGTGATCGTGAAATTTCTGGACAGTTTGCCCTTCGGGCATCTGAAGCAACAGCAACCTAACGAACCTATCCTACCTATCCATTGGTTTAATGTAACTACCGTCAAAACATTACAGGCCACTCCCGTCTCCCGAGCGCCGGCGTCTAGTCAACTCTATGGCTGATGCTCGACGCAACGTTGGCGCAACTGCGCAGAGACGCCATTTTCCATAGCGCTGACTAAACGCCGACGCTAAAAAACGCTACTGTGGGGTGGCCCTAACTTAATATTGTTTGCAGGCGTGGCCGGGTCCGCGAGCTACGTGGTCCTCGCGACGGATTACGATACGTACGCCGCCATATTCACATGCCAGAGCATTCTGTTTGGCCACCGACGGTCAGCCACTATCCTCTCGCGTACCAAGGAGCTCGACAGGATTTACGTTGATAAGGTTAGTGCTTAGTACTGGTATGTTAGTTAATCTTAATAGACCTATGACCCATAAGTCACCTGCAACTGGACCAAAAAATCATCCGCCATACCCTCCAAAATGATCCATACAAGCTCCAGAACATAGTACCCTTTTTTTATTTTTTCGTTTTCGGAGTGGGAAATGCATTTACGCACCGTCCCCCCGGCCGCGGGACATTCACAGTACCCTACCATCATCCATCATTAATAAGTTAAAAATTCAACCCAATAACATTTTATCCATAAATCCATCAAACATTGTCACCTATTTGCCTTGTTTAAATGTCACGGTAGGTATCCTACTTAAAGGATCCAGCCGCCCGCACCTCTCCCGGGGACTGGACTACTCAACTGTAACTATACTGTACTGTAAGATATCTATCTCTGAGGACGTATGGACTACCTGCCACAAAACTAACTCACCGCGTTCTTGGTCATACGAGTTTGATAAAGTCAGGCTAAGCTTACTCTGCACCGCATTCGATAGCACAGTATGCAAGTGTTATTTTAAACGTCATAATTTTAAGTAAGTTTAACGTTTATGATAACACTTCTACACGATGCAGAGTTCGATTAGCCTGACTCTAACGGCTAAAATGAACCCTTCCCTTTACATTCCCGCCGTTGACCTAATTGCCTTACTTCGACAATTAAATATCCCAAATACAATCTTAAGGTACAGTCGATAAACCATTTCTCAAATAATGTTTCTTGTCCACAGTTACGGACCAAACTGTCCTCCTTCAACGTGAGCCCGTACGACCTGTCCATCATCTCGCAGTCCAACTGCCCGAAGCACGTCAACGGCGAGACTGAGGGCGTCAACATCAACATCGAACCCGACACGTTCTCGTCACACAACATCGGGGAAGCAGTGCGAAAGACTGGCGGCGTCATAGGTAAAATAAAGGGTTTTTCTCAAACATGCTATGTAATATTGATATTACGTTCTTTATATTAGGCTGGGAAGTATCACGACTCCGGCGCGGCTAGACGAGGGGCCTGTAATGAAATTTCATACAAAGTTGCAGGCCTAGGCCGGGAAGTGGCTCTTTTTTAATTTTGATTTCACATATATTTGTGACACAGCATCATGGCATTCAGCCAAAAAAAAAACTATAACCAATATTTGCTTATGGTTCGGAATGACATTCTGCCAATACCCCTTAAAAAAAACAATAAACGATAATTAATATATTTTGCAGTTTTATTTGTATCGAATTTACAAAAAATATATAAATAAAACATTATTAACAAATTCCAATAATATTGAATTGCAAATTTACCTACAAATACAGATTTAAAATATAGTTGGTCAAACCAGTTTGTCAGTAAATAAGAACAAAAAAACTATACTCATCCTTTTCTTTTGGGTGCTAGTACCAGTGTAAGACAAAGATAGTATGATTATCTCTGTCTATGTTTGAAATGAGACAGTCCTTTGACAAACTATATTTCATTTAAATATTAGCGGTAAAAATGTCTACTCAAACACGCGTTGGTGTTTTTTTAATCGTTTTGGAGGTAAAGTTGATCATTTTTCATTGTGTATCTGTAATTCTATTTTATTGGATTTATTGTGCGTTGTTTATTGTGTTATTTAATATGAGTTCCGACGAAAATATTAAATGAATACCTGTTAATTATACTCCATGTTTAAGGCAACGATGTATGTGAAGCATAACATCAACATAAAAAACGATGTAATCTTAGTTATGTGGCTAAAACTACAGTCAGAAGGATGCAAGGCGAAAAATCAAAGATACATAAATATACCTTTGAACATTTGTGTAATAAATTAATTAACTACATGTGTAAAATATACGACACGTGTGATAAAGATAGGTACAGGTGGTAGTTATATTTTGTGCATAGTTTACTTTTAGTTTCTTTAGAATTAAAACTTTGATTTCGTGGAGATTTCTTTATTTATTTCATTGCATGTTTGAGAAAAGCACTATACATACATCGGCGTGAAAAGGGGTTGTCGGCCTCATAACTATCCGGCCTCACTACGTTCGGCCGTATATATGCATTCGGCCGGCAACCCCTTACTTCCCGGCCTCTGTAGTAATGTACTATTATCTTAACATCATCTTGCGAAAGCACGGAAAATATTAACGGTGAGACTGAAGGCGTCATCAACGACATCAACATCAAACCTGACACGTTCTCGTCACACAGCATCGGCGAGTAAGACTGGTAGTGTTATAGGTAAATTTAAGATTGAAAATAATCATTAATTGAAGTAATGACCGCGTTGCGGATAACAATATACAATTGAAAATAAATTAAATATTAGACATATTTTCGTAATTTTCTCTATCGAGTCAATTTTATCCTTTTAGGTTTTGCTTAACCTTTGCCCTCGCATTATACCTAGTTTCCGAGTGAATTTTTTCATGGCGTTTGCCATGGAATAAAAGCTGTAAAAATTCGATATAAATACCCTATCTACTATAATTTTGCGTTAGCCCCCTCTTGTTATATTATTGATTGTTTCAGCCAACGGCGTAGAGTACGTAGTAGACGCCGGGAAGAAGGTGTACAACAAGGTGGCGAGCAGCAAGGAGGATTTAACCGCGGCACCCGCCGGCGCCGGCGGCGCGAGGAATTATGACGCCGACGCCGAGTGGATGCCTTGAAGACAGGCTTATACCTAATGTGCGGACGGAAACTTTCTAAAATAAAAAAAAAGCATGGAAAGTTCTTGGATAATTTCCATTTTCAAGTGTCTCAAATGGAAATTTCCTTCATATTTCATTCAATGCATAATTAGATGTTACAGTTAAGTTAGTCGATTCATGACCACCTATTAGGGTACACACTATTTAACTCGCTATCTTGTACCTATTAGAACATTTGATCTTAATATATCTACCGTAAGGGGTCAGGGGTCATTAATTACGTCACACGTTTAGGGGGGGGGGGGGGTCAAGAAAATGTGACATGTTGTGACAAGGGGGAGTCACAAACTTTGTTGTTTTCGCTGTACAGTTAAATAACAAGTTAATAAACTAGTAATCTAATGCAACCAACCGAGCATATGTCATACGTCTAGTTTTAACTAAATACTCAATATTTTAAGCCATTTAGTATATTACATCGTACATTGTATATTTGGTATATGTTTTAAGACTTATTTCAATTAACATAAGGTCAATGTGGGTAAGACCGGTATAGTCGCTCAGACGGGTCTCTATTGTTTCTCACAAAGTTTTAAGTCACAATGTATTGTTTGTCCGAATTTTCGTTAGTCATGATTTGGTTTTTCTCAGAAACGCGTAACGTTTCAGGATTGCCATAAAACAAACCTAACTTATCTACAGGATAACCTTACGAAAATCCTGACGTTAACGGTTTCAGAATTATGACTTATGATAATCTGACAATCATTTACGTTATGGCTTTCAATATTTAAGTCAAACAACGGGATCCCCGCTCAGACAGTCAGAAAGGAAGAGCTTCACTCCTGCTCTACCGACCTTCCGTAAGTGGAGTATGTGTACAAATGCAAGAGTTGGGTTGAAAGCGACTAAAGAGCTTGTAGCCGGTCTTTCCTAATAGACGGTCTTCTCCACATTGACTTTACTATTGTTTATCTTACGCACTGAGACCAAAGAACCAAGTGGGAAAAAGCAATGCCTATCAAGAATATCACAGAAGACATATTTAACTAGTGACATTATTTTTATACTATTTTTGTGAAGAATAAAGAGTGAAATGTAAATGGCGTTTTTTTATAGTGCGATATATAACTGTTTCAGTCGGATATAGAGTAATCGTCGCGTACAGTAGTTATTCATTCAGTCGCTATTAAGGTACTGGCAGTATACCAGCGATGTGGCTGGCCGCATCACAATGCTTAGCCAGCGCCTTTTCTGTGCCACGACACATGGCTTCATAAAGTAATAGTCAATAGTTTTTAGTAATTAAGTTGTTTTGCATGTTTTTATCATGTACTTTTTAATGCCATGTATGTTGTGGGTATGAATAAATAAATTATCTATCTAGATAGATATATCGGTGCGGCCGAGTGGCTCAAAAATATCTTTATTTGTACAGATTTTTGGAATGAAGTTCCTTATCGGAATAGATTGTTTGCGGAAAAAAGTGTAATATTTTGCCGTCACAAGCCATACTAGTGCGATAGATGCAACACACATAGCGATGTGCGATAGCACATGCTACGCGCTCAGACACAATGGCCGACCGCTCGCATAAAATAAACAATGGCTTTTGTTTAACAGATTACGATCTTAGGCATAAAAATCATTTGAGAAGATTCTTACTATAACTCAAGGAAAAATTAAATAGGTATTGTATATGTGTAGGTACATACATTTTTTGTTCTAAATTGTGATTTCGTTTTTATTCCGCTGAGGTCTTCAGACTTACCAATTATTTTCAAAATCGTGACAAAAAAACCGACTTCAAAATAAAATCTATCCTTTGTGACGTGCTTTATACTAATCCGACAAATAACCTTACATTAAAATAAATCCAGAATAAATAAAACACTGTAACTTAGTAAAACAAGCTGTATTTCCGTTATTATCAAACTCTTCATAAAACACTTCTAGATATTATTTCTAATACCTATCACAATCATAAAACAAAAATGCTTACTTAGTCTTAAATCAACACAAGAAATGCCATGAATTGCTTAACTTCATCAATGAAGTTGACTTTGAAATAAGAACTCTATAGTATTTACATTAGGGTTCATATTTCAAAAAATGTTTTGCGTCATATTATTAGATTTACCTACCTTTTGACTCTAGAACTAAATAGCAACGGTAGAAAAGTGGAAAATAAACATTTATTTATAAACAATATTTATGACCAAATGCAAAACCTGGAACAATTGAATTAACATAAGTAACATAACATAACACTGGCTATTGCAGGTTTAATGAGCACACTGAAGTAACCGTTTATAAACCTTATTTAGACGATTTAAGGTCTCATTTCGCATAACCAGCTCGAAGAAATGAGCGAAGCGATTATTAAAATGAACCACACGATTTTTTTTGGATCTGTTAGTCTATTGAGACTGAGTCCATTGCAAAGAAGTGTGTCCATCTTAATCGCATATTAAATGTATTTCAATGAAAAAAGGTTTATTTATATACGAGTATGATCACTTTAGTGGACTTTTTACAATTAATGCCGACGCCTGAGGCGCCCGCCTGACGCTTAGGTATAATATGAATTATCTCAGATGATTTTTTCGGGTTTGTTATACAATAGCCTATGTTTCTTTTAAGAGCGGTCTTCAGTACGTGCCAAAGCAACCATGTCGCTTACAAAACACCTATCGTGATAGTATTAAGGTTCAAATTAATGTGACAGCTCATAGAGAACAATCAGGTTATTTTCTTTGGAGATAACAAAACGTGTTATCTCCGAATGGGCTGTTTTATGAATTTGAACCATATAAATAGGACGGTAAATTTGCTTTGGCTTGTTCCCGTTACTTATGACGGGGCTATTAGCAGTAAGCAGTGTAACCACTGCATAAAGGAAACAATACCTTTTGTTTAACAGATTAGGGCCCGAGTCCGAAAAAATCATCTGAGATAATTTATCCTATATCAACGCCATCTATGTGCGCGTTGTAATGTATGAATCTTCATAACATAAGACACTTCACGCCGCATGCGTGGCAGTGTGACGTCCCTAATGAAGATTGATACTAGAACGCGTGTAGTCAGTCTAAGCTAACTCTGCACTGATTTACAGTATTTTCACACAGCTTGGGTACGGTGACAAATTTTGCGAGATTTTGTGTTTTAAGGTTATAAATAGATATAGTAATGTATGTGTCAGTGTGTATGTGTTACTATAAAATGTCCTATGAAAATATGACATATAGGTATCACTGTAAGATCGGCGCAGAGTTAGGTCGGTTGCACCAAACTGTTTGTCATAGTTAAAGAGTTCGCAAAATTTTATTGTAAAGTTTCATAGTAAACCGCGGCGCGCCGGGTGACGTTGATCAGTCTGTCAAGTGCGGATGGTGCAACTGGCACTTATACTATAGTTATTTTTTTAGCATTAGAAAAAAGATAAACTATCTTGACGTGTCTTTTTATTGAAAAACGCTTTAAAAAAATTAGTTTATATTACTTATGAGCAAAACAATGTAAAAGATCGTATATGATTTATAATGAGGGCTAACGCGTATGAATTCGCCGCTAGGGGCGCTAGTGTAGGTGGTGGTCTTTTCCATAGTTCGAAATGTCAAATGTCACTTGTCACTTCAATGACTGACAGCTGTTCTTTAGTCTTTTGGACCACCATCAACAGAGGCGCCAACTGGTGAGCAAAAAAACGATAGCCCTCATTGTAACATATTTGCTGTAACTTATTTTCAAGTGATTTTTAATAAAAAGAAATAGAAATAATTTATTCGTTAGACACGTCCACAAAAATAGAAAATTATACAAAAAAGAGAAAATGGTCTCACCTCAGCATGTTGCTGGCGACTTCCAGCGCTGACCTTCCGGTGAGACGCGTCAAGATTTACCTTCTTTCTAATGCAAAAAAAAACGAACTATAGGTGACCTGCTTAGAACGCCCCGCGGTTTTTTTAAAAGCGGTTCCGCAACCGCAAAAAACGTACGGCACGCACTTAAAAGACTGAAACCGCAAGAAAAAAACCGTAGTGCGTTCTAAGCCTTACTCATATAGCGGTAGGTAGTCGTACCTAGGGAGTGCAGCGCTCTAGGAAGCGCGGGTAGAGGCAGACCTCGCGGATGTGGTGGCGCGCCAGCAGCCAGCACAGGAAGCGCTCCAGGCCCAGCCCGTAGCCCCCGTGCGGGGTGGAGCCGAACTTGCGCTGGTCCGTGTACCAGTAGTACGGGGAGGGGTCGATGCCCTCGCGCGCGTAGCCTGCGAACAAGTGCCTTTATTAGCACACTCAGCATCAATGGCAACGGATGGAACGACGCGCCAAAACTGTCTACCACCCTAGAATTCTTCTCCAATTATAAAAGCCGATCTCCCCCCGGCATGAGCACGTCCACGTAGTGACAGCTAGAACGTCGACCCACCTTCCATGAGCTGGTCGTAGTCCCAGGACCTCATGGAGCCGCCGACGATCTCCCCCACCCCCGGCATGAGCACGTCCACGTAGTGACAGCTAGAACGTCGACCCACCTTCCATGAGCTGGTCGTAGTCCCAGGACCTCATGGAGCCGCCGACGATCTCCCCCACCCCCGGCATGAGCACGTCCACGTAGTGACAGCTAGAACGTCGACCCACCTTCCATGAGCTGGTCGTAGTCCCAGGACCTCATGGAGCCGCCGACGATCTCCCCCACCCCCGGCATGAGCACGTCCACGTAGTGACAGCTAGAACGTCGACCCACCTTCCATGAGCTGGTCGTAGTCCCAGGACCTCATGGAGCCGCCGACGATCTCCCCCACCCCCGGCATGAGCACGTCCACGTAGTGACAGCTAGAACGTCGACCCACCTTCCATGAGCTGGTCGTAGTCCCAGGACCTCATGGAGCCGCCGACGATCTCCCCCACCCCCGGCATGAGCACGTCCACGTAGTGACAGCTAGAACGTCGACCCACCTTCCATGAGCTGGTCGTAGTCCCAGGACCTCATGGAGCCGCCGACGATCTCCCCCACCCCCGGCATGAGCACGTCCACGTAGTGACAGCTAGAACGTCGACCCACCTTCCATGAGCTGGTCGTAGTCCCAGGACCTCATGGAGCCGCCGACGATCTCCCCCACCCCCGGCATGAGCACGTCCACGTAGTGACAGCTAGAACGTCGACCCACCTTCCATGAGCTGGTCGTAGTCCCAGGACCTCATGGAGCCGCCGACGATCTCCCCCACCCCCGGCATGAGCACGTCCACGTAGTGACAGCTAGAACGTCGACCCACCTTCCATGAGCTGGTCGTAGTCCCAGGACCTCATGGAGCCGCCGACGATCTCCCCCACCCCCGGCATGAGCACGTCCACGTAGTGACAGCTAGAACGTCGACCCACCTTCCATGAGCTGGTCGTAGTCCCAGGACCTCATGGAGCCGCCGACGATCTCCCCCACCCCCGGCATGAGCACGTCCACGTAGTGACAGCTAGAACGTCGACCCACCTTCCATGAGCTGGTCGTAGTCCCAGGACCTCATGGAGCCGCCGACGATCTCCCCCACCCCCGGCATGAGCACGTCCACGTAGTGACAGCTAGAACGTCGACCCACCTTCCATGAGCTGGTCGTAGTCCCAGGACCTCATGGAGCCGCCGACGATCTCCCCCACCCCCGGCATGAGCACGTCCACGTAGTGACAGCTAGAACGTCGACCCACCTTCCATGAGCTGGTCGTAGTCCCAGGACCTCATGGAGCCGCCGACGATCTCCCCCACCCCCGGCATGAGCACGTCCACGTAGTGACAGCTAGAACGTCGACCCACCTTCCATGAGCTGGTCGTAGTCCCAGGACCTCATGGAGCCGCCGACGATCTCCCCCACCCCCGGCATGAGCACGTCCACGTAGTGACAGCTAGAACGTCGACCCACCTTCCATGAGCTGGTCGTAGTCCCAGGACCTCATGGAGCCGCCGACGATCTCCCCCACCCCCGGCATGAGCACGTCCACGTAGTGACAGCTAGAACGTCGACCCACCTTCCATGAGCTGGTCGTAGTCCCAGGACCTCATGGAGCCGCCGACGATCTCCCCCACCCCCGGCATGAGCACGTCCACGGACTCGGTGAGGCGCGGGTCGTGGTGGCAGCGCTGCATGTAGAAGGACTTGATCTCGGCGGGGAAGCCGTGCAGCAGTATGGGGACGCCGATCGCGTCGGTCATCTTGCGCTCAGGCTGCTCGGGGATGTCCTGCGGATGATAAAGTTTTAGTTTATAGCTAATATTTATTTAAGAAACATCTTGCTATTGAGTTTGACAGCTGCAAATTACGGAGCTGTTGTACGTTCGCCTTATGAAGCACATACGTCATACTGTATTGTCCAACGTTAACTTTTGACAACCGGAGTGACTAGGGTGAAATTTTTACCACCGTTCATACTCTACTTTATAGGTCACACTGAACAACTTTTAATGACCTATAAAATCACTACGCAGAGTACGAACGGCGGTTAAAATGTCATCCTGCCTAATGCCTAATGTACAGAACAGATTATAAACGTTATTAACTTCAGCTATACTTTGCCGATTTCTACACTTCAAATACGCTGCCATGAAAATGAAAGCAGATTACATAACATATGTCGAACAGGATGATTTCGGGGTCGTGGAACAACAGAGCAAAACATCATACAGAATTCAAAGATGAGCCTAATGATGTTACTTATTGTTTATCACCAATAACGATGATTATTTTTCAGATGGCAAGTAGAAAAAAAAAAAAAACTTGCATACAATTTGGTCACCCTACTCAATGTGACGTCTTGTCCCTTTCCATACAGGCATGACCATGATTACTTAGTAATTATCTTTTCTCAAACATGCTATGTAATATTGATATTACGTTCTTTATATTAGGCTGGGAAGTATCACGACTCCGGCGCGGCTAGACGAGGGGCCTGTAATGAAATTTCATACAAAGTTGCAGGCCTAGGCCGGGAAGTGGCTCTTTTTTAATTTTGATTTCACATATATTTGTGACACAGCATCATGGCATTCAGCCAAAAAAAAAACTATAACCAATATTTGCTTATGGTTCGGAATGACATTCTGCCAATACCCCTTAAAAAAAAACAATAAACGATAATTAATATATTTTGCAGTTTTATTTGTATCGAATTTACAAAAAATATATAAATAAAACATTATTAACAAATTCCAATAATATTGAATTGCAAATTTACCTACAAATACAGATTTAAAATATAGTTGGTCAAACCAGTTTGTCAGTAAATAAGAACAAAAAAACTATACTCATCCTTTTCTTTTGGGTGCTAGTACCAGTGTAAGACAAAGATAGTATGATTATCTCTGTCTATGTTTGAAATGAGACAGTCCTTTGACAAACTATATTTCATTTAAATATTAGCGGTAAAAATGTCTACTCAAACACGCGTTGGTGTTTTTTTAATCGTTTTGGAGGTAAAGTTGATCATTTTTCATTGTGTATCTGTAATTCTATTTTATTGGATTTATTGTGCGTTGTTTATTGTGTTATTTAATATGAGTTCCGACGAAAATATTAAATGAATACCTGTTAATTATACTCCATGTTTAAGGCAACGATGTATGTGAAGCATAATATCAACATAAAAAACTATGTAATCTTAGTTATGTGGCTAAAACTACAGTCAGAAGGATGCAAGGCGAAAAATCAAAGATACATAAATATACCTTTGAACATTTGTGTAATAAATTAATTAACTACATGTGTAAAATATACGACACGTGTGATAAAGATAGGTACAGGTGGTAGTTATATTTTGTGCATAGTTTACTTTTAGTTTCTTTAGAATTAAAACTTTGATTTCGTGGAGATTTCTTTATTTATTTCATTGCATGTTTGAGAAAAGCACTATACATACATCGGCGTGAAAAGGGGTTGTCGGCCTCATAACTATCCGGCCTCACTACGTTCGGCCGTATATATGCATTCGGCCGGCAACCCCTTACTTCCCGGCCTCTGTAGTAATGTACTATTTAATCAAATACGATAATGTAGATCATTTACAGTCAGGAAAAGTGGTTCTGGATCACTACCCAGAAATTACCCTTATTTTATTACGGATAGTCTAGTCTAGCCATAAGAAACTTACGTCTCCGAACTCGTAGAAGGATCCATCGTCCTTAGTGATGTTGTGCTCCTTGAGGTACTCCAGCGCCTCGGTGTACGCCATCCTCTTGAACGGCCTCTGGGGCCTCTGTAATATAAAATATATATATATATAGATGATGTTACGTACGTCCACCCTTCAATGGACTGTCTGTCAAGACCCTTTTTCTCAGGAACGCGTGGAGGTATTAAGCTGGAATTTATATCAAATACTCAGGTCTACTGTCCCTTGGAGCTGTGAAAAAATCAAATTAAAAATCACACGGCGCACCCCATTTGTCGAAATCAGATGGAATGGCCCCGCTATGACAACAAATACTAAAAACAGAATAAAATAAATATTTAACTGGGGCTCCCATACAACAAACGTGATTTTTTTGCCTTTTTTTGCGTAATGGTACGAAACCCTTAGTGCACGAGTCCGACTCGCACATGGCCGGTTTTTTACTCGTAGGTATATACTGTACTAGAAGTTGGGGTTGAGCTGTGTGTGTGTGTGTGTGTGTGTGTGTGTGTGTGTGTACTGACCTTGAAGTTGGGATCAGGGACCGGACAACCCTTTCCGCGATAAAACCCTTTCAATGGGCGACACTTAAACACGGCTAACACATTGAAAGACTTTCCCTTTTGAGCTGCAAGCCCATTCATACCCTTACCTTTGACTAACCCTTACCGAAAAGCTAACCAAAAATAAGGCTAGCTCTTAATAAGGGTTACCCTTATCTTTAAGCGCTTTTTATAAAGGTTTCCCTTTGCGTGAAAGAGACAGGATTAGTATATATCTACGGTAGTGTATGAAAAGGAAAGAAAATACGTGCCTAGTCAAAGAACGCCGCCGTCGCCGCCGACGATCGCTCGGATTCGAAGTAATGTGTGCTTTATGAACAAGGTAGACGACTTAAATTAGCACGCTTATATGCTAAAAGGGAAGCCCTTTATAAGGCTAACCCTTATAAGCAATATGCAAGGTGTTGGTGAGCGGATGATAAGGGTTTTGTAAGGGTATTTGGGCTACCGATTACTCAAATGTGGTAGCTTTATATAAGGGTTTTTAAAACCAAAACAAAGGGTTTCGTCTGGCAAAGGGTATGGTGAGTTAAGCCTTATGCAATACCCTTATAAAACCCCGATAAGGGATAGCGCACGAATTAATAAACTAGTGGATGTGAAATGACTCCTATTTAGTATGAAAACCAGTGTCGCTAAACTCACACATTCATAGCCACGTTAAAATACGTCACACTCTTACAAAATTGCTCTGATTCGTAGCAACTTTCCATACCAAAAAGTAATTACCGGTGGACATTTCTCGAACGAATATCAACTGTAGGCTACATGAGTGACTGTTTAAATTATAATGTCAAAGCTATATGACATACGACTCTTTCATTATCTCATTCATCTCACAAAAGCTCGCTCAACGTTCACCTAATACAACTACTCAACACCAGATGGCGTTATTTTATATAATTTTAAAATCACTTACTTAACAGGCGAGAAAAGGGCTAAAAAACCAGTATAAGTAAGGTCTAATTACGCATGGTTTGTTACGGATCTCACGGTCACGTTACACTGGTGTTTTCGAGACCTCTACACGCCTGCGAGTAGCTAACCGTTGGAACTTCTTTCCATTCGACGATATAGGGAGGGGACAGTGTAATCGGAGTGTTTTATCGATATTTGTGTGTTCAGTTAGGTATTGATATTTCATTACCGTATGTTTTAACACATTTAGATGATACTTTATTTATGATTATAATATAGGTAGTGATAATCGTGATTGTATGAAAAATAATATGTAGTACAGTACAACAAATATCTAACTAGAAATTTGTTTCTTATTAATTGACCAACTAGGTTGTTAATGTGAACATTAAATATATCTTAAAGTCAAACAGATAAAATCATAGTTCTTTAAAGGTTTATTAACTCGGTATTGCTGTTATTTTGTGATCACAAATCTGCAATTACTTACATACAGGGACCGGCCCGCTATCCCTTATCGGGGTTTTATAAGGGTATTGCATAAGGCTTAACTCACCATACCCTTTGCCAGACGAAACCCTTTGTTTTGCTTTTAAAAACCCTTATATAAAACTACCACATTTGAGTAATCGGTAGCCCAATACCCTTACAAAACCCTTATCATCCGCTCACCAACACCTTGCATATTGCTTATAAGGGTTAGCCTTATAAAGGGCTTCCATTTTAGTATATAAGCGTACTAATTTAAGTCGTCTACCTTGTTCATAAAGCACACATTACTTCGAATCCGAGCGATCGTCGGCGGCGACGGCGGCGTTCTTTGACTAGGCACGTATTTTCTTTCCTTTTCATACACTACCGTAGATATATACTAATCCTGTCTCTTTCACGCAAAGGGAAACCTTTATAAAAAGCGCTTAAAGATAAGGGTAACCCTTATTAAGGGCTAGCCTTATTTTTGGTTAGCTTTTCGGTAAGGGTTAGTCAAAGGTAAGGGTATGAATGGGCTTGCAGTTCAAAAGGGACAGTCTTTCAATGTGTTAGCCGTGTTTAAGTGTCGCCCATTGAAAGGGTTTTATCGCGGAAAGGGTTGTCCGGTCCCTGCTTACATAGGTAAGTATTCGTCTTTAACAATATATTTACTTGTAGCAGCATTTAAGGCCAATCTAGACGGGACAACCTGATTAAATTGTCAAATTAATTGTATGGTGTGAAAGCATACATGAAACTGGCTCATCGATCCCACTTGATTTGATTGTAAGATTGTGACCTATCAAATCAGGAAGGGGGGCGGCAAAATTCCAATATTTCACGCTAGTTTGCGTGGTACGGAACACTTTTTATTAATTAAGTGAGCCCGAATGTCACTAATAATTATTAAATTAGTAACTAAGTTTTAGGCGTGTGGACGCTAGATGAGATGTATGGCAATTTTATCCCCAGAAATCTTTCTCTAAGAAATGCTCCTAGCAAATGGTGCTATATTTTTGCGGAAACTAATTTTCTTGCCCAGTAGCATTGACCCATTTATTTTTAATATCGGCATCTTGTGGTAACCTACAATAATTAATAATAAAGAAATAGAAAATATAAAACGTTTATTCATGGCACATTGCATGCATTGTACACATAAGTGCATTAAGTACCTAGTCTAATTATATTAACGATGAAAATATGATGGGTGTAAAAAACAAAAACGTATGTAAAGGAATACGAAGGTTTGAAAGGTTGCCATGAAATGACCCCGACTTAACTTAGTGCTTGATGACCAGAGCTGCCATATTTACTAAGACATTGATTATCCCAAATAATAATTAGAAACGTGTCTAAAATAATAATTTATTACCGAACTACCAAACATCAAACTTGAAATATCGTAACTTTAACTTTATCGATATAAATATCGACATTGCGCAGCATCTGAGTAGCGAAGTTATTTGACATTTAGGATAGCGAATATTCCAGATAAACGTAAAGAATAGTGACAAAGGATTGTGAACTCTAAGTTCTAACTGATAAAATATAGATTTACTTAACGAACATTCGTAAATAATGCAATAGAAACAGATTTTTCGTATTTATCGGATTATATTTAAATAAATAACCACCGGTGATAGGAAATACCTCCACGTGAAAGATTTTTTAAACCGCTGTGATTTCTGCAGCTTAATACTGCACAATACGGCATTTTAAATTTAATTATCAATTTTTGTTAGACGAGCGTACGTACGACGTGAATGTCATTCGAGCATGAAGTTTACACAACAACTGAGCATAGTCTGTGCATAAAGTGAGTCGGTCGCTACTAACTGTCGGATAGACGGGAACGCCCACTTGCCATCTCCATCCTACTCCGTGGGATAGCGGGCCGGTCCCTGGTTGGGATTGAGCTGTGTGTGTGTGTGTGTGTGTGTGTGTGACTGACCTTGAAGTTGGGGTTGAGGTCGTGGATGAGATGCGCGTCGGGCGAGGCAAGCACACGGTCGACTACATCGACCACCAAGTCCTCCAGACGATCCAACAAGTCTTCGAATGTGATGAACGGACATTCCGCTTCTACGTGGCTGTATCTGTGTCACGAAAACCATGCTATGATCTGACAGTTTCAAATATTCTTAGCAACAACTTCTAAAAGCTAGCAAATTTACAATAGGTCGATTCACAAGAGCTTGCACGAATGGAATGAATGAGTGAATGAAAATATGTGTGTTAGTTAGTTAGTTAGTTTTGCTGGGCATTTTCCGCAACTCGACATCCAATGTGCCTATTTTCCGTGAAACGAGGTAGCGCTACTCTAACCACCCCAGCTCCTCCACGAAGCCTAGCAAAGTCTTCAGGTTGCTAGTTGCCTCCTTTAGTATGCATGGACTCCCTAGGTATTTGCTCCTATATACTATCCTATAAAATATGTGTGTATGACATTAACCAATAAAATGGTACCGAATAATACCGATACAGCCGGGCTAGCACATGATTGGCGCGAGAGTATCTTGCCGCCACATAGACTACCCGTCCCCCTTTAATTCATACAGTTAGTAGAAGACGCTCGCGGCGAGATACTGTCGCGCCAATCATGTGCTCGGCCTACAGGTGTCACTCATACAATGAAAGTATCATTCCATTCGTGAATCGACCTGTAGTAAATCTAGTAAGTCGATTTATTTACTCATTTTCTCCTAGCCATATCATCATATCACGAGGAAACGCCCATGATATGCCCATAGCCGCATATGATATGCATATGATATAGCCGCGAACACGTAAGGTCGTTGTTCACCAAGGCTGGCCAATCCGCACGATTTGCCGCCTATATTATTTACATTATATGGACGTATTCGTCGGTCATTGGTGGACGTCCAATACCTTGTTCTCCATATAACTAACGCCGGCAGGCAAGTTTCCAGGTACAGTTGCGAACTTTGAAATTATTAATACTTACTCAGCAAGATGGCGTCTAGTGCGAGACTGCTCTGCGCGGTAAGACTGCGCGATGCAGTACACATCTCCTAACGCAGGCAGGCAAGTTTCTAGGTACAGTTGCGAGCTCTGAGTCAAGTAGGCTTCCTCGCTGCAACAAGAAACAAATATTATCTATGAGGTCAATAAACTATGGACCTTCTGATAAAAAATAAGATTAACAGTCTGTTTTTCTTATCTTTTGGAGTTCAAACCATTTAGAGTTACACCACAGGCGTGCTGCCTCCCTCACACTGGGTCACCAGCGTCGGCGGTGTGACCTCCGTGTAGTGGCGCCCGTAGTAATGGTCGATAAATCCCACACAACTCACCCGAAATAGCTGCATTTGAAAAGCGTGCTGCCTCCCTCTTACTGGGTCTGCACCAGCGTCGGCGGTGTGAGTGTGACCTCCGTGAAGTGGCTCCGTGGTGGTCGCGTAAAGGCGTAAATGACCTAACCTTCGATGCCATCCCCGTGAAATGATCACGGAAGGCGGCGAGACTCTTCCAGGGGGGTGTCACTGCGCAGTTTAGGTATATTTGGCCGGCGCACCGCCCGGGAAGGTGTATGGCAGTGGGCTGCCGCTCGGCTCGCACGATAGTCGTGTCACGTGGCGCTCGCGCAAAATTGTAAACACGCAATGGCTTCGAAACCTAAATCGCGATCTTATCTGTATAAAAGATAATGTTCTGTTTACGGATGTCTGAATAAACGGAAGAACAAGGAAGCAGAAAAAATATTTTTTTTTTAAATTCCGGACTATATTGACCGACATATTTTCAACGACATACTTCTGTGGCATACCTACTTCCGTGAGAATCAGACATATAGGTACTATCTCCGGCTAAAAATTTTATGTTTACAGAATCAACGTTTGTAATTCCTACATATTTATCTTAAAAATAATAAATCAGTAGGTATAGGTACAAAAACTTGTTAAGTGACAACCCCGTGCCGACACTCGCAGCTCGGTCATAAAACTGCGGCGCGCAAAGAAGATCCACGGTTCGTGCGCGGTTATAAGTTTCAATTTTGCTTGCAGGCGGCGAGTGTAGGTATAATTTTATACCTAAATCAGGCTTTTGTGAAGGAGTGAGTTTTCTGTACGGTAGTACTATTAGTTATTCTGTGACTCTTCGATGTGATTTATACTAGTTGATAATATAACTCACCCGAAATAGCTGAACTTGAACAGCGTGCTGCCTCCCTCACACTGGGTCTGCACCAGCGTCGGCGGTGTGACCTCCGTGTAGTGGCGCGCGTAGAAATGGTCGCGGAAGGCCCGTGTGACAGCTGCGCGGGCGTGGAGGATCTTCGATGTGTTTTCACCGCGGATCATTATGTGCCTAAAATATATTCATTAAATTAGTGTAACCTTGGGTGCAATGGGTTCAGCCAGCAGTTTTGGAAAAATCGTAGATAGCGCTCTTAGATCATAATACGGTTGCCAAGAAATATGATTGAAAACCTGATTAAACAACTCTTGAAAGAAAAAAAAATCACGAACATTGGTCTAAAACGCACCATTATAAATCTGTAACAATTTTTTCACAAAAGATAGCCTATAAAATGAAAATTGCTTCTAAAAATGGGTGATTTTATTTTAGATCGAACTAATCAATTATATTTTTTTGTTGAAATTTGTATTTGTAAAAACATCCGCGATAGCTGCATTCGGTGAAGGACCTGACACCTTAAGGACCTATACGGACTGTTCGCGTTCTAGAACGAATGGCAACTAGTGACCTGAAAAAGGAGAAGCTGCGGAGGCGAGCGTTGGTGCCAAACTTTCTTACGCCAGGGCGACGGGGCTGCGCTTCCCGCAGCGACGGAGCCACCACTGAATCGAAAACTAACACTTAACGCCTATGAATAGGTGCTCTACAGTTAATTCACGCTCCCTTGCGCGTTGCAGGGCTTGCCATCTAGTGGCCTAAGGCTGTGGTTCCACCAGAGGTGTGCTAGTTAGCTGAGCGGTGAGAGGACGCGTAGTGAGGGTGTATAACGATATTATAGACGTTGACTATGTATATTTTTTTGTTTTCTGAGACACATTCTCTGAAACACTTACAGACACCTTGTTTAAACAAGTGTGACTATACGAACACACGATTTCAAAATAGAATGAGACTGAAAAGAAAATGATTTCTTACAGAAAATTAATTTCTTAAAAAAGTCATTGAAATTTGGCTCATAGAAAGCCTTTGGGTTGTGTAAAAACATATTGGCTAAAACGTTTTTGTTTGCTTGAGATCATTTTAAATTGAAGCCCTAATACGTCTTAAGGCCGTTCCCTGAGCCAGAAGGCGAAAAATCTCCTTATATGATAATGTTTTTCTAAGAGGCGTTGATATTCATAGACGTGAAAAAAAAATATATGTAGTTCTTGACTATATTATCTTTAATAACATAGCTTCCGATACACGAATTATGACACTTCGCTCGATACAATTAATTCCCAAAGTAACCTCTAACTCGGACTTTTAATCAAAATTTACTTGGTTATTTATTATGTGATACTATTAACAAAAAAAGAAGAAAAAACAATATTAACTTAAATAGTCATTTCATAGCTTTCGAATTTCGATATTGTAACGTAACGTTTTTAAAATAAATAAAAATCGACTAAATTCGATCAAAATGGACACTTGGCGCGCATGATCTTTCCCGTTCTTTCTTGCAAAATGTGACAGTGACAGCGGCAAACCGATGGAACTGCCTTAAGAATAACAATATTGGTAGGTGTTAAAAATGACTAATAAAGACAATGGCATTATGATAATTAGGTGCAATGAAACCAAAGCAATTTGACAAGGCTAATAAGCAATAACCTGGGTTACCTGTTATCAAGCTGCACATCAACAAGGGCCTCTTCATTGAGGATGGCATCAGCTCCGCCTGGAGGCGCTAGGCCCACCAACTCCCAGTAGTCAGCTGTCAACTCATGTCCGCCCGGAGCCTATGGGTATGACAGTTTAAATTTATTGGATGCTGGCAATAGTCAAGCGCTCGTAGCCGCTAGGCAAGAGCGTGCGACTTTCAATCCAGAGGTTGTGGGTTTGAGCTTCGGCTCATACCAATGAATTTTTTGGAACTTAATTACAATATATCATTCATTTGATATTTACCAGTCGCTTTTTGGTGGAGAAAAACATTGTGTGGTAACCCGACTAATTTCAATATTTAAGGCCTAGTTTCTCCTTTGGGTTGGAAGGTCAGATGGCAGTCGCTTTCGTAAATACTAGTGCCTAAGCCTACGCGAATTCTTAGGATTAGTTGTAAGCAATTTTAATGTAAACATAAATAACATAAAGCCATTATCAGATCAGAATCTGTAAATTTATAGAATAGAATAGAATAGAAAACGTTTATTGTAAAAATCTACATACAGCACCATACAAGTTTAAAAAAGAAGATCTTATACACTAACACGTAAAATTACTTGTAGCTTAATTTACCTAGTCGGCTCATAAGTTCTGTCATATACATAGTATCAAATAAAATCAAAAGTTTAAGTTTATTCCGTATAATTTGTACAGCGTTTGAAAGCTTATAAACTAGAGAATCTAAATGTATAACATTTATTCAAAATGACCGCCATAATTATCTACACAGGCTGAAGTCTTCGTGGCCAGTCGTCAATGGATTCACGCACCACTTTCATGTCGATATTGGCCACTGCCGTAGCAAGAGATTTTTTCAGCGAGTCTAGATTTGCATGAGGTTTTGAGCACACCTTTTCCTCTAAATACTGCCATATTTTATAGTCTAAAGGATTAAGATCTGGGCTAGAGGAGGGCCAATCTTCATGCCGTATAAAGTCGATTTTATTGGAGGCGAGCCAGGCTTGTGTAGACTTTGCCTTATGGGCTGGAGCAGAGTCCTGCTGGAAAACCCAATGCTGGTTTAGAAACATCGTATGGGATAGTGGTTTCACAATATTAGTCAACACCGTGTCTTGGTACACTTTGGCACTAGTTTTTACTCCTTTCTCACAAAAATGCATACTAGTGACGCCCGCATAAGAAACTCCCAGCCAAACCATCACAGATGAAGGGTGATGACCTCTTTGAATACGGGGAATGCTATTAGACGCTTCTTTACTATTGCGAGCGTACACTCTATCATTTTGTTTATTACAGTTTTCTTCTATGTCAAAAATTTTCTCGTCCGAAAACAGTATACAACGGTGCTTATTTTTAGCGTACTTCTTCAATAAAGCTTTAGATCTTTTAAGCCTTAAAGCTTTAAGCCGACCATTGAGAAGACGGCCAGTTTTTCGTTTATAAGCACGAAGTCTCAGGTCTTGATTAAGCACTCTTTTCACCGTGTTTTTGCTCAAACCCATCTGGAGGGCCATAACTTTTTGTTTCCTAGCGGGATTTCTGGCAATGCGTGCCCTAATTGCTTGTACAACCGCTGGAGTCCTAGCTGTACGCGGACGACCGCTTCTTTTCTTGTCATTTAAACTAGAGACCTCACTGTATCTTTCTATGGTACGATACACAAATCTTAGAGAGAATTTTAAATTTTCAAGTAGCTTAAAATTTTAGTCGGCGAGTGACCACAACGATATAGTGCAATTATTGCGGTACGGCTATCTTTAAGCGTCCACTCCATGTTGAAGAAAACAGAAAAATGCAAAATTATACTACTCAAATATTTAATAAAGATTCGAAATTCAAATGCAGAACGGTTTTTGTTTTAGGAGTTCCAAATTTAAATTTTAAAGGCCAGTGACAGAACTTATGAGCCGACTAGGTAGCTGTGTAATTTATTGGGACTATTACAATAAGTCCCAAGCATGATTCCTCTGACATAAATTGATGAATCAGCAACACTTCACTAGCCATTGGTAATCTTATTTCAATAAGTAGGAAAGGTCAGTTTAACAATATAACCAAACCGCGCCATGTCTGTAATTTTCTGTACAAAAGTCTGCCGATTTTTGCGGGGGAGGGGAATGTCAAATGTATATGTCACGTAAAAATAGCCATGTCAGATAAACGGCAGTCCATACATTATGTATGACCATTGGCCGACTATTTTCGACAGAGGGGAACGCCTGTTAATGGTTACTCCGTTTGGTTATATCCTCCTAGGTTTCAACCATGGTACTCACCGATTTTCCCTCAGGCAGAACCTCCAATGAGCCATAGATAATGACTGAAGACTCAGTTGACAACACCAAAGCATTGTAGGTCTGGCAGAGTAGGCCATGTAGCACACACTGCAAGTAGCCTGTACCGTCACGGAGCGTGAGGAATGTCAGGGCTTTGCCTTGTCTTCGTAACCGGTGCACCCAGCCACGGACACAGATACGCTTCCCGCGATGCTCCGGAGCTGAAGCGAGAGATACAAATAAATAAATGACTTTCATATAGATGACCTCAGTTTTAAGCAATTTCACAAAGCAACATAACCCTTCAGGAGGAAATAATCATTTTTGATTTGTTGGAATGACAAATCTAAAATTCTATTGATTTATATGATATGTCCCGTTGCGAAGCTTGCCATAGAAAACGTTATCTCATTGATCATTAGGAACAGTGCTTTTTTTTAAATAAAATATGTGCATGTAAAATTTAATAATTGGAGTAAATATCTAATAATATTTATTCACTACATAAAACAATGTTATGCAAGTTGTTATAAACTAGAGGGTTCCCCACAGTTGAAACCGTACAATTGAACTTCCATTTTGTTTATAAGGAAAATGATGCAATATGACACCAATACACTATATTGCATCATGCAACTAAGTACATGTTGTTTACCTTATGCTATCATAACAACCATATCGCACCACATTTTCAAGTTCAAACAAATCAACAAATTGTCACTACTTTGTAAAAAAACTCCTCTTGGACTCAGGTCACATCTTGAACTGTCAGTCACATATGTTACTGTATTCAGCTTTGAATAGCAGTCTGCATGCAATATATATATATTTTTCGAAGGAGAGTGATAATTTAAAATAAAAAAAAACTCATAAAACTTGACTTACTCTCATAAATCTTTACAGTTGTCGCTTTCGGCAAGTTCGGGTCGTTCTTAATGACAATTTTTTTAGCTTCTTCCATATTCTGCACTCTCTTCTCATTGGTTTCCTCCTCAAACTTAGCCTTATCCGCTGCCTTGTGGGCTTCTCTTACCCAGATCTTCTGAATTTTCTTAAGCTGGGACTTGGCAGCTACATCGTAAATTTTTCCTTCCTCTTTTGAGTCTACGTAGATCGTTGGAAAAGGCTCCTTTCCCGCTTTACGCATAGCCTGAAGGATCGTTTTAAACGGCTTCTTCTCGGTACCATCTCCAGTTTCATCATTACCTCTCTTATCCGACGTGAAAATCTCCTCTGCAAAATAATTTTAATTACAAATTTTGCATACGTGTATCACCGTGCACTTAGGTTATATGCATTGAAATTACTCACTTAAGGATAACTTTTCAATACCCGCCTGAGCCATTGTTAAAAAATATTATATTGGATTATTTATCTTATCCACAGTGCCTTAAAATATAATCAATCGAGAAATAAATGGGGTGTGCCGCATTACACCGCACCGCGAATCGAATAACCACACCAAAGAAATGACAGAAAGTATGTGAAGGCTATGAGGGCTATGAGATGATGGGCATAGACTTTTTGACATTGACACTGACAGTAACACGAACACACGACACGAATGTTTACGTTGCAGACAAACAATAAATATAAAAATATTTTTGAAATTTTAAAAATCTATCTTTAAATAATATTAATATTATATTTAGTCAACTATATAAATATTTAAATTGTGTAGCTATCTCAATAAAAACTGAATATAACGGACCCGATTCCCAACAAGATTGCTTAAGGTCCCTCCAGACTATGTGCGTGAATCGCGGCGCGACTTCGCGGAGAGAACATGTCGCGACGTTGACGTATGACTCCACACTCGCAAACTTCACGGCGATTTCGCAGTTTGGTTCTCGCCAAGATGGCGGAAAAGCATCAGCTGATCGAGCTTAACTCCTGGTTATCTATGGCATCATACGTGATTTGGCTGTTTTTCCATTTTGTTTTGTTGTAAAACCGTAAAATATAGCCGCTTTATATAATATAATTATTATTTATCTTGCCTCATATGAGTCAAAATAGTGTGTAATGTGGTCTTGCCAGTTCGCGCTTCGCGCCTCCTTTGACGCGGGCTAATAAACCGACAAAAAACGGGGAACTAGGCGCGAAGGCGTGAACAATCTGCGAAATCGACGCCACACTTACGTTCGCGGCTTCGCGCCGTGATTCGCTCATGAGTGTGGAGGGGCCTTTTATAGTTTGTCAAAGGACTGTCTCATTTCAAACATAGACAGAAAATCATACTATCTTTGTCTTAGACTAGTACTAGCACCCAAAAGAAAACTATATGTGTAGTTTTTTTTTGTTCTTGTTTACTGCCAATTTGGTTTGACCAGCTATAGTTTGTCAAAGGACTGTCTCATTTCAAACATAGACAGAGAATCATACTTTCTTTGTCTTACACAAGTACTAGCACCCAAAAGAAAAGGATGAGTATAGTTATTTTTGTTCTTATTTACTGACAATTTGGTTTGACCAACTCCTGTATATCTTTTTTATGCTGGTCACATTTCTAGAGACATTTTCGGATTTTTCGGAAATGTAATGGATTTGAATGAAACAAACTGAACCGTTTTATAAATTGTAGTAGCGGCCCAAAGTGTCAATGAGTTTAAGAATAAATTAGATAAGCACAAAGCAAATTCTACTCAACACTGAGAACTCGGTTTATGACTCTGGATACAGGCATTATCAGTTGTTTAAACTGCCTGCCTGCATTACAAATAATAATAATAACAATAATTTATTGCATTTTTCACTTTTTTCCAAATAAATTATTAAAAAACAGTTTTCTTTGTGAAAAAGCGTAATGGTGTGCTATTTGTCCTTGTCTTTAATGCAAGAGTGTTTATTACTTATGTGATGTGTTGTATTAAATTAATATCGTGACTTATGCACATAAAATGCATATGAACTAAGAAGACAATAGTGATTGCAATGGTACAGTCTACATAGATAGTTTTATAGCGTAAGTATTAAATCTCTACAATTTGCTACTAGATGAACCAATTATTGTTGAGTTGAGCACATCAAATAAATCACATATTAAGAGGAAAGGGGACGGCCGGCCGCGTCTCCATACAAACGTAGTCCCTATTTTCCTCTGGATATTGAATATGAAAAACATTTATACATAATTTGAATGTTTGATGTATATTAACCATAGCTACGCCCCTACGTTTGACTTTTTTCGAAATTTTGATTTTTATAAAATTTAGGGTGAAAAACAGTTTTCATACATATTTTTTAATGCTTCTAAGTTCTAATTCTTATAATAATTAAAAATTCGAAACAGCTTTGGCTGATATACAACAAACTGTGTCAAAGTATTAGGACTACGTTTGTATGAAAAGGCGATTTCAAGCGAGTCCTCCACTTTCATCTTAATGTTTAATGCTATAGTTAAGAGTTAGACCAAGCTAACTCTGCAGCGAACGAAATAAAGTATTTGAAAATCAGAAGGTATGTGACAACACTACAGAAAAAAGTATTGATACTTGTAATTTATTCTACCATCAACCGATTACTGTATACCTACTTGTCACTTTATTGTTGTAGGCATAGACCATTATTATTATACCATGGCATAGACATTACTACTTCGTAAAGACTGGCCACGCGCACTACTTACAGCCGGGTACTCACTAGCGAGCCGTTACCGTAACATGCGTGACACAGTAACGAGGTTCTAGTGTATGTACGCGTGTTAAGGGGCCCACTGATTATCAGTCCGCCGGACGATATCGGCCTGTCAGTTAGAACGAAAATTTGACAGTTCCGAACAACTGACAGGCCGATATCGTCCGGCGGACTGATAGTCAGTGGGCCCCTTTACAGTTACGGCTCACGACGTCGCCGGAACGCTTTCACCGAGCGTACTTATTTTGCGAGCTGTAACTGTAACCAAACAGATACAATAACGAGGTTCTAGTGTGTACGGGGAGGCCTGCCGGATCTATCCTCAGTTGGTTTGTAACTCCACGATGTCGGACGAAGTGTCTCTCGCCTGTGCAGCATACTTACTAATATATGCCAATAAATATAATAATAAATAAATTAATAATTTTTTGTTTGCATGCTTCCCCACTCATTCATTATACCTCCGATTTTAGCCCAGGCATCTTCTTTCAAATGTTTTTTGTAATAATCTTTGTCCATAGGGTTCCATAGTACAGTATTTTCCCTGTAGGCGTCTATCAGCAAAAGTCATATCCTCTGACCATTCACTCATGACGAAGAAATAACTCGAAAATAAAGCTGGTTCGCAGCGGCTAGCAACAACATCTCTTTACGTCCACGAGCGCACTGCGAGCGCCCTTTGATCTTTGATTCGCGGCAAAAACCGACAATCGTCGGCTTGCTGCGAGTCGCTCGTGTAGCGTTCGTCGCAGGCTCGCAAACCACGTACACACTATGTTTTTGGTAACAGTAACGGGTACAGTTACGTGCAACGTTACGGGTTCAGAAATGAGTACGTTGTAAACGTCGGCTCGCTGCCGTACCGCTCGCAGCAGGTTTGCGAACCACGTACACACTATGTTTTTTGGTTAGTACATGCAACGGTTACAGTTACGGCTCGCTAGTGAGTACCCGGCTTACGAATGGGGCCGATACATCGGAGTCAAGATCGCGCGCTCAGTCGTGGTCGTGTGGCGAATTGCGCAGTGGAAAGGCGGTGTTCGGTAGGAATTGTATGCATACGCTTATACTTTGTTTACACCAATGGTGACGCCTTTCCACTGCGCAATTCGCCACACGACTGAACGCGCTGGTGTAACTAAATGCTATCTTGTCTCCAATGTATCGGCCCCATTCGTAGTGCTCGTAAAAGGCTGGTCTTATGGTAGGTGAGGCTTTTCCATGTTTTTGTGTTTTTTTTAGTCCAATGTGCATTGCGTCTCACTCTCTCACTAAAAAATTTTTTGATGCAAATACACATTAGACAAAGAAATTTGGACTTGTGGGATTACCACCCTGCTCTTACCAATTTCACGTTTTTAGGGTGCCGTACCCAAAGGGTAAAAACGGAACCCTATTACTAAGACTCCGCTGTCCGTCATCTCTGTCACCAGGTACATCTCATGAACCGCGATAGCTAGACAGTTGAAATTTTCACAGATGTATTTCTGTTGCCGCTACAACAACAAATTCTAAAAACCAGCCAAGTGCGACTCGGACTCGCGCACGCAGGGATCCGTACCATCTATCTATCAGCTATCATGATAGCTAGACAGTTGAAATAGCTGACAGACGGACAGACAGCGGAGTATTAGTAATAGGGTCCCGTTTTTACCCTTTGGGTACGGAACCCTCGGTGGGCGAGTCCGACTGGTTTTAGTAACTCCAGGTCATGTTCTTTATATATTCCAGGATTGCAGCAAACTGTACGGCCAACACGTCCAGGACGTTTATGAACATCGCATCATTGGCTGGGAGACGTGCGAGTACGATACTGTAAGTTCTTTTCATAATATTTTCTTTACTACCTAATCTATATCTACTTATTTATTTTTGAAAGAGTTTTAAACGACTTTTCGTTTTTCGTCGCGTTCTGTTTTGTTTCTATTGGCACCTAGGTCGTTTCAAAAGAACTGGCAAAGAATGCCTACGAAATAATTGCCAGTTTCATAGATGTTTCGTGCCAGCTCTTATGAAACTATTTGGACCTGGGTGTCACTGACACAGCCCAAAGTAAAATGATAATACTTATCAGATATCAAGACTAGTAGGTAGCAGCTTCAAAAGAACTGTCAAAGAATGCCTACGAAATAACTGCAAGTTTCATAGATATTTCGTGCCAGCTCTTGTGAAACTACTTATACCTATCGATTTTTTTTCAATTCAAATATTTAGGATAGTTAAAATAACCCCCATGGTGGGCCTTACGAGGATATGCAACAGTCATTCGTATTTGCGTTGTTATTTGCAGTAGCAAATTGAGAAAAGTTTCAAAAGAACTATCAATGACTGCCTAATACTGCCTATGAAATAATTACCAGTTCCATAGATGTTTTGTGCCAGCTCTTATAAAAATATTTGCCACGCCTTCACGTTTATTTCTGTACTATGTGCGACTTTGGGGAAATGAAGCCTTGATGATAGTTTTTAAGAAGAGAACTTAAAGTAAGTATATTTTTAGAGTTCTTCTTAGTCAACTAGGAAACTTATACTAAGTGTTTGCTATGTCCTGTCCGTTCTTTCATCCGCCGCTTAGCTTAGTGACAGTTAGTATAGTCATCATCAGATATATCGAAGCGGTCAAGGGGGTCAAAAATATCTGACCATGCACTTTAACGACTTGTAGAGGCTTTGATCAGAAATTTGTGAACAAATTGGCCACGCCAATATCAATATCTGCAGGTGGCGACTATACCTACCTACTAGAAAGCTGTAATTAGGCATAGGTATATTGTCAATCACGCTGACAATTAGATGTGTGTTCTCTGGTTTTCCCAATCTTTCTGTATGGTACGGAAACATGGACTAGGTATCCGAGCCAATTTGACCAAGCGAGCGTATCAACTCGTTTGAGACGTGGTGTTGGCGCCGGCTTTTACGAATACCGTGGACGGCAATGCGTACCAACTGGAGGAAATGCGCATAAAACGCCGGTTGTCAATGATATGCCAGGACCAAATGCTTACATACTTCGGACACCTCTCACGTCGTTCTCCGGATAGCCTGGAAAGAGTAATAATTACGGGCAAAGTTGAAGGCACGAGACCTCCCCCCCACTAGATGGTGTGCTCAAATTACGGCACCTATGCAATTAAAACTGCACGAGGTCATTCTCTTGGCGAGGAATAGAACCCTATGGAGGAACCTGGTCTTCAACAGAAGGACATGATGTCACGATCCTCAGTATTGAGGGAACGACTGAAGAAGAAGGTTTTGTATTTAGTGTTTTTCGTATGTCTGAAGCTACGGCCCTATAGCGCCGGGTGAGAATACGTTCGTGCCATACGGCACTTACATTGGTTTGAAAGAGAGCGCTAAGAAGCTATTTATAGTACCACAGACATTTTGAATATTTATTTCAAACACACATTTTTATTTCAAATTTGTCACTTTTAATACTTTATCCATAACCAAAACACATTGTAACTTGGTGTATTTTAGATTGAAAACTGCATTATACAAATTTAGGCAGTCATGAAGACATCAGCATTCAGTAGATATGATGTACAAAGATTTCTATTTTCAAACTCCTGAAGAACCTCGTCGTCTAGATATTGGTTGACGATGGCCGCTACGCGTAAATCATCAGTGGCGTGGGCCAGCGGTGCGCTTAAGTCGTGTATCGCGAGCGGGAGACGCGTGTAGCGCTGGAGTGGATGCGGGGAGGCGGAGACTGCAGTTGGCGACCGTAACAACACTACGCGGGATTGGAGCGCGCGTGGCGTTGCTTGTACGCGCGCTCTAGCGTTACGCGCCTGCGTCACTCGCGCGTACGCAGCCTCGATCAGCGCTTGCGCATACTGAGCTGAATACGTAACGCGTCCGCGCAGGACGCTGACGCTTACATCAACCTTCTCTCGCCAAGTGCTAGCATTGCGTAGCGCAGTCTCCAGTTGTGTAGAGGCGCTACCCATGAGCGCGCACATATGTCGCGCCACTGCATTCTGTAACACTTGCTCTGAGTCCTCGCCAGCACATGCCGTATTGATCTGCTCCTCTAACGCGGCTAAGAAGTCCTCCGGACCACCGCCCAAGCAGAATACCGTACCCGTCATACCTACAATCAAAATAATAAAACTAAATGATTCCGTTACTACTTTTAAATAAGGGTAAACGGATTATAAGCGGATACAGTAGCAGCGCCGCAGTTATTGGAATAATAAGGCTTATATTCTGGGTTGGAGATATCTTGAGATGAAGTACCCAAACGCGCGGGTCTCAAGCTAAGGACCATTGCTCCATTCCGGTAAATCTTACTCACCTGGTCATCTTTGACCTGACAAATATGTTTTATAAGGAATGCCAGAAGGTTAAGGAGTTAACAGAGGACCGGACGAGTTGGAGATTGCTCTACCGAAAAAAGCAAAGCTCTTAAATATAAAGAAAAAGAAGAAGAGAAGGAACGCATCCATATCTGCATATTATTTATCATTTAAGCATTACTACTTATTCAGGGATTCAAGTTATTAATTCATACGTATCTTATGTGTAATTAACCTGTTTCTTTCTTTACCTTGATCTTCCAGTATAGCTGCCATCTCTAGTGCCGTTAGTACTCCCATTTCGTAGCCCAGGAGGTAGAATCTCTTGTTTTTGTTAATCTTTTTCAACATAATCTGTAAAAAAATAAGTAGAATTTATATGTAGTTTCCCACATAATTACATTTTGTAAATTATACTACTAAAGTGACATTTTTGTAAAGTGACTGTGCGGGAAGAGAAGAGTCTTATAGAATGTATCGGTTCCCTTATCACGACTTCGCTTTCGTTCGGCATAGACTATTAGTGTCGCCACTTGAATATAAAACGTATTATTGTATGGTACCTTCACATATCTCGCTGCCAATTTTTCGTTAGACTCCCCAGGTTTATCGAGACCAGGCTGTAGCACGAACGCTTGCAGCTTCAGTCGCTCGCACATCAGCCGGTAGCGATGGTGGTGCCCCTCCAGTCCAGGAATCACGCACAAGACTGGCAAGGTTGATTGGTTATCCAGCTCGTCCTCCCTCTGAGAGTAAAAAAAAATTGTATTTAGAATCGCCTGATAATTAATGTACGATTCCCAAATCCCACCGGCGGGCTGGAGTCGGCCCGCGCCGGAGCGCATTTTCAATGTGCCTATTAATTACACCGCGGGCCAGGCGCAAATTTCCTCAGTCATCGCCTTCCGGGCGAAAACTCGTATAGCGGCAATATAACGGCTGTGTATGATGAACCCTCGTGAACGTCAGCTGCCGCTCCGTTGGTGGGTTGAGGAATGGCAGCCACCGAAACGAGTAACACGGTCTTTCCACTGCGATACAACCGGCTGACGATTTGTTTTATTAACAATAGCATCTAAACTATCATCTGACAAAGTATCAAGCGGGAGGCGATGACAAAAAAAAATTTACGTAATCGTAATCGTACGTTTTCGTAAAGTTGCCACTTTACGAAATTTACAAATAAGAGCGACAAAATCAGTGCTTTACGCGCGTTTACCTAAACTTCCATCAGAAAAGCAAACATTACTAATTTAGCGAGTCTGTTTTCAAAAAATTGATCAGATAAAAGGTAAGATAAGAAGACGTGCTAATAGATACCAGTACTTGTTATTTCAATTAGGTAACAAAAGGTGTAAGATAAGAAGACGTGCTAATAGATACCAGTACTTGTTATTTCAATTAGGTAACAAAAGGTGTAAGATAAGAAGACGTGCTAATAGATACCAGTACTTGTTATTTCAATTAGGTAACAAAAGGTGTAAGATAAGAAGACGTGCTAATAGATACCAGTACTTGTTATTTCAATTAGGTAACAAAAGGTGTAAGATAAGAAGACGTGCTAATAGATACCAGTACTTGTTATTTCAATTAGGTAACAAAAGGTGTAAGATAAGAAGACGTGCTAATAGATACCAGTACTTGTTATTTCAATTAGGTAACAAAAGGTGTAAAATTTCACGGACTAAATCTATCAATTTTACATATTTGCGACTAAAATCGACACCGGCCTCTTAAGTCGTCATTAAAATTTATGGGTAATAGTAATATCGTTGACAAACTATACGAGTGTATTATTTTTTAGACCCCACAATGTTGGGTTTGTTAGATGATCGCAAAAGAAGCACACCATAAGATCTATCGTAAGAAACTGTTATGTTGGTGTCGATTATTGAATTATTAATCAAACTTCTAGTGTCAATGTAACGGTTTCTTCATTGCATTACGTGGTCTAGTAATGTCAAATGAGATTACTATGGTTTATAGGCTGTAGTGACCTCTTATTAGTCGGGCTGTGTCGATTTTCATATAGAAGTAGAGAGAGAGACGAATTATGATGATGGTATCGGTTACGGTTTAACTCACTTAATTTTAGTCAGTCGCGCGACACGGAGTCCCTAGCTAGATCTCCATGTTCAAGCACTAACAGTGTATGAGAGTATACAGACACGATAGCCGCGCGCCCGGTACCTACTTCTATCGCTCGCGGCTAAATGGCGCAGATGAATTATAATATTTATAATTATGAATTTAAGTCAATTAAATCGTAAAATTAACTTAATATAGGTACCTATAACTTACCAGTTGACTCGAGTGTGAATGCGTGGGAGGTGACATCAACTCAACAGTTGCCAGTAGTTCATCCGGATCGACATACGTGAATAGAGCACCTAGACCTTCTTTGGGTGGATATTCGCATTCCTTTGACATTTCCTCGATGTCTCTTAATCTGCCGAATGTTAGATACTTAAAGCCATAATACATTTTACGACCTGGGGCCTATTTCACCACGATGACAATTGACAACTGACACTGACAATTTTCTGTCCATTCCCAGGTCGATAAGTAACGACGGTGCCTAGCTATAGCTATAGCTAGTTGTTACATCTGCAATGTTCGGCGAATTGTCACTGTGGTGAAAAAGGGGCCTGATAATATAGATATCAGTATCACATATGTACTAGGTACCATTAATTATTTGTGTTGATTTTAGACAACATATTTATTATGGTTCACCTTGATTATCTGGTTATATTCTACTTTGTCATAAATTAGAAGAAACGTAGTATTGGGCGGCGGGCTTCAAAAATCTTGTTTTATTATGTTCGTGTTATGTTATGGTAGAATGAAGAATCTGTACCTACCTAGATATATAAATAAATTCAAACTTAAACCTATTTTTTTAACATAAGTAACATAACCCTTGACTTACTTTTCTACAGTAATATAAGGTATTTTGTCGTCATCGATACAAACATAATAAGTGTCCCTTAAAAAGATAGATACTGCTCGTGCTTTTTCTGACGAAATTCCTAAATCTTGCAATGTTGCAACACTACCATCGCCACCGACTGTGTCTATCGAAATGGGAATACCTGTAAACCAATATTTATATAAAGTGAGATGGGTTAAGAGAAACACTGGGGCAAAAATGAATGACTGATTTATTTATTAATTAAAGGAAATCACCTGTAGGAAATCATCGTACTGTTTCTCTGTCTCCTAGCAAAATAAACTATGTTGCTTTTACCCCATATGACCTTAGGTAAATTTAAGATCGGATAAGGAAGGTTGCGAAAACTGTCCACGATAAGATAGGCCAGGGGTTAAAACTGAATAAAATGCTCAATGATTTTCATCGATCCGATCCGAACTTGATGCTTTTCAAAAACAAATATCTATACATAGAGTCGTTGTAGAAAACAAATCTTTGTGCAATTTTCTATTTTATTTATAGAGATAAGTATATTCCTTTTAAATGCAATCAACGGATTTCTGAATGAAATAAATAAATAATGATTATGGGACACTTTTACGAAAATCGATCTAGCCCCACAGTAACCTCAATAATTATGGGTACTAAACGACGATATAAATGATAGATAGATATAGATAAATACTTTAATAGAAAGCATCCATGACTCAGGAACAAATTAATATCTGTGATGAACCCACAAATAAATGCCCATACCAGGATTTGAACCCGGGATCTCTTTCGTCGTAGGCATGGTCCCTACCGACTCCGTTGAGTATTCAAATTCATTGTCCTTCTGTTTTTAAGTAAGTACTTACCAGATATCGCTGCAATTTGGTCTATGAGAGTTTTATTGCTTGTTGTAACTTGAGTGTGAGCGAATATATCACTTTGTTGTGAACATAGACCTTGTTCCACGGCATTTGTTATTTGCCGTGAATCTGACAATTCCTGCAGATAAAGTATAAGTTTTATCAAACTAGCAATACATTTCTAGAGGCATTACAATGTGTGGTCTATAACGACAGAAAGAACTGAAATTCTAAGAAGGCTTTAACATAGTTAGAAAAAGACGGTATCTCGCCGCGAGATACCGTCGCGCCAATCATGTGCTAGGCCTACTGATGTTGTTGTCACAGGCCACACCTTGTGTAACGCGATAGTTGCTGATGCACCTAACCTGTGGTATTTGAAGCATCATTGCCGGCAATCGTTGGCTCGCTCTTGAAAGACATACACGTTGGCCGACAATGTTGTTGATGCCAACAACAGCAAAATACCTGAAATTAATTAGTGGGCGCGATACACAATCACGAAATAATTAAGTGCAAGCACTTAACTACAACAGTCCGACAAAACTGCAGCTGTTGGATTTTTTTTTCAGTTCAGCAGCAACAAACATACTATGCTGCTAGAAAACAATGATCAAACCCGTATTTCGGTCACTTTGCGTGGTGAGAAAAATATTTTGAAATATGTATGCAGACATCATTTTACTCTAAGTAAATCTAAACAGTGCGTAATTGCCTACAGCTTGAGCACTACCTCGGGAATTCATATTCGTGCCTAATTATTAAGGAGCGGAATACTCATAGCAGAAATCAAACTTCAAGAGGGATTGACCATTGTGTTTCATCGATTATTCCAGTTATCGATGTTATCGAATCATTTCGCATATTACCGATCACCACCTTTTTACATTATTCTGTAACATTTGACCACATTGCATCTCCATATTAAAATAAATCACGTCAACGTTACATATGTCATTTATGTCGTTTGAATTTTCATAAGTCATTTCGGTGCCGTTTTACTAAAATAGTAAATGGACTTTCGAATGATCCAAGGAACATGGCGGATCGTGCTTCAGACATTTTGATTTATTTTTTGCATTCTTTTTATAGGATTTTCTCATAATTTTGATAGGATATTATGCAGTGAATGGCAAGCGCAATTGGTGCAGTTAATGAAGAATTATCTTCTGGAAATATGAATAACTAATTCCTTGGACATCATTCGGCGGTTCATGGTCTCGGCCGCCATTATTATTTGTACTGCTGCTCCAGCTACCCTCCAGTGCACCGTGAAGGCCTCGACAGATGACTGAATATCGACAACTTACTGTTATATATATCTAATACACTTGACGTTGGCAAAGTGCCCTGGTAGCAGAGAAGCCATTATTACGAATAAATAAAAAATGGTTAATCCTAAAAGAAAAACGATAAGCAAATGGATAAAGAAAAGAAATATTCTAATCATAATCTCAATGCCCAAAAAGATCAAGTGACACAGTTTATATAGACTTAATGATATTTTTAGTATCTTGCAATATAGCATGGTCCCCACAGTTTCGAATATTTTTCGAGAAATATATCACTTAATAAAATAAGTGTATTTTGTGTTTTATCCATTATTTTGCTAATCCAAAAGTCTAATTTCATTACTTAAACGCTGTCGTGTTAAGTGACAATTATTTATCGATAGTCGATAAAACACAACAGTCAATCCATTTCATAATACTTACTTCATTGTTGGACAAGTTTTTCTAGCCGCTATATCCAAATTATCTACCAAAGTTTCATACATTTTCTGTTGTTGTTTGTTGAGAGCCTTAGTTATCAGCACAAATATGCCTTCTACTGGGCCAATGCGCCAACTCTCACTCAACAAATTAATTATATCCTTACTGCTTGTAAGTTCTTCTGTTGATATTTGTATTTTGACGCCTAAAGTCTCCCAAGTCCTGTAAATGACGATGATTTACTCTAGTAAGATTTTATTATGTTACGAATATATGATCAAGTTATTTTTATCAAATATAGTGGCATAGGGGTTCATGGCGTTAGCCGCATTAGCTAAAGACTGAAGACCGCGGGTCGAAGTCGAATTCGTCCTTCACCAGTGGAGGGCTTCGTCGCTTTTTCTTTAATATATGACATCTATTTCATATTATACGGATTCTTACTTCAGTAAATGGCTTGATGGAGGGGCGGGTAAGTGCAAATGCAGAGTTCTGGCACCACTTTTTATCAGCCTGTCGCCTAGCTGAATCGCTAGTCCTTCTTCATCGCTAATCAACATTTGACAATGGTCAGATGAGCAGAAAAGTCTGTAAACAAATAAAATACTATAAATAATCAGGTTCCTCCACATATAATTCCTTGCTTTCTGAGCATTCACTGTTTAAGGGAACCTCGACACGAAAGGAGAAGAAGATTCCCTGTCATTTAAGATTGCTCTCCCCATCTGCTCAACAACAACAACATCAACATCATAATTGTACATAATTATTAATTAAATCATAATTATTTCTTACTTTGAATCATTTTAGAGCTTGTTATACTTATACGATACGGTATTCTGTAACCCATTATCTGGGTTCTATGTAGCGTCAAAGAAAAAACCGGTCAAGTGCGAGTCGGACTCGCGCACTAAGGGTTCGGTACCATTACGCGAAAAAACGCAAAAAATCATGTCTGTTGTATGGGAGCCCCACTTTTATATTTGAGTTGATTGAATGAAAGGTAAATTGCGGTTTACGATTTATGACGTATTAAAAAAAACTACGTACTAGATCTCGTTCAAACCAATTTTCGGTGGAAGTTTGCATGTGCATCATATATCTTTTTAGTTTTATCATTCTCTTATTTTAGAAATTACAGGGGGGGGAGGCACATTTCACCACTTTCGTGTGTCTCTCGCGCAAACTATTCAGTTTAGAAAAAGATGGTATTAAAAACCTCAATATCATTGTTGAAGACCTATCCATATAGGTATGGGTTTACTACACTTATGGGTTTAATGAAAAAAAATTTTTTGAGTTTCAGTTCTAAGTATGGGGAACCCCCAAAATTAATTGTTTTTTTTTTCTTGTCGTTTAGTTCTTGTCGTTTCGGAAAAAAGTGGCTGTGACATGCGGACGGACAGACAGACAGACATGACGAATCCATTAATCCATAAGGGTTCCGTTTTTTGCCATTTGGCGACGGAACCCTTAAAACAAACAAGGAAATTATTTGGAAGGAAAAAGAAAAAAAATTATACTGTAGCTACTCTGGCTCCTTACTATTACTTAAGATTTAACAATTTGGACTTAGTCTTGTCCCTACCTGGGACATTCCGGTTGAGGAAGTGCGGGCTGCAAGCGTAGGAGTATTCTTCCACGATGACCGCTAGCGGCTAGCAAACGGAATGCACGGGTCGCCTCTTCTGGCATAAAGGACACGCGTGATAGCGGGCGTACATACCCATCTTGGATACCTTTCGCTACCATGACTTGTAGCTTCTGTAAGTTAATTCGCACGTGTCACTATAATTCAGTTTCAGTCATTTTCTTTTGGTAATATGAGTGCATTAAATATTTTGATATCGAGTTTAAATTTAGTCAGTTATCATTTACCTGTATTTTTTTTAAGTTAACCATTGTTAACCATCAATTCATCATATATCGTCAGGTGACAAGCAAAACTCATTAGTAACATAAATATCACTAATAATACCTGTACTTATTTTTGCAATTAGTGAGTTTTGGGTTGCATCTGACGATATTAAACTTTTTTTGTGACAATTTTTTTTTTACATGTTTGAGCGAGTGGTTAAGAAAGAGATTCCAAATAAGTACCTACAATAAGGAAAGATTCACATTAAACCGTAAAAAACCGGCAGTGCGAATCGGACTCGCGCGCCGAGGGTTCCGTACTTTTTAGTATTTGTTGTTATAGCGGCAACAGAAATACATCATCTGAAAAATTCAACTGTCTAGCTATTACGGTTCATGAGATACAGCCTGGTGACAGACAGACAGACAGACGGACAGCGGAGTCTTAGTAATAGGGTCCCGGATTTACCCTTTGGGTACGGAACCCTAAAAAGTTAACAAAGTATAATTAAACTAAAATATAGTACATTTCGATGCTAGTGCGGAAAGTATGTCATTACTTCACGAGTACCGAGATATCTTGGTAAGACTCGGGACAAGTGAAGAATGACATTTCCGCACGTGTATCGAACGACGTTTTTTAATACAGTTGCGAAAAAATAAGAAAAGCAACAAGTAAGGCATGGAATTCGAAACTTTTATATTATTAATTATGTGATATCATTGACATTGACATTATGAAGAGGTGTTTTTCTAGCTTTTATTCGACTAGAATAGATTTTTATTAAACCCACTTCAATGAAAGTTTTTTTTTCAAATGCATGTTCTATAAGACAGAAACAATTGTAAATATTAAAACATTGTACTATTATTACCTAAATATCATTATTTACGATTATTTGTGTATCGTATATTTATAAACAGCCACGAAAAGTAGCACTTTTTGAGCAACTGTATTAAAAAATACTTTTCATTTCTCATGCTCTGAAAGAGGGTCATTGTTGTTCTAAAAGGTGTGCAGAAAATGATACGTGTCTGCACTAGAGCATTTTACGTTCGAAGTACGATTTTTTTAATTTTTTTACGATACGCAATTGAAATTTGAGTTTAAATGGATTTGTTATACAATTTCCATTCTAATATTTGACTCTCCATTCCATAAATAACGATACTTTTGCCTGAATTGTTAATTGAAAGTACCCTCAAAAAAATACTATAAAAATGTATACTTGTCATGTTTTAAAAAAAACACATGCATTTTACTTTCCTCGTATTCGAAATGAAAAGTAGAGTGTTTAACTCGGGTGAAAGGCATCATTTCTGCCTCGGACTATTGGCGCTCTCACTGCGTTCGAGCACCAAAATACCTCGGCAGAAATGAGTGCCTTTCATCCCTTGGTTAACAATCTACTATTACAATGCATGTGCTCGAAAAGTGCGTTTCCTACGGAGCCATATCATGCGGAAAATACTACTTTTCCGCACTAGTGCTTTCTGTTTTAATTTTTTTTACAGTACATATGGTGCTACTTTCTCGCACTAGTGCGGAAAAGAGCACTTTTCGTGCATATGTCGAAAATTTAAAGGGCCATATGTACTAATAGGTAATTCGCAACTCGTGTCGATTTAAAACACTCCTTTTAATAATAAAGATAAAGATAAAGATTCTTTATTTGCAAGAATACTTAATTCTAAAATACAGATGTTGTGTGTGTGTGTGTGTGTGTGTGTTAATTAAACTTATTTGCCATGATATATGATTTTTTATTTACTCGCACAATGCATAATAAAACATTGTATGATACACGTGCGTAAAGATGATTTCCCACTCGTATTCCTTTATAAACTCGCTCGCTTTGCTCGCTCGTGAATAAAATTCCACTCGTCGCAAATCATACACTTTCCGCACTTGTTGCATAAATAGCTATTGTTAACTTTTCAGCGAATTAGCGATTATGATTTTTCAAGAAAACTTACCTTCCATTCGTCTTTATTTGGAGATTCAAATATAGATGCGAAGTCGATGCTCATATACGATCGGTCTCCCGCTATGTAGCTCATTCTAAACATGTAGTTTTCTTGACTTTTAAGTGGGCTGGTGTCTAAAGTAATACCTTCGGGTGCGCAGCATTTTAGGAAAGCCTTGTGACGTAATAAAAAAAAATGTGAGTATACAGAGTTATCAATCCAAATGAGTCAGTAGGGAGAAGTCAGTAACTATGAGAGATAGCGATATCTGTTCTTAGGAACCATGGCTTAGATTTTAAATTTAATAATAATGGCATTAAAAAAAAAAACATCAAATTTCATAGCAAAATTTGGTCCTTATACTTTCAGGATCAATTATACAAACAAATACTACACGCGATGACCCTATTCGATTCCCGGTTATGTATGAGTTTAAAAAAAGTTTAAATGTCATTAATATTAGATCTAAAATCGACGCCATGATTCCTAAGAACAGATTTCGCTATCTCTCATAGTTTCTGACTTCTCCATACTGACCCATTTGGATTGATCGACCTGTATATAATATGTTGTTTATACTTGATCTTGACGAATATTTCTTCAATACCTGGTGATTTGAATTTATAATCTTAAACGAGGAAAATATTAGCTGTACATTTTTCTCGTATTGGTGAAAAATGTTGTTTTTCACTCGGTACTTACTGTAAAATGTGCCTAGTGCCTACTTTGCTCCCCACTGGGTAATTGTGCTCCAGTTGGGTATCACAACTCACAACCTCAAGTAATTGTTACAACATGATAATAGTGACGGTCTACTTTAAATTGGCACATATATGGCATATATATGAATATGTATAAAATGTGAACATGGTAGGTATGTTGATGCGTAGGTACGACAATATAATAATTTTAAAAATAATTTATAATTTCGACCTTTGAAGCAAATTTTGGAGCAAAGTAGCAATTTGTTCAACCCTCGTGCCTTACAACTCGTAACGCTCAAAATTCCTATTTTTGAACCACTTGCTACCCTCGTGGTGAATCGTGATTTTTTGGTTACTCGGGCATCAATATTAGTACGAGGGGTTAAACATAAACAACAACTTTGCCCTGTACATCAATATTACCGTTTTAATTTCACCCTGTCCACATGTAATTACGACACTGCATCCTCTTCCCTTAGTGTGGCTTAGCACTAAGTCCGAAAAATTTTTGTCCCGGGAACATCCAATATGATCCTCTGAAATTAGGTATCAAAGCTGAATCTTGTGTAAGGTACAGGGGGCAATTTCGACTGGTAAGTTATAAGTAAGTTATAAGTTATAAAGTGCAACTTTGACCACCGAAAACGGCAATTTACAGTACTTTTACTGGCAATTGATTGCCTTCATACTGTTGATTAGTTTGGATTAGATGGAAATTTCTATCATATTGAAAAATAGATATATTTTGTTTATCTTATCTTATATAATTTTATTAATATTTTTTCTTTAATCTAGAGGTCAACTAACATTATCCGGATTTATTTCACAAAAAAAAACATGCAAAGAAGGGTTAAGAAAATCGACGACCTCCTTTGATGCATAATATAATAAATAAAATAAAAATATAGGCCTTTACAGGGTCAGTATTTTTAAGTGAGGTATTTGCATCGATAACAATCTCAAATCGTGTACATCACAGTGTCATCACTAGTGTTTTTCAATTTCATATAAAATATGAAAGGGCAATTTCAACTACCAAATAGTTAAAATTAGCCGCCATCTCAATCTTAGCGGGGTTATTTAAACTATCGCCAAATTACTATTAAAACATAAACTACATCAGATTCAGTGACATACAAACATAGAATAGGCTATAAATATGGGACTCACCTTTGAAAAACTTGTACAGACCCATTAAAAACCACTACAACGAATTTCGTCGAAAACAAAATGGCTACGTAACTCAGAAAGCATTCGGTCTATTAACACCGTCTGTGGTAATATTATCAACAATCTTTTTCGCTATGTGGACATATATAGCACTCTAATTAATAAATAAAAATGTAAAACATGGAAGATATTTCGATTAGTCGAAATTTCCCGCAGTCGAAATTGTCCCCCTGCACCTTATCTTAAACGATGAAGCATCATTCTTCAAGTAAGTACTTAAAACGACCGAATCTATAGTGTACCTTTTAGTTGTGGATATAATTTCTGCAGATACTGTTTCTTTTTTATATCACTGACGGCGACAAAAACTTCGCATTTCATATGTAATGTGATACATATGATGGCTTGTCCCAAAGCACCAGAGCCACCATGGACGACGATACTTGATCCTTGTTTCAGCTTACTTTTAATGAACTGAAAAAAAGTGACATGCTAAATGATCTCGCATTTTTAACTTTTAATTTGTTTCGCCGGGTCCATAAAAACAACAAATTATGGTGCTGCGTCCAACTTTCAGCCCGGAGGGCTCAATGCGTTTTTTGGGACTTATATGTTGTACCGGTATATATTGGATATCTTTTGAATTTACCACTACGATTAAAGAAAACATCGTAAGGAAACTTGCAGAGATCCGCAATGAAATTCAAAGGTGCAAGTTGATCCTCAAGCCGCTCGGGTCAGCTTGGAGTATTTAGCCGATTCCAACTCGGGCATGAGAGCCATGCGAGGATGCTTGTGCCTAGCAGAGGGACGTGTAAAGGTATTATTTATTTGTCTTGCATCAATCGTTGCTATACGTTGTTGAGTGGATAAGAGACTTGCAGTTGATTATCTAAGTTATTAAGCTTAGAATAAATTTAAAAGTGGAAAAATACTGCCTTGGGTGAGACTTGAGCTCACGGCCTCTGGATCGATACTCCAGCGCTCTGCCAACTGACTGAGTGCTCTATGAATAAGGTCTTGGTGGCTTGGTTGGCAGAGCGCTGGAGTATAGATCCAGAGGCCGTGAGTTCAAGTCTCACAAAGGGCAGTAATTTTTCCACTTTTAAATTTATTCTTAGCTTAATAGCATCGTTCGCAGACGTTTATGCTTATTAAAAAAAACTAAGTTATTAATACGTTATGGCTAACTGAACTTACAAGGCAATAGAATGCGTGCGCATAAGGCAGTGGCACGGTGGCTGCGTCCTCCAGGCTCCAATGGTCTGGCACCGGCCACATAAGTTCAGGATACGCCAACACGCGGTCACTCACTGCGCCCCCTCGCACCACGCCCATTACACGCTGTCCGCTACAACGTATATATTTATGTCTCACTTTTAGAAAATATCCAATTAAAAGAAATATTTTGCTGTCCCAGCTGCGCCAACAATATAGCAAGAGTTGGACAACCAGTTATTAGACGATGCAGTTTTATGGAAATAAATGTCATATACAAAGGAAAAAATGGCCTAGGCCTCCAGTGCCCAGGGCTATATGTAGTAAAATTGTGGCTTTCCATCAGAAAAGGGTACTTATGCTCCATGTACATAAGGAACGTTTCCATCAGAGAAGGGTCTTTAGTAAGGAAGCACATGGAAATGGAGCTTTATGACCCTGCTCTGATGGAAAACCACAATTATTCGATAATGTTACAGTTAAAAGTCAAGCGGACCCTGCCGCTAGGCCGGGAAAACGCTAGGTCGAAGAAATAAATTGATTTAATTTTAGGCAAGCATCCATATAAAACATAGAATTATCTATAAAGTTAAGTCATTATCTATAAAATGAAAAGTTAGGTGTATAATTAAAAATATTTACGTTTCAGTCATCCCACTGAAATCCATTCCATAGTAGCTCTCGCTCGTATTGTTTACTTCAAATGGTATCTCACCGTAAGCTCGCTTGGCATCATTAATATTGAGTCCGGCAAAATGTACCTAAATAAATGCAGGATTTGAATTCACATATTCTTACGACATGATGACAATCGATAATAGACGCCGCCAAACGGTAGTTAAATAATGTATGGAAATAATCACGCGACTTTTCGTACCATCTTTTATCCCGATACATTTTTTCTTTTCGTTTAGAGTTTGTCGATGTACGATTGTCATCTTGGCTAGGCCCCCAGAGCAGACGCATTATTTAAAGTGATATACCTTGACCGGGACGCCGAAACCCTTGCATCCAGCCGTTTCAATCCAGCGAAGAGATTCTAAGTCACCAATTTTTGCACTCTTCAAGGCTATACCACAATTGCTGCCTACTTTTTGCTGAAGTGGCTCATAGTACTCTCCTCCCCACTCATCCTGATATAGCAATATCATTAGTTTCGTAAAAATAAGTAGTATTTATACCATCAATCATTAAAGGATTTTAAGCTGTCTTGTATAACTATAAAATAAGATATCTCGACTAGTTATTTAGTTATAAACTATTACTTACGTGATTAATTATATTAAAAGCTAAATCTAATTCCGGCAGTGTATCTATATGTAGATTCTCGGATGTATTTTTGAATGTAAGCAGGAATATTTGGTTGCGTTCTGATTCGCTCCTCCACTGTTTTACCAAATCTTTTAGTCCCGATATCATAGGATACGGTGTGAGCACAATCATTCTCTGGCGCAGCGGTAGGTTCGTTCTCGCAGTTTGTAATAGTGCAAGATCCGAGGTAGTCCTGACAGTGAATGTACTAGTTCCAGAAGTCAATGTTATTGGCCTCCACTTTACTAATTCTAGTCGAGTTTTCTTAGAACTGTGCTCCGAAACAACACTGTATAATGCCGAGGGTCGTGATGTTTCCTCTAAGTGTTCAGCATTGATAAGAAACCCATTGCGGTGAAACAGGCGATAAACAGTTTGGCATAACTAAAACAGAAAAGCACAATCGTGTGTAAGCGACTTATAAGTATAATTTTAAGTAGTTTATTCAAGGGTCATGCAAACGAGTCCGGCACTTACATTGTCATCCCTGGATAAATTACTGACTAAAACCAAATCAGCTTCTTTTACTACATTGTCTAAAACTTCACTCTTATGCATATGGCTCATGTTTACAGCAATCCCGGGAATATCTTTTAAAGTAGTATTTATTTCTTGAAATACATAATCGTCTCCTCTTTTATCGTAAATTTCGACAACATTAATAATATCCTTGCCAATATTTTCGCTAACAATCTGTATAAACACTTGGAAAATATGTTGTACCTGTAACATAACGTGTTTAAAAATTTTTTTATATCCAATTGCATTAAGTTTATCATCTTCTGTTTTAGACACGTTGACAGTCCATTCTAAGTAAAGTACCTATTTTAAACTTGCCTTTAAGTCACGCACTGATTGAAACCGTGGCACAAAGTTCAACGCTTTCAATGCCAGTTTTTTTTCATCGGCAGGCACAATTTCACGGAATCGTATACCTTCCAGCAATATGCCCTCGCAACTAAAACCAACAAAAACATACATTTGGCGCAGGTCCCTTAACTCTAGACGACTTATAATTTTTGCCTAAGAAACCAAAATAAATTATAATTTAATTTTACCTAGTGCTGTCTTGAACTGCGCAAATGTTCGTTTTCATAACGTTTAAATCGTTTATTTGTACGTTTTTCTTATTCAAGTGTCTTTTGATGTCAATGGTAATCTTCCTTATGTAGGCTGGTTGAGAGATGCCCTCATGAGGTTGCCTTAGAACATTGAGTTGCAGCATGCCATCTATGAGGGTGACCCAGTTGCCTTTCCACAGTAGGTATCCCTCGGCAAATGTAGAGTTCGTACTGCAGATGCTTCGAAACTCGCCCCTGTACAAAAAATTGCAATATATCAAAGTCATCGCACACTCTGATTCGTTCTGAAATTGTTGCCTTAGAGAGGAAACCCACTGGTGCGTTGCGTTGCGTCGTGTTGTTTCGTGGCAAGCGACGTCGCAGCGTACACGCTGCGTCGTTTTACATATCTTTTTTATGACATGCGATGCAACGCAACGCAACGCATCGCATCTGGGGCCTGGTCCTTATGCGATACCTAATTAAAAATAATACCACACTAAAATATTGAATAAAACTCACGCATATCTATAGTGTCTTTGGAACAATATCTTGTAAACATCGTCAGTGGTTAACTCTAAAACTTCTGTAGTTTTTTCGTGATGCTTGAAACCTGTAGAAATGTTACTTGATACTCTATTAACATAGCCAGTAGCTACTTTTGAACTGTCGTCAGTCACCTGAAAAAACACTTTATAATAATAATAACCCGCGGGGGCAGCTTGTGGCGAGCTGACGGTGAGTGGCGACACCGTGGACCCCTATTCCAGAGGGCCCTTTCATCTGGCCCTCGCCTCTGTGCTTGCCTTAACCGGCCGGTCAGAGTGGAGTCGCAAGAGCGGGACCTATGCTCCAGGTTGGAAGTGTGAAATGTCATAACGCCGGCCTTCTGAACGGATTACCGGGATCTGGTTACCGCAGACTCGTTTCTCGACAACCTCACAGCCGCTACGAAGTTGCCATACTGTTGCACTGATGTGCGTGCGGCCATTGTAGGCCTGTAGGGCCCACTAAATGAAATGGCGAGACAATTTTGAGACTGATTGTCACGGCAGGTGTCCACTAGTCTCCTCCTATAGCCCATTATCCGGTCCATCCAACATTCAAATCTATAGCCTATGACCTTATAGACCGCGAGCCATGCGCAAATTTCGTCAGTCATCGCCTCCCGGGCGAAAAATCGTATAGCGGTTAACGGCTATGTATGATGAACCCTCGTGAACGTGAACGCCCGGGAGGCGATTGGTCATGGAAATCTGTTCCTGGCCCGCGGTCTATTAGTTCCCATCGCAACACAAAAGTCTTTGCACCTGGCGGGGACCATCTCCGGATGTATCACAATGTGCGTTAGGGGATGGTATCCGCCACGTGTATCCCTTGCTTTTAGATTAATTTGTCTTAAAAAGGCCTCTGCGCTGTTGGCTTCGGCCCCACGCACGCCTCCCAAAGGTCCGGGACCCGGGAGCGGGCATACAACGCACTGTGCGTGCAATACATAACGTGTTTAGAGTGCTGTTTGGGATGCCGGGTTACTGCAGCTTGTCAACTATGTTTGCCGAGGCGCACACTGATAGTTTCGACGCAATAGTTAGAAAACGGTGTGCGTCATTTGTCAACCGTCTTCGCCACAGTCAAAACAGTATTCTAAACGTACTGGCGCAGCGCTGGGACTCGCCTTTGTACGCGCGCTGGGTGCGGCTGCACGCGCCGCCGGTCGCCACGCCACTCCGATTTTAATTAGCTTATATTTTTGCTTGTATTTATTTTATTTTTATCACTAACATAGATTAATTTGATTGAGCGGATCGGAGCGTGGACATCGTAAAGTTGAATCAGTAGTAATCACTTTACATACTGATCTGATATTTTAGATTATTTTAGTTATTTGTCCCCCCCTCCTTGTCACACTTGGTTACATCTGGCAACCCCCTGTTGAGTACTTGCCTCGAACAATCCTGTCCCTCTGTTCAGCGAGACGCTAAGGCGCAGTTGCCGTGAGTCGTGCATAAGCGGCTGGGCAAACAAGTGAACGTCGCGAAACTGCACTGATAACTGCTTCCGAGCCACGCCCAAGGACATCGCCAGTGTGTCCCATACCGCTACCAGAGCGCCCGCGAACGGATACACCGTTTTACCTTAAGAATAGCAAATTAGGATTGCTCAGTAACTTGTCAAATTTTGCTCTATTTAAGTACTGAAATATTTATAAAGGTTGATCTAAATAATCCAAGCTCTGGATCGAAAACAAAACTAAACACGTGCATTTGTACAGACTCTACATCTAGGTCGACAAAATATATAAAATAAATTACGAAGTTATTAGGTTTTGTGAGAAACCAAAACCAAATAAAATGGATGCTTAAATCGTAAGGACTGTTTTTTCTATTCGCGAAGTTTAATAATCAACACTTCGTACCTTGTATGACATGACCTTGCAAATAGTTATTTTCACTGTCATGGAGAGAAATAACAAAATTGCACGCTGCTGCTTCTCTTCTGCTGGCACTGACGTATAATGGCAAAAACCTATAAAAAAGTGACGTTTCGTTTTTTAAGATCAATAAGTAATAAAAAAATTGCGTAACATAACTTTTAAATTTACCTCCGACGTTTCGAATAATAATCCTTCCGTCCGTCGTTGTGAATAATAATGAGTATAAATATTGAAAGTTTAAATCAGTGTAATAAAAAACTATTTTTTAAAAGCTACTTACCATGTTTCATTATGGGCCCACTCTACCAAATGTGATAAATGTGGGGTGCCGGTCGACACAGGAAAGTCAATCTTGGGATATAGTACACGAATATTTGGGTAATACCCTTCCATGTACAGCCTGTAAAATAAAAAACGCAATAACAAATAAAATTTAAAAAGATTTAATAAACTTGTCGTAAACATTAATCTTTATTTTTTCTCTTACTGGCCAATGGCTTCCAGGAGAACTTGTGCATTGTCCGAGTGACCACGTCGTGTGAGAGGCACATTAACACAAGACGATGGCAGGGACCGCTTGAGAATAGCTTGCAGAAGCCCGTGAGGTGCCACCTCTACCAATACTGCGTTTTGCGGTATCAGTCGTGACGTCTCTTCAAATAGCACTGGATTCTGAAAGTATGGCAATAAAAAAATTGGATTATGGTCAGTTTGAGAAACACAACTTACGATTTAATTTATTGATCCTGTTACGGGCTACACCCGGTATATTTATAAATGACATCATATCGGTCATGATATATTATATACCTACATGTATATAATATATTTTTTTCATTTTCATGTATCTATACACCAGAGTTGGGCACTTGCGATTAAATATATAATATAATGATTTGTCCAAATATTCCCATTATTAAAAGATCCTTGATTGAACAAAAATGAAATTCAATCAACTAATTTCTTAAGGAATAAATCGTTATTCGTTACCGACGGGTACTGAATGAAACTAAAAAAATCGCGAATTAACTAAAACAAATCATGTTATTGTAATTAATATTTACCAGAAGGTTATTAGTGTGGTATTCGGCCGAAGAATACTTCGCAGCTTCTTCGTTCCACCTTTCTTGAGGCACTGAAGTGGAAACCCAACGCGGGCTGCGGAGTTTCGGAGTGCTGATGACTTCAGTTAAATATTTACGGAGGGCCGGTCCTGCAATGATAACTATTTGAGATGATTGACTATAATTATTATTAGTTAATTTATATTAGTCATCTAAGCCAGACCCGTAATTTATATTATCAATAAAGGTATGAGTATTAAAGCAATACCAATAGAGGCAGGCTCTAAATATATTGGGACAAATACCTGCTTCAGCAATATACCGGGAATGGTACGCAATATTGGAGCAAGGGACGTCCTTAGCGAATATACCCTTAGCAGTCAACTGAGCGACAAACTCGCTCATCGCCACGGCCGGGCCCGAAATTGTGCAAGAGTCCGGACCATTGTGACAAGCTACTTCAATCTCCGGTGGACACATCTTTGACACCTGTCCATATTAGCACAAGTCGCTATTTTATATAGGATAACATTGTTAGTTGTAACATCGAAGGCAATTTCGAATGTGGTTTTTGGAATAAAACGTAATGAAGTTTAAGGTCTATGTTGGCGTATTTATTTCTTTATTTATTTGATATAAGATGTCATCTTTCGTCGGTCAGCTAGAAATCCGCTTTTAGTAATTTGGTTTATCTTGGTAGTAAGTCTACTACTTTGTCTTAAATTGCGGAAAAACCAACACAAGTTATGGAATCTCAGATAAAAAAATACGAGGTTTCATCTATAAACTAGTTAACTTCGTAGATAAAAAGGGGTTCCGCAAGGATACATACTTTGTCGAATCCAATGCCAACGGCTGCCATAGAACCGTGAATGAATGGAGTCTGCACAGAAACCAAACCTCGAGAGTACGCCGACAAGATCATTTCTTCAGCCGTTAAACAACCGTCTGCATACGCGCATCCTAGCTCACCCACGCTGTGACCTGCAATTTGACAACATATTTACATTTTGGCTCACGAACGTATGTGCAGGAGAAATAACAATGAATTACATTGTACGTACCAATTATTTTATTTGGAATCAAACCCAATTCATGCAGGATATCAGTCAAGCCTATTTGGATGGCAGCTATTCCGACAAATGAGTTCAGTATGTTGTCGTAGATGGATTTGTCAGGTGAGGTAATGATATGGATAATGTCAACGCCTTTTGGTTCCAACACTTTACGGCAGCTGGGGATTAACATTAAATGTAAACATAAAAATGTTCCACATTGTAAATAAGTGGTTTTCTTTATTTACAAGGCTATATTTAAATGATAAAATTTTTACCGTTCTATGGCATCGCTAAATATCGGTATGCGCATGAGTGCCTTGCCCATCCCAGTCCACTGTGAGCCCATTCCGCTGTACACAAACCACAGCGGTCGGTCGCTAGCATCACAGTAGCTAGCTTTTTCACACAAGCACACCGTTTTATTGTCTTTATCTGTACCTGCAGAATGACTCGTCAACATCAGTCATTGGAGAAAGAAAGTGGCAAAATAATATTGAAATTTAATACAGAACAAGAAATGTAAAATGAAATAAATAACCTGCCGGAGTAAAAAATGCCACTGCCATGACAAATTTTACGACTGCTCAAAGATAATTTGTCGATTAACAACGAGAACAAATTACCTAGAATAACAAATCCTCTGCCCACATGACCGCTTATCCTAGAAGAATGAATGTTATGTAACAATGCTAGTTCTTCAGGGTCAATTGACCGGGATTTCAAATCATCGATAATGCTTTTTACAGCTACATCCTGTCTTGCAGAAATTGTAACTAAACGAGGAAAGCTACATTGATAACGTGTTGGATCCTGAAACCACGGTTTAATGACAGAAATTATTCTTTAACTTGGAAGCTTCAATGTTTAAAGTTATAATAAAGTGAATAATATACCTTTGGCTTAAAATGACCATGTAAAAGAACATGGGAATTAATACCAGTCACCGACATCCCATTAACGCCAACATAAGTGCGTTTGAAATGTTGGTGATCAGTTAAGATTCGCATACGTCCTTTTTGTATTGCTTCTACATCATTCCGAGGGGTTGTGCAGTGAAGATTGCCAGCTATTTCACCCTTATGATATCCAAGTAGGACCTATTTAAAATTGAAAATGATAACTAGATAAATTCGAATAGAACCCGAAGCCGAATGTTGGTGATTAACTTGATTACTAATATCTTTTGCGTATTTACCTTTGTAATTGCAGTTATGCCAGAAGCTGCTTCACAGTAACCCAAGTTAGACATAACGCTACCAACTACTAGTGGTTCGGATCTATTCCTACAGAAAACTTCATCAAAAGCCTCCAATTCTACCTTATCAGCTTCTGCATCACCTGCAAGTAATGTATGCATGCTTGCTATGAAAAAGTATCAATTACCTACTACTTATTGAATTAAATCTAAATACAACTTTTTAAAATTTTATCGACACTACTTTCAAAGTAAACTACAGAGATTGAAATTAAACTATCGTGAGACATATTTCAGAATATTTAGATCAGTACGGTTCGGAACATGTCGCCAAAAGCGATTAAAAACAATAGTGAGTGAAACCGTACTGACCTAAATATTTTAAACTACAGAGACTTCATACAGAACAAAATAAGAGAGATTTCCTAACAAATACATAGTTTCAAAGCTATGTAAATTAAAAAACGTATCACATGAAGAAGAACGAAAACAATTACTTACCTGATCCAAATCCTTCAATGTATTCAACTTCATTAGGCAATATTTTTGCTTCTTCATAGAATTCTTTAAGGAATCCTGACATGCTGACGGGGTCTCGATAAAAGCCATACTTAGGACCTGTATCAGTTTCTACGATCTCGAGAAATTTGTTCTTAACATGTACCACATCGGCGTATATTCTAAAATATAAATTGTGAATAAATAATACCATCAATCTTTAGAACGGGTATATTTTACTGTTACATATGTATAAATCACCTAGTCAATTTACCTTAAGGCATCTTTAGCTTTTTGTAAAAACAATACGTTAACAGCTTCAGATCTAGCGCAGCCATCCGCGTTCTGATCATATGATTTCGTTTTACCATCTTTGCAGAGGCTTATTATCCTGAAATTTAAACGAAGCGATTAACATTTTTAATAATAATGAAAGCAATATATTGAAAACTCAAAAGAGAATAATTATTATACCTTCCATGATGCATAGAGCTTTGTGGGTGTAGGCATAAATTGGATCCCCCGACAATGGCTGCTTCACAGTCCCCTCGAGTCATAGCCAAGTACGCCTGCTCGAGAGCTACAGTTGAACTGCAGCAAGCAGCGTCTATTGATTGGGATGGTCCTTTTGCATTTAGCCAGTACGACACTCGATTGGCAAACATGGATTTGTTACACCTATTTAAACCATTAAAAACCTATTAAGATCTAGCTTTTTAAATTAAGTTATCGGTATCGGAATTTATAATCAATTACCCAGCTATTCCAAAACCAGTTCTTGAGGAAGCAACATAGAAAGCAGCTTTTTCAGTTTCCGAAAAACAAGATCCGATGAACACGCCGATTTTTTTCCCAGAAAGATGCTCTGGACTTACTCCTGTCGATAAAAAAGAAAACTATGAACACTAAACTTATGACCTCACAACCATTAATAATAACCTTTTTACAAGCTTTTATTTAGTTTCACCCGTCCGTCTGCAATCAAATCTTGCAAGTTAAATTTGACCCACTTCCCGATATTCAATGAAGCTGAAAATTTGCATATACAGCCCCAGCCCTATACGGGCCCTGGAGGGAGTGAGAGAGAGTTGGGTGACATTGCAATATTGTGGTACCATTGAGCTGATCTGTCGATGGAGACAGGAGGTGGCCATTTGAACTCTGTAATAAAACAATGCAACCTACCTAATTGTGTTTGGGGTTGTTAAAATTTATTTAACAACGACAAAAAACTTATTTAACAACTAAATATAAATAATCTCTGACCTGAATCGTAAATAGCTTGATAAGCTTGTTCCAGAATCTTCCGTCCCATTGGATCCATACTTGAACTGAGCCTATAATGGACTTTGAAAAATTGGGCATCGAAACAATCAATCTTAGGAACAGTCCCGACAAACGGTGGCACTTCAGGGTGATCGAATTTCCAGCGGGGCTCTCCTGCCGTAACAGGATTCTCCTACGGAATGGATTTTTTTTTAAATATGACACCTACTCTTATCTTGGAAATTATTGGATACAACAAAAGATGAACAAAAGGAATTCGTTGTAAAACTTAAATTATCGTTGTTACTAAGTTCCTTAGTTATGTCTTTGTTTAGTTTAGTTTTAATTTAGTTTATAGTTTATTTATTTAGATATAGTATAAATTAAGTGTTTACCTTTTTATATAATATGTCTGTTAGGTCTTTGATATGATGCGATTGTGGATAGAGGCCAGAAATACCAGATATTACGACCCTGTTCTTATCCATTGTTGTTCCCACAGCGGTCTCTGGCTGCTGTTCTTGAGGAGAGGGCACCATAATATCTGTGTAGATGTTTTAAGTTTTAAAAGCAATTTACTCTTATATATTAAGTACTATAATATAGAGCATAGCAGTATAAGTTTAGTATACATATAGCCGAGCGACGTAGTCACTGGAAAAAATATGAAACAGCAGTATATTTTCAGGGTAATTGATACCTCACAATTAAGCAACCAAATAAGCAATGTCATTATTTTCTTGATTGGGAATCACAACACTTTGCAAAATGGGGTCACTATCAAATTTACATTATCGCTAAAGGACAATATAGCTGAAATGTCTGGATTGTGTTATGTCTTTGTAACTACATAGACATAAATGCTAAATGCCTCTTTGGCAAAACGTCTGGATCTTAGAACGTAACAATTTAAAATGATCTAGGAGCAAAACATCTTTATCTTCGAATGTCTTTATTTCTTAATATACACGAATGCTAAATGGTCCGGTAGCAACACATTTGTATCTTAGAACGTCTTAATTACTAAACAGACATGAACGCTAAACAGTCAAGAATCAAAAAGTCTGGATTGTGTAATGTTTTTATTGCTAATATTCCTTACAATCTTTCCGTATTTTTACACTGTCTAAACCTTATGTGGTCCAATACAAACATTTCAATGCCAAAATTAGCTAAATCGGTCCAGCGGTTCTCGAGTTTATGCGCGACTAACAAACGCATTTTATTTATGTTTTTAATTTATGACGTTTTGCTATTAACTCGTTCTGTGTTTATGTCAATTAACTAATTTCATTTTCGGCTCATTAGATATTCTAATCATATGGACTATTTATATTTTCAGACGTTTGGCTACTTATTCATTCTAATTCTTAGCCATCCAGCTAAACTGTCTTTTTGCTGACTGAGTATTCTACTTTCATGTCGTCGCAGCTGAATTGACTATATGCTGACTGTGTATTTAAATTTTATGTCATCTAGCTTAAATGGTCGTTTTACGATAAGGTCAATTTGATGGTGACCCATTAAATGCTATAGGTACCTACCAAACTAAACTAACCAACTAATTTACTGGCGAAAATTTGATAGAGCAGTATATTTTTAGAGTAATTGATACTTTAATTACTCTGAAAAACGGTAAACCCCGCACGATATAAAACCATCATCCGTCGCAAGTCTTGTTCTCTTCTAATTTCTTGGCTTTCCGCCCCCTCTTAACTGGCTCACGTCCATAGTAACTGATTTTCAACTAAATAATGTATATTAATAATGTGTATTATTTAGTTGAAAATCAGTTACTTTACTTTGTAATTGCAAGTAAAACACAACATTTTTAGGGTTCCGTAGCCAAATGGCAAACAACGGAACCCTTATACATTCGTCATGTCTGTCTGTCTGTCCGTCCGTATGTCACAGCCACTTTTCTCTGAAACTATAAGAACTATACTGTTGAAACTTGGTAAGTAGATTCTGTGAACCGCATTAAGATTTTCACACAAAAAAGAAAACAATAAATTTTGGGGGCTCCCCATACTTGGAACTGAAACTCAAATTTTTTTTTTTCATCAAACCCATACGTGTGGGGTATCTAGGGATAGGTCTTCAAAAATGATATTGAGGTTTCTATTTTTTTTTTCTAAACTGAATAGTTTGCGCGAGAGACTCTTCTAAAGTGGTAAAATGTGTCCCCCCTGTAACTTCTAAAATAAGAGAATGATAAAACTGAAAAAAGTATATGATTTACATGCAAACTTCCACCGAAAATTGGTTTGAACGAGATCTGGTAAGTAGTTTTTTTTAATAAGTCATAAATCGTAAACCGCAATTTACTATTTACTCACGTTTCGCATGAAAAATACATTGTTAAAATTATGTAATGTACGGAACCCTCGGTGCGCGAGTCCGACTCGCACTTGGCCGCTTTTTTCTACATTTGAATTAAAGAAATATACCTATTGGTCGCCGAACATGTAAAAATAAAATAATTTTCAGCTTTAAATTACGTACTTACCACCACTCACTTCAGTATCCTATTGACACAAGATTCAAAGTGAACGATTTACACGTTCCTTACTCTTTTTATATCCCCGCATAATGTCTGCAGATACTCATATTATGATAATTTTATGCACTATTGGTTTGTTTCAATCAGGAATGTATAAATTGCAGGAATAGGAATAATATTTTTAATACTATGTAATAGCTCTGTAGTGTAAAAACTTGAATTGTGAATATTTTGGTAGTGATTCGTAAATCGAGAAAAGTGAGTTATTGTTAATTTCCCTACAAAAAATCATTGTAACTAATCAAAATACCTAAAATCCAATCGCTTGACATTTCCGCTGCCGCATTTTGTTCAAATAAATAAAAATATTCCGGGATATCATTATTTATGTACCATATCAATTATCATTTTTCTCTTTATTTTTCAGCATACGCATTTTTTTGAGTAATTGCAAAGTGTAAATATTTTTAAATCAAATTTCCCATCGAATCCGATTTTTTGTAACCAAATAAGCAATGTCATTAATTTATTATTTTCTTGATTGGGAATCACAACACTGCAAAATGCTATAGGTAGGTACCTACTAAACTAGCCAACTGATTAAAAATTATACTTTGATTGTTTACAAAATCTAAACTTTCAATAATTTAATACCGAAGTCAAGTAAATTCGCTGTATGGAAACGACGAACCAACGTGCAACAACTTTCTTTTGTTACGGTGAAGTCTAATTTATGAACACTATTTTATTGCTATTTAATAAAACAATATGTGCTTTCTACACTGTATTAATACTATCCGTTTTATATGTGACGTATATAGAATTATTGTGTCTGGCAAACACAACTTGTCATTCAGTAAGAATCAAGAAATGTATACTCATTACTTTCTTTTTGGTGCTAGTACTAGCGTAAGACAAAGACAGTATGATTCTCTCTGTCTATGTTTGAAATGAGACAGTCCTGTGCTAATATAGTGATTCAACGTCATCGGCCTGTCATAAGGATACCAAATTTGAGACCAACCGAACGAAAGTGTTCCTAACTTCCAAGATTTGACCCATAGAAACATACTATTACCTATAAATTATAAATTAATAACATAATATCATTCCCCCTTTTTCCCCCTTTTTATATTTGTTTTCAGAACTTAATTACTTTGTAGTAGTTACTAGCTCAGAAGCTAAGCCACGAACAGACAGACCGACGGGCATTTGTATTGAGTATGAATTTAAAAACTTACATTTTATATAATACATTAGCAGTGACGGGTTACATTTAGGTCAGCGAATTAATTAGAATGCATTAATAGGGATGTTGACATGAATCGCGAATATATAAAATGTTATGTTTTTACCATAGCTGCCGGGCTAGCAGTAGCCCATGATTGGCGCGAGAGTATCTCGCCGCGACATAGACTACCCGTCCCCCTTTAATTCATACAGTTAGTAAAAGACGGGTGGTTAATCTCGCGTCGAGATACTGTCGCGTCAATCATGTGCTCGGCCTACTGGGAATATTAGAATGCTGAAAATCATATTTTGTAAGTGTGAATATGCGAAGTAAATTAATTAAATTGAAAATAATGCCCGGCATCACGTACGTGACTGCAAACGAAAATCGGAGCGCGTGACGTCACTTTGTGAGAAACACGCACAGACAAGTTGTCAAACCTGATGGTGAGGACCACCAGGTCAATGCCAGTCAGAGGTGGCACTGACAGCAGTTTGTTTATTACATCGTTACGTCATCAAGATCACGTGACAGTTTGGAGCGTTTTTGCGCGAAATTTAAACACTAAACTAATTAGTCGATTTTTTATGCAATAATTACGTGTCCATCTATAAAATTAAAACAGTTCTAAAAAATTGTCTACATCCCTATTGTTGTAGTAATTATGTCTCATGGCATTCTTTTACATGAACGCTTCACGTGTACTATTTATTTATTTATCGTATGGCAAATGGCAATACACACACTTCTTAAATTAAACATAACATAAAAATGTACACTTCCGCAGATACAAAGTCGCGTTTTCTGTCAGGTTTTTAAAATCCTCAACTGGGCCATTATATCTGGTAACAGGGCACTGAAATACCATATGATGTATGGTCTGTTTCGGTTCTCCACACTCGCACGCCGCCGACTCGCTCCACCCCCACTTGTGCCAGAGGTACGCACAGTTGCCAAAACCATACCAGTCCTTATCCTTAGACGGTTTAATGCACACCATATTTGTCGGCTTTCGTTAAATCCTTTGGGCCGTTCCTGTGTGGTAAACTCAAAGAATTATTTTCCTTTTGTTTGTAATATTTATATTGCCAAGCGAAAGGATTGTTAGCGGAATTTATGTAAATTAATAATAGTTCTTCATAACGAACTTATAATAAAATATATTTTAGTATTTGGTAATTTTGGCTAGTTCTGTAGACATTGCAATATGTATATAGTCATGTTAATCCATACTAATATTATAAATGCGAAAGTCTGTCTGTCTGTCTGTCTGTCTGTCTGTCTGTGTGTTCCCTCTTCACGCTTAAACCGCTGAATCGATTTAGATGAAATTTGGCATAGAGCTAGGTTGAGTCCCTGAGAAGGACATAGGATAGTTTTTATCCCGAAAATCATCCCTTAAGAAAGTAAAAAGCGGGGTGGAATTGAGATAATTAATGAAGTGTCTGCTAATTTGTGTGCATAATATGCTCAAATTGAATAATTGCTATAAGACTTTCTCCAGGCGGTATTCTTACTCTTGCTGGGGTTACTAAGTCCACGCAGACGAAGTCGCGGGCATAAGCTAGTTATAAATAAAACAAACACGACAAGGATAATATCAAAATTTATTTAACCTGTAACATCAGTAGGTACCTTCGAGCAACACTGGCTTCTCACACGTTACTAATGATTTAATGAAATATTTCATTACATTACAGTATACTTCACATAAAAACCATATTAAGAATATTTTGTCTAACTCGAATCATTGTACAAGTAAGTATTATACGACCTACTCGTATATTCAAATTTATCCACAAATGTTATTTTGTAGAGGTAACATCACTATCGCGATAAGAAGTCGGATTTGTCGCTCGACCGATCCCAAATTGACATATTGCTGCCATCACTTTAATATTCATTGACATTCATTAAATAAATTATTATTATAATAATTTGACAAGTTAATTCAATCAGCTATTATTATAATGGTGCATTATTGAGGTTGCTATTGTTAAAGTAACTAAATTAATTTTAGAGACTAACTAATAGGTTAATAAACTACTGATACGCTAATATGTTAATGGCTTAGCGAAGCTAGGGCCTGAGCCTATTTTTTATCCGGGTCACATTTCTAGACATTTTCGGAAATGGATTTGAATGAAAATAAAAAAAGAACAAATTTATTTATTGCATTTTTTTAGTTTTTTCCAAAAAAAATATTAAATTACAGTTTTCTTAGTGTATAAGTGTAATAGTGGTGTACTATTTATGTCCTTTTCTTGAATGCAAGTACAGTGTTTAATTATGTGACTGATGTGTTGTATTGGATTAATATCGTGACTTATGCATATGAACCACTTATGAAGACAATGATTACTATAGGTAGGTACCTACATAGAACATAGATAATTTTATAGTGTATCTTTACAATTTGCTACTAGATGAACCGATAATTAATATGTTGAGCAGATCAAATAGGTCACATATTAATGTTTAATGGAATAGTTTAGAGTTAGACCAAGCTAACTCTGCAGCGAACAAAAAAAAAGTAGTTTTTGAAAATCAATATACGAGTATGACAACACCACAGAAAAAAGTATTGATGCTTGTAATTTATTCTACCACTTTATTACCGTACTTACCACTTTATTGTTGTAGGTGACGTTTTTTCCATGTTTTTGTAAACTTAACTTAGGTTGGTATGCCCAATATCTAGGTCCAATGTGCATTGCGTCTCAATCTCTCACTAAGCAAAATGTGAGATGCAAATACAAATTGGACAGGTGTTATTACCACCCTTACTGCTATAATTGTTACCTTGAAACGTAATATTTGACTGTTTTAGCAACTTCACGTGTTTTTAGTAACTCCAGGTCTGGTTCTTTCTATATTCCAGGATTGCAGCAAACTGTACGGCCAACACGTCCAGGACGTTTATGAACAGACGTGCGAGTGCTACTTTCTTTACTACCTATAACTGCTTACGGTGTCTCTCCGGTGTTACAACATAAATCGTTTATAATAAACGCAAAGGCCAATGATGATGATGAAACCTGCTTATCTAGTTTCTTTTTGAAAGAGTTTTAAACGACTTTTCGTTTTTCGTCGCTGTCGTTTTGTTTCTATTGGCACCTAGTTCGTTTTAAAAGAACTGGCAAAGAACGCCTACGAAATAATTGCCAGTTTCATAGATGTTTCGTGCCAGCTCTTATGAAACTACTTGGACCTGGGTATCACTGCCAAACTTAATTCATAAAAAGTTAATCCTTATTAGTAAAACTAGTAGGAGTAGTAGGTAGCAAGCTTCAAAAGAACTGGCAAAGAATGCCTACGAAATAACTGCCGGTTTCATAGATTTTTCGTGCCAGCTCTTATGAAACTACTTGTCATTATCATTTTTTTTGTTCAACACAAATTCCTATTTAGGATAGTTGGAATAACTACGTACAGAATTAGGTACTTAAGTACTTATATTTTGTATAATCATAATCTATTTATTGTGACTATAGGTCAAAAAAAAAAAGGCATAGGTATACCATTTCATAATTATATACCATGATGCCATAAATAACTTAACATGCACCATGGATTGCAAGAAAGAAATAAATACTAAATCTAGGTATTACCGCAACAGTCATTTGTATTTGCGTTGTTATTTGCATAACAAAATTGAGAAAAGTTTCAAAAGAACTGGCAAAGATTGCCTATGAAATAACTACCAGTTTCATAGATATTTTATGCCTGCTCTTATGAAAATACTTGCCTCGCCATCGCCATAGCTAAATAGGTATTTACGTTTATTTCTTTACAATATGTGCTACATTGAGGAAATCAAGCCCTGATGTTTTTAGAAGAGAACTTAAGGTAAGTATGTTTATTAGAGTTTTTAGGGTTTTTAAGTCAACTAGGGAACCTTGTACTAAGTGTTTGCTATGTCCTATCCGTACTTTCATCCGTCGCTTAGGTTAGTGACCGTTCGTACAGTCGTCATCAGATATATCGAAGCGGGCAAGGTGCTCAAAAATATGTGTTTTGTATTTAGTGTTTTCGTATGTCTGAAGGTACGGAACCCTACATAATGCGTGGTCCATTACTCACTATCTCGGTTTTTTATATATATATATATATATATATATATATATTAAATTACCTACTGTTTAAAAAAACACAACACACATTTTTACTTCAAACTGGTCACATTTAATACCTTATCCACAACCAAAACATATTGTAACTTGGTGTATTTTGGATTGAAAACTGCATTATACAAATTTAGGCAGTCATGAAAAAATCAGCATTCAGTAGATATGTTTCACAAAGATTTTTATTTTTAAACTCCTGAAGAACCTCTTCGTCTAGATATTGATTGACGATGGCCGCTACGCGTAAATCATCAGTAGCGTGGGCAAGCGGTGCGCGTAAGTCGTGTATCGCGAGCGGGAGACGCGTGTAGCGCTGGAGCGGATGATGCGGGGAGGCGGAGACTGCAGTTGGCGAGCGTAGCAACACTACGCGGGATTGGAGCGCGCGTGGCGTCGCTTGTACGCGCGCTCTAGCGTTACGCGCCTGCGTCACGCGCTCATACGCAGCCTTGATCAGCGCTTGCGCATACTGAGCTGAATACGTAACGCGTCCGCGCAGGACGCTCACGCTTACATCCACCTTCTCCCGCCAAGTGCTAGCATTGCGTAGCGCAGTCTCCAGTTGCGTAGAGGCGCTACCCATAAGCGCGCACATATGTCGCACCACTGCATCCTGTAACACTTGTTCCGAGTCCTCGCCAGCACACGCCGCATTGATCTGCTCCTCTAACGCGGCTAAGAAGTCCTCCGGACCACCGCCCAAGCAAAATACCGTACCCGTCATACCTACAATCAAAACAATAAAATGAATGACAAAACCTATTGGCTATGTAGATTTATAGTATTTTTCAAACTGGAAGGATACGTTGATAGATGTCAATCCAATACAAGTTTGCGACATTTGGCATATTTAGGTTATAAATTGTATGGAAATGACACCTGTCAGCGTACCCTTCCAGTTTGAAAAATACTACAATTTCGTAGTACCTTTTAAATAGGGGTACGGCCCGCCTGATAGTAAGCGGATTCAGTAATAGCAACGACATGGATATTGGAACAATAAGGCTTATAAGTTATCCTGGGTTGGAAAGCAAGATGACAATATCTTGAGATTACGTACCCAAGCGGGTCTCAAGCTCCGTTTGCCTACCATATCAGACAGGTTAGCATGGCTTATGTTCTCGCACGACTCCATACTTGAAGTCGCGCTTGATGTATGGAGTCGCGCGCGAGAACGCAAGTGATGCTAGCCGGTCTAGTAAGGACCATTGCTAGAGCAGATTCTGGTAAATCTTACTCACCTGGTCTTTTTTGACTATTTGCATATTAATTTTATCATTTAAGTATAAGGACCACTTATTCAGGGTTTCAACTTATTACTTCATCCGTATATTATGTGCAATACCTGTCTTTTTCTTTACCTTGATCTTCCAGCATAGCTGCCATCTCTAGTGCCGTTAGTACTCCCATTTCGTAGCCCAGGAGGTAGAATCTCTTGTTTTTGTTCATCTTTTTCAACATAATCTGTAAAAAAATAAGTGGAAATAATATGTAGTTTTCCACTTTTGGTAAAGTATAGTTCATAAAGAATTGGTACGCACGAGATTTTAAATAGTAATGTATTTAGCTTTTAAATATGAATAAATAAAAAAAGAAATCTGATATTTATTATTTTATTTATTTTAAACTTTATTGCACAAGAACAAGTGCAAAAGGCGGACTTAATGCCTTGAGGCATTCTCTACCAGTCAACCACTGGGCCAAACAGAAATTGTTAAGGTGGGTGCAGTGCGATGCGAAAAATTTTTTTTCTAAATATAAATTCTAAACGCCAATATACAAACTAGTAATATTCATATACTATAATACCTTTATAAACTACATGAATAAACAATATAAATACATATACAAATTTATTATATAATATACATAAATATATATTTGCATGTGCGGGGAAGGGGGCGGGGGGGGGGGTCCCACAGTATCTAGCAGGTGCTTGTAGAGCATTCGTTTGAAAGTCAGCTTGTTTGGGGCTTGTCTAATCGTTAGAGGGAGCGAATTCCAAAGACGGATTGCTTGAACAGCGAAAGAAGACGTGAGAAAACCGGTATGGTGAGGGAGAACAGAGAGTTTAAGAGAACGGGCAGCGCGCAGCTCGCAGCCTGGGCGTGGGGTAATAAGCTGAAGTTACATTTGAGATATTCTGGAGTGATGGGCTCAAATAGGATAGAGAAGAGTGAGGAGAGTATTCGAAAGGATCAGCGCTGACGTATGGGGAGCCACTTGAGCTGACGGCGGTAGCTGGATATATGATCAAACTTTCGAATTCCAAAAATGAACCGTATTCCGTTGTTTACCAGTCGATCGAGTTTGTTGAGAGAATTTTGATCCATGTTGGTTGTGCACACATCAGCATAATCAATGAGCGGGAGGATGAGTGCTTGAACGAGCAATTTCTTTGTGCATACCGGAAGGAAGTTTTTGAACCGGTAGAGTGTGTGTAAGGTACAGGTGACCTTCCGACTGATCTCAAAAAGTTTCCCGTCCCATGAGAGATGCCTGTCAATGATTAAACCGAGGTCCTTCACTTGACTCGAAACTGGGATAACCGAGCCGTCAAAAATTATCGGTGCAACAGAAACCGCATCCAACTTCAAAAGTTGCCATCGACTAACCAGAATAATGGCCTGGCACTTAGATGGGTTGACAGAAATGCCAAAAGAACTAGACCAGTCACTTATGTGATCCAGGTCATCATTGATAGCCGCAATAGCGCAGTTGACATCCGCTACCTCGGCTTGGGCGTATAATTGCAGATCGTCTGCATACAGATGATGATCGCATTTGAGTCCGTGCGTGATGAAATTAATAAACATCGAAAATAACAATGGAGAGAGAATACCACCTTGTGGTACTCCGGTGTTCAGATCACGCCAATCAGACATACACCTATCTCTACGGACAGCTTGGGTGCGACTGGATAGGTACGAATCAAACCACGCCATTGATTCCGATTGATATGTAAATAATTACGAACTTTTTTCGTAATGGACCCCATCTACTTCTGCACAACACTTTTGTCGACATTCTTGGAGTGTTGATTCCATGTAGATCGCAACTAATTGATACCCTGGGCAATTTGACTAGTCTTGTAAATTTTTTTTTTTATGATTGCCCAGTAGTTTTCGATAGTTCGAAATTGGGGACAATTCGGGGGATTCATCTCGCGGGCCATTGTAATCAACCTGATTATTACCATGCCAAAACTTTTTTGAGTAAGTGGCAGCTGGCTAAATCAGGCCAAAATTTCGCGGGACCATTATGGGGTTCTAATAAATGGCAAAACTCATTTCTCTAAGCACTCTTTAATATAAAAGTCCGACTTCATTGTTGAAGATGTAATAAAACTTTTCGTCAAGGCCGCAACTACAATATCCATGCCATATCATATGTTTTTCTTTGCGAAGTTGCCAAGTTTCACAAACATATTTTTCGGGTACATTTCCTCTATTATCGGCCATATAAAACTTCGAACCGAGCAGTTGATTAAAATCGAGTTTTTAGTACGTCTTGTCGCCCAAGAACAAGCAACCTTCGAATTTTGTCAAAACTTGGTCGTAGTCAAGCTCGTGTTTAATGGTTCGATTTGAATGTTTAATTGCTCGATACCTCAGTCGATAGCTCTTAATAGCCACCTCTGATGCGAATCATCTTTACAGTACTATGACATTCTTTGAATTTTCGTGATTAATCGTAATCAGACAGTCCTGGATTTTGTTTCACTGACCTTAGGATTTTTTTCCTTAATCTTATCTTATTACTTGTGCCAGACCTCCGATAGTTTGTATCTTCCTGTCGGCGGATAGAGTCTCCTTGTAACGTTTTATGACCCTACACACACTAGTTTTTAGCATCATAAGCGACTTAGCTGTCTCCGTCCCGGACCGATAGAATTTTCGAGGTATTTGTGCACGATCAATCTCCTTTTCTTAATTTCCATGTTCGAAAACTTTAAAATACAGGAAGCTAGCGTAATAATATTTTCACCATGAATACTTTGACAGACACACGCATGCACGCTCTGTACAGTATGCACGCTCTGTACAGTCTACCTAAGTGCGGTATTAGTTCATTGGCGCCCTCTTGTAGTAGTATGGGGTAGATTCCACCTGGCCCCGGGGCTTTGTATGGCTGAAATGTTGATAGTGCCCATTGTATCGTGATCTAAATACTACCTTTTTAAACGTGTCCCAGTTGTACCTGGTTGTGCTAATGGATTGTTCCATTGCACTAATTGGTACATCGCTCGTCCATTACGGTCTGATGTATTATCGAGCCTGGAAAGTGTGTTACACATGACTTTAACCACGGGCTTCTAATCTAACCCCGTTTCAGTCATTCCTCCGTTACTTCTTCTAATGGAAGTAAGCGGAACTGACTTCGTTGTGGCTAGTGCTTTTGTAGGTCTCATGCCTTCCGTTATGGACCTGATTTGATCGCAATGGTTCATCCATGCTTTCCTTCTTGCTTTCCTCACAGCTTTACTGTATTGCGCGTAATGCTCTAAGTATGTATGTATAAATTCTTTATTGTACAACAACACAGAACACAAATATGGCACAGAAATAGGCAGTAAAAAGGCGAACTTATCCCTTTAAGGGATTTCTTCCAGCTTTCAGGGATTTAAGTCAACGTTTTAGCATCGTTGAAGACAACCCTGGTTTCCTTCCGGAGTTTTGCAATCTCCGGTATCCACCAGGGCACCTTCTTTGCCAGGATTTTCTTTTCCGGGCAGTTGTTTGACCAAGCTGTATAGACATGACATTATACTTTACTATTTGGTTCCCTTATATTTCACGACTCTCCTCTTTCAACACAGACTATAGTGTTACCATTTGAATATAAGATGTATTATTTGTATGGTACCTTCACATATCTCGCCGCCAATTCTTCGTTAGACTCCCCAGGTCTATCGAGACCAGGCTGTAGCACGAACGCTTGCAGCTTCAGTCGCTCGCACATCAGCCGGTAACGATGGTGGTGCCCCTCCAGTCCAGGAATCACGCACAAGAATGGCAGGGTTGCTTGGTTATCCACCTCGTCGTCCCTCTGAGAGTTATAAAAATTATGTATTTAGAATCCCCTATTAATTAATGTACGATTCCCACCGGCGGGCTGGAGTCGGGCCGCGCTGGAGCGCATTCTCAAGCGTCCGCGAGTTGTGCGGCCGTACAAATGTGAAATGCGCTCCGACTCCGCCCGTTCGGTGGGAATCGAACTTAAGTCGTCAATTTGTCATTAAGATTTATGGGTAATACTATTAATATCGTTGACAAACTATTCGAGTGTATTATTTTTTACTCCCCAAAATGTTGGGTTTCTCAGATATTCGCAAAAGAAGCACACCGTAAGATCTATCGTAAGAGACTATTATGTTGGTATCGATTTTTGAATTATTAATCAAACTTCTAGTGTCAATGTAACGTTTTATTCACTGCGTTACGTGGTCTAGCAATGTCAAATGAGATTGCTATCGTTCATAGGCTGAAGTGGCCGCTTATCAGTCGGCCTGTGTCAACTTTCAGATAGAAGTAGAGAAACATCCACTTCTGAGTGATCAAATTATGATGATGGTATCGGTTACGGTTTAATTCACTTATTTTTAGTCACCCGCGCGGCATGTTTCGGAGACCCTAGATCTCCGTTTTCAAGCACTAACAGTGCACGAGTAGCGGTCACGATAGCCGCGCGCCCTGGGTACCTACTTAACTTTTATCGCGCGCGGCTGCACGGCGCACATGAATTATAATTATGAATTAAGTAAATTAAACCGTAAAATTAGCTTAATGTAGGTATAACTTACCAATTGACTCGAGTGTGAATGCGTGGGGGGTGACATCAACTCAACAGTGGCCAGTAGTTCATCCGGGTCGACATACGTAAATAGAGCACCGAGACCTTCTTTGGGTGGATATTCGCATTCCTTTGACATTTCCTCGATGTCTCTTAATCTGCCGAATGTTAAATACTTAAAGCCATAATACATGTTACGGGTTGTTTCACCACGATGACAATTGACACTGTCAATTTTCTGTCCATTCCCAGGTCGATATGTAACGACGGTGCCTAGCTATAGGCTATATCTAGTTGTTGCATCTGCAATGTTCGGCGAATTGTCACTGTGGTGAAACAGGGGCCTGATAATATAGATATCACAGATGTACTAAGGTACCATACATTATTTGTGTTGATTTTAGCCAAATTATATTTATTATGGTACACTTTGGTTATCTGGTTACATTCTACTTTATCATAGACTAAAAGAAACGTAGTATTTGGCGGCGGGCTTCAAAAATCTGTTTTACTAGCTTCGTGTTATTGTACAAAATTTAATATCTTCAAAATATTATTTTAACTTTACTTACTTTTCTACAGTCATAAAAGGTATTTTGTCTTCATCGATACAAACTTCATAATTGTCTGTTAAAAAGATAGATACTGCTCGTGCTTTTTCTGACGAAATTCCTAAATCTTGCAATGTTGCAACACTACCATCGCCACCAACTGTGTCTATCGAAATGGGAATACCTGTAAACCAATATTTATATAAGGTTATATGGGGTAAGAGAAACACTGGGACAAGAATGAATTAATGATTATTGAAGGAAATCACTTGTAGGAAATCCTCTTACTGTTTCTCTTGCTCTAAGCAAAATAAACCAAGTTGCTCTTACCCCATATGACCTTAGGTAAATTTAAGATCGGATAAGGAAGGTTGCGAAAACTGTCCACGATAAGATAGGCTAGGGGTTAAAACTAAATGAAACGCTCAACGATTTTCATCGATCCGATCCGAACTTGGTGCTTTCCGAAAACAACGTAACGACGTAAGTGTTACAAACTGCCCCGCAAAACACACGTTACAGATTAACTCAGTTAGCCAGTAGTAAACTTTTAAACATTATAAAAAGTGTATTAAGTGTGGTGCTATTAGTATATACTACAGTTATTAAGCAGGTGTACTAAAACTACAAAAAACAAACTTAATGAAATCAGTGTCAGTTTTTAACAAAAAGCTACTTGGGTTGTTTTAACTTTTCTTTGTCAAGTTTCTTTCGTTTTATACCTACGTTCGCACTGTTCACTAATCAATTTTTTATTTTATTTTTCCCAACAATAAAAACTGGCAGGGTCACTTAGATACACCAGAGGGGCACTTTGATATGTTCAAAACTGCCCCAATCTTTATTGACCAAAGTATCCCAATGGTCAAATAAATCATTTATTAAGAGCCCATCAACGTGCTCACTAGCGCCACTGCTTAATAATTATTGTGATTATTTAAATTTAACGACAGATATTTAAAAACGGAGGCCGCTACGTACTGTATTTTGTATTTAAGTACCATTTGAATACATCAAACTAGTTTTTATGTTGCTGGATTCGTCAATCTATGTACTCAAAACAAAAACGGCCGTTTTAACTTTGGACGCCTAGATTGACGAATACAGCGACGTAAAAACTGTAATAATGTATTCAAAAGGCACTTAAATACAAAATACAGTACGTAGCGGCCCCCTCTTTTAAATATCTATCGTTAAATTTAAATAATTACAATTATTTAGCAGTGGCGCTAGTGAGCACGTTGATGGGCTCTTAAAAATATGATGTTAAGTATTACTTTAAAATGGTAAGCTAACTTTATTACTGAATAAACGTAATTAGTTCTCATTATAATGTTCATCCAGTAATGTTCATTCATCCAGTCTATAATTTCGTTCCAAAACTATAAATATACTAATATGTGTGAACGCGGAAACACGTATTGACGCGCCTAGCGGCAACGGCTAGCAGACCAGCTGTGCCGAAGCTGGTACCTCACTTACATTTACAAAGCCACGTTTTAGTGTTGCAGAAGGTGAACATAAGTTTCTAGTTAAGGAATTAGTGTGGGTGTTCAAAACTGCCCCTTGTGCCTATCTGCCCCGCTTCCTAGCTCTATTGCGCAACCCCAGTTGGTACGCCTCTTACTATAAAGAACATAGCGGTTAGGAACAGGAGCGAGGAGCCAATATCTCAAACTCAATCTGGAGGTAGCAACTGTGGGGGATCTACACTGCAAATACAGTCTACGGGTGAGGCGGCATCCATGGTGCTTGAAGTAAAGTCGATCCGGGACCAAATGAGCATGCTATCCGAGCAATTAACGGATGTCCTGTCCACTGTAGCGGAATACCAAGCCGCACTTACGGATTGCTCCAACAAGCTCGGAATAGTTAACAAGAGGTTGGAGCAATTAGAACTTTCATCGGCAAACCACTGTACGTGTGCGAAAACGGAGGGATCGGGGCCGGCTGGTGGCGTCGCTTCAGGAAAACGGAGGCGCAGGAGCCGCAACGCACGAAAGTCAACTCTAACCGCGAGCAAAGAACCTGAAGAAACCGCAGGTGTAGAGTCACCCGATGGAGCACATAATTCAGAATCTTCTGCCGTAGCATCCAGGAAAAATAGTCTGGCTGAGACGCATACTATTTGCACAGATGGAGAGGCGGACACTCGTTCCACAGCTGGAAAGTCAGCTCTAGCCGTGAGGAAAGAACATGAGGAAGCCGCAGGTGTAGAGTCGCCCGATGGAGCAGATGGAGAGGCGGACAGTCGTTCCACAGCTGGTGAAACTCCTCCGGCAGGTAATGGCAAAGAGGCAAAAACGTCTAAAAAACGTATATCATGTGTGCGGGGCACAGCAGGGCCAGATGTTACGTCGCTTAAAGCGGTGGAGGTCCGCAAATTTATACACCTGTGGAACATGGTGTCAGGCGCAGATGAAATACGGGCGTACCTAGAGGCTATGTTCCCGGAAAAAATGTGCACGGTGCAGGAGCTCAAGCCCAAAGGACCGTACAAATCATATAAAATTGGTGTCCCACTAGAACTTTATAACAAATGCCTATCTGCGGAAGTTTGGCCTGAGAACGCTCGAGTAAAAGCGTGGTTTTTTCGATCATACAACAACAACGCCAAGGATTCAGGTATCTCCAGACGCCAAGCGGAAGGTGGAGTCTATGATAGAAGTCGTATATCAGAATGTCAGGGGTCTCAACACCAAACTTAGCTTCTTCAAACAAAGTCTTCTATCACTAGACGCTGATATTGTAGCAGTGACCGAGACGTTCCTCACTGATGCGGTTGACGACGCTGAGCTAACGTGCGGCGGATGGAGCGTGCTGCGCCGGGACCGCGCCACAGGCGCGCGCGGCGGTGGTGTGCTCCTCGCGGCACGGCCTGATTTGGAACTGCATCGCTGTCCACATCTGGAGACCCCAAGTGGTGAAGACTTATGGGTGACGTTTGTTGTTGAACAAGTGGTGTGTTATATGTGCGTTATCTACATTCCTCCCAGTGCGATAGACGGTACTTATTTCACCTGGTTTCACAAGGTGGAGTCTGTGATTGACACGCTAAAGGGTGCAGTGTTTATCATCGGTGACCTAAATTTGAATCCAGTTTATTCGTCCCAAAATGTTCTAAGTTATTATTGTTATTTTTTAACTGTTTGTGGTTTGAAAGAAACGAATGAGGTGAGGAATGCTCATGGAGGTAAACTAGATGTTGTGCTGATGTCAGAGCGCATTCCTACTTGCGTGGTACTGGAGATGCCGGATGGTGGACTGGTTCCAAGGTCAGACGCATACCATCCTCCTCTGGAGATATCGGTTAAAACGAATGGTTTCATGTGTCGAGCTCCAACCGAACGCCTGGAACCTGGCAATGTGGACGGGCAGCAGGACTGGAACTTTCCTAAGGGAAACTATGAGCTTCTGTATAAATTAATCTCGGGGATTTGCTGGCAGGAAGTTTTCAGTTCTGTGAATGTTGACAATGCTGTTGATATTTTGTATAAAAAATTGTATGGGGTCTTTGATCTCTGTATACCGAAACGGATTCGACCGAGGAAACCAAGTAGGCGTTATCCCATTTGGTACACTTCAGAACTGATAAGTGACCTTAAACGAAAAGGAGAACTTCACAGAAAGTGGAAAGCCACTAAAAATAGAGACATTTACTACGAGTTTTCGAAATTGAGATCCAAAGTTAAGGAACGTATAGCGTCTGCTTATGATGATTACCTCGATCGAATCCAGAGTAGGGTAAGACACTATCCCCGTGCTTTTTGGCAACATCTTGACAGCTTGAAAACAAAGGGTGGTTTTGTCTCTAGTATAGAGTCTGATGGGCAAAAATTTACTGGAAGCAAGGTAGCTAGTGCGTTTCTCGGGGGAGCCTCACCTCTAGAGAACGCGTCCCCAGGTGGCGGATAGGGGAATGCTCGGCAGATATGCCGGGTAGGAGGGAAATAAAATACCTCCCGCGGACCAACAGGCACCCCCGTCGGGCCGCTTGGACATACTCCGACACCGGGCCGGCGGGGGACCGCGGCACCAGGCAGGATTCCGTGTTGAGGATGGCAGCGGAGGAGCGAGAGCCAACGGTGGCATCCTAAGCCCCAGTTAGCAGGAGGGGTCACTGCCTTGGCGTCAGGTGGCAACCGGCCGTAAAACCACAGCCAAACAACCGTCTCCTAATCAATATGAATCACAACAATACAAAGAAACGGTCTACTACTAGGGCGTACCCCGGAAGCGACGTATCAGGCGAAAAACAAGGAAGTGCTACAAATGTTAGGGCGTACCCCCGAAGCGACGCGAAGAAGCCTGGAGCCCACGTCCCAAAAATTCGCATTGGCAGTTGGAACGTGGGTTCCATGACAGGACGCAGCTCGGAATTAAGCGAAGTGTTGTTCAGAAGACGCATCAGCATTTGTTGCATTCAGGAGACGAAGTGGAAGGGGTCCAAAGCACGCAATATCGGTAATGACTACAAACTCATATACAACGGCACAGAAAACAAAAAAAAACGGCGTCGGCATAGTCGTGGATAAGAACTTCCAAGCTCGAGTAGTCGACGTGAAAAGGGTCAGTGATAGGATAATAACTGTGAAATTTGCACTTGACGATCAGGAATGTATGAATGTTATATCAGCGTACGCGCCACAGATAGGGCTATCGCAAAAGGAAAAGAGCGCTTTCTGGGAAGATCTTTATGAGTTGGTACAATCTATACCAAGCACCGAGTCGAAATACATTGGAGCGGATTTCAATGGTCATGTCGGAGAAACCACCAACTCATTCAGAGATATCCACGGTAACAACGGCTACGGAAGAATAAATCCCCAAGGGCAAGACATCCTAAACTTCGCCGCCTCGTTTAACATGGCAATTATCAACACCTTCTTTTCAAAGCCCCAAGAACATCTCATAACATACAAGAGCGGTGGAAAATGTACACAAGTCGATTACATTCTCGCAGATCGACACCTACTTAAAACCTGTAAAGTGATACCCGGAGAACCTTTAACATCCCAACATCGGTTGCTAGTTGCCGATTTTATCGCACGAAGACCAGTGACAGTTAAGGCAGGTAGAGTACCCAAGATACGCTGGCATAAGTTAGATCAAGAAGAAGGTCTAAAACTCTGTTCTGATCTGGATGCCTACATACATGACATACAAAAAGACAAAGACGCGAATACGATGTGGAAAGAATTCCACGAGATTTGCATTCAGAAGGCCACAGGATATCTAGGCGTCTCAAACGGAATAACCAGAGAGGATAAAGACCCCACACTATGAAACCCAGAGGTCCAAGAAAAGCTTAAAATTAAGAAAGGCCTATTTAAAACCTGGCAGAACTCAAAGAGCGAAATCAGTGAAACCGAGTATCGAAACGCAAAAAAGGAAGCCAGGCGCGCAGTTGCCCAAACCAGGGCAAAGAACAGGGAGGGCCTCTATGGTATGCTTGAAAATGCCAAAAACGATAAACAGATCTTTAAAATCGCCAAACAGAGACATCAAGACGCTCGCGATACCAAGGCAGTCAAGTATATAAAGGATCTCCAAGGAACCATCCTGACATCTGACAAGGACATAAATGAGAGATGGAAAGAGTATTACTCACAGTTGTTGAACGAGACATACCCATGCGAACCAGTTGCTCAGTCACCAACAGTCAAAGGACCGTGGCCTATCATTACACCTGACGAAGTCAAGGTAGCTGTTAGTAAAATGGCAAACAACAAAGCCGTTGGCCCGGACAACCTACCAGCTGAACTGTGGAAGAAATTGGGTGACACCGGAGTGTACTTTTTGACAACTCTTTTTAACAAATTTCCGTTGGATGGCATTCCTGAGGCATGGAGGAAAAGCTTTCTAGTGCCATTTTATAAAAATAAAGGCGATATAAGGTTGTGTGGTAACTACCGTGCCATCAAACTGCTATCACACAGTTTCAAGATTTGGGAACGAGTTCTGGACCAAAGACTTCGCAAACTAACATCAGTGACAGAAAACCAGTGTGGCTTTGTCACCGGAAAATCAACAACCGACGCAATCCACACCATCCGTATTTTAATGGAATCCTACAGGGACAACAAGAAAGACTTACACATGGTCTTTATAGACCTGGAAAAGGCGTTCGACCGAATCCCGAGGCCCCTGATTTGGCAGGCGTTGCGGTCCCAGAGGGTCCCTGAATGTTATATACGGATGATAGTCGATATGTACAGCAACGTCACCACAAAAGTAAGATGTCCAGCGGGAATGGGTGATGAGTTTCACGTAAATGTTGGAGTTCACCAAGGGTCAGCTCTCAGCCCGCTTCTATTCAACCTCGTTATGGACTACCTCACGTCTAATATCCAGAAACCAACACCTTGGAACCTTCTTTACGCAGACGATGTTGTCCTCATCGATGAAGATCCAAGCGCACTCCAAAGAACGCTGGAAAGCTGGAGGTCAGCCCTAGAAAAAGCGGGACTGAGAATAAGCAGAGAGAAAACTGAATATATGCACTGCAATTTTGCCAACAGTAACTCCCAACATACTTTACACCTGCAAAATACTGCGCTTAAAAGTGTACAAAACTTTAAGTATCTAGGTAGCGTAATAACCAATGACGGCTACATTGACAGCGACGTAGCGCATCGTAAAAGCACGGGCTGGCAAAAGTGGAGGGAGCTTACAGGAGTACTCTGTGACCCGAGGATGCCCATCCGCGTGAAGGGCAAAGTGTACAAAACCGCTGTAAGACCAGCAATGTTATATGGTGCAGAATGTTGGCCTCTCAAGAAGCAACAATCCGACCAACTTCACGTCGCTGAAATGCGAATGCTAAGGTGGTCTGCTGGAGTGACACTCATGGACAAAGTGCCAAACTGTTACATCAGAGGCTCGTTCAAAATAAGACCCATACAGGACAAGCTAACGGAAACACGACTCCGATGGTATGGTCATGTCATGAGAAGGCCGGAGGACCACATGACTAGGAAGGTGCTAGAGTGTGTGGAAAAGCCGAAAAAGAGTGGACGACCCCGACTTACATGGATGTCCGTAGTTAAGAAAGACCTAGAGAATAAGAATATAGACCCAACGACGACCCGGAACAGATACAACTGGAGAAAATTGATTAGGAGAGCCGACCCCAAATAAAAATGGGATAAGGCCTGAGGAAGAAGAAGAAGAAGGTAGCTAGTGCGTTTGCCGATTACTTTTCAGCGGTATTCTTGCCTGATATTCCGCGGCTGGAACCGAGCGGGCAGGGGATTGGAGATCAAAATCGTGATTCTAACCTCATTCACATTAAGTCCGTATCAGTGGAAGAGGTTGAAGCAGGAATTAAACGAATGAAGGCTAACTGTTCGGTCGGGCCCGATAACGTGCCGGCGTATATCTTGAAAGGGTGTGCAGAGAGCCTGAAGATTCCGTTGCATTTTATTTTCAACTTGGCCCTCAGTACTGGGTGTTACCCGCATCATTGGAAGGTATCTAGGGTAAGACCGATCCCAAAGGGGAGTGATGTTACTGCGGTGGAAAATTACAGGCCAATAGCTATTCTTCCTACGCTGGCCAAATTGTTTGAGTCTATACTCCATCGAACTCTATCAGTACAGACTAGACCTCTTTTGTGTGATGCTCAACACGGTTTCAGACCGAATCGATCGGTAAACACAAATCTCCTGATTTTGGTCGATAGCATTTCGGAACACCTTGATAGAGGTATCCAGGTTGATGTACTGTATCTCGATTTTGGGAAGGCTTTCGATCGCGTGGATAACGATGTTTTGCTGCAAAAATTAAGCTGCATTGGCTTTTCTACTGGATTGCTGAAATTCTTTGCAAGTTATCTACGTGATCGACTGCAATTTGTCCGGCACGGTTGCTTTGTCTCGGCTCCTTATCATACTCGATCGGGCGTTAGTCAAGGCTCCATACTAGGACCATTCCTGTTTGGAATAATGATTAATGACCTCCAGTCTGTTCTAAAGTCATGTCAATGCCTCCTTTACGCTGACGATTTGAAGTTAGTTTACGGGGTGGAGCAAGAAACCGACTGTGAATCATTGCAGGCGGACATCAACTTGGTCTTTCGGTGGAGTATGGAGAACAAACTTCTTTTCAACCCAGCCAAGTGCAGTGTCTGTACCTTCAGCCGTTCGCGCGCTCCAGTACTTGCGCAGTACTTGTTGGGATCAGAGCCTATAAATCGTGTGTTTTCTGTTAAGGATCTAGGCGTGGTCTTCGATACTCGTCTCACATTCCACGAGCACATAGTGTCACTTGCGACCGACTGCTATCGAAGACTGGGCTTTGTAATCCGTAACTTGCGTAACTTTAACGATCCACTGGCTATTAAGCTAGTTTATAACGCCTTGGTGAGAAGCAAGTTAGAGGCTTCGTCGATCGCATGGTTACCGTATGAATCAACTTACGCGTTACTGCTGGAGAAAGTGCAAAAAGCTTTCCTAAGGTTTTTGTACAAGAAGATTTATGGGTACTACCCGTTCCTGTATCCAACCAAGTATCTCTTGGGAACCCTTGGATACAATTCATTAGAAGTCAGACGGACCTTTAGTTTGCTATCTACTGCGTGTCGAACACTGCGCGGAGAGTCAGATTGTCCGGAACTTGTGAGCCGCCTCGTGCGACTGTTTGTTCCAGATGTCTCCAGAATAAATCTCAGGCCGCGGAGACGCGTTCTTTTAGCTGTGCCGGCTGCGCGAACTGTGTCGCGAAGAAACTCGCCACTGCCGCGCGCTCTCTCTCTACTTAATGCGCTCTTGGCGTCAGCACCGGAATGCGATTTGATTGCATGGCGATGGGTGGCTGTGAGAAACGAATGCTTGAGGTTCTGTGAGGTGATGGACGCTAGGCCCTCGAGTGTAACGTAATGTTTGTTATCCGTGTGTGAAATGTAATGTAATACTTAATGTAATGATTCTATGTTGTTATGTGTTAGTTTCATGACGTATTGGTTTACTGTAAAGTCGTGTAAACGTATTTATAAAAAAAAAAAAAAAATAAGGCTTGTATTATGCGTACTAGACGACGATATACATTATAGATAGACATAGATAAATACTTTAATAGAAAACATCCATAACTCAGGAACAAATATCTGTGAAGAACCCGCAAATTAATGCCCTTATCAGGATTAGAACCCGGGATCTCTTGCGTCGTAGGCAGGGTCCCTAATACCGACTAGGCTAGAAGGCAGTTGAGTATTAAAATTCATTGTCCTTCTGTTTTTAAGTACTTACCAGATATCGCTGTAATTTGGTCTAGGAGCGTTTTGCTTGTTGTAACTTGAGTGTGAGCGAATATAGCACTTTGTTGTGAACATAGACCTTGTTCCACGGCATTTGTTATTTGCCGTGAATCTGTCAATTCCTGCAGAAGTAAAAGTTTTATCAAACTAATAATACATTTCTAAGGGCATTACAATGTGTGGTCCATAACGATAGAAACAACTGACATTCTAAGAAGGCTTTCGTTTATATATTATTATGTCGGCGTAAAATCCGCCAGATCATGAAATTCCTAGGCTATGGCGGCGTTTCATGATATGCCTAGGAATTTCATAATCTAGCGGATTGTACGATCGGCCGCCGACATATAATGGTGTCCCTGATGTTGTTGTCACAGGCCACACGTTGCGTAATGCGATAGTTGCTGATGCACCTAACCTGTGGTATTTGAAGCATCATTGCCGGCAATCGTTCGCTCGCTCTTGAAAGACATACACGTTGGCCCACAAAGTTGTTGATGCCAACAACAGCAAAATACCTGAAATTATTTAGTGGGCACGATACACAATCACAAAATAATTAAAAATGAAGTAGTATTAAAATTTCGTACCAACTTAATACCGCAATGAAATGCATGATGGTTTCCCATAAAAGTGATGCAAGTCCGAATTTGATAGTCTGCTACGGCGGAACTTGCCGAAAGTACAGAAAAGATAGCAACTTCCGGTGCGAAAAGGGGGGGGGGGGGGTAAATTTACCCATCTGATACTGAAATAATAGTTATGGTAGCATTTAGAAATTTACTGGTAGTTGGTAGATACAGAAAAGCGAAATCTGGCAGTATTTTTTATCCGGAAGTGCTTGGTAGACGCTCTCAAAGGTGACCATCGGTTCCCCTAACTTATTTTTTTTTCCACATACAATTATTATTAAGGGATGAACCCAATGCGATAATTTGGCAAAAAATTAAATGTATAAACATACAAAATACAAGTACCTATATCTAACAAATCATTTTTTTTCCTACATAACTACCTATTCAATATAACAAATATTTAATAATGCTACTTTTGTGAATTCACTCATCGTACATGAGAATAGGTCTATATGCGTGGCTATGAGGTTCAGGGAACGCACGGCGCGCGTCATCGGCGCCTAGCGCAGCAGCTTGGTGCGCCCGCGCGGCACGGCCAGCAGCCCGGGCTGACGGCGCGCCCCGCAAGAGCGCGGAACACAAATACCCACCGACCCCAATATATCCGCATTGTATATCTTACCCCTAAGCAGCTAACTAATTCATTCATTCATATCATTTCATTTCCGGAATAGGTATGTAAGTCTGCCAAGGCTTTTTCTGCCTAAACACCGTGACAGAGGAGATTATGTAAGCAATTGTACAGATTACGGACATTTTAATTAATGCAGGCTTATTAAGGTATTATTTATAATTATATTTTTTTGTTATTATGTTATTAATAACATATATTTATATCAAATTAAATTATTATTTTTTTATACCACGACGGTGGCAAACAAGCATAATATGATTAATATGATATTGCTACTCTCTTGGCATGCTCTTGGCAAATACTTCATACTGAATCGTTATCATTACCTATGAATCGTTTGACTTTATCTGTCATTTTGACTTATGTATTTGTAAGAAAGGGATAAAACATAATTTAACTAATTCAGGTTCATTCAAGTTTTATTAATAAGGGGGTATTAGTATTCATAGCAAATTCAGGTTAATAAAGCGACATAAAATGAGTTTTGGACTATCAAATTCGGACTAGCATCACTTCTATGGGAAACCATAGTGCATTTCATCGCGGTATTAAGTACAGTACAGTACTTAAGTGCAAACACTCAACTACAGCAATCCGACAAAACTACAGCTGTTCGATTTTTTTTTTAGTTCAGCAGCATACAAGCATACTGTGCTGCTAGAAAACAATGATCACATCCGTATTTCGGTCACTGCGTGGGGAGAAAAAATATTTTCTCAAAAATGGACGGCAAAGTCGACGTTGCCGGTTAAAAAGTAGGTCGCGAAGTGCGTAGTTTATGGTCAGTCAAAAAATTAAAAAGTTAAAAACATTGCAGTCTCGATTTCAGGACTGAAATGTTGCATACAAATTCCATTATTTGTCGAGTTCCAAACTTTTTAAAAGTTGAAATGGCCATATCAAATGAAGGCATAGGTCCATTAAACAGCCAAACAGATGATCAGTACTTATTATTATAATGTTGGTACCGCGACTATTTAGGTGTCTCAAATAGGTTGGCGTACTTTCAGCAGAAAAATACACTTCTATTTTTAATAAAAAAAATAAAACGGCGGCAAAGCAAATCTTTTTACTTTTTTCTGTGAAAATATATACATAAGAACGTTGCTTCTGTAAAATATTTCTATTATATTTGTATTTATTGCGCCATTTTTGAGAAAAGCACTATATATGACTCGGCTGGAAGGCTACTTGCTGGCTTCGGATTCAATTAAACGGACTCCCAAGGTCGTCCGTTTAAAACTAATCCTCAGCCAGCAAGTAGCTACTTCCGAGCCTCGACAATAATGTACTATTATTCTCAACTGCATACACCATTTTACTCTACGTAAGTACATCTAAGCAGTTGCGTAATTGTCTACAGCCTGAGCACTATCTCGGGACTTCGTATTATTGGCTAATTATGTAGGTAATGTATAATATTTAGATAGCACAACTGTGTTGTAGAATATATATATATTTTTTAAATCTTTATTAAAGAGCTTTATCGCTTAGCGATTATGTCGCTCCATATTTTACTAAGGCTTACTAAGGCCTATATTTACTAGCTTAAACAGTGCTCTGGCCTCGTCCGACAATGGAGAAGCCAGGGCACTATTGCAGCCACCAACATTGTTAAAAATATTAAATGATATTTTCAGTTGGCTCCTAAAGGATTCGTTCCGCACACATTCCACCAATATGTGGTACACGTCCTCAATCATATCGCACTCTGAACATAATGGAGAGGTAACTTTACGCATCATGAATCCAAACTTATTAAGTGGAATGTGCCCCGAACGTACTCTTAGAGCTGTTACAATTTCTTGCCGACTAAGCGAGCAATCTATCCATGGTGTATTTATAAGTTCAGGCTGGATCGTTCTGTACCAAATACCTTTTTCTGTTGCCCTTTTGTCAAAGTACTCTTTCCATAATTGGCGACATTGTTTTTTAACTAATTTGATACACTCGGAAAAGAACGGTAAAATGTTGCATATGGTATCACTATGACAGGCTTGCTTAGCAAACAAATCTACTTTTTCGTTTCCGGTAATGCCTATATGTGAAGGAATCCACTGCAGAGTCAATGATTTTCCCATAAATTCCAGATTATAAATGCTTTTAAGTATACTACAGGCAATCGGCAGTCCTCGATAACTCGAGGTACAGCGAGCCAGATGTTGTAATGCGCATTTAGAGTCTGTAAAAATTACAAATTTTTCACAATCAACTGTTTCAATATAGGATATTGCCTCTGCAATGGCTACTAACTCCCCGTGCATGATGGATAAGTCAGACGTTATTCATAATACTTACTTCATTGTTGGACAAGTTTTTCTAGCCGCTATATCCAAATTATCTACCAAAGTTTCATACATTTTCTGTTGTTGTTTGTCAAGAGCCTTAGTTATCAGCACAAATATGCCTTCTACTGAGCCCATGCGCAAACTCTCACTCAACAAATTAAATATGTCTTTACTGCTTGTTAGTTCTTCTGTTGATATTTGTATTTTGACGCCTAAAGTCTCCCAAGTCCTGTAAATGACGATGATTTACTCTAGTATTTTATTACGTTACGAATATACGGACCTATACACAACTTTGGGAACAAATCAAATTATTTTTATCAAATATTTTGACTTGCGTTTTTTAAGTAGTTACAGTCACACTACTCTAAGTATATAAATTATAAACTGAATTAGATGTCATATCATATTAAAGAAAAGAGTTAGTTGGTCTAAGACGTCTAGTCTTACTAAGATGGTATGTTGGTCTTACTAAGATGGCATGTAGTCGAAAAATTGGGACCGGTTCCGCCGTGGCGGAGTGGCCTAGGGGTTCATGGCGTTAGCCGCGTTAGCTAAAGACGCCGGGTCAAAGTTGAATCCGTCCTCCGCCAGTGGTGGACTTCGTCACTTTTTCTTTAATATATTACATCTTTTTCAATGTATAGTTTATACGGATTTTTACTTCAGTAAACGGCTTGATGGAAGGTCGGGTAAGTGCAAATGCAGAGTTCTGGCACCACTTTTTATCAGCCTGTCGCCTAGCTGAATCGCTAGTCCTTCTTCATCGCTTATCAACATTTGACAATGGTCAGGTGAGCAGAAAAGTCTGTAAACAAATAGTATACTATAAATAATCAGGTTCCTCCACATATAATTCCCTGCTTTCTGATCATCCACTGTTTACGGGAACCTCGACACGAAAGAAGAAGTAGATTACCTGTCATTTAAGATCCCCTCCCCTCTCCCAAATTACATCAAAATCATAATTAGGTATACATAATTATGTACTAAAATCATAATTATTTCATACCATAAATCATTTAAGGGCATGTTATACGATACGGTATTCTGTAACCCATTATCTAGGTTCTAGGCAATGTACCGTCAAAGAAAATACAAACAAGGAAATTCTTTGGAAGGAAAAAGTAAAAAATTATACTATAGCTAGTCTGGCTCCTTAATATTACTTAAGATTTAACTATTTACTTATTTAGGACTTAGTCTTGTCCATACCTGGGACATTCCGGTTGAGGAAGTGCGGGCTGCAAGCGTAGGAGTATTCTTCCACGATGACCGCTAGCGGCTAGCAAACGGAATGCACGGGTCGCCTCTTCTGGCATAAAGGACACGCGTGATAGCGGGCGTACATACCCGTCTTGGATACCTTTTACTACCATGACTTGTAGCTTCTGTAAGTTAATTGGCACGTGTCACTAATTCAGTCATTTTCATGTGGTAATTGAGTGCATCAAATATTTTGATATTGATTTTGTCAGTTATCATCATCTGTATTTTTTTAAGTTAACCATAGTCAACCAACATATATCGTCAGGTGACAAACTATCACTAATAATACCTGTACCTGTGTTCAGAGACGTATTTTAATACCAAAACAATGTTCATTTTTGTTTTTTTTTTTTTGCAATTAGTGAGTTTTGGGTTGTCATCTGACGATATAAGAATATTTTTCTTACATGTTTGAGCAAGTGGTTAAGAAAGAGATTCCAAATAAGTACCTAAAGTACGGAAATATTCACATAAAACCGTAAAAAGTTGACAGAGTACAATTTTATGTAGGTGCATAGCGATTATGATGTTTCAACAAAACCTACCTTCCATTCGTCTTTATTTGGAGATTCAAACATAGATACGAAGTCGATGCTCATATACGATCGTGATTCCTCCATGGAGCTCATTCCAAACATGTAGTTTTCTAGACTTTTAAGTGGGCTGGTGTCTAAAGTAATACCTCCGGGTGCGCAGCATTTCAGAAAAGCCTTGTGACATAATAAAAAAATGTTAGTTTATATAATATATTTGTTTCTACTTGATCTTGACGAATAATTTTTCTTTAAAAGCTGGTGATTTGAATTTATAATGTTAAACGAGGAAAATACTAGCTGTAAATTTTCCTCGTGCTGCTGAAAAATCTTGTTTTTCACTCGGTACTGTAAAATGTGCCCACTTTGCTGCCCACCGGATAATTGTGCTCCAGTTGGGTATCACAACCTCAAGTAATTGTTACAACATGATATTAGTGATGGTCTACTTTAAATTGGCATATATATATGAATATGAATAAAATATCAACATGGTAGGTATGTTGATGTGTAGGTAGCTACATTATAATAAATTTAAAAAATATTTAAATTTCGACTTTTGAAGCAAATATTGGAGCAAAGTAGCAGTTTGTTTAACCCTCGTGCCTTAAATCTCGTAACGCTCAAAATTCCTTTGCTACCCTCGTGGTGAATCGTGATCTTTCGGTTACTCTGGCATCAATATTAGCACGAGGGCTTAAACATAAACAACAACTTTGCCGTGTATATCAATATTACCGTTTTAATTTCACCCTGTCCACATGTAATTACGACACTGCATCCTCTTCCGTTAGTGTGGCTTAGCACTAAGTCCGAGAAGTTTTTGTCCCGGGAACATCCAATATGATCCTCTGAAATTAGCTATCAAAGCTGTATCTTGTTTCTTAAATGATGAAATCATCATTCTTCAAGTAAGTACTTAAAACGTCCGAATCTATAAATAGGGTACCTTTTAGTTGTGGATATAATTTCTGCAGATACTGTTTCTTTTTTATATCACTGACGGCGACAAAGACTTCGCATTTCATATGTAATGCGATGGATATGATGGCTTGTCCCAAAGCACCAGCGCCACCATGGACGACGATACTTGATCCTTGTTTCAGCTCACTTTTAATGAACTGAAAAAAAGTGTCATGCTGAATGATCTCCCGAATGATGAGCCGGGTCAATAAAAACAACAAATAATGGCTGATTCAAAATCAATTATCAATTTTTTGTATTATGTCTGGACAACGGCCACGATCGGGGAGAACTTATAGCTCTTCTAGACATTATGTTGACTTTTTAAACATAAACCGGCTTTTCTTGTCTAGTGACAGCAATTACACTAGTTGATTGTGGAATAAGAAATCAGTGTATTTGCTTCGAGTAGTAGTTTTAAGTATGATTTATAATAAACCATCGGAATGTCGAACAAATCAAAGCTCATAAATCAAAAACAAATGTTAAAATCTCTGTTATTATTAAAAAAAACCGGTAATATATAATGGCAAAATATATAGGTACATCAATGAACCAACCATTCACTTAATATTATGGAACACTGGACATCAGTAGACACGTTTTATATACAAAAATATTGTATCAAGGAGGTAAAATAATAAGTGGATCGCAAAAAAATGCGCACTGCTGTTTATATTTTGATATCTTGTTAATTTTGATGATAATCTAAGTTTACCCTATTTTTTGGCAATGTCCTTTTCATGGGACATTTGAAGGGATTAGTAAACCTGGCAATGTCCGTTATAAGTAAGTGACGTTTTAAAAAACAAAAAACAAAATTTGAAAAAAAAAACTCGAATTTCCCTTAATTAGTCCTAAATCGACGTAAAATTCATAGATTTAATTTAAAAAGCCAGTGCTTTCGTGGGGTGGCCATTTAAGGGTTAAAAGCATCGTTCGCAGACGTTTCTGCTTGTTTAAAAAAAACTAAGTTTTTAATACGTTATGGCTAACTGAACTTACAAGGCAATAGAATGCGTGCGCGTAAGGCAGTGGCACGGTGGCTGCGTCCTCCAGGCTCCAATGGTCTGGCACCGGCCACATCAGTTCAGGATACGCCAACAGGCGGTCACTCACTGCGCCCTCTCGCACCACGCCCATTACACGCTGTCCGCTACAACGTATTTATTTATGCTTCACTTTTAGAAAAATAAATATCCAATTAAAAGAAATATTTTGCTGTCTCATCTGCGCCAACAATATAGCAAGTTGGACAACCAGTTATTACACGATGCAGTTTTGTAAACGAGGGCTATTATATGTAGTATAAATTGTGGTCTTCCAGGAAAAGGGTACTGCTCCATGTGCATAAAACGTTTCCATCAGAGAAGGGTCCTTATACTCCTTATGCAAATGGACATAGAGCATAATGAGATAATGACCCTTCTCTGATAGAAAGCCACAATTAAATGTTAGAGTTAAGTCATAATTATAAAGTGTATAGGTAAAATATTTACGTTTCAGTCATCCCACTGAAATCCATTCCATAGTAGCTATCGCTCGTATTGTTTACTTCAAATGGTATCTCACCGTAAGCTCGCTTGGCATCATTAATATTAAGTCCGGCAAAATGTACCTAAATAAATGCAGAATTTGAATTCACATATATACAGACAACATGGATATCGAGCGTGAACGGAGGGCCCTGTCGGTGAGGGCAAACATGATTGCGCGTAAGTTTGCGCGATGTACTAGGGAGGTGAAATTAACTCTCTTTAGAGCATATTGCACTTCCCTCTATACGTGCAGCTTATGGACATACTACACGCAGCGGGCCTATGGGGCTCTCCGGGTCCAATATAACAACGCGTTCCGGGTCCTGGTGGGGCTGCCCCGCTTCTGCAGCGCGTCAGGGATGTTTGCTGAAGCACGCATAGATTGCTTTTATACGACTATGCGCAAACGATGCACATCCCTGGTGCGCCGGGTGCGGGCCAGCCCCAACCCCATCCTGCGGTTGATAGCCGAGAGGTTTGACTGCCCATATATGAGGCACTGTGAGGACATGCATGTTTCTAGAAGTACTTATTATGTATAAGCTACTTGGGTATGTACTTCTAGAAGCATAACTCGATATTGTTTATTTTTTTATTATTTTTATTATTTATTGTAATGTTAATTTTGTGTTAATAATTATTCTGTGTATAAAGTAATAGATGTAAGCACTAACATAGCTATAAGTACTTACTAACACAAGCTATATGAGTCTGTAAAGTTACTCGAAATAAAAATGATTTATTTTATTTATTTTATGTATATTCTTACGACATGATGACAATCGTAAATAGAAAACGCTAATCGGTACTTAAATAATGTATGGAAATAGTCACGCGACTTTTCGTAGAATCTGTTATCCCGATACATTTTTTCCTTTAGTTTGTCGATGTACGATTATCATCTTGGCTAGGCCCCCAGAGCAGACGCATTATCTAAAGTGATATACCTTGACCGGGACGCCGGAACCCTTGCATCCAGCCGTTTCAATCCAGCGAAGAGATTCTAACTCACCAATTTTTGCGCTCTTCAAGGCTATACCACAATTGCTGCCTACTTTTTGCTGAAGTGGCTCATAGTACTCTCCTCCCCACTCATCCTGATATAATATGCAATGTCATTAGTTTCGTAAAAATAAGTAGTGTTTATATTATTAATGATTAAATTATTTAATGTAATGCTGTTTTGTATAACTAAAATAAAATGCCTCTACTAGTTATTTTGTTCTAAACTATTACTTACATGATTAATTATATTAAAAGCTAAATCCAATTCCGGCAGTGTATCTATATGTAGATTCTCGGATGTATTTTTAAATGTAAGTAAGAATATTTGGTTGCGTTCTGATTCACTCCTCCACTGTTTTACCAAATCTTTTAGTCCCGATATCATAGGATATGGTGTGAGCACAATCATTCTCTGGCACAGCGGTAGGTTCGTTCTCGCAGTTTGTAACAGTGCAAGATCCGAGGTAGTCCTGACAGTGAATGTACTAGTTCCAGAAGTCATTGTTATTGGCCTCCACTTTACTAATTCTAGTCGAGCTTTCTTAGAACTGTGATCCGAAACAACACTGTATAATGCCGAGGGTCGTATACAACATGTTTCCTCTAAGTGTTCAGCATTGATAACAAAACCATTGCGGTGAAACAGGCGATATAGAATTTGACATAACTAAAACAGAAAAGCACAATCGTGTGTAAAGCGACATAAGTATAATATAACAAGTTTATTCAAGGGTCATGCATACGTGTCCGGCACTTACATTATCATCCCTGGATAAATTACTGACTAAAACCAAATCAGCTTCTTTTACTAAATAGTCTAAAACTTCACTCTTATGCATATGGCTTAAGTTTACAGCAATCCCGGGAACATCTTTTAAAGTAGTATTTATTTCTTGAAATACATAATCGTCTCCTCTTTTATCGTAAATTTCGACAACATTAATAATATCCTTGCCAATATTTTCGCTAACAATCTGTATAAACACTTGGAAAATATGTTTTACCTGTAACATAATGTGATTTTTTTAAATAATATTAAGTATATCCAACTGCGTTAAGTTTATCATCTTCTGTTTTAGACACGTTGCGCGTTGACAGTTCAGTCTAAGTAAAGTTCCTATTTTAAACTTGCCTTTAAGTCACGAACTGATTGAAACCGTGGCACAAAGTTCAACGCTTTCAATGCCAGTTTATTTTCATCGGCAGGCACAATTTCACGGAATCGTATACCTTCCAGCAATATGCCATCGCAACTAAAACCAACAAAAACATATATTTGGCGCAGGTCCCTTATCTCTAGACGACTTATCATTTTTGTCAAGGAAACCAAAATAAATTATAATTTATGGGTAATTTATTTTTACCTAGTGCTGTCTTGAACTGCGCAAATGTTCGTTTTCATAACGTTTAAATCGTTTATTTGTACGTTTCTCTTATTCAAGTGTCTTTTGATGTCAATAGCAATCTTCCTTATGTACGCTGGTTGAGAGATGCCCTCATGAGGTTGCCTTAGAACATTGAGTTGCAGCATGCCATCTATTAGGGTGACCCAGTTGCCTTCCCACAGTAGGTATCCCTCGGCAAATGTAGAGTTGGTACTGCAGATGCTTTGAAACTCGCCCCTTTACAGAAAATTGCAATATATCAAAGTCATCGCACACTGATTCGTTCTGAAATTGTTGCCTTAGATTGGACCCACTGGTGTGTTGCGTTGCGTCGTGTTGTTTCGTGGCAAGCGAGGTCGCAGCGTAAACTAGTGTTCCAAAAGACTCGAGCCTTTTAGCTCCTTTTTAGGGTTCCGTACCCGAAGGGTAAAAACGGGACCCTATTACTAAGACTCCGCTGTCCGTCTGTCCGTCAGTCCGTCTGTCTGTCTGTCTGTCTGTCTGTCTGTCACCAGGCTGTATCTCATGAACCGTGATAGCTAGACAGTTGAAATTTTCACAGATGATGTATTTCTGTTGCCGCTATAACAACAAATACTAAAAAGTACGGAAACCTCGGTGCGCGAGTCCGACTCGCATTTTGCCGGTTTTTTACCGTTTTTATAACAATTTTATTTACTTTGCCCGTTACCGGGACTAGTTCCGGAAAAAAATATTATCGCAAGGCAGTCTCCACTCTATGACTTTGATCTACCAAGTTTAGGTATTATACTCTGCCTATTCAGAACACTGATAATAAATATAATTAAATTACAATATGATATTTATTTTAAGTTGGTTTAATCATTTCAGTGATATGTATCGTAAACGTCAACGAAGTTTTACTTCAATCGCGCGTATAGACTATAGATTACAAACACACACTTTTTTTATGCCATGCGATGCAATGCAACGCAACGCACCAGTGGGGTCTGGTCCTTATGCGATATTTGCGATACCTAATCAAAAATAATACCACACTAAAATATTGAATGAAACTCACGCATATCTATAGTGTCTTTCAAACAATATCTTGTAAACATCGTCAGTGGTTAATTCTAAAACTTCTTTAGTTTTCTCGTTATGGTTGAAACCTCTAGAATCGTTACTTGATACTTTAACATAGCCAGTAGCAACTTTTGAACTGTCGTCAGTCACCTGAAAAACCACTTAATAATAATAATAACGCAGACGAAGTTATGATGACGAACAACTATCGGAAATATATCCTGAAGGACGGTACGGTCGACATTCGTCAGGCATGCCGCCGTCCCGGAGAGGCACTCAGGCCAGGCATATCATCTCCGGTTGTTCTCATCTCGCTAACGGCGAGTACTTGCACAGACATAATCTCGTAGCCAGGATTATTCACTAGCAATTTGCTCTTCTATACGGCCTTGTGGACCGCGAAGTACCATACTACAAAGTACTTACCTACTTGCGCCAGTTCTCGAGAATGGTCGTGCCACGCTCTATTGTGATCGATCTATCGTCACTGACCGGAAAATTTGACAATAAGCCTAACATTGTGATAATAGATCGATCGCAACGCCGGGCCGTGCTCGTTGACATCACCATCCCCCATGATGAGAATCTCGTCAATGCCGAGAAGTCACAAGTCTGCACTGGGGGCCTGGCCAAATTTACATTCCTCGATAGAAAACGCCAATGGAATCTTATTAATGTATGGAATTAGTCACGTGACTTTTCATAGCATTGGTCATCCCGATACATTTTTCGTTAGGCGTTTGTCAAAATGTACGATTGTTAGCTTGGCTAGGTCCCATGATACCTACTTGCGAACCATGCGCATCGTCATCAGCAATGTGTACCTAGTGTATAATTATACTTGCCTCAAACAATCCTGTCCCTCTGTTCAGCGAAACGCTAAGGCGCAGGTGCCGTGAGTCGTGCATAAGCGGCTGGGCAAACAAGTGAACGTCGCGAAACTGCACTGATAACTGCTTCCGAGCCACGCCCAAGGACATCGCTAGTGTGTCCCATACCGCTACCAGAGCGCCCGCGAACGGATACACCGTTTTACCTTAAGAATAGCCAATTAGGATTGCTCAGTAACTTGTCAAATTATGCTCTATTTAAGTACAGAAATATAAAGGTTGTTGTAAATAATCCAAGCTCTGGATCGAAAACAAAACACGCATATTTGTACAGACTACATCTAGGTCGACAAAATATATAAAATAAATTACGAAGTTATTAGGTTCTGTGAGAAACCAAAATCAAATAAATGGAAGCTTAAGTCATGATGAATGTATTTCCTATTCGCGAAGTATAATAGTTAATTAACACTTCGTATAACCTTATATGACATGACCTTATACCTTGTATGACATGACCTTGCAAATAGCTATTTTCACTGTCATGGAGAGAAATAACAAACTTGCACGCTGCTGCTTCTCTTCTGTTGGCACTGGCACTGACGTACAATGGCAAATACCTATAAAAAAATGACGTTACGTTTTTAAAGATCAATAAGTAATAAAGTAATATATACCTATAGTTTTTTAAAGCTACTTACCATGTTTCATTATGGGCCCACTCTACCAAATGCGATAAATGTGGGGTGCCAGTCGACACAGGAAAGTCAATCTTGGGATATAGTACACGAATATTTGGGTAATATCCTTCCATGTACAGCCTACAAAATAAAAAACGCAATAACAAATAAAATTGAAAAAGTTTTATAACCTTGTCGTAAACATTTATTTTTATTTTTTATCTTACTGGCCAATGGCTTCCAGGAGAACTTGTGCATTGTCAGAGTGACCACGTCGTGTGAGAGGCACATTAACACAAGACGATGGCAGGGACCGCTTGAGAATAGCTTGAAGAAGCCCGTGAGGTGCCACTTCTACCAATACTGCGTTTTGCGGTATCAGTCGTGACGTCTCTTCAAATAGCACTGGATTCTGAAAGTCACGTATGGCAATAAAAAAGTAATTGGATTTTGGCCAGTTTAAGGATTACAACTTACGGTTTAATTTATTGATCCTGTTACAGGCTACACCCGGTATATTTATAAATGTCGTCATATCGGTCATAATATATTATATACCTACGTGTATACACCAGAGTTGGGCACTTATGATTAAATATATAATATTATGATTTGTCTAAATATCCCTATAAAGATCCCTGATAGAACAGAAATGAAATTCAATCAACTAATTTCTCAAGGAATAAATCGTTATTCGTTACCGACCGGTAACTGGTACTGAATGAAAATCAAATCATGATTATTGTAATTAATATTTACCAGAAGGTTATTAGTGTGGTATTCGGCCGAAGAATACTTCGCACCTTCTTCGTTCCACCTTTCTTGAATCACTGAAGTGGAAACCCAACGCGGGCTGCGAAGTTTCGGAGTGCTGATGACTTCAGTTAAATATTTACGAAGGGCCGGTCCTGCAATGATAATTATATTTGAGATCTCTTCTTTGGCCAACCCTCGTCCCAGCTCATCTGGGGTCGGGTCTCCTTGTACGTTTCCGCCAGAGAGCTCTGTTCTGGGTTGCCTGCCTAATGATAATTATTTGAGATGATTGTCAATAATAATTATTTAATTTATATTAGTCATGTAAGCCAGAACTGTAATAGATATTATCAATAAAGTATGAGTATAGTTGTGATGACTGATAGTCACAAAGATTAAGCAATACCAATAGAGACAGGCTCTAAATATATCGGGACAAATACCTGCTTCAGCAATATATCGGGAATGGTACGCAATGTTGGAACAAGGGACTTCCTTAGCGAATATACCCTTAGCAGTCAACTGAGCGACAAACTCGCTCATCGCCACGGCCGGGCCCGAAATTGTGCAAGAGTCCGGACCATTGTGACAGGCTACTTCAATCTCCGGTGGACACATCTTTGATACCTGTTCATATTAGCAAAAGGTCAAAACAGGCTGAAGATCTTGAAAACTCTTTTGTAAACAAGTCGCTATTTTATATAGGATACCATTGTTAGTTGTAACAACGAAGGCAATTTCGAATGTGGTTTTTGAGATAAAACGTAATGAAGTTTAAGGTGTATGTTGGCGTATTTGATATATGTCATCTTGTGTCGGTCGGTCAGCTAGAAATCCGCTTTTAGTAATTTGGTTTATCTTGGTAGTAACTCTACTACTTTGCCTTAAATTGCGGAAAAACCAACATAAGTTATGGAATATCAGATAAAAAAATACGTGGTTCCATCTATAAACCAGTTAAATTGTAGAAAAAATGGGTTCCGCAAGGATACATACTTTTTTGAATCCAATGCCAACGGCTGCCATAGAACCGCGAATGAATGGAGTCTGCACAGAAACCAGACCTCGAGAGTATGCCGACAGGATCATTTCTTCAGCCGTTAAACAACCGTCTGCATACGCGCAACCTAGCTCACCTACACTGTGACCTGCAATTTGACAACATATTAACATTTTGGCTCATGAACGTATGTGCAGGAGAAATAACAATCATTAATGGTACGTACCAATTATTTTATCTGGAACCAATCCCAATTCATGCAGGATATCAGTCAAGCCTATTTGGATGGCAGCTATTCCGACAAATGAGTTCAGTATGTTGTCGTAGATGGATTTGTCGGGTGAGGTAATGATATGGATAATGTCAACGCCTTTTGGTTCCAACACTTTACGGCAACTGGGGATTAACATTAAAACTCTGTTAATGCTGACCGCTCCTTTGTCGCTCAAAGAAAATGCATCCGAACCTTTTGTGGAGTAGGTAGACTGGCGCCTTGCAAACCATTATTTATTAAACATAAGTTACTATCTTTCCCCTGCCTGTATATTTACAAGATATGTGTTTTTGTAAAACTCAATATCCACCTATTCACGTTCGTAGAAGATAAGGAAACAACTCGGTCACATAGACGCTGTAGGTTAGCATTACCATTTACCAGCTAGTAACAAATTAGTACTTAGAAGAAAAAGCGCTCATATTCAATAATAAATTCAATAAATTACCAGCCGACATAAAGACATTGCCTGTAAACGAGTTTAAAACAAATCTGTATAATTTGTATAAAATATTGATTGATGAATATTTTTATAGTATTATCGAATTTTTGTGCCGCCTGATGGGAAGCAGTCATCGCCCATGGACATAAGCAACACCAGAGGAGCCACTTATGCGTTGCCCACCTTTGAGAACCCTAAATACCTGCTTCTTGAAGAACCCCATGTCATAGCGCAAGGGAAACACCTCAGAAGGTAGCTCATTCCACAACTTGCACGTTCTGGGCAAAAACGAGCGAGATGCCCGCTTGTTTTTGGTTTGCCACGTGTCAAGGAAGTGAGGATGAGCTTTGTTTCTTTGGCGGGAGGTGCGGTGGTAAAAACGTGACGGTGGCACCAGATCAAAAAATTCTTCAGAACATTCCCCATTGTACAGATGGTAGAACAAGCACAGAGAGCCAACGTCCCTCCGAAGGCTAAGAGATTCCAAACCGACTGTGAGATCGGGATCGCCAACAATACGAACTGCCCGACGTTGGATGGAGTCAAGTGGAAGAAGTTGGTATTTCGGTGCTCCAGACCAGAGATGAGAACAGTACTCCATATGTGGTCGAACCTGCGCTTTGTATAACGAAAGCCGGTAACCTGGTGTGAAGTACTGTTTCGCTCTATTGAACACCCCAAGCTTCTTAGAGGCCAATTTGGCTTTGAGTTCCAAGTGACCCCGAAACTGGACTTCGTTCGTAATGTCGACACCGAGTAGACAAATGGAGTTTTTTTAGCGGAAAACGCGCAAACTTGTGTCTTACTGGGGTTAAACTGGACGAGATTACGTTTACCCCACTCGGATACCTGCTCAAGAGAGGCCTCGATTTCGGACACAAGTTGCATTTTACATTCCAACACCTGCTCACGAGGGGCATTTGCATTAACTTATTTTATTTACATATATTTAAAAAAACTTATTTTTATTGTGATTTCTTTTTTTCTGTTAATCTGATTATTATTAATTTATTGACTGTTACTAAATAATGTGTGTTATTAAAAAATGTAGGTAATTAACCTACTATTATAAATAATTGCGAGAATTGTAATTTATCTTGTAATTGTTTCAATATTTAAATGACTGAGAGACTATATATCACTGACAAATATTTTCACATATCTACCTTGACTGAATGTATAATGGGAAGCAATGTATTTAAATTATGATCTTATGTTACCATATGTTCATCACTACATAGTATAAAACAAAGTCGCTTTCCGCTGTCTGTCCGTCCGTCCGTCCCTATATATGCTTAGATCTTTAAAACTACGCAACGGATTTTGATGCGGTTTTTTCCAATAGATAGAGTGATTCAAGAGGAAGGTTTATATATTATGTATAATTTGTAAAGGTTTTGTGTCAATTTGTTGAACTACCCGTGCGAAGCCGGGGCGGGTCGCTAGTTGTGAATAAACGATTTCATTCATTCATTAAATGTTCCAAATTGTAAATAAGTGGTTTTCTTTAGTTACAAAGCTATAATTAAATGTTAAACAACTTTTACCGTTCTATGGCATCGCTAAATATCGGTATGCGCATGAGTGCCTTGCCCATCCCAGTCCACTGTGAGCCCATTCCGCTGTACACAAACCACAGCGGTCGGTCGCTAGCATCACAATAGCTAGCTTTTTCACACAAGCTCATCGTTTTATTGTCTTTATCTGTACCTGCAGAATGACTCGTCAACATCAGTCATTGGAGAAAGAAAGTGGCAAAATAATATTGAAATTTAATACAGAAAAAGAAATGTAAAATGAACTAAATAACCTGCAGGAGTAAAAAATCTAATGTAGTAGCCCACTGCCATGACAAATTTTACGACTGCTCAAAGATAATATGTCGATTAACAACGAGAACAAATTACCTAGAATAACAAATCCTCTGCCCACATGACCGCTTATCCTAGAAGAATGAATATTATGTAACAATGCTAGTTCTTCAGGGTCAATTGACCGGGATTTCAAATCATCGATAATGCTTCTTACAGCTACATCCTGTCTTGCTGAAATTGTAACTAAACGAGGAAAGCTACATTGATAACGTGTTGGATCCTGAAACCACGGTTTAATGACAGAAATTATTCTTTAACTTGGAAGCTTCAATGTTTAAAGTTATAATAAAGTGAATAATATACCTTTGGCTTAAAATGACCATGTAAAAGAACATGGGAATTAATACCAGTCACCGACATCCCATTAACGCCAACATAAGTGCGTTTGAAGTGTTGGTGATCAGTTAAGATCCGCATACGTCCTTTTTGTATTGCTTCTACATCATTCCGAGGGGTTGTGCAGTGAAGATTGCCAGCTATTTCACCCTTATGATATCCAAGTAGGACCTATTTAAAATTGAAAATGATAACTAGGTAAATTCTAATAGAACCCAAAGCCGAATGTTGGTGATTAACTGATGAATGTTTTATTTTGATTATTATTTTAATGAATTTTAGAATTTGACATGTATAATTTATTTTTTTGAATATTAACTGATTACTAATATCTTTTGCGTATTTATTTACCTTTGTAATTGCAGTTATGCCAGAAGCTGCTTCACAGTAACCCAAGTTAGACATAACGCTACCAACTAGTAGTGGTTCAGATCTATTCCTACAGAAAACTTTATCAAAAGCCTCCAATTCTACCTTATCAGCTTCTGTGTCACCTGCAAGTAATGTATTCATGCTTGCTATGAAAAAGTATTAATTACTACTTATTGAATTAAATCTAAATACAACTTTTTAAATGGTATAGACTACTACGTTCAAAGTAAACTACAGAGACTTCCTACAGAACAAAAATAACAGAGATTTCCTAACAAATACATAGTTTCAAAGCTATGTAAGTCTATTAAATACGTATCGCATGAAGAAGAACGAAAATAATTACTTACCTGATCCAAAACCTTCAATGTATTCAACTTCATTAGGCAATATTTTTGCTTCTTCATAGAATTCCTTAAGGAATCCTGACATGCTGACGGGGTCTCGATAAAAGCCATACTTAGGACCTGTATCAGTTTCTACCATCTTGAGAAATTTGTTCTTCACATGTACCACATCGGCGTATATTCTAAAATATAAATTGTTAATAAATAATTCTACCCATCTTTCGAAGAGGTATATTTTTCTATTACATATTTATATATCACCTGGTCAGTTTACCTTAAGGCATCTTTAGCTTTTTGTAAAAACAGTACGTTAACAGCTTCAGATCTAGCGCAACCATCCGCGTTCTGATCATATGATTTCGTTTTACCATCTTTGCAGAGGCTTATTATCCTGAAATTTAAACGAAGCGATTAACATCTAAAATATCATTTTATATATATAAAATTGAAAAACAGAACGGGATAAAAAACGAGGGAAGAAGGGAGATGGCGCCTTACAAATTTCAAAGTAGGTTTTTGACACGTTTCTCGAATACGACGCACGTATGATAAGAAAAAAAAACTGTCTAAATCTATTAATCTATCTTCTTATTCTTATTATCTAAATAACAAAACATACAACACAAACGCATAAACAACAAAAGCATAAAAACTATCGCTTTCGCTGCGTATTTAGTTTACAATAAGCAATAGTTATTTGTTATACAAGGGTGCAAAGTTGTATTTTACCCGCGAGTGTAGAATTGAAACACGAGCAAGCGAAAGGATTCTATAGGTGAAAATATAGGTATATAGGTTCTAAAATAGAATCCTGAGCGTAGCGAGTGTTTCAACACACGAGAAGTAAAATACATTTGCGCCCGTGTATAACACAAAACTTTTCACCTCACTATAGCGAGGAAAATGCAACATCCACAGGCGTTAGATCATCTTCATCACTGGAATCACTCATTTTTTTACGATATTATAACAGAAAACTCTGGAATTTGTGTATTTTTACGCGAGTTGGTGAGAAAAGTTTTTTTGGTAAAAAAATTGTTGACAATGATAATTAATATCGAACGAATCTTTGTCATAAACGATTTACGTTTTGTTATCTGTCAAGCTACTTAAACACGCTCCACCCAAGGTCAAATTACTTTCCCCACTAGTGGATAAAACGCGTTTTTCCCCGCTCGTATTGAAGGATAAAAGACAACTTTCCGAGCTAGTGAGGGGAAAAAGATATTTTCATAACAATCATTTTACGGCGATCGGCCATTTTGGCAACTCTCTGTTGGTTACGTTTCGGTGGTGCTTCTGGCCAAATTATTTGACGTGGTGCTACAGACCAAATTATTTGACGTAAGTTCAAGTAACCTAAATTATGTTTGTCATGATAGTATACAGTTATTTCGGCGTTTTTTACTCGAAGTAAAATAAAAAGTGCTGTCAACCTTAGTCTATGCCCATACGAGTGACTGGTGCCATATGACTATCATATTTATTACTAATTTGTAACGCGAACTTTCTCAAATAAATCATAAGCTATGTTTAGTTCAGCCTCGCACTTAAGGGGGCCTCGCGGAAGCCAACCCTTTTTATTACCTTGGGAATACACATTGGAAGAAAAAGGCCTCGCAGACTATGCGACTTCGCCCACTGCTAGATTAGTTCACGCGAAGCCTCTGCCGATATATATCTAATATTGACTACAATATCATGGAGCAAATGTACAGTCAGCTAAAGTAGCCAAATATATCGTAATATAACTTTGTTGCCATAGAAATTTAATAAGGATGTGTTCCAATATATTTGGCCACATTGGCCGTCACTATCTATTTGGTGCTGTCTGTAGTATTAAAGTTTCGATAATCCGACGTATAGTCTCGAACACCGGGCTGTCCTATTATAAAATACCCAATATGACTATGCTTCAACTGTTACTATTTCTGTCATAGTATAGTCCTTATCCTGTATAAAAAGACTTAACCTAAAACAGAATCTCGAATGTACAAGGATATAGGATAAGTTGAATTAAATCGAAAAATTTATAATTTATGTTTCAGACCCATGATAAAGGTGTTTTTGCGACTTTTCTGTCTCAAGAGTAACGGATTTGCGCCGATGCTTCGTTTTGGAAAGATTGAAGCTGGCCGGACTGCAACTGTGCCTTGACGCGTTTCAGTACTTTCAGTTCGTTTTGACGCAGGTGCGCGTGAGTATCAGGATGGCGGGTGTACATCAACAAATGGAGCTGCAGTATACGTCAGGAGTTAGTGCTAGCAATGTGCCAGATGTGCGCCAAAATTGGAGCAATGTGCTCTTTAAACTCCAGAGATATTTAAGATATAAATGACGTCCGCCAACCTGACGTCAGGTTTTTCATGCAAATTTTTAAATAAATTAAAAATTCGAAAAAAATAATTAAAAGTGGGTGTCAAAATATTTTCAGTAAGTTAATATCCAGAAAGGAAAATGGGGACTACCTACGTTTATATGAATAGGCGGTTTATGGGCGGTGGTCGTCCACTTTCGTCTTAAGGGTACTAAGCGTAGTTTCAAATTTCATTTCAAAAAATTCCTTTTAGAGAAGCAAAGTTTGGGAATTCCTCACGGTTACCTGGTTGCTGATTACCGAATTTAGTCTTAGTAATCCTGCTTAAAAATAAAAATAAAGATTTTCTCTAAATCACATTTGACACTACATACATGCTAACCACACTGACACTTCTATGTCACAACTATGTGCAAGCATTAAATGTCTCTATAGTTTAAACTGTGTCACTAGTTATTTATTAATAATTAATTAGGTAAGTACTAACTTTAGACTATTTCATTATTTTCCACTGTTTTTTGTTGACGTGATCAGGTCCTGGCAGAAAATCAGTGCTTTTCCTAATGGGTGAAGCGTAATACTGAGCCAGAACCTTTTTGTTTTGCTGCGACGCACACAGGATTTTTATTTGTATAAAACAGTATTTTTATGTATTTTTTTCCTTTTCCTCTACATATTATGTAAAAATCGGTGTGACTTATTTGTTGTTGTAATTTTTATTTATTTTCTGGATTGTTCTGTGTACCTATGTCATTTCTGTATTTGAATATTTTGTGTGTATTGTGGCAAACAAATAAACAGTTTATCTATCTATCTTAAGGCGGCAAATAATCTAATGAACATTTTTGCAACTGGGCTTATAAAATTAAATAATTATTTTATGTTAAAAAAGTTTTAAATAAATACGTGGATCAAAAAATACAATCTTTTCATCCACGTATTTACTTTTATCAAATTAGTCAAATTACATCATTTATTGGGAAATTTGCGAACTAAGTTATCTAAATAACGGTTACAAATAAGAAGTCCCTATCACAGTTATGAACCCTGGCAGGGTTGAATGCTGAAGGATAATGATAGATTACATAGTAAGTTCGGTATTTAAGTAAACATAAGACAAACCCTTTTTTTCACTTTATAAATACTTTGTTTCTAATAATATTGAAAGCAATAATGAGAACTGAAATGAAAATAATTATACCTACCTTCCATAATGCATAGAGCTTTGTGGATGTAAGCACAAATTGCATCCTCCGACAATGGCTGCTTCACAGTCCCCTCGGGTCATAGCCAAGTACGCCTGCTCGAGAGCTACAGTTGAACTGCAGCAAGTGGCGTCTATTGATTGAGATGGTCCTTTTGCATTCAGCCAGTACGACACTCGATTGGCAAACATGGACTTGTTACACCTATTTAAACCATTAAAAATCTATTAAGATCTAGCTTTTTAAATTAAGTTATCGTCATCGGAATTTACAGAAGTCAAATTACCCAGGTATACCAAAACCAGTTCTTGACGAAGCAAGGTTTAACAAACATGCTTTTTCAGTTTCTGAAAAACAAGATCCGATGAACACGCAGATTTTTTTCCCAGAAAGATGCTCTGGACTTACTCCTGTCAATAAAAAAGAAAACTATTAACACTAAACTTATGACCTCACAACTATTAATAATAACCTTTTTACAAGCTTTTATTTAGTTTTACCCGTCCCGTTGTCTGTCTGTGTGTCTGTAATCAAATCTTGCAAGTTTAATTTGACCCACATCGGTTTTCAATGAAGCTGAAAATTTTCATATACATAATTATATATGTATATAAGTTGGGTGACAATGCACTATTATGGTACCATCGAGATGATCTGATGATGGAAACAGGAGGTGGCCATTGGAACTCTGTAATAAAACAACGCAACCTAATTGTGTTTGGGGTTGCTAGAATTGTTTCGATGGGTATTCGTTGCCTGTGGAGAGAAAAGTACAGTCAGCGATAAAAGCTTGTATCAATAATGAAATTATTGACAAAAAACTTATTTAACAACTAAATATAAATATCTCTGACCTGAATCGTAAATAGCTTGATAAGCTTGTTCCAGAATCTTCCGTCCCATTGGATCCATATTTGTACTGAGCCTATAATGGACTTTGAAAAATTGGGCATCGAAACAATCAATCTTAGGAACAGTCCCGACAAACGGTGGCACTTCAGGGTGATCAAATTTCCAACGGGGCTCTCCTGCCGTAACAGGATTCTCCTACGAAATGAAAATGTCCTTTGGGAAAAACGTATAGTGGATTCAAATTCAAAATGAAACAGAATAAAACCAGTCCTCAATTATGAGAATGTGACACCCACTGTTATCTTGGGAATTATTTCGAATAACAAAACTAATTTGTTGTAAAATACTTCTGCGATATTTAATGTGTAAACCCTACATAATTATACTGTACTCTGGCTCAGCGACCTTGTCAGTAGAAAAAGGCGGCAAATTAAAAAAATGTAGGCGCGAAGAGTTGACGTCTTCTCATAGAAAATTTAAATTTTAATTTCGCTCCTTTTTTTTGACAACCGGTCTAGTGACCCTGCCTATGAAGCCGATGGTCCCGGGTTCGAATCCCGGTAAGGGCATTTATTTGTGTGATGACACAGATATTTGTTCTTGTCATGGATGTTTTCTATATATTTAAGTATTTGTATATTATATATATCGTTGTCTGAGTACCCACAACACAAGCCTTCTTGAGCTTACCCCGTAGGGCTTAGTCAATTTGTGTAAAAATATCCTATAATATTTATTTATATTTATTACACTCACAAGTCGGGTGTGTTTCAGTATAACATATTATGTACACGATTCGAATTGATAACTTTAATGTATAAGTCTGTTGAATATGTTGGATAATAATGGATATAGCACAAATCATGAATTTACCTTTTTATAAAGTATGTCTGTTAGGTCTTTGATATTATGCGACTGTGGATAGAGGCCAGCAATACCAGATATTACGATCCTGTCCTTATCCAGTGTTGTTCCCACAGCGGTTTCTGGCTTACGTTCTTGAGGAGAGGGCACCATATTATCTGTGTAGATGTTTTAAAAGCATTCACTTTTATATGTTACTTATATAGGATAGCAGTATAAGTTTAGTATACAATAGCCGAGCGACGTAGTCACTAGCGAAAATTTTAAACAGCAGTATATTTTCAGAGTAACTGATATTTCAATCACTCTGAAAAACGTTAAAACCCGCACGAAATAAAACCATTATCCGTCGCAAGTTTTCTTGGCTTTACGCCCCTTCTTAACTGGCTCACGTCAACAGTATCACACATTATTTAGTTGAAAATTAGTTACTTAACTTTGTAATTGCAAGTGAAACACAACTTTTGTTGATATTGGAATCAATATAATATATTAATTTGTGATTTGTAATAAGTTTAAATGTATACCTATTAGTTAGCTAAGAAGATAGGCTAATTATAATTTTAGTGTAAGATTAATATTTTGCATGCCTATTGTGGCGTAATATGCACTCATGAATTTGTAACACACTGACATGACCAATATTGTATCTTGTATATTAGCAAAATAAATAAATTGAAATTGAAAGTAATATATTGGTCGCCGAACATATAAAAATAAAATAATTTTCAGTTAAAAATTACATACCAGTCACGTCAGTATCCTGTTGACACAAGATTCAAAGTAAACGATTTACACGTTCCTTACTCTTTTTTATGTTCCCGCAGAATGTCTGCTGATACTCGTATTATGATAATTTTTTGCACTGTTGGTTTGTTTCAAAATAATTGCATTTATTGTAGGTATACAATTTTATTATGTAATAGAATAAGAATAATTTATTAAGACCGGTCCTAGAGACGACCGGTCTGGCCTAGTGGGTAGTGGCCCTGCCTGTGAAGCCGATGGTCCTGGGTTCGAATCCCGGTAAGGCCATTTATTTGTGGGTGGCATTTTTTTATATACTTATACTTTTTAATCTGTCGGGTTATTCGAGCCCACGGTGTATATTTTTATGATTACCTACAACAAATATATTTTTTTAATCAATTTTATTAGTGTTTTAAGTTTTTGACTTATAATATTTACCTTATCATTTTAAAGTACCTAAGTACATACAATAAACTGCCTAGGGACTTACCTGTCAACTTATTATATTTTTGACAACCCTGATCACTTATGCCTGTTCGTACCTTAGTCGTCCCTATTCACCCCGGATCCAATATAAATCAAAATGGCCTGTTTTTTTTAAAGACATTAAAACGAAGTTATTAAGAAATATTTTATTATAAATAGATTCTCAAACTTAAGACAACATTTTATAAACCATAACATTTGTGGCCCTCGAGGAAAAAATCTTTTAAAAATCTCTCTCACAGTTCACAATTGTCCCTATTCACCCCGTTTGACGGTATTTTAGTAGTGATTCGTAAATCGAGAAAAGTGAGATATTATTGTTAATTTCCTTACAAAATCGTCGCATTCGATTCACAAATTTTCCAAACACATTTTTCCTTCGAATGCAATTTTTTGTAACCAATTAAGCAATGTCATTATTTTCTTGATTGGGAATCACACCACTTAACAAAATGCTATACCAAACTAAACTAGCCAACGAATTTAAAAAATACTTTGATTGTTTACATAATCTTATTACTTTCAATAATTTAATACTGAAGTCAAGTAATTTCGCTGTATGGAATATGTTTTAACAACGACCAACGTGCAACAACTTGCTTTTTAACCGACTTCAATTTCATAGAAGGAGGAGGTTCTGTATTCGGTTGTGGCTATTTTTTTTTTTTTTTTTTTAATCTTTATTGCACAAAAGAAAACCTTACAGTACAAAAGGCGGACTTAATGCCATAAGGCATTCTCTACCAGTCAACCTTAAGGCTAAGCAGAGAAATTGTGGGCGGTGCTACAAATACAACAGCAAAAATAAAATAAAAATAACATATAATCACATATATACAAATATAATATACATATATACTATATATAATATATATATTTATATTTTTACTATATATAATATATATATTTATTTTTTATGTATGTTCACCGATTATTCCGAGACCCGTGGTCCGATTTGAGTAATTCTTTTTTTTATTCGAAAGGCGCTACTTCCAAGTTGGTCCCATATTAATCTGGTTCTGATCTGATGATGGGATCCCTGAGAAATTGAGGGAACTCCTCAATTTTTAAAGGCACATGTATGGTGATTTGGGTGTTTTCATAAGCAACTTGAGCATTTTCTCTCGAAAACGACCAATTTGATGAAGTGGACCTGATGATGATGATTGTTTTGAAGATAGTGATGATGATTTTTTTTAATGTAGGATGTTCAGCGATTACTCTGAGACCTGTGGTCCGACTTGAACAATTATTTTTTTGTTTGAAAGGAACTACCTCCAAGGTGGTCCCACATTAATCTGGTGCTGTTCTGATGATGGGATCCATGAGGAATTGAGGGAACTCCTCAATTTTTAAAGGCAGATGTATGGTGATTTGGTCGTTTTTCTTAAGCAACGAGCATTTTTTCTCGAAAACCACCAGTTTGATGAAGAGCTGATGATGATGATTGTTTTGATGATAATGATTTCAGCGATTACTCCGGCACCTATGATCCGATTTGAGTTATTCTTTTTCTGTTTGAAAGAAGTTACCTCTCCAAGGTGTTTTCGTAATATTTTTGGTTTTGATCTGATGATGGAATCCGTGAGGAATTGAGGGAACTCCTCAATTTTTAAAGGCACGTGTATGGTAATTTCTGTGTTTTCTAAAGTAACTCAAGCATTTCCTCCCCAAACCACCAATTTGATGTAGTGCAACTGTAGCCTAACCACGAGTTTGACACTAAATATTCTTCGTAACTTACTTTGTACACTAATATGCCAGTACGAGCGAGATGCATAAACAGTAAGTTACGCACACGATAACGAATATATCAATGTCAAACTCGTGGTAAGGCTACTGATAACTTCCCTCGTATGTGTATTATGATTTTTGATGTAGGTAGTGTTGGAAACAACCAAAGAGACTGAGAGGTGAAGGTAGAGGGTATTAGTGTTTGGGGGGTTTGAGGTTGGGGGTTGAGGGGAGGTGAGTTGATGGGTCGGGGACTGAGGGGTTGGGAGTTAAGGGATTGGGGGTTAGGGTTAGGAGTTAAGGGGTCTGGGGTTAGGGGTCGGGGAATGGCGGTTGAAGGGTTGGTGGTTTAGGGTCGAGGGGTTCAGTGATCAGGGGTTGATGTGCTGTGAGGTTGAGTGATCGGGGGGTTTGAGGGATTGGGTCAGTAGCGGGGCGGAGAATGGATTTAGTGAAGGGAATGATTTCCCAGACGGACTCGAGGAAAATTCTGATTATTTAATAAAGTTTACGAATTTACAGTTAAACATGATTATGTTCTTCATTCATGCGTCACGCTCTTAACAATGTCTTAAAACTAAAAATGGAAAAATAAAAACTTTTATAAAAAAAAGATAAACCGACTTCAAAAAGGATGAAATAAAATATTATCCTTTTTAGGGTTCCGTGTTTAAGTATATGCGTTACCAACTGATATGTCTGAAGTCGGTGCCAAGCCAAGTACTCCAAGTAGTAACAATACCATTCAAAAATAATCAGCTTTATGTCTATAAATCCCATTACAACTGTACAAATATTATAAACGTAAAAGCAATTATGTCTGCCTCTTTGTTACCTTATCATGGCTAAACAACTGAACCGCTTTAGCTGAAATTTTGCATGAAGGTTCCTTGAATTGTTTTATATTTTGAAATGTAGTCCTCTGGATAAGCGACAGAAAATAACTCGGTCCCAATCCAATCCCACACTTGCGTGCTATGACTGTTCAAGAATTAGTTAGAAATGCTGTTTAAAAAAATACGACTACAAAACGTATTAGATTTACACTAACGTGCCGACAAGCATGGTACGAACTGCGCCAAGAAGGTTCAACCGTGTGTTCTGTTCTGAGGTGTACAGAAAGTTCGTTTATTGTCGTCGTGTAACGCTGCGTCTTACATAGGCGAACACTCGCGAACGCGAAGCTAAACGGCACAGCGCAGCCGGCCCAAGGCGTTCGCGTTCGCAACGAGATCGCCCACGTAGGACACTTCTATATAGGTATCAAAGGATTAATTAAGGCGCCGTGCCGCGCCGCTTCGCATTCGCGTGTTGTTCGCCTACGTAGTACGCTGCGTTAGGTAATCCAACGTACATACTTATATGGCCGCATCTTTATCGAATTGCACCAAAATCACTATAAATATATGGTTTAAAATTTGGCTTGGCACCGACTTCAAACATATCAGTTGGTAACGCATATACTTAAACACGGAACCCTAAAAAGGATAATATTTTATTTCATCCTTTTTGAAGTCGGTTTATCTTTTTTTTATAAAAGTTTTTGTTAAGGTGAAGTAATTTATCAACACGTGAATTACCTAAAGCTATTTAAAAATATTTAATTCACTGCGGTTTCACTCACTATTATTTTTAGTCGCTTTTGGCGACATGTGTCTCACGATAGTTTAATTTCGATTAAGCTATTTTACTGCTATTTAATACTATCCGTTTTATATGTGACGTATGTAGAATTATTGTCTGGCAAACACAACTTGTCATTCAGTAAGAACCAGGAAAATTATACTCATTCCTTTCTTTTGGGTGCTTCGGACAAATACAGTACGATTCTCTCTGTCTATGTTTGAAATGAGACAGCCTGTGCCAAACTATACATATATATTCATATAGTTATTCACCGTCACAGGCCTGTCATAAGGATTCCAAATTTGAGACCAACCGAACGAAAGTGTTCCTAACTAAAAACATACTATTATAAATAAATAACATAATATCATTCCCCCTTTTAGAATTTGTTTTCAGAACTTACCTAATTACTTTCTAGTAGGTAGTAGGTACTAAGGGTATGTCAGAAGCTAGGCCACGAACAGAGAGACGGACGGGCATTCATTGTTGAGTAAAAGGATCATAAATTAACCCAATACTACATAAATATTTAAAGAGCGCATACAATGTTGAGTATGAATATAAAAACGTTAGTTTTATATAATACATTAGCAGTAGTCGGGTTACATTTAGGTCAGCGAATTAATTAGAATGCATTAATCGGTAAGAATTGGTGAACGCGACACGTGTACCATTTCTTTTCCTTTTGTTTGTTATATTTATATTGCCAACCGAGAGCATTGTTCCCGGAATTTATGTAAATTAATAATATTTCTTCATAACGAACTTGTAATAAAATATATTTTAGTATTAGGTAATTTAGGCTATTTCTGTGGATATTGCAATACTTATAAAGCCATATAAATTATAAATAAAACAAACACAACAAGGATAATATCAAAATTTATTTGACGTTTAACATTAGTACGTACCTATAAAATCACCCATTATAAAAAAAAAATATAAAAATAACAATACATTTATCAATAGAATAACCATTAACAAAAACAATCATCAACATTATAAATTTCTAAACTGCCTGTGAAACGAACTTCATATTAAGGTGATTGTTTATTGTATACGAATCGCAATGATTGCGGTTTTCGAACGCTTCCAAGGCGGCGGGGTCTAAATATTTGTTAATGATAGTACTGCACTGCAAATTCTTTGGAGCTAGCGAGATACTACTTTGTATTTCATGAACAGAAATAGGTTGTTTTGAAAATCTTGCCATTGACTGCTGGTTAAAAGGATATCGCAGATTTGCTCGTAGAATAACAATTTTAGAACGCAACGTATGTGGTCTAACTCTATGATTTCTGGTCAACTCGATACGGTTGTACGCAGCTTTTAAATAGGTTCTTATGAATTGAGAAGTGTAAGGAGCTTGACCACGACACGTTTTAACACACAGTTCTACTTTACTCTGCCAATTTTTAGCCTCTTGTAATTGATCTGTAAGTTCTGGAATTCGATGACCTGTCATTAGAGAAGTCAAATGTTGCAAAACGGTATCCTGTAGTTTATGGTCTGACATTCCCTTTAAATTGATTTCCAGTGCAGTTTGAATGTCTTCGGGAGTTCCGCCAAGGCAGTAGACGGTGCCCGATAAACCTGCAAGAATATTTATGTTATGATTTGTCAGTTTTTCCTTTTTCCGACTCTCTGATCGTCTGTATCGCATCTCTACCCTCAATCTTAATTAAGTCAATCAATTATTTCATGCATCCAAACACAAAGTAATTAGAAGTTTTTTTCCTAGAAGTCCTTAATTTTTTTGCTTGTTTGACTAAGTAGTCATAACAAGTTTTAACTGACGTTTAGGATACGAATGTCTAAATAAACTTTACTTTACAGTTCCGGTCAAAAGCTTAAGTTCGCCCTTTATTTTCGGTACAAATGAGTAATTTTGTGCGATATTTTTTTGCATTTCAGATGTCGAAATTTGTTTCCAACTGATCCGTTATTGTTTCCGGAGATGTGTTTAATTAGTCAGACACAATTTACGTACATTTCTAAACAACTCATTCCCTAAAATCTTATAGGAACGTACAGTACGTTAATATGATAATATTGATAGTGTATGTGCAAGTTTTGTCAATTGAATTTTCCCCTTATCTGGTAGAATATTATTTGTCAGAAATACACTTCGCATAACACGTATCGCAGAAAACTTTTAGTTGAATGATAATTTCGCATAAATATAAATGTATACTTGCCATAATAGTCATTTCGCATAATATTAATTTGGCAGAATTTTCTATGTGGGTCAGGTTAGGGTTTTCTGCCAAATAATGTTATGCAAAAATAAATTCTGCAAAGTATTTTTGTGCGAAAAGCAGTATGCGAAAGGTAATTCTACCAAACGACATGTCTGCCAAGTAACATTATGCAATACAAAAATATATCAAAAAACTTTCTGCAACACAATAGGGAACCAGTGGAACCACATATTTATTCAGCTATGCTATGCAGAGACAGACTTCCGAGGCTTATATCATATCTCACAGAGCTTACTCACTTAGCTTAGCTTAGTTCAGTTGCTACGCCACAAACGGTCACAATTAATACAATGTTAATTGCGTAATGGTATTACTTACCATAGCTTTCTAATATAACTGCCATCTCCAAAGCTACCAATACTCCCATTTCATACCCTAATAAGTAGAAAGTTTCCTTGTTTTTCAATCTCTGCACCATTATCTAAAAATATAAAAGATTTTTAACGACCACACAAAATTACGCATTTACTGGAAATATTAGTAAATAACTAGAGGTAGACTTTTACTTACATTAACTAGTTTTTGTGCCAATTCTGGGACATTGGTGTACATGTCATCGATACTTGGATTAAGGACTGCCGCTGGCATTTTCAGTCTTTCGCACAATACATTAAACCTGTTATGGTAACCTTCGACACCTGGGATTATGTACAGGTGGGGATTGCTAGTATCGATGTCACCTGGGTTCTGGAGAAAAATAATTCTGAAGTAACAAATAATAAACCCAATACCTCCTAATTTCGTGCATATAAACCAGCGATGTTATTTTTTTAGGGTTCCGTACCCGTATTACTAAGATTTCGCTATCCGTCTGTCACCAGGCTGTATCTCATGAACCGTGATAGCTAGACAGTTGAAATTTTCACAGATGATGTATTTCTATTGCCGCTATAACAACAAATACTAAAAACAAAATAAAATAAATATTTAAGTGGGGCTCCCATACAACAAACGTCATTTTTTTTGCCGTTTTTTGCGTTATGGCACGGAACCCTTCGTGCGCGAGTCCGACTTGTACTTGGCCGGTTTTTTCTATTTATTTATTCATTTAAAGGGATAAGTTCGCCTTTGTACTTCTTACTAAATTGTAAGTATGTTATTATTTATGTATTTTTTGTACAATAAAGAGTTTACTACTACTACTACTATTTAATTAAATATAGCCCATTAATGTAAGCATAGCCTAACTACACAAAATGCTACATACATATTTATTTATCCTAAACAAAATTCATTTAGCCGTCACATGTCATAATGTCAGCAGCGTTGTAAATCTAACTCACCGTTCCTAGGCTCGGCAGAAGAGTGGTCATAAGCACAAAATCTGCTGATGTCACCAATTCGTCTGCTTCAATTGCGTTGAAATATGCTCCTAGTCCAAGGTCTTCTTTGCTGGTATCCGTAAAATGCTCTTGAAGCTTTTTTAACCTAGGAATAGTTATCACAAATAAGAGACAGTTACTATACGAGTCCGGTATTATTATAGTCTCATGAGGAATTTAGATCCTCTTTAATCCACTATGGTCTTCTGCAAATGACGACAAATAGCTCCCAAATAAATACAGAAAGAAAAGATACTTTACCTATTTTTTATTTTATTTAAAAGCTTATTTCCATTGTGACACTCGTGGTTTGTACGAGTATGTTATCAAAACAAATAGTACGTACTTTTTAATTGTCATTCCAGGAAGAGATTCCTTGGGTAAAACAATATTAAGTTTTTCTTCGAGTAAATGGCACAGCTCCTGTGCTCGTCCTTGATCAAGGCCTACTTGCTCTAAAGTTGAGCGCGGATCCGTTGTACTTGTAATCCGGATACCTAAAATCCAAAGCGGGGGACTTATTTTAAGAAGAAGTATAAGTATTACCAACTGCACTCCATGATATAGCATGTATGAGAATAAACTGTCAGGTTCTTATTGTATTGAGCTCGTCGTTTGTCGCTTGCATGCTTTTATAGATCAGTAGGTATAAAACTTAAAAGTGCCGTAGAAAGAATTTTTGAAAAATTTGTAAATCACTTGGTATTCATTGATTTAATTATTTAGTAGGTATAAGAAAACGTGAACTTTACATAAGTAAATTAGGCTATAAGAGATATAAACAGTCAGACATTACCTGGTAAAAGAGAAACTTCCTCAAATAAAGTGCGCTGTGGCCCAGTTTGTGCGTAACCAAAAACAACAGGATGTTTACTACATACGGCCTTTTCAATTATGTCAACGGCAACTTGCACTTTTAGCTTTTGATCAGCTGCAATTTTATGACTTGTGTGTCCAATTTCATCGAACTAAAAGCAGTATAAATGATTTGTTTAGTCAGTAATTATTGATAAGCATGACACTGTTCTGTTCGTCCAAACAAATATTTACCTCATCCATATTTTGTAACTGTAATGAGAGTGATGGCAGGCCATAAAATGCTCGGTCTTCACATATTTCTTGTGCAAAGTGATGCCTTTCACTTATTACTGTAAAAATTCTATAAAAAGAATACCATTAAGATAGATACTTAGTTAAAATAAAACCCGTCGATGTTTTTACTATTTTGTTTAATACTGACCTCATTAAAGGAAATAGTTCTCTTGACATCGTATCTAAAGATTTAATAATAGATTTCGTCGTTGTTGATTGATCACTGCTTGTTATGAAGAAAAAAGATTCAACTGCCCCAATTTCATTGCTGTCTTGCAAGAATTTAGTCATTTCCTCATTACTCCAAATATCATTAAATACGGTTTCTACATGTATACCTTGTTCGCGCCATCCACTGCAAAAATTGTTGAAATTGTGACTGATTTCTTATTTTCAGATGTGTAGCAAGCTGTTTATAGTGTTTTACTATATTGAATACTACTATAAATATAATCTGTACCCGCTAAACGAAACTTTTCACCAATTAGCGAAGGTTCCGGAAAAATCCTGATTATGTTAATAGTCGTAAAATTTATACAAGCTAAAAGCATCACGGATGATGGATAAGAATGTCATCATTGTCCACTAACGCTTACGTTGTTTTAAGATTGATGTAACCTGAGGGTCGCGGTAGGTACAAGCGGAGCTTTTGAGCTCCGCGACTAATTAGTCTGTCCGCCACATGCAAGCACAGCACATCTTCATCGCTTATTAGCAACTGCTGGTGGTCGTGTGAGCAAACAAGTCTGAAAGAGACGGTCGGCGTTAGTTGACTATTTTATAGTAATATTAAAACTACTTAATGACTTACGTTTTATAAATAATGGTTACTAAATCAAGTAGCACGTAGGTATAATAACAAAGAGAGTGTATAGAGAGTTACTGTCATAGTAAATTATGTAGTCACAGTAAATTTACTGCCATCTATCGACACAGCATTTAAACTAAAATTGATTTTTTATTATTATTTTCCATTTTTTTAGAAAGCCATATGACTGACCTGTTCTTTCACTGTGTTAAAATTGTTAAAGTTAAATTATTAAAACGGTGTCGCCAACGCCATCTAGACGAGTATAGGCCAAAGGTATGGCGCCATCTATTCGAGTATAGCTTTTTCTTGGTTTCCGAGGCAAGTTTTTTCCTTAGGCTTTACTTATCTTATCAGAAATCAGAAACATTTATTGTTCAAACTGTGTGTGTGTGTGTGTGTTATACGGAGTTACATACCTATATATCTTTGATAACAATACGATGATTTAATTCCCATGCCTACGCTTCCAATTATTTTTTCCCTTCCAAACCAGGTTTAATCTAGATCATCATATGCTTATTCTGTCATAGTGCTCCGTACATTATAAATTTCAAAGAAGTGTTAAAATGCACAGTAATACCTAGGTTGCGCTAGTGAAGTAACAGGAACATCCTCGTCAGCAATGCAAATCAGCACTCGGCCGCGATGATTGCTTGCCGCCACCAGTCTAAAGGCGCGTGATACTTCTTGGGGCGAATACGTAACGCGAGATAGCGGGCGGACGTATCCTTCCGATATGCCCTTGGCCACCAATAAATGCAGTTTCTTAAAAAAAAGGTTATACCTTAAAATCAAACTCATTCGAGATGACCAGGCCCCTATTTTACCACGGCTACAATTGTCAGTGACATATGTCGAGCGACATTTGTCATGCAACAGGTGACTTTTACAATTTTATAATTATATATTTCTACTATGTCATATGTTGTGACAATTGTCGCTCCTGTCACCGATGTGAAATTGGGGCCAGGTTGCAGTTAAATTGATGTAAGGCTTGGAAAGATATGTTGTACCTTCAACTGTCCCATATTACGGCTTTCAAAGATTTCCATAACATCTATCGGCACGTATGACCTTGCTTTGGTCATATTAAACATCCCATAAGTGAAGTTATCTCGTGTGTGTATTTGAACAGTATCAAGAGTTGTCCCGAAAGAACTGCAGCAACTTAGAGATGCCTGTCGGATAATAAATTAAATTAATAAATATAAATAAAGTATGTTTGTAGATGCACATTCTATTTTGAAGGTTACATACATTTTTGAGTTGTCCTTTTAAATTGTTAATGACAATATGACAACCTCTTCCACCAGTTGCATTTAAAATCATATCAGAGAAAGAACCATCTCGAGAATTCCCGATATGACTTGCTGAAAATCATTAACAGATGAAAATCCTCAAGTAGTCAATCCGCAATCCAAAAGTAAACAAAAAATGGCATAACTGGACATATATAAAAATACCTTTGAGCTCTGGGAACAGCTGTTTCAAAAACTTTTTTTTGCTAATATCACTTACGGTCGTGAAGACCTCACAACGTTTGGCTAGAGCTATGGAGATAGCTGCCTGTCCGAGTGCGCCTGCACCGCCGTGTATCAACACCCGCATTCCTTCGCGTATTTCCGTTTTCATAGTCTAATTCATACAAAAAAATACGTTGTTAGAATGCACATGTTTCTCAATATACAATAGTAACGTTGTCCATGATCTGACATACATACATATACATCATCATCTTCCTCGCGTTATCCCGGCATGTTGCGATGGAGCCTGGGGTCCGCTTGACAACTAATCCTAAGAATTGACGTAGGCACTAGTTTTACGAAAGCGACTGCCATCTGACCTTCCAACCCAGAGGGGGAACTAGGCCTTGTTAGGATTAGTCCGGTTTCCTCACGATGTTTTCCTTCACCGAAAAGCGGCTGGTAAATATTAAATGATATTTCGTACAAAAGTTCCGAAAAACTCATTGGTACGAGCCGGGGTTTGAACCCGCGACCTCCGGATTGAAAGTCGAACGCTCTTACCGCTAGGCCACCAGCGCTTCTAGACAAGATAGATAAGAATACTCACAAGGCAATAAAAAGCTTGCAGATAAGGCAAGGGAACTGTAGCTGCGTCTTCTAAACCCCAATGATCGGGTACCGGCCATAATAATTCCAGCTGAGCGGTCACTTGATTGCGTATAGATCCATCCCGCGCTATTCCAAAAACACGTTCTCCCCTAAAATGTTAATGAAACGACATATTGATTTGTTATGAACATTCATAAAGTTTATTTCTAGTATTAAAAAACTAAAATACCTGTTTGTTATTCCACTGAAGTCAAGTCCATATCCATCATTTTCATTACTAAGAGGAATTTCTGCTCGAGCCCTTTTGACATCATAAGTATTGACTGCTGCATAATACACCTAGATGTAGAAAGTATTTTTTTTTAAATATGTTTTTTAAACAAATCATCATATGTATCAGCTTTTTGTATCTACGTATATTGTATACCTTGACTGAAACTCCCCCGCTAACTTCAGGAACATCCACCCAATTTAGAGAATCTAGTCTGCCGATTTTTGTACTCCCTAATGCTACTGTTTGCTTTGAAGTAACATTTGCTGGCAAAGGAATGTAGTATTCTCCGCCCCACTGGCCCTTTTAAAAATTAAAAACGTTATTTTGTTAATTGTATCTATAGATAAGTTTGTAATTTGATTTGGTATTTTTAATCATATTTAACTTACGTGGTTTAAAATATTGTAGGTCAAGTCAAAGATTGGCAAATTATCTAGCTCTGGATCGGATACTACCGTATCTTTATGGTTAACAATCGCAACATTGATATTGCGGTTGCAAAGTTTCTTCTGTTGTTTAATTATTTCTTTCATGCCTAATGGTGGAGGATTAGACGCGAGAATAAAGAGTTTATTTTGAGGTGGTAATTGTGAGCATGTAGCCTGTAAGAAGTCAATTTCCGAAGAATTGCGGACGGTCATAGCTGCACTGGAAGTGTTCTCTGATGGTCTCCAAAGAGCTAATTCTATTTTCTTTTGTCCTTGGCCTCTCACACACACTGGTCTGTAGACGGTAGCTGGATATAGATACTCAGTCTCAACCCCAATGCTCACAATGAAGGTGTTTGCTGGTAGGCAGTGAAACAGGACTTCAAATATCTTAAAATAATAAAAATAAATCGTTATTTATTTATTTATAAATGGTTTCTATTTTAAACTTAAGGTACATGTTTGACATTTAAAGTGGGTACGCATTATTAAACTAGGTTTTATAAAGGGGTTCCCCTCATCTGGCATAATATTGTTTGTCAGAAATACACTTCGCATAACACGTATCGCAACTATCGCAGAAAACTTTTAGTCGAATGATACTTTCGCATAAATATATACTTGTCATAATAGTCATTTTGCATAATATTCATTTGGCAGAATTTTCAGTGAGTTAGCTTAGGGTTTGCTGCCAAATAATATTATGCGAAAACAAATTCTGCAAAGTAATATTGTGCGAAAAACAGTATGCCAAAAGTATTTCTGCAAACGATATTTCTACCAAGAAACAATACTTTCTGCAACACAATAGGGAACCATTATAAAGCTTTAGTTCAACTTCGCTGATCAAGTTCCAAGTGAAATTGATTTGATATTTCATGTTAAAACATTATTTATTTTTACAAAAGTAATGTTTTACTTACTTGTCTATCCGAAAGAAGATCGTTTAGTATTAGAACATCGGGTTTTTGACTAATTTTTTTTGCTGATAATATTTCAGTTTTCTGCACTCGCGTCAATTCATGTTTTATTTCCGGAGGACCGATTAGTAAATCTTGAATAGAATCAATTATTGATGGTTTGTTCCAAACTATATCCAATATGTTTATAGTCTTATCATACAAATTTTCCTTGATAATTTGCATAAAAATGTATAATGTTGTAAAGATCTGGAAAACCATAATAAGTAAGTAAATATATACCTACAAGTAAAGTCACATTCAAAACAAATCGATCGTTGAAAATGTAAAACGTACATCGGCATCTTCTTGCAGAAAGAATGGAAAGAATTGTAATGCTTTAAGGTCAGCAGCCTGCCGCATGATGTATGGTTTATCCATGTACGTAATTTTTTCCATTTTGATGCCGTCACACCTGCAATTTTACGTATTTGGTTTTATGTAAATAGTTGCTAAAAACAATTAGCAGTTTCCTTTATATAGAAATTTTCTTACCGCGTTACTTCTTGCAACTCATAGATTTTCACATCGATGCAATTTGGTTTATCAAAAGCTTGAGATTTTTGAAGAGATTTTATGTCTGGGCTTATGTTTAAAGTTTTTATACGTGTTGGTTGAGAAATGGCAGAATGTGACCGTCTGAGTGCATTTAATTGGAAAAGGCCATCAATAAGAGTTACCCAGTTATTGTCCCAAATCAGTTCGGCGTTTTCAAATGATAAGTCGGCTTTAACTATGCTTCGGAATTCCCCTCTGAAATAAAACAGGATTCCTTAATATAGTCTTTATGAAAACGCGCAAAAATATCTCTTATTTAATGTACTTACTTGTAGTCATATCCTTTTTCGTGAAGTAACTTATAAACGTCATGTGATGTTAATGTCAAAGAATCTTTTTCAGTTAATTCTAAATTAATGACTGTATGGGCAAGAGCAACGATATACCCTTCTGCAATCAAACCGTAGTCATAAAAGACCTGAAAATATAATACTTTGTGTCAAGACCTGCCAGATAACAAAAACCAATGGCACTGATTGGTTTTACAACCGATAGACTTACGTACCTCAAAGCGCCCAGTACCTTTCTGCAAAGTCACAGTTAAATGCAGAGCTTCTACATCTGTTAAACACGGTTGTACATGTAAATGTATGTTGCTCAGTTTCACTGGAAGGGAACGTCGTGGCTTGGACAAGGACATTGATAAAGTGTCCCAAACTAACACCAGAGCTGCAGCAAACGGGAATGATCTAGTTCCTAGAAAAGTTTAAGTATAAATATTTCCCGTTTTTAGCAAGGTTCTACAACCACTTTTCTGCTCTGTCTTCTTAAACTTATTTTATTATCCCTCTACATTTAAGCCTATTATTGATTAATGGGTACATACCCTCAATGACATGTCCGGCCAGATAGGTATATTCATCATCGTAAGTCGTGATTATAGGTTTATATACTGATGAATATGCACGATCCACAGGAACAAAAAGACACAATTTCCTTAAAAAATAAAAAATAAGTACCACTATGGAATTAATAACTTGTTTATTTAATTATGCCTGCTTAGTTATATATAAGCTTTTTATTTATTGGCCGTTCTTATGTCTAGAAATTAATAACCGTGCAAAATTTTAAAACCAAATATAAGGTATTTGAAATATTTATAATACCTTAATTCGCCTATTTAATAAAACGTAATGTGTTTATTTACCAATGATCAGCATATACCCATTCTATCAAATGAGATAGAGAGGGAGTTTCTGTCGACACCGGAAATTCTACTTGAGGGTATAAAGCCGCAATGTTGGCGTTATAACCATTCATATACAAACTGAAAATAATAAGCATTATGATCATACGAATATTAAGTCACAGAATCTTTAGGAGTTCTATATTAACAATGTTTAATAAAGAAGCATACTTTCCGATAGCTTCAAGAAGAAACAAAATGTTATTAGAGTGTCTTCGTTGCGTCAGAGGTATATGTTTACAGCTGACCGGTAAAGATCTCTTGAGGATCGCTTGTAAAAGTCCATGAGGAGCAATTTCCACCACCACGGCATTGTTTGGTATTAAGCGAGCAGTCTCTTCAAACAACACTGGACTCTGCAAAATATTTAATTATTGTGTTAGCATAATTGTTTACATACAAATATTAGAAGTATGACGGCAAAATTAACTCTTAGAAATTAAATTTCTCTATTCGCACCAGTAAGTTGTTCGTGTGATATTCTGCTGAAGAATACTTGGCAACATCTTCATGCCATCTGTTTTGTGGTACCGATGTGGAAACCCAACGTTCACTTCGGAGTTTGGGGGTTTTTATGGTCTCATTCAGGTAATTCAAAAGCCCAGGACCTGAAATTACGAGCATACTTATTAATTTATTGCATGCAAAGCATTTTAAGAATACATTGTACTGTGAATGATACGAGTAGGTACCTGCTTTAGCAATATATCGTGAATGGTACGCGATGTTAGAACATGGAACTTCCTTCGCGAAGATTCCTTTGGCTGTCAATTGAGCAACGAATTCGCGCATTACAATGGCGGGTCCTGAGATGGTACTGGACTCGGGTCCATTGTGGCACGCCACTTCGATCTCGGGCGGTAACATAGTTAAAATCTAAAAGACAACAAGTGTTTATAATAATCATAGGGAAATAATACACATAAATATCGTTTAATAAGTAAAGTAAAGATGTTACTAGTACAGATCCAGGGAAATTCAGTACAAAATCAGTTTCTACTCAGTCAACTTAGGAGTGGTCTGATTAGCAGTAAGTGTGGCCGCTTATTTACTTAGTAAGATATATAGACGTCTTGGAATTCACGAATGAATTTCACTAGTAGCTAATAGTTAATACTTATCGTTAGTGATTAGAATCCGTTCAGTTCACCTTTTCGTAACCAAGACCAACAGCAGCCATAGAGCCCACAATAAAAGACGTTTCCTGAGACACACGTCCTCTACAATACGCGGCTAAAATCATCTCTTCAGCTGTTAGACAACCGTCGGCGTATGCACACCCTAGTTCTCCGACACTGTGCCCTAGAAATACATAATTACGAGTATAAAAATTCGTTCTTTAATTTTGCGTTTACTAGTAATAAAGCCACAGCATAGTTAGTTACCTATAATTTTATCAGGAACCAGACCAATCAAAGTCAAAACATCAGTAAGGCCTATTTGAACGGCAGCAATTCCAACGAAGGAATGCAGGATGTTATCATAGATATCTTCTTCTGGAGACGTCAGTATACGAATGATATCCACGCCTTTAGGTTCGAGAACTTTCCGGCAGCTGAAAAGAATATAGACAACAAACTTATAAACGTTATTTTAATTTATAGGAAATGCTTAGATAACGGGAGAGGTGATGTATAATGATGATAATAACAATAACTGTGAGTTGCTGACCGTTCGATAGCAGCTGCGAAGACCGGTATGCGCATAAGCTGCGCGCCCATGCCGACCCACTGAGAGCCCATACCGCTGTACACGAACCACAGTGGCCGCTGCGCGTCGTCATAGTAGTCTGCTTTTTCACGGAGCGCTATGGTCTCGTTTTCTGCATTTGTTGCTGTAATTAAGTAGGTACTAATCGTTATTACCCGGCTGGCCAATACTACCTTTTTAACTTATTGCGTGGGCAATACTAGAAGTTTCTATAATGAGCTACTTAAAGACCACGCAGTGAAAGAAAACGTTTAGTTATTGTTTGAAAATATGTTTAAGGTGGTTCGATTTTCATACAAAATTCAATCTGCTTTAATTAAGGCACTACACACTATTACTACACAAATATTTGCTCATTTATCTACTTTCGAATATTCGTTTGCGCTAAATTAATAGAAAAACTTTGTTTCATACAGAAATCATACATAAATCAACGTAATTTTTTCATCAATTTTACGTATGTGTGTGTCACAAATGTCGTGTACAAATACGTTGCGTGCGGCGTTGCCACTCTATGACGTTGGCGACGTTGCCTGGCCGACCTGGCAGGATTTGCAGTGCCGTCATGTTTAGTCATTGTTTAGTGCATTTTTATTTGACAGTGTTGACACTGACACATAGGGTCATGTTCATTGTGACATCGATTTGTTTGTATAAATTGAAAATGATAGCATCGCAAAGAGTATAATAATATATGTAGCAACGTCTAAATCAAGTTACAAAAATCATCGGTGTTCTGGTCCGCGAAAATCCAGAAAAATTCAGACTCAATTGAAGCGGAATTCATGATGGTGAAGTTTCGTAAGGTAGGTACAGTTTCATTCCTTCATTGTACATTGTAATTTTCTCGTGCCGATCTTTTCAGAAAATAATTCTCACTTCTTCCGTAATGGTAGATATAAGCAGTGAACAATACCTATATAATGTAATTATTACTGTTTTGGTTGCCGAATAGTCAATGTGTCACTAACTCTAGGTTTTTTTTAGGTATTGTGCAAAATGAAGAGGCATTCTTGAAAATAAAATGTTTTCCTTCATTAGCCAGAAAAAATCAGGACATCCTCACTGCAATAAAGTAAAATAAAACATTTCCTGGGGATGAAAATTATGGAATTTTGTCTATGAATGAAAAACACAATTATTACTAGGTAAGTAAATGATAACTTTATTAGAATCCATATTGTTGCTTCATCTTTCTTCCATTAACACACACACACACACATTTCTCACATTAGAGATTTTGTGCTATCATGATATTATTTTTCTTTCAAGTACAGGGACAACTACGGATAACAAATATGAAAAAATGTTATTTCATTTGTTGTGTGAATCCATCTACACCAACAAGACATCCACTGCTGGACATAGGCCTCCCCAGGGATCTCCACAACGACTGGTCTTGCAAGACCGGCCAAAATATCGAGAAATAAATAATATAAATAAACATGATAAATATCCCGTTTTCTATAATAGTTATAATTAGAAGGCCATGCAATGTTGTTACTCACTGTACCTACTTGAATAAAAAAAAAATATATAAAAAAAGTTTTAATTTTATTTTACAATCACTACTTTATTATTAGTACATTACGATACAAGTGCGAAAAGTAGTAAATTGGCAACGAGTGGCGATAAATTGAAACACGACCGAAGGAAGTGTTTTAATCGACACGAGTTGCGAATTACCTTTTCGCACGTGTATTGTACAACGTTTTACAGTACATAATTATGGCCCTTTACATTTTCGACATATGCACGTATTGTACTAATTACCGCACTAGGGCGGTAACGTATATGTAGCACCATATGTACTAAAAAGTATTTTACAGTACATATGGTGCAACTTTCTCGCCCTAGTGCGTAAAGAGCACTTTTCATGCATATGTCGAAAGTTTAAAGGGCCATATGTACTGTAAAACGTTGTACGATACACGTGCGAATAGGTAATTCGCAACTCGTGTCGATTTAAAACACTCTCTGCGGTCGTGTTTTAATCTGTCGCCACTCGTTTCGAATTTTCTCTTTTCCGCACTTGTATCGTAAATAACTATTTCAAACTGCAAGGGTACGATGATAGATCTCAATTCAATATAATTTTGCAACATTTGGCATTATTAGGTTATAAATTGTATGGAGATGAAATCTATCATCGTACCCTTCCAGTTTGAAAAATACTATAGAGGCTGGGCAGTAAGGGATTGCTTTACTTGTAGAACTATATTTAGCGCTTTAAAAAAAAACTGATACCTGATACTTACAAACCTGGACTTCCTTGGGCTAGTGCTACTAAGAATCGTCAGTATTCTCCACCCTTTCTGAGTTGGAAGAACCCAAAGAGGTGAGATTTGTGAAAGTCAGGTTTTCAATATATGTGGCGTTTTCAACCAAACTATTTCCATAAAGCTTCAAAATGAAATCAACCTAATCGACAACCGACAATGTGGTACCTTTTAGTTCAAAACGTCACATATTTTTATAAAATGTTATAAACTAATTTATTAATAATAATGAATATCTGGGAGAAAAAGAAAACATAAGTAAAAACTCAAAAATGCTCGTTTTCCCAGAGATAAGACCTAGCTAGATCGAACCCCTTACAGCAAATTTCATCGAAATCGTTAGAGCCGTTTCCGATATCACTGAAATATATTTCGGTTATATCGGAATCGGACAAGAATAAAAGGTATAAGAAACATAAGATAACACAAAAAGGACAAAAAAAAGTACCCCTGACGTACCAGTCTCGAACCCGAATCCTTTCGGACGTATTTCCACGAACATACCGCAACGCCATTGCAGCATACTTACACTGCATGAAATTGTCTACTACAAGCAATCACGGAAACACTGTTTGCATGTGTGAGTAATAGTAGGAAATAGCATGACAGAAACACTCTGTCGACTTTAAAAGTGTTTTTTACACTAATGAAGTATTCAATGTTTATTATAATAGTTCAATATTTATGTAAAGAGTGCGCTAAACATACTTTTAAGTATACAGATACCAACACTATTCCACAAAAAAATAAAACCTGGAAATTTGCGAAAGTGACGCCATCTAGCGGGGTTTAAGCTTTGGGTAACCTAGTCGAACCACCTTAAAAAGGTCTTTTTTTGAGGTACAATAAAATTAGGTTCGTTGTGATGTGTATTTGAAAAATGCTGGCAGTTTGAAAATTGTACGTCGAGCGTTATTATAATTAAAACCCGAGAAATTTTACGCGTTAGAATTTAATACCACTTTCAATGTACCCTCAGTCGATAGCAAAGTTAGGTATACCACGCTTCGAGTATAATCTTATAATGAAGCCCATGTTTTATAAATGGACGTAATTTAGGGTAAAGGAGAAAATAAAATACTTACAAAATATTCCGAATCCTCGTGCCAAGTGTCCATTGATACGGTATTTGTGAATATTATGAAACAGAGCAATTTCCTCAGCATCAATTTTATGTGATTTGAAATTATCAATTAACTTTTGTACGGCGGATTCTATGCGGCCCGACATAGCAACCAAGTATGGTATCTCCGATTGATAACGCGAAAAATCCTGGAATAGTAAAATACAAAAGGAAGGTGTGACGACACATGTTGAATATTATATCTAAATCTAGTTAAATAGATAGAACATGAAAAATTTATAACAAAAAAAAAATTACAAAAATAATATAATGATAAAAAATTACTAGACCTCAATATTTAAGTTTTTTTTAAACTTCCAAATAGGAAAAGAATAACGGTATCATCGGTACTGTATGAAAATCCCATTAGGTACAGTCCTCTCGAGCTACTGCGCCCGAAACGGGCTACTTCGATGGAACATAACGCCTATAAGTCCGCCTTTGTACATTGTATATATTTATGTTCTTTTATTGTGTTTGTAATCTGTCTTATGTACAATAAAGTGTTTACATACATACATACATACATAACGACAATATTTCATTGCATGTTTAAGAAAATAATTGTTACTAAACTTTAGTTGAATTAAATATTGGTACTTACCTTGGGTCTGTAATGTCCTGCAAGTAGAACATGTCCATTGATCCCTGTGACCGACAGACCGTTGACGGCGGCGTAGGACCGGCGGAACCGCTGATGTTCAGCCGGTATGCGTATGCGACCGTCTTTAATCGCCTCTATGTCTTGTCGCGGAGACTCGCAATGCAGGTTTGCGGCTAACTCGCCTCTTTGATATGCCAGTAATACCTGCAAATAAAACTTGTATGGCGAACCACTGTCTAAAAACCAGCGTTGTACTAGTAATCATACAGGGTCATGATGATATAGGTTTTGGGTGCGGGAATGTTTTACACTAGCCAAAAAATTGGTAAAAACTGTAAAAACACCTACCTATTTTTAATTCATAGTTTGGTAATTATTTTACAATAAACAAAGTTAATACACGAAATCATTCATATTCATATACATATATTTATTGATAAAGCTAATTACACGTCCAGAGTACATAAAATAAAATTACAAAAGTAAACATCGTTTAAACTTAAAACCATAGCATACATATACGAGGGAGGAATGATAAGTAACTAGCCTAATAAGAAAAAAACTTAAGTTAGCGTGATAAAATCGATTTTATTTTTCGACATAGTATCCGTGTATTTCTAAGCATTTATTCCATCTTCGTCTAAAGCATTAATGCCCACCATAAAATCAAAATACTCTTCTACGGTGGCTATGACGTCATCATTTGTGGAAAATTTCTGTCCACCTAAAAAAGTTTTCAATTTAGGGAACAGGTGGAAGTCTGATGGTGCCAGATCAGGCGAATAAGGAGGGTGGGGCAGCAAATCGTAGTTCAATTTGATGATTTTTGCCATAGCTTTAACACAGGTGTGAACCCTAGCGTTGTCTTGATGGAAGATGTTTTTTTTTGGCTAAATCTGGTCGCTTTTTCCGAATACATTAATGAAGCTTATCTACAAGATTAGCGTAGTATTCTCCATTTATAGTCTGGCCTTTTGGGAGGTAATCTATCATTATAATTCCTTTTGCATCCCAAAATACGGAAGCCATCACCTTTCCTACTACTAAATCTGGATGTCCGGCTCCAAAAAAAGCCATGGTAGTATAGTCGGCGTTACTACCATGGCTTTTTTTGGAGCCGGACATCCAGATTTAGTCCACTGTTTTGATTTTGGTGTGTAGTGGTGAAACCATGTTTCATCTGTTGTTACGCAGCAACGCAAAAAATCAGCTTTATTTTTCTGAAAACGTTCCAAACATTCCTTTGAATTTTGCACCCGAATCCTCTTTGGTCATGCGTAAGCAATCGCGGCACCCAACGAGCCGATAACTTTCATTTTTAATTCTTCACTAAGGATATGATGTACCCGTTCTTTTGAGATGCCTATAGTGTCAGATATTTCAGATAGCTTCAATCGCCGATCTGCCAACCATATCATGTACTTTGGTCACAATTTCCGGAGTAGTGACGCTTTTTGGACGTCCGGGTCGGGCTTCATCTTGGACGCTTGTACGGCCACGTTTAAATTCAGCCACCCAGTTTTTTATTGCGGCGTAGGAAAGAACACAATCACCTAACACATTCTTCAATTCCTCATGGATATCAATACTCTTCATACCTTTCATGTAGAGGAACTTTATTACCGCTCTTTGTTCGATTTTCTCCATTTTGCAAAGAATTGACACAGCCAATTTTTAAATGATAGCAAATTTATAAAATATTCACGCCACCAAATTCAAATTAAAAACACAGTGCCAGAGACACAAATTTAAAAATAGAGCAGTTTTTTTATTGAAACTTTTTAAATAGCAAGGCTAATTACTTATCATCCCGCCCTCGTAGCTTAAAGCGAAAAACGGAAATACAATAATATGTCATGTCAGTCGTAATCATAACTTACAACAATTGTAAACTTGGTCACATAATACGCCCGATGTATGCTGATAATTTATTATTATGCTACGAACAAATTAAAATGATAGGATGGATGATGATGATTAAACCATTACTGCAAACTATGTTACCATAGTTTGCAGTAATCATCATTGGCCACAGCATCTTGACAGATGATTGTTGCAGCGACAGTTTATTAAGAAGAAGAGGTCTGTGCGCCATTGGAGATCGGAGGTGCGGCACATCTTTTCCTGTGGCTGTAAAGTCCAATCGCAGAACGACACTTTCTGCCACAAAGATCGCAGGTGAAACGCGAGTCTGTTGGTGGTTCCTGTGAAGCCTGAAGTCTTTTCTGCTTTAAATCATCGAGCCAGACTTCGCCATGCTTCGCTACGCCATCACGTAGAAGGTTACGCCACCCCGCTCTTTCAGGGACTTCCGTTATAAAGGGAGATTTATAATTGGATGTAGATTTTTATAAGCCATACCGTGAGTATCACAGAAATGAGATTGTGGTCTTACTTTTAATATAGCTGATGATCCAGACGCGGCTTCTGTATAACCAATATTGGACATGACACTGCCCAACAGCAAGGGGTTTGAGCGATCCTTACAAAATACTTCTTCTATTGCCTGTAACTCCGATTTGTCAGCCTCCGGTACGGCTGAAGTTACAAAAAAAGATTCATGGTCAAAAAGGATATAGGATGTAAAGGTTAACAAAGGTAGCTGATGAATTGTTTCGATAGCTGCATGGAATCACCGACCCTACGGAAGACTAGGGCTGGTTGCTAAGCTAGCATTATGCTCAGTTGGATCAATTTCGTGATGCACACTTAAATTTTTTTCCTCTCCCTTTTCTTGTCTGTACATGTTTGTGAATGTTATGAATAAATGTTTCTTATTTATTTTAAAGCTGTAAAAAGTTTACCTGCGCCGAATCCTTCCACATATTCTACTAAAGATGGTGGAATCCCAGCTTCGGTGTAAAAGTCTCGAAGAAACTTTGCAAGGCATTTGGGATCTCTTTCGAAGCCGAATTTGTTCATATATTCCTTGTTCTCCACTACACCATACTGAGTTTTTGCATAACAAAGCGAAGCGTAAACTCTAAAATGACAAATATATAAGTAGAATAAGTAGGTAGGGTTGTAAGGGACCTTATGGAAATACTTTCAACGAAAATTGTTTGTATATCCCGTCTATCTCGCTTATTTCTTTTATTCGTTTGGAACAGGCATAGATATTTAGAAACAAGTTTTGTATTGCAAAAAATATATCCACTAACCTTTTGCTGTCTTTATACTTTTGTAAAATGAAAACATTTATAGCTTCAGAGCACGACTGTCCATCCGCATTGTCGCCATAACACTTCATTTTCCCGTCTTCGTTGTAGGGTATTAATCTGTAACGCATTTACAGTATTACCTACTTTTATTATTTAATTTGTAATAATAATTTCTCGTAACCTTCTAAAATAATCAGAACTTCCAAAATCAGTACATTAAACTATTGGTAAACGTTCCACGTTGCCCCTGGAGTTTTTTTTAAATACCTCGTCGGTGGCAAACAAGCATACGGTCCGCCTGATGGTAAGCAGTCATCGTAGCCTATGGACGCTTGCAACACCAGAGATATACAAATTCCACTCGTTTTACTCGACAGCGCGACGGAAAGGGCAACATTCGTTAATTTAATTATATTTTTTTATAACTTTGGAATAGTCTTCAAAAAATGTCAATATTCTTTTATGATGAAACACCGTGGGACTATGTGTGATTGAAAATAATTAATTATTTATTATTATGTTAATAATGATGAAATTGATAATTCAATGAATACGGTAATCCGTATTTTTTGACATTTAGATTTTTATACTAGAAAGTTTCTAGACTAGTCTTTTTTATACAATTTTGGTGTTTGACGATCCTATTGACATATCTATAATAATTCAATGTTTTTAAGAACAATAATAACTGCATCAATACATTGCTCTGATATTTAGATTAAGGTAATATTTGTAAAACTTGACAATTTAAAAGTGCTTGATACTAGGCCTGTTTGAATAAAGAATATTTTGACTTTGACTGACTTTTGACTTAAAACCTTTTATTTATATATATTTAATCAAAATGATTCAACAAACCTTTGATAATGGATTATACTATGAGGATGCAGAAGTACTTTGCTGGCCCCAACGACTGCCGCATCACATACGCCCGTTGTTATGTCATTGTATGCCTTTTCAAACACCGACAGTGAACTGCAGCAAGATGCGTCCATTACCATTGATGGCCCTTTCCCATTCAGCCAGTATGATACACGGTTGGCTAACATTGCACGGTTGCATCTGTTAAAGAACATCAGTAATTATTTTTTTGAATGATTAGAAGATCGCATCTCTACAATAAGATCAATATCTATTTATTTATTTATTTAATATATGTATATTAGAGTAAGAATAAAAATGCGGAAGTCCATCTATTCGATGACTCTACGATGCTAGAGAGACTTACTTACACAGGATTACCTATACTTTCCTAATATTTAATCATTTGTTACATACAAAATAAAATAGAATTTGAACATACCTATAAATTTTATATGTACAAGTATATAATAAATATAAGATTCCTTAACTCACAAAATCTTTTTAATTTTAGATTAGTAGTTGTTAAATATTTATATAATGTGATTTTTTATAGAAATAAAGTTTTTGTAAACCAGAGATTTTGCAAAACGTGCATGCTCTAATGAAATGTATAAATTAAGTATTAAGAAACAAAACAAAAATTAAGTATAATCGGGATTCTTGATGTCAAACTGTAGAACCAAAATTTACTCACCCTAAAATTCCTAAGCCAATTTCAGTGTATGCGCAGCCTTTCTCTGATTCGGTAGCGCCGACGCCGATATACACTCCCACCCGTTGTGAGCTCAATTCTGCTGGACTAATTCCTGGAGTAAATAAAATGAAAATTATTTATTATATGGGAACTAAGGCGAAGAGCACACGTAGCGGCACACCGCTTCGCTTAAGTTATTGAACCGCTTTTAGGCTCATAATCCTAGTTATTAAACACGCGTGCCGGAACTTTCTTAAATTTGTCGAGTAGATTTTACAACACAGACTGGCGGGCGCCGGCGCCCCGCCGACCGCCTGCCGAGGCCCAGCCGGCCCGCCAGCGGCAGGGTGGAGGCGCAGCAGCCAGTATGACAGATTTTAGACTTTTGCTAACAGTTTTAACAATTAAAATTTGATTAATATGAGTTTCCGTATTTTCCTCGCAAGTGTGTTGAAAAAACGTCGTATGAAACGCGTGTGCATTGGTCATTACACACATCGCCTCGTATGTAATGACCAACGTAGCACATGCACTAGTATCACAATGTACTATTTAATCTCTTTTCATCCTGATCGTTCAAACATTACACAATGAAATAAAATAAACGTCTCTCCCAATAATCATCATGCACAAAGAAAATGGTTTCAATGTTACGTGAAGAATTCTATTTTTCCGCGCGGACAGCGCAAAAGTCTACTCACCAGCATCAAAAATGGCCTGGTAGGTATTCTCAAGCACTTTCCTCGCCATGGCGTCCAGCGTGTTGCCCATGCGGTAGTGCACCATAAAGAACTGTGCGTCGAACCGGTCCAGGCCCGGGATCCGACCGTAGTATTCGTGCAACTCGGGATGCTCGAAATGCCATCGAGGATCGTACTTTTGCACTAGGTTCTCCTATATCATCAAAATTAAAATTACACTGATAGTACAGAAACAGTCACAATTAGTTAGCTAAAAAAATTACTTAGAGACGGTGTTTTACGGTTAAGGAATTTGATTTCTATACCACTTCGTAGAGACAATAATATATGAGATCCTTAGCGGCCTCGGATTGTTAATGTAAGAAGGTATGAAATGACACATAAATAAAATTCGTTGACTGTACATCGAGCAACGGAGCGTTTCATAAATTGATTATTGATGGACAGCAAGAAAAACGAGTAAATTTGACGAATGAATCATTGGACATTGAATTTACAACAAGAAAATTACCAGAGTTCGTATCCCGTCATCTCGTCGTGGGCAATTTGAGAAGTATTAAGTACATGGAAGAATTTTTTAAAAGGCAATATTTACATTTAAATCAAAAAATCTAGAGCCCGTAATAATTGATTGTGGCAAGTTAAGTCTACTGCGTGATAAAGGAACTGCGCCGTCAGTTCGTATTCTTAAGTGTTCAAACGAAGAAATACGTTTCAGGAATTTGGTATGGCACGTCACGTCAGTTTAAATACCTGCTACTATTTTTTAGTTGTGTTTAAGTTAAGCTCGATACCCTGGAGCCAACAAAAGATGGAACAATTATTTTACCTTATTATACAGCTTCTCTGCAAATTCCTGGACGTTGAGACAGCCGGGCAGGAGGCCCGACATGCCGGTGATAACAACGGCGTCTGGTGCCGGCGGAGCGTCGCCCGGGACGGGCGCTGCGACCAGCTCGATCGTGGGTTCTTGCGGTACAGGCGCCATTGTCTGTCAGTTGAGTCTTGGTGTCAATTTGCACTGTGAAACATTTGATAAAAGATATTAATCGGAGGCAAGAGTTGAAAATAATGTTTTTTCAGGAAACTGCAAAAAAAATGTTTATAAAGTCTTCGTTATTTAATGACTTTATTATAAGTTCTGGCACATAGTGCCGTCATACCAGATTTTTCTAAATAAATACAGTTTTTTTTTTGGATTATATATTTGTTCGCTTTAAAAATAACAATAAGTAACACAGTAGTAGTAGTAGTAGTAGTAAAACTCTTTATTGTACAAAAGTAAACATAAAACAAGAGAAAAACGCATCATTTGTACAAAGGCGAACTTATCCCTTTCAGGGATCTCTTCCAGTTAACCTTTACTGTGATATACTTTTTGCATATGTAAAGGATATAAGTATGAATGCACAGAGGGTTATATGGATTGGATGATGCTTAAGAGTCCGCAGCCAGCTCGGTTCTCTATTTTTTAGGTATAGTCTTAAGCTACATAAACTAATTACAGACATAGACATACCTTATTCTATTGTAATTACAAAATTTTAGGGCAATCTAGCTAGTCGTTTTAAAATGAGAACGGAGCTCCGTTTGTATGGGAAGGTGAAATTCGGCCGAGCTTGCTGCGGACTCAAAGTTTGAGCAGCAAGCGTTTGAGTCTCAAACAACCTACGAAGGTATTTAATAGTAAATTATTTTTCACATAACCTATTCGAAAAAGGGATTTTTTCTTGTCCGCTAGGAGGGATCAAAGTGTCACTTTTCTGTTCTAGGACATTTTTTTTGTACCTATTCATTTTTTAGGTTAAATAATAATTTGGAATATGTATGTATGTATGTATAAACTCTTTATTGTACAAAACACAGAACACAAATAACATAACAATACAATTTCCTGATGTGTGGTGATGTGAAAAACAGTATGTGTCACATGGTAGCAAAATGATTTCCACCTTGGGCGTTAACACTTGGATCCCTCACTACGCTCAGGATTCTATTTTAGAATCCCTCGCTACGCTTAGGATTCGATTATAAAATCCTTTGCTTCGTTCAAGATTCAATGTACGCCCTCGCCGTAAATATGTCATTTTGCTCCCTTGTGACACAATCTACTATGTACTAACACTGATCAGACCTTCAGACTTATGTACCAACTTGAAAAGATCTACAGAAACAAAATATAGGTACACTAATTGTATTTTGAAGTTGAATTAAATAATTAATAAAAAACTTACCGAACCGAGGTGATCGTTTCCAGGAAATGCTGTGAACGAACTCTAAACGGCAACGACGCTTCGTATTGTTTTTTATATGAAAATTTATAATGAGATCCGTATATGGTTCAGAGAGCAAATAATGAATTTTTGGTGAATTGTATGTTAATAAGTAATTAACTTCCATTTAAATCACTGACATACCTATACAACCCAGTGTCCTAGAAAAATAACAATACCTATCTACTTAATTATTATTTTTATGGCAGTATCTAATTTATTTCATTAGTGGATATCTATATCTATCCACTAATTCAAATAAGTACCTAATACCTATCTATCTAGGTATAACTAATTTGAATAAGTTCATATGAGGTTAAAATTGCATTATCATTATTAAAAAATCGGCCAAGTCGAGTGGAACTCACGCCTCAACGTCCCGTAGGTACATGGTACATTACACAATTTTAAATACTTAAACTATGTTTTTCTGTAAGATTGATCCACTGCTTGACCTTATATGTTTTTCTGTCATCTATAGACAAAGAACACTTTTCGGTTTTCTTTGTTCGATATTTTAGTTTGTAAGGAATTCTTTCCCAATTTATGTGTTCAGGATTCAGGATGTACCCAAAAAAATCCATACTATATATACTATATTATACTATATACTATATATACTATATCCATACTTCCATACTAATATTATAAATGCGAAACTCTGTCTGTCTGTCTGTGTGTTACCTCTTCACGCTTAAACCGCTGAACCGATTTAGTTGAAATTTGGTATACAGATAGTTTGAGTCCCGGGGAAGGACATAGGATACTTTTTATCCCAGAACACCCCTCAAGGGGGTGAAAAGGGGGATGGAAATTTGTATGGGGAATCAATAACCGCTGAACCGATTTAGATGAAACTTGGTATGGGGATAGTTTGAGCTGTGGGAAAGGATATAGAATAACTTTTATCCCCGAAATCATCCCTTAAGGGTGTAAAAAATGGAGTGGAAATGTATAGTGGGCCAATTTGGGGGCGAAAAAAGGGTGGATTAAAAAGCAGATTTGTTTAAGAATTAAAGTACCCAAATTACTAATTCCACGCAGACGAAGTCGCGGGCAAAAGCTAGTAATATTATAAATGCGAAAGTGTGTCTGCCTGTCTGTCTGTCTGTTACCTCTTCACGCTTAAACCGCTGAACCGATTTAGTTGAAATTTGGTATAGAGATAGTTTGAGTCCCGGGGAAGGACATAGGGTTGTTTTTATCCTAGAAATCATCCTTTAAGGGGGTCAAAAAGGGGGGTGGAAGTTTGTATGGGGAATCGATAAAAAGCAGATTGTGTAAAAAATAAGCTACCCAGATTACTAACTCCACGCAGACGGAGTCGCGGGCAAAAGCTAATAAGAATATAAGCATAAGCATGTAAGTTTCATGATGCTGGAACGGCTTTCAGATTTCAAAACTGTTATTGATATGATATAATTGCGGTCTATGCCTCACGCTCGCTTTCAATAAATACGCATATATTCAGCTTTTTAGGGTTCCGTACCTAAAGGATAAAAACGGGCCGGGGTTCTATTACTAAGACTCCTCTGTCCGTCTGTCTGTCTATCCGTCTGTCTGTCTGTTTGTCTGTCACCAGGCTGTATCTCATGAACCGTGAACAGTTTAAATTTGCACAGATGATGTATTTCTGTTGCCGCTATAACAAAAAATACTAAAAACAGAATAAAATAAATATTTAAGTGGGGCTCCCATACAACAAACGTGATTTCTTTCCTGTTTTTTTGCGTAATGCTACGGAACCCTTCGTGCGCGAGTCCGACTTGTACTTCGCCGGTTTTTTAAATATGAATGCCGCTCCTATGTACGGATACGGCTTTTAGAGTTCTACGAGAGAACCCTGGGTGCGTAGCCAACGTGTCAATCGTTAACGCTCCGTAGCGTATCGTAGTCATCTCCCTCCCATCACTCTCTCTTACTAGTGCGACAGTGACAGTTGCGTTTCGTTCGCAACGGACTTACGGAGCGTTAACGAGTACACGTTGGCTACGCACCGAGATATAGAAAGTATTAGGATAGGTAAATAACAAACAACAGAATTATAGCGTATAAAAATAGAAAAGTTTTAATAAATTAAATTTATAAAATAAAACTATTCTGCAAACGTTTTCGATAGCTTCTCTATTACGATCTTAGTCCTTTCTGTCAAATACTGATCAACTTGCCCAAGTATTTTCACGAAATGCAACATTTTCTGAACACCTTTTTTGAATTGCTCCATCTTTTCGGCGCTCGTTGGTTCTTCGTAAGAATCCCTGTATGTTTTGAAGATCATCGATGATCCTAACACTGGTGGTTTTATCGGTTTGTGAAGTGCTACGTGTAGTCGTGGAACTTTTATTGCTGGGATTCTTAGTTTTGGTTTGTTGATTCTGGACATACCTAGCTTTGGTATGTAGCCTTTAGGTGGGGCTATGGCTATGGGTGATTGTGTATCACCATATCCTTCTTGGTCCATGTCATCTTGATCCGCCACGACGAATCTGCCGTCTTGTACTGCCTTTGGGATGGCATTGTGGATGAGGTCGCAGAATGAATTGACGTCAAAAGTTCCCTTGTTCTTGTGTGCTGTTCTTGAGATAGAACGGAGGATCGATGAGTCCTGGAATTATGCAAATAACTTATGACTCTTTTTTTCTTTGTTGGTTAAGTACGCTTAAATATTACTGAGGAGGAAAAAACTTGTACACTTAAACCTTCCTCAAGAATCACTCTGTTGATAGGTGAAAGCCGCATAAAAATCCATTCAGTAGTTTTTGAATTTATCTCGAACATACTGACATACAGACAGACGCGGCGGGGGACTTTGTTTTATAAGGTGTTGTGATTGTGATAGTGATATAAAGAGTTTATGTGTTTTACTTACGCTTTCATGTGATCCACAATTAATGGTAACCCGTAAAGGCGACGGCGCTCCGCCTACCATCTGAAACACCCAACAACACGTATTACAACTACTGCAACTAAACATTATTTGTCACAAACGTTATTCGCAAAATGTCGACGAAGCAGTTCGCTATTTTCTACCTACAGCTCGATATAAACAAAACATATATTAACCTCTAATAAAGCAATAACAACCGCTATTCGATACATTTCCAAACCTACACTCGGTTCATGTTAGTCTGAGGGACGGCACGTTTTCACATCTCGACGCATCGTCAGCAAATCGGAGGCTGTTCTTACTCGACCCACTTCTTGTATTCACACAAGGTCAATTACACAACTGACAGAATCATTACAAATCATTACATTTATATTTCCTGTGTCTTATCGACTTTACGTGTCTCCTTTCCAAGTGGTCCTCGTTAAATGTGTAGTAGATTTGTCGACGATGCAGTGGATAACGCGGAGCTGTTATGCCGGCACTCTTTTGTTTTATTTGATTGCCAAGTTTTACTTTGAGAATGAACTTAGGAAGGCATCCGTTTGTGAAGCTGGTGGTGGTCATCGCACTCGTTGCGACTGTGACAGAGGTTGGTACCTGCCGTTATTTAATTCTTTTTAATTACATGAAATTTGTAAGCCATTTGGAACACTTTGTAAGATATGATTTGGTCGTACTGAACGTAGGTTAAATCTCGAAGTTATTACTGTGAGATGTTATGATGAAAACCACAATATAACTTCCGTTTACACTGCACGGCGCTATCTCACTTAATTTACCCACAATTTACACACAACTACCTAAAAACTGTCAGGAAACTTGGCACAAGTAGGTATATTGCGTGGAAGAAATCGCTAATACCTAGTTTTAAATGTCCTGTTGAATTATCTTGTTTTTTGTAAGAGATTATTTGCGACGTTTTCAAGCAAAAGGTGCCACATTGTCGCTTACCATAAAGACGATAATTGCTTGTATCTATACGAAAAACCTGTCAGAGCGTCCTTATGGCAAGCGGCAATGTGGTACCTTTTGCTTGAAAATGACACATTTATTTATAGCTAATTACGTATACTCATTTGTGTATAAGGGTACGTACTCCTCCGTTTAATTACATACTAAATCGGAATATTTATCCTTATTTACTTTTCTCAAAAAAATATATTCTAGACGTCCGCATCCACGCTTTTTTACGGCCTCCTAGCCTAGTCGGTAGTGACCCTGCCTATAAGCAGGAGGTCTCGGGTTCGAATCCCGGTCAGGGTATTTGTTTGTGTGTTAATCATGAATATTTGTCCTGGTTCACCGCACTTGCTGACAAGAGGAAAAAACGACGACAAGGCGTCTCAGTACCGTTTTCAACAAATCTCTCTTGTCAGGCCTGTGGTAGACCATGTCGGTCTCGCATCGGTCTATTCAGCCACCAAAAACGGTGTCTCTCCGGTGTTACACCATAAATCGTCTGCAATAGACGCAAAGGCCAATGATGATGATGATAGTCGCCTAGTGCCCATAGTACAAGCTTTGTTTAGTTTAGGGCTAGATTGGTCTGTGTAAGATAATCCCCTATTTATAGTTACTTAATGCAATTTTTTTTAGGGCAGTCGGCTAGTACGGGCTTCGCTGCTTAAGCCGGAGACCTGGGACTGCTTCACCAGCAGGGCGGAGGACCGGCCCTTCGCCTATCCGCTCATCGCGCAACTGGTCAAGATTAAAGACATGGCAGTGCGCGGGTTTAAGAGTGTCATGGACTTCGCTAAGGACTACAAACTCGAGTGAAAGACTTGCTAATTGCAAACACCAGCTGTTTAGAGACGTTTAGCTGAGACGAATAAAGTCAACAAAAAAAACAAAATTGGCGGACCACTTAAGGTATTTTCAGGGACCGGCAGTGGTGTCAGACCACCGGTAAAGAAACCATTTTTATGGGAATATGGTCGACCTCTACATACTACAGTGATTTATAACATTCTGAATAAAATTAGACCATTGTGGATCAGGCATTTCTCGTGAAAATGTAAACGAGTAACATCATGTTTGTTTTAATGATTTATACTTTTTTTTTAATGATGAATAGGCAGGCGTTTGACCACGATCCCATCTGATGGTAAGTGATGATGCGGTCTACGGTGGAGCATGCTTACCTATGAGATACCTATTAACTCTTGACTTGAAGAGCCCCAGATTGTACTCATGCGGAAACACAGACTCGGGCAGGGCGTTCCACTCCTTGGCAGTTCGCATTAGAAATGTGGAAGCAAAACGCTTCGTGCGTATTTTTGGAGTTCCTACCATGAAGCGATGCCGGAGTGCCGTTTGTCTTGTAGTCCGATGGTCCGACTTCAACGTAATTATATCATAAACACCCACGAACGTCAGTCTAGTCTGTCTTAAACTTATTCTGAATATCACTGTACCTTTATTTCCAATGTGATTGATATATTGTGAAGGCGAGTCTAATGGCGTGTTCAGAACTGGCAAATGCGCCCTTATTCTCTTTAGATTACGCGCGTTGTTAGCGTAACTCATGCAAGGCTCGTACAAAGCGCGCTATGTGAAGACGCAGCATCGCTATCGGCGCATTCGTTAGATCTGGATGCGTTATAATAGCAAACATTTACTTGTAATTGAGCATTGACTTGTAATTACTTTTTATACCTTTATAAATGTACTTTATAAACGACTGAAATTCTGTATGAATATATAAATAAAACAATGATATCGTGTGTGTAATAAAGCTATTCGTGTGTGTTCGATAGAAAGTATGTAAGTTAAGTACATATGCATTTAAAAACAAAAAATATATTTAGTTTAATTTTGGTACATTTGATTGAGGTTAATTGGGCACGTCATGCACCTATATTATTATACAGTTATGTTTTATGTTAGTCTTAGGTTTACATTACCCTTTTGTTATTAAATCCTATCCTAAGTGTTCATAAAAAAATAAACTAAAAAATAAAGGTGAAACAATTTATTACACCATCAACCATCCTTATATTATTTTAATAATGATATATAAAGCATTTTACTACGCTATTCGTTATCACGAGTAAAACATTAAGTAGGTATTAAATATGCTTAAATAGGTATTCTAAACTAAAGTATAGGTACATTTATTACTGGTCATCCTGAAGCTTGGTCTAATTTCTTCTTTTTTTTTACTTAAAAATATTAAGTCACTTTCATTATAATCCATAATGCTAGTTTAATTATGTAGGCTTGGTCCACAAATCTGCCATAGTTGCTTTCCATCCATTAGCGCTGTTTTCCCAAGTAAACAGACATTACAACAAACTGAAAGGTCGCCGCAGAATAGACTTACGTCGGAATATCCCTGCAAGAATAATTATTTTAATCTAACCTCGTTCAAAACCACTTACTTAAATAAGTAATAGTTTCTTGAATCTATAATATTCAGGAGTAGTCAAAGAACCTTTAATTTTTAGATCTAGAAGGTCTTTAGAAATTTTTCTTCTTATTGCTTTATCTGTTAGCGGCAGTTGAACGGTACCTAATGTTTTCTCCAGTGGAGATTTCCCGAGAATCGGTAATTTAAGCGGGTGAAATGGTGGAAATGTTGGCAGCCTCGGAGCTCTAAGCAACGGAGGTGGCAGGAATGGCAATAAAGTAGGCACAGGCATTATAGGTGGTATAATAGGAAGGAGTGGCAAACGGGGGATCACGGGTGGTATCAAATGAGGTAGTAAAAGTGGAGGTGGAAAAACAGGTCGCAGTCGAGGAAGCGAGGGTATTAATGGAGATCTTTTCAATTTAGAGGTCTTTAAAAGTTTAGGCGGAGGTTTTGCTGGTAACTTTGGGAAGGGTCTTGGAGGTAAAGATGCTAAACAAGGAAGTTTCAGTGATTTTGGCACAGGATTTGGTAAGGTTTCTATACCAGGAAGTTTTGGTAATCCGGGATTAACATTAATGATGACTGGCGAGCGGTGTGATACTTTTCGAACTACCAAGGGCCCGGGTCCAGACCTCTTTAAGTCACCAGCGATAAGACCAAGATTGATGCCATGTGATGTTTGAATCTGAAAGAATAATTAGAGAATAAATGTAATCAAGCATGTTTAAAGTACTAGCACCGATGCAGTGGAGTTCGTCCAGTGGAAAACAAATATTTTATTTATTTTTACACATAGGTATAGATCAAACGGCTCAGTAATGGGACCCATAATAGTAATGTTTAATCTAATATTTTGATCGTATAATAAAATTCCATAACTTTTTGTGTTGTAAAAATGGACTTTTAAAAAACATTGTCCATATCGTATTGTATTACACTGGCAAAGACGTGCTGTTTTACCTAGTAATAGCTATTTCTACATGTGTTAAGTCCTTTCTTAATTTATAATATTCCAATAAAAAATTAAAACTATATTATTACATTTTAACAAATAGTTTTTTAATCAAAAACATAATTTTTATACAAAAGGGCCTTAGAAAATGCTCTAGCTAGACGAGAACATAACGTGACATAACTCAGAACCTATGCATCGGGACTAGTAGTCCTTGCTTGATCTAGGTAAATCTGTTCAAATATCATGAAGATAATTTAGAGCTTATGATAATAAAAAACAACTAATACTTACGAACATAAGGAATAAGCTCAGATGTATTAATAATTTACAAATCCTTCTTGCGTGAAGTCTGTTAACTTCCATTTCTGTATATGACAAAAACAAATCGGACTCGATTGCTTTATAAATATTATAATTTTCTTGTCAAAAGATTACGTTTGTTTATTATCAGATCTGTTTTCGATAAAACACGTTACACAACAACAAAGGAGTTTATTGTGCAAACGTATTCATTCTCTTATTGTATTTTTGGCGTCATCCCATTGTTAAGAAAGTATGGTACATAATATAATTATATTATTAAATTCCGATTTTTGTTGACCCATCATCATTGGCCTTTAACATCAATTAAATGATGGTTTAAACAGCGTCCCTAACACTGCGGCACTTACGTAAATGACTAGTAAGTCCAATGCGAGAGCGGCAGCCGCGACCGCATAGCGGGCAAGAGACCATGCCTTCAGTTTTTACATATTTTACTGTCCAACTTAGATCGATAAAATTAAGAGTCACGAACCCGCCGGCAAGAAGCCGCACCCACACAATCGAGGTTACGCCCTCATTTTAAAACATTATTAAATTACATAAAACTTCGCATAAACATTTACGAAAGCATTTTATATATATATCGGGTTATTAGTATGTATTTGATAAAAAGTGTTATACAAAGGAAATAGAGCGAATAAAAGTTTTGTATGTAAAATTTTTACTCGTTCTAATTTCATTGTATTACAAATTCTAGGAACGAAAACTCGTGCCAGAAGAAAATAAGGCCTTATTATCAAAAGTGTCGATTATAGGTTCCTGTCGGTCAAGTTCCGTACCTAAAGGGTAAAAACGGGACCCTATTACTAAGACTCCGCTGTCCGTCTGTCTGTCCGTCTGTCACCAGGCTGTATCTCATGAACCGTGATAGCTAGACAGTTGAAACTTTCACAGATGATGTATTTCTGTTGCCGCTATAACAACAAATACTAAAAAGTACGGAACCCTTGGTGCGCGAGTCCGACTCGCACTTGGCCGGTTTTTTACACGAACGGGTCTACCGCGATTTAATTTCATTGTTTTTACCTTAAATTCCGACGTTTCAGCTGAGATGCACCAGCTGTGGTGTGGTGCCGTGGACAATAAACATTAAACTTTAACGGGTAGTGACAATTTCCGTGTGTACCCCGGACATTTTTATAAACAAATTTCGGGTAGTTTAGTGTTTACTTAGATCTCCGTTGACATTTTGCTGGGACGTCAGTCTTTCCGTGACCATAGCTGGTGCAACTCAGCTAAGACGTCAGAATTTAAGGTAAAAACAATGAAATTAAATCGCGGTAGACCCGTTCGTATAATTAAATATGTGTTAAAAACGCGAGAGTTTAAAGTGTTACAATGTCACTACGCCGCCATATAGTAAATAAAAAATAACATGACTATAATCCTTAAACTTGACTAGTTTTGAGAAGACTGTGCTCTTACTTACTTAATTATCAGATAAAAATTCAAAAACAATACAGACATCATTTTTAACCTTTTGGACGCCAATGACCGATATATCGGCACCGCAGGTCCAACGCCAAAGACGGATTATTCCGTCACTGACCACAAAGCAACATAGACCTACGTGCATGTGCATAAAGTTCAATTTCAGTTTTGACACTTCGGTGACGTGGCGTCCGAGTGACAGCTTTTGTGTTTGCCACGGTGTCGAAAAGGTACCTAAGGTAAGTATTTGACATAAAAAAATGCACAAGCAGTCAATTTCAATTCTGGATTACTCTGTCCCTTTTCCCAATGATTCGTCATATTGCCATTGTGACTCAAGAACAAAATGCCCATAATTTTAATTAGTCAAATTATGCAAGTATGTAAGTCAATTTGTCAAGATACAAATGTACAAAAAACCTAAATGCCCGTATTACCCATATTACCGAGTGCAATATTGATATGGGTATTTGTTGTATGAATCCGAGACAAGAAGTCTACAACATCATGTGTTATTCAACAATCGAGTACTTACACAATAAAACCTGGCTTATTACCTCATTAGATTTTATAACTTTTTAATTTTTATCAACACGTTCGATCTTATCATAGGAGCTTGAGTAATTGGTCCCAGGATCGAAGGCCTATCGATACAGCCGCTATCACATTGCTACTATTACGTCAACATACGAAACCACCTTAGCGTATCTTTATATACGATTCTGAGGTAAGCATTTATTCATAAATATTTTCGGTTTGTGTTGGAGAAGTACCAAAAATGGGGGGACTCATTTTTTGGTCCTCCCTATTCCTTCTGGCTACGAGCCACATAGAGGCTTGCTGCAGTGAGAAGGGATTATGTCTGGTAAATAGTGAATGAGAACCTAGTTTTAAAATATTTACATTAAGTGGGGACTAACGCGAAATTTTAGTTTTTAATTTAAACTTACACGTTTTAATCAAGGGCAAATGCCATGAACAAATTCACTCGGAAACTAGCTGGCCTTAAGAAGGACAAAAATAATCGTCTTAAAAATAACTTTTGTCCTCATGATATGTTTGTGCATTGTTATTATTTATTGTGTTGTTTTTGATAGCGACATATAATTTTTTCTTGTTTATTTCAGCTTGAGACACTAAAAGAATTGAAAGAATGCAAGAAGGCAGCTTTGGCGTCGTGAGTATTCTAACGCGTATAAATCAGTAAAATAAAGTTTAACAAATGATTTCACAAGCTTCATTAATATATATTTTGTTTACAGGTTATTCAAGCCGAAGAAGCTACTTTTAGGTATGTATATAACATATTGTTTCGTTAAAAATTACGTTACGTTATTAAATATGCATCTTAGATAGTTTTTTGTTATGTACCTCTAGTTAATAGTTTCTGTGATTTAGTTTCTTTTTCCGTAATCACGTGTTTCCGAGCATTTTCATATTGCATCCGACAGCCTAATTATCTCGTAATCAAATTTCAGATGACTGTTTTGATGCGCCGCCGACCATTTTGTTGATGCCGGCGAACGCGCCGCCACCACCAGCCTCACCGTTTCTCTTTGCTTCGGCCCCACCGCCGTGTTTACCTCCACCTCTTCTATTGCCTCCACCGCCTCCGCCGTCAATTGTTTTACCCGCGCCGCCCCCTTGTGCGGCTCTGCCACCACCTTTATATCTGCCGGCGCCGGCTCCTCCACCTCTTCTATTGCCTCCCCCGCCTCCATGTGCGCCTCCGCCATTAGTCCTCCCTGCGCCGTGTCTTCCACCTCTAATGCTGCCACCGCCGCCGCCCCCGTGCTTACTCCCACCGCCGGTACCACCGCCGCCGCAAGTTGTCTACGCGGCGCCCCCTCCCCCGCCGCCGCCGCAGCCGTTGTTGTTGCAGGCACCGCCACCTCCGCCTCCACAATTCCTAATGGCTTCACCACCGCCACCTCAACAGGTCTTGCTGCAAGCTCCTCGGCCGCCTCCACCGCAGATAGTGTACCAGAAGCCTGCTGCGCCACCAGCTCCTTTACTGCTACAGGCACCGCCTCCTCAGTACGCGCTGCCGCCGGCTTGTCCGCCGCCACTCTTTCTCCCTGCTCCCGCGCCGCCGCCGATGTACTTGTCAGCTCCACCGCCGCCACCGGCGTACTACCCCGCGCCGGCGCCGCCGTGCAGCTGCGCGCCGCCGCCGCAGCCCGTCCCCGTGAAGAGCTTCATCGTGCCTCCGCCGATTCCATGCTCTCTCGAGCCCAAGCCGCTGCCGCCGTGCAAGTGCAAGTGCAAATACTTTTAATACTTTTTTATAGTTTTAATCATATTTATTACAATAAATACATTTTTCATAAATTTACAATGGCGTACATTTGATTTTAGGTTAGAGCTTGTGAATTACGTCTCTAGGTATTCATTAAGGGGACTTCGCTACGCCCCCACTATCATTTTATCAAGTATGCACGCGATGCGATGCCTTTGTTCTGTCCGGTAATCCTATATACACAATTGTGATTCTAGAATAAGAAGTTATTGTTTAACAAGGGAGCAAAGTATTTATTATTAAGTAGGTATATTAAATAACTATAGCGACCCGGGTAGTTCAACTAATTCACACAAAACCTTTACAAATTATATGTATAAACCTTCCTCTTGAATCACTATCTATTAAAGAAAACTGCATCAAAATCCGTTGCGTAATTTTAAAGATCTAAGCATACATAGGGACAGACACACAGACAGCGGAAAGCGACTTTGTTTTATACTATGTAGTGATAATATTAAGTAAAACTGGTATCTAATGCATTCTAGAAAATAAAATGCAAACTTGCACACTGACTAAAAATAATAAAGATAGCCTTTCCGAGCGGGCGTGGTGCAAGATATGTTCGGTATACATGGTGTATATTTGGTTTTCAATGATTTAATATTAATTTTACATATCTAAGATACTCAGTCTGTAATTTATTTGCGGACTGTGAATTTTTTTTTACTAAACCAAACGTAAATTTGATTAGATTTAAATTATGATATTTAGTTAATAAATAATGTAAATGACAAGTAAACGCACTCTAAGTACTTAAGTATTAAAGGAACTCATATATAATCTACATAATTTAAAACTCTTGTCTCTAACAGTACAGAATGGCATCAAATATTCATACTGCCATTTCGACTGCTTTAGGCAAACTTATTAGACATTAGGACACAAATGTAAGCGATTCTTGGGCCGTCATCATGATAATACCAGCGGTTGCTGCGTTTTTCAAGTACAAAATAGTTAGTAGTATCATAATTTTTACACGTGCAAATGAATTTGGTACGTATATAGGTAAGGTAGTAAAAATAAATTACAAAATGTTGGTCTAAACATGTCGCATTTTGTTCCTGTTTTTTACCAGCATAGAGGAATAAACTAGGTATTTGCTCCGTCTATAATTATACGTCGGCTAAGGCTATCAGTTAAGCGGTAGGAAACGTCATAAATATATGGGTCAATTCATAACTGACAAAATTTAATTCTTACATTGCGCCGACTATAGTAAGCAATTCTTTGGAAAGAGCTTTATTCCTGGTCTATAAATTTGTATTGAAGATGCAGGCTCCCTCAGAGATCAAAGGACAATGATAATACAATTATTGATTCATAACTAGAGCGGAGCACTATCTGCCATATTATAGATATTATCCTGTCTTCGTTCTTCGAGATTTAATCCTTTACTATGTAGTATAGTAGTAGCCTACGCGCAAGCCCAATCGCACGAAGACAGGATAATTATGATCAAACTTCACTTCAGGTAATTTCGTTTGATCATGTCTTTTTGTACCTATTAAATAGCAACTTATTAGCAACTGACTGATGTTTCATCGTGAGTCGCAAACTATGAAATATGAACCACTGAGCGTATTATATAAAACGGTGCACTTATGGCAAGGTAAATGTCAACAAGATAGCCTAGAAGCTATAACTAATTGTGTTTGTATTAATTATGCCGCTTATTGGGTACTAGCTGTCGGAAAGGCAGTGTTTTAATTTTAATCAACGGATGTTTACGCGGTAGAAACATATGTAATTCAAACGCGACTATTGCAGTGTGGCTGACACGCTCTTTATTTTCGGCACTAACCGTTACCGAACTCCCTGTCGATGTTATCCCGAGGGGCTACAGTATGGAGTTCTTCATAAAAGGAGTGTACAGGTTTTAATAGGGTCGGCAATGAACATATAGTCTATATAGCATCTCTGGAGTTGCAGGCGCCCATAGGCTGCAGTGACTGCTCACCATTAGGCGGGCCGAATTCTTGTTTGCCACCGACGTGGTATACAAAAAACCCTCACTATGAGTTTTACGCGGTCTTAAACTCTAGCGACTGCGTCAACTCAAACGCAGTGCATCTCGCTTGCACCGATGTCAGTACGAGGGAGATGCTCTGTGAATTAGTTTACGCAGTCGCTAGCGAATGTGCCCTTATTCCAATCGCAGAGCAAATTGGCCTGGTGCGGCAGTTGTCACTACAAGGCATGCGAGCTACGGTGTCCTGCGATCCTAGTATTCTGAACGACGAGCATAATAGTCTGCAAGGAGTCTTGTATTTCAATCGACCTAATGACACGTTACTGGATAAGGTGGGTGATCGTTTAATATTTTAGTAAGTCTACCATTACAATGTAAAGTCAGCTGCAATAATATGTTACACAACGAAGGCCGCAAAAATATCTGACGATCTTATCTGTATAGCCATAAGAGCGTGTCTCATATTTTTGCGGTCTCGAAGAGTCACATATTATTGCAGGTGACTTTACAGTATGTTACAATACTTAACTTTCCCTCTACCCAAAGGTTGTCTGGAAGATCGCTTTTTAGCGATAGTCTGAAACTTATATTTCGTTTTCTGTGTATTTTTTTACCTTATGGTGTACAATAAAGAATATTTACTTACAATGAATCTGAAACTGATTTATTTTTTAATTTATTAAACAGACAAACCGGGAGCACTTCTCCATGTGGTATAAATGGCTCATTATAGGAAATGAGGTCCCTTCACGTTTAAACCACACGATGCGATACGATGCCGATATAACGCTCCTTGATCCTCGTCAGCCTGGAGCTATGGATGGTAAGGGACGAGTGACGTTCTCGGCAAATATTGAGAGGGCATAGCAAAACTATCTCGAGCGAGCGAAGTGACGTTGTCAAAGCTAACTGTTATTTCAATAAAATAGCATTCACGGTTAATGCGGCCAAATCCGTCTACGTTAAATTTCGTACACGAGCGATTATTTCAAACAATATATGACACGAAGGAAAGGAATGAAAATTAATGTAAGTAAGACGAAAGTAATGGTATTTGAAAAGGAAGAATATATGACAAACTGTGAAATTTTGATTGGTCAAGAAAGAGTAGAACAAGTGAAAGAGTTTGTGTATCTGGGAACCTTATTCACTAGGGACGGTAAGCATGATAAAGATATTGAAAGGAGTGCTGGAAATCGCGTGAATGGGGCACTTAATGCTTTTATGAGCAGCCAGAAGGTGTCGCAAAAGGCACGGTTGGCTGTGCATAGAGGGGTGCTGGTGCCTACACTTATGTATGGTAGCGAAAGTTGGGTATGGCAGAAGAGGCATCAGAGCCAAGTGAATGCAGTGGAAATGAGAGCGTTGAGAAGTGTGTGTGGTGTGAGATTACAAGATAGAATTAGGAACAGTGTGATAAGGGAAAAGTGTGGACTGAACGAAGATGTAGTGACAAAAATTGAGAAAGGTATGTTGAGATGGTTTGGACACGTGGAAAGAATGAGTGAAAGAAGGCTAACAAAGAGAGTGTATAAGGGAGAGGTAGAAACGGGAGTTGGAAGGGGCAGACCTCGGCGGACTTTCTCTGATCAGATCGGGGAAATCCTGAAGAAAGGCCAGGTCAAGAGCACCCTAAACCGGCGAGCGTGTATGAGGAATGTTATGAAAGTGAAGGAAGCGAAAGAGGTATGTCAGGATCGCAGCAAGTGGAAATCCGTGGTCTCTGCCTACCCCTCCGGGAAATAGGCGTGATTATATGTATGTATGTATGTATGTATGTATGTATGTCACGATTGTTAACATCATCGTCTCATCGACAAAGCAGCGATTGCTTTTTCAGCAGTCAAAAGCTAAATTCCGGCTTCGATGAATGGCTCCGGAATTTCTCGCAGATGGTTTAGGCAGCATTGACCATTAACCTTACCTAATACTTTGCGAACCTTATCTTACCTAATATTATGTCTGTATCTTTTTTTTTTCATGTAGTGTGCACAATAAAGCATTTTATTATTATTATTATTAGGTATAAGTTAAATACAATTTCGTCATATATGATTATCCTTTTTAAATTTCTATTGGCTCAGATTATAATGGTAGCGAAAAAACAACATGTAAAATACCTGTGTGTCCTTTTTTTTAGCATCTGATAACACCTCAGTGGCATACCACGAGTCAATATTATTTGAAGACCTACACGTACATCTCCGAGATGGAGTGTCTCGGCACCCTTGGGCGGTGTGGACGCCTGCTGGTTTTCAGCCGCTGTATGAGCATGAACGTATTCGGAGACGCCACGATTTGAAACGGTACCCTATGAGGATAGCTACGCCGGTGCGTTTACTTTTTTTGGACTAAAATTACACAAATTGCTTAGTTTAAGCAGTGATTTAAGTACGAGTACGTGGCTCATAATAGTCTTTAATTTTGTTTATCCACTGTAATAAGTTTTAAACTGAACCAAAGAATTTATAGATCAAATATGAGATGTTTTTACCTTGTACCTTCTTATTTAATATAATTAATTGTCAAGCTTCGAGCTTCTAACTGACTCATTGGAACTTAGATTTGAAATTCTTTGTCATATGATGCAGTGACATGCCCGATTTCAAAATTCAGCATTGTATATGACATCCAGGTGGGCCACTACGACGACTCGTACGATGGCACGTTTGCTGATTATGTCGTGGACAACTCGCAGCCGGGGCGCGATTCTGCCATCCGCTGCGGATACGGGACATCCTCGCTCATTCTCGAATGGCTTCAGGCTAAGTAACACACATATGACAAATATTGATTATTCTAACGGAGTTAAGAGTAGCTAATAGGTACTTAAGAGGCAAGACCAGTGTTAATTTCTCTGTTCCAACCTACTCTACTGTTTCCTCCGTAGTTTTTGACCTTAGAGCAATGATTTTTTCAACACAGATTTATATTATCATTATCTGTGTCGGACTATTTTGCTTTTTGATATTTTTGTTTTTTTAAGCGCTGGAACACTTCAGACATCGCAAAAACGTGGTAAGTCGCAAAGAAAAGCATTTTCAGAAGGAAACAGTCGAGTACGAAACCTCGAGTTTTGAGATTTTTAAATATACAATCGGGTCTATCCCGAATTTATTTTAATACCCAAAACAAAATAAATTGGTTGTTGCTGTTGTTGTTGTTTATGTTGTTGTGTTTGAGTTTGTTGAGATTTTTACCCAGGATTTTTCGCCTAAGCTACAGTTGTCCTTATCGCACTAATTTTACGAGCCGCCCCTGTTAGCGCGACGGAGATATTCACCTAGAATTCTCAATTCTGAGACGTCAGCTGGCCTTCCCTTTTAAAAAATTTGAGGAATAGCTATTGTCGGCTAACTCTCCTTTATGACTTGTATCCTTTGAATGGAGTTAAGAGGTTTGCCACTATAGACGGTATATAGGACATGAATGCTACGAAGTACGAGCGCTATGAGGCACTGTCGCAGCGGGGCGAAACGTCACTTCGTCTGCTGCGACTATTCGATTTTCTCGGTAAATCCGTAGTAGTTCAAGCCTTAGGATCTGTATCACCTGACCTTGGAATTGTAGACGCGACCGCAACGCAGGCGAGACAAGCATTCGATATATACTCTGCCACCAAAATGCTGTCATGCAATTTAAAAGAAAGCTTACAACGTAGTACCTACCTGTTTACCTTGTATTATTTTACAGAGAAGTTCTAACACAAATGGAGCAGTGGAGCACAGATGCAGGCAACAAAAGTATGTTCACAAGGCTTGCTGAAGGAACATCGGAGCTCAGCGGCGGAGTCCTGAGGATGCAGAACAAACGTCTGTCAAAACTTGACTACGTCATACCTTTATGGACTTTTAAGTAAATAAGTATAATGGCTATAAGTAGGTAGTCAACAAGAGCATGGCGAGGTTCGCTGGGGGGATATAAAATATATCATACCACGTATTCACTATAAACATTTTGTTTTGAAACACTGTTTCAGAATCAAAAATCCACATGTTTCTGAAACACAGAAAGATATGGTAAACACTATTGTTTATCGCCATTGTCATTGTATCTTAGACCGTCCAGACTATGTGAGCTGAAACATTGTTTCTGTAAACATCTGCATAGTGTTTCAGAAACAGTGTATCCCGAACATTGTTTAAGTATAATAATGATTACGTGGCTTTAATTGGACATTCTCATTCCGTTTACCACTATTGCTGATTTACTGCACTTTCGCTCATCATGCAGCAACTGCGAGACTTTACATCAAGTGGCACTTGACACGTCGTCGATTGACATCGACGATAGATTGACATCCAGACGTTTGTCTTGTATTCTTAAATTCTGAATATTAATAACTGACAATTATGTACAAACTTAAACGATAACTTTAACATTTATAACATAATTAAGCTGGCTTGGTCTATAGCAACCAACACCATGTTCTTAATGCAAATACATTTGAATATACTTCTCTTTTCCAATCTACTTCTAGTTCTACCACTTAACTCAGGGTTGTGCGGTGAGCTTCTAGTAGATATGGTTTTTCACTACGGGACTAAATCTAGTTCAAGTATCTGAGTACAAATTAGTCGCACGTAGCCATACCAAATATAATAACTTCAACATAAACCTTCCAAGGTAAATATTCTGGCCTTACGCAGGGTGGGCTTTGCATACGTAGCGGAGCGAGAGAGTAGCAGCAACATGTTCGTGATCCCGTTCACGGGCACGACGTGGGCGGCGTGCGCGGTGGTCACACTCGTGCTTGCGGTGGCGCAGCGTGCGACTGCGAAGGACGAGTCGGAGAAGGAGGGCGCCTTTGTTGCTGTTATGGCCACGTGGCTACAGCAAGGTACTTGATGAGTTCTATAATTCGAGTAGACTAAAAATATTTAGCCTCCCGTTCATTTCTTTGGGAAGCGCTGCTGGTCAACAACGTTTTTACTTTTTAGCAATTAAGACAGGTGGTAGCTAGATTTTTAGAACGTCTGAATGTTACAAACAAGCTTTTTCTACTATTAGGACATATTTCAATTTATAACTATAGAAAATATAGATTTCACACTAACTAATCTGATGAACCGGTTGTCCAGAACTTTTCATTAGATTTAGTTTGGCTGCAAATATTCCTCAAACTTGTCACCAGGTCGCTATCCCCCGCTAACGGTATCCACAAGTGATGCTCCCTTGTCGCCATCTCCTTGCTTGTTCTCTTGTCCCTCTCCGTTGAATATCGGCAAACATTGGTCGTGGCTCGCAAAAGAATTTAAACTGAACAAATTTACACAGATGTCAGTGCAGTACCGGAGGGTGCATCCGGCCGCATAACCTTCCTGGACCTCTCGTATGCTCGATGCTGGTGTACACGTACTATTCGTCAGCTATCGTGTCACCCTCATGAGTGCTGGCAGCATTATCACCTACAAGGCAAATGAGGTCGCCCCCTTGTCGTCATGTCCTTGCTTGTTCTATTGTCCCTCTCCGTTGAATACGGGTGAACATAACAAGACAATTAAAACTTAACAAATGTACACAGATGCCAGTGCAGTTCCTGTTGGTGCATCCGGCCGCATAACCTTCCTGTTCCTCTCCGTGTGGTCGATGCTGGTGTACGCGTACTATTCGTCAGCTATCGTGTCTGCCCTCATGAGTGCCGGTAGCAGCGGACCGACAACGCTGCGGGCGCTTGGTGACTCACGCTACCGCCTTGCGTCTGAAGATTACGAGTGGATACGGGCTCAAATGTTTGATGTTAGTGTTAAGATTGTATTACAAATACAAATTTATTGCGTCAGAAAAAAATAAAAAAAGGAATTAGTTTCGTCATGTTCGTTCGTATCGTAAGCATTTTACTTGAAAAGTATGTACGTCTTGTTAATGAAATTTAGATTAGGTGTGTTAAAACATTGATTGTACTCCTCAAATTATGACACTTTTGTTCAATAACTTTAAAAAATTATGAAGTCTTTAGATTTTCTATTTTTCATACAAATTAAATATTATATTCAATGTACGCTATCATCGTCGTTATTGACGTTGCTTGTCACGCTTTAAACATAACAATATTCGCACTACATTGCGTCTTATAATAAACTTTTAAGTGTAGGTACTAGAAATCAAAACACGTTATTTTTAAATGTCGTTGAACAAATGTTGGTCAGTTTGAGGAGTACCTACAGCCTACAGTTTAATTTTTTGCTCATGTTACAGGCCCGACCCGGTATAAGTATATATGACACTTAAATGGCAAGAAAGTTTAGTACTAATGAGTTTTAGGACAATCATTATACCTACCTATACTACCTACCTACCTAAATTATTACCTATTATATGTAAATTACCTATAAATTAGTGCTGTTAGGTGCTACTGAGCATTAGGTCTGTTACCCGTTGGGACAAAACGGTTAGGGCAAGGATAAAAATTATTAATTAGTAATTGCGACTATTGCGAGGGAGATCCGTCGGATACATTTGCTTTGCTTTAACAAATTAATCTGATCGTAGTCGTGGACTAGTAAATTTTATATATTTGAATACATCATTAAACAGGTTTATATTCCAAATTGGCCTGAGATGGAGTACCTGAAGCGGAAGAAGCTGCAGTCCATGGTGAACTTCTACATGGGCTGGCAGGCGGGCATGCAGCTAATCAAGTCCGGTACCACGGCGTACCACGCCGAGTACAACCACATGTACCCGCTCATGAGTGTCCTCAGCGACCACCAGGTCTGCAAGCTGCAGTATGTGGACACTGTACCGCCGGTGAGGAACCGTTGTCATCTCCGTCCTTTAATGAATTAGTGTCCGGGTCAAGTGTGGTACCACGCCGAGTACAACCACATGTACCCGCTCATGAGTGTCCTCAGCGACCACCAAGGTCTGCAGCTGCAGTACGTGGACACTGTACCGCCGGTGAGGAATCGTTGTCATCTCCGTCCTTTAATTAATTAGTGTCCGGGTCAAGTCTGGTACCACGCCGAGACCGCCGAGTACAACCACATGTACCCGCTCATGAGCGTTCTAAGCGACGATCAGGTCTGTAAGCTGCAGTACGTGGACACTGTAGCGCTGGTGAAGAACCGTTGTTTCACACTAACATAAGCATACGTATGCATATGTTAGCGTGAAAGTTAGGGCTTAAATGCCATTTCAAATACAGATGTAGTGAACAATCCTTTGCCATCGTAATTTCTCGGAAACGTTCGTATTTGTCACCCTAATTCAGTCAACCTGAGTGCGTTTTGTACGTTCGTGCGTTTCCGTGAAGACGATGGTAAAGGATTATTCACTACATCTGTAGTCCTTCGTTTTCACGCTAAGTGCTACGTCAAATATTGTATCTGCAAAGTCGGTGCAAACTTCTTAGACGGACTGAAAGGACCCTATTAAATTTTCTTGCAGATAATGTCCTGGCTGGTAACAACAAGACGTGGACAGTGGACTAACATACTCCGCATTGGAGGCGACTGGCTTCACGAGACAGGGTTGGCCAAACGAATGCTGTCCCGTTGGCAACTCAAACCCCCTCCTTGTCGAGCGTCCTTAGTCGCCGAGCGAGTCAGTTACGGCGATGTGGCACCCCTGATTATACTAACAGTTGCTGGCCTTTTAGCCTCCGTTGTTGTGTTGTTTCTAGAAAGAGCTGTAGCTAAATGGTGGTCTAAGATGAAAGATAAGTCTAATAGTGATAAAACTGAAGAGGAAGAAATTGTTGATCCAGTAATATAACTAGTAGATAATATTACTGTGGCACCCTAATCATACATACTTTTTTAGGCTTTGTAGCTTGTAGCGTCCGTTGCTGTGTTGTTTCTAGAAAGAGCTGTAGCTTAATAGCAGTCTATGAAGAAATATAGGTCTAGTGGTGATAGAACTCAAGGGGAAGAAACTGTTGATCTTGTAATATAACTATGTAGATAATATTACTGTGGCACCCCCAAACATATAAATTATTTTAGGCCTTGTATCGTGCGTTGCTGTAGTTTTTCTTTCTTTCTTTATTGCACCATGGTAATTACAAGATGTTAAAACATGAAAAACCGGACAAGTGCGAGTCGGACTCGCCCACCGAGGGTTCCGTACTTTTTAGTATTTGTTGTTATATAATAAAAATACATCATCTGTGAAAATTTCAACTGTCTAGCTATCACGGTTCATGAGATACAGACAGGTGGTGACAGACAGACTGACAGCGGAGTCTTAGGTAATAGGGTCCCGTTTTTACCCTTTGGGTATGGAACCCTAAAAAGTATCTCATGGACCCGGAACGGCTTATGAAAAGTAAATATTTACTTAAAACTATAGTATTGTTTCTAGAAAGAGCTGTAGTTAAATGAAACATATGGCAAGGCAATACCTACCGATAAAAAAAGGACTAGAGGAAAAAAATATTGATCCAGTGGGATAAAGTAGATGACATTTTAAAGTTAGCTGGAGATTAGGTGTGCTTTTTATTGCTTTAGTTTTTACCATAAATGGATATTATATACAAACATGCAGCTATTCTAGTAATTTAGTATACAATAAAACTAATAGGTATACCTAAAGAGCTGTTTTTTTTTTACTAATCAAATCCTATTTGGCTCTATTTGGACACTACCTACATCCATCTTTGAGTTCAGCAACTTTTAAAAATAACTTGTATTTTGATTTTTATTACACTTTAAAGTTTATTCTAAGACGCAATGTATTGCAAAATTTGTTATGTTTAAAGGGTGACAAGCAACGTCAAACACACAGATGGCAGCGTACATTGAAAATAATATTTAATTAGTATGAAAAAGGTATAATCTAAAAATTTCATAATTTTAAAAAGTTGCTGAATAAATGTTGGTCAGTTTGAGGCGTACAGCCTCTAGTTTAATTTATTGTTCCTGTTACAGGAAATACCGTGTATACTATTTCTGCTGTATTTCACCGATAAGTGAATGGAAAAATGAATTTCTTATACTTATCAAACTTTACATAACCATACGTGCGACAGGCTCCCTCATCAAATCTTAATTATTATCAAATCTTGCCTTATCACTGTATCAGTTCTTACGCCTTACTTCCTATCTCAGTGCCTGAGATCACGTCTCGGGCTTTATTAGTCAATAACCTCTATTTATAATCAACGAACACTGATCGACGGAAACAATGTGACAGATGAACTTGAGATACTTAGACTTGTAATAATTAAATAAATATGATTCTGTTTCTCATAGGGCTAAGTACGTTTAGCGTGGGACTAAGCCATGCGTCAATTTGTCAAAGCTTACAGCAATCACAGGTAAGTTTTTTTGTATTTAATTATAATGAATGGCATCGAACTGTTTATATAAAAATAAAACCCAGATTCAATTTCAATTATGTTAACGGACCATCAGCCTAGCATGTTGTCGCGCGCGACTTCAAGTATGGGGACGCACAACAACGCAAGCCATGCTAAGCGGTCAGACCGAGAAGACTCAGAAAGACTAAGAAGAAGAACCTTAGTTGGTCCGCTCGGGTAACTAATTAAGATGACGGTCCATATTAGTAACGGGGTACAATTCCAAAGTCTAGCTCATAAGTGTCCTGTGTGAGTTTAAGATTTGAATCAAAAGTTCAATGGCATTGTTGTATTTACGAAATTAACATGTAAAATTTTGATCCAACGCCTTTTTATTAATTGCCATTTTATGTTCCAGCTGGCATCGCTCAATGAGCGAATGAATCAGATGATCGAAGCGTTGTACCGTAAGTAACGATTAAATAGCTAATTCAGCAAACGTTTGGAATGCTTAGTAATTTAAACTGTTTTGCTTTACAGCATTCTCCAAGGCCAAGTCGTCTGGGGCATCGCATCAAAGTTCAACACCCGCGCCGCCCAGTGAATACTCAACAGTATCTCCCTACGACCCGTCCTACTACCAGTACCCACCCTCAGGGTACCAACCGCCCTCACAGGGGTACCAAGCGCCATCACCACAGGTCATCTACATGTCACAGCCGCAGTCTTCGTCAACAGTAGCCATATCTCCGCCTTCACCTGGAAACCCACCGACACTTACGATATCCACTACTCGGTCATGTTACCCTCAATATGAACAGGAGTACGCGTATCAAGCGCCTAAATATGCGCCCCAGTATTATGAGTATTCGTACCCTCAGTACGCGCCGCCGCCGCCGTACTCAGCCTCGCAGTACATACAGCCAGAATGTAGCTGCCAGCAGGAGTACGCTCCACAGCAACCTTGCCCTCATAGACAACCTGCGCCGTCCACGCCTCCGCAACCAGAGTATCAAAACTGCCCGCCAGCGCCCCCGTGCTCACCACCACCGCCATATCAGCCCACTAACTACCCGCCACCACCGTCATCCCCATACACGGCGCCACCGTCATCCTCATACACGCCGCCATACGCGCCGCCGACGCCACCATCTTACCCACAAGCGCCACAATCTTGCACACCGCCGCAGTCTTACCCACCCCCACCACAGTCTTACCCGCTGCCGCCACAATCTTACCCACCACCGCCGTATACCTACGGGCCGCCCGCATACACACAAAGTAACTTACAGTACCCACCCGCTCCGACAAACCCTCGAGACCTGATTCAGATGCCACAGGTTTAAGTTACTTAGTTTAAATAATTTATTTCTTGTTTATACTAAAACTCTAATAAATGCTGACACTTAACCTACTGTATTATTTACAATCCACCTGTATAATTCCATTGTTTACATTAGGCCTAAATTCTAGCCTCGATACCAAATTATGTCTGCACGTAACGGTACATTACATTTAATATTGATAGACTTGCAAAACAGATTGGAATGCAAAATACACGATTACTCGTACCTGTAGTCGTTACTTTTTCTGATGAAATTCCATCCTCACCTCAAATTCTAACATAAAGTAAACATTAAAATGGGTGAATTTCAACAGGTCCAAAATTTACCTAATTTTGGTGGGATTTTTTGTTTATTTATTTGGTTTTTGCTGTTTGTCTAAATTATGTATCGATAATACGTAACTAGTCACAATCGTTATTGTGTAGTAATTGCCTTTAATTATACATTATAGTTTTAGATATATTATGATTTTAATAATTTGGTTGCCACCAAAACTGCGTCTATCCACCAAAATTAGATTTACTGGCCACCAAAATTGTATATCCACACCAAAATTAGGTATGTCTGCAAATTAAAAGTAAATTTAACTAGTTATTAACTGAAAATGAAACGTAGACAAATGTTTAATAGTTTTAGAGATATTATGATTTTAATAATTTGGTTGCCACGAAAACTGCGTCTACCCACCAAAATTTGATTTGCCATTAAAATTGTATATCCACACCAAAATTAGATATGTCAATTTTGGTGGCATTAAGCTGTATAAATTTCCACTAAAACCACCAAAATTGATGCACCAAAATTAGAACCACTGCATAAAAGTATATTTAAAAATAAACCGTATCATTCACTTCAGTTTCATGTTTATATTTTAAGAAAGAAAAATATGCTTTAAATATAGTTCTCACAAAAACAACTACTTTTCGGTCATTAGTTAGACACATCACCAAAATTGCATTAAAAAGTATTTTAATTCACCAAAATTAGATACGCATTTGCTGTACAGCCTTGTTGCGTTTCGTTCGACCATAAAATTATTTTCAATATTTACCACTAATTTACTATTTTACCCGGACAACTATTAATGCTTAGTTTCGATTCATGTACTAATCTTTACTTTTATTTTCTTATAATATACGAAGACTTATAAGGAGTAAAAGTTTGTAAAGTTTTAGTTAAATTAATGGATGTTATGGTTCTACCATAGAAATTATTCGCGAAGAATGGATTCGGGTCACTACACCAAAATTATACCTTAATTGCGGCGAAAAATTCTTTTTTATTAAATATCAATAAATTTTATAATATTTTGCGATTTGGCTTAAGATAATCATTTGTGTAAGGTTTTTCAGAAAAAAAAATACCATTCTGAAATAATTAGTCCACAATGTCATTTTCAGCTCCGCCGCCATTTTTTTTGTTGAGATAATCAGCCAAATAAATGTTAGTTTATTTTTATTTTTGGAGTCCTAAGGTGTAGAGACTGAAGAGAGACAAAACCAATATTAACAACAATAAACGAGTTTAGTGACCGCGCACATAATCTCACGTTAGAGATTTAACACACGAAATGTATAATAAATTTAACCACTTTTTCTTCTTTTACTGATTTTGCAAATAAGTATTTTTATTTGGTTTCCTCGTATCATCCTTCATTACCAAAACATGTTACATGTACAAAGTCTTGAACCTTAAAACCACCACGATACAGCAGCTTTTTAAACGACATTGTTGCTTTGCCACGCGCTCAAAACGGGAGCCCACCGCTCGCACAAAAGAAACAATGGTTTTTAGGGTTCCGTACCCAAAGGGTAAAAACGGGACCCTATTACTAAGACTCCGCTGTCCGTCTGTCTGTCTGTCACCAGGCTGTATCTCATGAACCCTGATAGCTAGACAGTTGAAATTTTCACAGATGATGCATTTCTGTTGCCGCTATAACAACAAATACTAAAAAGTACGGAACTTTCGGCGCGCTTCGGTGAACTCGCACTTGGCCGGTTTTTATTTAACAGATTAGTATCTCAGGCGTAAAAATCATTTGAGATTATTCATAATATACAACTACTTTTATTACTTACATTTTAAGTATGCATTACCCAACCAATAAAGTTCGAGATTTTTTTTTGTCGACAGTAGGTCCTAGTTCATACCTGTGACGTTATTATGTAACGGTCGCCGACGGTCAATTCAAAGTGAACGGATAGAAGGTTAGAGTGACTGTCTAAATATTTTTGCGCACTTTGGCAGGCACTAAATAGGTACATCTGGTAGCCCCTTTGGCAACCCCTAAATACAGCCCCTACAATTACGATTACGAGTGGTGTCAGTATTTACTTCCTATCTTTTGGGTAAAATACGTAGGTAGAGATGCGATTACGGTACCTATATACCTAAGATATTACGAATCTGCACTTGAATAATCCATTATCTTTCTAAAAAAGTTGTTGTTAAGAGTCCCTGCAAGCTCGGCCGAATTTCACCTTCTCATACAAACGGAGTTTCGTTCTCATTTTAAAACTACGCTTGCACATACAATGACATGAGGTATATCTAGGTCTAGCTCCAGTTTACAAAACAAATGAAATAGAGCAAAAACTAGTTTCGTATTAAAAACTTAAATTCGCTGTATTTTTTAACTATGGTATCTAAAGCTACATAAAATAATTACAGGCATAGATATACTTCAGCCTATTGTAAGTACAAAGTTTCAGAGCAAACTAGCTACTCGTTTTAAAATGAGAGCGTAACTACATTTGTATGGAGAACCAAGCTTGCCGGGGACCCTTAATGTAATGCATTGTAACAATTACAAAATGTGATACAACCTGTATGCAATGTGTAATCAGACATTGTAACACTGGCCCTGTAACAGTGACAATAAGTTTCCTAATTTGATGATAAACAATACTTATATATTGGGTTTGCATTAAGGCCCAATAACACTCCAATATGACGCCGTGGTGCCTATTTCTAGTCTTGCTGATACAGGTAAGGAATAAAAGCGGGTCCCTTGTATATAATATTTCATATAAAGCGGTTTTCATTGTTCTAAAGTATAGTTATAATCGTAACATTTACATAGACCAAACCACAAACAGCACTTTTAGAGATATTTCATTGTCTCATACATTTGACCTGCGCAAAGTGCATATTCTCTTTTGGAATTAGTTTAATTGGGTATGCACTTTTGCAGCTGGGAAAAGTAATTTAACTGCATATACCTGCCCTAAATTACATCTCTGGCCCGTATTTGGTCTTGATAGTAGTATGTGGTAGATACTAACGATTGCGCAATACCGCATAATTGTCACGTACCTACATAATACCTACACAAGCCCGTCATGACCTAAATTAAATTCTGAATATATTTAATGTATTTAAATTCGAGCACCTCCAATACAATGTTAATTAATTTTCAGGGTTCATTCACATTCGCAAATGGCGATGAACCTGACAGCGAGTCTCGTGAAATTCTCAACCAGAAACCGGAATTTGAAGATAATGTTGTTAAAGACTTCAGCGACGCAAACAAGGACTGGATCGACATGTTTTTAGAATCAACCCCATCAGGACTCTACCCATCCAGCTCTGCTGCTATAATGGCACATGCCACCAGCTCTGACAAGTCTCCTGAAGAACAACTCGAAGTTATGAAAGAAGTGATTCACCAAATAACAGAAGCCATAGAACATGAAATGACAAATCTTCTTTCAGATGCTATAGCTCATTGTGAAAAGGACGAGGGACATGCCAAAAAGAAACGATCAATCGAAACCCCAATGGACAGCAGCCAACTGGTTATGAGGCTTTTAAAGCACATTAAGTCAAATAACGAATATCAGAACATTGCAATTGAAAAGATGATGACAGCTCAAGAGATTGCTGATAAATATGGCGTCAAATATAACCCTGACGAAGATGTTCTTGCTGATCTTGCAGCTTTCTCTTCTAAACAGTCTGAAGAATTGGCGTCAATTTTGGGCGACGCAAACGCTAAAGAAGAAATCGTATTTGTGCCGTTGGAAAACGAGGATAAGAAAGAAAACGTGCCTGAAAACAACACGTATTACGTATACGCAACGCACGTTCCTCAAGAAGAGATTCATTCGCAATTTAACTCTTACCCTCCTCACGAGTACATGCCAGAGAGAGTTCAATTCATGCCCCAACCTCAGCAGCATTACCAACATCCTCACCACAGCCATCACAACTTTCCCGAAACCCAAATACCAGCACCTCAACACCATGCGCCTGCCCCTCAAAGACCTTACCATGAACCAACTTACCCTCGAGAATACCATCCCTATGGCCCTATGGAGCCTGTTACTACTACAACAACTATAGTGCTTCCTTACGAGGAACCAATAGCACCCGAACCCGAATTAGTAGGACAGGTTTTCGAAGAAACTGTTTCGAATAAAGTTTTCATTGAGGCGGGCGAAGAACCAGGCTCGACGGATGTTAATCACGTGATGACATACACTGTTTCAGAAAAGTCGCACTTTAAAACGCCTGAAATTGAAAAGTTGCCACAGCAGATGCAGTATTACTTCTTTCTGATGAATTAATTTAATTGTAGTTACACTGTAAGCGGTTATTATTTTAATGTGTATGTTCATTCAGTTTGGGTCTGTGTTTGAAAAAGTTCTTACATAGATAGAAAAATAACACACAAACTTAACTTATCTCAAATATTTAATAAATACATTACAATCTTAAATAATAAGTACATCGATAAAATAACTGAACCTTTTGGTACATATTTTTGGTTAATTTTGACTGGTTTGCACTCGTCAATCTCCATTTGGAAACAAAAAGAATACATTATTAATATTAAACACGTACTCCCTGTCACCTAGTTGTATTATTTGGTAACTTAAATTATCTATCAAGAAACGCCTAATATTAAAATAATATAATTACGACACTATACTTACACAACTTACTATTACAGTTTTGACTATCACAAAGAAAAGGCACTGATTACTATATAATCTACGTTTATGTATTTTGTACAAGATAATTTTATATCTTTGGCGAGTCTTTACTAATAGGTACGGTAAGGTCAAGGAATTGAATTTTAACATTTCGCACCTTGTCACAGTGACAATAGTATGAGGTCCCTAGTTCCTAGCGACTTTCATATTGATTGTCACTGTGACAAGCGGGGCTAGCACATGATTGGCGCGAGAGTATCTCTCCGCGACATAGACTACCTGTCCCCCTTTAATTCATACAGTTAGTAAAAGACGGGTAGTCTATCTCGCGGCGAGATACTGTCGCGTCAATCATGTGCTCGGCCTAAAGGTGCGAAATTGTACTGAATTAAAAATTCTTGACTATACATTTTATGTTATTATTCTTATTTATACTAGATACTTGGTTTGTTTTTGATTTCAGAACTAATCATTTTGGTAACACGTTATTTTATCACATAAGATAAAAAGAAAGGAGTTACCCACCCCTTGTTGCATATACCTAAGAGTTAATCAGAAAATTAGGATTTACAGGTATAACGTTAACCTAATTGATGTGTATGTACCATTTAAGCATCAGATTTCACGTGCATTTTTTTAATGTGATACAGGGTACAAAAAGCAATTCCCAACATATATAGTTGTACCACACGAGTGAATATCGCCACTAGTTGAGAATTGCTTTTCAATGTTGTAGGTATCACAAGCATTCTTATTTAATTTACTGGGAAGCCCACTGCAATACGTACTACATATCGGTCGTCATTGTCAATACCTAAAATGTCATGTGCCAATTTATTTGAAACAAAGAAACATGGAGACTGTATAAAGGAGCCAAATCTCTATGTATGAAAAGTGTCCATCAAAAAACAGTAATTAGGCGGCGCCACCATACACCGAAATACTACCAAAAACAACCTACGTAATTTGGTCGGGTTATTTGTTGTCTTATATGGTTCATGTTATACTCATGTCCCAGAGCCTAACTAGCGCCACCGGAGAGATTAGGAACTATTATTTAAAGCTTAACGCGGTCACTTTTACAACAATTCTGCCATAAGAGATTGCGATCCTTTCTATACCATCCATACAAAGAAAGAAAATACCTAAATTTATTTACGTCACACGGCGCGTAGCCAACTTGCCAATCTTTAACGCTCCGTAGCGTATCGACAGTGACAGTTGCGTTTCGTTCGCTATGGAGCGTTAACGATTGCACGTTGGCTACGCACCCAGTAACATAAGAGAGGGTATAAGTGCAGCGCTGATTTTAGTTAGGGACTTATTTGTTGAACACGTAAAATAACGGTTTGATTTATTTCGAAAAAGTTGACCTTGTGGACCGTTATGGTTATGATATCTTACAAGCTTGGGGGCATTGTAGTAATTTTTGTCGTCCTGATAGGGTAAGCTGATCTAAGAGCACGCATCCGATAAGAGTACACCAAAAGCTACCTAATGCTGTTTAGGATACGCGCTTAACTTCTGTCGTACTAGCTTTTGCCCGCGACATGGTCTGCGTAGAGTTAGTAATTTGGGTAGCTTATTTTTTATCCAATCTGCTTTTTATCGATTCCCCATACAAGCCTACACCCCCCTGCCCCCTTTTCATCCCTTCTTCTTCTGACTTCTGGGATAAAAACTACCCTATGTCCTTCCCCGGGACTCAGACTATCTCTATACCAAATTTCAACTAAATCGGGTCAGCGGTTTAAGCGTGAAGAGATAATAGACAGACCGACAGACAGATGAGACAGGCACACACTTTCGCATTTATAATATTAGTATGGATTAGTACCTTAGTATATATTAGTACCTCTATATTAGTATATTAGTATGGATATTTGTATGGTTATATGTATTTTAAAGTAAACGGAAGTAAAAAGTGCTGTGCAGAATAAGAATCAAAATGCAATGAAAAAACAGAAATTATGTAAATTTAGAGATTTTTTCTTACCATCTTAACTATTTTTAACATTTTGGAAGTATTTTTGAGACAAGCATGTAAGTAATTATTTTGTAAAAATTAAGTATACAGTTAGATCTCCAAAGACGTCGCCTAACGCGTGCAATGGAAGCAGTTCTGGTCAGAGTTGATAGATGGTGTAGCCATTCGAACATTTACCCAATGCCCAATGAGTGCATGAGTCCGCGTTATAGTATGCGCGTACTTCTTACGCATCGGCCTAATTGAATTTGAAATTTTCGCCAGGTGCTGACTTGATACAAAATATAGATGGTGTAGTCCCTCTACCACGCGCTGGAGACACTTTTTTTCAAGATCTTCGCACAACAGAGCGATTTTGAGTAGGTCTGCAATCTGCATACAAACATGTGGTTGCGGAGGCTTTTACCTTAATAAAAGTACCACAATAGTCTTCAAAGCCCCTCTTCAAAGGACTTGAAGGTACAAGCTATGAGGTCCAAAGTAAAATAATGCAGTGCCTGACCCGCGTACTCTTATCGGCGTTCACGCGTACGCTTATAGTATGAATATGAATTATCTCAATAGTTATTTGTACAACAAGAGAGCAAAGTTTGATATTTATTTGAGTCCCATGAAAGCGAAAGATTTTATAATAGATAGAATTTAGAATCTTGAGCGTAGTAAGGAACTCAAAAGCGCACGAGATGTAAATAACTTTGATCTCGTGTAGTACACACAACTTTTCACCTCATCAGTGAGAACACATTAGACAACCTGAAAAATGTAATCCTTCTTCATCACTTATTCACTCATGTTTCCTTAAGATATTCCAACAATTAAGTTTGATTACCTACCGCAATCAAACGCAAAAACAACCCGAAATAAATTTCAGTAAAATAATATGCAAATAACGAACATCAATGAGGGCTACCGCGTTTAATTTCGCCGCTAGGGGCGCTAGTGTAGACGGAGGTCTTTCAAAATGTCAAATGCATAGAAGTTTGGGGGATTTCAAGCTTTTTTCACTTTACAATTGCCTTTTAAACGTGCGTGATCCTTTTCACTAATGAGAAATGAGGTAGCCACCGCGGCGCACAAAATAAACAATGCCTTTTATTTAACAGCTTAGGGTTTGGGCAAAAAAATAATTTGAGATAATTTGTACTATATCCAATAGGGCTTGTAAGAGTACGCGATTCCCATTTTTGTTTATTGTTATTATTTTTAGAAAAGTATCTTAGTTTTGATACTTTTTATATTACCTACTTTATGGAAGCTGATTAAATTATACATGGAATAATGGCAAAGTTGATTACCTACTTAACTTTTTTTTTAACTAAGTGCGTACTCCGAGACCAGCTTACCCTAAAGGTTATTGTAAGCCTTAGGTACTCATTTAAAATTTAAAGTGAATTTAAGTCCAGCTTTAAATGAGCTTCGGGTCTGCAGTGAGCTCCAAACCAGTTTCTAAAAACGGCTATTTAAGCAGATGAAAATCTATGTTATTGTCTTGCATGTAAAAGGAGCGTACCGCAATGCGTCAAATGTAGACGCTACGCGGTTACCTATGCGCGTAGTACGCGCTGTAAGCGCCGTTGTGGGCCGTGTGGGGCTGGTACCTGGAAATGTATAATGACAATTTAAGTAAAAAATATAGGTGTGTATATTTTCAAACTATTTTTATTATACAATAACGATGGGAGAAGCTTCAACAAGAATAACTAGTGGTCTTATCTGTAGTTATAAGTTATAAACAAAGCGCTGTTACATTTAAGGTACAGTAGGCTCAGAAAACGGATTTTAAAAAAGTCGTAGCGACTTTTTGGATCACAATACGTCTGTCATAAATTTAATGGGTGTCATTTAATCGATCTGCAAAATATTCATATTTTGATGAACAAAAATATATATTTGGTCAGCCAAAATGGATACTTGGTCAGCAACTTAAGGTTAGCAAGTATTTTTAAACTAGTTCCCAATTCATGTCATACTGAGTTGCTCTAAATTGATTTGGTTGGCTAATTCATTATTTGAGAGGCAGTAAGCGATCCACCATTAATCAAATTTTGTTAAGCAATCGGTGGGTAAGCCAATTAATTATTTCATTTTGGATTACAATTTAACTGATCCGCAAAAATTGGTTAGCTGAAAAATCTGCTGATTAGCAAATGTCTAACCAACCTAACCTATACCCGTAGCTGATCAGCAGATTTTTAAAAGTGTTATTTTAGAATCGACGAATATTTGACATCTGTAAATAATGAATAAAGAAAAATAATGAATGATGATATTGATGATAGTATATTGTACCTATTTGAGATTAATGTATGTAATAAATTTATATCTTAATACCTGCTTGTACTATAAATTATACCTAATGAAATAAAGTAATTTTACCAAATTATTTTTATTAATATCAATGAACAACAGACCACCAGGATATATGGCCAAGAACGCTACTGACTATTAAAGTCCGGTAAAAATGGAAGAGCCAGCCGGGCTAGCACATGATTGGCGCGAGAGTATCTCGCCGCGACATAGACTACCCGTCCCTCTTTAATTCATACAGTTAGTAAACGACGGGTAGTCTATCTCGCGGCGAGATACTGTCGCGCCAATCATGTGCTCGGCCTACTAAAAGTGTTACCTAGAGGTTCTTTAAATAAACCTAAAATCGGTTCTAATAAACCTGGCCGAGGGATGCGCCTGGCAACAGGGCCTTACGTGATGGGTTCGGCGACTTGACATATTCGTTAGTTGCCCCGTCGTCGCTTTATTTTATCCTGAGCCCCGGGGGACTGATTTGGTGATGATTTAATGCTGTCGCTCTACGCAACAACACTTCGATAGTTGGCAGTCCTCAACTGTTTGTTTCTCTAGCACAGCTAAACTGTGGAACTGTCGCCGTATTTCCGGACCGTACTCCCATCTTAAAGGCCGGCAACGCACTTACAACCCCTCTGCTGTTGCGAGTGTCCATGGGCGACGGTAATCGCTTACCATCAGCTGATTCGTCTCCTCGTTTGCGTCGTGTATCATTAAAAAAAATACTGACCGCACGGGGTGCGCGTGGGCATAGAGCGGGCCGCACGCGCTGGGCTCGGCGGCGTACGGCTGCCCTAACTGCGGGCAGGGCTCAGGGACTGCCTCTCGCCGACGCGGGGTGCCGCGGGGTTGGCTTTGCTCAGGAGGACTGAAATAAAAATAATTTAGCTGAGTTCCAAATTTACGTGAAAAAAACCCTTTTTCTTGTCATCGTCCCTTGATTTCCCGCTAATCTATTAGGTTTTAATAATAATAACTACAGAACTTTTCAACTTTATAATACTGCATTAGGTATCAGTTTTATAATATTACAATATTTAAAGCCTGACCAGGAATATCTGATCACGCGTCATGTTGCGGAATTTCACTAGAACTAATATTTTCATACTATAATGAACTGTCACCCTATACATGAAAAAAAAACAGCGCCCTCTTGACGATGATCATATATTCCGGTCAGGCTTTACAATAGCTTTTTCACCACGCCAGCTCGGAAAGGCTCTCTTTGTACTTCAAAAACTGATAAGGAAGTTGCATTTTATCCACATGTGAGGCAAAGTAATCTGATGCAAATTTCTAGTTGTTTGCTCATGTTGGCTGGTAAGAATTGACTTTTGAATGATAAATATTTAAGAACGTTCATTTGGATTTATGTTTGGTTTCATTTTGTTTGATGTTTAACAGTTGGTATTTTCCTCGTGTTGGTGTGGTGAAAAATGTTGTGTTTCACTCGGTGGCAAAATTTGTTTAACCCTCGTGCCTTGAAGCCATCGCCACGCTCAAGATTCCACTTTTCGTACCACTCGCTACGCTCGTTGGCTACATTCAATTTTGGAATCTTTCGCTTGTTCAGGTATCAATATTAACACGAGGAGTTAAACAACAACTTTGCCCCCTTGTAAAACAAATAACTATTTTTGTTTCACAATGGGGCAAAGTTAAATTGTTATTTAACTCCTTCGTGTTAATATTGATACCCGAGCGAGCGAAAGATTCTGAAATTTAACAAAAAGTGGAATCTTGAGTATGTGAGAATTTCCGAAATTGAACCGCGAGCGTAGCCAGTGGTTCGATAAAGTTGAATCTTGAGCGTTGCGAGGGTTTCGAGACACGAGGATTAACAACCCTAGCGACCGAGTGAAACACAAAATGTTTCATCACACCAACGCAAGGAAAATACTAACTGTGAAACATTAAATGAACGCTATTAAATATTTATCAAAATACATATTTAGATCAGTACCGTTTCACTGGGAATCCTTCCTTAGGCACGAGTGTCCGCGGCGGCTGTTTTGAAATATGAATGAATAGGCTGTTACTGAACCGGTGAGCTCCATCTTAGGCCCTGTCTTCACTTTCCATCAGGTGTGACTAGGGCCAATCGCCGATCAGTTTATAATAAATAAAAAATAAACGACTTAAAAGTCAATTCCACCAGCCAACATTAAGAAATATTTTTCTTCAACTTTTTTGCACAATCAAGAGAGCCTGTACGAGCTGGTGGTGAAAGATAATACCTAAAACGTCCGATAACTAAAGGGGCCCACTGACTATCAATCCGCCGGACGATATCGGCCTGTCAGAACAAAAATTTGACAGTTCCGAACAACTCACAGGCCGATATAGTCCGGTGGGCCCCTTTTAGTGACCGCCCAGTAGGCGGGTCCTATTACAGAATCGCGTTAATCTTTATTTTGACAGCGAACGACAAATGGCATTCATACGTTACTAAACTCCCTAGAACCCCAAAGGTGACATTATTAATCGATTCTACCAGGAAGCAAGCAAAAAATATTATATTAATTTTAAGTTTTTGTCATGTTTGCGCACATGGCGATTCGCGTTTTTTCTTTCGGATAAAATTAATGACTTGCTTGTTTACTTAAGCGAGGATTGTTTATACAAATTTAGATTTTGCTAGAATATATTGTTTTTAAATACTTAGTTTAATACTAATTAGAGGCGGGAGATGAGGACGTGTGAAATAAGCAGTCTGGATAGTATGTTTATTCATATTTTATAGTTCCGTTATAAATAAGTTTATGCATGGTAAATCTTATGGGTTAAATTCGTTTTGGCCAAACGTTCACAAACAAATTATAGCAGCATTGTTTTAATTTTTTTAATTGAAATAAGGTAAAGGGGTAGTCCGTGCTAGTGCGTTATTTCGTTAGTTTTGTTGCTAGCGCAAATAATTATTTCGTTAGATATGTTTTATTCAAATTATACATATGAATAAAATCTATATTAGTTAATCTTCAAGAAGATAAGTACCAAAGTGACTAAACTGAGAGTAATACGACGCTCGAAACTGTCAGACGGCCGCGAAAAGCTGTGTTGTTGCGCGCACTTTTTGTAGCCGTAAGGTGCGCGCTCTCACTTGTTAAGCTTACAGGAAAAGGTAAACCCATTCGAATACATTATGTACGATATACTATACTTATTTATGATAAGTTCCGAAAAACTCATTGGTACGAGCCGCGTTTAGAACCCACGACCCGTGATTGTAAGTCGCACGCTCTTACCGCTAAGCTACCAACGTTTCGTATAGTTTGTCAATTTTTACAATAAACAACACCAAAAACAATGTTCCAACGACTATGAAACTACTCTTGGAGGTTACGATTGGTCATTGGTGGGCACATGAAAACGGAACGATCGCTCAGTGATTTATGAGCGACGTCGGCCAATGCAACGCGGCAGTAAACCGCTTCGTAAACAGAGCTGCAACGTGCGCGGGCGTTGCTAAATAATCCCCGGTTTGCTATAAACAGTGACGTAGGCCATAGAATAGATACAGAACACATATAATACATACAGAATTCCCTTTCTCTAACAAAACTGTTTAAGACTTTAATAAGATAGTGGACGACGACTTTTCCATGCAAACGTAGTCCCCATTTTCCTCTGTGGATATGGACATTTTGCAAAATACTTTTACACTATTTAATGTATATCAACCATAGCATTCGTTTTTATATTCTTTTTCGATTTTTTGATTGTTATAAGAATTAGGAGCGAAAAAATTTAACAATTCCATAAAAATGTTAGAAGCTCTTAATTCAATTGTTTTTAGCCTTCCTCAGTGCCCCACTGCTGGACGAAGGCCCCTCGTTTTTTCCACTCGACCCCGTCGTTGGCATTTTCCCACCTTTTCGGGTAGAATGCGTCAAAGTTGTCCCCCCATCTCCTTTTCGGTCTGCCTGCACCACGGCTGCACCATCTATGGTGTTCCGTGGGTCCAACTCAGTAACCATTTTAGATTTCAACAATTTTTATTTTATTTGAAAGAAGGTGTTTTTAGTGTAATCTCTTAGATATACTCAAGTATGACAAAGACAGCAAAGGGACTTAAATTTTAAATTAATGTAGAAAATATTTTATGATAATTAAAAAATAAGTTTTCAAGATAGAGGTGTGATTATATTTTTCCTGTAATATTTATGATGATGTTATTATTATGTAATGTGGAGATAATAGGGGGGGAGGGAATGATATTTTTTTTTACATTTTCCTTCATAAGTCAATTTTTTCACTACGAAAAAAAAAATGTTTTGTAATGTTCCATTTGAGCTCTTTCAAATGATATCCCACTCTACCTAATCACTAGACTGAAACCTTTCTTTATATTGGGCATTTTCCATAATTAATAAAAAATACACTTCCAATGTGTTGAGTTAGGGTTGTTCTAACTATTCCAAATTTCAAATCGATAGCTTTAGTAATCTATATATATAAACGTAAAAGTCCTGACTGACTGACTGACTGACTGACTCACTTAAATCAACGCCCAGCCCAAACCGTAGGACCTAGAGCTGAATTTTTCACAATAGGTAGCTTTTATGACGTCAGTATCCACTAAGAAGGGGTTTTTCAAAATTCATCCCCTAAGGTGGTGAAAAAGGGGTTGAAAATTTGTATGGAGATCAAATATTTTTTTGAGTGCGGGACTTGAATCTTTGTATAAAGGCATATTATTAGAATACAAGAAAAGTAATTTAAGCGCTTTTAAATATTCATCCCCTAAAAGGGTTAAAAAGGAGTTGAAAGTGAATTTTTTACAAATGCTTTGAAACTTCTTAGAAAGGCATTGTGTAGGATTCCAAAAAAGTTATTTCAACGTTCTTAAAAATTCAACCCCTAAAGGGGTTAAAAAGGGGATGTAAGTTTATATGTGGTACAAATTTTCTTTTAAGCTAGGAACTTGAAACTTGGTAAAAAGGGCATTATATTAAAATAGACGAAAACTGATTACTTACACTGTTTTTGAAAAGTTTGTATTAATAGTTTCGGGAGCGAATATTTTTTTTAAATAGTGGACTTGTAAATCTTCTAAGAGGGTCGAGAGGGATTATATCGGGAACAATTTTTTTCAGTTAGGGTCTTAAAACTTCGTAGTTTGTGAAAGACAAAATTCATGCGTTTTATAATTATTAACAAATGATTAACCGTCCCTACTGATATCTTTTGCTGCATAATGTTCTATATTATGCTCATGTAGAATATATAACCACCAACATACAAATCCACGCGTACGAAGTCGCGGGCAACAGCTAGTTCTCGAGATATTTAGCAATATGACAGACAGACAGAGTCGCACCTTCCTTTTGTACCTTTTTGGTACGGAACCCTAAAAAGTATGCATCCATACAAAGCTAATGCATACTTACTGCCTGATGCCCATACCTAATACGTACAGCCTAATTCGAACGATTCGAACATCAAAATGATATCTAAATTATGTTATGTCAATATCGTAAATTTCTCTCGTATTCGTCCGTAAATATGGCGCGAGCGAGACGCACGATAACTAAATGATTTCATTTTGATGTCAGTCTACGTTCGAATTGGCCTCTTTTGCATCCACACAAAGCTAATGAATACCTGCCCGATGCCCATATCTAATACATAGCCACGCCACACCGCACTGACCGTTTACCTAACCGCAATTTATGTGTGTACATAAATCGTGCGCGCGCGCCGCATTGGACGGGGAACAGAAACAAACAACTCACCGCCGAAATACGTTTGCATCTTATGTATGTACCAAATCAAGACGTATCTGTGTACCTTCAAAATATTTATTTTCAAGGAAAGCACAATTCTTTGGACAAATATGTCTATAGTCAACTAAATCAAAGGTTGACTGGAAGAGATCCCTTACAGGGATAAGTTCGCCTTTGTATATTGTATACTTTCGGTTTAATTGTATCTTAACCTGTCTTATGCACAATAAAGTGTTTACATACCTATACATATACATACATACATTATATGTGAGTATCAGGATGGCGGGTGTACATCAACAAATGGAGCTGCGCTATACGTCAGGCGTTAGTGCTAGCAGTGGGTCTCTACGACGCTCGAGTATCTACACATTTAGCATCGTCGGCTCACCAGCTTAAAAATAGTTAGTTTCGTGTTACCTATACCTATACATATTTACAAAATAACACATAAAACTTTTCATAAATTAAAATGTTATTTCATTCACCTCAATGGTTCCCAGTTGTGACATCCGCAATTACAAATTCTAAATTAACTTTGTCTTTCAAAACTACATAATTTTATTTTGTGCGTCCTCTAATGAGTTTTTATTTTGGCGGGAACGGGAAACGCTGTGTCCGCCATTACTGTCACTCGTAACTCTTTACTCTATGGCCGAGTCGTAAAAGTAAATTGTCACCGGCTGTTGAAAACCACCTCCGTGCCTCATGTACTCGTAATAAAACATCTCATTCGTGTCTATGGCTTGATTCATGGCCAGAGTTGTGACATGGGGGATGTTCCGAAAAATGTGGTTTCGTTTATTTGATCGTAAAAGTGATTTGAGTGTTATGATTGCACTTACCAGTCGTCGGGGTCGCAGTCCCGAAATCCTTTGGCGAACGGGTTGCTGGCTATTTTCAGTTGTGTTATCTAGAACGAAAATCATTGTTACAAATTAATAAGTTCCGAACTGAAATAGAGTCAGTTTTACACGTGTCATATATAAATGTGGAAGCTGAATAACAAAACGTCTTAACCATTTTATTCTCGGCAGTAAGGCTAGCCCTAAGCCCTGTGGCGGGTAACAGGGTGTATTCCCATTTGTCCCCCCCACGTGACCGCCACAAAACAGCTATTCCCATCTGTGCCCGGCGGGGACAAATAGGAATACACCGGGCCTATCCGCAGCAGAGGAGGGCATAAAAACTTACCCGATGGTTCTGGTATGCTGTGACGGCAGTAAATCCCGTCTCAGGGAACACAAATGTCCGGTACGGGACGGTGCCTGGCGTGCCCTGCCCCTCACCCGGCAGGTACACCACGTGGAGGCGCGGCTGGTACCGGTGCATGGAGTTTAGGATAATCTGTTCGAATAAATTTAGTTTAAAAGAAATACAGATGAAGGCAAACCCTTTAAGGGCTCAATTGAACTGTAGATATTTATGTAGAAAATGTATTTCATTGTATTTTTGGAAAGTTGGCCAGCGTAGGTATAGGTGGTCACAAATCACAGAGCGACCTATGTTCCAGTAGTACCAGTCGGATGATAAAACACCTTTCCGGGTCGTGCTTGAATGCGAAAAGTTGTAGCTACACCACAAGTACAATTTATTGACATACCGAGCACTTCAGAAAGCCTGCATAGACACCAGGATGATCCTGAGTTTCTGGACGAAACGAAGGCAGTCTAAACTCCTAGCTGGCATAGATGTCACGCGCACGCCTGACATTTAAAAGCTGAAACCTGAGCCATAACTGTAACATAACTTACATGCCCGTTGTCGTCCAGCTGGTTGTTAGTGAGCTTCAGCTTGTCAAAGGACACGAGTTGGCGCATCCAGTGCGCGCCGGGCGCGGGTGAGTCCGGGTGCACGTGGATACGCGGCGGCGATACCGGGTCCGCTTTACCCGCCACTACCCAGCTTGAGCTACATAAATATCAAATTATGCACCGGTAAACTCGTACGTAATGGCGGGAATTGATCATCGATTTTTGAACTATAAGAAATTGGTTTATGAACGCTTTCATAATATTTCGTTTTTTTTTCGTAGGGCTTTTTGTGTACTACTACTTCAGAGATTTACAGTTTTTAGATATTGTACCGCTTATATTGTATTGCGATATTGAGTACTTCAACAACCATACTCAATATCGTATTTCGTTAAGGTTGCCAAACTAAGCGCTTGCGGTCAAAAATCAACTCCCTATTTTTCAAAAATCGATGATCATTGTTTCCCCGCAGTTCAAAGTAACAACGTTTACGATACTAACAATTATCTGTCAGTAACAATAGTTCTGGCTAGTCAACTAAAACGGGATTGATTTGTGTATTAAAAATAAACCACAATTTCGAGCGCGACAAGTTGATAAAAAAGATCAAGTGCATTTAAGTAGTTTGAAAACACACACAGCTAGTAAATGTTGATGTCTATTTTAACCAGGTCTTCTCTCGGATACACGAACGATAATATTTATTATAATGCGTGATTATATCCGGAATTTATAAGTAGTTACAAAAAAGTAAATATCGTTAAAATATATGTGGCAAATATTGCATTTATTTGCAAATAAATAAAGTACAAACCTGTGAAACGCATATCGGTATCTCTTATCATCAAGCGGTACGAAGTCCACAAGCAGAAGATAGTCCGCGTTAGGCAGGAGCCCGGAAAGCCTCGCCTGTACAAATATGAAAGTTCAGATATATTATATAACAAAAATTCCTGCCGACTTAAAAGTTTACAAGATAAACAAGATTACAGATTAGAGGTTCAAAGCTGTTAATTATGAATAGTAGTATCCCAAAAGTGCACCTATCTGCTTTTAGAGGGAGCGCTTTGTTTAGCAGTAAGTTACATTATGTGGTCGCTATGAGATCACCAACTGGCTAAGCTAAGCGAGCTGCAAAATTCATTTATAATATACCTATCTGCAGGAAAGATTGCGGCGGCCGGCCTTGGTTATGTTCATATCAGTGCTACTGCAAGATGGAGCGATTGGAGCACTAATTCTGGCGCTCACGGACTAACAAATTGACAGAAAGTGCAGGATATTACAACGGTAAAGTACCTGCAATGCAGGGAACATGCGACGGCCGGCCTTGGTGACTATCATCTCGGTGCCGAGTTCGTGAAAGCTACGCCATAGTGCAGATAGCTCAAGGGTCGCCGAACAACGCGCTACTGCCGGGTGGAGCGCTGCGCTTGCGCCGCCGGCGCCCACGAACTGGTAAATTAAAATTTAGACATAGTTGATAAAAAAAAAGATTAAAATTAAAAATAAAAGACGGTAATTTGAAATAAATTTAATATTACCAATAGTTCATTAAGAATGCTTAAAATCCACAAATCGGTTAAATGTTGTGTGCTATGTCGTATGATTGGTCTCGTCCAAAACATAGGTTCATAGAGTATGTGTTCATGTAGAGTTGAGAACAAATTTAATTATTTTATCGAATATTTTTAATTGTGTTGTATACTTAATAAATGAAATAAAATTTAATTAAAATTAAAAATCCTTTTTATTTCTAGCAAATATAGAAATATACAATCACATAAAATTGTCCGCCGGCGTCTTCAGCTCAGGTCAGCTGCCGCTAGAGATTCAGGGCGTTTAACCGCGATCGCTGAAGACGGTTCGAATCCGGCCTCCGCCACTGAAGGGTAGTCATTTTTTTTATATGACATCTAAGTATTCTAAGCCTATACTTTTAAAGATTCCAATAAAGTTAAATCGCAGAACACTCACAAGGCGTGGTGGTGGCTGAGGCGGGGGCGGCGCCGGCGCCCCGTGGTCCCGGCAGGTGCTCTCGCTTAACGCCTGCAGCGGCGAATATGTGGTCCGCGGACATACTGAGTTCTGGGACAAATATTATAACATTCATAACTATAATTAAATCATTATACAAGACCACCCTGCAGAATGCTGCTCCGGGGCGTTCCTGGCGCAGAGGGTGTCCGTCCATTGCAGTTCAACGCGGAAACGTGATGGGCACCTTTGCATCGGGAGCGATGCGGGGTAGGTTGTTCGAGATTTATAAAATCAAATAGGTTTAGTCTTATTTATAATAACACAAGAAAATAAAAATAAAGAATGCACAGAAGTCAGCATTGTCGACAGCTGCAGGGGCCGCAACTGCCGCAAGCAGAGCAGTACTCAACATCAATTTTTTTAACATGCAGAAACGTCTGCGAGCGATACTCCAAATTTTATATTAAAGGGAAAAAAATGGAAAAAGTTACACTTCCGGCAGGATTTGAACCCGCAACCTCCGCAATCCTTGCGTTGCTCTTAACCAATTGAGCTACGGAAGCCTAACCGCCGGAAGTGTAACTTTTTCCATTTTTTTCCTTTAATATAAAATTTGCAGTACTCAACATAACTAGTCATGCGATACGGACAAAAATCCTTCTGCGATAGTAATGTTATAGTCTTACAAATGACTTGATCCTTCGAACCGGATGATTGTCACCTAGTGGCGCTAAACAGTAAATCTTATATTTAACACGTGGTCTAGTGACGCTTAATAAGTAACTTGTACTTGGCACTTGGTCCTTCGACCCGGAAAATTAATTTAAAAACCTGTACCTTCGCTAAATCACGCTATATTAGATCTATAATAGAAAAGTGACAGCATTTTACTGACTCACCTCTCTTACAGAATTGTGCAGTGGCGGCAAAGTCGGATCGAGTTCTCTTGCTCGGTCTAGCGGCGGCAAGTTAAACGCCCCGCGAGGACATTGCCCATTTGGAATTATACCTATGGACAACAAAAAATTAAATACTCCTATACCTATTCTTCTTCTCGTGTTACGATATAAATGTGGAAGTCAGATTGCTAGGATGTTTTCAAATTTGTTTTTCAGTCACGAAACGGCTTAGGTATTTAAGGTAAAATTTAAAATTCAAAAATGTATTCTGCAAGTAGGCCTTAATGGCTCTTTTACAAGTATGAAGTAAATATAGCATATACAGTGGCGTTTTTTACATAAACATAGCAACATATATAAATACAAAAATACCTGGGTAAACATTATATTATTAATAATCTTAAAGAGTCCTCCCCGGCAAGCTCGGCCGAATTGCACCTTCACATACAAACGTAGTTCCGCTCTCATTTTAAAACTAAATGTTGGATTGTAATGAAGCTTTGCACAAACAATGACATGAGGTATATCTAGGTCAGTTCATATAGCTCTAGTTTATAAAACGACTTAAATAGAGCAAAAATAAATTTTGTATGTAAGAACTAAATTCGCTGTATTTTTTTTTGTAAAAGTTATGGTTTGACTCAGGTTCAGGTTGTTGTTTGATTGTAAATATTAGTACTGTACTAGTCGGCCAGTTAAAGAGTTAAAGTGACCGTAGAAAAAATATTCTTCAGTACGGTCCACCACAATTTTGCATACAAATATGTCTAAATTTGTCGATTTAGATTATATATTTCAAGCAGATCGAATAACTGCATTGTGTTGTTCGGAGTACCTACTATACTTGTCAATACAGCAGGTTATAAGAAACCTAAAGGTGCAAACGCCACTCAATGTTTGTAATGCATGATGCCCATGAAACTATTTATAGTCAACATAACACCATCATCACTTTCAAGTAATAGTGCTTCTAAGGCGATGCTGATAATGCAATTATACGTTTGCTATTAAATAATCACATAACTTTGTCATGACCTAAATACTTATAATCGAATAAGAAATCAGAAGTGAGAAATGGTAATGGCATGGTTAATTTTAGTCGCTTGTATTTTTATGCCGTGTAGTCCAAATAAATTATAGATAGCTTTGTTTGCTTCGACTTGGCAGACAGTCATATATTTCCCAGAGGAGTGTCATACTTGACGTAATACTACTTGGCATTAAGACTTAGCGTACTACTTAAACAATACTTTTTATCCCTAAACAGTAGAAACAGGGATAATATAACTACAGTTTAGCAAAGGGATAATATGGTAATTATCACACAATTTTTTCTACTATACCTTGCAACACTGGTACCACCACCACCACCACCAGTAGGCCGAGCACATGATTGATGCGACAGTATCTCGCCGCGAGATAGACTACCCGTCTTTTACTAACTGTATGAATAAAAGGGGGACGGGTAGTCTATGTCGCGGCGAGATACTCTCGCGCCAATCATGTGCTAGCCCGGCTGAGATGTGCGACTACGATGCGTAGCGAAGAATATCTTTGTTAAGAATAAGAACCAATGGAATATTGACCACTACAGCTGCGCTGAGCGAGGGTAGGTAAACGACGTGATTTTATTGGTTTTTAACAAACACATCCCTCGCTGATGCGCATTCTCGAACATCTCTGGTGGAAACGCAGCCGACGGTTTCATTTAGGGGCCCACTGGCTATCAGTCCGCCGGACGATATCGGCCTGTCAGTTAGAACAAAAATTTGACAGTTCCGAACAACTGACAGGCCGATATCGTCCGGCGGACTGATAGTCAGTGGGCCCCTTAAATAGGTTCTAACGAGGAACTTTAGCGTGTTAATAATATTGCTAAATCAAAGAAAATATCTCAAAACGCATGTGTATCATAATTAGTAATGGCTAACTCTAATCAATTGACTACAAATCGAAACGAAATTAACTTTAGGTATGTACATTTGTACATAGTAACTGCTATGTATTTGCATACATTCATGTAAAATCTACCTACCTATTTATTTTGCATTTAAAACTGACACCACTAACCTCATTTTATTATCACCGTCGGCAATTTCAAACCCGTTAAACACAACCCACTTGCACCATAAACAAAAATATTTCGAAAAAAGTTTATTACGCTCGTAACTCCATAAAAACCGTAAAACGTCCTGCCGACCGCGGACATCTCACTCAACTAATTGCTGTAATGTTCGGATGGCGGGAAACTCGAAATTCAAAATGGCGGCTATAATTTCAACGGAAGATGTCAAGCGGGCATTATAAATTAAGACGGGCGATGAAAACTATACGCGTATAGGCGACAATGATCGCGTTTTATTTTAAGGTTTGGTTTAATTTTGTTTTACTGGCTGTTTTACTTTCGAACTGAATGTTAGCGACTACTTGTGAGGAATTGACGTTTTCCCCGGCTTAACTTACCACGAAATAAGTAAATGGTCCTTCGAACCGGATTTTAATTTCAAAATTTGTATACCGTAGCAATCGTAGCATACAACTAGGGAACAAATCAAATTATTCTATTAAATATTTTTTGATTTGTGTTTTTAAGTAGTCACACTACTTACTATATATAAATTATAAAGATAAATAATAAAGATAGCATACACCACACCTGAGAATTTGGAAAGGGTACCGCCGTAGCTGGGTGGTCTAGCGGTTAGGACGTTAGCCGCGTACTTACCAGTGACTTACTAGTTAGTGACCACTTTTTCTTTGGGGTTTCGTACCCAAAAGGTAAGTTAGAACGGTACCCTATTCTATTACTAAGACTCCACTGTCCGTCTGTCTGTCACCAGGCTGTAGCTAGCTATAGCTATAGCTAGAACAGTAGAAATATTCACAGATGATGTTTTTCTGTTGCCGCTATAACAACAAATACTAAAAAGTACGGAAACCTCGGTGGGCTAGTCCGACTCGCACTTGTCCGATTTTTATTAACTAATTAAGCTGAACAAAACAATCAATAAACAAAATAGTCTTTATCAACTTTATCAACAAATACCATTTGCATTTAGAATATAGCTACTCGTATATAAAGACTCACAGATAACTAGTATTTAACTATTTACTATTGAACATGTGGAATTATACAAATTTTTAATTAACATTCAAGCTATTTTCGTCACATAATTATTTACTGTTGGTATCAATTTTAGCCACTTATCAAAAAAATGTAGGGTGAAGTTATTGGCCACTACCTACATAGTATTTGGCCACTCTTAAAATAAGGCTTCAATTAGCTTGTTTCTTTCTGATTCGTTAGGAGTGGCCAATTATTATGTAGTGGCCAATAACTATAGCAGTCACCCTACCCAAGAAATCATCATTTATTTGCAATATCGCCGCGGTACCATTTAGTCGGAAACAATAAATTTTTAACATTCACGGGGAGTAAGGCATAATTGTCACATTATGAGTTATTTCTGGCACATATCCCTAATGTGTCACATTCGCGAGTAAATCAAGAGATTGTATTTTTGTTTCAAAACGTTACAACGGCAATTTGTGACAATTTATTAGTAAATAATTTAAGTTAAATATGAAATGAATGGAACGGTGAACGAAATATGATGGAATTAAATAGTTGTGACAGAATGTGAGTGGACGATTTCTCTAGTCATCATAGGGAAATGTGCTTCACCTGCACGTAACTAAATGCATAGGTAAGTTTGTTTTAAATTTAATTTGTATTTTTTACGTAATTATATGGAATATTTATCTAAAATAAACGGTTGCTAGATAGTATTAGTAAGTGATATTCGAAATCATTCCCGCGCATTTCGTGTCAATTATTGTATTTTTATTTGCTTTTTGACTGAGGGAAGCGAAGATTTTCGGTTTCAACATGGGCCAAAATGCTTTCGGATGTCTCCTTTACATTACAGGTCGCATGTGTGATGAGCAGGCCTCGATAATTATAATGATAGAACTTTTTCGACGATTCATTTCTTAGAATTTTTTCAGTGGCGGAGCCATGGGGGCTCGCGAGGTCTACAGCTCACAACCACTTTTATGTAGGTAATGATTGTCAGAACCAAGTAAACAGAATTTGTAATAAAACTATGAAAACGGATTATATCGCGTATATTGAATTTATAATACATCCCGACGTTTCGAACTCTTTACAGCGTTCGTGGTCAACGGGTGACTGAGGAAAAATTACAAAATGCAAAAATACCCACATACTAAAATAATGAACAATCATAGACTACAAACTTTAAGGCTGGTTGTACATGCAAAATCGGTTCATAAGGCTAGTTATACACTATAATTATTTTTCAAGTAAAGATATATATATATACGCGATAAAAATAAACTATGCCGGCTCCAACCCTACACCACGGACCCGAGAAGATTTAATTCCCTCCTAAATTGTAGGAGGGTATCCCAATATGGGACCGGCAACAAACTCGGCGGGACACATCTTTTCAAAACATCAGAATGTCCAGCATCATCCAACACTACGGTCTCACAGTCTATGTCTCGCTTGCTCCTTTATCAGGTGGACTACAGGATCCCAAGCTGGTGGTAGAGAAAAGCCATCTTCCCTATTAAAGTTTGGATATTTCTTAATCTCAATCAATTCAATATACGCGATATAATCCGTTTTCATAGTTTTATTTCATGAGTAACTATCGCGGTAACCGAAGACAATATTAGAATTTGTAATACTAATATGGGACACCAATGCACGAAGTAGAAAGAATGTCAGGGGTGTCAAACGCACGGGCGCACTAATTGGTCTAATTTATCCAAGAGCATGCGCGGGCGCGGGTCGGGTTGCGGTGATTTGTAGGCCGAGGGGGACGGCCAGATTATTGATAGTTTTTTTTAAGTATAGGAAGTTTGGAGGTAAACTATTGCCGCTGGGTCTTCCTGGGATCGATAGGAAATATCTCTTGTTGAAACGCTGTGAAGTATGAAAAATACTCATTAATATTCATCGAAATTGGAAAATATTACAATTCGAAATTTATTTTATTTAGCATAGTACTTATGCTAATATGTGTTGTCACTGTCAGCCTAGGCTTGTGGTTTTGTATTTCATGACTGATGCCAGCACCATTATCATTCTGTTCATTTAACTTGTTAACCATATATTATACATCGAATTATTCATTTTTATATTAAAGGAAAATTGTAAAAATTCACCGCTGCGGGCAAGTCGCGAACTTGCGACCTTTCGGAACCGCTCTTGACCAACTGAGCTACCGAAGCTCACCAGAAGTGTGTGAACTGTGAACCTTTCCATTCCATCCTTTTTGTTTACACCTCTTAGGGAGGCGCATAGGTCTGTTAGTAAGAGGGATCGGACCGGTGTACCGAATGGTTGCAAGATCGAGTATTGCCCGAAGCGGTGAATTTTTACACTTTTCCTTTATACTATAAAAATTTGTAGGTACCTATCGCTCGCAGATCGCAGACGTAAGCCTAAAATCAGGATAACATAAGCTAATCTAATTGGACATAAATTTAAAAAAACCAGAGCGAGTCGGACTCGTTCACCATACTTTTTAGTATTTGTTGTTATAGCGGCAACAGAAATACATCATCTGTGAATATTTCAACTGTCTAGCTATCACGGTTCATGAGATACAGCCTGGTGACAGACGGACAGAGGAGTCTTAGTAATAGGGTCCCGTTTTTACCCTTTGGGTACGGAACCCTAAAAATAATAAGCAAATCTATATTAATTTGAATTAACTGAAATGGCAACAGGTATCCCAATTATGTTGAAAGTGAATTATGATCGTTACAAATATGGCTAAACGCCGCTCAAGTCGGATATCATCCCTCGGTTTGATTTACGCGGGTCGTCACTTCCCGCCCCGACTCATAACTTTATCCGTTGCGACTGGTATGGAAGGATATTTGTACATTTTTATGATTGTAACATTTTATAGTTTGAAGGAATATTTTGATTATTAATTGGAATGTAATTAATATTGTCTTCGGTTACCGCGATAGTTACTCATGAAATAAAACTATGAAAACGGATTATATCGCGTATATTGAATTGTATATTGTCACCCGTTGACCACGAACGCTGTAAAGAGTTCGAAACGTCGGGATGAATTATAAATTCAATATACGCGATATAATCCGTTTTCATAGTTTTATTGGAATGTAATTATTTTTGCATGTTATTTAAGTTTAGTTCATAAGTTACTTAAGTTTTAGCATCTACAAAAACTTTCTTAGATAGCTATGTCTAGGTCTTTTAAAAATGTAGCATTTATAGAAGCTGTGACAAAAACATCAATTCAGTAGGTAACCAATTAAATAGCAATAAACCGTTAAAACGCTTGATTCAGAACTGAGAGGAAAATGGGGACTACGTTTGTATTTGTATGAGATTATGAAGAAACCAGTCCCCTTTCCTCTTAAAAAGTTTTTTTTTTGCGGTGTTCGAACTACTTTCACTCATCTTCCTCGCGTTATCCCGGCTTTTTGCCACGGCTCATGGGAGCCTGGGGTCCGCTTGGCAACTAATCCCAAGAATTGGCGTAGGCACTTTGTTTTTTGACGCAGAGGTTAATGCATTTACGCATCTCACCCCCGGGCTGTTGTGGAAGCCCATTGGGGGGTGGTGTGTGGGACGCTTCTCCCGTTACTTCCTCTGCTAGCCAGAGGGAGGGGAGGAGAATACCCACTAACATCCCCTGCGGCGTCACCCTCTTTGCCGTTAGGGGAGCTTCAATTCATGAGATCGCTTGCGGCATTCTATCTGCGACTACGATCGAGGGGTGATTGGCGTAGGCACTAGTTTTTACGAAAGCGACTGCCATCTGACCTTCCAACCCAGAGGGTAAAAATAAGCCTTATTGTTGTTATTGATGTTTTCCGTCACCGAGAAGCGTCTGGTAAATATCAAATGATATTTCGTACATAAGTTCCGAAAAACTCATTGGTACGAGTCGGGGTTGCAGCCGGACGTCCGTAAAAACTTAAAAAAGGTTCGTTGCATGATAATTAACTGCAACAGCCCAAAAATTGCGAGCACCCAAAGGCAAGAACATATTTCCTATCACAGATAAGTAATTTTAAAATTATATTATGCATAAATTTTGTACGAAAAAGTCGGCACGCTTGGTTTTAATACAAATCGTGTTATTTGCGTCATCTAGCGTACATATTAAACCTGTGCTCTTACCGCTAGGCCATCAGCGATACTTTCACTAACAACCAATTTTAACTTCGTAGCACTTCCACACTCTGTCACTGCAGTCTATGCAGAGATTGCAGACTTGCAGAGTAAGCTTGGCTTGACTCCATCAGGCGCTGGAAAGAATAATATATGAGAGTCGGTCTCCACACCGCACGACCGGTTTAATGAAGAGCTCCAAAAGACAATATTTTCGGCGCGCACGCATACGATTTATTTGTTTGACATTTAGTGGAATTTACTCGTATAAATAAATATAATATATTGAAACAAATTTCCCTACGCTCAGCTTTCACTCACATTTATTATTCCGCCTTTACTTAATTTAATAGCTTAAAATAGTTTGTGTTCTTGTATAACAGGTGATTAGAGAATCATGTTTCTGGAGGAATTTATGATTTTATTATTCGTTGCTAGTTAGTATCTAGTCTATATCAAAACACGAAAAAGGGATATTTTTTAGAATGGAAAGTTTTGCGAATGTTTAAAAAGAAACTAGAGCACGGGACTTGATTTTCCGGAGTGACATTTTGCGAGTGGATCTTTTGATGTGCGGTAATCATTTGATATAGGTACCAAATACCTATTGAATACCCAATGTACATGATATTAACTTTGTAGCAATGATATTATAATAGTTATATAATATCATTGCTTTGTAGTCTAGGAATTTGACATCAGTTTACATAAATCGTGATAGTAACACCGTAACATTATTGCATATGACGCAACTTACCCAAGAGCCAACATGTGAACGTTTACGCTATTCACGCGTTTAGCTATCTAGCCATAAGCCGCATGATTCTTTGTAAAATCGAATGGACTTGTTTTAAAGACTGTACACGATGAAACCCGGCCATGCATAATCTGGTATATCTTCAAGGAGTTCTTTTATTTTAATAATCTGTAATTATTTTAATTTATAATAAAAATACAATCATATTACAATGTATGGGCATTTGTGAGTTTTCGCCGAATATATTCCAGCACACCTTAATTTTTTTTACCAGCGTTTTATGATAATATTCACTCGCTTCGTACTACAATGCCACAATTTTATTTATATTTTCATAAGCTGTTTTATGTGCTCATTAGAATGTCATCTTACCAAAAACATAGTTTTTGAAACTTTTTTCTACTTGAGGTAGTCAGAAAAACTGTCTACTCCAAGTACTCAGTTGTTTTTATATGGGAGGTATTCTTTTGTCAAAAAGTCAAATTCACCAAAGTTAAAACACCTCAGAACTATCTTAATCAGAACACAATCAGAAAAATGTTCGGTATGTGTGAAAAGAGAATGTAATGAAGTATAATTTGGTTTATATAATTAAAAATAATAAAATATTTTTTACTGGAAAATTTGGTAAAGACTGTCAGAAGACCGTGGACAAAAAAAATATAGGTACTGTGGAATATATAATGCTCAGTCACAGACAACCTAACTTTATATTATGTTTCTCCACAAATTATTAAGCGAAAAGTGCTGCTTGAAAATGTACATTCATTTAAAAGATTTACCACATCATCCGTGGCCGGATTTCATCGTGTACAGTCTTTATATTGACTTTATTGCAAATGTATCATCACAGCATCTGCAGTAATGCACTCTGTGTTGTGATTGCTGATTGAGCTCTGCCAAGTTTGCAACCCGAGCTATTCTGGTACGCCCACTGTGTATCCTTGGTCAAACTGAGTCTTGCGTTACATTTTGTATCTGTGCCTTGGCCGGTGTTTGACACGGGGAAAATTATGATTGTAATGACAATCGTGATTGAGTTATTGCATTCGTAACACATTAATAAAAGTAAAGCGATAGCTGGACTTTACAATGGGCCACGTGCCACGTGGGTAACCTGGCGTTGATTTCAGAATGGTGTTTAAGATTAATTCTTCATTATCCCCACACTTACACATTAGTTTACTGTATTAATTAGCTATCAGTATTACACTTGAAACAACATTAACGAGCAAGAACAAAGAAATGAATCACGAGCCGATGTCACCAAGATGGCGGTCGACAAGCTACCTACCCTCTTCTGTTAAATTATTATCACTAAAATACTCGCCAAAGTTGCAAGCTGCAAAATTTGTGTTAAATTTTTAAATCAATATAAGTCAATGCAAATCGATTTATAACTAGCTCGTCAACGTATTGTATTGACGTAGATTATAAATATGACATTAAATTTAAACATTTTGCTAAGCTTTTTGTTAATATCTGCAGAATAATATTCGTATTTCAAAATCTTCTATATTAATGTAAGTATACCAAGTATACCTATTTTCGGTAGGGGGATACCAACAATGATGTTATGAACCGCGAGTCAAGCGAAACGCGCACGCCTTTTGTCCCACCTAAACAATTAGCAATATAACTAATATAAAATTAATATTTCGACTATGTTTATGTATAGGCGATGGGTGGCTGTGAGAAACGAATGCTTGAGGTTCTGTGAGGTGATGGACGCTAGGCCCTCGAGTGTAACGTAATGTTTGTTATCCGTGTGTGAAATGTAATGTAATACTTAGTGTAATGATTCTATGTTGTTATGTGTTAGTTTCATGACGTATTGGTTTACTGTAAAGTCGTGTAAACGTATTTATTTATAAAAATAAATAAATAAATAAATAGTAAACCATTTAAACCAGTATATTAATATCCATCGGTATTGGTATTACGGTCGCGGTCCGTTAGTTACGCTAATGGTGATTTGTGTTTCGGGGCTCGTTAGGCGCTACCGAGCTGTGCGCCCACGCACCATTTGGACCACACAAAACTTACTAATTACTGTGTAGTATTACTAGTATTTATTTAGGTATATTTGCGTACGAGTATGTTTAGTACAATAACCAATTTTAACTGAAATGATTAATTAGAAGTGATAAGTTTTAAAAATAGACTGTAAATACAAGTAAGCGCAAATGAAATTAAATATGTGTAATGTGTTGAATTCATATTGTACTGAATTTTGAAAAAAAAATCGCCGCTTTCACAAACTTATAGTAATCCCAAAAAATCTTATAGGTCGGATCGTTTTCAGAATGATGAATTAACTGTTTTTGATATTTCCATATTAGACAGAGATGCTCTGTACTCTGTAATGTGTGAATGGCCCGCTAGAAGAATGGCGACAGGAAAGCCGAGCCAAAGCAATAACTAGTAATGGTATAAAGTTTATTTGCTCTGCGATAAAGTAACGCTAACACATGCTGATGTGTTCTAGGAACCACAGACAGGGTGTCGCGGTGTTGCATTGTTGTGACTGCTGATTGACTTATGCTTGCTTGTCCCGCTATTCTCGGCGTGATACGGACACTGCGTTTTATTGACGGGACTAGCTGTAAATCTAGTTACTATTGATTGTGTCTACGGCAGCTTTAGATAAAGGAACGTCGTATTACATTCATCTTTACCTAATGTTTAAATTTTAATAATACCTCAGGTTATATATCGAGCAATAATGATCCTTAGCCACAAGCGGACAATTAGGCAAAAAATATATAAGAACCTATTTAACACTACAGCAAAATATAAAGTAACAAACAAATTTTGTCACTAAGTGCGAGTCGGGTCCGAGCTTTAAAAATGCGGGTTGTCAAATAAATTTGTATTTGTATAACTCTGTGTATATTAATACTTTATCTGTGGAATGAAAACCACTAATTTGACACCTACGAAAAAATTTTATTTTTCGTAGGTGTCAAATTAGTGGTTGCCTTTTACATTGCTATTTTTATAAAATGTATCTAGCCTACTGTTTATTTTATTCTAAGCAGTGTAAACCGAGCAATGGATTGCAAGTCCAGTTAACCAAAGACACTGCAACTAAAAATCCACTTGAAAGTCTCGAAACCCTCAAACGTTCATTCTTGTGTCACTAAGTCATGATTCACTGCACTTAGCCTGTTTACAAATAGACAATTCGGATCGGGGGATGGTCCTTTGATCACGTGTCGGGATTGCTGGCGAGCCCGGCTAACAAGCGATAGACGCCCAGGGGTCACACTAAATATAGTGAAGGGATTATTACATTATTAGACGGCTTAATTTATGGCTTATAAATATATGACTTTGGAATCTTTCGTTATTATTATTCCTTAAGGCGCCGTGTGCGGAAATTGCGGGCATGATTCTCTTTTACTCCAATTGAGGCGTAATTAGTGACAGCTAGTCTAGCTATTATGGTTAATGAGATACAGCCTGGCGACAGACAGACAGACGGACAGACGGACGGACAGCGGAGTCTTAGTAATAGAGTCCCGTTTTTACCCTTTGGGTACGGAACACTAAAAAATTAAGGTTGCGTTTTACACCTATACCCGTGTATTTTTTTTTATCGAATTCAGGTTTCTATCAGGTTCGAATCGATGAAGTTACTAGAAAAAGGTCTGAAGATTGCTATTCAAAACTTTTGACAACCATATTATAATCAAAAAAAGGTTTACGATTTTTCAAAAATTCTGTTGGCTGAACCTACTGCACCTTAACATGAATTTGTCTCTTTCGATACGCCTGGTGAGTCCAAGTTCTCGAATTCTAGTTTTCAACACAGCATTGGCCTGCTCCAGAATAGGGTTTTTGACTAACAAAATTCAAATAATTATTGACTACCGTATTGTCCTGCATTTACATTAATAATTTTATCAAACAAACAAAGAAGCAAACCCAACAAATTAATTCATCTGTAAATAGCCGTGTCGTTTTCGATCTGTCATAAGTTATAATAATGCATTTGTTGTGAGTAGAGGGCTCAGCTGCGATTTGTAGAGCAGTAAATCAAACGTGTAGCGCAAACACGTGGCGATGGCGCCCTACCACAGGGCTGACAGGACTTGGGACTTAAGTGGAAACTGACTTGGAACATTTCGGTGTATTTTATCACGTTATTCGCGTTAACTGTCCTAGTTGGGCAATAAATTGTATTCTTATCACCTTTTATTTTTTTAATAGCCATACTTCAAGTTAGCCATATCACCTGTAATATACGTACAGTCAGCTGCAGAGAAATGGTATCCCCCCGCTGCATAGAAGTTGGTATGCAAAGGTGCTAAGCGAATAGTATTGCTGACTATACCTACAACTAGCGCTAAGAGCTGTGTTTTACTCTTACAGGTGCAGATCTATTTCAGAATACGCCTGTCACCCTCTTACTGATAATAATGCATTGCGCAGGCGGCGTTACAATAGGGAATATTACGCAAAATTCTGCGTAGAGGGCGTCACTAGCACAGTCAACAGGGCCGCCGCGAAACACGAAAATCGAAAGTTCGGTTTCTGTCTCAATCACTTGCATATTCGATCGATAGAGAGACAGATAACGAAATTTCTATTTTCGCGTTTCGCGGTAGGCCATCTGTAAACAAACCGCCTTGATGCATCAATGTCATAATGAAAACTTGTCAAAAACTGTTTAAGGCATAGTATGTATAAGTTTAAGTTACTCTATAGGTATGGTTTAGGATGTGCACAAGTGCTGCACTCTGGCGGTAGAACATTGCAGTAATATTCCCTATATCCCGCGTAAATCAAACGTATCGCCGTCACGAACACACGTGTATACCTGATATAGTGAAGGGCTGTCAGCGAAAACACCCGATTTTTTATAGTTTTAGTCTGCAAATCAAAAAACCAATTTTAACAGTGAAAATGAAATATAAAATATTTAAGAATAAAATGTGATTTTAAGACCTCTGGTGACACAGAAAAGCTTTAATGAGTAATAAACAGTTATGAATAAGTAAAATAACCGAAAATTCCAGTTGTGAGTCAGTTTGACAGTTCTCAAGTTCTAGTACGAAAACGTGAACCCACTCGTAAGTTCATATTTTTGCCACGGCAAGGGTTTTTATCGCTTTTAGGAACCCTACCACTCCTTTTAGCTTCGTTTTGATATTGGAAAAATATACAAAAAGCTATTATTCAATCCAAAAGTTTTATGGAAGACAAAGACAAATATTAGCCCCCTATGTTAATAAGTAGTTTCAGCACAATAACAATTATGCGAAGTTTCATTAGGACAATCAATTATTATGCGACCCAATATAGATCCACTCAAACTCTATACCAAATTTCAACTAAATTAAAGCGTGAAGAGGTAACATGACCCGGGTTGGACCCGGTATGTCCTTAAACTACGTCCAAAAGAGAGGTATGGGCACTGTGAATGACATCTCGCTTTGTGTGGTAGGGCACAGGACAGCGGATGTTATTCCAGATCTAAAGCAGAGCCCAACTGGGGAGGTACCTCCACCTTACAGAAAACCGCAGCCAAATAACACTAGACCCTACTAATAGTGTTGTGTTCCTGCCGGTGAGTAAGGTTGCCAGAGCTCGAGGGAGAGGAGTGTTAGGGTCGGCAACGCGCATGTAACTCCTCTGGAGTTGCAGGCGTACATAGGCTACGGAGACTGCTTAACATCAGGCGGGCCGTATGCTTGTTTGCCACCGACGTAGTATAAAAAAAAAACATACAAACAGACAGACATACACACTTTCGTATTAATCATAAGGTATGGATACATTTTAAACTTTAAACTGTACTAAAATTTTAAACTGTTAAGTTTTGTTATTATACAGACAATGACAACCCTGCAGGTAACGGTGCGATACCGGCGCGGGCGCCGCGTGGATTTATAGCGCTCAATCAATGCGGATTTATAGGCGAGGAAGCGACACCCGCTCCTTTTGTTACAATTCACCCGCTATTTTAGAATACTCTAATTGCCCCATACGTAGATTATGTTGTCTTCTATTTGAGCTATGTTAATGTTGAGTGTAAATGAAGGATTCCTAGTTTTAATAACAAAACTTCCGTGAGACACAGACATATTAAACATATTAATAACGGGTCACTCACGTATTTTAAGTCGAAAACGCTCGACATGTTTCACTCCGTACCGAGGAGCGTCATCACCGGCCGGGCGTCGGCGGTCCGTCACCGTCGACGCAAGCTCCTGATGACGCTCCTCGGTACGGAGTGAAACATGTCGAGCGTTTTCGACTTAAAATACGTGAGTGACCCGTTATTAATATGTTTAATATTCCTAGTTTTAGTTTTATAATTTATATATTTTTTTTTTTTTTTTAATTACAAATTTATTTACATACAAGACATATACAGTGCTACTACGTAAACGAAATTAATAACTAGCTTAAATCTAAAATAGGCCCTTGGGGCATTGTACCATTTATATATTATATTGTGTATATTAGGTATATGTATATTATATGTATTGTATATATTTCGATGGTATATGTATGTAAAATTTTAAATTAGATTTATATTTTGTTAGTAGTATTAGCAGTAGCCTCGCCCACAATCTCTCTGCTATGCCTTAAGGATGACTAGTAGAGAATGCTTTTGGCATTAAGTGCACCTTTTCTACGATAAGTTCTACTTTTGTGCAATAAAGATTAAATAAATATATAAACACATATAGTGAAAATTTAATATTTTGCGAGGAAACTGCTAGTATATATCCACTGTGTTAGCAAACTGAACAAATATTCCTTTTTAGTCAATTTAAACCTTCAATGTTTTCAAAGTAAGATAAGGTAATTATAAAATGTGTAAACTTAGGTTCGCGTTTGGCGAGAGATCAGAAGAATTTAAACTGATTTCATACATTATTTTCTACATCAATCCAAAGCCACATAGCGTCATAAAGTTTTAGTTGCGCTCGTTTTTATGCACCGTTGACTTTTCATCGGCTCGTAACTATCACAGCGAATTTATTGCTCACACAAAACTCATACTGTCTTATCGATAAACAAGTATAAAAGGTCACATGTCCATTGCAAATTGACAGCTATTAACAACCTTATATCAATGTGAAAAAGGAATCGTTTACAATGGTTTAATGATTGTAGCCGTCCGCGCATCTGTTTGCGATGAGGTCTTATGAGAACGATTTATGTTTACGTAAAAACCGTTAAAGGGAAGAATTGAGCTGTCCGGTTTTAATCGCACTTAAACTATCGTGAGACATATTTCAAAATATTTATCAGTACGGTTTTTACTCACTATTATTTTTAGTCGCTTTTGGCGACATGTTTCGGATTCTTTGGGAATCCATCCTCAGGCACAAACATCCGAAACATGTCGCCAAAAGCGACTAAAAATAATAGTGAGTAAAAACCGTACTGATAAATATTCTGTCCGGTTTTATTTAGGTTTTTCACATTACTCAAAATCAGAAGTTGGTACCTACATATGGAATCTAATAATAAAAAAATACCAAAATTCTCCCCAGGATAATTTGTTTGAAACAGCAAGCTAACAACCAAAATATATTAAGTTGTATGGAAAATTAAATACACTAATTTGAAATTTCCACCGCCTTAATGTCGTTGCTGTAGTAAGTTGTTATATTCAGTAGAAAGAAAACATTTATGCCTTATTTACCTACGTTTTTATTTCAATATCACCTTGAACCTTGCATCTTACCTAAATGTCCCAAAGATGTTTATTTTTTATAAGCACTTAAATCTAAGCTAAAAAAATTATCAACTCAATTAATAATTAACTTAAATTTTTCATTGCGATTGACATCTGTATATACAATTTATAGATTGTAATGTGGTACGTCCCACAATGAAAAAAGGAAAAAATATTAACATTTATTACAAAATAATTTCCCGGCGCGCGAACGCATCCACTTCTCTAAATCATCGCTCGTACTTCAAAGCTCTAATCCGCTTATTACAAACGTTTCAAAATTAAAATAAGAACAACAAACAAAAGACGGCCACCAACGGTTTATTTAGCTTCGCCCGTTACTCATATAGACGTTTATCTCAATCCCATATTGAATTTTATTTCAGCCACGCATTGATATGCTTTAAAAACAAACAATTTTGAAATTAGAACAGTTTTGGACTTAAGAAAACAATGAAAGCTGAACGCGATTTTACAAGGATTAGATGTCAAAATATTTATGTTGATTAGACCGCTCTTTTAAATTACTTTTTCAGATTTTGTTACAATTTAAAAATTTTGTTAGGAATATGTTCATGAAAAAATACTTTTGAAGAAAAACTTTTCAAGCGCGGATTATAGAACAGTTACGTTTAGGCGCATCACATACCTATGAACTGATACAATACATTTCCGTCAGTAGAAAAAAGCGGCAAATAAACTAAAAATTGGTGCGAAGGGTTGTACTCCCATAGTAAATTTGAATTTCGCGCCTTTTTCCACTGACAAAGTGGGTTTGTCAAAGTATAATAATGTATGATGTAAACTACTATTGTTGAATGAGTTAGTTGTGAAGTGAATGAGCTGAGTATTTTTTTACTAGTTTAGGCACATCCCACAGCAGTAATTCTTTTTTCAAAAATTAAATCCAGAATCTCTACGAACTTTTAATAAATTCAGATATTGTCTATGGCAGCTGACTTTTTGTGCGTGATGTGATCTTAACTAAAAGCACCCACCAAAAATATTTTCATGTAATATGTTGCCAAGACGAGACCCTAATGCTCGCACTATCTAAAACCGGCCAAGTGCGGGTCGGACTCGCGTTCCAAGGGTTCCGTACATTAAACAATTTAAACAATGTATTTTTTTTGTGAAACGTGAGTGAAATGACGACCGGTCTGGCCTAGTGGGTAGTGACCCTGCCTGTGAAGCCGATGGTCCTGGGTTCGAATCCCGGTAAGGGCATTTATTTGTGTGATGAGCACAGATATTTGCTCCTGAGTCATGGGTGTTTTCTATGTATTTAAGTATTTATATACTTGAGTACCCATAACACAAGCCTCCTTGGGCTTACCGTGGGACTTAGTCAATCTGTGTAAGAATGTCCTATAATATTTATTTATTTATTTTTATTTTAAATGTCTTTATAAAACCCGTAGGTCGATCAAAAACTAAGTAATTAAGCCCGAGTCACGCTTGACTGCACGTTTCTAATAGGTTTTCCTGTAATCTATAGGTAAAGATCTATTCTGTGTATTTTTTTCAAAATTTTAGACCCAGTAGTTCCGGAGATAAAGGGGGGGGGTAGGGGAAGGAATGGTCATTTTTTGCCTATTTTTTTGAATAATTTCTAAACTGTTTATCCTAAAATTATAAAAAAATATATTTGAGATTACCATAATGAGCTCTTTCATTTGATATGTGACACGATATAGTTTGAAAAACTTTATTTTTTAATTTTCTCGTTTACCCCCCGAAAGTGGCCCTTGTGTTTATAATTCATTTGTTTACGTTACATGTCCGTCTTTGGGTCACAAACTTACATATGTATATCAAATTTCAACTTAATTGGTCCAGTAGTTTCGGAGGAAATAGGCTGTAACTGACGGACAGACAGACAGACAGGCAGACGGACAGACAGACAGACAGACGTACGAGTGATCCTATAAGGGTTCCGTTTTTTCCTTTTGAGGTACGGAACCCTAAAAAGTTATCAGATCTCATGTAAGTAGAGAAGCTTTTCTAACTTTAACGCCTTTGCAAACCCTAACTTCACTAACTCTACACCTTAGTCAAAATATGTGGCTTGGCCGTTTTGCTACCGTCACATGGGCGTAAGGTGGAACATTTATTCACTGTACATTACTTTTCTGTTATATAATAGGTAGTTCTTGCAGTAACCAAACGGCCAAACTACATATTTTGACTAAAGTGTTGCATCGCCTTAGAAAAACCAGTATCAACTGTTACTTACTCTTATTGGTGAGTCCCAAGATACAGGCTCAGCCTAGTTTATGGATCACCGGACACCTTTTGTGTATGCTACTGTATACTTAGTTTTTTTTTTGTACTACGTCGGTGGCAAACAAGCATACGGCATACGGATGATTTTCAATAAATTTGTTCTTATTCTTAAATGTGACCCCTGAAATCTATAACTATAATACGTAATCGGAGATCTCACTTTACTGGCTGTCGATACATTTAAGCGATGTAACGACCGAGCAATATCAAACGCCCGCCCACAACACGGTCTTTCAACCATCTAAACCTAAAAGGTCACATGTCACTACGAGTTATAATAACATACGACACGTTGCTTCTACGATAACTGCTGTTTGTCTAACGAAGCTTGTAATACCTACACGCTTTTTGTATCATATTTTCTTGAACACTTAAAATAGATGCTTAGGCGTGAGACTTTTTAATGGAACGCTGTAAGTAATTGGTTATTTATTTTAAGTAGGTGGGAAAGGTAAGTACATTACTATCGAGTCATAGTTTATTTATTAGTCGTACCTATTAGTCGTTAATTTTATAAAGGCTTGATCTGAATGATTATTTTCTTGGTTCTAAAGTTTTAAATCTTAACACAATTGTGAAACTACTTACTTACGTGTTTTTTTAAATATAAGAGGCAAACGAGTAGACGAATCGCCTGATGGTAAGCGATTATCGCCGCCCATGGACACCTGCAACACCAGACGGGTTGTACTCGTAAGTGCGTTGCCGGCCTTTAAGATGGGAGTACGCTCTTTTCTTGAAAGTCGGATCGCCGGAAATACCGCAGGCTACAGTTCACTCCACAGTTTAGCTGTGCGAGGCAGGAAGTTTCTGGAGAAACGCACAGTTGAGGACTGCCAACCACCTGACGTGAAGTCACCAAGTAGTGAAGATTGAAATTTTGTCGCGAAGGGGTAGGGCTATGACGAAAAGAAGCGGCAGGGACTAAACCGAACAATTCCTTGGAGCACTCCCCTTTATACATGCAATAGAAAATGCAGAGCTAGGTAGGCTACATCTCTACGCAGCGCGTCGGTTTAATAAGAATTGACTCCTATGCCATTCCGCTTAATATAATTTCCGCAATCATGCTACCTACTATCATCGGACTGAGCATCAGGTATAAGGTATTTAATACATAGATTACAGAATTATTGAAACACTTCTACAGTAGAAATATGTCATTGATCGAATAGGGATGTTTCCTCTGCTTAATAGTTATTTGTTATACAAGGGTGCAAAGTTGTATTTTACCCGCGAGTGTAGAATTGAAACACGAGAAAGCGAAAGGATTCTATTTCATTTCATTTCATTTATTCGTTATTTATTCTATAGTTGAACCACGAGCGAAGCGAGTGGTTCTAAAATAGAATCCTGAGCGTAGCGAGTGCTTCAACATACGAGAAGTAAAATACATTTGCACCCGTGTGTAACACAAAACTTTTCCCCTCACTATAGCGAGGAAAGTGCAACATCCACAGGCGTTAGATCATCTTCATCACAGGAATCACTAATTTTTTTACGATATTACCTAGTCGGCTCATAAGTTCTGTCACTGGCCTTTAAAATTTAAATTTGGAACTCCTAAAACAAAAACCGTTCTGCATTTGAATTTCGAATCTTTATTAAATATTTGAGTAGTATAATTTTGCAATTTTCTGTTTTCTTCAACATGCAGTGGACGAACAAGTTTGGGAACAAATCAAATTATTTTATTATATATTTTGATTTGTGTTTTTTTAAAGTAGTCACACTACTATATATAAATTAAAAACTGTAATAGATGTCATATATTAAAGAAAAAGTGACGAAGCCCTCCAGTGGTGAAGGCCGGAGGCACTGGAGGGCTTCGTCACTTTTTCTTTAATATATGACATCTATTACAGTTTTTAATTTATATATAGTAGTGTGACTACTTTAAAAAAACACAAATCAAAATATTTAATAAAATAATTTGATTTGTTCCCAAACTTGTTCATAGATGGCAGCACCAGTCTCTCTCGCTACAACGTAAATCCGTAAGGAGTTCGTTTAGGAGGTGCAAGCGCGCACTGCTTGCCCTTAGAGCTGGTCAAAGACGCCTAGTCTTACTAAGATGGCATATAGTCGAGAAATTCGGACGGGCACCGCCGTGGCGGGGTGGCCTAGGGGTTCATGGCGTTAGCCGCGATAGCTAAAGACGCCGGTTCGTATCCGGCCTTCACCACTGGAGGGCTTCGTCACTTTTTCTTTAATATATGACATCTGTTACAGTTTTTAATGGAGTGGACGCTTAAAGATAGCCGTACCGCAATAATTGCACTATATCGTTGTGGTCACTCGCCGACTAAATTTTTTAAGCTACTTGAAAATTTAAAATTCTCTAAGATTTGTGTATCGTACTGTTAGGTTACCACCGGGTTGATGATGAAAACTAATACTTGTACCAATATTTTAACTTTATTCGTTCGTTACCAACATAATAACGACCAATTTACAATAAATATTCCAAGACGTCTACACTGTAACTCGTCTGTACACCAACTGCCCCTTGTCACAGTGTACCCGCCTTTTAATAACAATTCAAGATGGCGGGAACCAGTGACAAGTAAGGGTCAACTGATACTCTTTTTTAAGCTAATCGTAAAAGTACAAATGATCAAAATATAAGCTATTAATAAATAATGATCCTTACAAACAGTGTTGCTAACAGACGGCCATTCTGATGCAGGAATGTCCCTATTCCGAATTCCGATTAATGCTCGGCCATTCTACAAAAGGCGTATGGCCTCATACAATTATTTAGAATCTCTACAAAATTAAGGATTTAATTTCAATAAACACGTCTAACAAGACTAGTCTTCCAAAATGTAACTTTAATCTTATACATCATTAATAAGCAATAAGCATATAAAAATGAAACTAAAATAAAATAAGACTTTCTAGGACAATGTATCACTTTTATAATCCAATCCATTATTTCAAAACTTGCACACTCATCGTCGTCGATTTATTTATACAATTTTTCAGCGTAGACGTCGATTCCATGCAAGTGTGCACGTCACCTTTAACGTGATCACACGCTCCTTCTTTGGTGGACGTCACCGTAGACGAGGTCACACACTCCTTCTCATGTGTCTAATTCACCGTAGACGAGATCATCTATACCTTCTTATGTGTACTCGTCACCGTAGACGTGATCACTCATACCTTCTTATGTGTACTCGTCATCGTAGACGAGATCACACGTTCCTTCTTATTTGTACACGTCACTGTAGACGAGAGCACTTATGCATTCTTATGTGTACTCGTCACCGTAGACGAGATCTCATACTCAAAACGCAAATTGAATCATCTGATCATGACCTGGCACAATCAATTGCTTTAAACCTTTAATGAAATCAAGACTATTGTAGAGATTATTTCTAGAAAGTTTCATGATAGTATAAAGGCTCTCTCCTTTTCTGAGTTTATTAGCTCGAACAACACTCAGGAAGCGTTTAATGTCCTCTGTGACTTATTAAGACTTCTTTTTGATCTGTGTTTTTCCATCATTAAATTATCATCATCATCGACAAAAGGGGATTAAGTGATTATATTAAAGGTATCCGCCAGTCTTGTCACGTTAAACGACAGGTACATTTCCAAAACAGAAATAATGATGATATTTCAGTACAAATATTCATTCTCATTTTGTCACTGATCACCGCATTACACGGCATATTTCAGAACAAACATTTTCTTCCATTTCTTCACTGATCACCGCATTGCACGGCATATTTCAGCACAAACATTCATTATCGTATCATCACCGATCACCGAATTCACGGCATATTTCAGCATAAACATTCATTTTCGTATCATCACTGATCACCGAATTCACGGCATATTTCAGTTCAGATATATTTTCTTGTTTAATCACTGATCACCGCAGTATACGGCATATTTCAGCATAAACATTCATTTTCGTATCATCACTGATCACCGAATTCACGGCATATTTCAGCATAAACATTCATTTTCGTATCATCACTGATCACCGAATTCACGGCATATTTCAGTTCAGATATATTTTCTTGTTTAATCACTGATCACCGCAGTATACGGCATATTTCAGCATAAACATTCATTTTCGTATCATCACTGATCACCGAATTCACGGCATATTTCAGCATAAACATTCATTTTCGAATCATCACTGATCACCGAATTCACGGCATATTTCAGTTCAGATATATTGTCTTGCTTAATCACTGATCACCGCAGTATACGGCATATTTCAGTACCTGAATAAATAAATGTATTAAATATCACACCAACATAAATACTACATATAACGCAGACTATGTTGCGCTTATTCTAATCATGTAAATATTATTAGTATTATTTTTTAGTTACACTTTATTTAATGACATAGGTCAGCAAGTTTGAGCTGGTCACGACTTTTTTTTAACTATGTATTCACAAATCGCCAGAAGTTTGCGATAGCAAATATATATCTTCTAATAATAATAAAGCAACCTGGAATAACATGTCCTCGCAGGTACCAAATAGAGATCAGACAACAAATATACCTTATTATTAAAAAATGAATAGTAAGATCTATAATAATTATCAAGATGTATGTACTATCCCAAATAACCATTTCATCTATTAAATATTTTTAATAAGTTAACAACCAACAGTAAGGCAGTACTTAATGTTGAATATTGTCCATATTACGATGTTCCTATTGTCAACAGCAGTTGAGCAATAGTAAACCCTTTGGTATTGACGATATTTCAAGACTTCCTTTCAAATTATTATTGAATACTTAAGATTCGTGGTCTTATTTTATTGATTTATTTCATTTGTTGGTTTAGTAGTCATATCGATTTAAGCTTGTAATGGATTAATATTGCTACACGTTTCAGATATTTTCGTACATAAACGACATGGCTACCAAGTATTTTACCTAATTATTAAAGCCACATAGTCCACAATATATTAGTCATTTGGTCATGTATTATATCATGTATTGTGCAATAACGTTTAATAATGAAAGTTTAACATAATAAGTCTTACACCTATATAAACAATGTATGGTTTTGATTTTATATCTTCAGGTCCAACCCGTAGTCAACATGAATGCAAGCATATGCTGAGATAAAAACCTCTTGATAATAATAATAATTATGAGTAACAAATTATGTTGTTTGGTTTAGGCTTCCCATTATTTGACAATATTTCATTCATATACTTATAAACGGAAGTGTAAACGAGTAAGTCCCGTTTCAATATTAAGATTATTCGACAATTTCTTTTAAATTATATTACTTTGACGGTTACCCGCTTTAGGTCATCATTATAGCCATTGAAATTGACATTTGGATAAATGATACATTCTTCTGAATTATCAGTTATCAAACACACTACATATTAGAATATAAAATGTGAGACTAGAATTTACATCATGTTTACTTGTCAAGATAATATTGAACACGATATTGAAAACGAAGCACCTTATTAATTACTATTTTATATGTACATAATTACATGTCACTATGGTGATTTAAATAATGGAAGAAATGAGATTCTCTTATGAACGAAACTTATAAGATCATGTTATTTCTTTTGCAAAGATTTTATCATATCTCCTCAGTAATAAGCAGTTTTCATATATATATGACATGTCTCAACTCTATGGCTAACGCGCTCAAGTTCATATTGAACATTAAGAAAACAGGTATCACTAATGTACGCGTATATCGATTTCCTTTATATTTATGAACGAGCGATAATAACGCTGCGTTCCTTTTATTAGTCAAGTGTATAACTCCTTCGTCTTATTTTTTTTTTGTAGGTGTACACAAAAATACAAGTACGAGTAATGTATAACACATGTAATATGATATTTCATTCACATTACCTGTAATTTATTCAGTTTTAATCTAAATTGCACTTGAATGAGAACTCCACATATTAGCGTGTAGCGACGTTATTAAGTTTTTCCTTTTATTATTATTGTTTATTTGTATGTTATACATATTTACATGGTTGACTCATTATTTTAGTGTTGTAAATATGTTTATGAGAGTTGTAATAAAAGTCTAGCGCCTTCATCCACGCACTTCAAGGTCTCACACGTTCATCCACGTGCAGTAACTATACACATCGATTTCACAAGATGTATGTTCGTATTTACTGATACTAGCGTCTACACGTACGCCATCATTTCTATTTATGAGAATTACTCAAAATAGCTCTGACTGTACATACGACTCTACATGTGACCACATGTGATCACATGTGACTACAAGTGACTCTACAAGTGACTCTACAAGTGACTCTACAAGTGACTCTACAAGTGACTCTACAAGTGACTACATGTGACTCTACATGTGACTCTACATGTGACTACATGTGACTCTACATGTGACTACATGTGACTCTACATGTGACTCTACATGTGACTCTACATGTGACTACATGTGACTCTACATGTGACTCTACATGTGACTACATGTGACTACATGTGACTACATATGAGTACATCCCGACTACATAACCGACTACATATTACGCATTATAATATATTCTCTATATTTGTCTTTCATCTTAAGTTAGTGTTTTTATAATATGGATATTAAAGTGAAATATAAAAGCACTTACAAAACAGTACAAAACATATATAAACACATTATAAAAAACCTAACCTGGCCGCCGGCAGCGGGGCAAGGCCCATTTTTTTACGCATTATATATATTATATGATTCCAATTAAGGTCCCTTATTTTTTTTTATTTACGTATGAATTAGTATTATTACAAAACATAAATAATAAAATGTAGTTACTGCCATATACGACACTCAAAACTACACTATACGACATTAAAAATATTCTCAATAAATAATAGAAAACGGGTAAATGAGTTTTTAAATTTTCAAAATATGCGAGTTAATCCAATAATAATATCGACTTCCCAACGACCTCGTATGAATGATGAGTGATTTATTTGCATATGAATATTGGGTTACATAAGTAGGTGTATAGGTACATTGACACAAAAATAGTTGAATGCTCAGCGCATAAAGTTACGAGATATATATATCATGAGGAGTGTACAATATGGAAAATAAGACATATGCTCTGCTCCATAACTTGGAGATTTAACATACCAGTTGGCAAAATTAGAATAAGGTTCGTTTTTCGACAGCTACATCATTAATTCCTTATGAAAATATTTGAGGCTTATTTTCGTTTAAGAGCAGATTGCATTCGGGACAATTATGACACTGACGCAAATCGCGTTTAACCACTTGGAACTCGAGGCATTTCTTATTCAAACGCAGCATTAATTAAGAGATATTCAATTGACAAGTTATCATTTTAGTTCACTCATCGGTTTCACGGCTACTAAGTCAGTGTATTTATACAATAGGGATGATGACACATGTTAAATTGTATAACAAAATCTAGTAAAATAGATAGCAAATGAGCAATTAATCGCAATAATATGGATATTAAAATAATATATGGAAATGATAAGAAAATACAGGATCTAAGTTTCAAAATCTAGTTTTTTTTCAACTTCCAAAAAGGAATAAAGTAAGGGTACTATTCGATTCCTTACATTTTATCCCAAAAAAGATTGTATAGCAACGATATGCATAAACGCAATATTTCACAGACAAAATCGCAATTTTACTTATTTTCCATACATTCAAGTTGGGCTCACAGTGACCTTGACGTCACGTTCATATCGTTTTGTTAAGACCGTTTCGCGAGTGAAGTACGACTGTCGGACTTTGACTATCAATTCTGACTTGTGTATTGCTTTAATGCAATGGGTCCCATATAGACATTGGATGAATTGTAATTAAACTGACATATATTTACTTGTTAATATTTATGACATGTAAAATTTGCAATTTTATCAATAAAGGAACATGAATATGATCCTAAAAATAAACCTGATCGATTGATACCATTAAAGAAAATTTGTCATCTAGCCTATTTTAGTACCACAAACTGACCTCAAAGATGCAGCAGATCGTAAATTTTTTATGTGTATAAAACAATATCCTACTGTAGTCTGCTATTACACTACTGCTATCTTGCTACGCAGAAAACTAAACAATGAATCCTTAGCCTGAACTTGAAATAATCGATGTGTTACAGCATCGTACAATCGATTTTTATAAAATAAAAATAAGGAACATTCTAATGACACGATCGACTTTTCACTAACTCATATGCTGTATTCAAAAACGCTTAACTGTAAATTTTAAAATTTCATATTTTTTATTTTTTATTATTACTGAGAATACCTGTTATTTGTTCGTACGTTCTTTCTTCACATACATATGCCAAAATTACTACATTAAATGATATTATCTTAGACGACGATAGATTATCTAACCAGTTTTATTTAAAATGAAAGAAGGTAAAATAAATACATAAAAATTATGACTGACTTACCATAATTTAACATACTTTCCGGTAAATAATGTTTTACTCACTGATACCAATGGAAAGAAAACCTTACGTTCGTGGGGCGTGGCAAAACAAAATCTTATCGATTTTTGTTGGATCCAGCTTCTGATTGTTAGGTTACCACCGGGTTGATGATGAAAACTAATACTTGTACCAATATTTTAACTTTATTCGTTCGTTACCAACATAATAACGACCAATTTACAATAAATATTCCAAGACGTCTACACTGTAATTCGTCTGTACACCAACTGCCCCTTGTCACAGTGTACCCGCCTTTTAATAACAATTCAAGATGGCGGGAACCAGTGACAAGTAAGGGTCAACTGATACTCTTTTTTAAGCTAATCGTAAAAGTACAAATGATCAAAATATAAGCTATTAATAAATAATGATCCTTACAAACAGTGTTGCTAACAGTACCATAGAAAGATACAGTGAGGTCTCTAGTTTAAATGACAAGAAAAGAAGCGGTCGTCCGCGTACAGCTAGGACTCCAGCGGTTGTACAAGCAATTAGGGCATGCATTGCCAGAAATCCCGCTAGGAAACAAAAAGTTATGGCCCTCCAGATGGGTTTGAGCAAAAACACGGTGAAAAGAGTGCTTAATCAAGACCTGAGACTTCGTGCTTATAAACGAAAAACTGGCCATCTTCTCAATGGTCGGCTTAAAGCTTTAAGGCTTAAAAGATCTAAAGCTTTATTGAAGAAGTACGCTAAAAATAAGCACCGTTGTATACTGTTTTCGGACGAGAAAATTTTTGACATAGAAGAAAACTGTAATAAACAAAATGATAGAGTGTACGCTCGCAATAGTAAAGAAGCGTCTAATAGCATTCCCCGTATTCAAAGAGGTCATCACCCTTCATCTGTGATGGTTTGGCTGGGAGTTTCTTATGCGGGCGTCACTAGTATACATTTTTGTGAGAAAGGAGTAAAAACTAGTGCCAAAGTGTACCAAGACACGGTGTTGACTAATATTGTGAAACCACTATCCCATACGATGTTTCTAAACCAGCATTGGGTTTTCCAGCAGGACTCTGCTCCAGCCCATAAGGCAAAGTCTACACAAGCCTGGCTCGCCTCCAATAAAATCGACTTTATACGGCATGAAGATTGGCCCTCCTCTAGCCCAGATCTTAATCCTTTAGACTATAAAATATGGCAGTATTTAGAGGAAAAGGTGTGCTCAAAACCTCATGCAAATCTAGACTCGCTGAAAAAATCTCTTGCTACGGCAGTGGCCAATATCGACATGAAAGTGGTGCGTGAATCCATTGACGACTGGCCACGAAGACTTCAAGCCTGTGTAGATAATTATGGCGGTCATTTTGAATAAATGTTATACATTTAGATTCTCTAGTTTATAAGCTTTCAAACGCTGTACAAATTATACGGAATAAACTTAAACTTTTGATTTTATTTGATACTATGTATATGACAGAACTTATGAGCCGACTAGGTATAACAGAAAACTGGAAGTTGTGTATTTTTACGGGGTCGGTGAGAAAAGTTTTTAAGTAAAAAATTTGTTGACAATGTTGACATTTCTGGCGATGTTTGAATTTGTTTGACGATGTTTCAAATGTCAACGATGCATTTTGAAATTGCATCGACTCAACTTGTGCGTTCAGAATTATATTTAATATCATTATAAAAAAACAAACGTTTCTTATGGAATTTTAAGGTTTATGACTTAAAATCATTAAATAAAGCTAAATTTGATATTTTTTATTAGATTCTCAAACCATTTATTTAATGATAATTAATATTGAACGAACCATTATCATGAGCGTTTTACGTTTTGTTATCTGTCAAGCTACTTAAACACGCTCCATCCAAGGTCAAATTACTTTCCCCACTAGTGGATAAAACGCGTTTTCCCCGCTTGTTTTAAAGGTTAAAAGACAACTTTCCGAGCTAGTGAGGGGAAAAATAAATTATTTCACACCGTGCACGAAATAATGCACCAGATAATTATTAGAAAAACATAGACACACACACATTTTAAACACCATTTCTATTTAATAAATCGGATAGCAATATAAAAAGTAGGCGAGTTGACCGTCACGTCACTATACTCGTTTTCATATAAATTCCATATTAGCAAAGCGTTTTGACAGTTCTAAAAAAGAAGCTGATTTGACTAGTAGGAAAGTAGCCTAATGAAACTACAAATCGCTAACAGTGCCTAGCTGTAACATCACTCGAATGTTCCCATCGTGTAACTGCATTCCCAACGGCCGTGTTCCAAATTCAAACATGAGATTCCAAACGAATCGTTCCCGTCAAATGGTGTTATTAAAATCGAAAACAGAGTGCAAGCGAGTCAAGGTTCAGCCAAACCAATATCGCTCACACTCTAGTTGCTAAGGATTTTGAAGTTGCAATTATGCTGGTTTTTTAGCGCTCGACTCAGCAAGTTTAGGGAATGCACAGCAAGGAGATATGTCCGACAGCGTACCTCCACTCGATGACGGACTGATCGCTCTAATCGACTCCGCTCGAACCAGAGAGAAATCTTTTTTTTTTTCAGTTCTATTTTTGAACGTTTCAAGATTGCAACTTTTTGCGTTCTTAAAAAGTTTTGTCGTAATGAATAATGGTACAAAATGTGACGATAAGATAACGCCACGTGTAAAAGTGACGAAGTCTGCATTGCGTCGTTTTTTGTATGCATGTGAATGGGTTCCGGGTAGAAGAGTGGAAACACTTTTTAGCCAGTTGGCATAGACAAGTTAAAAAGTTTCGAGACCACAAGTATTGGGGTTAAAAATAAAATTAAATAATTATTCTTCCCAAGCATTTTGTCAAATTTTATAAAATCTTTTTTTTTAAATGAAAATTTACTTTATTTTGGTAAATGGCTTCCATTAAAACAGCTCTTTACGTAAGGTCGGATGTGGGTGGCCCTACAATGAGTCGGCTAAAATTAAGAATGCCGCCCAAGAACGTTACTGAAATAGTTTACAAATAAGTAGTTGAATTTTTTGCCCGTGTGGTGCCGGGTAAGAATAGCACCACCCCCCCTCTCTTTCCGTGGGTGTCGTAAGAGGCGACTGAAGGAAATCCGGTGGATGGGCAGCAGCGTCCTCCGAGAACTACCTCTATCAAACTGCGGTCGCCAACCCGCCTGCCAAGCGTGGCGACTACGGCAATCCCCCCCAAGGGATAAAAACAAAAAACAAAATAATGCAGACACAAATAAAACCCAGACCCCTAGTCCCCGGCAGCCCCGCTATTCCTGGCTCCGGTAGCGGCCAGGGTAATGGCGGGGCAGGGGGTGCTACAGTGAATCACCGGCAGAGGCCCGGCTACCATAACCGACGACCCTTGGCCCTGGCAACATACAACTGCCGTACGCTGCGGACCGACGAAAAGTTATTAGAACTGGAGGAAGAATTAAGCAGGTTACGTTGGGGAATCATAGGGTTATCGGAAGTCCGTAGAGAGGGGGAGGACATGATAACTCTGAATTCCGGCAACTTGCTCTATTTCCGGGAGGGCGAACAACGGTCCCAGGGAGGTGTCGGGTTTATCGTCCACAAGTCCCTCGTAAACAACGTGGTGAAGATCGAGAGTGTGTCGAACAGGGTAGCGTGCCTTGTACTCAGAATGACCCAACGTTATTCGTTGAAGGTCATACAAGTCTACGCACCGACCTCGACACACTCCGACGATGAGGTGGAGGCTATGTATGAGGATATCTCCAGAGCCATGCATAGCTCCAAAACTCACTTCACAGTTGTTATGGGGGACTTCAACGCTAAGCTGGGCAAACGAGACGGTGAAGAGCTGAGAGTGGGGCAATTTGGAGTGGGGCGTAGGAATCACCGGGGCCACCTACTGGCTGGTTTCATGGAGAAGGAAGGACTCTATATGATGAACTCCTTCTTCAGGAAACGTGAGCACAGGAAGTGGACCTGGGTGAGCCCTGACGGTGCAACAAGGAATGAGATCGACTTTATCATGTCGACGAAGAAGCAAATATTCAGTGATGTTTCTGTGATCAATTCGGTCAAAACCGGGAGCGATCACCGTATGGTAAGAGGCACACTGAATATTCAATTTAGGCTTGAGAGATCTCGACTGATAAAGTCTACGCTCCGCCCGGCACCGGCCCAGCTCCAAAACCCCGAGAGCTTCCAGCTCGAACTTCAAAACCGGTTCGAATGCCTAGCTAGCGACCTGGACGATTACAACGACGGGTTTGTGGAAGCTGTTCATACGGTCGGGTCCAAGTTCTTCAAGACTCGTCGTACAAGAACCAAGAAACTCTCGGACTCCACTCTCAAGCTCATGGAGGTGAGGCGTGAGATGATTCTGCAGTCGTCAGGTGACGTTTGTCGTTATAGGCAGCTCAACAGACGGATCTCGAAGTCTCTGAAGCGAGATATACGCCGATTCAATACTAACAGTATTGAAGAGGCTATCAAGCGCAACAGAGGCTCGAAGGTGTTTGCCAGAGATCTGTCTATTGGCCAAAGCCAACTGACAAAACTGAAGACCGACGACGGCAGGATCATCTCATCCAAACCTGAGCTCTTGGGAGAAGTCGAGAAGTTCTATGGACAGTTATACACAACAACCCGAGCACCCGTCGTGGATCTAGCTAGAGACCCTAGAGCTAGACTAACTCGACACTATACCGAAGATATCCCGGACGTCAGCCTGTACGAGATTAGTATGGCTCTCAAACAACTTAAGAATGGCAAAGCCCCAGGTGATGACGGAATTACGGCCGAACTCCTGAAGGCGGGTGGTAAACCAGTCCTTAAGGCCCTTCAGACGCTGTTTAGTTCCGTCATGCGCGAAGGAAAAACGCCGCAAGCGTGGAACAGAAGTGTGGTGGTGCTCTTCTTCAAAAAAGGTGATAACACCTTGCTGAAGAATTATAGACCCATCTCACTTCTGAGCCATGTCTACAAGCTGTTTTCGAGAGTCATCACGAACCGTCTCGCACGCAGGTTTGACGACTTCCAGCCTCCCGAACAAGCAGGTTTCCGTAAAGGCTATAGTACCGTAGACCACATACATGCGTTGCGGCAGGTTATACAGAAGACTGAGGAATATAACCTCCCCCTTTGCCTTGCATTTGTGGACTACGAGAAAGCCTTCGATTCGATCGAGACTTGGGCTGTGCTGCAGTCTCTCCAAAGGTGCCAAATCGACTACCGGTATATCGAAGTGCTGAAGTGTCTGTACGAAAACGCCACCATGTCCGTCCGACTACAGGGCCAGAGCTCGAAGCCTATTCCATTGCAGCGGGGAGTCAGACAAGGAGATGTAATCTCCCCAAAGCTGTTCACCGCTGCATTGGAGGATGCCTTTAAGGTTCTGGACTGGAAAGGACGAGGCATCAATGTAAATGGCGAGTACATCACTCACCTTCGGTTTGCCGATGATATCGTAGTCATGGCTGAGACCATGGAGGACCTCAGTGCGATGCTCGCTGATCTCAGCAGAGTATCTGAACGAGTTGGTCTGAAAATGAACATGAACAAGACGAAGATCATGTCTAACGTCCATGTTGTGCCAACTCCCGTATTAATCGGAGGCTCTGCGCTCGAAGTTGTTGACGATTATGTATACCTAGGACAAACAGTCCAGTTAGGTAGGTCCAACTTCGAGAAAGAGGTCACTCGTCGAATCCGACTCGGTTGGGCAGCGTTCGGGAAGCTCCACAGTATCTTTTCGTCCAAATTGCCGCAGTGTCTTAAGTCAAAAGTCTTTGACCAGTGTGTGTTGCCAGTGATGACATACGGATCTGAGACGTGGGCGCTAACGATGGGCCTCATAAGAAGGCTCAAGGTCACGCAAAGGGCAATGGAGAGAGCTATGCTCGGGGTTTCTCTGCGTGATAGAGTCAGAAATGATGATATCCGCAGTAGAACTAGGGTCACCGATATAGCTCGCAGAATTGCAAACCTTAAGTGGCAGTGGGCGGGGCACATTGCTCGCAGAACTGATGGCCGGTGGGGCCGGAAGGTTCTGGAGTGGCGTCCGCGTACCGGAAGACGAACTGCCGGTAGGCCTCCAACGAGATGGAGCGACGACCTGGTGAAAGTCGCGGGAATTCGGTGGTTGCGAGCGGCACAGGATCGGTCGGAGTGGCGAGCCTTGGGGGAGGCCTATGTCCAGCAGTGGACGTCTATCGGCTGACATGATGATGATGAAATAATGCAGTTGAATTTTGATACTTAAGAGTTATAAGTTACCTCGTTACGTGTAAAACGAAATAATAATATTATTTTGTATTTTGAAATTTGTTACGTGACATTTCAGCTGTCCAATAAAATATAATGATTAATTATGTATTTCAAAATAAAATGTATATACTCTGGCAAACCCACTTTGTCAGTAGAAAAAGAGAACAACCCTTCTTACATTTTTCAAATTTGTCGCCTTTTTGTACTGACGGAAATGGCTTGCCAAACTATAGGCGGTCAAACAAGTTTGTCAGTAGCATAAGGCGAGAAATTCAAATTTTCTATGGGACGACTACCCTTGGCGCCTACATTTTTTTTAATTTGCCGCTTTTTTCTACTGACGGAAACGACAGACTATATATTATTTCGTGACCATAGAGATTTCATTGCTTAATTTCCATAGACCATAGAGATGATGCGCCAAAATGTGGTACATCTCCACTAGAAAGTTTATAACAGCGTCTTCACGGACAAAATGACCTGCAAGACTAGTAATGATTCAACATTCAGGAAAAGACCGTATTCCAATCTTAATATCCAGCAACGCACTTACAAGCCTCTGTTGTGCCGGGCCCGGGCGGGTCTAGGGTAATTGCTTACTACCAGGCGATTCGTCTGCTCTTTTACCTCCTATATCATAAATGATACATTCTGTAAGTGTGGAGTAACCCAAACAACAATACACATGAGACAGTGTTCTGTGCACTGAGGAAGATCTCCTGAGAGTTAGAAGTGGCAAAACTGGCAGACAAAAATTTAGTTATAAGAAGTTTGATCCCTTTACACGAGCAAGAAGAAGATCATAAAAAAACAATAAACTAAAATTTATAAACTAACATGTAAACTCCGGTTGACGGCCGCCTAATGAGTTAGTATAAAGTAATAACACACTGTCAGTTATCCTGGCATCTTTACAAATTGCACGAATCCCTCGCAGTCATGTGTCGTTTGAAATTATACCGTTTGGCTTCATGCAAAATATTGCGACGGGGCGATTGAGATGACACTCGACTTTTTTTAACGTTTAACTGTAAATTTCGCTACAAATAATATTTATTGTAAGCTTTTTCATTTATACCGCGGCAAATTAACAAAGCTTTGTATTTAGTAAGTTTTTGTTTAACTCGGAACTTTAATAAACTAACTCGACGCGTATATATTTAAACGAAATTTTGTTTAAATATCAAAATACCTACTTATCTGAAAATAATTGACATTTTCAGCGAAATTGCTTCAGCAATTGTCAGTCTTCGTTATATTTTTTTGTTTAAATCTGTACAGGAAATTAGTACCTACGTCGAAATACCGCATAGGGCCGTATGCTTGATTGCCACCGACGTGGTATAAAAAAATAAATAAAAAAATACTACCTATGTATGTCGGACCACTTAACCGTCACTAATTGCCATTGAAAATTCAAAATCTCTGGTGCTCAGTCAATACAACATTTATAGTAATAAAAATACATAGCAACATTCAAATTTAAATCTTGTTGTTTTACTTTTCACTAGACAAATCATACCATATATGGTTTTGCTACAATTGATACGACGTGTAGCCAAAAAAGTATGTTACTTACGTGTACAAAAACCAAAGGGAATAAATAAATTTAGCACTTATTTTTTGTTTGTAACAAGTTTTATGAGCAGATATTTTTAGGGTTTTTTTACCCATAGGGTAAAAACGGGACCTATTACTAAGACTCCACTTTCCGTCTGTCCGTCTGTCTGTCACCAGGCTGTATCTCATGAACCGTGATAGCTACAGTTGAAATTTTCACAGATGATGTAATTCTGTTGCCGCTATAACAACAAATAATAAAGAGTACAGAACCCTCGATGGGCGAGTCTGACTCGCACTTGTCCGGTTTTTTTTATTAACGGTTGTTAAATCATCCTTTTTCCGTGTGCTCAATAATGTCCTCTCATAAAATATTTTACGCATGCGCCTGACAGATAGTGACAAAATATGCGTAGACGCAGATGTTCCGCTATAGGGGTTATTAGATCTATTAATTTTCAGGACTTTTTCAAAAAACATGAACCTTTCTCTGTCTCTCTTAGACAGAGAAAGGTTCATGTTTTTTCCCTATCCCTCTTTACAGCAAGATAGCTGAAAATGTAAGGCGCAAGGATATACGGTGGACATAATAACCCCTTAATCTGATGATTGTTAAACGAAAAAAAAAAAACTGTTCCACGGTGTGTGAAACTTTTCGCCCTACTTGTCGAAATATTATTTCCTAAATATCACCAGTGACACCTTTACGAAAATATCATGGCGAAGTTTTCGTAGGTATACTTTTGACCTTAACTAAATATCGCCGCCACAGTTAACTGGCCATTTATCCATACTATAGTGTTATTATAATTATAATATTATAATTATAATTAAGGGTGTAAAAAATGGAGTGGAAATGTATAGTGTGGACCAATTTGGGGGTGAAAAAAGGATGTATTAAAAAGCAAATTTGTTTAGAATTAAGGTACCCAAATTACTAATTCCACGCAGACGAAGTCGTGGGCAAAAGCTAGTAATATTATAAATGCGAAAGTATGTCTTTCTGTCTGTGTGTTCCCTCTTCACGCTTAAACCGCTGAATCGATTTAGATGAAAATCGGCATAGAGATAGGTTGAGTCCCTGAGAAGGACATAGGATAGTTTTTATCCCGAAAATCATCCCTTAAGAAAGTAAAAAGCGGGGTGGAATTGAGATAATTAATGAAGTGCCTGCTAATTTGCCTGCAAATTGAATGATTGCTACGAGAATTTTTCCAGGCGCTATACTTACTTTAGCTGCTGTTACTTAATCCACGCAGACGACAGACGAAGTCGCGGGCAAAAGCTAGTAGGTAAATATTATCACAACTCATGTAAGTGTGTCTTCGTTCTTATATCATAGTCTATTTATTCCCAGTTATTTATTTATTCCTAATAGCGACCTAAGTTTCAAGCAAATGTTGTGGGATCGTTGTCAGCACTCGTCAATAATTTATATTGCTTAATTCATTATTGCCGTATAAATATGGCGCAATTTTTTATGTATATACCTACATTTTCTGCATTCGCGCTTTAGACATACTAGTTTTAAGCCTTTCTAAGACGATAGCTTTGATTTTAATAAACACGCGTCAATTACTTGTAGGTATTATTCCCTCACAAAAACAACATAAAAATTAGAATTCTCCAGTCAACTGAAGTGAACAAAAACACGGGGTCACATGTCAATGGGAATTGATGACCGTCGGGGTGGGCGTTTTTTCGGGTAATTAGCCACCCGAAAAAAACGCCACTTAAGAATACAACACAATGTTTAAAAACAAAATTTTCGTGTTCAATATTTGAGCTGTTTGTAATAAAAGTTATGTCAAGTTCAATAACTAATTAATAGTACTCAGAAATAGTTACGTGTTTTTAGAAAATGATTCTGAATATACCTAATCGTGTTACCATTGTATGTTGACTACTCCTAAACATAAGAATACTTATAAATTGAATTATTTTTTTTGTATCCGACGATCGCTATAGGACAAGTAATTGTATTCTCTTACATTAAAAACGAACATTGTATTGCGAAATAAATAAAGCAAACTAAACTGAAGTTATTTCTTTTTTTTAGATATGAACCTACTTCTAATAGCCGTATCGTTTTGAAACATTTGAAAATTGTTTTTCACACATGCGTGCGTTTGTGTATCAATGTAAAACGACGATATTTTGAATATAATTCAGTTCTTTTTAGGGTTCCGTACCCAAGGGGTAAAAACGGGACCCTATTACTAAGACTCCGCTGTCCGTCTGTCTGTCTGTCACCAGGCTGTATCTCATGAACCGTGATAGCTAGACAGTTAAAATTTTCACAGATGATGTATTTCTGTTGCCGCTATAACAACAAATACTAATAAGTACGGAACCCTCGGTGCACGAGTCCGATTCGCACTTAGCCAGTTTTTTTAGTCTATTGATTGTAGGTATTTTAAATTATTTAATGCACCTTCATTATGTGCCACTATCATAATGAAAACTATCAACATTTCAGAGCGAAACGAGCGGTTGTAGCTGGTCGCCGAAAGCGACCAGTATGTTGCTCCTATAAGGATAGGAAAACGCATCGTGTATGCGCTTTCATATGCAAGGGCGGAGGATCTGAACACGTCGAACCCCGTCCGTTGTAAAAAGGTATACCGACTTCCAAAGGAGGTTAACTTGGGCCAAAGGGGTTGATGTTATAATTTATTTGTCTGTGTATAACCCAACTATAGTCGCCATCAGATACATCGGAGCGGCCAAGATGCTCACAAATATCTGAACACGCCTGCCTGCCTGCTGTCGCGGCGTCAGGGTGCGTATTCAGGTATTTTCGGGCACGTCGGCCGCTCCGATATACAGGGTGAAACTGTTATCTCTGACCAAATTCTGAGGGGTGAATATGTATTTACTACGGGACCAACCCCGAAATCGCGAAAAAAAAATCTGCCGTCTCATACATTTCGGTGAATCGTCAATGTCTTCTACAGTAGTTTTTTTTTCGCGATTTCGGGGTTGACCCCATACTTAAAGTTGTTCAGTATGACCTACATCCAACCCTCAGAGTAATATGGTCAGAGATAACAATTTCACATGTATCTGATGGCGACTGTACAAGAGTAGGTCGAGTATCTTGGGGCTGTGGGACAAAAGCGCACGACGTCAGCCGTCCGTCGTCGCCGCAGCGTCGCGCTGACGGACAGATTGTTATGAATGAACCACGCGGGAACGCTTAACCGTGACTCTTTTTTATCGGATCACACATAAATTCATGATCCTAATTCATGGTCTTAATGTGTAGTTCATGAATATTCCAGATATAATAACATTTTCTATGGCCATTGGTCTATGACTAAAGGTCCACGGTGTGTGAGATCCCTAAGGATGGGTTAGATTTATGGGTTAAAAGGTATAAAAACCTGCACCCGGAAGTATCTAATTTCATAATTGAAATAGAACGGATTATATCGCGTACCTATATAATACATCCCGTTGCCCGTTGATCACGAACGCTGAAATGGGTTCGAACCAGAATGTATTTAAGTTCATTATACGCAATATAATCCGTTAAAATAGTTTTATTTTATGATTGAACCTAATTTATTCAATACCTATAGCACAAAACCTTAAGAAGTTGCTACGCTAAAATAGTTTTCGTTTCAGCAATGTTTTCTCTTTTTGGTATTAGGAAGGTACAGAAAAGACAAATAAAAACCTCAATCTGTATCGACATCAACATTTAAATACCTATAGCTATTATTGACCGGAATAACGGCTCTGCGAAAAATTCGAATATAAATATTTCAACTCTAATGACGGTAGGTATTTTTTATCGAGGAGGAATCGGAGTTAGTTATTACTTACATCTAATTCATTCTAATTAGTTTTTAATTAACTAGGATCTTACATCTGTGTCTACCGATGCTAATTTTAGGTAGGGCGATGGGTATTTACTCATGCATATGACCATGCATATAAATTATATATTAATATTTAATATACATTTTACTACAAGCGCCTTCTAATTTTACGAGTAGGTATTTTAAAATAATATTTACTATAAGTGAAATCGCAAACAAAACAAATAAAACACGAATTTAAAATCAAGTTTCTCTTAAATTGGTTAGCCGCCCAAAAATATATCTTTTATTCTATTTTATACTAAATAAATTCAATCATATTATCCAATCAAAATCCGATAACGATACAGTTCTAATGTAACACGCTAATTCGAACTTACACTGACATTAGAATGATATTTGAATCAAATTGTGACAAGTAAGATGTCAGTATACATTGAAATTGGCCTGTAGGTCGCTTACGGGTCACAGAAGCTAAGGTCGCAAGTGGGAAAGCGGTCTACGTCGTAGAGGGCCAGCCGTAGCCGTAGCGCTTTAGTTCGTAACAAACAAAACTGATTCTTCTATTTCGTTATCGTTCTGTAAGTTTCAACTAAATTCAAGTAGACTTTATGTTACAAATAATTACAGCAAAATATTTTAGATATGTGTAAAGTATTTAAGTTTTTGTCGATTAAAACAACCAAATTTTAAAAATTCAAGCACTCAGTTATTGTATGGACTAAAAAATCCATTTTCATTACACTTGTCCGTTAATCCTAAATTTCGATCTAGGGCTGTAATGTAATTTTTCATCACACTTGTTAGGCGATGCAGTCCGTAAATCCTAAATTTCGACCTAGGGCTGTAATGTACGTCCGCAATTAAAGGATGACTCACGTTAGACCGGGCCGTGTCCGGGCCGGAGCTTCCGGCGCTTACTTTTTTATGACATGACAGGTGATCACGTGATGCTTTCCATAGAAAACGAAGCGCCGGAAGCTCCGGCCCGGCCACGGCCCGGTCTAACGTGAGTCATCATTAATTCGGTTCAAGAACAATTTACATCGTGTATGAACATTAATTATCTATAAGTACATATAGGTACAATATAGTACAATTCATATTAACCTAGTAAGTAGTAATTAATTACGCAAAAAAATATTTTTTCGCCTTCGGCTTCGGGCTTTAATTCACACTCGTTCGTAAATTCTTGTTTACCCCCATTAAAACATAATGTACTACCTACCTACTATTACTTAGATATTATTTACCTATGCACCTAAACATACTACATACTTTAACTAACTATACTTACCTACTTTAACTTAGAGCAATTAGAAGAGCCGAAAGTATTTTAAGTTTCATGGGCAACTAAAGAATTGCAAAATATAAGTGTATCACTGTCAGAATAATTTAGTTAGGATCACGTTTGGTAATCAAACCAGGGACAAAATTGCGTTCGAGATTGGAAAATTTATGCAATTCATTGTACATAAAAATTTAAGGAACTGAAGTATTTAGAACATTAAAAGCCGCGTCAACTTTGCACTGCTACCTAAAACTAACTGCAAAGCTGAAGCACCATCACTTTCAACTTAGGAACCGAAAACGACTAAGTCACTTAGGCTATAATAGCAAGGCTAAAGCACTACACTAGTTCACTGACCGTCGATCTGCCTCTGCTGCCACTCAACGCGCCACTCCTGTCCCTCCATCACAACATTCGACCGATTATTTTTTCAACGCGACACAATAAATCAGTTTTCTGCGCGTTAATCTGAGCGCGCACGCAGGCGGCGGTGCGCGCGAGTTGAACGCTTCTGTCGTCGGCGCGCGCGCCGCCCCGGCACGCCCATTGCACCCTCATTAGAAAAAAAGACCCATCTACATCTCCTCTATCCTTGAAAAGTGTTTCGTATCCTGTAGCTATTAAAGTTTACTTTTGAAACACGTGAAAGGGTAAGATGGTTCTGTTTGGTAAATTTGGGTAGCGCCGCCTACAATCACTTATTTATCCTTATGGACATGGCTATGTACTGCGCGCGTTACCTGAGTTTTTGTTGTAGGTAATTTGTTATAATGTGAGGAATCAATTCTGGATTTATTAGGTGCGAAGAACTTCAATGTAACCTCTTTATTCAGTACTAAGGGACTTTGCTGTAAGTTGTATTTTTAATGACATGAAAAAAATTTACAGGTGACAAATGCAATTGGGAATATTAAGCGAAACTCTGCGTAGGGGGCGCTACTGCCACGATCTGAGGGTCTATCGCGAAAAAAGAAAATCGAAATTTCGTTATCTAACATCTTTGTCATTCTTGCTTACCTATTCGAGCGATAAAGAAATTAAATTTCGGATTCGCGTTTCCCGGTAGGTCCTCGGTAAGCAAAACGCCTTGATAACATCAATGTCATATTTTATTATCTCTGAAAACTTGCCAGAAAACTGTTATAGGCACAGTATGCACTCTATTAGTATGCAGTAGGCGCTCCATGGTTTACTAAAGGGGCTAGTGCTGCACTCTGGTGGCAGAACATTGCAGTAATACCCCCCTATTATTGTGACAACAATAGACAATAGAACAGTAAATTTGTCGAAAGCTCTGAAATAAAAAGTTACCTGCTAAACATAATTATTATCGCGTTTTTTTTACTGTCTTACTACTAACTATTACTATTGATTAAAGGATGACTCACGTTAGACCGGGCCGGGTCCGGGCCAGAGCTTCCGGAGCTTTCTTTTCTATGAAAATTGGAAAGCATCACGTGATCACCGGTCATCTGTCATAGAAAAGTAAGCGCCGGAAGCCCCGGCCCGGTCTAACGTGAGTCATCCTTAACTAAGGCAAAATGTTTTGGAGATCGATTTATGGCAATCGATAATTGATGTTTTCCCAGGACATCATGTGGTCAGGATACTTGCAGTTTATATAACAGTGCGTCTTAGTACTCTTAGTAGACCATCTGCCTGCCCTGACTTAACTATTTTACTTGTGATAAAACTGCCTAACAACTTAATAGTGTAAATTTTAACATGGCGGCTAAAAAATAAGTCCATTCCCGTTGCCAGGGAGGTTTTGGAATTATACTGCGCAACTTTTACTATGGGACCAACCCCGAAATCGCGAAAAAAAATTGGCTGTTTCATACATTTTGGCTGGTCCATTTTCTATGGTAGAGTAAATTTTTTTTCGCGATTTCGTGGTTGGTCCCATAGTAAAATTTGCTTAGTATAATCCGAAAACCTCCCTGGCAACGGGAATGCACTTATTTTTAGCCATCCTGTATAGCGACCGGACGTTTTTTGACACTATAGAGTTTCCGTTATATATAGAGAAATTAATATTAAAGTAAAGCAACTATAAGCAACACATGTCGACATTGTCGACGTTATAGGGAGTGAATCTTTATATAGAGTGACGGGGTCTCTATTGTTTCCCATATAGTTTAAAGTCATAATGTATTGTTTGTCCACATTTTCGTTACTCATTATTTAGTTTATTCTCAGAAACGCGTAACTTTTCAGGATTGCCATAAAACAAACCTAACCTAATCTATTTATGTAGGATAACCTGATGAAAATCCTGAAAAGTTAACAGTTTCAGAATTATGACTTATTGTAATATGACAATCATTACTTATTATTCAATAATTATATCAAACAAAGGGACCCCGGAGTGACGTTATATGGAGTTTACACTGTTTATAGTATGGATTTAACACTGTTTATAGTATGGATTTATTATTAAATAAACTAACTAATCTCTAAAACTAAACTAAACTTATAAAACTTAAAATAAACTTATAAATAAAAAATGCTCCCCAGGTCGCTATCATGTGTAATGGTGCCCAGAAGACTGGCAGCTTTACCTCTTTGGATTGCCAGACTTAGTCTCTGGACTTAGACTTAGTTTTTATAGTTCTTTCTAATTGTTCACATCAAGAATCCCGCAAAACAGTAATCGATTTAATTTGTAAGTTTTATTAATAACAAGCAATGGGATGATGATGATTCATAAAAACTAGACTATGTTACAGCGTGAAGAGGTAACAGACAGAGAGTTACTCTCACATTTATAATATTTGAGAGATTTAAATGCTTTACATGTTCAATTTACAGTGCACTTGCTTTTATTTTATTTATTTTTAGACGATCATCCTGTAGGTTTGGTAAGTGCATGTATTTTTACGCTCTACGTGAACGGAGTGGCTCTATCATCACCTAAACGTGTAAACTGCAGGCGAGCGGCGTAAACAAAGAGAATATAGTGCTCCAGACCGCAGGTAACTATTTAGAAGGTATTGCATGTAACTATTTAGACGGTAGTCCATTTATAGAATAGATAAATAGGTAAGTAGGGTAGGACGGGGACGTTTGAAGCACTTTATGATTAATAAATAAATAAAATAAAAAAACCTTTTATTTCTAGCTTGCATTTAAGATTACAGTTTTCATGTTAGTTATTTAAGTATTACTATTTCCTAATGTTAGTATATTTTTTCTTATTTTTTGTTCTAACTTCTATATACAATTTTTACTGTATGTAAGAAATGTAAGACATCTAGACTTCTTTGTTGTGATTACCTTATACATATAGCTTAATCAAACGTTATTTAATGCAACAACAAGATATGACGATAAGGAATTTTTGTAGAATTACATAATTGTGTTTCATACAAAAGTCAAAAGTTTCCATGATAACAATGTTTCAATCATGACCCTAATTTAATCACTGTCACTTAATTTTTCACAAAGCATATGTATTATTTGGAAAAAAAGAAGTCTAAATATCAATAATCAACTATTTGTAAGACGTGAAAAACGCGGGGAGCGGGGACGTTCGAAACGTTTCAAGCGTCCCCATGCAAGTACGTGTTTTCAACCGTCTCCACGTCACATGTTTGACTTCAAGGAACAATATTCTTTACAAACAACACTCCATCGCTGTTTAATGGCAGTTAAAATATTCCATAAGCCAACCAAAACACCAAAAGAATTCAAGTAGTCAAAATACAGAAGTAAAAAAAAATTTACGAAAAAGTATGCAAGCACAGGTCCTTCACTTTATACCGCGAAATTTTTGAACGGCTCCTCAAGACTACTGCGTTGCTCGCGCGCTCGAGCGCTATTGGTCCAGGATTTAAGAATGACTTATGAATTTAAGAATTTAAGAATGATTTAATTTAAGAAGAATTTAAGAATGATTTAAGAAAGAATGACTGAGAAGCCTGAGTATTGCGTCACATGCATAGGTATTGTAATTTTCAAGAAACTTGACTTATTTCAATCATAACGTGTTTCAATTGTCGCCGTCCTACCCTACTACTACCCGTTCGTTTCAAATTGACAGTTATCTCCCGGCCCGCTTCCCAGCGACACCCGCTCTGACCGCTTATCCACTCGGCTACCGCAGCCTTAATACTACTTTTATTGCTTACTTACATTTAATACAATCACAAAAAATATTAAATAAAATTAGCATTAAAAAATAAAAACGATTTGTACCGTGACATTATTATGCAACGGTCGCGGATTGCCATCAACTCCCTTCGAATGCCTTGTCCCGTACACGTCACAGACAATTTGAACTTTAATTTACAATTTCAAGGTTATTAATTCAGTAGCAAAATTTTTGACACGGGTGTTTCAGGGGTTAAGCGAACGGGTTAAGAGGTTAAGCTGGCCCTGTAGACAACGTGCCAATCGCTAACGCTCCGTAGCGAACGAAACGCTACTGTCACTTTCACACTTATATAACTTATATGGAAGAGTAGAGAGACACAAATCGATTCGATGGCGATAGCGCAAGCGATACATATACTCTGTATCTTTAAGTTTAAGTAAACAAAATACCTAAAGAACAAAACTTCCGTGAGACACAGACATATTAAATATATTAATAACGGGTCACTCACGTATCGAGCGTTTCGACTTAAAATACGTGAGTGACCCGTTATTAATATATTTAAAATACCTAAAGATACAGAGTATAGGTATGGTTAAAGTAGGGAGGTATGGCAAAACTTTTATTAATAAGTTTTAAAGTCTCTTAAAACTTATTATAATAACTGCCGGTCACATAAATAGTACCTTGATACGAAATATGCATATGTATAGGTAAGTAATTTTATTCATACTTGAAATAGCTTCTGCCCGCGACTTCATCTGCGTGGAACGATGAAGGTGATGATTTTATAAAACCTACCTATGTTCTACCCCAGCCCCCGAACTATCTCCATACCAAATTTTATCTAAATCGGTTCATCGATTTACGCGTAAAGAGGTAGGTAACAAATATAGATAAACAGAGTTAAAATCGGATTTATAATATTAGTAGGTATATACAGAATTATAAGTTAATATTAGATGGTAGATATAATGAGATAGTGAGTACTTTACAGAATGCAGCCGTTCGTACCTGCCACCGCCGTCCTCGGACCGGTTCAACGAGGAGGAGTCAGGTCGCTGGGTGGAATCATCATGTCAGGGAATCTCATGAGATTGCTAAAATGCATTATAAATGTTGGACGGTAGCTGGCAACCCTAGTTCCGGTATTTATTACGAAAATATGCGAAATAGCCGTAAAGTATTTAAAAATAAATTAAAATGGTGCCAGAAAAATGAGGAGCAAATAAAAATGAACATTTTGACTTTAAATCGCGCTAATAATAATTTTTCAAAATTTTGGAAAGCGACAAAAGCTCTAAATAGTAAACAAGGGTTGCCAGCCTCAGTCAACAATGTTAGTGAGCCTAAACATATAGCGGATATGTTCGCCTCTCATTTCAAGGTTACGCCCTTGAGCGTGGAAGGTGTGCCCCCGTCGGGGCTTTCGGTTCCGGTGACCCCTCACGACAATAACCTCGTTTTTACAATGAGAGATATTGCCAATGCAGTAAAAAATATGAAGCGTGGGAAGTCCCCGGGGCACGATGGACTTAGCGTGGAGCACATCTTCTACGGTAGTGATGAGCTATATCGTGTCCTAGCTGATTTTTTCAATGCTTGCCTAGCCCACTGTTATCTTCCTCCTGACATGATGAAAACAATAGTTGTTCCTATTGTTAAGAATAAAACCGGCGACCTGTCTAGTCTTAACAATTACAGGCCTATCTCTCTGGCTACGATAATCGGCAAAGTGCTCGACAGGCTATTGCAACCCGAATTGACTAGGAATCTTAAAATTGATCAGGCGCAGTTTGGTTTTCGTCCAGGACTTTCAACGGATTCTGCAATATTAGGTCTGAAGTACACAGTGAATCACTATGTTAAAAGAGAGACGTCAGTGTACGCGTGCTTTTTAGACCTCAGCCGCGCTTTTGACTTAGTCAACTATGATTTGCTGTGGAAAAAGCTTTTCACGTCTGGAACACCTCCCGAGGTTGTAGGTCTGTTGAGGTTCTGGTACGAGAACCAAACTAACAATGTAAAATGGGGTGACGCACAGTCTAACGACTACAGGCTAGACTGTGGAGTGCGCCAAGGTGGGTTGACATCTCCGGACCTATTCAACCTATATGTCAACGATCTTATCGGGGAGCTGAGAAGCTCTAACGTCGGTTGCCACATTGGTAACGTATGTGTTAACAATCTGAGCTACGCAGACGATATGGTGCTTCTTAGCCCCTCGATAAATGGTTTTGTAAAGCTGCTTAAAATCTGCGAACACTATGCCAGTACGCATGGCCTAAAATATAACGTGCTTAAGACCGAAATGCTCGTTTTTAGGTCAGGGAAGGGTCCGGAGGTGATACCTACGGTGTGTATGAGTGGTGCGCCAATTCGGGTTGTAACGAGCTTCAAGTACTTGGGACACATCCTGAGCGAGTACTTGAAAGATGACGCCGATATGGAGAGGGAGCGCAGGGCTCTCGCGGTTCGGTGCAACATGTTGGCTAGACGGTTTGCGCGTTGTTCGAGTGAGGTAAAGGTGACCCTGTTCAAAGCCTTTTGCCAATGTTTTTATACTTGTCAGCTTTGGAACAGGTACACCAGGCACTCCTTCAACGCGCTGAGGGTACAGTACAACAACGCCTTTCGTATTCTGTTGAAACTACCGCGTTTCTGCAGTGCGAAGGGCATGTTTGCGGACGCGAGAGTCCCTGACTTTTTCGCCATTCTGAGAGCCAGGTCGGCTGCCTTCCGGGCGAGACTGCTAGCCTCTAACAATGAAATTCTGTCACTGGTAGCTAAAGACTACAGTGACGAATTTAACAAACATTGGCGTAAACTGCACCGGTCCGAGAACGGCCATCTTTAGACCATAAGTTTGTAAATGTTTTATTTCATTGTTTTAGGTTGTAAGTTTTAGTATTTTGCACTGTATTTTTTGTTTTTTTTTTTTGTAAATTGTAAAAATTGGGTTTCTTGCCTGCCAAATAAATAATTTATTATTATTATTATAATACGGTACCTAAATATATATTCGACTTGTTTTAACGACAATTGCGAACAACCACATATGGTTTTTACGGGATGTTTTTTTTTACCCTTAGCCAAATTTTGCAAGTTTCATACTGAGTATAACTTTTACTTCAGGACCAATCCCGAAATCGCTGAGATTTTATTGGGTCTCCCACAAAAAACATCATCATGTATGTAATATTTATTTACATAAAATTATAAAATAAGATGATATTAATTAATAATTACTAAGTATATGACACGTGGGTTTACTTTACAGGCATGAGTACTCAATTTTCTTTACCTATTTCAAATTGCGAGCATCAGTTAAGTATATAAAGTACTTACATACTTATTATTATGCGAAGGTGCGTGATTACGGCGTAGGTAATAAAAGTAGGTAACTTTATTAATGATTTTTTTATTTATAATCAATCAAGATTTTTACAGTATTTAAGTAAAGCTAAACACATATGAAAACCTGTTGGTTACTTTTAAGGATAACACGAATCAACGTATACGCAAGTACTCCTGAAAAAACAATTATAATTACCAAAAACTAAATACGCAGAGGATTTACAATTTTATGCATTTTTAAGGGCGTCGCTCTCCCGATCCTCTTAATCGTTCGCACTATCCTAAACTTAGATGCGAGCGAGCGAGACGGGGCACTGTGGGCGGGGCCTCGGCGCAGACGCAGCATCCCACACGCGCGTTTCGAAGAAAATCTTTTGTAAAACGAAACAAAACAAATCACTAGCTAATAGATGCTTAATGAATCACTCGAAGGCAAAATATTTCATCACGAACAAAAAAAGAACGGCAAGTAGTTACCTTTTTGTATTAGAGATCCGTAGACATATCGTCCTCGTACTGCTATTTAAATCACATTTAAATGATCTCAACAAAATCACATTTTGTTTGTTGCAGACCTACATTTCGACATTTTGTTATTTTTGACATAATACAGGTATTAAATCACATTTACAATCGGGTCTGTCGCGAATTTATTTTGTTACCTTTATTTACCGACGTTTCGACACAGGTTTCACTGGTCGTGGTTGCGGCTAACTGACGTCCCAGCAAAATGTCAAAACAGAGATTTGTCAAAATACACTTTTCGTGTGGTAGTCACACAAATTTCTGTTTTAACATTTTGCTGGGACGTCAGTTAGCCGCGACCACGACCAGTGAAACCTGGGGCCCTATTCGAGATGCACAACTGTCAGTTTCGGCTTCAACATCAGTTCAACAGTGGAATGAATCATTTGTTCATCAACTGTGGAAAGTATCATTTGATTGTACACCAAAACTCATTCATTGAAAAAATTATGCAACAAAAATCAACTTTGTTTTCTTACTACTATACGGTTTAAAATGGCTCTGAACTCTGCGTGGTTCGGTTTGGTTTCGTTGTCACCTAACTGTGGATTGCTAATGTCAAATTTACCTATTCGACAACACACGATTTCTTCCATTCAACTGAAGTTCAACACGAAACGTCACTTAACGCATGTCGAATACCGCTCCTGTGTCGAAACGTCGGTAAATAAAGGTAACAAAATAAATTCGCGATAGACCCGATTGTAAATGTGATTTAATATAATACCTGTAATTTTTTGGCCAATTTTACGTTGTATTTGTCAATGATTAAGGGCCACTTGCACCAACCCACTAACCCGAGGTTAAGAATGTAGCATTGTATCCACAAGAGTGGTAAAGTAATTTGATGCAAATTTTGTTTTGTTTCCTCGTATTTGGCTGGTCAAATTAATATTGAATGATAAATATTTCGTTTATTCGGATTTTATTTGTTTTACAGGTAGTATTTTACTCGTGTTTGTGTGGTAAAAATTTGTTTAGTGGCGAAGTGGCAAGTTGAAACCCTCGCAACGCTAAAGATTCCACTTTGCGTAGGTACCACTTGCTACGTTTGTGGTACAATTTGGAATCTTTCGCTTGCTCGGGTATCAATATCAGCACGAGGGGTTAAATAACAACTTTGCACCATTGTAAAACAAATAACTATACAAATAACATAAACTAAGTTCATTCATAAGTTCCAAAAACTCATTATTAAGGATGACTCACGTTAGACCGGGTCGTGACCGGGCCGGAGCTTCCGGCGCTTACTTTTCTATGACATGACAGGTGATCACGTGATGTTTTCCATAGAAAATAAAGCGCCGAAAGCTCCGGCCCGGTCCGGGCCCGGTCTAACGTGAGTCATCCTTTACGAGACTGAACCTTTGAAGCTTCACGAACGTTTTTGAACTTTTGAAGCTACGTTCTTAAACCAACCTGATATTTCTCTAAATATTTCATACTTGCTCAAAGACGCACATGAAACTTTCTCACACCAAAATACTTATAATTTAAAAACCGCTCCTTCTTCGCTTTATTTACGTATGCGCAGGCGACGACAGCGCTAACGACGCCATCTTCCGCCGCATCTGTCCGTCCGCGCCCGCGCCGGATGCAGGCCGACAGGGTTGCCAGCTTTATGCCATTTCCACGGACAGAGGACGTTTTTACCGAATGAAGCTCAGTCAATAGCAATCTTGCTTTTCATTGGTCCAAAAGGAGCCGCAACCATGTTTGGACCACTCGAAGTGCAGGTAGGTATATAAAAATCACGAATTAAAAAGTTCGCTTTCGCGAGTGTTCGCCTACGTAAGACGCAGCGTTATATTTGCCCATGGTGCCTAAGCACGAGTAGTTACGATACGACGGACGCCTTTAGGTGTTTTTGACGTTCAAAAGGTTAACGTTCGGCGAGCGAGTCAATCAGTCAATGAAGCTTGACGTTACTCTACAAAAAAGGCTTTACTTTTGCTGTAAGTAATTTTAAGTTTGGGGCTTAAATACAAGATGCTAGAATTTCTTCACCGACATTGAAGTGATAAAGTGTGGAAGTACCACTGTAAACGTCATATTTTCATTGGAAATTTCCACACTGAAAATTCTGTCTAAAATTAGTTTGGTCCGACTATTGCAGAAATTGTTTTAAACCATGGTCACCCTCAGTGCACTACGCTTTCTCTGTAAACAACGCTACTGTTTACGGCTCGTCGTAAACTAAACCATCTCTAGCTTGTGAAACGCTTATCTAAATTCGTGGTTCAAGTGCCTGCTTCCGAGAAGACGGTCCCAATAACAATGTATAAGTGCTGTCACTATCGGGGCGTAGGTATCAGTGCCGGGACGTCCGTAGAACACAATTCCCACTTGCCTAATTTTCACAAGGAAGGAAATCAAAAAAAGCTCTGGCTGCCAACAAATAAGTAGCGCAGCCCCGAATGTGCATTGGACTTGCGTGAAAGAACAGAGTTTACCGCGACTACCGAAAACCGAAATTTGGTTATCAGTGTCTCTTGCGCTCGAATCTTGCAAGCATCACCAATACGGCGAGGCGAAGTAGCGCAGTTGTCACTAATTCCAAGGAATATCTATATGCTTTCTATTCCTATTCAAACGTTGATAGTGCAAGGCAGTGCAGCCTAGTGCAGGAGTTGGTAAACTTTTGAAAAGAAGAGCCAACTGCAGTAGAAATCATCATTTTAAGAAAACTCAAAGAGCCGCAAATGTAGTTTTTAGTGGTGTGTGAATTCTAAAGGGTAAATTATATCGGGACCTGAAGAGCCGCAACTGTACCTTCCTGCAGAGAGCCGCATGCGGCTCGCGAGCCGCGGTTTGCCAACTCCTGGATAGTGATAGGATGTGCGACTTTCAATCCGGAGGTCGCGGGCTCAAACCCCCGCTCTTACCTACTGATCAGTTTCCATTATGGGCCATGCGGGCCAAGACACTGGATATGTAGCTCTTTAATTCTTCATTAGTATTCATTACTAATAATATTTCCCAGTCGCATTTTGGTGAGGATATATGCATAATATATCCACGAAAAAATTCGAAAGTTGTATGTAAACTCCCCAATCCGCTTTTGGCCAGTGTGGGGACTACCTACTCGTATGCCTAATCCTCCTCATGCATGAGAAGGGCCTGTGCTCAGCAGTGGGGCATACACTGAATTATTATATTATTGCTGTATCTAAATGGTCAACGGTATTTTTATCAGCAAATATATCGCGTTATAAACCTTTCGTCGGGATTCAGGTGAACGGCCGGCGCTCATGTCGTTCACAAGATGGCGGCCATATTTCCGTCATCGGCCCGTCTGATGCGCGCCAGAATAAGATTATTGGAAATTTGACACACACGCACAAGGAGGTAAATTTGACTTGTTATATTGATGACTTTTGACATGTCGCGATCTTAGTTATGGTCTAAATGACAGTCTCGGCGCCACTCGGCGCGTTAAATAATATTCATAGAGAAAATGCTGCGAGACTATCGTCCAGTGTATTTTATGGTTATTTATGTGATGGGTCATACATAGAGCTCAATTTTTGCGAAAAAGTGATTCATTTTAGTGAAAACATACATACATGCCCGAGTGTAACAAAATACCGTATTAGACCCTTCAGTTCAACCTGTATTAACATCATATTCCAACATAAAAAAAAAATATTTTGTTCTAGTTTATTGACGCAACTTACTGACTCTTGTCAAGCAAAACTTTGATCCTCTGAAAAATAAAATGTGATTTATCCTAGAAAACAAGGCGACGCATAAAAAATTGTTTGCTACAGAAAATTTTAGAAGCTATAGTATTGAAATTCTTGCCGAGTTTATGAAAAAGTGTCGCGTATAAATTTTTGAGGCGCGTCGCTGGTTCATTAAAAAGCACGTATTAATGCAAGGGATGGCGATGAGATGAATTTTAAATTTGTAATTAATTTATCTATTTATCATGTAAAATTTAATGTTACCATCAATGACGCTCCGCGATTGTTGAGCAATTTAGGGTCCTAGCTAAATGGGTTGTTCAATGCTTACGCTATGGAATGTCCAATATAGATAGAACCACGGAGTATGACCTGTTACCTAACGTATTTGCAGAATTTATGGCTAGACTATATAGGTAATACCAGAACAATGAACATGAACAATTAGTTAACAATGGCCGCTGCGTCACGAACTAACATTAAAACCATTCGAATCCAACCTGCGCTTTATGATCGACGCAGCTAGACGGGTTTTATGTGAAAAGATCAACCGATGACGCATATAAGTGGGCCTTGTGCCTATTTGCGTACGGTACAAATAGAATATAAGTACGCTATTTTTCCAAGACGAGGGTAGTGTTGAAAAGTGGTTTTACGTGGTCGTCGCGTATATCCGTCGGCGCGGGCAATCATATTGCACAGAAATAACGACAAGTTCAACGCATCTGCTGACTATCCTTCTGACGACCAATGTCATATATATGTATATACTTACGTAGTATAATCAGCATCAATAGTAGCGGAAACAACGAGCCAAAAGTATACGCCAGCCTGGAATACCTACTTTTCCAAATAGGAAGTTCCTATTGGCTCTTAGGAACCTGAACACATCATAGAGAGCTTATAATATGTATGTCGCGAAACCTTATATGCAACTGTACATAGTAAAGTTAATAACTGTAATAATTGGGCATTAAAACACTCGTGATGCTTTTATGAAACTCACTTCGTTCGTTTCTTAAACCCACACTTATTTTAATGCCTTTTATTATACTATTACACCCCCTGGCTGACCGCTTTTGTGGAAGTTTTGTGCTTATAAGTCGAAGTCTAGTCAAAGGTTCCACTGTGTTGCTTACCATAAGGACGAGATTAGCTTGTATCTTTATACGAATAACCTGTTAGAGCGTCTTTATGGCAAGCGACAAAGTGGGACATTTTGCCGGCCGCAGACACATAAATTATTATCATCAATTATCATGTAACAGTGGTCAGGTCAGGTAAGTCCAATTTTTCTACTAACGGAAATGGCTTGACATGTACCTATACATAGGTAGTTATGTAACTTCAGATACCATAGTTCAAAAAATACAGCGAATTTTAGTTTTTCATAGCTGGAGCTATATAAACTAATTACCTCATGTCATTGTATGTGCAAAGTTTCATTACAATCCAACACGTAGTTTTAAAATGAGAACGAAACTCCGTTTGTATGGTAAGGTGAAATTCAGGTTTGTATTAGCAAGGTTTGTATTAGTTACTCTATAGTATTAGTATGTATAATGATTTGAATCTACATCCTTATCATTATTTTAACCCGGGTTTAACGTTGTATAAATGATATATGAATGATTTGATGATATAAATCGGCCGGTTTATTATTATTTAGTCGTGAGTCGTGACATCTACTGGTTCGTGGTTGGTGGTTCGACTAGGTTACCCAAAGCTTAAACCCCGCTAGATGGCGTCACTTTCACAAATTTTCAAGTTTTATTTTTTTGTGGAATAGTGTTGGTATCTGTATACTTAAAATAGTTATTTGTTATACAAGGGTGCAAAGTTGTATTTTACCCGCGAGTGTGGAATTGAAACACGAGCAAGCAAAAGGATTCTATAGTTGAACCACGAGCGAAGCGAGTGGTTCTAAAATAGAATCCTGAGCGTAGCGAGTGTTTTAACACACGAGAAGTAAAATACATTTGCACCCGTGTGTAACACAAAACTTTTCCCCTCACTATAGCGAGGAAAGTGCAACATCCACAGGCGTTAGATCATCTTCATCAACTGGAATCACTCATTTTTTTACGATATTATAACAAAAAACTCTGGAAATTCTGTACTTTTACGTGAGAAGTTATTAAGTAAAATTTTCGTTGACAATGTTGACATTTCTGACGTATGAAATGTCAATGATGCGTTTTGAAATTGCATCGACTTAACTTGTGCGTTCAGAATTATATTTAACATAATTATTAAAAAGCAAACGTTTATTATGGAATTTTAAGGTTTATGACTTAAAATCATTAAATAAGGCTAAATCTGGTAGTTTTTATTAGATTCTCAAACCATTTATTTAATGATAATTAATATCGAACGAACTATTATGAGAGTTTTACGTTTTGTTATCTGTCAAGCTACTTAAACACGCTCCATCCAAGGTCAAATTACTTTCCCCACTAGTGGATAAAATGCGTTTTTCCCCGCTTGTTTTAAAGGATAAAAGACGGCTTTCCGAGCTAGTGAGGGGAAAATATGTTTAGCGCACTCTACATAAATATTGAACTATTATAATAAACATTGAATACTTCATTGTGCAAAAACCACCTTTAACGTCGACAGAGTGTTTCTGTCATGCTATTTCCTACTATTACTCACACATGCAAACAGTGTTTCCGTGATGCTTGTAGTAGACAATTTCATGCAGTGTAAGTATGCTGCAATGGCGTTGCGTTATGTTCGTGGAAATACGTGCAAGAGGATTCGGGTTCGAGACTGGTACGTCAGGGGTACTTTTTTCTGTTCTTTTTGTGTTCTTATCTTTCTTATACCTTTTCTTCTTCGAATTCTTGTCCGATATATGTCAGTGATATCGGAAACGGCTCTAACGATTTCGATTAAATTTGCTGTAAGGGGTTCGATCTAGCTAGGTCTTATCTCTGGGAAAACGAGCATTTTTAAGTTTTTACTTATGTTTTCCGAGCAAAGCTCGGTCTCCCAGATATTCAGTATTATTAATAAATTAGTTTATTAACGTTTTATAAAAATATGTGACGTTTTGAACTAAAAGGTACCACATTGTCGGTTGTCGATTAGGTTGAATTCATTTTGAAGCTTTATGGAAATAGCGTCTTATTGACAACAATAAGTAGGTACCCGTTTGGTTGAAAACGCCACATATATTGAAAACCTGACTTTCACAAATCTCACCTTTTTGGGTTCTTCCAACTCAGAATAACTAGCATATTTATATTGAATCCTGATGCTAATATATAAAACATGTAGGACAAGCAATAAGAAGGTATAGAGGGAAATGCAACGAACACAATTTTTAACTTCGTAGCTTTGTTTGGACTAGTTAGGAGATGAACATATCAAAAGTCCCCGGCCGTAACCCTGGTGCTGGGGGGAGAGGGGGGTTTGAAGGTTCCATTTTTCGGTTTTTCGATTATATCTCGGAAACTATGCGTCTGAGCGACTTGGCCACTAATACAAAAAGAAAAGAGATTTAATTTGTTACAAGTTTTATTCAGTCAAGTTTTTCGATATCTTGTATAGTTTTTGAGATATCCGCTCTTCAAGGTTTATTTAGGGCTCTCATTTTTATCTTGATTATCTACATCGGTGAAGCTGCTAGACCGGGTTTGGGATCGTTTTCGTATAAATCGGGGGTGCTGAATTCATTTACGGTATCAACATTGACACCATTCCTAAGTAAAAACAAAATTTAAAAAATGATTTTTTCAACAAATTTACAACTTTCTGAGACAATGTCTTTCAGATCTATCTCTGAATCAGAAACCTATAAATACCTTGGTATGTCACAGTCGTTGGGTATTGAGGGCGAGGGTATTAGACGGTCGGTGAAGGAGCGCTTTTTCAGTCGGCTCAAAAAAGTCCTTAACAGTCTTTTGTCAGGAGGCAATAAAGTGCGCGCCTTCAACGCCTGGGTAATGCCCATACTCATATACTCCTTTGGCATACTAAGGTGGACTCAGACCGAGCTGGACGCCCTGGATCGGAGGGTCCGTCTACTACTCACCACACACCGTATGCTACACCCACGCTCGTCAGTTATGAGATTGTACATCTCACGGAAGTGTGGAGGTCGAGGCTTCCTTAACGCCAAAGATCTCCACAACCGCGAGGTGTGCAATCTCAGGAATTATTTCCTTAACAACGAGTGTGGGATGCATCGTGATGTGGTGGCAGTGGACGGGCACTTCACGCCGCTCTCCTTGGCAAACGAGAACTGGCACAAACCTGTGGTACAAAGTGCTGCGGGCCGCAAGGCGGTATGGGAGAGTAAGGTGCTACACGGGCGGTTCTACAAGGCCCTCATGGGACCCGATGTAGACCTGCTCGCGTCGGTGAACTGGTTACGATTCGGGGACCTCTTCGGAGAAACCGAGGGTTTTGCCTGTGCAATTGCGGACGAAGTTATGATGACGAACAACTATCGGAAATATATCCTGAAGGACGGTACGGTCGACATTTGTCGGGCATGCCGCCGTCCCGGAGAGTCACTCAGGCATATCATTTCCGGTTGTTCTCATCTTGCTAACGGCGAGTACTTGCACAGACATAATCTCGTAGCCAGGATTATTCACCAGCAGCTTGCTCTTCTATACGGCCTTGTGGACTGCGAAGTACCGTACTACAAGTATTTACCTGTGCCAGTTCTCGAGAATGGTCGTGCCACGCTCTATTGGGATCGATCTATTATCACTGACAGGACTATTGTAGCCAATAAGCCTGACATTGTGATAATAGATCGATCGCAGCGCCGGGCCGTGCTCGTCGACATCACCATCCCCCATGATGAGAATCTCGTGAAAGCCGAGAAGGACAAGTCCAGTAAGTACCTAGACTTGGCTCACGAGATAACCGCCATGTGGGATGTTGATTCGACGATCATTGTCCCGATAGTCGTTTCAGCGAACGGTCTCATAGCGAAGAGTCTCGACCAACACCTTGAGAGACTCTCGCTAGGTGGTTGGATCAAGGGTCAGATGCAGAAGGCGGTGATCTTGGACACGGCGCGGATAGTCCGCCGGTTCCTCTCTCTGCGGCCCTGACCACCGGCAGCTTGGGCCCTGCCCCGCTGCTGGCGGCACCCTAGGTTAGGTTTTTTATAATTTGTTTATATGTAATATTGTCTTCGGTTACCGCGATTGTTACTCATGAAATAAAACTATGAAAACGGATTATATCGCGTATATTGAATTTATAATACATCCCGACGTTTCGAACTCTTTACAACGTTCGTGGTCAACGGGTTGTTTATATGTATTTTGTATTGTTTTGTAAGTGTTTTTATATTTTACTTTTATATGCATATTATAAAAAAACCTAACGTAAGAAAAATAATAAATAAAGAGAATAATAATAATAATATTCTTTATTGTGCACAATGAAACATGATTCAATACAGCAAATTAACATAAAAAACTAAGCAGCAACAGGCGGTCTTATCGCTTAAAAGCGATCTCTTCCAGACAACCTTCAGGTAGTAGAAATTAGCGCAAGGAAGAAATATGTATAAGGGTAGCAAAAATAAATGGAGAACGAGTACAGGAAAAAAAAATATATCAGCACAACTAAATATATAACAATATCAATACATGCATAAATGTAATATATACAATAAATATATATATATATATATATATATATATATAGATTTCCTGGTTGTTACTGACTGACAAATTGGTTTGACCAACTATAACGTTGATTTATACATGATTTCTGTATGCAACAAAGTTTTTCTATTAATTTAGCGCAAACGAATATTCGAAAGTAGATAAATGCAAAAATATTTATGTCGTAATAGTGTGTAGTGACTTAATTAATACCGATTGAATTTTGTATAAAAATCGAACCACTAATAGATTTTCTTTCAGTGGCCACCTAGGGGCGTTTAATGACAACATTACATTACGTTACTCGGAGGTTGTCACTAGATGGCATTATATTTCAACGTGCGTTACCATTTAACTACTCTTTTCAAAATTAATTATATTAATATTACATAAAAAATAACTACAAATTTCATTAGCAATAAAATTTATTTTAATATATTAGTTTATGATGTCTTTCATCCGTTATTTATTAAAATTTTCGTCTGGCAACAAAACTTGTTTTTGCGAGAAAACTTGTGAGGAAGCATTCAGAATGAGTATTTTGATTGCGAAATTGTCATTTAAATAGATAAGAAACCGTGATTCAGTGAATTGTTTCAGTGGTGTTATTGTATACAGATTAATAAAAGGGAAAACAAAATCCAAGTGGAGCTGTTAAAGAGATTGCTAGCCATGGCGGGCCCGTCCGACGGGGATCCCGACGGATGGGTCGAGTTCTGTGAGCGTCAGGCCAAAGCTGCCGCTCCGGAGTTCGCCAAGGCTACGTATTGGAAATACGTCCAGAGTAGTGCCACAGACCCCATCTCCCGACCCAGCATATCCCACAAAGATCTTCTAAAGAAATTTGTTGACAGTTTTTCCGACCAGTTCGAGATAGAAATTGGTAAACTAAAAGCGCAACACAAGGTCCCGAACGGGACGCACACAGGTCACGACGAAAGCGATTATTCGGAGGACACCGACTCGCCCAAAACACAGCACAAGCCATTCTTCAGAAGATTATCATTTAAAGGACTGAGAAAAGGGAAGGGTCTGTTTCACAAACAGCATTCGGACGAGGTTGAACTATCGTCTAATTTAAACAAACAAAGTAAGACTAAGCTAGCCAAAATAGTTGTAGAATGTAGGAAAGAAGGTTTGGTTAATTATTTAACTCCTGAAAGTCTGGAGCAGCCCTCCGGCCCGCAAAAATGGGAGAAGTGCAGACTGGCTCTAGTGAAAACTGTAGGGGGTTACATGTTGGAATTCTACTCCCCACCGAAAGCTCAGAAGCCCAGGAGTGGAGTGTTCTGTTTTCTCATATCAGAAGCGAGAGAAACTACAGCTTTAGAAATGCCAGACCATGAAAATACTTTTGTATTGAAGGTAAATTATTCATTCTTTTAAAATTCTTGCATGATGCAATCTTTTGCCAAGTACTTGTAATGATTCAAAGCTATTGTTATTCAACCAATTATTGTAAATAAAACAATTTATGTTTCAAAGACCCATTTATTTAAAATATCATTATTTTATCCTACTGTTCCACTGCAGAGCATGCCTTTCTCCACTCAACTTGGTTGAAATTTTCAACTGCTCTTTAGGGTGCATCAAATCGCTCTTAAGCTTAGTGGCATATTCATCAGATCTGGCAGCACCTTTACAGAATGCATCAAATTTTTCCGAGTCTTGCTCAGCCTGAAATAACCTACATGCAATTTCTTCACAGGCCGACAACAACATGGAGTATGTAATAGAAGCTGCAGATGTAGATGACATGAAGTCCTGGCTAGCCACAATCAAGTACTGCATGCGATCAGCGCCAACAACGCAACCCCCACCTGACGCGCTACCCGGCCTACCTGAGCCGGCACCCCCTGATCTGCCCCCAAGAAGAGATCTACCTGCAAGCACTAGTAATGTTGACTTAGCTACTGACACTCCTGAAGAGGCTGAATTAGGTAATTTTTCTTTACCTCTACCTGATGCACTACCTGGATTACTACCCCACCTACTGTTTGTTTTCTATATTACCATTACTATATATAGTAGTATGATTACCATTTTTAGGGTTCCGTACCCAAAGGGTAAAAACGGGACCCTATTACTAAGACTCCGTTGTCCGTCTGTCTGTCTGTCACCAGGCTATATCTCATGAACCGTGATAGCTAGACAGTTGAAATTTTCACAGATGATGTATTTCTGTTGCCGCTGTAACAACAAATACTAAAAAGTACGGAACCCTCGGTGGGCTAGACCAACTCGCACTTGGCCGGTTTATTTTTGTAATAAACAATGCATTCCAATAAACAATGTTTTGACATTTTATTTGGCTATACGTGGCTATAAATGATTGTCAAAACAAAAATCAGCAGAAATACTCAGAAAAAACTAAATCTTTTATTTACATGTTTCTGAGAATACTCCTAATTAGTAGACAGCATTTCTGAAATACAACATTGATAATGTCATGAATCACGTTTCAAAAATACTAACCGGCAAACAATGTCATTCTTTATCTACATGTCCAAACTAATTTTAACCTAGTTATGTCACTGTAGAAACATTTCCGTTCAGGAAATATGATTAAATAACTAAAGAGGAAAATAGATTTATTTTGCGTACATAGGCTACGGAGACTGCTAAACTTGTTTGCCACTGACGTAGTATAAAAAAAAATGCAGTTTGTTTCTTTTAAAAATGTTTCCTTCAAAGTTTAACATTTACTTTAATTTATAAACAAATGTTTGAAAAACTTTATTGATTGGCCTAAAGAGGATTCACCACATTTTTTTTACTAAATCTTATACTTATCACACTTAAGGGTGAATCAACTATTTCTTATTGTTATTGTGTCCCGTCAGCCAGGGGACAATATTAGCACAGTTTGTTAGACGGAATGTTGTATAACAATCCACAAACAGGCTTATTAGTGGTAGCTTAGTCGAAAGGCCTTATATCTACCACAAAAATGCATGTTTGGTTATTTTAATTACTATAGAATTGGGGTTTTAACCCTTAAATACATGATTTTTCTTTTTGTCCGAAATTAATATATGTGTTACATACTTGTTTGCTGATTATGGGAAAAATAGTAAAAGAAATATAACATTGATTTCCACTGAAAAATCAGTGTTAGAAATTGCATAGGCTAAATCATATTTATGTAAATATATAATTTTCAGTGAGAGATATATGAAAAATCTTACTGCCATCAAAAACACTATTTGTCACGTATGATAAAGTTTTTAAATATAAAATAATTACAAACCCCGAAATAAAAAACGTCCACAATCACATACTAAAAATCATCAAATTCTGGATTTATTAAAATTTTCCGATTTTTTGTCTCTTAAAACGAAAGTAATTTTTATAAATAAAAATATTTCGTAAATTTAAACCTTAAATGCATGATTTTAAGATTTGACTACTAAGATTTAGACTAAGATTTTAAGGTTTGATTTTTTCTGTTGAATCCGTGAGCTGTCCAATGCTTTGTATACATTTGGCAACAATATGCATTTAAGGGTTGTGACCCAGGAGGTAACCATGGCAACGAGTGACAAGAAAAAGTTGATTCACCATAATATATTATCTTGTTTTGCAGGTTCAATAGCAGAAGAGGCGTGCACGGCGCGCGTGTCGCTGGCGGAGTGGCCGTGGTTCCACGGCACGCTGGCGCGCGCGGCGGCGGCGGCCTGCGTGCTGGCCGGGGGCTCCAACGCGCACGGCTGCTACCTGGTGCGCCAGTCCGAGACCAGGCAGGGCGAATATGTGCTCACCTTTAATTTCCAGGTACGTTATGAATGTTATGATCTTATAAATAAATAAACATTATAGGGACATTCTTACACAAATTGACTAAGTCCCACGGTAAGCTCAATAAGGCTTGTGATGTGGGTACCCAGACAACGATATAATTGACCGTGGCGTTAGTGAAGGTCTCCGTTTTAACTCGGGCATTTTGCTTTCGTATGCCCGGATGCCCTCATTCTATAAGCTATGATTTTGTGCCCATATTCTATGATAAAAGTTTTTTTTGTCAATCCAGATTTCGGAAATTTTTCGAAATGCGCAATATGGCATAAAGGGGCCCACCCATTACCAGTCCAGCGGACGATATCGGCCTGTCAGTTGTTCGAAGCTCAAATTTTTGTTCTAACTGACAGGCTGATATCGTTCGGCGGACTGGTAATGGGTGGGCCCCTTAAAGGACTTAAGCGCCAATAGCGTCTATGGAGCTTAAGACCATGATAACGAGTCAACGAACATTTTCTAAGCTCAATGCGAGGTTTAGAGCTCACAGAGCCACTAGTTTATTTATGTAATAAAGGTAGTTAGAAGCATTGATGTAGTACAATTTAACTGGATTCACAATCAACCGAAAAAAATGGCCCCACAAAAGGTTTACTGATGTTTCGGCGAAAATTACTTGACAAACTTTCAGTTCCCAAACTATTTATCCCATATTTTTAGTTGGGCGAAATTTCATTTCGCAAATTTACATAATCTAACCTAACCTAACGCAACCTATAGTACGTCATTTTCATTTCGCAAGTATGGGGTTGGGAAATGAAATGGTTGCGAAGTGAGGTTATGCTAACGATTGGTTTGGCGAAAAGTTGGTTGCCAAGTGAAATTTGGCGCCAAAAAGGAAGTACACCCCCACAAAAGCCGTGCCCGAACATATTTATTTGGCATTGGGCGTCAGGGGATTTCTTTGGCAAGGGGGTAAATAAATATCGTTGTTCCAGGGCCGCGCCAAACACCTACGCATGACGCTCAGCGAGACCGGCCAGTGCCGGGTCCAGCATCTCTGGTTCCCCAACGTGCACGACATGCTGGAACACTTCCGCGCGCACCCCATCCCGCTCGAGTCCGGCGGCGCCGCCGACGTGACGCTCACGGAGTACGTGGTCAGCGCCGTCGGCGACAACCGACAAGTGAGCATTACTAGTATATAGGGCCGTCGTGGCGGTCACTAAAGCACAGAATAAATAATAGTACAGAAGATTCACTCTCTAACACGGTGACAGATATGACCGCTAGGTGGCGCATGCGCGGCAATTACTATGGCTAGACCTCAGAACTGGGGGCGGCCGCATGTACTTGTAGCGGTGCGACGAAATCGCGGAGTGAGTCACGCCTGACTAAAGTCAAACCTTGACATTGGCGCGGTCGTCATGTAAGGGGAAAAGTCATAGCAGGTTCTGTTGTTAGGATATATCTACTCTTATCTGAGTAAAATTATTTTGTCGAGGTTGATATTGTCGCTAATTGTACGTCTTTTTCCAAAATCTATAAATGCAAATCGTCTAAGGCTCCCCAGCAAGCTCGGTTCTCCATACAAACGTAGTTACGCTCTCATTTTAAAACGAGTAGCTAGTTTGCTCTGAAACTTTGTACTTACAATAGGATAAGGTTCTATGTCTGTAGTTTATGTAGCTTCAGGTGCCATAGTTAAAAAATACAGTGAATTTAAGTTTTTCATACAAAACTTGTTTTTGCTCTATTTTGTTTGTTTTATAAACTGGAGCTATATAAACTAATTACAGACCTACATATACCTCATGTCATTGTATGTGCAAAGTTTCATTACAATCCAATCCAATACGTAGTTTTTAAATGAGAACTCCGTTTGTATGGGAAGGTGAAATTCCGCCGAGCTTGCCAGGGACTTAAGTTAGGGAAGGTCTCCCAAGACCATTTTCGTATAGCAACACGGGATCAGATTTTTTATATAAAAAATATCCATAAAAAATCCAACCTGTATAAGTATAACCTTACATTTTTGTAAGTTTCTTTTGTGTTACTGTTTTACATAGTGTATGGAATTATAGTAGCACAATAGGAAAAAACTTTCAGACATCTTTTTATCAGGATCGAAAGAGCTCGCGATGCTAAATAGAAATTACATGAAGTTTACCTATGATATACTTATACTCAATTAGACTGAAAGTGGGTCGTAACACTCAAATGGAAAAATAATCAAACAGAATAAGGGGACAACCAAAAGTCAAATTAAGGGTTACACCTTGCTCAAATGAAAAAACACAAATAAAATAATAATGTGTGTTTTAAGTGTATAAGATAGCATATGTTAGTCACGAGAGTTTTAACTCCTTAAGAAGCTATTAGTTATTACAGACTGAATAACGAATAGGTTCGGTTCAATAGTCATTATGCATTTTAATATACATTTTTATAATTTTAGTGGATTAATTCGCTATTTTAATTACCCATTAAAAATAATAATGTTAAAGTAAAGACGCTAAGAACTAAGAATATCATACATCGCCCCGCCTGTTCTTATCTCTATCGCACACGCGTAATTATTATTGCTGTTCCGTCCATGATGCCCTCGATCACTGTGGGAGTGGGACTGCAAATTAGTTACCGTTAAATGGGGGAAAATTAGACCGGTGTGTATCGAAAATCGCCTCAACTAAATGCGTCATTGCGTCTAGACGTATAGTATGAATCTTATCAAATGATTTTTAAGCCCAAAAACCCTAATCTGTTAAACAAATACCATTGTTTCTTTTATGTGAGCGGTCGGCCACTGTGTATGAGCGCGTGCCAAAGCAACAATGTCGTTTAAAAAGCGGCTGTATCGTGGTAGTTTTAAGGTTCAAAAGTACATGTAACATGTTTTGGTAGTAGGACCATCTATCACCTCAATGTAGGCGAGCGCTCATATTATTACATATATTTGAACCTTAAAACCACCAAGATACAGCCGCTATTTAAACGACATTGTTGCTTTGGCATGCGTTCAGACACAATGGCCGACCGCTCGCAGAAAAGAAACAATGGCTTTTGTTTAACAGATTAGGTTCTTAGGCGTACGTACCTAGGGACACAACACAACACATACAGTAACATATTATTGCAGGTAACTCTACTAAATAACCTAGGCAATATTTTTTTGTTATTTTTTTATCTCAAATCACCCCATTTTGCGGTAATACAATGTCTATATTTTATAGAATCTCGTACGCATAAAGGCAAAATTGTACAATGTACTTATGTATGTAACTATTGTTCAATTTTGATGTGACTTTAATTTATATGTTGTACAAATCGTACTCGTAAATTTTATAAAAAAAATCTTTCAATTAAGACCTGAGACTGTATCTTTTTATGTTAAAAACATATTTTAATTGTATGTAGGTTCTAGATAAATTTGAATCAAAAGAAATTAATTTCTACTTTTGAGGTATAATGTATACTATCAAACTTTAAATAAAACTATTCTTTAAGTTTAAAGTAGACGTCGTTTCTTATGCATTTATTGAGACGTTTGTAAATTCGTATTTATACTTTCGTGTTTAAGATGTAACCATACATTTGGGATATGATTAGAATAAAAATATGTTGAAATCACAAAATATGTACTACAATTAATATGTAGATAGCAAAGAGGATATAATAAGATAGAGCGGTACTGTTATAGTAAATTTTGTAACCACTGTAAATTCACTGCCATCTATCGACATACTTTAAAACTAAAAATGAAGATTTATAAAAAATACGTTAAAATGTATTTAAATGTGGATAAATGATTTTTTTATTTGCATTAATTATTTTTATATGATTTTGGCTCATGTTCTTTCACTGATATGCGTTAAAATTATAAATAACAAACGAAACTGTCAACGCCCTCTTTACGAGAGTAGGCCAAAACTAGTGGTGCCCTCTGATCTTGAATCAAATTTTCGTGATTTTCGAGGCACGTTTTTTCCTTAGACTGTATCCATCTATTACGGAGTTATATCTATCTTTGGTAGATAGTAACAGTTTCGAATGTTTTGTGAAACAATCATCAAAGCTTATATTGCTTTTTATTTACCTTGTGAGTTTTCAGTTACGCTTGTGTAGTAAGGCTGCCTTTCCAATGGCGCGGAGAAGACGTGCGGGAACCGACCATTAGCATTGGTGTAATCCAGCGGAGCGGAGAAAACAACCAATGCTATTGGTTCGTTCTTTCAGTCTCCTCTCATCTCCGCCTCTGTGGAAAGGCAGCTTTAATTTTGCTAAAAAGTAGAATAGTTCATCAAAAAGTGCCCTAAGGTCTCCAACTAAGAAGAACACATATCATTTTTGTTGGTCCGTAACTCCGTACTTTTCGCTACCTTTATTATAGAGTCAAATCGAACGACATCAATTGACAGAGAAATAAAATGACAATAGGCCAATTCAAACTATGTTTAAGCTGCCTTTCCACTAAGGCGGAGATGAAAGAAGACATGCGGGAATCAGCCATTGGTTGTAATCCAGCGGAGCGGAGAAGAGAACCAGTGCTATTGGTTGATTTCCACATCTCTCATCTCCGACTCAGTGACAAGGCAGCCTTAGAATAAAATTACATGTCATTGGTGACAATATTACGTAAATGATGTAACATTGGGTAAATGTGTCGAAGTTTAGTCAAAGGTCCCACTTTGTCGCTTACCATAAGGACGAGATTTGCTTATATCTTTATACGAATATCCTGTCAAAGCGTCCTTATGGCAAGCGACAAAGTGGGACTTTTTGCTTGGAAACGATACAAATACTGATGCAATATTTCAATGACGTCAAATATGCGCATTTTAGTTTAAGTAGAGATAGAAGGAAGGTCAATGTCGAATTAGTGCAATGCTTTGTGAATTTGTTATTTTTATTGCATTTTGTGTTGTCCACTATGTATTGTTTTCTTGCCAGATGTTTTCGTTGTATTTAAGTAACAAAGCTTAAAAAAATATTTAAAAGAAGATTGCTTAATTTCACGTATACAGTAGCGGAAAAAAATCTCATCATATTTTTTCAGGTACATTTGCATAATATTTTTGATAATTTCTCAAAAACTTCTCCAGTGATTTCGATAAAATTTACAATATAGGGGCGTATGAAAACGACAATTCGATCAAACTAGTGTTCATATTTAAAATAATTATTTTGTCAGAGTTTTCGCGATAGCCCGGTGAGTATTAATTTGTAAAGCGATCTAAATTTTAAACCAGAGGCTAACGAGGCCGAAAAACTGGTTCATCTTAAGTTTTATTGTTTGTAAAATTCGCTTTTGAGTGTTTTCAAATAAGAAATGTAATATTTATAACATACATTAATTGGTGTATATGTGAAGTCCCCAATCCGCAATACATGATCTAATTTCACCAAATTTCGAATGAATGCCTGCAAAGATTGCCAGTATGAAAGATTTTTTGCCGGCACTGTATATCACAGAATGGATTTGTGTAAGACAACTATGTAGATTACTAATTATTTTAGTCTAACTCTATATTTGTTTGTTATCTTTTAAGGTGTACAAATTGAACTCATGTTCTTCCAAGCTTTAATCGTAATTTTCTTGGTTGTAAATTTTATTATTAAACTTTTTATGTGGAATGGCTTTTTTGTTTTTATTTGCAGTTTTTTTTTTTCGTTATGTGTATGTGTTTGATCATTGGTGACGTTTTGAACGTACTTTGTTTTTGGTAAGTGTTTTTTTTATTTTATTTTCATATTTGCTTTTTAGTGATAATGGTTCTGCTAAAGCGCTTCACACACATTACTTATTTCAGAATCCTACATTGTAAAGGCGTAACCGCGTGAGTGAACTAACTAGGAACTTTTTTTAGGATCCTAGTTAGGATGCCCGTTAGTACGACTCAATTAAGTAAAGTGTGTGAAGCGTACTGATAACAGAATATGTTTGAGTGTTTGCATTATGGATTCTATAGTTTGAACAGTTGCCTGCAAAAATACCCACACTACTAACGTCGTTCATCGGTAGAAATATTTTGATGACAATTTTTTTATAAAATAATTTAAGTCCGTTAAATTGAATTTGCAGAAAATATTAATATGTATTTGGAAAAACTGATTTCATATAATATTGTGATGGCAACATCTAATATATTTTACTCCCTTTTTTTCACAAAAAAATGGAATGAAAGTCAAGATATTTGCAGCTGACTGTATTTATTGCTCGTGTATTGCGCTTGTACGTGAATAATTAAATACTAATTCGAATTGTTTTGATTGTGTAAAGGCCTATACAAACGTTTATAATAATCGACCCAACAGAGTAAGAACTTGTCGGAAGCGTTGTAATTGAGAAAACGTGACAGACATGATTTCGAAGTTTCGTTTCACGCGGTTTTCAACCGATTACAATATTTTTTATTTAAAGTTTAGAAATATAATATTTTTATTATCACATCTTATTCTAGAAAGCTTTAAATTAATTTTTAACAAGCAGAAACGTCTGCGATCGATGCTATTAAGCTTAGAATAAATTTAAAAGTGGAAAAATTACTGCCTTGGGTGAGACTTGAACTCACGGCCTCTGGATAACTAGAAAGCCTCTAGAAAGCTTTAATTTTTATACACAAACGCGATTTTTTGTTAAAATTATCAACAATATGCCACAGTAAAAAAAATGTCAACGTATTGTTGAACCAACCTATAAAGTCGACAAGTGATTAGGGCCAATTGCTACCTATACAAATAAATATTATAGGACAATTTTACACAGGTTGACTAAGTCCCACAGTAAGCTCAATAAGGCTTGTGTTGTGGGTCCTAGACGACGATATATATTATATAATAATATACACATATATATAAATACTTATATACATAGAAAACATCCATAACTCAGGAACAAATATTTGTGATGAACACACAAATTAATGCCTTTACCAGGATTCGAACCCGTAACTCCTGCTTTTTAGGCCTACGGTACGTTCGACCTATAAATATTTAAAACCAAAGAAACAAAGAACTTACCAGCCAATCTATTTTCAGCTGGGCGTAACGCACGGGAGCGACGTGAGGATGCGCCGCGCGGAGCTTGAAGCCCTGCTGGTCGCCAGCGGAGCGCCGCACGACCGCGCCGTCGACAACCAATATAGTTTCGTGTAAAATTCGGACAGAGAAGTTATACACCGTGTTTTTTTTATTTGCGTTAATTTCAAAGGGGCATTCCTGAGCTTAAATTAAGTAACTTTGTCAGACATCGGTATTCTAATTAACAACATTTTGGAGATAATTAATAATTTGGGGCATTTTCTATGAAGAAACACATTTATTTTTATCTGATAAGGCCCCTACGAGCTTGTACACTTGCCTAAGGGCCTGTTTACGTATTGATTAGTGTTTAGTACGAGTTTATACATTTGCTACTAAACGTATTAGGTACTATCTCGGACAATGTTCGAAATGACATTGATATGTCACAGTTTTGAATTGTTTGGTTGAGTTAAAATTAATGCCCGTGTTACAACAGTATGCAACATTTAATTACTTTTACCAAAAAAAATCCACAAAAACGTTTTTCTTTTGAAAAGTAACTATGCCATTTAGTTTCCTTAAACATACTTATTCATATCTCGAAATTAACGCAAATAAAAAAAAAACGGTGTATAACTCCGTTTCATATTACACTCAATGTATACGCTGGGGGACTGCTATTCTCTGTCCCGAATCCCGATACGTGTAGGTATAATAAATAGCCCGCCGTCGTCGATAAACATTCGCCCATTTCAACTAAGTTGTTGAGTTGCCTTTCCACTGAGGCGGAATCGAAAAAATTGGCGAAAAATTATGACAAGGGCGGTTATGTTAGTCAATAAAATTAAATGGTGCACAAATATATAAACAAAAAAATATGCTTTGATGTGTCGAAATAGTTATCTCTGTTTTGTATTAAGTAATTGGTTTAGAAAATAGTCAGAACTGACAGTAGGTTCCTTAAAGTTTAAAGTTTAAACCTTAAAGTTGATGTTTTTTCGAAAAAAAGTAAATGGTACACTTGTAAGTGAAAATGCCCATTTACAATTTGGACTGAGTATATTTTATTTTCCTGACGCTGAATTTATTATTAATGGTTTCACTTATTTATTATTTATAGTTAATTATAGAAGTATTATGAACTTAGAAAAAAGTTTTTATATAATTAGTTGCAATTCTAACGATTATGTTCATTTTGTGCAATATTGTGTGTGTGCTATTTATTGAGTGTACTTAATAGTATAATTGTCTTATTAAACTTATATTATTATATAAGTTTAATTGATAAGGCTTAGCCAAATGTAGGTATAACACTTAATTTTATTGGTATTAAGTAATGTAATTTGCTATGACATGTTAAAATTATTTATACTTGTACTATGTTTACATTGTATGTTTATGTATCCCAGGTAGCAAAGTGACGTCAGCGACGTCAAAATGACGTAATAATGTCGTCTTTATGACGTAACGGACGTCATAATGACGTATAAATGCTACCTGGGATGTATAGGTGTAAAACATTATATGGGGTAATCGTATCCATGTTTAGTGTTTCAGTATGCTAAAAGGTTTGTTGGCTTAGTAAACATTGAAAATAGATTATTTAGTGACATAATCCATAGTGAACTGGGTAGTCCTTATTTCTCTGCCGAGGAAATACACAAGTACGTAAGAAATAACAACCGGACAAGTGCGACTCGGATTCGCCCACCGAGGGTTCCGTACTTTTTAGATTGATTGATTGATAGCTATCACGGTTCATGAGCCTGGTGACAGACAGACGGGACAGCGGAGTCCCGTTTTTACCCTTTGGGTACGGAACCCTAAAAAAGAACTATAAAGTAATATATAAATAAATAAAATAAAAATTATTTAATTCAGACTTTCAAAAAATCCATATTTTGTTAGTGATACTTAAACTAGGTAATAAAATATTTTTAAAACAATCTTTCCAGTTTATTAGCGGCCCTTAAAAAGGGATAATTTGAGAAATAAGGGCCACCCTGAGCAATTATAGCTCAGTTACAAAGTGAAAATCTGCGAGTATTGCCTACATATTGGATATTTATCGATATTATTGCAATAGTCTGCCACATTTTCACTATTTAATGTTAAAGCGACAATATCACATAATCATGAACGGATATGGACTCACAAGTATACCTTAAATAGTATTATCAACATAGTCTCAATATTATCAAAGATATTTCTAATGCTAACCTATCCTGGTAAGAAACGAAGTTTCCGCCAGTCTGGGAGGTCTAGTCATTTTAGAATACCTACAGGAATTAATATTAGTATAATATCATCACTTCATTGTGACTCAATGTAATTATTGGTACCTAAATTAATTGTGAAAATAAATGTGGCATTCCATCAAAGGATTAGGTTCCTTAGAAAAGGTTAGGATAACATTCCAACCGAAGTTCTGATAGAAAGGTCCTTATCCTTATTGCACATGAAGCATAAGGACCCTTCTCTGATGGAAAGCCACAAATAGATATTGGTAAAGCACAGAAAGTTGGCGATTTTGATCGGGCATTAACCCTGTTAAAGCCACATAAATGGTAATGGGCGTTTTTGTTGGCACTATCTGTAGACAACTATAGGCGATGATGTAGGTAGGGGTTAACGAAAGCCAGGTGGGTAAATGTAACACTCAACTCAATGTTTAGAAATATTAAAAATAAAATAGAAAATTAAACATAATTGACACTTAAACATGAATGAATTTAGGCGTAAACTTTGGTGTTTTTCTGTGCAAAATTGTCTCAGTTTTTTCCCAAACGGACTTTACATCGTAATGCGAATTGCGTTTAAATAGGATAAAACGAAATAACGAATATTAATTGTGGATGCATTTAGCAGAAATTGTAGAATCGTTTAGAACGCAGAATCGTTTAAAAATACACAAAAAAACATTCTGTACAAAAAAGTATTTTCTAAGTTGGCACACTTATCCCGCAGCCACACTTACCCGTATTACCTATTGTAGTACTTACCTTCTTTATTTATTTTTCAGTTTGTCAAGCAGTAGAAAAAGGCGGCAAATTTAAAAAATGTAGGTGCGAAGGGATAACGTCCCAAGAAAATTTGAATTTCGCGCCTTTTTCTATTGAAGGTTTGCTTGACCAACTATATTTTCACGTAGCAGCACATGATTTGGAAGCTGGTGTGCGTAGCCAACGTGCAATCGTTAACGGTCCGTAGCGAACGAAACGCAACTGTCACTGTCATAGTAGGGGAAGAGTGATAAAGAGAGATGACTAATTGACTACGATACGCTACGGAGTTGCACGTTGGCTACGCGCCCTGACCCTTTTAAAAGTCCACCCTTAAATAATTTTCAATATTTCTTCTTTACAATAAAATTTCTGCTAAATGCACTATTTATTAAAAAATAAATGTTGTTGGAATTGAAAGTATAAGTTAACTTATTAACAGTACTAATAATGTTAACGAATTTGTTAGGAGAAATAGCGAAATTAAATTAAACTATTTAATTAAGGAACTGTTTGACAATTTGAAATAAATAAAAGTCTGAATGTAAGACTCCGATAAAATAAAATAAAATAATTTGCTTCAATAAGGTGGGCCATATTTTTTACTACACTTTTTTATTTGAGTATTTATGTTATTTCTACTTGGAATCTCAATCTCTTTCGATCCTAAAAGAAAAAAAAACTCCCAGTTTCCATATATTCTTCATCATCCCGTGGCCGTCATACAAATTCTATGAAAAATAGCAACGGAATGGAATTGGTAATACCCTTTTTTCTCCTATTGATTCTGAGTAGAAATAACGTAAACATTTTTTTTTAATAATATGGCCCTGGTAACGCTCAGAGAACATTTATATAAATAGCTGATGGAAATATACATACTAAACGTAATATACATTCCTTATGTAAGTGCATGTCATTTTTGGTAAATGAAATATAATTATATTTTGCAAAATGTTTTATTTTATATTTAAACTGCTATTTTACATACAGCTTGGAACTACTTTGGCAAGTCGGTGTTCAAACTTCAAAGAAGGAGGATATACCGCGCAAAGCTCTTGTCAAATGATATTACAAATCCAAACAAACTAAACAAGGGCCTGACACTCTTTGATAGAGAAAGATAGTCTTATTGCGATTCCTATAAGAGGAAAGAGAAAATAGTGCCATGCTTTGTCCTTATCACCGACCGGGTTTTTTTTCATGGTCGGGTTATGGCAGCATTGGTAGGAGGCGATGGCGAAATACCGAAATTTTCAGTGAAAGAGAAAAATGATTATGCTGTCATACATTAACCTCTCAATACATGAATATGTCTTTCTCTTACTCCTGGTCGCTCGGTTTCATGTCTATAACTACTATACTATGTCTATGAAACTAAAACACTACTACATAGGTCACTAGATAAGTTTTGCAACAGGTAAATATGAAACAAAGAGGTGGCCTATCACATTTTTTGGCGGGAAAATATTTAGTTTCTTTTTAAATTTGCTTATAAAAAAAATGATTTAAACTAAAAATGTCGGCGTAGGATAGTGACGACTTACGATTATTTTATACAATATTTTCATTTCATACAGTTTAAATCTATTTTTTAATCAGTAGATTGAAAAAGAAAGTAAACGTTTTCCCGCCAAATTTTGTCTATGGAAATATAGTTTTAATAGAAACAGTATATGTGATAGGCCTCCTCTGTGTTTCATATTTGTCTATTGCAAAACTTATCTAATGACCTATGTAAATATTCTGGCCATGAGCACGCACACTTCTTTATGGGTGGCCAGAAATAGGCAATTTACAGTGAATTTACCGTATTTATTTTTCTGTTGCAGACACGATCAAATCCAAGTCGGAATGGTCAGGGAAATCTGTCAGTAAGAGATGACTTAAATTATTTCCAGATGCATAAGGGCATTTTCATTTTAACTTGTGGGCAAGTACAAATCGCGAATTACCTACTAGTTATGTTTAAGTCACGTCTAACTGTAAGTTTTGTGACGAAATGTATGGGTTTTGATATTGACCGTCAGTTTTGTGACGACTGATGACCGGCCGCTAATCGTACACTGTTACGTGAAAACGCCCATTACCCGTATACACAATATTTAAGTCACGTCTAGCTGTCAGTTTTGTGACGAAATCTATGGGGTTTGATATTGACCGTCAGCTTTGTGACGACTGATGACCGGCCGCTAATGGTACACTTGTTACGTGAAAACGCGGAAAACGCCCATGATTCACAATAAGTTCAGTCATCAAGTAAGGGCACTATATAGAACTCTGAGAACATCTGTCGCTGGTCTTCTTTCTCTAGCTTTAGCTGCAGCAGCAGGAGGCCGTTGGAGCTACATCTTACCACCACCTGGAACGGAGGAGGTCTTCTCTTCACACCAGTTTTTAACTTGGGGAACAAATCAAATTATTTTGGGTCATCCATTAATTACGTCACACATTTAGGGGGTAGGAGGAAGTCCAGAAAATTTGACATGTTGGGGGAGGGGGAGTCACAAACTTTGTGACGTCACTTTAACTTCCCTTGTATATAGCCGAAAATTGTTTTGATTTTTTTGTATTCGCGGTACAATAGGCTAGTTTTTGAAACGATAGTATACCTAATTCGTTTTTCTACTCGTCAACTGTAATGGTTTAATTAAGATTTCGTATACCAAAATACAATTGCGTACTTTTCATGTATGGACTCCCAACTCAACTATAATATTCATTTCGATACGCTGTGGTGCAGCTGGTATATCAGCGTGAAGGCTTATTCGCAACTGTGTCTATACACAATGGTCACTTCTCTGGACCCCGGGACCCGGGATCCTCAGTATCCTCACCTTAGTAGAGATGGCGAGAGCCTTCATGATGAGTCGGATGTGGTGCAGCTGGTATTTCAGCGTGACTGCTTCTTCGCAACTGAAGCTCTGCACCATCTCCGAGGACTTGGGCATGTCGATACATGATCTGTCCTGAAAATATTTATTATGTAAATCTGTACTACCGAATTAATTATTTTATGATAAAGGAATAAATCACTGGAACGAGCGGATCTAAAACACAGGGTCTACCGCTCTACGAACTGAGTTAATTATATATATATATATATATATATATATATATATAATATCGTCTGTATCGGTCGTCTGTAATCGATGACATTAACCTCATCACGCCAAACATTTCGGTTTTGTCGCGCGACACCCTTACGCTTTTAGGAGCCCCTATGTTGGAGGAATCCATTCCGCTGTCTATAAATGGTAAGATCGAGCATTTTAATAAATGTTCAAATTTGTTATACGACATTAACCCACACATGGCGATCTACATTCTGCGGCTTTGCCTTTTTTTACCAAGGTTCATGTATATTCTCCGCTGTGCCCCAGTCTGGAAATTTCCTTTAATTACGTCAAACGTCGATAAGATTCTGAGGGAAACGGTTAGTAGGATCCTAAACGTCAATTTTTCACCATCAAGTTGGACTCAGGCTACCCTCCCGATTAAATTTGGTGGACTCGGTATCCGTTTGACGGGAGATCTAGCCCTCCCGGCGTTTTTGTCGTCTGCTTACAGTATATTCACCCTCGTTGGCGGTATTCTTCGAAATCCTGCAACCGCTAACGTGTTGGTGTCGTACCTGGCGGACGCGGAAATGGCTTGGGAGGCGGACCATTCCGTTGATCAATCACCGAGAGAGAAATCAAGCCAAGCGGCATGAGACATTTTTAATGTTAAGAGGAACCACCAAATTATTTTACAAAATTCCGCGGACCACCATGAACGAGCCAGGCTCATGGCTGTGGCGGAAAAAGAATCGGGTTATTGGCTGCACGCGCTCCCTTCACGAAACTTGGGCTCCGCTCTAGAACCATCAGCTCTGCGAATCGCGGTTTGCCTTCGCCTGGGTCTGCGAATTTGCGTATCCCACTCTTGCAGTCGGTGCGCCCTGCCGGTGGACACTCTGGGGCGGCATGGCCTGCACTGCAGATTGAGCGCTGGCAGGCTTTACAGGCATGCCACCCTAAATGACTTAATCCGCCGCGCCCTCAGCACTGCCTCTCTCCCAGCGACTTTGGAGCCGTCAGGTCTCTGCGCAGCTGACGGGAAGAGACCTGATGGCTGCACGCTCGTGCCCTGGAGCCTGGGTCGCCCTTTGGCGTGGGACGCCACCTGCGTGGACACGCTGGCTCCGTCCCACGTGGAGGGGTCGGCTCGGAAGCCTGGGACTGCCGCGGACCAGGCCCAAACTATCAAGCGCCGCAAATACGCGTTCTTGTCGAATGAGTACGAGTTTGCGGCGCTTGCAATGGAGACATTGGGCCCGTGGTCGACCGACACCAAGAATTTTGTAAAGGAAGTGTCGGTCCGGTTGATAGGCGTCTCAGGCGATCATAGGGCGGGCGCTTTCTTTGCCCAGAGGCTAAGTCTGGCGGTGCAGAGGGGTAACGCCGCTAGCGTCCTTGCGACCATGCCGGAAGGAGGTGATTTGGGGGAAGTCTTTTATATTTAAGGTTTAGTTTTAGGTTTTGTTAGCATAAGTTTAAATTGTACATGTTAAATGTTAATGTAAATTATTTGTTATTAAATCCGTAAATAATAGTTAGTAGTTTAGTTAAGTGTTGAATCTATGTAACGCATTGGTGTAAACTGTAATGTTACTTTAATTTATGATTCCAATAAATAAATAAAGTTACAATATTTGGAAAAAATAATAAGAATATAATGCCGCCATCAGAATGGAGTTTGGTGTCGATAAGTGTGCGGTTATGCATATACAGCTGGGGGAGGTTGTAAATTCAACAAATTTACAACTTTCTGAGACAATGTCTTTTAGATCTATCTCTGAATCAGAAACCTATAAATACCTTGGTATGTCACAGTCGTTGGGTATTGAGGGCGAGGGTATTAGACGGTCGGTGAAGGAGCGCTTTTTCAGTCGGCTCACAAAAGTCCTTAACAGTCTTTTGTCAGGAGGCAACAAAGTGCGCGCCTTCAACGCCTGGGTAATGCCCATACTCATATACTCCTTTGGCATACTAAGGTGGACTCAGACCGAGCTGGACGCCCTGGATCGGAGGGTCCGTCTAATGCTCACCACACACCGTATGCTGTAGCATAGTGGGTGTACCCACGCTCGTCAGTTATGAGATTGTACATCTCACGGAAGTGTGGAGGTCGAGGCTTCCTTAATGCCAAAGATCTCCACAACCGCGAGGTGTGCAATCTCAGGAATTATTTCCTTAACAACGAGTGTGGTGTGCATCGTGATGTGGTGGCAGTGGACAGGAACTTCACGCCGCTCTCCTTGGCAAACGAGAACTGGCACAAACCTGTGGTACAAAGTGCTGCGGGCCGCAGGGCGGTATGGGAGAGTAAGGTGCTACACGGGCGGTTCTACAAGGCCCTCATGGGACCTGATGTAGACCTGCTCGCGTCGGTGAACTGGTTACGATTCGGGGACCTCTTCGGAGAAACCGAGGGTTTTGCCTGTGCAATTGCGGACGAAGTTATGATGACGAACAACTATCGGAAATATATCCTGAAGGACGGTACGGTCGACATTTGTCGGGCATGCCGCCGTCCCGGAGAGTCACTCAGGCATATCATTTCCGGTTGTACTCATCTTGCTAACGGCGAGTACTTGCACAGACATAATCTCGTAGCCAGGATTATTCACCAGCAGCTTGCTCTTCTATACGGCCTTGTGGACCGCGAAGTACCGTACTACAAGTATTTACCTGTGCCAGTTCTCGAGAATGGTCGTGCCACGCTCTATTGGGATCGATCTATCATCACTGACAGGACTATTGTAGCCAATAAGCCTGACATTGTGATAATAGATCGATCGCAGCGCCGGACCGTGCTCGTCGACATCACCATCCCCCATGATGAGAATCTCGTGAAAGCCGAGAAGGACAAGTCCAGTAAGTACCTAGACTTGGCTCACGAGATAACCGCCATGTGGGATGTTGATTCGACGATCATTGTCCCGATAGTCGTTTCAGCGAACGGTCTCATAGCGAAGAGTCTCGACCAACACCTTGAGAAACTCTCGCTAGGTGGTTGGATCAAGGGTCAGATGCAGAAGGCGGTGATCTTGGACACGGCGCGGATAGTCCGCCGGTTCCTCTCTCTGCGGCCCTGACCACCGGCAGCTTGGGCCCTGCCCCGCTGCTGGCGGCACCCTAGGTTAGGTTTTTTATAATTTGTTTATATATAATATTGTCTTCGGTTACCGCGATAGTTACTCATGAAATAAAACTACGTCCACGTCTACGTCGTTTTGACGTCCAGTCGCTATTTACAAGCCTACCGGTACAAGACTGCATTGAAATTGTCAAGAAGAGGTTATGTGAGCAGAACATGTCAGAGGAATATGCTAAGCTGTTGGAACATTGCCTTACATCTGGCTACTTGCTATGGAATGGTGAATTCTACCTTCAAGTCGACGGCGTGGCCATGGGGTCTCCGGTGTCTCCAGTAGTCGCTGACATCTTTATGGAGGACTTCGAGGAGAGGGCACTCTCATTGGCTCCTGTGCGACCGAAGATATTTAAAAGATACGTAGATGACACTTTTACTATACTTCCAAAAAGTAGTGTTTCAACTTTCTTGGATCACCTAAATTCCATCCATAGCAAAATAAAATTTACTATGGAGTTGGAAAAAGACTGTTCTCTCCCCTTCTTAGATGTATTGGTAAAAAGAAATCCTGATAACACCCTAGGTCGCACTGTGTATAGGAAACCTACTCATACTGATAGGTACTTAAATGGCAAATCGCATCACCATCCCAGTCAACTTGTTACAGTAGGCAAATCTTTGTTTCAGAGAGCCCAGAGGATATGTGATGACCAGCATCTGGCCGCGGAGCTCCAGCATGCCAGGCGCGCGCTCCAGGCAAACGAGCTCAGGATACCGCGGGTCAACCAGAGGTCCCACATTAAGATCCCCACAGTTGAGCGCAGGCCTGCCATTCTGCCTTTTGTCAGGGGGGTCACGGACAGGATCAGCCACATCTTGAAGCGTGCTTCTATAAAAACATATTTCAAGCCAATGAAGAAGATGTCACAATTCCTGAGGCCTGTAAAATGCAATACCCCTCTACAGACTGCAGGAGTGTACAGGCTGGACTGTGAGTGTGGCCTATCATATGTCGGGCAGACGAAACGGAGCATTTCCACTCGGGTGAAGGAACACATAGCTGATGTCAAGCACCGTCGACCTAGGTCTGCTGTCTGTGAGCATGTCATGGATAAAGCCAATCACTCAATCAAGTTTGATAAGCCTCTGGTTCTTGCCAAGGAGAAGCGTTACATACCCAGAATGCTGCGCGAGGCCATTGAGATTAAGAAATATCCAAACTTTAATAGGGAAGATGGCTTTTCTCTACCACCAGCTTGGGATCCTGTAGTCCACCTGATAAAGGAGCAAGCGAGACATAGACTGTGAGACCGTAGTGTTGGATGATGCTGGACATTCTGATGTTTTGAAAAGATGTGTCCCGCCGAGTTTGTTGCCGGTCCCATATTGGGATATCCTCCTACAATTTAGGAGGGAATTAAATCTTCTCGGGTCCGTGGTGTAGGGTTGGAGCCGGCATAGTTTTTTATCGCGTATATATATATATCTTTACTTGAAAAATAATTATAGTGTATAACTAGCCTTATGAACCGATTTTGCATGTACAACCAGCCTTAAAGTTTGTAGTCTATGATTGTTCATTATTTTAGTATGTGGGTATTTTTGCATTTTGTAATTTTTCCTCAGTCACCCGTTGACCACGAACGCTGTAAAGAGTTCGAAACGTCGGGATGTATTATAAATTCAATATACGCGATATAATCCGTTTTCATAGTTTTGTTTATATGTATTTTGTATTGTTTTGTAAGTGTTTTTATATTTTACTTTTATATGCATATTATAAAAAACCTAACATAAGAAAAATAATAAATAAAGAGAATAATAATAATATACATATAATATAATGTATATATTAAATTTAAAATTATATATATATATATATAATTAAATTTATTACGTCGAGTTTTTGCGGCGGCATTGGAGCGGGCTGAACGCGCTCTTACGTCGAGCTATGTCCGACTCCATCAATATGAGGGTGTCGAAGGCGGCCGGCTTTGGAGCGCCCGCAGCTCACTTCGTACGTCGGGCTCGGGCCACGCCCGACAGCTGAAGTAACGCGGCGCCCAACGCGCTTGGCATTGCAGCGCGCCCCATACGTCGGGTTACGCCCGAACTCTTACTTACCATAAAGACTTTTACCATTATTTTAATATCCATACATAGCGGTCAAACAAAAACCGGCCAAGTGCGAGTCGGACTTATTACGCAAAAAACGGCAAAAAAATCATGTTTGTTGTATGGGAGCCCCACTTATTTATTTTATTCTGTTTTAAGTATTTGTTGTTATAGCGGCACCAGAAATACATCATCTGTGAAAATTTCATGATCATCAGTCTGTCTGTCATTAGGATAGAGTGGATGCACTCTTACCATGTCTGTCTCACTCTAACTATAGGAGTAGGTATTCACCTGTATTCCATATGTAACAATGCTGACATTCGGATGCTCTGGCGACAGCTGCAGCTCCATGATATCACAGGAGCGCTCCAAGTCAGCCAGCAAGCCAAGAAACGCGGGCGCCTTTAACACCAACTTAGCCACCTCTGACGAATCTTCGTCTCGAAGCTCTAGCACCGAATCGGCGGTCTGGGTTGATATCTCGCAATCCGTCATTACATTTGTTAGGGATTGTGGCTGTAAACTAATCTTAGTATTTAAGACGATAGTGGCCAACCGCTTTACCATGCATACAAACATTAGTATTGAAAATTTGACATTATAGAAAGTTTTACTCTTAGCCTTTAAGATCAACCTGTGTGCAATACTTTTTCAATAAATTATTTGTGTTTGAGAAAGACAGAAATATTTTTACACAATTTAATGTAGGTATATTGATCATAGCTATGCCCCTTCGTTCTTTATTTCGATTTTTAATTATTATATTATAAGAATTAAAATTATATGTATGGAATTTGTTTTTTGCTTCTAACTAAAAATAATCTAAAAATGTAAAAAAAAACGAAGGGGCATAGTTATAGAGTTATGGATGTTATCTATGTATCTAAGTATGTATTTATCTATATAAGTAAGTATACCGTCACCTGGGGGGCTACCGCGAAAACCGACATTCGCAAATTGCGGGGATCTCTCTTTTACTCCAATGAAGGCGTAATTAGTGTGACAGAGAAAAATGCCCGCAATTTGCGAACTTCGATTTTCGCGGTTATATTTAGCCCTGATACCCATAGTAACAAGCTTTGCTTAGTTTATTTATTTATTTTATTTTATTAGTTTGGGGGAAGGTAGATCTGTGTCCGTGTAGGAAGATGGTCCCCAAAATATAAAAAAAAATACTTACACAAGAAGAAGAGGAGATCCTTCCCCTCTATAATACATTTTCAGACTAGATTCTTCTCCTGACCCAAAAATATTGAGACACTCTGCTAACACTGCTATACTTATCTGAAATATATAAACACAAAATAATTTGGCTTACGCCATTATTAACTATGCTCCGATATAAATACAATGCCGCGTGACGCTGTGCGGCGTAAGCGCCATCGACAATAAGGTCCCTTTTCATAGAAAATGTCCCATTTTATATAATATCTAAATAACCATAGACAAAGGAATAATAAGACTATAAAGTAGTGCAAAATATTGCAAATTTCTTAACTAAAGTAAATGGCGTCATATATTATGTTTTGTGTAATATTAGAGCTTGACCAACTAGTTACTGTTCAACTAGTGCCATCTACTTCATCACTTACTTTACACCATAGTATTCCTTAGCTTTATTTACAATATTTGCATAATCCATTAAACATTAGTCGGGTCCACAAAGAGCGAGCATACGGGCGAGGCAATTTCCTCGCGCACAAGACGGCCAGTGTAGACGTGCCGCGGCCGAGACGCGCGCGAGGCACGTCTACACTGGCCGTTTTATGCGCGAGGCAATTGTCTCGCGCGTATGCTCGCTCTGTGTGGACCCGGCTATTTAGATTTATTTCTTTCATAATATTAAATATGAATTATTCTAATGTCATTTTTCATGTAAAACTATTTCTACTTACTTTAAACATGACATCAACATCACTCCGAACATGGTACTCCGTGAAGTTGTCTGCCGGGACGTAAGCGGAGGCCTGCACGCACTTCCCTTCCTCGACAGTTAACTTTAGTCCTTCCGCAAGGGCACAGAATACGGCTGACTGTTAACAGAGAAAAATACAATTGAAATAGATTTATTTATATACTTTATACAATGTAATAGACATTGGGCATGTGTTGTAATTTACAATTAAATTATAAAAATTAAAGCCTTATTATTTGAGTTTGTGCAAAAGTACATAAAATTTTTAGGTATGGTCCCTGCTGACCCGCTATTGATATTTAGTACCTCCTTATATGTTTACTAGCGACGACCCGGGTTGACGTTGATGACGACACAAAACCGTAACCACATAAACCTTCCTTAAGAAGCGAAGCACTATTGATAGGTGAGAACTGAATGAAAATCCATTTAATAGTTTTTGAGGTTATCCCGAACATACATACACACAAACAGACAGATGTGGTGGGGGACTTTGTTTTATAAGGTATAGTGATAAAGACTTATTAACAAACAGAACAAAATTAAATAATTGTATCAGAAATGTGTGTGCTTATTAAATGCTATGAATCAGAACAGAACACAAACCTCTTGAAACTGAATAGCTTTTAGCAAGCTGCAAAGGGTCTTTCCGGAGTCCATGGATGCCGTAAAATAATACTGGCTCATATCATCATCCATCTTGCTCGTCCAACTCAAACGATGACTTCAACAGCATCAAATACTGATCCGCAGTTACCTCATGTGTGACGGTTTTACCCAGTATACTAGCTATTCTAGCTGCTAAAACGTGTTTGCAAGTTACTTGAAGTTTCCTCTCTATTACTTGGTGTTTGAACGCTCTGCATGGGCAGAAATTTATATGTGGAAACACTCTGTACACCCGATCGTTTTCACCGTTTATTTCAATCAAAACTCGAAGCTTATCAGCAGTTGTGTATGCAACCAATGTAGAGTATTTTTCCAGGATATCTAAGGCTCTTTGCAAGATAACTCCGTATACAGAGTGTAAAACTAGCAGATCTATGTCTGAAACTGGAGAAGCGTATTAGTCATGAGCAAGGCTTGGAACCGGTTTTTTCTTCATACAAAAAATACCAGTATCATCGTTCCTTTTCGTTCTTTGGCTTATTCTTTCATTTGGGACAATTTAATAAAACGAAGTTGTTACCCAAATACATAATTCAGTCCTACGTAAAAAGCATAAAATAATTAAAAATATTGGGCTATTTTGGGTTTTTAAAAAAAACCGGTTCCGAGCCTTGGTCACGAGTGTCACGACAATAAGATGTATAAAAATGTATCGTAGTTTAGATAGTGTGGTGGAACACTCGTAGCAAAGATACAGACATACATACATATATTCATACACTGCTAAAATAAGAACCCTTCTCAACCCTTTACAGAGGTAGTAGAAAAAAACCAAGTTTCATTGCAATAGTAACCTTAAACCTTCAAATCAAATTAATGACGACTTACTGACTTACATTGCTTGATATCTGATTGACTAATTCGACTTTCAATTTCTCTCAGTGTATGTTCAGCTACTATAGGAATATTCGATTTGCTGTTCATTATATTATAAACATAGATTTTTTTAATTACACAGCTAGCAATAACATAAACACCTCAACACATTTCATCTCACGTGTCATGTCAATAAAACAAACGTCAAATATTCTTGAAAATTGGTCGGGAACTCACAACACAGATATAAAAAAAAATTAGGGGAGGCAATGGCAATAGTCACACGTACAATTTTCTTTTATAAAAGTACAAAGTTATAATTTCACTATTGGCCTTTCTACCCTCAGAATAATGACTAAAGCAAAGAAGCCGGGCAAAAATAAAAGCTTGGTAAAAGATATCGTATTCACAACACGTTATTACTTTTTGTCTATGAGTGAGTGAGACAACAATCCGCAAGTTCTTTCGTTTTTTTCAGTATTGTCATAAGATAAACTGAGAGAAATGTCAAATGGTCCTATGTGGTTCTATAATATAATCCAGCCAAATAAAATATATGTTCGTTATTTCACAGGTAGGTGACAACTGTAACAACTTGACATAGTCGTATTATTTTAGTTGAAATATTTCGGGATGTTTCAGCGGTCATCTTGGTTTATTTTAATTATATTGTTGCTATTCCTGAAAGATTGTTGGAAAACGTGCTGAGTTTTTATTTGTAATGGTTTGAAGTTCCCTTTGTGATAATGTCTTGTATGATCGAGGGCTGTAAATCGCATACAGGAAGAAAAGAAAATACGCACGAACCGATAACCTTTAATCGGTGAGTTTTGATCAATTTTGAAGAAATTAATTCATAGGACCTGACCCTAAACATAGAAATCGATATGTTGTTTATGTAATTATTACTTGCATTCAAGTCTATATAGATTTTTGCATATATTTTCGAACTTTTCTGCTAAGTATGAAAGGTTATATTTTTGGCATAGTGATGTATCGACCTCAGATCAATAACCTATCGACATTTACAGCTTTCTTATAGTTTGGCCCAGGACTGTCTCATTTTAATTGATGAATCAGTCAAGGGCATAAATATATATACATTCCCAAAGTCAAAAATATGTGTACGCTCAGACAATAAAATCGTGTTCACATATTTTTAAGACATTTGTCTGGATCGATATTTTTGCCTTCGACTGTACCTATAGTTTTCTTTGTTCTTACTTACTGACAGATTGTGTTTGCCAGACTATAGTTTAATACTAAAAACCGGTCAAGTGCGCGTCGGACGGGCGCACCAAGGGGACCGTACTTTTTAGTATTTGTTGTTATAGCGGCAACTCGGTTCATGAGATACAGCCTGGTGACAGACAGACGGACAGCGAAGTATTAGTAATAAGGTCCCGTTTTTACCCTTTGGGTACGGAACCCTAATAAAAAAGATATTAATGATCATTGATGAATGCTCCTTTTATTAATATTGTTGGTCACAAAACTCAACTTTTTATTTCAGATTTCCAAAGGACGAGGAATAGGGGATATTACTGCAATGTTCTGCCACCAGAGTGCAGCACTAGCTTTTTAGTGCACCGTAGAGTAACTTATTCATACTGTACCTTTAACAGGTTTTTGACAAGTTTTCAGGGGACCTACCGGAAAACTCGAATCCGAAATTTCGTTATCTAGCTGCCTCTTTATCGCTCGAATACGCAAGAGTGACAGAGATGTTAGATAACGAAAGTTCGATTTTCTTGTTTCGCGATAGACCCTCAGATTGTGATAGTGGCGCCACCTACGCCGAGTTTCGCGTAATATTCCCTATTATTAAATAAAAAAAATATATTACACGAACGTTTTTTTTTTCATTTCCTATTTGGTACAGTCAGCTGCAGAGAAAAGGTACCCCACGTCCATACTAATTTACAGAACTTTGTATGCAGGGGGGTGCCTTTTCTCTGCAGCTGGCTGTACATGACTAGAAACTATACTTAGTCTTTTAGCATTAGAAAAAACGGTAAACCATTTCCACGTGTCTTTTTATTGACAAGTTTTTTTATTTTACTTATGAAAATGAAAGCAAAAGTATGTAAATGATCGTATATTATATTTGTTGTGACTTATTTTCAAAGTGTTTTTCGATAAAACGACACGTTAAGATCGCTCGCCTTCTTTCTAATGATAAAAAAACGAGAGGTATAGTTAGACGGTTCTGAGTGGTAGACTGCAAATTAGATAAAAGCTATATTAGGTACATGCATTAATCCTCATATCAGGCGACTCTTTGATTCCAAGGATTGCATAATTTTTATACTTTTTAATGATTTTTAGTATATGTAAATTATAAAAAGTATAAAAGTTATGTAATCCTTGTATTCCACGCATTTTATTTCATTTCATTTCAACGAGCCGCCTGCTACAGATTTCTTGAAATTGCCGCGTTTTTTCAGGTTCAACTTTCATTAGCCAGACTATTATCAATTTGCCATTTTCGTGATTATTCTTTTACACGGCACATAAACTTATGCATAATTTATCGATATAAAAAGTCGACACAGTTACATCCCTAGAAAATTATCAAACTTATGACACCGTACGTAAATGAGAAATAACAAGCATATATGCATCTCTTTTCGGCACATTATCTAATTCGTAAGGAAGTAAAGTACGGGTATACATATTTGCGAAGCATTTTTGCCCGACTTCTATGCTTTAGTCATTATTCTGAGTTTCTACCTAACCAATTAGCGTGTTAGAGAGAGAGGCAAACAACGAACTTTAGAAAAACGATAGAGATTTTGACTTTCGAGATATAGTCTGTCAAGGGACTGTCTCATTTCAAACATAGACAGAGATAATCATACTATATTTGCCTTACACTAGTACTAGCACCCAAAAGAAAAGGATGAGTATAGTTTTTTTGTTCTTATTTACTGACAAGATTTGCTTGACCAACTATAGTTTCTGAACGCAAATAAATTGACAGCTAGTTGTCATCTCTGATATTTTCAGTGTTGCCAACTTGGCATAATTGGTGCCAGATATGGCATAATTTCACACTCTCTGGCATCGAAAATTTCCATTTAGCATCTGGCATCTTTTTAGCATAATTTAGTGAATCAAGTGATTATGTCCCTAAGCCAAGCTTGAAACTTACTTGTCAGTGATAGACAATCCATGGCACAACCGTCGAAGGAAATTTTATACATACGAGGAATTATAATAAGCCGCACCGCACCGCGACCTTTTTTTCATACGCGTTACCAATTAAATTGTCAATCAGATTGTGCGAAAAAATTGTCTCGTCTACACCCACTAATCTTTTTGTGTTATCTATGGTATAGTCAATGTCATGTCATATGTCATAATGGCCGGTTTTTAGTTACCTATAATATTTTAGCATCTTTTTTAGCACATTTCAAAATTATTTAGCATATTTATGGCATAATTTAGACATAAATCTGGCATTTTTTCAAATTCCGAGTTGGCAACACTGGATATTTTCATTTTCATTCTGAATGGAAATTTCAGATTTGTTCTGTCAAGCAATGGGGCGAGGGGATTAAAATACATGTCGAATTCAAGAATATTACACAAAACATTGTCTATTTATTATGAACGACGAGGTATTTAAGGCATTGTATATTGTTATTAGAAACATTTGAATACCTACTCAATTAAAAACACTGTATGGGTAAGTTGTAAATGTATTGTTTGGTAGCGTAATCTTTTATGGGTGGCGGTGGTGGTGGTACAATACTGGGTGCGGTTACAGGACTGGTTCGAAGAAAAATGCCGGAACACTTAGAGCTACAACACCTCGTAGACCTCTCAGCAGGAAGCGGCGATGAAAGCATACCGAATTTACTGGAAAACAAGCGTCCGCTTATTAAACGCTGCCCATTCTTCGGTTTGATACTGGCCACACTCTCATCCTTATTCTTCTCACTATGCTCTGTGATTGTAAAGAGTCTTGTGAATGTGGATCCTATACAACTGGCCATGTGCAGGTTCATAGGAATACTCTTACCTACAATTCCTATAGTAATCTACACAAATCAACCTATATTTCCGAAAGGTAAGAGGTTAATGCTCGCTTTACGGTCACTGATGGGCACAATTGGTTTATTGTCCAGTTTTTATGCCTTTCGGCACATGCCATTGGCCGATGCCTCAGTTATTGTATTTTCAGTGCCTGTCTTTGTCTCAATATTTGCTTGTGTACTGTTAAAAGAGCCATGCGGCATTTGGAATATAGTATCCATTGTATTAACTCTATTAGGGGTTATTTTGATTACCAATCCCCCGTTTCTATTTGGAGGGGATGAGGAGGTTCATCAGAATTACCATTATAATACAGTAAAGGGAGCTTTGGCAGCCTTTGGTTCTACAATTTTTGGCGCCAATGCTTATGTATTATTGAGAATACTGAAAGGTCTCCATTTCTCAGTTATAATGACGAATTTTGGAATGTATGCTATTTTGCAAACTCTGTTCTACTCGATTATTGCCGGTGTGTTGTGCATGCCAAACTGTGGTACAGAACGGTTCCTGGTTGTTTGTCTTGCATTGTTTAGTTATTTGGGACAGATACTGCTCACAATGGCATTACAAATGGAGCAAGCAGGACCAGTGGCTATAGCCCGCTCTGCAGACATTGTTTTTGCATTTCTTTGGCAAGTCATGTTTTTCAATGAGATGCCGAGTAAAGCGTCTGTGATGGGTGCTGTATTAGTACTCAGTTCTGTCATCCTGGTAGGCTTACGAAAGTGGGCAATGGCTTTACCTGTCGACTCTGAAATGAGAAGTAAATTAGGTATTCTAGCAAAATAATTATATATTTTTGAATCTTGAATCCATGATGTATATTATGTGTAAGTAATTACAATGTATCAAATGTTGTGAATGCTCATGTATCACATGTCATTTTGAAAATGTTTTTACTGTATTGTTTTAAATGTTATTGTATACTTTTTGCTTGTATTTATAAGATGGATCAACATATTTTGCCATTAAGCATATAAATAATACAATGCAAACTATTCAACATGTCACAAATAAACTCAAAAGTCTCAAAACATTATATTCAAGTGAGATGACCATAGTCAACCTAAGTTATACATAAGATGCTTGATTATTTTATGAACATTACAATGATCACCTGGTTCCCTGTGTGACAAAAATATGCCTAATACTTTAACCCTATATTTGACAGTGCATATTCCTATTATGACGCATAATATTAAATCATACTCTGACTGAATTTTAAATAATTCTTATGCTATGCAGCCTCATAATGCAATAGAGCATAAATTTTAAGTTAATATATATTTCCTATGTATTGCAAAAGTTACTCTTATAAATATACAAATAATTTTCTTCACACAGCAGACTAAAATTAAAACAAATAAGAATATTCAATTGCCAGTTATAGGGTTAAATTTCGATTTAATATCGTATTATTTTCGGATAATATTCATTATTATAGAATATTGTCTTCGGTTACCGCGATAGTTACTCATGTAATAAAACTATGAAAACGGATTATATCGCGTATATTGAATTTCCCGACATCCCGACGTTTCGAACTCTTTACAGCGTTCGTGGTCAACGGGTGACTGAGGAAAAATTACAAAGTGCAAAAATACCCACATACTAAAATAATGAACAATCATAGACTACAAACTTTAAGGCTGGTTGTACATGCAAAATCGGTTCATAAGGCTAGTTATACACTACAATTATTTTAAGTAAAGATATATATATATATATATATATATACGCGATAAAAAACTTTTTGCACTTTGTAATTTTTCCTCAGTCACCCGTTGACCACGAACGCTGTAAAGAGTTCGAAACGTCGGGATGTATTATAAATTCAATATACGCGATATAATCCGTTTTCATAGTTTTATTTCATTCATTATTATAATTAGCTAAGTACTAACTTGATGCTTAAAATAAGACCTTTCACCCTAAAAGACTGTTAATTAAGTCCATCGTAACTTGAGTTGTGTGTTACCTGTACCTACTAGTCACTTGTTCCTTTTAGTTTTAATTTTAAACTTTATAAACACTAGCTCTTGCGAGTATCTGTTGATATTTTTTGTGTTTTCGAGTTTGACTGCTTGTTAATTCTTAATTTCAGTATTCATTTAGTATTGGACGTTATAAAGGGTGTCCTGTAAATTATGGACAACTTCAGATGTGCAAATTGCGGAGTTTCGATAAAGTTCTCGGAGATTTCAGGAAAATTGCACAGGCGATAGAACAAACTTTCATTTTGGAAATATAAAACATTTGATTGATTGATTGATTTGATTGATAAATGACGATTCCCATACAGAAAATAAAAGAAGTTTCCGAAAATTTTCCACATGGATATTTCGCAATTTTGGAATATTTCTGACGACACATTCAAGGTAAGGTTGTCCATTATTTACAGGACATTATATGTAAAATTAGCACTATGCTGAATGAACCGAAAGCTGATATATGTACTTAACCATATTATCTTTGTACCTACATGGCATAGAAAATAGTAATTATTAAATGTAAGTATTTTTTTATACAACACTCATTCTAGTCTTTGATATTTGTATTATAAGTTATATTAAATTTATTAGATTTTAATTGCAATTTGCACATATTTCTATCATGCTGCCGTTATCACTAGTGTAAGAACATATCACGCGTTGTTCATATCATATAGTAGTTCACTGTTCATTATCATTTATTCTGTGTAGTTCATTTTCATTCATAGGTAGTAAGGAAAGATAGGCAGGTATAGCAAATCTAAGATATCTATGTATACTACTAATATTTCGACAGATTTCTGAGATAGTTGTAGATAGGTTCATCTTGTTTGCTTTTTATTGTATAGCTATAGTTGGTCAAGCAAATCTTGTCGGTAGAAAAAGGCGGCAAATTTAAAAAATGTAGGGTTATCGTACTTATCGTCTCATAGAAATTTTGAATTTCGCGCCGTTGTCTACTGACAAGATTTGCTTGACCAACTATAACTGTTTTTTTTGCCCCTGTCATTGTCACTATCCGATCTAATAACTGGAATTTTCACATTTTTGTTAGTGACTGTTTTAACTGGAAATACTTTATTTTTATTACTGAAATAATGAAATAACCTATTTTATTTCGTGTTATCGATTCATCTTATCAAGGTTCTTCTGTAACTATAGTTGGTCAAACCAAATTGTCAGTAAATAAGAACAAAAAAACTATACTCATCATTTTCTGTTGGGTGCTAGTACTAGTGTAAGACAAAGATAGTATGATACTTTGTATGTTTGAAATGAGACAGTCCTTTGATAAAAAGAAACTTTATTGTTAGTTTTCCTTTTAAACAAAGTGGTGGTAAATAAGGAAATATATATCTCGGATATGTATTAAACAACTTTCTCGTTTTAATTTTTTTCTATCTATTCGTCTATTGTTGGATAATTTTAAGATATTTATTTTTGTGATACAACAGTTTAAAAAAATACCTGTATTTTTACCAAAGACGTTTTTGCCAATTAAATTTTATTTTATTTTTACATTGTGTAACGAAAATTACTCGCATTTTATTGGTAACATTTGTTACACAATAGATTTCATTTAAAGTATTAAAGCCTTACTTAGGTACATATTTTTTATGGATCTGAATTTGCACTATCTTCAGATACTTTCCGCGTGATTTGCGCTGCGTTGCAAATTAGTTCGTATGTATTCATCACAATGATTAGGTTACTATAGTGTATGTTCGCTTTCAAGATTACTTTGCGTGCATTTATCTTCATTAAAGGATTGTGATATATTTCCCTGTACTTCATAATAATTAGACAAACTGCTTACCCTAATACAATAATGTTTTATTTCATACTGGCGACTCGCCCCGGCTTCGCACGGGTTACCCTTAACAGAAAATACACCTAAAGGTCCCTCCACACTCATGCGCGAATCGCGGCTTCGCGCACGAGTGTGGAGGGCCCTTAAACCTTCCTCAAGAATCACTATTGATAGGTGGAAACCGCATGAACATCAGTTCAGTAGTTTTTGAGTTTATCGCGAAAATACAAACAGACAGACGCGGCGGGGGACTTTGTTTTTTAGTATGAATTTAGTGATTGTTTATTTGTTTTCCTAAAGTTACTAAGCCGCGATTCGCGCACGATTGTGGAGCGGGCTATAAGTATGCTTTTCTCAGTGACAATAAGCGCCTTAGTTACTGTAATAGACGGGCGTATTGGTCCGCGAGCCTGGATATCTGTCTCGCTCTCACTTATATCTGTGTTTTTGATGCACGTACGGCGGACCACCTTCCTCACAATCGACCATGATCGCGATTACGCCCATCTGTAACAAATTTTATAACGATTAAATTAAGTAAGGTTGTGTGAAGCGTTACAGAAGAGAAAAAAACTGTATCCCTTCATAGGAAAAATACAGTATGATTCTCTCATTTCTCTCTGACTGCAAGAATGAGAAAAGAACTTGGCCAAACTATACATTCCAACTTATCCTAATACCCCACATGCATATGACTTATGGTCACCCTAATTAGAAAGAGATGCAACGGCCCACTTCCACAGAAGTGGACACACTTTTTGGCCAGTGTACTCTATCCGGCTTATTAACTTTAAGCTACCTCCACACTCGTGCGCAAATCGCGGCGCGAAGCTGTGAACGCGAGTGTGGAATCTAATTATCAGCGAAATCGACTTTACACTCGCGTTCGCGGCTTCACGCCGCGTAGTCTGGAGCGAGCTTTACATCCGCGAGCTTGACAGACTACACTAACATACGCGAGCTTGACAGACTATACTGTAGTGTGTGAAGCGCTTTAGCTCTTGAGACAATCGGACGATACTTTACAGCCGGTCAAACAACTTTGTCAGTAGAAAAAGGCGCGAAATTCAAATTTTCTATGGGACGATAACCCTTCGGCCTATATTTTTTAAATTTGCCGCTTTTTCTACTGACGAAAATGGCTAGACGGACTATATGAAAAAAAAATGAAAAACATAGAATATGGGACACTTGGCAACACTGGAACGCGTGTGCGGCAGTCTGTAAGATAGGATCGCACCGTTTTGACGGTTCGGTGCGATAGTGTGGAAGCCCACGCCAGTACTACCTATTCCTAGAACTACTCCAAGGTCGCAGTGCGGTGCGATGGTGTATTATATACCCTTTAAGTAAGAGCGAGAAAGCGATATCTCTTTCTCGCTCTTACTTATGGTTGCGTCGCAAAATGACCTTGGTGCGGTGCGATGGTGTGGAACGGCATACAGGCAGTATTGTACCATATCTGTCACTATCTGTGGATAACATAACAACTGTCACTTTGACATATGATGAATTTTTAGATTCAATAATTTCGTTGTTATTTTAGCAAATTCTAGTAGATCTCTACATTTTCCACACATTAAGTAACAAAACTTTTCATTTTCAAACTTATACTTTATCCAAATACTTGCATTAACAATGGCAGACCGCCTTACCCAATTACAAGACACAATAAATCAGGTAAGCGTCGTACCGACGGTGACGGTAGTTTACGTGACGAAGTGTGTCCTCATTTTAAAGAGTGTGTTTGTTTTAGCAAGCGGAGCACTTTTGCAATAGCATCGGCATACTTCAGCAGTTCTCTACGCCTAGCAAGTTCCCTGGTTTCGACCGTAGTGGCTCTCAAACTCCGCAACAACAGCAAAGCCAGGAAGACTACGCTCTCCTGTTCGCTACTTTGATCTCGCGCTGTGCTAAGGATATTGATACCCTGATCGAGTCGCTTCCGAGTGAGGAAAGCTCTACAGAGTTGCAAGTACAGAGTTTGAGGCGTTTGGAGGCTGAGAATAAGGAAGCTGCGGAGAGGCTTGAAGAGGTTAGTAAAATTGTCTTGAACATCTGCCCCTCTAACGCTACTAATATATTTTGCATTTGTGACTAGTTATACCTCTCGCGTTTGAATGATAAGAGTTCTTTCAAGTCTTTTGGATGGGCTTAATTTATATAAAATAATTGAAGTAGTATATTTTTATCATATGTGTCGTTTTCAATCAAAAGGTACCACATTGTCGCTTGCCATAAGGATGCTCTGACAGGTTATTTGTTTAAAGATACAATCCAATTTTGTCCTCATGGTAAGTGACAATGTGGTACCTTTTGCTTGAAAACGTCACATATTTTTATTACTAAAATGTTACATATCTAAATAAATGTTTACAAACATTTTATATGTACATTTGTGACGTTTTCAAGCAAAAGGTACCACATTGTCGCTTACCATGAGGACAAAATTGGATTGTATCTTTAAACAAATAACCTGTCAGAGCATCCTTATGGCAAGCGACAATGTGGTACTTTTTGATTGAAAATGACACATTTTGACTACCACAACTATTTTAAACATGGGATAGTAAACTTTATAAGTGTGTGTGTTCATTTATACTGTATCCTTATCAACTAAGGCTGATTGTGGCAGTCAATGGTGTTGTAGTAGTTTCATTGCACTGTAGCATGGGCGCCTGTTTAACGGGTAATAAAGTAATAAAAATAAAAATTCAAAGGAAAGTATATTTATTTTACATGTTTTTGTCTGCAGGCTGTCCGCCAAGGTGAGATTCTGCTAGAGAAGATCCAGGGTGCCCTCAGTGACATTGCTCAGTGCCAGCTGGACATGCAGAACCCAGCGCAGATCCTGAATAAGGATGTGAGACCGTTATAGGACTTAAAGAAGCATGGCGGATACCACCGTCGGTGATAAACTGTTTAAACTGTGCTGTGTGGGTATTATTACGTAAGATGTGTTGGTTTTAGGGAAAGAAGACCTTTGCAGGCGCCTACTTACATAATACAGTACATTGTCTCTGATAGTGACACATTATGCCTGACGCGGCTAATGATAATCCCTGTGACAGCTGAATTTTGTATGGAGTAACTGTGAATGTCAAATGATTCTGGACATGTTTGGTAGTTCAACAGGTTTTCTTATATTTAGAAATGTAACAATTAATATAAATACGGTAAAAACTTATTTCGTAATTTTTTTTTATTACCTCTATCTAAAAGTGATTTGGAGGAACTCTCGGATCATCATTTGCCATGTCAGATATAGACATTAGACAAAGGTTACATTTCATTCATAGAATGTAAGTAAATATTATTTTATTGTACCAATAACAATACATTTCACATGTAAAACTACAAAGCAATTAAAGAGAAAAATATAACTACGTAACAACAGGCGGTGTGGAATGTTTTATGTCACAGAAATGTTATTTTATAAAGGACTAATTTTTTGAGACTGGATAAAGGAGACACTAAATTATTTTTGTACAAATTACCCAGTGTTTTGTAAAAAAATATGTTTCAAAAGTAGTTGTTCGTGAAATGAATAAAACATTCTATGAAATTATATTATAATCATTCAGAGTTCACGATAGACGATAGAGGTACCTACACTATAGTTTTAGTGTAAGCATAAGGTTTCTATAATAACAATATATGTGAAATAAGTTATAATCAATTCATATATCTTTTGTGCGACTTCGTCTGCGTGGAATCAGTAACAGCAGCTAGCGTAAGTTTAGCGCCTGGATAAAGTGTAATAGCAATTATTCTATTTGAGCATAAGCTTAATTGCTTGACATGGATTATCAGGCAACTCATTAAATCTCTCAATTTCACCCCCCTTTTCACTCTTCAGGCATGATTTCCGACATAAAAACTTTCCTATGTCCTTCCCTGGGACTCAAACTATCTCTATGCCAAATTTCAACTAAATCGGTTCAGGTAACAGACAGACCGACAGACTTTCACTTTCTTTATTAATAAAGTACGACGCACGGGTACAATGCTGATGTATTATACATATAAACCTTCCTCTTGAATCACTCTATCTATTAAAAAAAACCGCATCAAAATCCGTTGCGTAGTTTTAAAGATCGAAGCATACATAGGGACAGACAGACAGCAGGAAGCGATTTTGGTTTATACTTTGTGATATTAAGTATGGATTGTATACTGTTTTCCATTTATAGCGTCTATAGTCGTTCATAGATCAGGGGGCCTATCCAAGATGACACTCGTACATCGATAAACGCCAAACTAAAAAAAATAAGTGTTCCGTTTGTCAAAACAAAGTTTTGCACGGAACTATAGGATGCCAATCTCTTATGGCAGAATTGTTGCAAAAGCGACCGCTTTCAGCTTTAAATAATAGTTCCTAATCTCTCCGGTGGCGCTAGTTAGGCTCTGGGACATGAGTATAACATGAACCAACAAATAAACCGACCAAATTACGTAGGTTGTTTTTGGTAGTATTTCGGTGTATGGTGGCGCCGCCTAATTACTGTTTTTAATGGACACTTTTCATACATAGAGATTTGGCTCCTTTATATAGTCTCCAATCTCCATGCACGGAACACTAAAAAAAAAATGTATCACGATGACAGATGCTACGAAAAATCACGTGACAATTCTCATACTATAGTTCGTTTGTTTTAGCATGAAAGAAGGTAAGCGATCTTTACGTGTCTTTTTATTTAAAATAAGTCACAGCAAATATGTTACAATTATAAATCATATACGATCTTTTATATTCTTTTGCTTTCATAAGTAATATAAACAATTATTTTACAATATTTTTCAATAGAAAGACACAATAAGATTGTTTACCTTTTTACTAATTTTCATGAAAAATTGTCTTCCGACTAGGCTGCCAAATGCATTTGATTGGAGGTGTTTTTAGGGTTCCGTACCCAAAGGCCAAAGGGTAAAAACGGAACCCTATTACTAAGACTCCTCTGTTCGTGTCTGTCTGTCACCAGGCTGTATCTCATCAACTGTGATAGCTAGACAGTTGAAATTTTCACAGATGATTTATTTCGGTTGCCGCTATAACAATAAATACTAAAAAGTAAGGAACCCTCGGTGGGCGAGTCCGAATGGCACTTGTCCGGTTTTTATTTTTTTCATCTATTATCAATGATTCTTGCGGTTTGGATTGTAAATAGTTTAAAAAAGGCCCCTAAACATGACCTGTATTTCCGCATGTGCATTACCCAGTATGTGAAGTCAAATATATCAACATTTTTATTTAAACTGATTTTAAAACGACGCGCGACGTATGCCGTTACGAGTAGGTACGCAAACGTATACATATAAGTTCTAATTTTCTGAAACAAGTAAACAACAAGACGATTGCGTCTGTATAGAATATACATGATTAAATATATTATTGATGAATATTTTTTATTTTTATTTATTTGGCTCACTAAACAAGTTACAGACAATTGTAGGAATTACAGTGTTAGCTTTTAGCTCAGACCTGAGGGCCTCGCAAATTGCGGGCATCTTTCTCTGTCACTCTAATTACGTCTTAATTAGTAAAGGTAACTAGTAAAAGAGAAAGATGCCCGCAATTTGCGAACTTCGGTGTTCGCAAATTGCGTAGGCCCTCTGGACTGGACAAATTGATTTTAAATCTAAATAGAGTTGCGTTAGCTAATTATAAGTTTGACCGCTACGTGTGTGTGTGTGTAGCACCGTAGCTCTTAAACGGGTAAACCGATTTGGATGCGGTTTATTTATTATTTGAAAGCACGTTTTCTTGGATAGGTATGATTCATTGCGTTGGGGTTATTTTTTCTATTTTTGTCTTATTGATGTCTTGGAAAAGTATTAAGTAGTGAAATTGAGATTAAATGATAAGAATAGCAGATTGTTGCGATTTTACAAACGGCTAAAATGCTGAGCGTTTCAAGAAAATACTGAAAGATTAAGAATTGTACAAAAGACAACTGATACGGCCACCGAACCATAATGGTCGGGGAGCCCAAGAGGGGATTTTTGGATATGAGGGATACCTTGCATCCTGTTGAGTATCTCCACCAACTATGCGTCCTTGACACCGAGCAGGGTCAAGGACAGCCCGTCAAAATAGTAAAAAAAAATCGCCACCTTGACATACTCGAGCGCGTCAGATTAAGATATGGTGAATTAATTACTTGTTAAATAGTGCCCGTTTCAATAATCTGACGATTTTAGCGATCCGTAAGCGAGTGGCAGGGTTACAAAGTTGCAAAAAAAAAATCGCGACCTTGACTTACTCGAGCGCGTTCGATTTTATTGTATTTTGAAGCGAGTAATGCAAGAATAACTAAATAAAAAAAATCTGCCGATTTGAGCAAGCAGAAGTGTCAAAAATCGTTTATGAAGTTTTGTGCAACCAGCCCTTTTTCCTTCAACTTTTTCGCTATCTCTGACTCCTATTTGTAAATTAAGCTCTTTTATAGATTTTATCTAGGTTAAGTATAACTTACAGGTGTAAAATTTTATTGTTATTTATATTTTTAGTTGTTGCATTTTTTTCCTTACTTTCTCTCTCACACTGTCCCCATATAGCCCTCCGTTGTCATTATTTTAATAATACGCTTTTAACGATATAATTAAATAATGTTAATAACAGGGGTGCCCAAGATGCTACATTTGAACTAACTCGAGCTTAAAAAAATTCGTTGTTAACCAAGATTTATTTAGAAATCTTCAAACTGTGATATCTCGTGAACCCCTTGGTCGATTTTGATCTACTTGGCGGCTTTCTGCTCAGTTTTTTAGGTTTACAAATAAAATAAATACATAGGATAGGAATTTATAGTTATCTTGAAAAATGAAAAATCTTCTCTCTCTTCATCTTCAAATCGTAAGAATAAAGATACTGCTCCACATTATCGTCACATTAAGGTTTTACATAACTGGGACATCAATTTGAACCTGTCTGTATAATAATCTGACACGCTCGAGTATTTCAAGATGGCTGTTTTTTTGCAACTTTGTGACCCTGCCATTTGCTTACTGTTCGCTGAAAGCGTCAGATTATTGAAATAGACACTTTTGTAGGGTCCATTTCCATTTAACAACCCCTTTGAATATCTGACACGCTCAAGTAAATTACTTTTTTCCAAATTTTCTACCCTTCCGTATTACTACCCTGCCTATGTAAATTAACCGGCGGATTAACATACCCTTGTTATCAGAGACATGTTGCGCGACTGACACTACCAATATCTGACGCGCTATATGGTGTTTTTTTTTACCTTTTTAAAAATCTCGACGCTTTCTTGCTCGCTAAAAAAGAAAATGGTATATAACATTTTTTTCTTCCCATCATCTAATCTTTCAATTCCAATAGGTCTCTACGACGCTCGAGTTACTACGCATTTAGCATCGTCGCCTCCTCAGCTATAAGACGACTATCGGAGAAATGCCAGCAGACAGTTTTGTAAATGCACCGTCTGGCAAGCCCCGGCTCATCTAGGAAACCGGCTGTTCGAATTGAACCTTTACATTCACGCGGCCTCAAACACCCAAACGTCTCATTCGAATTGCTTATTTAAGGTATCTACAAGTTAATAAACCAGTATAAGCTTGCATTCCGATTAAACATAATTGTTAACATCTCGATATCACAGGTCGGCGGAGCATCTGACTCGCCTCTACTATGGGAATGTACGCCCAGCCTCTCGCCTAAACCTCACCTGTGCCGTGCAGTTGATAACCAACCTCTTCGCCGCACACACGCGACTGGCCGCCGATTTCGCGCTCCGCGTTCCATATTCGAATTTAAAAACGAATTCCAGACTATCGTGATTGTTTATGATTACTTTTTTTAAATTTGAAAGTGGACTTGGAAAGTTTTTTAAACAATGAAGGACTATAATTGTGACTGTTACGTTTGAACGTGTTGTGTTTATTTTCTACTGTTTTCGGAATTCCCTTTCAAAAGGGAGTGGATGTGAAACTGGATAGGACCCGGAAGAACGGGTTGACTCTCCCAACGCGCTTCCGCGAAAGGTAAGTGTTTATTGTTTATGTTTGTTGATTGAGTGATCTGTATTTCCTCACTAATTACTACCGGTGAGCAATTATTAGAAGTAATAATCTCTACATTTAGATGCCCGATTAATAGAAATAAGGTGAAACAATTCTAGTAGGTTCCTAACGTAGGTAATCCTTTTGATAAGATTCTTAATGTAGAACTTACTAATAGTGAGAAGTTCTCTGCTATTATTTATTTTATTTGTTATTAGGCGTGTTAGATAAGTAACATGAAATGGGTAAACAAACCGGAAGCTTCTGAAGAGAATCCCTTTACTCAGGTTATTATAAGTACCAACCTACATAAAACCGGAAGTTGATGGTCACTGTTTGGAACGACCCTGTTTACTTTTAAAGTAGGTAAGTAGTAGGTATAGTAACTTAGGTGATTATTTACTTAAATTTAATTTATGGTTCTGGTATCTCGCCAATTATTACATAAACCCTAGAGGTGAATAAATAAATAAAAAACATTTAGCCATAAGCGCTATCAGATATACGTACCTATCGGAGAGGACAAGGTTCTCACAAATATCTGAACACGCATCTATTTGTCAATGCGTAGAGTGCATGTTGAGATATATTTGATTGAACATCTTGGGCGAGGCGGTCCTTTTCACTGACGGCCACTGAACTGTACCTAAAACGACGAATTATTATTAGGTATACATACATCTGTAAATTTTGCACTCATACGTTCCCTACATACATGTTCTTTATGTAGTGCTTTAAAGGTAACGCAGCGTCTTACGTAAGCGAACAACTCGCGAACGCGAAGCGGCGCGGCGCGGCGCGGCGCGGCGGGCCCACGGCGTTCACGTTCGCAACGAGATCGCCCACGTAGGACACTTCTATAGGTATCAAAGGATTGATTGACCCCGCGCCGCATCGCTTCGCGTTCGCGTGTTGTTCGCCTACGTAGTAGGTACGCTGCGTAAAACTACTATAGGTTTTGGACATAATTACAACGGTAAATGCCAAGCACTTATATCATTTGTTAGGCGGCTTTGTAGCGAATATCAAGGGGTATTGTTATGTATTAAACATCTACAGTCACGGACTTTAATTGTTTATCCATTTAGGGTTTACTTTACATTGGACATTTCATACCGTTAGTATTTACAACCAAATTAGCTTGAACCCTAAATGGATCAACAATTAAAGTGTTACCGTACATACCTATTGCCTTTTATCGACATCAATTTCTAGTATTTCTACACATTATACTAAGATGCTAGTATTAGACAGTTTTGCACCTAACTGTAGGTATGATGTATAGTTACCTATACCTACATAACTAATACCCTGTTAAGTGGTGAAGGTAATACTGCACTACTACATTATTACTATAGATCTCACTACGGGGGTGACATCGTCAGCGTCACTGAATGACGAAACCCCATCCTTAAAAAAAATATAGATTTAAAAAAAACGGCATTTTATAGCATTTACGTAGGTACAGTGCCGGATTAAGCCAGCGCGGGGCCTGTAGGGCTGTAGCTAATAGGGATGATGATTGATGACACATGTTGAATTTTATAACAAAATCTAGTAACATAGATAGCAAATGAGTAATTTATCTTGAAAGTTTCAAAATTTAAGTAATTTTTCAACTTCAAAAAAGGAAAAAAGTAAGGGTACCATTCGATTTCTTACATTTTATCCAATTGTATTGTACAACAACTATTATACATAAACGCAATATTTCACCGACAAAAACGCAATTTTCTTATTTTGTCCATACATTCAAAATGGGCTCTCAGTGAACTTGACGTCACGTTCACCTATCGTTTTGTTTGGAACGTTTCGCGAGTAAAGTAAGTACGACTGACACGACTGTCGGACTTTGACTATCATTTCTGACTTTTGTATTGCTTTAATGCAATGGGTCCCATATAGACATTTGATCCTAAAAATAAACCGATCGATTGATTGTTTTAATTTTGTCGGACGAAGTGAAACTTGGGTTTTTTACGGCCACAACGCGTAGGTGCGCGGGCCCGTGACATTTGCTACTTACTTTTGCCACGTGGCTAATCCGCCACGTTTACGTATATAGTTGGTAAAACCAAATTGTCAGTAAATAAGAACAAAAAAAAACTATTCTCATCATTTTCTTTTGGGTGCTAGGTCTAGTGTAAGACAAAGATAGTATATGATTCTCTCTATCTATGTTTGAAATAAGACAGTCCTTTGACAAACTATAGTTTATCATGCACCAAAGAGGTACGGTGTTCTTTTGGCATCTGTTGATGGTGGTCCAAAAGACTAAAGAATATGGATGGTACAGAAAGCATGCACATCTCTTATGGCAGAATTGTTGCAAAAGTGAACGCTTTCAGCTTTAAATAATAGTTCCTAATCTCTCCGGTGGCGCTAGTTAGGCTCTGGGACATAAGCCATATAAGGCAACAAATAACCCGACCAAATTACGTAGGTTGTTTTTGGTAGTATTTCGGTGTATGGTGGCGCCGCCTAATTACTGTTTTTTGATGGACACTTTTCATACATAGAGATTTGGCTCCTTTATATAGTCTCCATGCTAAAGAACTTCTGTCAGTCATTGAAGTGACAAGTGACATTTGACATTTCGAACTTTGCGAAGACCACCATCCACACTAGCGCCCCTAGCAGCGAATTCATACGTGTTAGCCCTCATTCAAAACATAATGAGAAGAACGGTATCAGCTATTAACCATCTAACATCAAGGTAGCATCCTAATATATTATTAATGGCAGTCTTGAATGCTTCGACCATAAACAAGTTTTTAATTTTTGTTTATGACCAAAACTCGTCTTTGTATTTGTAACGTGTCTGCGGTTCTTTTGCCAATAAAATGAGCAAATTAGTTTTTTCTCATCGAGGATTTAATCGAATTAGCGCTTTTTTTAAATATCTTTAATTAAGCGCCACTTGCACCGTTAAACGGTTAAACCTGGAGTTACCATGGTTACCACCAGTTACAATTTGACACTGGGTTAACCCCGGGTTAGTGGGATGGTGCAAGCGGCGCTTAGAGATTAAAGTAATAAAATAAATTACATGTGTGGTACACTATACTATACAAAAGGTTGTGATGTTTTAAAACTTAAAAAAATCCTTTTTATATTAATTACCTAATTTACTCGTACCTATATTCAATCAGTAATAGTTACTTGTTTTACAAAAGGGGAAAAAGTTGTTGTTTAACTCCTCGTGCTAACTGCTAATGATACATAACCAGAAAAAACGAGATTCCAAAATTTCAGTTTGGTTCGAAAGTGGAATCTTGAGCGTTGTGACTTGTGAGAGTTAAACACACTTTGCTACCGAGTGGAACACTAAAAAACGCTATTAAATATTTATCATTCCAAATCAACACCTATGTACTTACCTACTAGTCAATTCAATCAGCCAACATGAGGAAACAACTCAAATTTATCATGAAATAACTGCAATAAAAAGCAACTTTCTCATCAGTTTTCGAAGAATTAAGAGAGCCTTTATTAGGTACGAGCGTGTGTGAAAAATAGTAGATTGTGTCACAAGGAAGCAAAATGACATATTTACGGCGAGGGCGTACATCGAATCCTGAACGAAGCGAAGGATTCTATAATTGAATCCTGCGCGTAGCGAGGGATTCAAAAATAGAACCTTGAGCGTAGTGAGGGATTCAAGTGATAACGCCCAAGATGGAAATAATTTTGCTACCATGTAACACATACTGTTTTTCACATCACCTACGAGAAAAATATTTTTCCAAAATATTAATTACCTAAAAAAATGGTATGCAAAAAAGAAAAAAATCGTGTCTTAGAACAGAAAAGTATCACTGGTCCCTCCTATCAGGGAAGAAAAATGCCACTTTGATCCCTCCTAGCGGGGAAGAATAAGCCCTTTTTCAAATAGGTGATGTGAAAAATAATTTATTTTGAGTGATTTCGAAAAAAGCTTGTTCTATCTCTACCTGTTAGAACAAGCTAAGTTGGCAGCGATTTTGATAGCCCACCTAAGCCCAGACTGTGCAAGTGTTATTTTAAACAATTTAAAAATTATGACTTTTAAATAAAACCAATTTACCTCTCTAATACGAATTTTACCTCAGTAACTCGAAACCCCTTTAACACGAACAAAAACCCATAAGGACCTCCCTCAGTCTAACCTCGTTAACACGAAGTTTTTGGCGTTTCTCTTGAGATTCGTGCTATCGAAGTTCCACTGTATTAATTATCTTCGTATGACGTATATACCCGGTTGTTTTTCCATCACTAATTTATTTTCAAGACCTGAAACGTTTGTTTTTGACATCCAAAACGTTCTTTATATTAATAAATATGTGGCATTGTAATGCAAGTAGGTCCGATTAGTCCGATTGCTACAATTATATTTAACTATACCTAATTATAGCAACGAATCGCACGCATGCGTTGCCAATTAGGACAACAAACAGCTGTTCATATTGAGTTATTACCCGTATTAGAATTGTTATATGTAGTTAGTTATTGCCTTGTATGTCTTCACTGTTATCGGAAGATAAATGTTTGTACAGTTGAGTAAAGAATAATAATTTAATAGCTGCTGGAAATCTTGCGTGTTCTGAGGTTCTAAATTACTGAATTAGATTATTTGTGCTTGTTATCTAGAGCCTATACCTTTTTTTTTATACTACGTCGGTGGCAAACAAGCATACGGCCCGCCTGATGTTAAGCAGTCTCCGTAGCCTATGTACGCCTGCAACTCCAGAGGAGTTACATGCGCGTTGCCGACCCTAACACTCCTCTCCCTCGTTGAGCTCTGGCAAACTTACTCACCGGTAGGAACACGACACTATGAGTAGGGTCTAGTGTTATTTGGCTGCGGTTTTCTGTAAGGTGGAGGTACTTCCCCAGTTGGGCTCTGCTCTAGATCTGGAATGACATCCGCTGTCCTGTGCCCTACCACACAAAGCGAGATGTCATTCGCAGTGCCCATACCTCTCTTTTGGACATAGTTTAAGGACATACCCGGGTCCGGACGTAGTTTATGGACATACCCGGGTCCAACCTACATATAGTTGGGATTATCAGGTCAAGTATTACGTATTTATTGATTGGATTTATTATGATGAGCTATCATTACCGTATCGTAAGTTTTAATACCTACTATCCTACATACTACCATCATCATCTTAGCCTCCTGTCCTGTTGCCCACTGCTGAACATAGACCCCTCTTTGTGTCTACCTACACCATTTATCCCAGTCCTGGGCTAGTATTCAGTTCTTTCTTTGCAATCTTTGCATCCAGAAGTGCCAATCATCTTCCCAATGTCCGCCCAACGAGCTAACCGACGCCAGGTGCTTCTTTCAACCGTAACGGCCCGGCCACGACATCGCGCGGCGGCGGCAGCGGCCACCAATCCTTTAACATTTTGTACATTTTGATCCACCTGCCATCTCTCTGTATGGCAACATGTCCTGTCCAACCATCTTCCATCTACCATGACCACTGGTAATTCTAATTGTAAATTTACAGGACCTTTTAATGCTCACCGATGGTCAGTTGTTAAGGTATTATGTTAAGTACCTAGTACTTAGGGACCCTAAGTTAGGGTTTATTACTACCGATTTGAAATCATGACCCCATCCCAGTTTCCAGAGCACTCCTGAGCTGTTTCCGCCCATACCCGAGCCACTTGCTTCAAAATATGCTGTTCCGCATTTTTTTTGGTGTACCACTGCCCCGGCCGTAGTGTATCCATTCGGTATAGACAAGCTTAGGTAAGTGGGATCGGACTGGACAATTCCACCCGAATAAACCCATTATACGTGCAAGCGCACTACTAAGTTCCGATATTTATCTCAGCGGTTAAATCTCTATAATTTAACCCCACTCTCTCTCGAAATATCATAACTCAATATTAATCGTCGCGAAGAGAATCTCCACAAAGCAATTTGATTACGCGTCGTAAAGGAAATATTAGAAAAAACACGGATGGTCGCGTGAAAGTGTTGACCCCGCAAAACCGGCTTGCGGCTGACGGGTGCTCCACGACACGACACCGTGGTGCACTGTGTCGCTCTAGAAAATACTACACGTGTTGGAACCGATATGATATCCTTATCGGGAATTAGTAGCATCTGTTTTCCACATTTCGCAAATAAATTTTACTTATTTTTATTACATGCTTTTATTTAACTTGCAATGTACCTATGTAAGTAAATATGTATGTAATATGTATGTATTTTTCACAGTTGTCAAACATTACTTCTTTTAAAGTAATATTAGCAGAAGTATTCACAGTAAGGAGGTAAAACTAAAAGGGCCCACTGACTATCAGTCCGCCGGACGATATATCGACCTGTCAGTTGTTCGGCTTTGTCAAATTTTTGTTCTAACTGACAGGCCGATATCGTCCGGCGGACTAATAGTCAATGGGCCCTTTTAGTTTTACCTCCTTACTGTGAATACTTCTGCTAATATTACTTTAAAAGAAGTAATGTTTGACAACTGTGAAAAATACATACATATTACATACATATTACATACATATTTACTTACATAGGTACATTGCAAGTTAAATAAAAGCATGTAATAAAAATAAGTAAAATTTATGTTATAACTTCAAATCAGGCATTGAGAGTTGCTCAGACACGAGAATCTTTACCTCGCTGTGGCCTCATGCATATGCTAATATGATAGATATATTCGACAAATCTCGAATTTCCAGTTATTTGTCGTTATAAGTAATTTAAATGAAAGATTCAAACCATTCTGAACCAGATTGTGACTTCAAGAACCTTGTGTGTACCTATTTTTTTTTAAAAGTAAACTTTGAAATTGAAACTTTATGTGAGGGTTCATGAACTTCTTTTTTGATTTTCAATATTAATGTTAAAAAAGATGTAGTACGGTCGTTTTGTCGTTCTCAAATATGTCAGGAACTCAGGATATCCTTGCGTGTGTTGGCTTGTACGAAGGAAGTTGCAGCAATAATACGTGGTACTAAATAGTCACGCATATCAAAACATTTCGTACCTATCTAATGTCCATCTTTATCGTTTGTTAATCATGTTCGTAACTAAACGTAAAATCTACGTATTTATTATACATATAATCATACGTTTTATAGCATTTCTAGTTTTTGTATACCGTATACCTATTTAACGGCCCATTTCTGGATGTGTTTATCGCATATCAGAAGCGCAAACGGTAATTTTAACTCCTGTATTTATAACAGGATCTTTTACTTGCAACTTAAAAAAATGTAGTCATTTTTATAAAACGTGTGTCCTTAACAATTTAACTTCAATATTTAAAGTTCAAAATTTTTGAGTTGAGCCTACCCGAAAGTTAAACAATATTTTTATTTATTTTTTGAACATTGAGTTTTTCGGAACTTATACCTACTTACTGCACGAAATATCATTTGATATTTACCAGTCGCTTTTTGGTGAAGGAAAACATCGTTAGGAAACCGGACTAATCCCGATAAGGCCTGGTTTAGGTACCTACCCTCTGGGTTGGAAAGTCAAATGGCATTCGCTTTCGTAAAAACTAGTGCCTACGCCAATTCTTGAGATAAGTAACCCCAGGATCCCATGGGCCGCGGCAAAAAGCCGGGATAACGCAAGGCTACGCGAGGAAGAAAAAAAAATAACGCAAAAAAGGATAACAGGTAGGTATATCACATTATCACTGTGACTGTACAATATCTAGGTACGATTGTAATTTCTTTTAATAGAACTATTAACTCGTGATCGTATTATTACTGTCAGAATGAAAAATGCGTATTGATAAAAAAACGGTTACCTACTCGTAAAATGCGAGACGGACTTGTGCGCCGAGGGTTCGAAAAGTTAGCTAACGTGGACTTTATATACTTATCGTTGGCTGAGAATACGTTTATTGTGCCATATCAATTTTTGAGCAAAATCCTCTTTTAATGATTCCTAAAATAACAAAAAATATGCTATAGGTAATTGACAATAATCGGTCTAAAAAAAAAGTGCCATATCCGCATTTTACTATACTCATACTCATACTTTATTGGTAATATACGATAATTACACTCAGTTAACATAAGATTATCACAAAAGTGTGACACATCCAACACTTTTTTGTCATGTCATACATTGTACGTTTAACATTTACTCATCAAAACGGATATGGCAAAAATAAAAATGCTTTTACTCATACTCATACTCAATTATGTGATGATAATAATTTATTTTCTGATGTTGACATGTAATATTTTAAATATATTATGAATAAATGAGTATGAGTAACCTTTCGTATATGCTCCTGTCAAAAAAATTGCCATTTATATAGCAATCAACACACACAACAACGAACATATGTACATATATTTTTTTGTAAATGTAAAATGTGACCTGTAAAATTTGCTTTTACCAATAAAGTTCTGTATTCTGTAATCATGATAAATTCATGCCTATACTTAGTAAGAGTTCTGAGGTTGTGCAATAAAGAGGATTTGTATTGTATTGTATTTTGTATTGTATTCATGTTTTTAATTTGAATATAATTAGGTATATGGAGCATATCTGCTACTAAGTATACCAAAGGTTTATAGGTATAAGTGTTTCGACACGGAACCCTAAAAAGTAAGATACCCCTCGGCTAGGATGTTTATAAAAGTGTAAGCTGATGCGTAGCCATTACGTCCCACCATTTTTATTTTCTTAGCGCCATCTTGCGGCTCACCTTGACATTTAGCGAAGCGCGGATCCTCTTTTAATTTGCCCGCCAACATTGTTTTTGTTTATTTATTTTAATCACGGCTATATTTCGCAATTACTCGGTGAGATAAATCTGTGAGCTAGCCATTAATAAGAGAGGCATCCCGACGGTCTTGTTAACATAATTGAATAATTACTACGTTGAAAATGTCTTTATAAAGATATTCCTTGAAAGTTTTGTCAAGTTAAACTTTTTTGCCGTAATTAAGTTTTTAATAGTGATTATAACATAACCATAGCGGTGCTTAAATATAGTATTACTAAAAAGCATCAAAACCAAACACCCAGCCGCAAAATTCCATGGCCACTTTATGAATTAATGAATTCATTCATAATGTGTCCATGCAATTTTGCAGCTTGCTGTACACCAATCATTATGTACCTGTTCAATACCCAACTTCTTTTGATTTGTGTTGTCGTAATTGTGAAACTACAAAAATAAAAAAGCGCGAGTCGGACTCGCGTTCCAAGGGTTCCGTACATTACACAATTTAAACAATGTATTTTTTATGTGAAATGTTTTAAAAAATCCGGATCAAAAACTAAGTAATTAAGTCCGACTCACGCTTGACTGCACATTTCTAATAGGTTTTCCTGTGATCTGTGGTCTGTGAAAAATCTATATTGTGTATTTTTTTCAAAATTTTTGACCCAGTAGTTTCGGAGATAAAGTGGGGGGTCATGGTCATTTTTTGCCTATTTTCTTGAATAACTTCTAAACTTTTTATCTCAAAATTATAAAAAAAATATATTTGAGATTATCACAATGAGCTCTTTCATTTGATATGTAACGCGATATAGTTTGAAAAACTTTATTTTTTAATTTTCTCATTTACCCCCTAAAAGTGGCCCCCGTGTTTAAAATTAATTTGTTTACGTTACATGTCCGTCTTTGCGTTACAAACTTACATATGTATACCAAATTTCAGCTAAATTGGCCCATTAGTTTCGGAGAAAATAGGCTGTGACAGACAGACAGACGCACGAGTGATCCTATAAGGGTTCCGTTTTTTCCTTTTGAGGTACGGAACCCTAAAAAGTACAAAAACGTAATTGGTGTTGCATATTCGAGCGATAGAGAAGCAGATAACGAAATTTCGATTTACGGTTTTCGCAGTAGACCCTCAGACGTCATGCACGAAGTTCAAGGTGCATGTTGAACGACGAATGAAGCAATAAAAAGCGATAAGACCACAACGACGCCGACGGTGATATGTGTTGCTCACACGAAGGGGAGCCTATTATGTAGCCTTCGATAAAATACTGTAGGAAAATAAAATGGAAAGCGCATTTCTTTTATAGTCTGTTTTTTTTTACTATGAAGTATGTCCATCCATACTCTATATGTATATATCCATATCCATACTAATATTATTATATTATAAATGCGAAAGTGTGTCTGTCTGTGTGTTACCTCTTCACGCTTAAACCGTTGAACCGATTTAGTTGAAATTTGGCATAGAGATAGTTTGAGTCCCGGGGAAGGACATAGGGTAGTTTATTCAAACAACATGATCATTTCGCACAGACGAAGTCTCGGGCTGAAGATAGTTTTATATTAGCTCTCCGCGCGGTATTTTAATGTGGATTAAAGATTTTATTCCTCTCAAATGAGTTATAAAACCCACAGATTATACTGGTTTCAATTGGAACCAAAAGTGAAAAAAGTCTGTACCATAGTATATTGTTTATGTTCCTTTGGATTTGGACTTTTAAAAACCGCAACTCTGCAAACCGTGAAGTATACGAACTGAAGTCATAATTTATTAATGTCAGTGTCAAATAACTAACATTTAATAGCAAGTTCTTAAATAAGTTAATGGAGTGGAACTGGAAACCTGCAGCGTGTTGTTCAGATATTTTTGACTGTCCTTTAATACACGTTTAAGCAATATTGATCTCGATCTCGAGTGAGATTTAAAATCGTAATACATACCTGGAAATCAACCTCATTATGGAGACCACATACTTGAGCAGATATTATGCATTGTTTTTTTCTTCATTAAATTAAAAGTTTTATGTAGTAGAGTTAGACCAAGAAAAGTCTGCAACGATTTTGATAGCATACACAGTGCAAGTGTTATTTATACGACATACTTTCATAGTAGTTTGATGTTTAAAATAACACATGCACTGCGTGTGTTATCAAAATCGTTGCATACTTGTCTGGGTCTAACTTCTAGTAAGGTTATATAGGGTATAGAATCTAAACTAGGTTAAATACCTACTTAAAGTTAATTTGAAAGAAAGCTTTTTAATGACTTAACCTGCCAGTGTTCCTACCTACAAAGGTAACCACTTGAATACGCGTTATTTTTGCCCGAGCGCCTATTTTGAAACCGCTACGCACCTCGAGCTCGCACAAAAACTCGTCACCTCTGGATTGGATTAGCTTAAAAGACTCGCGTCCAGGCCATGAATGTTTAAAAAAAAAACCTCTGGACCTAACCTAATGTCACCCATCCACTGGGTACAGATGCTTCGGATGAGTGCCTTATTTAGTGAGCTTGGTAGCTTCTAGGGGAAAATTAAGGTTTCATGCTATGAGATTTTTGAATTAGGATTATTAGACAAATTTTCAACCGATTTAAGCGTAAAGGCCACCGTAAGTAGAATAGCAGGCGATCATCGTAAACATTTGTAGAGTTTCGTAAGAGTTTGTCAACGCGAGCGCACAGACCCGCACAGACCGGGTGCAATTGGCTGCGCGAGAGCCGGTGAACAGAGTTCTTGCCAAAACCAACGTAGTGAGGCCTCGAGATCCGTGACAACTACGGGTAATTGGAGATGCTCTTATATTGGTTTTCCGAGCGATCTGTTCGCTCGTAGTTGTCAAGCGAATTGAATATTTAGAATGACACCTTAGATTAAGCATGATTTGCAATTACCTTATTCAAAGAGAATTCAAGGTTTGGATGAATAAACAAAACATGAAATCCGTTATGGAATGACTTAAAAATGTACATTTAGTTAATACGGAGCGAAAGTTGACATGTTATTTATCAAATTTAAAATAAAATATCCTGAGATTTATTAAATTAATTATTAATCAATCAACATGCAAGCGAAAACGATATTTTTTATTTTATGTAAAGCAGTCAAACTATTGAACAAACTAACTCAGAAAAAATCAGATTGAATATAGATTCGGTGATTCAGTTTTATTGCGGAATTGAAGTGAAACATGATCAAAAAAATATCTCTGAAAGTGGATCAAAAACATTACATGCCATTTTACTTATTTTGTATGGAGTAAAGGCTTGAAACAAGATCGTATTGAGAACGTAACTTCACTTTCTTCTTCTTGTAGCTTATTATAATTGAAGCACTCTCGATTGTGTGCTCGAAATATGTTTTTTTGTTTCGTTGACGGTAGAATCACTTTTTAATCTGGACTAGGAATTCGTCCGATAATATTAAGTTTAAGGGGCTTAAAGCCAGGAAATGAGAGGGATACAAAAGATATTGCGCGCTGCACGAAACTTGGGGCGGAAGATATGGCCGTCGCGCTGGTACCTTTTATCACAATTAGTCTGAAAATTTTGCTGGTCAGATCCCTCGGCAATATCACTAACTGCAACTGATACGCAGACATTGATTGTGGGGTGTGCATTATTGTATTCTTAGAAATATGTTATCATTTGGGGAGTGTCTATCGCTAGTTGTTAAATAAATTTTAAATCCAAAACCACAAACTCAAAGCAGAACTTGCTACCTGAGTATGTTATCTGAAGTTTAATAATGTTATGGTTCTACGGTCAGTTGCCCTGCGCGCGCGCACGGTAACTAACATGAAGGTCGCGGTCGCATACGACATCGCACGTCCAATCGCGACCGTGAAATTTGGAGCGAAAATCTAGATTTTTACCATTAAAGTGAACCGTTAGTGACTGCTGTTTGTTGTGAGGTGAGAATAATGGCTTTCGATTGTTACTCGTTAGATGATTAACATTCTTAAAGCTTTAGATTTATATATAAGTTTGATTATGATTTATATATGAGCTATGTATATAAGTATGTATTTATCTATACAAGTATATTTATATCATCGCCTAGTACCCATAGTACAAGCTTTGCTTAGTTTGGGGCTAGGTCGATCTGTGTAAAGGGGCCCACTGACTATCAGTCCGCCGGACGATATCGGCCTGGCATTTGTTCGGAACTATCAAATTTTTGTTCTAACTGACAGGCCGATATCGTCCGGCGGACTGATAGTCAGTGGGCCCCTTAAGATGTCCCCAATATTTATTTTATTTATTTTTAATGAGTTTGTGTGTGCAGTCAGAGATGGACTGTCTCATTTCAAACATAGACAGACAGAATCATACTGTCTTTGTCTTACGCTAGTACTATCACCTAAAAAGAAAGGGTAGAGTATAATTTTCCTGGTTCTCACTAACTGACAAGTTGTGTTTGCCGGACTATGACAGTTTTTATGAGATTGACAATCAAATTGCCAATATAGTTAATGGTCTGGCCTTAAAAAGCGCACATTCCTGATTTTATTTCAGACTTAAACTTATTGTCCTTATTGACACTAATGTTGCAACGCTAAAGTTCGACACAAGTTTCGCAATGAGCTGGCTATTAGTGAATACCAATTAAAATGACTTAACATAAGGTACAAGATGTGAGAGGAGTCTACATTTTATAAGAAAATTGAAAACCAATAAATCGTTTAATATAGCGATATTTTAATTGCAATAAATAATTGCTTAAGTAAAACCCTCCATTTACTTCATCAAATAATTACGTACGAGTATATAACTAATAAGGCTGCGTTTCAACCAGATATGCACGAGAATGCGTAGCAAGGGATTACCACACTCATCCCTTGCTACGCATTCTCGCACATCTCTGGTAAAAACGCAGCCTTATGTTCATTTTCGTATAAATTATAATCAGCTTATTCAAGCAAAACGCGGGCGGGGCTCTAGTCAGCAATCAGCGCAATAAACTAAAGTAGCACTCAGCACACTCTTCACGCTCGTCAGTAACAATATATAATAAAACTGTTAATAGTTATTTGTGCAACAAGAGAGGAAAGTAGGTTTTTCTTGCGTTTATTTTGAGTCCCGAGACAGCGAAAGATTCTAAGTTAGAATCTTGAGCGTAGTGAGGCACTCAAAATCACGAGATGTAAAATAACTTTGCTCTCGTGTTGCACATATAATTTTTCACCTCAGTAGTGAGAACATATTAAAGGTTAAAATGTATTTCGAATATACAGAGAAAAAAAAACGAATTTGCAATAGAAGTATAAAGTGGCAGTTCATGGCCTTCACTAAATTAAAAAGCTACTTTGTTTCACTCCCTGGAGTGAGGAAAGTCGCAATTTCCTCACTCCAGGGAGTGATGAAAGTAGGCTTGTTCGAGCTGCAAATTGTGTAGTGAAAATTGTATTATGTTGTTAGTATAAAAAAATTAGAGAATAGGAACCGCAGCTCATCACATAAGAACCAGAACAAAAGTAGCAGATATCGTCACCCACATAGACATACAAAAATGGAGGTGTGCAGGTCGCACTATAAGATGCTATATAGAGAAGTGGAGTCAAAGTATGTGGCACCCTACAGATGGGTCAAGATCGCAAGGCCCCTCAATTAACACTATGGGAAGATGAAATTATACTAACAGTGGGACCACTCTGGACAAGGGTGGCAAGAGAGAGGATAGGAAGGAGTTGGAGGAGGCCTTTGCCGATAGGCACACTAAAACTAAGAGACTTCATATATTCAAAACTAAATTACTGTCATAAAATAAACAAACATGTTCACAACAAAGGGCTATATAAATAAATAAATAGTACAAGAAGCTAGCGGGTTTTGACAATATAATTATAAATATGTTATGATAGTTTTAATAACAAAACTTCCGTGAGACAGACATATTAAACATATTAATAACGGGTCACTCACGTCGAGCGTTTTCGACTTAAAATACGTGTGACCCGTTATTAATATGTTTAATATGTTATGATAGTTCATAAACAAATCAAGTCCCGATTGTCATAACACTCATTATCTCAACAGTTCGTAATTGGCTGCGTTTATATAATAACACCCTTCAATTAGAGGCTTCTCACGTAATCGCGGATGACACCGCAGATTATATCACCCATCTCGCATATTTGATTACCCAATTATACCGCCTTACTTGCGCGTATAGATTACCTCAAACAGATAGTACATTATTGTGACGGCCCGCGGTCACACATAAGCGCTTTAATACTTAGATATTATTAGGTAAAGTAGTACGCCGCCCAGGAGGGCAATTCAATAAACTTAGGTACAATGTCCGTGCGTCCTGCTCGCGCCACTACATGTAGGTACTAGGTACGGACAAGTGCGAGCGAAATGCACGAGCGAATAATAATTAAAAAACATCTTTGAGATATCAAAATGCATGTGTGAATTGGCCTCCGGATGCATATCACACAACACTATAATACCCCTTAATCCCCTTATCCTTCACACTGACTGCTGTGTTTATACTATTAAAAAACTTTATTTGTATGTACCTATGCATAAATGGTTGTACTTACGTTAGTTCGTGGAAACGACTAACGATTTGAATAAAATGTACTGTATAAAGGGTTAAAAAAAACTCGTTGTCTTATAATTTCTCGGTCATTCAGGTTTTTATATATTTAAACGCATTTACATTACATGGATTACAACGCTAGTGCCATGGCCCCATTGCGAAGTGAGCTCGAGTAACATAATTATAATTATAAATACTTACTCCGTCTTGTGAGTGTGATCTGTGCTTGCGTGCGAGTGGAAGTGGAAACCCCGAAGAAAAAAATATGTAATCTTTTTTGAACCTAATACCAATGATATAAAGTCAAAAACTGTGTACATGATATTTGCGCCTCCTTACACAACTAAAGTCGCTAAAAAGGATTAGTTATACGCCAAGTACGACTACCTACCTACGAAGCAAAGATAGATATAACTCCGTACTCTATGCTACGGAGTTACGAGATTCGGTATGTAACGCTTGTAAAGTATTTACTGAAATGTTAAACGTTTGAAGTATGTAATAGATAATAAAAAGTTAGAAGTTACATGAGTTTTGCGTAATATTCTTGGGAATTCTAGATAAGTGAAATTCTATTCGAGTGTTTAGTTATCTATACGTTTAGGTAGGTACAGTCGCCATCAGATATATCAGAGCGGCCGAGGTGCTCAAAAATATCTGAACACGCACCTAGCGCCTTTACAATAGAGGCGTGTTCAGATATTTGTGAGTGTGAAATAAAAGTTACAAAGTATGTAACAGGTTGAACATAAATAAGTATTCCTTGATATAGTGAAGTTTTTAGGCCAGATATCGATAAAAAAATCTAGGTGCTAATTAATGAGGCAACAAAAATGAAGTACTTAGAGTCGGACCAAGTTAAGCATTTCATTTATAATGACATCACCACACTTTGTTCTGTCAAAGTCGTTGCAGAGTTAGCTTATTAGACGGACTTTAGCTTAGTTTCGTTTAAAAAAAAGAACTTAATTCCTAAAACCCTCATGTGATATTATATTATGAAATATTGTAATAAGTAGCTAAAGACAGACTTATCAAATGTGCATCTTGATATTCTTGATACCACACGAATATGGAAGCCCTTATCATGAATACATTTGAATTTAAATTCTCGTTAATCAATAGAAAGATAATTAATTTCCTAAAGAGTTATAATGATATGCATAGGTCAGATTTCAGTCTTGAACCTAAGTATATAGTTTAGGCCCGAGTATGCCGTACTGTTTTGAGTATCGAGTAGGTATACTATAGCGATAGTTTAATAAAATACAAACATTTTTTTATTGTATAATATATTTAATTGCACAACGAATCGCGGTAAAGTAACAGTTGTTCGGAACTGTCAAATTTTTGTTCTAAGGTTCTAACTGACAGGCCGATATCGTCAGGCGGACTGATAGTTAGTGGGCCCCTTAATACTAAGTACCTATACCTGACTATTAGTGACCGACCGAAACCTTATTTTTTGCCGAAACCGAAGGTTGGATTTTGCTCTAGTTTCAGCCGAAACCGACTCTTCGGCCGAAACATGATTAATATGTCGAAACCGAAATTGAAACTGGTCTCGGTCGAACACTACCGAAAATCGGCGTGGCCGAAAGGTATGGAACTTTGCCGAAAGATGATTTTTATGCCGAAACCTGCCGAAACATGATTTTTTTGCCGAACCCGAAATTTTGGTCGATTATTACTGACGATATTTTTGGAGATGTTGTAAAACCATAAGAGCGTGTGTATATTTTACACGCTTCTTGCAAGATCATGTTGCCGCCTGCCGGCGACTGTACCTGTAAACTGCTTACCATAAACTAGGTACCGACATACCTATCGATACATGTAGAAGGACTAATCGTAGTTAAACACAATTGCATACCCATTTGTAGTCCAGGAATCCAAGCGTAGGTAGGAATTATATCGGATACAAACGAATGTTTGCATATCGTACAGATTAGGCATTATCCTTAGAATAGAACTAGTTAGACAACCAGAATTTAATGAATTCACCTTCGCCGGCCCACTGGCGACCTTATTGCGTTCTACCGCATTTTAATTTTTGCCGTCATAACTCGGTTATAAAACTGTTGACTTGACAGATTGCAAAAAATATTTATTTAGTTGAGTTTTGATCTATTTTTATTTTTAAATGGGATAACAGTTCTGGTTCAATAAGTAACTAGAAAATGTAACATTTAAACTATGTAACTAGAAAATCTGAATGAAGTATATTTAAGGCTTTATAATACTTACAATAAATATAGCTAAATTTGAACCACATTTAAAATAGGCTCTAACGTCTCAAGCTATGACTGAAATTGCTTAAAAAAAGTAGAGTCCCACACAATACACTTAAATTTTGTAATGTCTCAATTTCACATTGCAAGACCAAAAAAGCAACTGTTACAAAACATACACAAAATAATAATTAAAACAATTGCAACTTAGTTTCGAAACTAATATATGTGACAACTTTACAATCAAGTGTCCTTGGCTACTCGTATCACTTTGCAAAATTAAAGAATTATCGATGTTTCAAAATTATTGCCTGTTTTTTCGACATTTACGGACATTATCACAATACAAATTGATCGTTAATATTCTAACCGTCCTTAGACGATACCCTCATATTTAGAATTTGCATTAAAAACTGATAGAATTATGAAATAAAACGGCGTTGGCACTCCTTCGTATCCGCGAAGTGCGCAAAACATTTGTGCTAAAATAAACAATTTCATTGCTTACACAATCCGCAGACGAAATCGACTTTTGTTTCTCACGCGAGCGAAATTCAAAATTCACTTTATATTGTTTCCTTCTTTGTGACGAATAGTAAAATTTCAGAGAAAGTGTAGAGTTTTTGGGTCCAATGCTACTTTAAGGATGACTCACGTTAGACCGGGCCGTGTCCGGGCCGGAGCTTCCGGTGCTTACTTTTCTATGACATGCCAGGTGATCACGTGGTGCTTTCCATAGAAAACGAAGCGCTGGAAGCTCCGGCCCGTACACGGCCCGGTAATAATTAATAGATAATTGTTTAAAGAGTTTTAGCTAAACGGTGACAATTAAACTTTAATTAAGTAATACTATAGGTATATATGGAAGAAAACTGTATCGCTCACTGGTATTTAGGTGTCGGTGTCACGCATCCTTCGATTTCCAAAACTTATTTAACTGCCTATCTAAATATTTTATTAGGAACAACAAATGCCTTATAATGGTGTATTGATGAGGCCCAAATGTTATCCTTTTATGAAATGACGCAATATTGGAGTTTCAGGTATACAACTTTTGAACACACTGTTTTTATGACAGAATAACATTTTGAGAAATGCTTATTTTACTTATTCCATCTCTATTGTTACACTAAAAAAATACATTCCTTGGTCAAAAAGCGGCAAACAGTCCAAAAAGTTCGTAATAGTTCTACGTGATGCTACTAAAGATACAAGCTGTCTACCTATACCTACACGTTTCGTAATAAAAGGCAAATAACATGTTTACAGTTTTCTAAGAATAGCGATTGTGATGTAAGTTGTCGAATCTGTTGATATTGTAGCGTCAAAACATTCTGTCACCAATTAGTTATATGTGAAAATGTGGCCTCGAAAAGGCCCGCTGTGCTAAAAGGTGGTCAATGATGGACGACGCTTTGAGTTCGCATATATGTTCGCGAATAGCTGCTGACTATTGGAAAACAACACTGTACCGATAGTAGTATAAGTAGCTAAGTGAAGCTAACAAAAAAGTCGTGTTCCATGTGTTGTAGCCTTTGCCATACAATCAAATACATTAAAATTATCATGTTATTATTGCATGTTTATATTTAGCTATATCGCTTGGGTGTTTGGCTATAAAATCTAGTTAAAAACCATTTTCAACATATTAATCTCATCCATTAAAAACCAAGGTAACCAATATTAGGAGTAATTGAAAAAAAAACGACTAGTTACGGAATATTGAATACATTACTAATTTAACCTGTCATTCACAATCGGAAGTGATTCGGAAACTGACGCAATTTTTCATGGGAACCGATGACACGCCCTTGAATTGATGTTCGACGTTCCAGTAATCGATGTATTTGGAATGTTGTATTTTTGACTAGTTTTTGATCCAGTAGCTGTAACTATTGTATTTTTGATCAATAGAAATGTAGTTTAGCAAACGAATTTGGAAAATATTTTATGCGCCATTTTTTAAATATAATGAAAAGATTTTTTTTATTTCTGGCAACTATTGGCCCCCACATATAATAAAAAATAACAAGACTAAAGACTAGCATACATATAATAAAAAAATATTTTACAACCAAAAACTAAAAAACACATACGGTTGCGATACTTGCGATGTATTTACGCAACCCCGCAGTGTCAGGGATCCGGAGTCCGGACGCGGAACCGACGGAACTTGACACCCCCTCGGCCAAAACTCCTTGCTGAAATGTGCTATTTTCATTGGGAAATTTGGTAAGCAGTGCTATAATTATGTATTACCTATGTAGGTAGGTACTTAAAAAATCTAGTTTTACCCCTGTAACTGTAAGATACATAGATAGATAGATACCTACCTATATTATGTTTAGCGATTATTTTATCTTAAAATGAAAGTAAAGTAGCTCGCTCTAACTGGGTTTATAGTTTGATACTTCTTCTTCTCTGCTTCAGTCGGTCCCTCAATACTGAGGATCGTGACATCATGTCCTTCTGCTGAAGACCAGGCTCCTGCATAGGGTTCTGTTCCTCGCCAAGCGCATGGCCTCGTGCAGTTTTAGTTGCATAGGTGCCGTAATTTGAGCACTCCATCTAGTGGGAGGAGGGCCCTGAGGTCTCGTGCCTTCAACTTTGCCCGTCATTATTACTCTTTCCAGGCTATCCGGAGAACGACGTGAGAGGTGTCCGAAGTAAGTAAGCATTTGGTCCTGGCATATCGTTGACAGCCGGCGTTTTATGCGCAACTCTTCCAGTATGGACTGATTGGTACGCATTGCCGTCCACGGTATTCGTAAAAGCTTTGATACTTACGCGGTTTACTTTTATATCTAATGTTTATTACAAAATATTTTAATTGCAAGTTTATTAAGTTTTAGTTTTTGTGAGATTTTCGCGTCTTACTTTTTACTTTAGAAAAAAAAAGATATACTATGTAAAGCGGTAGGTAGTTTTTAAATGTTACCACGAATTTTATTTTATATAAGTAATTTCAGATAAAGAGTTCAGAAGTTATTTTAGAAAATTTAAGTGTCATATTCTGCAAAAATAAGTATTGTGTAATTTAAACGATTTGTTCTTGTTATTAATAAATAATATCAACAAACAAGTAACTGTACAATTTTTTTTGTGACACACACTTTTATTGCTGACTGTACTTCTTCTCATTTGCATGTCTATCGAGTACTTCTTAAGACCTTTCTAATGAGCTTAAACTTGATCTGTTTGTGTTTTTCCATCGAGGAGTTCCTTTGGCTATTTACCGGCTGCATCATCAGAACACCTCCATGTTAGCATATTATTGCATTGTCACCGGAATTACGATAGTACTCCAAATTTCAACTGAATCAGATACCGGGGAATGGTTCAAATTTTAGGTTCAAGATTTGAAGCACTATATATACCTACTAGCTTTTGCCCGCGACTTCGTCTGCGTGGACTTAGTAACCCCAGCTAGAGTAAGAATAGCGCCTGGACAAAATCTTATAGCAATTATTAAATTTGAGCATATTATGCACACAAATTAGCAGACACTTCATTAATTATCTCAATTCCACCCCGCTTTTTACTTTCTTAAGGGATGATTTTCGGGATAAAAACTATCTTATGTCCTTCTCAGGGACTCAACCTATCTCTATGCCAAATTTCACCTAAATCGATTCAGCGGTTTAAGCGTGAAGAGTAAACACACAGACAGACAGACAGACTTTCGCATTTATAATATTAGTATGGATATATACATACAAAGGTATATACGCAGTGAAGCTAAATAAAATAAGTGTGTAAAAAAACATATGAAGTTAATGTTCCCACACAGCCACATTAGCATTTAATTTGCTCACTCAACCAAACGCCATTGCATCAACTACATACAGAAGCCGATTGTATTGTAGAAGCGATTATCTTATCAATGTATCAATCGATTGCATCTAATCGAAGACACATTGGGAACGACTCGGATTGCATCGCATAATGACTTATTGAAGTGCTTATTAATTAGCCACACATGAATAAACATTACTATTGTAATTGCTCGGCAATTGTACCTACTCATTTAGTCAATTTAGTCATTCCGTACCTTGATTGAAACGCGAGAAATAAAAAAAAACGATTTAATGTCTATGAAAAACTTCAATCCTGACCAACTATAGTCTGTCAAACAACTTTATCAGTAGAAAAAGCGCGAAATTTAAATTTTCTATGGGACGATAATCCTTCGCGCTTACATTTTTTAAATTTGCCGGGTTTTCTACTGAAGGAAATGGCTTGACAGACTAGTTACCCACCTATGCGTGGATGGTGTATTGCTAGGCAACAGAATACAAACCACGTCAAAAGTATTGTGTCATTCGTATGACAAATGTAGCTATTTTTAAATACCTAGGTGTAGGTAACACAGACATCATGCCCATGACAAGTTAGCATGGTACGATTAATTACTGTATTTAGCGTAAGCATTGTAATTACAACTGTACGAGCAGTACGAGGTGTTTATCCTCGTATTAGTAACTACGTCCGCTTTACTATGAGGACACAAATTAAATTATTTTTATGAAAATATTTTAATTAGTGTTCTAAGGGTCGGTTGCACCAAAGATAGATAAATGAATAATTATTATAGGACATTCTTACACATCAGATTGACTAAGTCCCACGGTAAGCCCATAGGTTTTTTTTTTCCACCTTTTACCAGTGTTCACTACTGGGGAAAAGAAATTCCCAGTAGCAAGGTAACAACTTGGTGGTAACTAGTGGGAATAACCCAACTATTTCCATTCATTATTTAGGTTTCGAGTGGCGTTTCACATCAACAATTGTCATCTTAGCTAGGCCCCCAGTGTTACGTTCTATAGCTACCACATTTCCACCTCGTTATCGACATACATGGAAGATCAAGAAAATGACCCATGTATTGTTACGTAAAGTAACGTAATAGGGGAGAAAGCGTTACGATAAACTGGACAGACTTGAAAATGGGAGCAAAAAATATGCAGGTTTCATTACAAGTGTAAGTGATCCTTATGCAATGTAAGCCTTGTTGAAGATACTGAGGAAGTTCTTTTTTTATTTGATCGAAAGTGGCGATGGCGGGAAGGCAAAATAAGATAAATAAATGTAAAAAAAATTGAGAACCTGTTCCTGAGAGTTCCCACTGAATTTCAGTCGAAGGCAGAAATGGCCGAGATGAGAAATTGATTCAAGATTTTTTTTCAAACGCGTTTAACTCACTCTTTAAGTTTTTTAATAGAAGTTGAACATAATAAAAACTGTATACTTTTTTACATACACGATAAATCTAATTTAAAATACATATTCATACGCATACATAAATATGGGAAGAAACTGAAATTACCTACGGCCATTGCAAAGGCGCATTTTCATAGCGCACAATGCAATTCAGTTAGAGTATTACTATCATGCAACAATACAGTATATCGACCGATCAATGTACTGACGTCAATACGCATACAAAACATGTCAAAGACAACTAAATATTAAAAACTGGCAATACAGCAGTCCTTAGGTATGCTTAGAAATAGGCGCATATGAAGAATAGGTGAAAATATTCTCGGAAGGTCAATTGGTAGAGCGGCGAGCTGGTATCTCGGCGTCGGGAGCTCGAGTCTCGACCGAGACAGTTTTTATAATTTACTAGCGTGAAGGCCAAATATGTACGTACAAATTCAATAATACTTAGATAAATAAGAAGCTTTCTAAAACGGACCTCTGTGTTGGATCCGAATACGCACATAGTTCGATAGTCTTTCGCGTTATCCCGAAGTTTTAAACGGTGACCCAAAAAATAAATAATTATATATTTATGTGTTAAATATTATGGTACAATTCGATCGTATGCTCAAACTATTCCTTAAATGGTTTCCGAGACTTCACTCAATGGGACCATTGACACCCGAAAAGGGAGCCGGCACGGCATATAGGGTTTGGCAGTCTTTTCTTTTTACATGTCTCAGGTAACAACACACATTGTGGTCTGCGACAATGTTGTTTTGACAATTGACGTATGTAGGTTTACGCGCGACGACTGAAAGGTGTGCCCACAAAAGATGTTTGCGCGTGACATCATTTTATTGTGCAATTGACCTGTTCCTTTTATTTTGTATTTGATTAATACTGACTAGTTTCTACCGGCGACTTCGTCTGCGGAGAATGATATATTCTTGTTAAAAAACCGGCCAAGTGCGAGTCGGACTCGCACACGAAGGGTTCCGTACCATTATCTATAAAACGGTCACCCTTCCAAGTACTGATCCCGCCCGACGTTGCTTAACTTCGGTCAAAAATCACGTTTGTTGTATGGGAGCCCCACTTAAATCTCTATTTTATTCTGTTTTTAGTATTTGTTGTTATAGCGGCAACAGAAATACATCATCTGTGAAATTTTCAACTGTCTAGCTATCACGGTTCATGAGATACAGCCTGGTGATAGACAGACAGACAGACGGACAGATGGACAGCGGAGTCTTAGTAATAGGGTACCGGTTTTACCCTTTGGGTACGGAACCCTAAAAAACTATCCTACTTTCTTCCCCGGGACTCAAACTATTTTTATGTCAAATTTAATCCTTCATTGGTTTAGCGGTTTAACTGTAAATAGGTAACAAATAAATAATAGACAGAAAGAGTTACTTGAGGTCTATGATTTTTAGCAGTGCAGATTAAATATATAATGAGTAATAATATGGTTTAGTTAAACCTACATACAAGTTTCAAGCGAATCATTAGTCCGAGCCGGCATCCGAACCTCCGATTTGGATGCTACTTGCCTTACCGCTCAGCTATCAATATTTGTGTCGTTACATGACATAACTTGTGAAAAGCCATCTACAGTAGTCCCTTATTAGCAGTATAATAAACCATATAACCTGTATAAGGCATGTAGTTATATCTTGTCAACGTATTGATTGACCGTTGTATTTCATAACCACAAAGTGAAATTTGATGTCATCGCTTTTGCAACATTATTGTATTGAAATTAAGTCGCTACTTTATGTTTGGAAATTATCGTGTTGTGGACGATAGATGTTTTTGACATAACAATGAAGTTACGTGACTGATTATGTGTGAGATTGACGGTTTACAAGATTTATGTGACAGATCGTTACGTCTACATAGATCGTTAGACATTAAGTTGTGCCTACTTTCCAAAAATTCGTGTTGTATTTTTGATACATGTTGGTGAATAAATAGTGACCATTTTTACAAAATAGTTACTGATAATCCTTCTATAGACGTATTTGAATGCAGCTTAGGTACCCACTTTTAAAAATAAAATCCGTAACATTTACCGTTCCTGACCTGCGTTTACGCATACCAATTTTCGAAAACGTTTTATGTTTACTTTAATTCAATATTTAGTTTCGTTTAGTTTTAGAGTTTAGAGTATAATTACTTACTAGCAAACGTAACTCTGTTTAGATTTTAAATTTTACTATTTATTTCACCTTCATGTCTATAATCTACCGTAGAAATGACATCTCTAGCGTTATAGGCGGATCCAAATGCTTGGTAGTAAACGACTTTGTCGTTTAAAAAACAAATGCATAGTTCATTCTAAATATTTTGCTTGTTTAGCTACTTTTAAACTGACTGTACCTTAGTGCATAGAGTTAATAAGATGGATTAAACGTAATTTGGTATTCCTGTGTATCTTAAAGGAAGCTCTTTAGATGCCTATCGCGGCCTATTATGACGAATTTATGAATGTAATTGCCTGTTGAGTAGTTGTTTTACATCAGGAAGTGCCTACCTTATCATAAAGTCTAAGGCCTTTGGCGGTAAAGCATCTCAACAAACATATAAGAATTTGGAATTTAATTTAATTTATCTTCTTGTATATTGTTTGAGAATATCAGCTTTGAGTGTGATCAAAGTTTATAGTTATACGTATTTAACTAGTATTTTTTTTAAATATCAGTACCTAATTGAATGCCTCAGCATACTAACATGACATTAGGTAATTTTAACGGTAACTCTTAGTACTCTTAGCGCCACTTGCACCATTTCACTATCCCGGATTTAACCAATTAAACCATAGTTACCAGTACAATTTGACACTGGGTTATCGGTTTAAACGCTTAACGCCGGGTTAGTGTGATGGTACAATTGTGGGCCTTACATTAGTATAATTTAGGTTTAAAAATAGACAAGTAAGTAATGGTACACGAGTTAAATCGTAATATTATATTTAAATATGATCATTACTTTAACCAGAGAAGTTCACATTTACCATGTATTACCTAATTTTGTACTTATCTAAAGATGGGGACCGAACCTTGTGGTATTTAAGAAAGCCTAGGTATAGCAGTAGGTAGATTGTTTGGATGATTTATTATATACGAACATAACACTTAACTAGCTGACGTTTTATCCAAAACAAAAGTTGTTTTCTTGAATCCATGGGTACCATTTTGCGCACACCACGTCAAAGTTTGTTCATCTGTTATTTCTACTACGCAGTGCTAAAAGCAGAGACGAGCAGGCACTTGAAAATAAAGACTGCAAATCCTTATAAAAAGTCACGTTACTTGTCATAGCTTCAACAGTAATAGTACAATATCACCATGCGTGGTCTCACGCCCATACTATATTTTCTAATGATTTTTGTCTTTCCCATATTTTTCTATTCGGTCCTTCACTGCTGAGCAAAGGTCTCTCAACATCTACATTCATTGGACACCTATCTAAAACGGAGTCATATTTGTCCCCGAGCCTTAACCTTGCCGGATGCTATGTGACTTAATTTGTCTATCCATGCGTCTTGTCGGGGCAGGGGTTTATCTGATACCTAATACCTATAATGACCTATACGTATATCTAATACCTATATAATTATTTGGCATTAATTGTACAAACGTTACCTCGTATTTTTTTGTATTTTGTTTTGAGACACCTGTCTCTACTGCTTGTAATTTCTGTAATCGAGTTTATTGTATTAACGTTTCACCGCGTATTGTTTGAGTTTTGAGGTGGAACGAAACCAGTCGTTTCTAGGCTTGACGTCATTAATTGACACCATTGTTTGTTGTAATTTGTGCCAAATGAATGTTATTATGTAGCTTGCGATTTTCCTTGTAATGTGTTATATGTAGGCTAATTTATATTCCTAAAATAATGCGGGAGGGTAAAACACTTTCAGTTCAACTGCACCATTAACAGACCATTTTTTATCTTTGTTAGGTATAGGTACTTATCACAAATAATTAGGAATTAAACGAACTTACCTGTAAGTGAAGTTCGATTCTAATTATATTAGCTGCACAAATTTCAAAATGATGTATTATAACTTGTAGTAGCGTTACCACGCAGCCTTGGACCATGACTAATTCAGAGTGAAAATAAAAAAAAAAACAACGAAAATTCACGATTTTGTATCAGATTTCCGAACGCAACATCCAAACTCTCGCTGTTTAATAAAAAAGGACACGAAACTCCTTAAAATATGTAAAGAAGAGTGACCCAATTGTAAATTGAAAGAAAAAATAAGAAGATTGCAGAAGAAGATACAAGAACGTTCGCGAATTCGCGATCAAGATCGAGCGTCCCCTCGTTGTGGAATATTTGCCAATATACGGATGTTTTTTTTTGTATTATTAAGAGGTCGTGGGCGTCACTGCTATGACCCCACAACAGCAAACCATAACTAGGCCAAGACTGTGCATATGCTTAGTAAGCTGACAGGGCGCACTGGATATGTGTGTTTGATTTTAAGACGCTGAACACGTAAAGGAAGGAAGATAATTTTGCTTTTACTTTGGCTAATGTTTTTTCCAGTCTAGATGAGTATCAATAGTTTATAGTCCTAGTAGGGGGTATACATTCAGTCTCTCACTCTACATTTAGTCCAAATCATCTCCATTAACTGTTCTTCGACATTATAATAGCAGCAAAACATGTTTAGAGTTGAATATTTTTCGGTATTATTAGTTGTCAAACAAATTAATGATAGAAGGATGTTATTTGTACCAAAATGTATTGTGATGATTTCGCTCATCTATTTTTGTCGTTATCGAAAACTGCATGACAGGGGCGTTATTTTTCTTATTCTGTTTAAGCTAGCTACAAATTTAAAACGGCATAAGGTGTAAAATGTCGACAGCTTCTTGCATACTTAATTTACTTAAATTATACTGCGAGGTAAACCTAGACTAACCCACACGCAAACTGAATGAAAGGCAGCTAAGAAATACCATAAAGTAATTCAGTCCCGCCGCGGGCTTAGGAATGCGGTCGCCAAATGTAAACATTTCTAGAGACGGTTAGGCAAGTAAGTATCCCTACTAGACACTAGTGCGGCCATCAGATATATCGGAGCGGCTGAGGTGCTCAAAATATCTGAACACGCTACGCGCTACGCCTCGACAATAGAGGCGTGTTCGAATATTTATGACCACTGGCCGCTCCGATATAGGATGGTGACTGTAAATAAATACTATTAGCAATACTGTCACTGACCATCACTGGGTCTTGTATAATTGTAATAAGGGCTACAGTTAGGCAGTTAATTGTGGGTGGGACGTTGGGCTTGCTTGCGAAATTGGTGGACCTTAAAAGATGCACAGACTAGGTTCAGTTCCGATTAGAGTTCGGTTTAGTTTTTACAAGCTCTGCAAGGAAGCTGTTGATTTCGAAATTTGCACACCGTATTTTTTTTATTTTATTTTATTTTATTTATTTACACAAAGGGTACATGCTTACAAACAAAATTTATGCATCGCCAAACTGTAACCAGTTGAACAAATACTTGCTTATACGACCAAACTAATAAATACTTGGGATTTTTCTTGACAAAGCAATATTGTGGTATGTATGCAAGAGTCCTTGAATTAATGGGGTCGGAAAATGGACATAGAAAATGAGTTGTAATACGAAAAAGTATATATTTTCGTGTCAATTATGATTAGTTGTAGTAGGCTATAACTATACCAAACTCAATACATAACTCCGTATAAGATGAATAAAGTCTAAGGAAAAAACGTGCCACGGAAATCAAGAAAAAGTCATTCTCGAATAGATAGCGCCACACCTTTGGCCTATACTTGGCTAAATGGCGTTGACGACACCGGCACCGTTTGATATTTAACACATACTCTCAATGAAAAGACTTGAAGCCTTTGAAATGTGGTGCTGGCGGCGGATGGAGAAGATTAGTTGGACCGAGAGAAAATCTAACGAGGAAGTTCTCAACCTTGTGCAGGAGAGGAGGTCCCTGTTGAAAATCATTAAGAGCAGAATAGGAAAGATGGTCGGGCACCTGTTACGACACGACGAATTCATAAAAAATATTGTGGAAGGGAAAGCAGAAGGAAGGCGCAAGAGAGGGAGACCAAGAAGAACATACATGGACCAACTTAAGGAAAAAATAAACGTTGTGTCGTATCAGGTGGTCAAACGAAAGGCTCAGGAAAGATATACATGGAAATTGCTCCACCGACCAGCTAGGCTCTTAAATTAATGATCAATGAAAAAACATGGTCAGTCATGTGGCGTTCTAAAAAAATTAATTTATTATTCTTTTGATATTTTTATACATTTTCATTTTTGCTTTTAATCGTGTAATAGATGGCAGTAAATTTACTGTAACAACAAAATTTACTATGACAATAACCCTCTATACTATCTTTCCTTTTAGTCTATACTAAAACGGTGTTAGACGGAAAACTAATAGATACTTGTGTAGAAGCATGTGTCGCAAACCCTAGCAATGCTAATTATTTCTCGCGACTCATTACGCATTGATTGGTGGCCGCGGTATGCGGGTGCATTTGCCTTTTGGGTCGCCGTTTAAATACGTTCCTGTTTCCGACTACTTTTCCATATCCTGACATACATTCTAACGTGACTGACAAGCATAGTAATGTTTCCACTTCTGTTTCTGTATAAATGTAGGTAATCTTAACACGATCTTATAGGCACCACGGTGGAACCTTTTTTTTTCAAATTATTTACCTACACACGAACTCAAAAATCAAGAAATTTTACTTAGTACCTAGGGTTAGACCACGATAACTCTGCAACGATTTTGACAGCACAGGCTTTGTAACACGTCATAATTTCATACAAGTTTCACATTGCACAGTCTGGGCTATCAAACTCGCTGCAGACTTATCATGGTCTAACTCTAATAATCTTGACTTTATTCTTTAACCCCCTTATTCATAAAACTTTACGTGCCTGATTTAGTTAAAGGTTAAATTATGTTTTATCCCTTTCTTACAAATACATAAGTCAAAATGAAATATGACAGATAAAGACAAACGTTTCATAGCTAATTCAGGCCAGTAACGCGTTTATGAATAACGCCATAAATAAATAGAGTTAAACCAAGAAAAATCTGCAGAGATTTTGACAGCACACGCAGTGTAGGTGTTATTTTAAACGTCTAACTTCTATGAAATATTTGACGTATAAATAACACTGGCACTGCTTTTGCTGTCAAAAATCTCTGCAGACTTTAACGTACTTAATTTATCCTTATTGTCTTAAGTAAAAACATATACGCACGCTTCCAACGCACTCTATCTATCATACTTTAGAACCCACACTATAGTTTGGTATAACTACTATAATGACTGAATAAATATAAATAAGTGACCTACAAATCCTACAATAGAAAACGAGAAGCTAAGCGCTTAATTACCAACACACAAAATAAGAGAAAGGAAGTATTAAACCAAGAAGCGTTAATTTCATGCAAAATTTACATTTTCGTACAATTAAGACGTAACAACAATAGCAGAGTCACGGAAATGTGCATGTAGTTAGACACGCATGCAGGATGCAAGTTTGTAACAATCACTTGTAAACGGTTCCCATAGTGAGTATGCAAATAGTTGATAGATGTGCGAACGGTCAAAGACTTCTCGAGTTATGAACAACACCTGACTACTATACATATAGTGCCGTACAGTTGCCATCAGATATATCGGAGCGGCCAAGGTGGTCAAAAATATCTGAACATGCACTTTAATAAAATATTTAGATTCCCTCAGGCACGAGTGTCCGCGGCGGCAGTGCATGAAGTACAGCCTCGGATACTCTTGCCTGAGGAAGGATTCCCGACGAATCCGAAACATGTCGCCAAAAGCGATTAAAAATAGATAATAGTGAGTGAAACCGTACTGATCTAAATATTTTGAAATATGTCTCACGATAGTTTAATTTCGATTATGCACTTTAATGTCTTGATAATAGAGGCTTTGTTCAGATATCTGTGAATACCTTCGCCCATATATCTGATCTGACGACGATCGGACGCCGATATATCTGATCTGATGGCGACCCGCATAACCGCCGTGACAGCCATACTTTAATGCGTGATGCCCGTGCTGCAGTGATAATTTACCTGACTATATTTTATTTATACTACGTTGGTGACAAACAAGCATACGGCCCGTCTGATGTTAAGCAGTCTTCGTAGCCTATGTACGCCTGCAACTCCAGAGGAGTCACATGCGCGTTGCCGACCCTAAAACTCCGCACCCTCGTTGAGCTCTGGCAACCTTACATATGTATCTACGTTACTACCTATTTAATTATTTGATGTCCCAGTAAGATCCCTTAGTTACCTAGGAGTTTAGTATTCTCTACTATATATTTACAATCTCTTCGAATTCGATCATGATATTCATGATGTCTATTTCTAACTATAGGTACTTCCATCTCACTCTGCTGAGTTCAAAAAATGCAAGCGTGTAGACCTAATTCATGCTAAAGCTAGTTCTAACACAACATTAAAAGCATAATTGCCTTTCTAATTTCAACTTTTCGTAAACAATATGCGGTTACGATTAATTAAAATAACGCCAGATGTCTCCGGGCCCAGTTTCCAGAAGCATATTACCTTTTACAAACGCAAGCGACGATGTTATCATTCAATATACCGAGCCCCCGAGCTCGGTACCAACTATGGGTAATCCGAGAGCGTCCAACACTGGTTATCCTGTCCACGACTGGGTCGCGGTGACATGGAATAACGCTATTGTGCCTGCGCGCGCCGTTCTCACGGGGTGAAAGCGTGATGCGCTCGCGACTTAGGATAGTTAGGATGCATTCACTGTGCGGTTACACTTACCTAAGCCTAAGGTGCATCTATTCAGGGCTCCGAACCCATAGGGTAAAACGGGACCCTATTACTAAGACTCCGCTTTCCGTCCGTCTGTCTGTCCGTCTGTCACCAGGCTGTATCTCATGAACCGTGATAGTTAGACAGTTGAAATTTTCACAGATGATGTAATTCTGTTGCCGCTATAACAATATTAATACTAAAAACAGAATAAAATAAATATTTTAGTGGGGCTCCCATACAATAAACGTGATTTTTTGCCGTTTTTTGCGTAATGAACCCTTCATGAGCGAGTCCGACTCGCACTTTGCTGATTTTTTGAAGAACCCGATTAGCCCCTCTGGAAAGGCTTGACAGAAGATTCGGGACTCCCCAAGGTGTCGTACTAATATGTTGAAAATAAAACCGTTTATAAATTAATTTAATTGGTGCGAGCGCAACTGATGAAAAAATGATACTTATTAATGATATTTAATGTTACGCTCCCAAACATGTAAAAGAATGGCAGTTTAGCTTGCTACTATATCTAGGTGCTGAAACACAAAGCAAAAAGAAAGTTTTCATTATGTGAATCCGTCGTATATTATCTTTCACATGTATTACTTATTGTGTGTATATAAATGGCAACTTACAAGCTACGTAGATTTCTAACTAGTTACACGACAATTTAGACTTGACTCATCATCAAACCTCTATTTTAAATCTTTTGTTAATCGCAATTTCGCTTCATATTCCAAGTCACTGTTATATTACAGAAAGAAATTGGAAAACAATTTTCAAGTAATTTCTTAACTATGAAAGTGACTCAGCATTGTTGCTTTTATAATGGGCATGCTATTTTTAGCACATTGTTAGTTATTTAGTAGATTAATCATACTAAACCTAAGTAAATTTAATGCGTTATGATGTTAAATTCATTATAAAGACGAGAATGTATTTAATGACGATGGTAACTAGTTCCGATAGTTCATATTAAAAGGTTATAGATTGTTAGAAAATTTTAGGTTATTATTAATTACGATAGTTATTTATATGAAGATATATTAATCTAAGCATACGTTTACTTAGTCTTCTCCGAGACCACGGGGACAACGCCGTCCTCGAAACGTCGGAGGTAAATTTAAAACTATTTTACGCGATTAAGTCCCGTCGTTGTAAATAATAATGAGTTAAAATCGTGAAAGTTTAAATCAGCGTTTACTTACAATCAACATCAATGGTAAAGTAAGAACGCTACGCACTAAAATTTTTATTTAAATAACGCCATCTAAATTGTAAAGATCGGTTTTACTTATCTGAAATATGAGTAACCATTTGTGACGTTTTCAACCAAAAGGTACCACATTGCCGATTGTCGATAAGGTTGATTTCTAATTAAAGCTATATGGAAATAGCGCCTTACTTGACAAGCGACAATAAGTACCCTTTTAATTGAAAATGGCACATTTTAGGTTTTTTAGAAGTGCAATATTTATTACAGTTAAGGTGCAGTTAGTCCGTGTTCTTCTCCCACTTTCACTAAGCGTAAGCGTGAGCGAGATGGAAGTGGGTTCTCGGGAGCGCGGATATCATGTATTTTAATTTTTTTGTTAAAAAAAAAAGTTATGGCTGAGTTCCATGTTCCCTCAAGCATAATATTGCTCATTTTTAGAAATAATTTTCGTATGTTTAGCTTTTGTGCAAAATTTATTTATATTATTTTTTAAGTGCACTACGACTTTTTAAAAATCCATTTTCTGAACCTACTGCACCATAAAATTTTATTTGTACACAGTGCGTTATAAAATTGTGCGTCAACAATAACGTAACATCCAAAATTGCTCTATTATATTACAATATGGGTTTTTAAGACCTGAAATGTTTTTTTTTTTTATAATGCCGTATTACATGGACACTATTAGTTTCTAAAATTGGCACCAATAAACTGTTTTTAATTCCAAAGTTTAGTTTGAGAACCACAACCCATATAATGTCTCCAGTTGAAGCCCCGAGACTAGACACATCCTACAAGCCACATTATTGTCAAGTAGATCAAATAGAAGCCAGTGTGCACACAGCTTTCCTCGTCATATGTGGCGATAGAAAACGTCTCGACCAGTTTCCTGTCGAGATGTGCCACTATTTTATTATACTAGAAACTCTCTACTGCGTCTAGCCATCTAGTGTTTGCATTTAGATACATCAGCGGATGAATTATTCCTATACATTTTATGTTTATTTTTTTGTCGATTTTTTTGCATCATAGGGCTAAGATGGTCGGCTCTTTATCATTTGTCACCATGCCTGTCATGTTCTAACAAGTATGTAAGTGCGAAAGTGACGCATGACATGACAGGTGATAAAAATGCGACCATGATACCGCTGCTAATTTTGATAAAATTAAGCGCAATTTCACCGTATGCTTTAAACAATCTTCCTTTGAGTAACGCAGCGTATTAGGTACTACGTAGGCGAACAACACGCGAACGCGAAGCGAAGCGATGCGGCGCGGGGTGAATCAATCCTTTGATAGAAGTGTCCTACGTGGGCGATCTCGTTGCGAACGCGAACGCCGTGGGTCCGCCGCGCCGCTTCGCTTCGCGTTCGCCAGTTGTTCGCTTACGTAGGAAGACACGTAACGAAAACATAAGGTATTTTCGGAACTCAACGGGAAACGGGACACGTTTTGATTTCGTATTTATTCCGCCCAAAAATAAGGAGCTCTTCAAACTAGATAAGTTTTATCCAAATTTAACAAAAAAAAAAGATTACAAAATAATTATCCACTCTTTGAATGTAGTCATCTAGAGACATCTGACCCCAGTACGAAAGATAGCCGTTTTTGTCTACGTGACAGCGTTTTAAAACGGTGTCCGTCACTTTCTATCATGCGGAGTTAAAAAGTGGCAGTTATTATAATACGTGGATAAAGCGATCCATAATACGCCTGAAGGGTGAGGTTAGGTATCTCTGCAGCTGTTTTTACACAATACAAGAAAATGTCTACTTTTAAAATAGTTATAGGACCAATATGAAGTACCTGTATACACCAAGATAAAAATTGATTGTACTTTCAGAAATAAAATAATATTAATAGCACATCTTTGACAAGCTACAGATGAAAGGATATAATTTTGTTTTAGTTGCAATTTATTAAAATTATGTTTAGGATTTAATCCCATCGTTCTCAATATATCGTGTTTCTGGTTCGACTGTCAAATTAAGCGTCTGACAGGCGACTTTATCAACTGTCACTGACCACAATATAACCGGACATCGGCTATTGTGGTCGATTGTAATACATTACGTAATATCCATACATTAAATCCGAGCGAACCGATTTCAAACGAGCTAGGTAATGTATGTGGCAAATAATTCTTTTGATTACTTAGCTATTGCTTTAAATAAATATCTAGGCTCGATTTATGTTGTATGTTACCTGGTTTAGAGGCCATATTTTTTATAGATTGTATCTACTCATCATAAGAAATCACCAAACCGTTTGAAAAGAAAACACATGGCTTGCTAAAAACTCCGCTTCCGGAACCTCAATGATTCTATTATGAAATGTAGGTATAGTACCTAGCATTCACACTTTGTTGCTGCTCAATCTGAGTAGATATAGAGAATAGCTCTATTCTTCTCACTTACTCTATGAGATTCATATATTAAGACTTCTGTTTATTCTTACTGTTTTTTTTTTATTGAGCACTGTACTTAAACGTGTGTTTAACCTAACTGTGTCAGATCAGATCGCGTGCTTCATACACTATAGATAAGGATAGGCGCAGACATTACCTTGACACCAACCATTACGAACACCAAAGAGTTAGGTATTGGTTGAAGAGGTGTAAAGTTTAAGAAAAATCGTGCCCTCTACAGTATTTTTCAAACTCGATGGGTAAGGTGACACATTTCATCTCCATATTATAATTTATAACCTAAGAACGTCAAATCTCGCAAAATTATATGGAGATGACACCTGTGAAGGGTGAGGGTAAGTATGTAGAACAATTACGCAGCGTACTACGTAGACGAACAACACGCGAACGCAAAGCGGCGCGGCGCGGGGTGAATCAATCCTTTGATACCTATTGAAGTGTCCTACGTGGGCGATCTCGTAGCGAACGCGAACGCCGTGGGCCCGCCGCGCCGCGCCGCGACGCTTCAATTCGCGTTCGCGAATGTTCGCAGTGTTAGACTGTAAAAGCTACTTTTGAACGCGAAGTATAGAGATATATCTCTATTAGAAATAGTATTTCAAGATGGCAGATACTTTTAGAGCGTTGTTCCATTCGCTACTATTAAAGCTGACTGTAGGTACAGAGAAAACTACTTAAACTACTTTATCTCTTAAATTCGTTTTTTTTTCTTATTATACCTCTTCCATTATTAACATATCTTTGGTACGAGCTATTACCATTCATGCCCATATGAAATTGACTTGTCTTTGACTCATGTGTCTCAAGGTGGGAATGTCATTTTCCTTTTGGATCGGTAGACATCCTTGGCAGTTGATCGTGACATGAACTCAGTCAGGGTTAAAAAATATCAATGTGAACAGTGACAAAAATGTGTGCAGGTGTACTTACAGCTTTATTGTTTTTTTAATTAAATAGTGCACATATCTATACATTTTTGTATCGATATTCTTGATTTGTACACCCCATTTTTTGTGTATTAAGAAGAATGCGAATACTAATATTTTTTTTTTACAGGTATGGTGCCTGGAAATAATAATAATATTATACATTAATAATAATGGTTTCAGTAAGTATATAAATAATGTACAAGATTAAGCTACTTAAGACTAGGTATATTATTTGTATTTTTCATCTAATTTCAATTATATTTATCCTTGGCAATTTAACGGCGCAACGCTGCCAGTGTCATGGAGACTTTTGGGCCGACTACGGTCCGAAGTGGGGACTTGGCCTAGTTTATTTTAGTGTTTTTGAACAAGCCTGTTGCGGATTATATCATTTGTTAGTAAGTGACGAACCTAACTCTACATTGACCAAGAAAAGTGCAGCGATTTTGATAGCATAATACGCAGTGCAAGTGTTATTTTAAACGTCAAACTTCTATGAAATTATGACGTATAAATAACACTTGCACTGCGTGTGCTGTCAAAACCGCTGCAGACTTTTCTTTGTCTAACTCTAGCTGTTTCTTTTTTGTAAGCACTTGACGAAGCTTGCGTTGCTGATCACGAACTATGAATGGACTTATTTTTCATTAATACATTTTTAGTAATTAATCATGTTTGACATTTACGGATATTTTCTGATGTTGCTATAAGTTTAATTTTTAAGAAACATCTATTACAAATACATTTTCCTTGTTTTGAAACTACCGATCCAGTTTTATATTTAAAGTTACAAAAATATGTAGGTATATCTTTAAAGATGTGTGACAAAAATGTCACGGTCTTCTCTATAAATGTTTCCTACGCAAATACACAAACATTGGTCAATCACCTTGTTATGTCCATTTTTTAAGGCTAGGCCATTTGTCTCAATCTCACCTATATCTCTCTAATAGTCTAAGAACGTTTTCACATTGTCCGATCCGATATCGGATGTAGCATCCGACATCCGCGTAGCCAGGCCGCGGCGGGGGCGCGCCTGGGCGCCGCCGTCTTTAGCGGTCACGCGCACTACAACAAACATTATGCCTACACATACGCACACAAACAAATATTATCGGTCCAATAGCTGACAGGGGCGACATGGCTGAATTTATCGGAAGCGCCTTTCCGATATTGGATGTCGGAAGGCGCCTATGAGAAAAACAGGTGCAGGAGAGTGCCATATGTCATCAACTCCGTCTTTTTTGCGTTATCTATAGTTTTCAAATAATAACTATTTATTAAATGAATAAGTAAATACAGAAAAACACATCTCACATATTACTTTCATCCGACATCCGATATCGGATCGGGTAATGTCAAAACGCTCTAATGCTTACTTACCAAATCCAAATGCCTCTTTTTTTATTAGACAATTGTGATTTTTAAAATTAAAGGAGGGAATCGAGGAAATGCAATGAAACTTAAGAAATGTAAAATTATTAAAAGTAATTGCAACTATTTTTTTGAAAATAACTATTCGATCTGTGCGTATCCGGCGTGTCGCCGCCCTGTTGGTGGATATGGGACACATTAAATTTCCGGCAATACGTCTGTCTAATAGTATGTAAATAGTATTTACTAAATATTGTCCCGTGAAAGCTGATATTTTTCCCACGCCATGTTCCATGTAGTTCCTTCACTACACACTTCGCGCATAGCCAATATATTTCAGTATTCTACTTTATATCGATAACACAAAGTCCATCGACCTTTTCGCAACATTGCATCAATAGCGTCAGATCGCTTTCTTTGATCTTATATCTCTTATTCACATTGTTTTACAGAAACTACCTTTATGCTAAAGCTCTTAAGTTTCATTTTAGCTCCAACACCAAGAATCGAGGTGTACCGTTTCTGATAGAGTCGACACGTGACGTCATTTCATATATCGCAATGGTTCCATGTTCCAACTATGTAGTTATCAAATTGCCTGGCTATGGGATTTGGCGTGGTGGTGCGTTCTCGCGGAAATGCGTCCTTATCTTACGTGATAGAAGTTAATGTAAGGACCAGTGAGGACCACTTGCATCATCCCACTACCACGGGGTTAACCAGTTAAACCTGGAGTTACCATGGTTACCATTACTGTTTGACACTGGACGGTTCAACCGTTAGATTATGATTAGAGATGTTAGATTTGGAGGTTGAACTGAATTGCGAATGTTCAGTTTTATAATAAAACTGACAAACACACAGAGTCACATGTACGTACTCAACAATCCCAACATAGGTATAACTTGCATTTAGAGATACTGTTAATGAGTATGGCCCTTTGAAATTTAAAATATCTTCCCTAAAGTGTCTCATTTCCATAATTTTTAGGCTGCGTTTCCACCAGAGATGTGCGAGGACTCGTAGCGAGGAATGTGTTTGTTAACAACCAAAAGAATCACTACACGCTGAGCGAGGAAAACAAATGAAGTGATTCTATTTGTTCTTAACAAACTTCCCTTGCTACAGTCGCTACGCATCCTCGCACATCTCTGGTGGAAACGCAGCCTTAACATCGTTTTCTTACCTCCACACATTATTTGTACTTGTACCTATAGGTAACTTCCTAAACCTAAAAGCTATTCCTTTTTCTCTATTCCTAGGAATTACAATTGAAGGTGTCATTGTCAGCTACTGGCACAGTGTCAAGCAGTAGTTATTATTAGGCGGGATTAGACTTTTATTAAAGTTTAAAGTTTTAAACCAGCTAAATAACACTACGTTTGTAATTGATTTCTCGAATATTTAAAAGACGTAGCTTGTGAATGGAATAAAGTACAAAATTAAATAGGGTAGACCGAGGTGAATCGAATTACAGGGCGAATCAGATCAGACTAAAAATATTTTGATATTTAAACAATTTCTTGCGGCTGACGTCGCAGGCTAAGAGAAGAAACGTACAGTGAAATTTTAGTGTGCTCATATCAATGCAATATTTCAGATATCAGCGGATTTTTCATCGTGATCCGATTCGCCTCGGTCTACCCTAGCAATATAAACTTTTTTTAATTTATCTGGTACTGTAAATTGTCAGTGTTCGAAATAAACTGTTCGCGTGTGAGCTGAATGTTGGATAGTTTGCTCGCTTCTCGAATTAAACGTTCAAGTTTTCGTGATAGACCTTTTCGATTTGGAAACTTTTCAATGATAACCGCTATAAAACTTTCCTAATAGTAATATTGTCTTCGGTTACCGCGATAGTTACTCATGAAATAAACTATGAAAACGGATTATATCGCGTATATTGAATTTATAATACATCCCGACGTTTCGAACTCTTTACACTTTCGTTGACCACGAACGCTGTAAAGAGTTCGAAACGTCGGGATGTATTATAAATTCAATATACGCGATATAATCCGTTTTCATAGTTTTATTTCATTTCCTAATAGTGTTTGAAACAAGTTTAAACCACTTAAATTACTTAGGTATGTTATCTACAAAGTCATCGGCAATTGAAATCTATCGAGATTGGAAAACCTATTAAATGTTTTGAGTTTTCTTTCATTCTTTATAAATAGTATCTTTTTTTCGTATGAAACATATTTAAAACAATCATTTATACGATGTAGAACTAGATGAATTTATACGAGATGATTTAAGTCCAAAATAATAAAGTCTACAAAGATTATATTAGGTAGCTACCTTAAGTTATGTTCATAATGTGTATTGGGCGTTACTGTAACATCACACCAGTAAAAAAATAGAAATGAGTGTTTAAAATAGTCATACATAAGTGTTTAAGTAAATAAATAGATCGATTCGCTAGCAGGGCCGAGGGCGTTTAGCATTAAACAAGTAAATGCCGACATTGTCTCGCATTGATCGCTTACAAAACTCACAGAGCAACCCTAAGCTCGCAAACGGTAGACACTAGACACTTCACAAACTAAACTATACGATTCAATAAGATAGCGCCTAGCGTGCCGCCGACTCGTAAACATCTTATGGCACGTTTAACGGGCGCCGGGTAACACCTACAACTTTGACGGTAACATGAACTGTGAGTTATATACGAGTACGATCTGCGAAATCTAGTTCATTTTTGTGTCTGTTTGTTAGAATCAGTTACAGTGAGGCCGGGTCTGTAGATGGTGTCTTCTCTCAATTATTATTTATTTTCAAGATAGCAGTGATCCCATTGTGTTAGTATTACATATTATAAGGCTTAAAAACTATGTTAATACTTAAAAGTAATGCTTAAAACTAAGACGTTAGTCATAAACGCACTACAAGCCTCATTTATTAATCGTTGGCCCGTGTCATTTCAAATTATGTATTTGTAAGAAGGGGATATTTAAAACATAAATTAACTAATTGAGGCTTGTAAAGTTTTATGAGAAGGGCTACTTGCACCATCCCACTAACCCGGGGTTAACCGGTTAAACCGAGTTACCATGGTTATCAGCACAATGTGACACCGGGTTAACGGTTTAACCGCTTAACCCCGGGTTATTGAGATGTTGCAAGTGGGCCTTAGAGGGTTAGAAACGACATTCTCTCGTTTTGAAATCGTGGTAACCCACAGGCTAGTGAAATGGTTAAGTGGAGTAATTGGGAGCAAGCATATTGCACTATGCAATACATCCTGCGGTGCGCCGCATGCAATGCAAGCTCTCTTCTTGAACATGTTTAAATAATTATATGTTTCTCATGTGAGAATAGGAGCGAAATACTCATAGTGGAGCATAAGACAAGGATGTACTGATGGAAAAAAAAAACATTTTGGAAATGAAAAAATTTTGGAAACTTTTCGTTGGGAAATAAATAGACAGCAGGTTGTTTCTAAAATTGTAAAAATGCAATAAAAGACCGCTTGTAAAACTGAAAGGCTTGTAAGTTAGCACCACAGTGGCGTTAGATTCGTCTTTATATAGGTATCACTTGAATTCCACAGAGTGATGTAGACTATATTATGACATGTAGGTACCTATACAAAAATATGTATAGATAAATAAGTACATATACCTAATAAGCGGTCCGATTTCTTGATGACATAACCCTGCTGAGTGTTAATCTCAGACTCTAAAAATTAATGGCCAGCAAATATGGTTCATAATTACATGGTAAGTGCCGAGTTGTCAGCGCAAGCTTATCACATGTATAAACGACAAATATACTTGTCCATCGGTAGACTTTATCACGTTGTAATATGGTTTAAGTTCAGTTAACCGTGTCACAACAAAAATCGCTCCTTATTGGTGGACCTTACTACGTTTTAATAAGGTTCCGGATGAGTTCACGATGTGGATGGTAATGACACCTGGCTGACCGGAGTTGGGATCGAAGATCAAAGCGCAGGTGCCGTAATGTAACGATGCGTCCTTTCACTTTCGTGCGCGTGCGACTGCGGTGTGGAGCTTTTTAATAGACTACACTGAATGTTCAGAACTAGGAAATATAAACTAGTGAGTGATTACCTTTTGAACACCCTCCCCCCTCCGTCACCCGTGAGCAAGATGCATGTAACTGCGTCGAAATATCGGGCGGGAGCTCATAAACAATACAAAAGGTAATCACGGTCTATATCCCGGTCAATATAAGTCTAGTGAAACTAATCGTGAATCATTCAAAACTCTTATAAGAAATATAAATTTAAAACAGTTAAAAAAAATATTCGGGCAGTTGAATAACAAGAAAGAGACCTGCTACCTAAAAATAATTTGTATGATGTGTTCGCGAGCGATACGTCTCTGGATGTTTTCTATATATTTATGTACCTACATACATACCTATACTGAAATAAAGTATTAAAATGTAGAAATAGTTAAAGTTATCTAAGAATTGTGTCGCTATAAAATAACTGGTTTCCTGTAAGTAACATGTTAATAAATTGTATTTATTATACTTGCTGTTTAGTACCATTTCTCGTTCATTTTCGAATCCATATATCAACGAAAGTATTTCCATTATTAGTTTTAATGCCAGTTGACTTTAACTACCGACAAATACGAACCATCGAATTACCCGTAGTAGTAACAAGATACTTGGTAGAAAACGCGCGCGTGGTTCAGAGTTCAGCTCCTGACAATAATAAGAGGAAAGTGGCATCGCCATGCGCCTGCGCCGCCGGCTCTTCGCAGAAATGAAAGTTCAGGACTTCCGGAATCTCCGAGAAGGGCTTACGCTCTTTCATTTCATCAAAGTCACTTGATTCATTGACAAATGACATGAAAACAAATACAAGGTATACAAGGTTTTTCGTTGTATTGGTATTGCACGTTCGAGAGATGTCACACGCATATCAAATTGTATCTGCCACTGTGAGCGTCATTTACCGACTTCAATTTTAAGAACAAGGTTTTGTATTCAGGACATTGGGGAGTGGCAATATTTTTTTGTGTACTTACCTACCTACTGATAATTACAATCCCCCCATGCCCGATTTCAGTAAGTAGTTAATTTTTTATTTCGAATACTATTTCCCCAATTTTACCTCTCAGGAGTTGAATTTTACAAAATTATGTCTTAGTGGGCCTCTACAACATTGGAAAGTAATATGACTTATATGACTGATATGATATGATGGATGTGCGTCTAGATAAGTAACGCGATTGCTTTATATATTTTACACTTACAATGAAACATCATTAGGGTTCTAGCCCGTATTTTTCACATTTCTTCTTTATTTATTTATTTATTTATGTAAATGAATAAAATGTCAATAAAGTTACAGTCCAAATTTAAACTAATTAAATACTGAAAATAATATCTAAAGAGGGCCCCTGGCGCATAGTGCCAAAGATACTGGCATCATTTCTTCTTATATCTTTTATTGATCGTTTAACCCTTAGGTACTCGCATTCCTTATCGTTTAACCCCTTATTAGGCATACTTATAATATCATCATTTTATTTTATTTTCTTATGCAGAATCATTAGGACTTGAATCGTGTATTGTTTTTTAATATTGACCGTTAAAGGGGCTAGAAATAACGATGCTTATTCAGACGTAAATGCCAGTCAAATGGCGAAAATTTTAAATTTACGCAATAGTTCATATCTGGTGTGCACATGTATAGGTAACGTAACTATGGCAAAGTTTAGTAACTGTCCATCACTAATAAGACCTAAACGTTGTTGGTTCTTAATGTTAAGGGGTCATATCGTGATATTTGATAAACTTGTTATAAACTATTAATACTACTAATTTTATATACAATATATAAAATTGGTCACAGTCTGTAAATTATTAAATTTTAAATCGATAATTTTGATGGAATTATCTTTATTTGTATTTTTTTATTTGTATTTTTAAATTAAGTAATAGATATACTCGCAAGTCAAAAGAAATAAACGATTATATTTATGTTAATATGTACAAACACTTAAAGAACACTTAAAGAACTTAGGTAGTTAATTTTCAAATAAAATTTTAACATTTGTACCAATGATGTACCTAAAAAAGTAATTAAAATAAAATAATAAACTTTACAGTACATATGGTGTTACTTTACCGCACTAGTGCGATAATTAGCACATTACGTAACTATGTTGAAAATGTAAAGGGCCATTATGTACTGTAAAACGTTTGTACGATACATGTGCGAATAGGTAATTCGCAACTCGTGTCGATTAAAACACTCCCTTCGGTCGTGTTTTAATTTATCGCCACTCGTTGCGAGTTTCCTAATTTTCGCACTTGTATCGTAATGTACTATTCAAAGTGAGCGTAAAAACAAGATACGGTCGTTTATGCCGCAAAAAACGTAAATTTCGACACTCAAGGGAATCAAAATTGATAAGAACTTCCCGTTGACCTAGAACTATGAAATTTGGCAAGTGATATCGTCTTATACTGCAAATACAGGGAAAAATCTGAAAACTGTAAATTTGTAAAAATAAAAGTTTAATTCGTACGGAACCCTCGGTGGGAGAGTCCGACTCGCACCTGGCTGTTTTTTCTTTTTAATATCTCTTTGCTCCGAGGCACTGCATTGGTGTTATGATACCAAAGATTTACGATGCTCGATACCGATTCAATGCAATCGCAGAAATATTGGCCCCTTTTAATTATTTTACCGTTTCCTTGTATGGCTGTTCATTAATCAGACGAATATAGCTTTCTTGCAACATATTGGAGTTTAATATATGTCATTTTGTTTTTAAAATGGAGAAATGGAGGCTTAAAGGTGGTCGAAATAATCATAAATCATTATTTCTGATATATTTAAAATTCAATTCTGGTACGTATTTGTACCTGCCTACTTACCATTTATTTAAGTATAACGTGACTGAAGGGGCCCACTCACTATCAGTCCGCCGGACGATATCGACCCGCCAGTTGTTCGGAACTGTCAATTTTTTGTTCTAACTGTCAGGCCGATATCGTCCGGCGGACTGATAGTCAGTGGGCTCCTTAAGGACTTGTAGCTACGAGTATATATAGGTTTATCGTATATTAAGACGATTCTCGCTGAATTGGCCTTGAGCGTCTCAGCGTCTCTGTACCCGCACCCCGCTCACTGCGATCGTACGTGAATTTCGTCTCGGTGCGGCGACTGCGGCGGAAGTCGGAACGAGGTTCAAAGAATAACCTACAGCCCAGAGGCGCGCGGCATTTGGCGCTATACCTCGTATTTGTGTATTTTTTGCAGATATTTTGTTGTTTGAGTATGAGTAGATCATGCGTAAATATATTCCCTTATGCATTATACTTTACAAGCCTCAATTAGTTAATTTGTGTTTTATCTGTTTCTTACAAATAAATACCTAAGTCAAATCGACGGATTAAGATTTATAGCTAAAGCTTGGTATGTACTAAATTGAGGCGTACAGTGCGTTTATTTTATACAGTTTTTTTTATCCGTAATAAATAAATATAAATAATGTCATTAATAGTTAACTTATAAAATTAAAGTACCTACTAGCTTCATATACTACTACAAATGTGTTATTTTTCGAAGTTCGAAGTTTTCTCAATCATTACGTGGGAATATCATCATTATTAGGGTGCCGTACCTCAAAAGGAAAAAACGGAACCCTTATAGGATCACTCGTGCGTCTGTCTGTCTGTCCGTCTGTCACAGCCTATTTTCTCGGAAACGACTGAACCAATTAAGTTGAAATTTGGTGTATATATGTAAGTTTGTGACCCAAAGACGGACATGTAACGTAAACAAATTAATTTAAACACGGGGGCCACTTTTGGGGGGTAAAAGCGAAAATTAAAAAAAAAAAAGTTTTTCAAACTATATCGTGTTACATATCAAATGAAAGAGCTCATTGTGAGAATCTCAAATGTATATTTTTTATAATTTTAGGATAAACAGTCAATTCAATTCAATTCAATTTAATATATTCTTTATTCAAATAGGCCTAGCAACAAGCACTTTTAAATTGTTTAGAAGTTATTCACGAAAATAGGCAAAAAATGAGCATTCCCCCCTTTATCTCCGAAACTACTGGGTATAAAATTTTGAAAAAAATACACAAAATAGATCTTTACCTATAGATCACAGGAAAACTTATTAGAAATGAGCAGTCAAGCTTGAGTCGGACTTAATTATTTAGTTTTTGATCCAACCCCTACGGGTTTATTAAAAACATTTCACGCACGTTTCACATAAAAAATAAATTGTTTAATTTGAGTAATGTACGGAACCCTTGGAACGCGACTCCGACTTGCACTTGGCCGGTTTTTATTACAAGCGCGCCACAACCAAATCAGCGCTTTGCAGTCATTTATTGTTTTAGTGGTTAACGGCTATGTGCTATGTATGATGAACCCCTGTGGACTTCAGCTGCCGCTCCGTTGATGGGTTGAGGAATGGCAGCCACCGAAACACGCAAAAAAATATTGTTATCGCCTCCCGCTTGATACTGTGTCAGATGATAGTTTAGATGCTATTGTGAATTTAAAAAATGGTCAGCCGGTTGTATCTCGGTGGACCGTCAACTGGTCACATGAATATGTAAAAAAATCTTTTCAGTCATCGCATCCCATTTCATACTTTGTCAGATGGTAGTTTAGATGATATTGTTAATAAAACAAATCGTCGGCCGGTTGTATCGCGGTGGAAAGACCGTCAGCTATTAAAACATTATTGTTAGTTTAAAAATAATTTTAATTGATTTAGCCGTTTAGTAAAAACAACCAAAGGTAGCCGCAAAATGGCCTGTTTTATTATTTTTATAACGGTAAAACTATAAATATCAGGAAATAAGTTTAATTTTATAATTGTTGAACAATAAATGAATTCATATATATTTTTTTCATAATTTTTTGTTTACCCATTTAGAAGACGTAATACACCAAGTTGACCCAATGAAATAATTACTAAAATCCAGAAGAAAAGATTTATTTATTTATTTCAAATGAAGTTTTCTCAAACATACGTATATAGTATAATATATACGGATATTATCATTACATTCATTGTAATAGACCGCAAAATACCGTGTTGCGCTCGCTAATGCGCGTCGCAACCAAATCAGCGCTCTGCAGTTATTTATTCTTTGGCCACAATAACTCCGATATTATAGAACTTTGCTTGTGCATAAGCGAACATAGTGCAAGGAAGGCACGGAGCGACGAGCGACACAGCCTCCTCGTCTCAAAGCTGGCACACGACTGCCGGCCACGCCATTTTCAGGCTGCATACGCATGAAATGTGGAAAAACGTGCGATTTCTTAAGAAAATATTTTTTGATTAAGAAAAGCTATGTTGCATTTGTAGAACATGTTAAAACATTTTTGTTAGTTTAAAAATAATTTTAATCGATTAAGCCGTTTAGAAGTTATAAGCAAAGTTAGCCGCAAAACGGCCTGTCGTGTTATTTTTTTTCCGGTGAAACTACAAATTTCAGGAAAAAAGTCAAATGTTGCGATTGTTGTCCATAGAGCGAAGATGAATATATATTTTTTTCATAATTTTTGGTTGACTCATTTAGAAGTTATAAGCTCTAAAAAGTAACAGTTTTTGGCTAAAAACTGCGCGAAGCGCCTTAAAGGTAGGTTTATCATTTTTATCAATCTTCTTTTCTATATCTAGGGTGACTGGTATAGTTATTGGCCACTGCATAGTGGCCACTCTTAACAATAAGCTTTCAATTGGCTTGGTTTTTTCTGATTGAAGTGGCCAATAACTATGGCAGTCACCCTATTATACCTATCGTAGAGAGTGACAGATAGACGTTTGCAGAATATTAGTTACAACTGTTACAAGAAGTTTCGCGTCTGTAATTTATGACTCGTGTATTTTTAATGAAAAAAAAAACTTAAAATCTGTACTTTATTTTGACTTGTAAAATGTACCTTATTTACCAATAAAAATCTGTATTCAGTAATACATAGTAGGGGAGACCGAGGTGAGTTAAAACAGAGGTAAGTTGAAACAACTTAAAATTTACGCATTTTGAGGGACCGTCAGATGGTAGGACGAGGCTAAACATCGTTTTTTCCAGTTCGATGCTTGGATAAAATCTGATGGCAATAATTTTGAGCATTTTCTCATTTCCACCCCCCTTTTCACCCTCTTTAGGGATGACTTCCGACATAAAAACTGTCCTATGTCCTTCCCCGGGACTCAAACTATCTCTATGCCAAATTTAAACTAAATTCGTTCAGCGGTTTAAGCGTGAAGAGGTAACGACAGACAGACACAATTTTGCATTTTTTTTTTTTTTTTTATACCACGTCGGTGGCAATCAAGCATACGGCCCGCCTGATGGTAAGCAGTTACCGTAGCCTATGAACGCCTGCAACACCGGAGACATTACACGCGCGTTGCCGACCCTTTAAAAACCTGTACACTCCTTTTTTGAAGAACCCCATACTGTAGCCCCTCGGGAAAACCTCGGCAGGGAGCTCATTCCACAGCCGAAGCGTACGCGGGGCATTTACTTACTTAACGACAATTCGAGTTCTAGTTTTTCGTTTTTTTCTGAAATCATACTGATCTATCAGTGTCGTGTGACGTTTTTGGTTGAAGAAATGTCACTTTTGACACCGACAGATCAGTATCATATCGGAAACAGATCGACTAACTAAAACTCAAATTGGTCTGTAACTTATCCTTGCATACCTGCATAAATTCGACAGCCCTACACAACAAAACAACAGTGTGTTAAAACATTCTTATGCGCTTCCTTATACGTTACGGAAATAAATAAAAATCTTCTTTATACAATTCTGTACCAACTCGATAGCGCAGAGCGACTCAAGTTTGCAAGAAAATGCACGCGAGTTTAGGACGTAGTACGTTATGATTTTAGTGCGATTACCGCGTGTGTAATTTACTGGATTTTATTATTTCGGGTAGAGTATTAACAATGCGTATTTATATAATTCGATGCAGCAAAAACAATAACGCGTCTGACTGCGTATGGATCGGCACACAGACTTGTTATCTGAATAGACGTCGCATGTACAAGTCGAGTCACGTTCAATGAACGAAACGAATTATGTCTGTCATTGTGTGACTGACACATGCAAGCCAGTCACCATTTTATTGGTTTATCTGTTACAGATAGATATTTCCATTAACTCATTCATTCCTATCGTGCCAGATTTGTGAATCGACCTGTACTCGTATAAATATTCCTGGATTTACCTTAAAAACCGAAACGATCTTACCTAGACTATCAAGATTTGTATCGTTGCTATCACTGGAATATTTTCATATTTATCATTTAACTCTGAAATCAATAGCAGGTCAGATCTAATCAGACCACAAAGTTAGACTTTAGGATTTTACCACGCATACTCATATTTATTTTAGAGTCGTTCTCTGAATTTTACCACGCATACTCATATTTAGAGTCGTTCTCTGATCGTTGACAAAGTTGACAGTTGACATGCGAAGTAGCATTTGCGCTGTCTAGGTACTATGTATGGTACTATGTAGGTATGTACATATGTGTCTGTAGACCAGCGTTGCAACGGTTTTTTTTCCGAAATCCTGCCACCACTTTCAATGTGAAAGTCATGATAATTATCTTAATTTGGTTGCGTAATTGCTCGTATCGTGTCGTAAGATTTTGTTAAATACTATTCAATAGTTGTTTAACGGGTGCTTTCGGTTTTGATATATAATCTTTAAACTGTAAACAGGAAGTACCTTTATCTAAATAATTATAACTAGCCTCCACTCGCGACTTCGTCCGTGGAGACGTCGAAAAGTCGAAAGTAATTAATAACTTTCAACCTAATTTCAAAATATTTAATAAACTGAAGGTACTAAAGAATAAGTGACTACGCCCGTGTCGACCATCGACCAAGTGGTCGAGGCCGGAATCGAACCGGACCTGGGACTTTAACCACGCTGAAGCCGCCGGTTCGATTCCGGCCTTGCCCGTTCGTCGTTATCATCATCTTCATACACCATATATTTAATATGTCACCGAATAATTAATGTTAATTTATAATGTAATTTAATATTATGAAATAAATAAATCCAAATCTAAATAAAAAAAACATATTCACTAGAAATTTAGCGTTTTTCATCCGTCCATCCTCCGGCCAATATTGAACCAGATAACGTAGATTAATTATAAGCGGGCGTCCATTCATTACGCGAGTATAAAACCACTGCGCTGCGTACGCGCAAGCAAAATTATAATTACGCTGACATAATAGGCGCTAAGACACAATCAAAACAGTCATACAATAATATCGGCTGAGATGCCCGCGAGGTACATTTGGGCGCCTTTTACTTCATTCGTAGACTACCAACGAAAGATTCCGTAGATGGCGCATATAAAATCGAATTCCAACCACTAACATGCCCTTTTATACAGGGACCCAAAAATACGTTGACAAAAAGTTTAGTTTTTAGAAATATTTTTCTTACTTACACGTCATTAAAAATAATCATTTAACTACAACAAAACGTATTATCTTCAATATACTCTCCTTCAGAAATGTTTGTAAAATTATTAACAATAAAAATTTACGCAGTAAAAAAATGTCAACGTAATTTATGTAGTTTATAGTCACTACACCTTATAAATAAAAAACAGTGCCGCCGCCGGTCGCGTCTGCCTGTGTGTATGTATGTTCGCGATAAACTGGAAAACTACTGAACGGATTTTCATGCGGTTTTCACTTATCAATAGTGATTCTTGAGGAAGGTTTAGGTGCATAATTTGTTAAGGTTTTGTGTAACCCATGCAAAGCCGGGGCGGGTTGCTAGTATAAAATAAGACAAGTGTAGGATGCAACTCCATAATGCTGCTTGCGTGCTAAATTAGCTATGGGGGCCCCCAATTGATATGGTGACTGAGTCGTCGTATAAATTCTATTTGGTTCCATAATTGAGTTATGATACCATGTTGCTCTATAACTAAGTAATTCAAATAACCAACCAAGCCTACACCTAAACCAAGAGAATCGAGTTCATTTTGGACTTTGGACCATAATTGGGAAATTTTGGACTATTACGGTGGGTAAGTAATCTGTGACTTCATTATTCGTTGTGTAAGAAACAGGAACCGCTCATATTTGGCTAACTTGCAAAAAAACATAACACTTCTGTAGGCCATGACATTCAGTAAATATATAAATCACACTGAGATGCTCGTTTATTGTTTTTTATGCAAAGACAACACGTGTAGGTGCAGAAGCGATTACAGTGGCCTCGCGGTACACGATTTCGATAATTTTAAAAGCTTTTCTCTCATTTAGGTGCTCTTCATAACTTCTTCGGCAAAACCTCGGCAGATATGATCTCGAAATGAGCAGTAGGCTGGAACGTATGCAAAAATTCGAAGGAATGCATAGTCCCCATTGAAAAATAATATGCTTTATGGTAAAAAATATAAAAATAAGAGGAATTAAGAATAAAAAGCATTGCGGTGATTACAAAATTCCTATTAATAATTGATATTTTGATTACTAGTGAGTAGAGAAGGTGATTAGTATCTATATTAAGTTTGATTGCCAGCTATATTGCAATAATCTTCAAATGAAGCAACAGATGGTAATGATTTATGTTAGTTATTGATATCGTATAGGTACTATAGTCAGTCTTATAGTAATACATCAGCCGCGTTTCAGAGAAGTGCCTTAATGATGTACCATTTTGCCATATGTAGGTATAATGATGCTAAAAGAGAGAAGACTTAAGAATCATATACGAACCTAGTCGCCGTTTAAAAATTACGTGGAATTACCTAACTGCATGCTTACCAAATTCAGAAGTATAGATATCAGCCTGAAAAGTTTGTTTATTTTAAAATTATCATTTTTATCATAAATATTTTTAACTAAATATTATAACGTAAGGTACCTAAATCAAAATTGATACTAAGCAGCGGGCAATAAAAATAAAAACATCATAGCATTTTGTATTATAAGATTTGGAGTTTTGGAGGTATACATTTTCAGGGGTCAAAGAAATAAAGAAAGTGTATGAAATACACATGTTTTACGTCAAGCTGCTATGAGTGCTATGTATAAATTATGTTATAAAATAGTTGAAGGAAGTATAGCCCTTGGTTAGGGCTGGCTTCTTGCCATAGACTTCGGTCTACCCTTATAGTTCGTCACAATTGACGTCAACAATGGCCTATTATGTTTGTTCCTGGGACATTTTTGTAGTTCGTTCAATAACACGCTGACAATATACTCAATAAAAAGTTATTTATATTTGTTGATTTGTTATAATTATGGAATGTATGTCAGGAAGTTATTTGACAGTCATACGTGTATTATGTGCTGCAGGCGTATGATGGATGTTTTTTCACATGCTAAAATAGACGTCACTAACATGTCACTAACACTGACGGTTGAAAGTGACAGACAGTGTCATTATCACGTGTAGAAAAGTGCAACCATCATATCCGTACTGGCCACTGGTCTATCGGCAACACTATAACTGACCATTGTAGCAATATTGCAAAAAAAATTAATTGGGTTTGCAAATGGTTATTTAAGTGTATATAAAACATATATATGAAAAAAGATCGTAATCGTTAGTAACCAAATTAGGTATGTCTTCCGGTGAGCGTAGTAATGTGTACTTAATGTTGAAATTAACTTACTTAGATACTCAGCTAAGTCATTTAGCGACCTAGCGCAGTTTTTTGCATGCACGGCGCGTAGAATTTTCCCGTTCTATATATTCATAGAAAAAACGAAAATCGTTATGATCGCTCTTGCATATTCGAACGATAATACCTAGGCAGGTAACGTTTTTCGATATTAGCATTAGGTTCTCTGGTTCCTTCTGATGGCGTTGTCGAATAATGCCTAGTGATTAAACGTCCTCTATTAAACGTTGAACGTTTTAGCACCGAGTTTTAGTGGCTGATACCCCACGCCTGCTAGCTTAAGGGGCCCACTGACTATCAGTCCGCCGGACGATATCGGCTTGTCAGAAGAAAAATTTGACAGTTCCGAACAACTGACAGGCCGATATCGTCCGGCGGACTGATAGTCAGTGGGCCCCTTTAGATTAAGATTTAATCTGTCAACATTGCCAATCCAAGTAAAGTTTCATAAGATGTGCAATGTTTCAAATGTTTCTCACATTTCGCATGGGGCCACTGTATTCTGTCACGCTGTCTGTATTACGTAAACAATGGCCCAAACTTTGCTTAACCCCGTGACTTGCAACGAAATGTTCTAGATTTTTGTGTTTCGAGCTTCGTTACAATTATATTGTCGCATTTTTGAACTGAAAATAATTATTTAATATCTAACATGATTGTTGATTTTCACATCGAAGCTCTTTTATATTTTTTGAAAACCTGTATTTTATGCCTGAATATTTTTGTCAGTAAAAAATTTACACAATACAAATTTCGTTCCTATACTTTACTTATGTGATTTAGGTACCTAGTTTGAAATTACATAACAAAATCTAGATAGAATGTAAATAGTTCATTGATATTATGACATAATATCAGGAATCTATTATGTAATCTCTTTATTGGCAAAAAAATGCCATGGCCCTTCTTATCAGAAGACTGTTTTATAATAATTGAAAAGCCAGACTTTTAATATGTTATATAGAGAAAAAAAATTACTTATCGAAAAAAACTATGAAAACGGATTATATCGCGTATTATGAATTCATAGTTTTATTTTATGAGCATGACTGACTGTCGCGGTAACCGAAGACAATATTATCTATTATACTTATCGAATTTTCAATTCGAATTATTTACCCACCGAGGGTTCCATACAAACTGAACTTTATTTTATATATTTTTTATATTTTACAAATTTATAGTTTTCATATTTATTACTTGCTAAATTTCATAGTTCTAGGTCAACGGGAAGTATACCCTATAAATTTTGATTGCCCTGAGAGTGTCGAAATGCTTCCGTTTTTTCCTTCTCAAGTACAGAATAAAAAACCACTATAAACATAAGGCCAGTATGTATATTAAAAACGTTAATATTTAAAGTAAATCGGGATAAGCTAAACTAAAATCATGTCCCATCTTACGCAAGGTCTTAAGATAGCTAATTTAAATGTCGACATTGATGAGTACAGTGCAAAATGTTCACGTTTTGACGTTTTGTCAGTTCTTGCCCTTGAACTGCAGGTTAATAGATAAGTCATGACATGACACATCAATCCGTCGTGTACACACACACGACGCTAAAATTACAGGTACCTTTAATACTACAAATAGAAAATTTGAAGCAAATATCACAAAAGGCAAATGTTACAAAAGCTTTTGTAGCTTTTAAGGGTCCCGTACCCAAAGGGTACAAACGGGACCCTATTACTAAGACCGCTGTCTGTCTGTCTGTTTGTCCGTCTGTCACTCATGAACCGTGATAGCTAGACAGTTGAAAAATTCACAGGTGGTGTATTTCTGTTGCCGCTATAACAAAAAATACTAAAAACAGAATAAAAGATATATTTAAGTGGAGCTCCCATACAATAAACGTGATTTTTTTTGCCGTTTTTTGGTACGGAACCCTTCGTGCGCGAGTCCGACTCGCACTTGGCCGGTTTTTGATCGACATGACCCATATTCGTATCTACATGATCTATAAAACTAACTGATTATAGCACAAGTGCATTATCCTCAAAAAATATAATAGTTATTTACGGTACAAGTGCGGAAAAGAGGAAATTCGAAACGAGTGGCGATAAATTAAATCACGACCGCAGGGAATGTTTTAAATCGACACGAGTTGCGAATTACCTATTCGCACGTGTAACGTACAACGTTTTACAGTACATATGGCCCTTTAAACTTTCGACATACGCACGAAAAGTGCTCTTTTACGCACTAGTGCGAGAAAGTAGCACCATATGTACTGTAAAATATATTATTCTAATTTTTATGTAACGTATATCTTGCTTTAATGTCAAAAAAAATCCATTCCATTCAAATAAACCAGCTGATGGGAAACGGATTTCACATCTAACCACATGGTACATTTACGTTACCTACAAATTGGTTCTAAATAATGTGTGTTTAATACTAGCCATACTAGCCATACATTAACAGACGCACCAGTCACATCTGTCAGACAGATCTGACGGGCAATCTGTACGCATATGGCTAGCTAATGGAAGTCTCGCCACTGTCACCTATGGCGATAATTCGATAAACGATACTCAGACTCAGAGCTATCCATATCCAAGCTAAGTAAACCGCGCAGTGAAAACGGTCGAAAACTGCATGAAATGCGGAAAACGTTCACGCACAAACGCATAAGCGTTTACACTTTCTACGGCTGCCATATTTTGACGATGTATCTATTGGGACAGGCAACTGATGCAACGTTGATTTGATTGTCTGTGCATTGTCAAATTCCTTTGAAAACAAGATAGCAAGTTCCTTTGGCTATCTTCCGACTGCATCATGCTGAGATCAGCTCTATGCTAGCACATTATTGCATTGTCATCGGAATTACGAAAGTACTCCAAATTTCAACTGAATCAGATCGTACGTGGTTCAAATTTTAGTTACAAAATGACGCAGTGAAGCTAAATAAAAGTGTGTAATAAAATAAATAATCTGTTAATTTCGATAGTTGAAATGCATTTGTTTGATTATCCTGCAAGACTAAGTCACACTGCAAAAATAAGAAACATAAGAACACACGAAGTTTCATGTTGGCATAGTTTTTGTTTATTACTAATATTTATTGTTAATGTATATGTCGTAATAGTAACAACGGCATTCTAGGCCTTTTCTATGACGTTACTACTATTGGCAGACCAGACGGCATCGAAATTGGAACGATATTAACAAAACCTAACCACGACCAATATAAGTTCATTCCGCGATAACGCATGTTTGTTACGAGTTTAGGGTTTTAATTATACTAGAACTCAATTCAAATACAGATATATTTGTTTATTAATAGAGAAGGCTGAATATAATAGTCTGATTGATGCGTCTGCACGCCACATACCGAAATAGATACGTTAAGAATAGAACGTGTCGCGACCTTAGAGGTTTATTGGCAGGTTAACTTATTGTCTGATACCTACCCGTTATTTTGTATGGTATAAAATAAACACGATTAGTCTCACACTCAACTATCATATAATAAAATAATAGACATAATAATTTTTTTATTTAGATATTCAATCTTTCTTCTTGTCTTTTTTTGCGGTCAAAATTTGTGGAAAATAGGCTCCTATTTAGGTTTACCGATATAGACAAAAATAAAACACCCTACTACTAGAGTCTTATTGGTAGGACTTAACTATCGTCAATACATAGACCGTTGACCTAGAACTACGAAATTTAGCAAGTAATATCGTCTTACAATACAAGTAGCTATAGAGAAAAATCTCAAAATTATAAATTTGTAAAAATTAAAAAAATATATAAATAAAATAAGAAATAAGTTAAATTTTATGCGGAACCCTTGGTGGGCGAGTCCGATTCGCACTTGTCCGGTTTTTTAAATAATGGCCGTATTTAAAAGACTGTCGGAGCTGGCAAGACTTTAAACTGTATTATTTAAAAAACCATTTGTGCTGAATCATGTAGGTATAAAGTTGAAATCCTAAAGTAAACATTGACATCTGGTAAACATTAATATCCTTTTCAAAAAGTAGGGTTTGACGCACAAGTCAAACTCGAATGAAAGGAATGAGAACGGAAGAGTGAATCATTCGACGCATTTTTTTTAAATCCGTGTGAATTATTGACCTCTTACATACAGTTCCATATTTCATAGATTGGTCACTTTTACTAGAGTACAAAATATTTATACATCTCGCGCTATGAGATTTCATTTTTATAAGGTCACGTAAAATGTTTGTAGACATATTTTGGAAGTTTAGCTCATTAATTTATTTAGAAATGTATCATTTATGGAATACAAATATGGTAAAAAATATATGTATTCCATTTTAATTTAAGCCCAAGTAAAAGAGACGTGAAGGAACTATTATAGGGACTGGTAATTCATTCGACGCGAATAGACGGTACATTTGAAAGTAGACACCGTAGTAAGTAGAGTATTTGCAATCCATAATGATAATTTGATTGCACTAAGATATAACGCTTAGTACACTTAGACGTAATACATGTTAATTAATGCCAGCAGTCGTCGCCAACCATCGGTATCAGTGTAAGGTGATATAATTATACAGGCTTCGACAACCGTTGGTGACGATTAGCGTGAAGTGATAATTATAATTATAAGGCATCTTGGCAACTGTTTAGTGACTAGGAAAAGTAGGAAAATAATATTTATACGATTATAGGTCCTATTACAGCGGTGTTAGAAACCACTTTTGTGAGAGATATAGTAGTTAAAAATAAAGGTATAAGTGGTATGAGTGATAATAAGAGTATGTCTAGAGTGGTCGTGATCAATTTGTTAATGTGGTTTGCCTTACATGTTGCACGTGCGGTTTGACACATATATCTAGGTATTAACACTTCTTACGTAGAACATATTATAAACATAGTTTTGAATATGAACCAGTTTTTGTGCCTTTCTAATCTATAACAAATAAGGATATTTTTTTAAACACAAAATTTTCTTGGGCCTGGTTATTTCACAGAGACCTAAGTAAGATATATATGTAGAAAAGTTTCACGTGTAAGAAAAGGAAAGAGGAATCATAATTTTGGCCTTAAAAGACTGAAATCAGATATAAATTAATAAATAGATATAAAATAAATTAAAAAATAACAACAAATTTTAATAATTAAAATAATATCATAATTTAGATTAGGTACAACATCTATTTCGATTGTTATGACAAACTTATTATTATTTACAAACACTCACTAGCCTAATTATCTTGTCTTCTACTTCCACTTAATTTAGACTCACAAACAACTCAACCAGGGCTTATGCATAATTAATCATAAAATCAATAAACAGGCACTCACAACGTGATTACACATGTGTTCATACTTTCATTACACTCACAATCACTACTTCAATTTATTAACATCAGTAATCAAATGTAATGTGATTATTATCTCCCGATCTCATAAGCTTTTATACGCTGCCATTCGAAAAATAATCTTAAAACTATGAATTATTAAGGTTCCATTTAAGTTATACCTAATATTTAGAAACGGGTTGATTCTACAATTATTGTGAATTTTGAAAGCTTCTATGTATCGATGTTTTGTGTAAAATTTGGTATAGAGCCCAATAGTTTGTAACCTTTTATTTATTGGGTACACTCACCTATAACAGGATGCTTAAGTATATCACAGAAAACTTTTGAGGCCTCATCCAATACATTTATGCGGGTCGATTAAATTTTAACTGACGATTTTAAGTCATTTTAACACATATCGCCAGATTTAATTTTTATCATATATATACAACACGTCTTTGGGACTAAAAGAGGTAAAGAAGTACTAAAAGTTGGAAAGAGTACAACGTTTTCGCGGCAAAATCGCTGACAGAGGCAAGTTTGATCAAAATAATGAAGTCGATATATTGGGTCGATCGATCAAGTTGCCGACCCCTGCACTTTCACTGGCAGATTGATGAGCGCTCACTTGTTTTGCGTTGGCGCAAATTGTTTCCGTTGATTGTACGCATGCTACCGAATTATGTAATGAAGAGATGTGGAGATTTTATATTGATAAATCAGAAGTAAGCCAAGTAACAATATATAGGATAGAGCGCTTCTGTCTTAGTCAATTTTGTAGTCATAGAATTTACTATCTATCGACACACGATTAAAACTAAAAATAAAAATATCAAAAAATTTATATAGTAAGTAAGTAAGTAAATATTCTTTATTGCACCAAAATTATACATTTTACATACATGTAAAACTAGTATAGTACAACATGTATAGTATATGGATAAATGATTTTTTTATTTGTATTTATTATTTTTATCTTATCTTGACCCATGTTCTTTCACTGATATGTGTTAAAATTGTTAATATCAAACGGGGTCATCAACGCCATCTAGCCGATAATAGGCCAAGGTATCCGAGAAAACACAAAACACAAACAAAACAAAACAACACAAAACACAATTCACACAAAACAAACACAAAAACAAAATCGAGACAAAATTTTCTTGATTTCCTAGGCACGCTTTTTTTCCTTAGACTGTATTCATTGATAATATTAACTATTAACTGTATGTGGGTAATAATTCTGGTTAGGTTCCTAATTAGTGCAAACAGTAGGATCTGACAGATTAGGCATAAATTAAGGCTTTCTTATACAGTTTTCATTTATCTAATAAGGAAATGTATTTAACCGTATTTTTTGTCTTGTTTCAGGTAAATGTTCTTCAACAAAAACACGAGCAAAAAACCACTCAGGATAACAAGTAGGTAAACAACAATAATTACAATTCGTTCGTTTTATCGCATTTTAATCAACGTTCTAAACACCGTAGGCGCTGCAATGAACGTCACTCATTTGGTTAAGGAAATTGACAGTGATTGTAACGCTACTGCAGTTATTATCCGAAAGTCAACTTTAGAGAAGCCAAAATTATAAGTACTACTGGTACTAATTATAAGTGGGGAAACGCAGCGAGCGTGTTGGGAACTTTTGCGCCTGGAGTGACTCGGGGTGGGTTATTTGATTAGTGGTTAATTATGCTGCTTGTGCTTTTTTTATGCTGTTTTTTTTTTGTTTTGTAATTAAATAATTTAATTTAATAATTGAAATTGTAATTGTAATTATCCAAATTGACATTGTAATTTCTATTTAACTTAACAAAGTGTAAACAATTGCTTATGAACCAATAAATACTTTGATTAAGTACTACTTCCATTTATATACATACATGAGTACCCGTACCACGAGTCACTGACAGTATCAACAGTGTCAACACTGACATATTACGCTAACGTCTACGTAATTTGCTCTCTACACATCTCGCTCGCACTAATATGCCAGTACGAGCGAGATGCATTGAAAGTAAGTTAATTTACGCTAGCGTTTAGTCAGTGAGAAACTGGTGGTAGCTGTAATATACCCAATAATGAAAACGTACCTATAGATTACCGCGCGACTGAATGCAATAGTCTGGTACCAAATTTTTAGGAGACACGTGTCTTTTTCAACAGGAAAAAAACTATATACAATCGACTAAAATTGCGTGAGTAATCCATAAAACAATTACATTTTAAATTTATTTTAAAGTCGTGTTATTTACAGTGTTTTTTTAATTAATTTCTAAATTATATTTATTGTCGCAACCCACAAATGTCCAATAGTTTGCGCCTTTTTCTATTACCGTATTTGTTTTTTCCATAACTTGATCGAGCTTTTGTCCCTTTTTCGACCCTATATGCAAAATTGTGGCTTTCCATCAAAGAAGGGTCCATATGCTTCATCTGCATTATGTTTCAATCAGAACTTCTGTTAGAATTTCTTTCAGTGCCGGTCATAACTTAATTGTCCCACATCAACTGACATTACAAATAATCCAAATATTTACTTACACATTATGCCCATTAGGTTAGATTATCAAATTACAGTAAACGGCACCTTCCATCGCTTTACCAAACACCAGCGAATAATAAATACTGTCAATCTCTCTAAAACTCGCGCTCGTCACTGTTATACAACCATACGTAGGTAAATATATAATGTACCTAAACTGTACCGTTAACTGTGCCTTTTTTTTAACTATGAAGTACTTAATGCCCATAGAAAATAGTACGGAACGCTCATTAAATTTGTCTCTACTGAACCAGTGGGGGGACACTCATCCTTTCGGGCATTCTCGGCTCTATGTATCGTACAGAATAGGGAACTATAAAAATTAAATTAAAAAGCTTTTATTTCGGATTATACATCCATAGAAGACTATAGTCTATATTATTTTGAAACTGATATTTTAATTATTATTATTCTATTTATTATTTAAATTTATTGGATTATGATTTCATTGTTGAAAGTTTTGTTTTTATTTTTAATGTATTTACTAACATATAGCTATAACGAAGGTACTAAGAATATTGTATGGAATTTTGAACGTTCTGAAATAAAGATATTTTATTTTTATTTTATTTATTTATTTAATACTACCGAACATACCTATTACAAAATGAAATCTATATACATAATAATAAGATAAAACAAAATAAATTAAATAATTATCAATCGTTAATATTAGTTATATACTGTTAATTACGTATAATGCAGGTATATCCACCAAATTATGTAGAAATCTGCAAAAAAAACTACAATAAAATGAAAATCGGCCCATTATTTACTCGTCTCTGGCATTACAAACACGCCGTTTTGTAATATGTAATATGCCTCAGTTTGTCCCGTATCAGTTTCAGTATAATGCGATATTTCTCTAACATATTCGATTACTGTGTGATACATACGAAATTTGATTGTGTAAATGTAAACGATAGTAATGTCACTGGTACATATTGATTTTGGTTATAATTTCGTTTTAAAACGAGAATTGTAAATAAAATTTGGTAAAATAATAATAATTGAAACTCAAATCGGCTGTGAAATATTACACCAACGAGTCTGTATAATCTTAATAAGGTCAGTAATTTAAATTATTAATTTATTATCATAATCACGTTCCAGGTCATTATATTATAACGCAGCGTCTTACGTAAGCGAACCACTCCCGAACGCGATTTTTATATGAAATTATGAGCAAAATATCAGCCATAATGAATCAAGTATTGTATCCGTGATGTTCAAAATCAAAGAGTCATATACTTATTTTAAAGACTATGAACTCTATAAGTACTACATAAAGTAGAATTTTTCTAGTGCTGTAATGCATTACGCGACAATCGACATGCTAAAGACAGCCCAAAAAATTTGGGGCGATATAATAAGTTTCACTTTAAAAGTAAAAAAAGCTATCACAGACTGGTACAACCAAGATGTTGTACAGATAACAATTGCCCCATCTTGATCCTTGGGTCAAAAGCGATTATCGTACACATACGATTATTGTTCGAACTTCGAACACAATAGTCGATTATGAAATCGGTTCGATAATCGAATCGGTGCGTGATTCGCTGGACCCGCTATCATCACGTTTTCTCTCGATTAGTGAAATATAGTTCTATACAATTATTACGATTCTCGGGCACGATCAGATTGTGTTTTCGATTTCGATTGTCAATCACTACCACGGTACATTTAGGTCCATTGGGATACCAGGTTTTGTAAAATAAGGTAGGCGAAACACTAAACTTGCGGAAAAATTGCTATGTTTTAAGTGCAATAAGGGCGTTATCATTTGAAATTCCAACAGGAATTCTGACGGAACATCGTTATTGCAGATACGGTCCCTTCTTTAATGGAAAGCCACAATTTTGCATATAGGGTCGAAAAAGAGACAAAAGCTCGATTAAGTTATCGAAAAAACAAATACGGTAATAGAAAAAGGCGCAAACTTTTGGACATTTGTGGGTTGCGACAATGAATATAATTTAGAAAAAAAAAACTGTAAATAAAACGACTTTAAAACATATTTAAAATGTTATTTTTTAAGGATTACTCGCGCAATTTTAGTCGATTGTGTATATATAAGTTTTGTTTGTTGAAAAAGACACGTGTCTCCTACAAATTTGATACCAGTAGTCGCACGGTAATCTATAGGTACATTTTCATTATTAGATATTCTTATTTTATCATAAAACTGACGACGTTCATCTATCGAATCAATTGCACAATAATATGGAGCTTTATTATAATTTGAAAATAGTCAAACGGCAGAAACTGTAGTCCGATTTGAATAATATTAAAGATCTCATTGTGTTGAGTTCGCGGCCGTTACGCCCACAAAATATGTATTTATGTCTATTGTTGCATAAAAACATATAGGTATATACGAGTATCATAAATCATAAATCAGATGTTTATTTAGGTATAGGCACACTTAAAGTCAAAAATTGACCTGTATGTGTAGATAGATAATGAAGTGTGTTAAAACGAGGAATGCAACTTAAAATAAAATAATGTCAATGATACGAGGGCCACACTAAAAGTTTTATGTACCTAACTTAAATAAAAACCATTAGTTTTATAATAGAGCGTTTTCCAAAAACAAATTACATTTCATTCATGTCTTCAAATATTGATTTCTTGGGCTTATTTTATTCAGAATCATTTGAACATTCACGCCTCATATATGAAAAAAGGAGTTCCAAGATTTCCTTTCCAGATCGTCAAATTTTTGTATGAATAATTTATTTATTTGTATGAAAGTGACGCACTGGAATAATATTTTTTCATACAAAATTTTGGGACACATTTTTTCATGTATGAGGCGTGAATGTACATATGATTCTGAGTGAAATGAGCCCAAGAAGTTAATATTTTGAAGACATGAATGAAATGTAAAAAAAAATTAAACGTTCAGTAATTATAATATTGGAGTTGAGGTAGACGCCTGAGTGCTTGTCACTGTCCTAGTATATGTCATTATCATGTTGAAATGTTTTACGTCATTAGCAATAGAGGTGACAACCGGGTGTCAACTATTATTAGCATGTCGAGCCACAGAATAAGTATCTAATATAATAGTCGAGCACTGGGACTGGGACGTTCTCCTTATTATGTAAATAACATTACCTGTTACATACAACAAATACGTTGAAATTATATGCGAATTGTTGACATTTAAAGGTAATAGGCATCTTTTCATGCTTTGAATGTTAAAATAAAATTTTACACACTATAAAGACAAGCTGTGAAATGGATTTTGTTGCGCAACTTTGATAATTTTATGTAACTTTTATTTTATTACACACTGCTTTTATGCTGTTCTGGGGCCCGATTCAGATTTAAAAACTTGTTGCGGTTTTGATCTTATTTTGATATGACCTTGAACATCACTCACGCTGATTGGTGCATGCAAAATGAAGTGAAGGTCGTGCGTAAAATGCGCGCCAATCAAAACTCAAGACGATCTTAAGGTCGTGTCAAAACCATTGTTTACTTAGAATCGACCTCCTACGGTGGCAGCATGGTTCCAATTTTATTTTTATCGCCTGTCACCATGCCTGTCACTTTCGCACTTACATACTTGTTAGAACGTTACAGGCATGGTGACAGTGACAGGTGATAAAAATGACCCTTTTTATGTGCAAATAAATGATTATGATTATGAGACCGTGCTACGGCCGCTGGGTGGTATTCCAGTCTATGTAACTTCATTTTACTCGTAGCACTTATGAATACTATAGGTACAGCTGCCCTTTCGAGATATTATGTAAATTTAATGCACATACATATGCTATCTTATTGACCTATCTTATTGAATGGGCTTGAGTAGAACCACTATGCTATATTAATGTGGGCCTTAACGGGTTTTAGGTACAGCTACATGTGACTTTCCAACAGAAAAGGGTCCTTATACAATGTTAAGTACAGTCAGTGGCAAAAATTATGTTTACACTTTTTCACCTAACTACTTTGTAATAAGGCGAAAAATGTAAACGTATCTTTAACGTCGACTGTACTTATATAGTTTTTTTTTACTTGAAAAATAATTACTCACGTTCCAATTTACTTCGCCAAAGTACCTACACCCGCTCTTCCTAAAACATAAATTCACCTAATTAATACCAAAATATTACTTTGCTAATCCGCGAAAAGATAACGTGCTAGTCAATCAGTGCTAGCCCGTTATACTTACTTGCGTATTTTTTACACGCAATTAATGTTCCTATCCTCCCACCGCAAAAATAAATACGCAAATAAATATAACAAACCACCACCAAAAGAACAATACTCGACACGTGTTTCGCCTCTCTACGGGGCATCCTCAGGAGATGTTGTGTATGGTATCATCAGAAAAAAGCGGATTTAATATAGTCAACACTATGTTGTATGAGGCACGATCTTCTGAACCGATCAAGAAATACAAAGCAAGTATAACTTATGTTGGTAATTTATTTTATTTTATTTATTTGCGTTTTATTTTTTCCGGTGGGAGGGAGGGAACATTAATTGCATGTAAAAAATACGCAAGTAAGTATAACGGGTTACCACTAATGACTAGCATGTTATCTTTTCGCGGATTAGCCAAGTAATATTTTGGTTTTAATTAATATGGATTTCCGCAAAGTATTCCTGATTCTATTCATTATAAATTCACCTCATTTTAAAGTCTAATTCTTGTCTACAATGCATTGTACATCCCATGCAATTATCAATGATTGCCATACATTATCGGCAGCTCGGCTACCTCTAATTAGGTGCAAGGAAGTATGGCTTCCTATTATTTTCAACACGGAAAGCTTTCATGATTTGCGAAAAGTTCAAGTTATTTTAGATCTTATTCCGTAGAGTGTATGCTCTAAAATGCGAGTGTAAATGTTTCATGTGTAAGGTTTTTTGTTGTTGTTTAGTAAATTGATTTTATGATGTAATGTAGGTATATTATTGATTCTTTTCAGTTTCAAATTATGGCAAATGTTCTACATCACAAAATGCAGTAAAGTAAGAAATAAGTCCTCCTAAGCTTTTTTTCAAACATTTCAGTTTCATGACAGATTTTTATTGAAGCCTTTTTTTTTGCAGTTTTACTTCTATCGTCATCAAATTATCACAACTATACTGTTCTGACGAGCTCAAACTCGGTTAAAAGAGGCTGAGTTTTAAGTGAACATGCATGTAAAATTTCAGGGTCGGATATCAGCAAGCAAATACGTACGTATTTATTTACATATTTAATACTTTATTGATGTTGGCGCAGGTTCTTGGGAAATGGTGTATTGCTTGCTATGCAGTTGGCTATGGCAATTGTAAATGAAAATATTTATTTTCAGGCAACTATTGGGCCATAGATAGAGAACCTTAAAACTAGCATACATATTATTGTAAAATACATCCTAAAACTAAAAAAAAACACAATTGTGGCTGCGATGCAGTTCGCAACCCCGCAATGCCAGGAAGCCGGCTGCGGAACCGCCAGAAACGTAACAAACAAAATAAAAACATTAATCAATCGAATAATAGGAAAAACGATTCTATCTACGATTATCATACTACATCTTTTAACAACGCGAGACGATAAAATACGCTGACAAAAGATCTTCTCACACGTGACAGCTGTATGGTAATGAGATGACATATTGTTTTTAAATGGCGTCTCGCATCTCACACTTTCTTTTAATGAGCCAATTAGAGACTTTGGTATATGATGAGTGAAAAGATTTAAGCGGTATTAATAAATTAAATGTTTTTCTTTACAAGACTTTCAATTATTATGCAAATGCATGAATTCAAGAAATATCTAACTTGAGTGGGTATCTGAAGTGGGATGGGATTTTTTACGGTGTAAATGTGTTGGTTCATGTGCCTATCAAGTTTTATTACCCTATTTTCAATTCACCTGGGGCCCATCTCTCGAAAGGTATTATACTAATATTATTAGTCCACGAACTGTCAAATCGTATGAGTTTCCATAGCAACGCACTAATAATATTAGTCTAATATCGTTCGAGAAATGGGCCCCAGGGGTCCATTTCTCAAACGGTAAGTATTAGGCTAATATTATTAGTGTGTTGCCACGTGTATATTAATTGTACCTATACTAACATACTATTGTTGTTTATTGTTGTTTATTATTCAAAAACATTGTAATTACAGCGTTCGCCAATACATTACAATCTTAACCAATCTTAACTATGGACCACGGTCTGCAATAAAAATTTCAATTTAAATTATTAGGCCACAAACTGTCAAATCGTATGGGGTTCTATGACATCATTGTTCAAGAAATGGGCCCCTGGCGTGACACAAAAAAGTTCATAACTCAATACTGAATAAGACACACTGTGTGGTAAAACAGTCATGATTAAATGATAAAATGATTTGTTTCTATACAATCTCCATTGGAACTAAACTGCAATAAAATTTAAAAATAAAACTGCTAATAACATTTTGTCGATTACAAAGCACTAAGACCACAATATAAAATAATCACAAATGGAACAAATCACCGCAAAATAACCTTTTAACGTGTTAACTGCCGCGTTAACCCTGGCAATGCCGCATTAGGATATAATGAGCTGCAACGGTGCAATGTTACTATTCCCATAATCGCTTATTTGGCTTTTCTCATACGATTCCATGGCGTTACGATCGTTTTAAAATAGTTTAACCTTTGCTTTATTGCTAATTTAGGACTGATTGTACTTATTATAATGTTGAAATATACTGTAATAACATTACAGTTGTAGAAGTACTTGCATTATTTGGTGACACGCCTAATTCGATGATACAAGTTTTGAATCATGACACCCAGGAAAGCTAGTGAATTAGGGCCTTTTAAATGAGACCTCACGGCCTCACAGCTTCGGCGGCTTTGCCGTGAGGCCCATTTAAAAGGCCCTAATTCACTAGCTTTCCTCGGTGCCATGCTTCAAAATGCGAGTTTACCCTAAGTACAAGTTAAATGTACATTATTAACATTAGGAAAAGCAAGTATGTGTATGTACCTACTTACAAAGGTGACTTTTTAACCGTATACGCTTGACCTATATTTGACACATATCGAAACTTAAATAATGTGTGGAGTAGTCAAGTGACCTTTCATAGCATCTGTCATCCCGATACATTTTTAGGGTTCCGTACCCAAAGGCTAAAAACGGGACCCTATTAATAAGACTCCGCTTCCGCTGTCTGACTGTCTGTCCGTCTGTCACCAGGCTGTATCTCATGAACCGAGATAGTTAAACAGTTGAAATTTTCACAGATGCTGTATTTCTGTTGCCGCTATAACAACAAATACTAAAAACAGAATAAAATAAATATTTAAGTGGGGCTACTATACAACAAACGTGATTTTTTTGGCACTTTTTGCGCAATGGTACGGAACCCTTCGTGCGCGAGTCCGACTCGCACTTGGCCGGTTTTTTTTTTCTATTTTCGTTTGGCGTTGGTCTATATTCGATTGTCATCTTGGCTAGGCCCCCCGTACATTTCATTACATTACATTTCATTTCATTCTATCTCTTTTAGTTAGGTACCTGTTCATAAAGAAGAACTCGTGCATATAAAATATGTATTCTTCGTTAAGTTCGAGTAGGACCCATACAGCTAACAGTAGGTAATACGTAATTTACAATTAGAATAGAATAGATATAATTTATTCGTGAGCACAAAAACAAAAATAGAAAATTATACAAAACAGAGTAACATAAAAAGTCGATGATGCAAGGATGCAGTCGGCCAATAGAAGGCTCGTAATAAAGTAAATGATTCATCTTGCATTGTTTATACCTAGTCGATACATCGTCAAGGACACGATGACAAATACGCAAATCATTGTTAACAATGATGCCGTTTGTCTTTAACTCTTTAGTCGATAGTTACGATTCCCCAGCCATCATAAATTCTAATGGCGTAAAGAATAATATGGAAAATACTGCCAAGATAAAATTACAGTTACCTATACATCCATCCATACTAATATTATAAATGCGAAAGTCTGTCTGTCTGTCTGTCTGTCTGTGTGTGTGTTCCCTCTTCACGCTTAAGCCGCTGAACCGATTTAGATGAAATTTGGCATAGAGATAGGTTGAGTCCCTGAGAAAGACATAGGATAGTTTTTATCCCAAAAATCATCCCTTAAGATAGTAAAAAGCGGGGTGGAATTGAGATAATTGACGAAGTGCATGCTAATTTGTGTGCATAATATGCCCAAATTTAGATTGCTATGAGATATTCTCCAGGCGCTATTCATACCCTAGCTGCGGTTACTAAGTCCACGCAGACGAAGTCGCGGGTAAAAGCTAGTATATGTATATATGTTGGTAAATTTAGGTATTACACAATCATCCCGCTTTTATAAAAACATGGTACTAAAATGACAGAATGTAAACAATCACAAATTGGGGCAGTCGCAGTAATCGCACTGTCCGAATACTGTCACATGTCATTTATTTTACCTGGATAGTTCTTTATCACTAGAATGATAACTAAAGCTTTACCACGTGAACCTAACTAAACAATTTTTCTTTTTTTTTAAGGCGTCTTTAGTAGTGTGTAATTTCAGAAATTTCAAGTATTAATATACACTCATAAAGGTGGCTGCATTGCAAATTATATAAATTCGGAAATGTTTTTCGTTAATAAAAAAATATCACGGTAGAGCTGTAATAGGGAATATTACGTGAACCTAGAGGTAGAAGTAGAGTGCGCCACTTACACTACCACAATCTGAGAGTCTATCGCGAAACTAGAAAATCGAAATTTCGTTATCTAACATCTCTGTCACTTGCATATTCGAGAGATAAAGAGGCAGATATCGAAATTTCGGATTCGCGTTTCTCGGTAGATCCCCTGTAAACAAACCGCCTTGATGCATCAATGTCATATTTTATTGTCACTGAAAACTTGTCAAAAAACTGTTAAAGGCACAGTATGTATAAGTTACTCTATGATTTACTAAAAAGGCTAGTGCTGCACTCTGGTGGCAGAACATTGCAGTAATACTTCTATTATATTTTTCCTGCAAAATTTGTGACAATGTTATGTAAAACTGTCATAATTTTTCTTTGGTAAACTTCAGAGATGACGTAATTGTTTCTAAGTAGGTACTTATGACAGGTTTCACTTAAGGTTTTTTTGCTCAAAAGCTTTTTAGCCGTATGTACAATATAGCACAAATGTTTATTATATGTAGTTATTTAAGAAATCCCAAATTTGAATACGATCTTTTACACCAAGTAAAAACAACAAGTAATATTTACCAAAGAATAGAATCCCTCAGAGCCAGCCATTCTAATAAGCTAGCAAACTTAGAATATACAATTACTGGTCTAGACAGAACGGTAGAATGACAACGACACCGTTTTGTACGTGACTGGGGACGGGTGAAGGGTTAATGATAGGTTTGTATGCCACTGGGCTAATTGGCATGTCTATGGGCTTTTAGTTTTTAATTTAATAACATACTCTGGCAAACCCACATTATATAATGTCAATAGAAAAAGGCACGGAATTCAAATTTTCTATCGGAGGACAACCCTGCCTCCAAATTTGCCGCCCTTTTCTACTGACGGAAATAGCTTGCCAAACTATAGTTACATCTGCCAAACTATAGTCGAGTCACCCAGTATGGCGTAGGTAATTAAATAACTTAATTGTTTAAAAATTCATTTTTGATACAAGCTTTTATTGATGACTGTACTTTTCTTTCAACAGGCAACGAATACTCATCGAGACAATTCTAACTAACCCAAACACAGGTTGCGTTGTTTTATCACAGAGTTTCTATGGCCACCTCAGATCAGCTCTATCAGCTCTATGTCATATATCTATACATATGTACCTAAGTTGGGTGAAAATGCATGGTTTGTCAAATCTTGTAAGCTAAATAAGACCCACATGTTCGATTGAGCTGAAACTTCACATACATATGTACCTAATGTATGTGAAGTTTCAACTCAATCGAACATGTGGGTCTTATTTAGCTTACAAAATTTGACTCGAATATATACATACATACCTACACAGTGTACAAATCGCAAGTTAAATAAAAGCTTATAAAAAAGACTCGCCAAATATAAGACTTTACTCAGTTGCCTTGTTTAAATACAAAATCTAATATTAAAATCAAAAATGATATTATAGTTTAGTGCATCCGCATCTCCATTTGATCGGTCAAAATCTTCAAATTGAATCAAGCGAGATCAGCGTGCCAATTTCATTTTCGCGTCCATACCATCTGATTTGATCAGGTAATTTAATTAGATTGGTCGAAAATTGTCCCCGTCTGGACTGGCCTTTCAGATCCCTAAGTAGTATATCTATAGTTTGTCAAAGGACTGTCTCATTTCAAACATAGACATAGAGAATCATACTCTCTTTGTCTTACACTAGTACTAGCACCCAAAAGAAAAGGATGAGTATATATTTTTTGTTCTTATTTACTGACAATCTGACATTTTGGTTTGATCAACTATACCGCAAAAATCTCTAAATGTCAATCAGTTACGAAAGTGAGGAATAAGATTTCATGAACCTGATACCAGCCATCAAAAGGTAACAAACAAACCCGAACGCATTATCGACACCCAAAGAAAGCGAACGATAGCAAAAAGTAATCGAAACTTTCGTTTTCACTGTATTGTGCTCGTGTTGTACGGCGCGCGGCAATGGTGGCAACATGGAAAAACTAATCTTTGATTATCTGTGGACGGGGAAATATGAAATCGGGCTATTGTGCCAGTTACGGGTAATAGGGGTACACGATCTACACAACATGTGCTACTTGATACACAGAACAAGTAATAGTATTTTTCTCAAACATGCTATGTAATATTGATATTACGTTCTTTATATTAGGCTGGGAAGTATCACGACTCCGGCGCGGCTAGACGAGGGGCCTGTAATGAAATTTCATACAAAGTTGCAGGCCTAGGCCGGGAAGTGGCTCTTTTTTAATTTCCATTTCACATATATTTGTGACACAGCATCATGGCATTCAGCCAAAAAAAAACTATAACCAATATTTGCTTATGGTTCGGAATGACATTCTGCCAATACCCCTTTAAAAAATCAATAAACGATAATTTTATTAATATATTTTGCAGTTTTACAAAAATATATTAATAAAACATTATTAACAAATTCCAATAATATTGAATTGCAAATTTACCTACAAATACAGATTTAAAATATAGTTGGTCAAACCAGTTTGTCAGTAAAAAAGAACAAAAAAACTATACTCATCCTTTTCTTTTGAGTGCTAGTACCAGTGTAAGACAAAGATAGTATGATAATCTCTGTCTGTTTGAAATGAGACAGTCCTTTGATAAACTATATTTCATTTAAATATTAGCGGTAAAAATGTCTACTCAAACACGCGTTGGTGTTTTTTTAATCGTTTTGGAGGTAAAGTTGAACATTTTTCATTGTGTATCTGTAATTCTATTTTATTGGATTTATTGTGCGTTGTTTATTGTATAATATGAGTTCCGACGAAAATATTAAATGAATACCTGTTAATTATACTCCATGTTTAAGGCAACGATGTATGTGAAGCATAATATCAACATAAAAAACGATGTAATCTTAGTTATGTGGCTACTAACACTACAGTCAAAAGGATGCAAGGCGAAAAATCAAAGATACATAAATATACCTTTGAACATTTGTGTAATAAATTGATTAACTACATGTGTAAAATATACGATACGTGTGATAAAGATAGGTACAGGTAGTAGTTATATTTTGTGCCTAGTTTACTTTTAGTTTCTTTAGAATTAAAACTTTGATTTCGTGGAGATTTCTTTATTTATTTCATGTTTGAGAAAAGCACTATACATACATCGGCGTGAAAAGGGGTTGTCGGCCTCATAACTATCCGGCCTCACTACGTTCGGCCGTATATATGCATTCGGCCGGCAACCCCTTACTTCCCGGCCTCTGTAGTAATGTACTATTATGGTAGTAACTGGCTAACTGACTTGCGCCAATTCGAAGGAACGAAAAAAAATACAGACTATGGAGGACGGCTCTTTGTCAGTTTGAGTATAGAATACAGAAATCTCACTAAAAGCTTAATAGGAATTCTCGTCTCTTAAAATAACTACTCTGCTTACAGTGCGGCCGGCCGTGGCCTCTGTTTTAGTTTTTTTATTTCTTAAGCCCGCTCCAGACTACGCGGCTTCGCGCCTCGATTCGCGCACGAGTGTGGAGGGAGCTTAATAAGTAAGTAAATATATAGTTGGTCAAGCAAATCTTGTCAGTATAAAAAGGCGCGAAATTAAATTTTTTTATGGGACAGTATCCCTTCGCGCCTACATTTTTAAATTTGCCGCCTTTTTCTACTGACATGATTTGCTTGACCAACTATATTTTACAATATTGATATTTTTAATTATTAAAACCTATTGTATTTATAAGTAATTTAATAGTTTTTCGCTTTCATATAGTGTAATAACTTTCAATCAGCAAGAAGCTCTTGTTGGACACTGAGGGCCTACCGCGAAAAACGAAAATCGAAACTTCTTTATCTGCCTCTCTATCGCTCTGGCATATTCGTGTGATAGTGAGGCTAATATGTAAAGACATCCTCCAAAGATCTCTTAAACTAGGTACATGTCGTGTGATACTTTCATTTATTAGAAATTGTTACTTATTATTTAATCAATAGGTACCTACATATATCATACATAACCTGTATATCATACGTAACCTGAGTATCAAAGTAGGTGCTTATTACGCACATAGGTACGTCCTAAAAATTTCATATTTGATTGATTACCAATCATCAATTACAGCTAAATCAATTACATACATTTAATCCCCATAACAAATTTAAATGGCCGAAACAATGACAAACACCCTTGGCCAACTTAGCAACAATTTTGTTATTACTCGATACTGATTCCCATCAGACAATGAGGCGTTTTTGCTGCCATATCGTCTCATTGTTATCGCGCCATCGACAATAATTATTAGGGTTCCATGACAGAAGGTTCTCGCAGACGAAGCATGAAAAGGCTGCTTGAGGACCGACGACCCTGTACGGGTATGATGGTCGTTCTTGTCTACGTGACAGCGTGGTGACAGCGTGATATAACCGTATCCGTCACTTTCAATCGCGCTCTATTAAAAAGTGACGGATATTTTGTCACGTGGATAAAGCCATCCATAATAGGCCTGCTGGTTGATCACAAGAAACCAGTAGAAAGGATAGTTTGATGACACTGTTTGGGAATCATTTGTACTTAGATAATAATCTATCCAGTATAACAAAATATAAGGAGTGCCATTGAATTTATATTATTGTTAATGCTTTTTACCGCTTTTTGGCGTATTTGCAGTTTGTATAAAAATTATATCTGAATATTGGGTAAACTTGGTCTCTTAATTATACCACGCTTCATCATCCACACTCATGCGCGAATCACGGCGCGAAGCCGCGAACGTAAGTGTGGCGTCGATTTCGCAGATTGTTCACGCCTTCGCGCCTAGTTCCCCGTTTTTTGTCGGTTTATTAGCCCGCGTCAAAGGAAGCGCGAAGCGCGAACTGGCAAGACTCCACATTACACACTATTTTGACTCATATGTGGCAAGATATTATATAAAGCGGCTATATTTTACGGTTCTACAACAAAACAAAATGGAAAAATAGCTAAATCACGTATGATGCCATAGATAACTAGCAGTTAAGCTCGATCAGCTGATGCTTTCCCGCCATCTTGACGAGAACCAAACTGCGAAATCGCTGTGAAGTTTGCGAGTGTGGAGTCATACGTGAACGTCGCTACATGTTCTCCGCGAAGTCGCGCCGCGATTCATGCACATAGTCTGGAGGGGCCTCCAGAGTGGAAGAGAGATGACTCTCTTGCACTCTGGTACTGGAAATTATAGGTAATAGAAAACAAAATGAAAATTCAATCATTGTATACTTACCGTGTTCTTGCGCAACAAATTCCAAATTCAATCTCCTTTTTTAATGGCTAACCAGGACGATTGAAATGAGTGAGGGGCCAGTACGAATATTAACTTTGTAATATTAAATCTGGTGAGACGGAACCACACGACACCCTTGGTGCCCGTGTCTACTCGCACTTGACCGAGTAATTAGCCTTTACGTCTGGCAACACTGCCGATGACCGATGCGGTGAAATGCAATCGACCATTATTGTTTTTTTTTCTAAAGAGTATTGATACCATAGAATCGTAATAGGTGCTTTCATGTTGGTAACGATTGGCGGAAGCTTTCTTTTAGATTATTTTTTATGAAATAGGTATACTCACAACACAATGGCGTACTTAGGTACTATAAATATTTTTTAGTTTTTTTTCTTGCTACGTAACAATAGTTTTATTACAGGTTTGAGTTTGATTCAATAAATAAAACTTATGTATGTGTTCGTAACTATTAAGTTACGAATAGGTACATGCATAAGTTTGGATGGACAGATAATTTGTAATATGCGTGAATTTAACTTTTTTGAGTGAAGTGCCTGTGATTTACAGTGGATTTACAGTTCGAATACCTACGAAGAGAGTGAGTTTAGGCATGCAGGGTGGCGTTTTCGCTTCCTCAGACGGCGTGCTCAAATCAAACTAGTCAGGTTAAGCCAGGCTAGGTCAGGTTAGGTCAGGTAAGGTAGCGGGGGGGGCATCGGTGTGGGTACTCTGGCGCAAGATAAGCCAGGGCCGCCGGAAGGAGTCACGGTAGAATCTCAGGCATCCCATGGCTCCTTCAACACGGTAAGACGGGTGACGCCGGAGTGGCTTTTAGTGGGTATACCTCCTCTCCTCCTCTCTTTAGGAGAGGATGGCTGCAGGAGGGAGTCCCACATATCCCCCAAAGGCTCCCCAGGCTGGGGGAATGCGTAACGCATTTTACCACTCCGTCAAAAAAAAGGTAAGGTAGGGGCAGCGTATTTGATAGCACAGACTGTGCAAGTGTTGACGTCAAATGTTTTTGAAATAATGACTTGCACATTAGTATGTAGATTCGTAACTATTTTATTAAGGTAGTTATTTGGAGTAACCTGACATTTGCAAGAGCTTATACACTTGCAAATATAAAATGCCATATTAAGATTTCATTAGTTTTCAAGCATCTAAGCGCCAGAGCAATAATGACAGACCTTTACTATGTGCGATGTATAGAAGCATTTAGCATCATATTCATGGGAATATGGGAGTTTTGTACGGACAAAACTCACTTTACAATCATAATATACATATAAAAGCAGTTTCCTGAAACCAAATTGCCGCATTACGTAACCGTGGCTCCATCTAGCAGGCGTGCAAAAACATAATTTGAGGTGTTCACACGTCGGACCACACAGTGATGTGCGAAACTGTGAACTTTACTTCCTGGCGTGTGTGCCCGTTGCATTTACTTGACTCAGACTTGGTAAGATAGTAGAAAGAGCTTAAATATATTTACCTATAATATTTCTGTTTAGCCCAGTGGTTGAAGAATGTCTCAAGGAATTAAGTCCGCCTTTTGTGCTTTTTACTTGTTCTTGTGCAATAAAATTTATAATAAATAGTACAAGTAGTATATTATTGAACAGCTCAATAAAATAAATAGTATAGAAAACGAACTTACATAAACGTGATAGATTACTTACGAACATAGATTAAACGTGATGCTGTATAACAATATATGTATGTGCTTATGTTTTAAGCTTTTATAGCCACAAAATAATTCTTAACACGAGAAGCATTTTAAAAATATATAACAGTTGCAAAGACGAGTAGTAAAAATATTTTTGCTGGTGTTTGTGTAACTGTAATGTTCATACTCTAGGGGGGATTTGAAAAGGGAAAGTGCGGAACCCTTGGTGGGCAAGTCCGACATTTGAACGAAATACACGAAATCGAGCAGTCAAAATCCAAAATTCGACCCCCTGGCCCGACTCCACTCTCGACTATAACCCAAACTCATCAATGAGGGTAGCGACAAAAAATCCTTCCTTGAATGTTTTTAAATCGTTACAATCCTACTCAACTCTGTTCCTTGTTTATTTTCCACATAACTTTACCAATCAATATTTCCTTGAAGAATACTCGATCAATGGAATAGTTCTCTCGGACGGAAAAGCCATAATTTAACACGAAGCCTGGGTGCTTCCATTGTTCCGAAACATAATAGTACATAACGGGCAGATAGGCGGCCATCCTTACGGTACCGAATACCGCATGGTTTGCATACCCTACGGTTAAATAAATAGCACGCTTCATAATATATTAGCTAATATTACACTTGTTTAATATTAACTAAACAATAATTTGTACGAGAACAGGAGATCGGACTGTAATAAAGAAACATTTTAACGTCTAGCCGCCCAGATACCTATAAAAAGGTCTTCCATTCCATTCGATTGTGACTCACAATCGTGAACCTCACAATTTGTGAGGTTTTATTTTGACAAATCAAAATTGCATTTTAGTTGGCAAGTTATGACATGTGCAGGGCAATGTGGGCGGCTAGAGAATAAGTAAATAGGTACCTACACAATTTAAACAATTTTTGATTCATTCTTTGAATCATTATGTCTTATGTCGATCGTAACGTAATGTTAGAGACATTACGATAGACATAATGTCATACCTTGGTCAATTTATACCCTCCATAACGACCATAACGAATCGTTTAAAACTTCGAAAAATAAAAGTAACTAATCTTACTTGACGCTCCGATCACCGATATTGGTTACAGAACTATGTTTACATCTTTACCTATATTTCTGATCCGACATCTGAGTTTGGACTATAGGCCCCACCCAATGCGGGTTTGGGGACTTTACAGAGGTAACCCTTTAAATTAGCTAATCATTTTTTTACAGTTTATGCATCGTGAATCGTGAAACAATTTGTCTTCCGATGTGATGGGATAATCGATACTAACATTTTTTATCCTCGTTTATAGTTTTATTAAAACTGTTTAAATTAGTAAATAACTCTAAAGTCATCCAACGGAGTGTGGCTATCTTTACTATCTCGACGTCCCTTTTATTACCTTATGTGAAATGAAGTGATTCAATAAAGCTCGTAGTATCTTACAGATAACGGGTCCTTGTGTTTCGTTCCCTTTCGATTAGGTACTTTATCAAACTGCTGGCTATACGCTTGAGTAATGTCACGGACAGTAACAAACCTGCCAATAAACAATTGCCGGCATTCCACTCGGGTTAGATCGTAAATATTCGAGTAACATCGGGAGCCGTGGGAGCGGCGCCGCGGGCGCGCAATCTCACGCAACTATGGTCATGCTATATTGTTGCACCGTGGTTGCACCTCGTGTTTCTGGGCTTTTGTTTCAATCGCTTTACAAACAAGAATAACTCAAAGGTTGTATAAACCAGTATAAGAGCGCTCTTGACTTAGGCATAGCTGTTAGTACTCTTGAGGTCGCGTTACTTTAGTTCATCCGTGAGCTCTACTCGCTTCTAATATCGTGCTCCATAAGAATGCGCAAACTGATTCCCTGGTACCAGAAGTTTATGATGCGTACGATAAAGGGTTTCCTTGTGTATTTATATTATATAAAAGCATTGTAAAATTTCCAACTAAAATTAATTGTATCAAGTTGCTGATCTTAAATTCTAAGGTGTATTTCGTAATATCGCAGCGGTATCAGAGCTACGGCCCGCGGGCCGTATCAGGCTCAAACTGGCCATTCTGGCCCGCGAAAATGCCAAAATCCGGATTTACTACGCCTACTCATTGTTTCTGCCTTTAATAAATAGACAAGTGGACTTTTGTCTTTGGTGTGATAAAAAACACCGGCATATTCGCCGACTCTTGACTCATGATTCTGAACATCGTTCAGTCATCCATCTTTCACGGGAGGTTACTGACCGTACGTTTTAAGACGTAACCGATACACTTGATCCGGATGTGGTGTCGATAATTACGTAATTACTATAAGATCATAAAAGCGCTCTGAGAAATGCACTTAAGTTAATTAGTAGCTAATCCAGGTACCTTCTCCTAATTGTTACGTAATGATAAGGCGTTTATGCCGACGTCAGCATCTTTGTATGAGGCGTGTCTTAGAACATAAGTGACTTGTAGTTTTTTGTGTCCATTAATGAATGGAAGATCTGTATAAGGGCCATTCGCGACAATTAGACTCGTTCCCTTCTGTGGACGAACTTGAAATTACTGGCTATGACTATGAACTTTTATTAAGCCTATTTTTCTGACAGATCATTCGCATAATAGGGTACTCCTTTTCTTATTATCCTGTGTAACGTTGTCAACTATCGTCCACAGAAATTACAGAAGTGACAACTTTTGTTTTAAAATCTATGTAAGACTCGTAATGCTGTATTATTTGAGCCGGAATTTTATAACACGTTCCCAGTCACATCCTGCCGTATTTTTCTTTTCCCTACATTAAACCAGTTAGTAAATGTAAGTAAATATCAATGCATGTAATATCCCGCCACGTGCACCCATAACTTCAGTAATAATTGTCATACACGTTCTCTATAAATCCATACGAGATGGTAGTCGGGCATTTATCACCCACTACACTTTCCCAACATATAAAGTAAAAGTAGACGGACACGTTGACTGTGTGTCACACCGTTATGCATCTTTCATCGATATTTTATAATTAAGTATATTTAGAAACGATGAATTGACGATGATTTAGAATGCACAAGTACTTAGATATTATACCCTCCATCGGATTTTCCAGCTAATAAACAATTAAGAAATAATAAAACGACAATTCAGGAGAAATATTTCAAATTTTCTTCTTCTTCGCGTTATCCCGGCATTTTGCCACGGCTCATGGGAGCCTGGGGTCCGTAGGAGAAATATTTCAAATGATGACAAAAATTACGATAGGTAATATCATTTACTAGTTTTTAAATATTATCTGTGCTGATGTTCAGTTCAAATGGAGACGGATGGGATGGTCATCATTATTCGCAGAGGAGAAACGAGTACCTACCTTCATTGTTTTGGGTCATAATTCGCCGTTTTGGGTCAAAAATACATATATTTTTAAATCCTTTTCAATTTTTATCATCTCAGTGATCCTTGTAAAGTGAGCAAAAGATGCTAATAAATAAATTTCACGCCTAAAATACTTATGTTCTCGTATGCCAGCGGTCAGAGGTAAGTCCAATTGTACATTTTAAAATTTTTACAGACGTGAGTTGACAATTTTAAAGCTAAATAAATGCAAAAATAGTATATCGCGCCACCTGCAACAACGATGGGGCATGCATAGTTTTATGTAAATTGACAGCGTATATATACTAACCTCCGGTTATAACTTTCGGGCCAATTCGAACGTACACTGATATCAGAATGACATCTGTTATCATGCATTTCGCTCGAACTGAGCCGTACATGTATTGGTGTGGGCGATATGCACGACAACTAAAAACCTAATATGATTCAAATATCATTCTGATGTCAGTGTACGTTCGAATTGGCCTGTTTCGTTCGGTGTAAGTCGCGGCCCTGTCAGGCGTTAATCAGTCGCGCTGCGCCCGCGCCGTTGCTAAAACGAGACCGGCTCATTATGCCGAATTATATAAAACACATACGGCTTTCTAAGTTTCTAATGTTTACCACTTGTCGTGCATCTTCATATCCACGTATTATAACGGTAATTAACTAATTAGACAAAAATACATGCGTGCCTTTATTTTAGTCTCCTGTTTCCGCAAGAAATTAACTGATTCCCTACTAAAATTATAAATGCAAAAGTTACTCTGTCTGTCTGTCCGTAACCTCGTCGAGCTTTTAAACCGCTGAACCGATTAAGATGAAATTTGCTATGGAGATAGTTTGAGGCCCGTGGAAGGACATATGATAATTTTTAATCAATCGCCATCATCCCACGCAGACGAAGTCGCGGGAAAAAGCTAGTCGTATATTAGTAGGTAATGGACAGAACAACATGACAAACTGCTTTTCTTTAATAGTTTCACGAAAAGAGATATATCTCTACACTTAGCGGTTAAATTATCTCAGGTATCTCTGTATTTATTTATCAATATTACTACAAAACGATAAATAACGCAAAGAAGGCGGACTTAATGCCAATGGCACTCTTCTGCACCTGTTTTTGTCATAGGCGCCTTACGACATCCGATATCCGAAAGGCGCTTCCGATAAATTCAGCCATGTCGGAGCCCCCCCGTCAGCTGTCGGACCGATAATATTTGTTTGTGTGCGTATGTGTAGACATAATGCTTGTTGTAGTGTGCGTGACCGCTAAAGACGGCGCCCGTAGCCCCGTACGCTCCGCGCCCTGACTACGCGGATGTCGGATCGGATCCTACATCCGATATTGGATCGGACAATGTAAAAACGCTCTTATACTTATGTTGATATATACCTACATCTCTATTTTGAAAAGAACCTAAAACAAATTATACTTTCGACGTAAGTAATTTTTTTTTGTTTTGACGCTGACTGTATCCACTAAGTATAACTGATTTCATAACACTACATAAAAGACAATAATAAGTACTAACTATTGTTTAATCACCCAATGAAATTAAACAATGCATTGGCAGTTATCGCTCTAAGGTTTTGTTCTTTCACAGTGCAAGTGTTGTTTTAAATGTCAAAACTCTATGAAATGATGACGTGTAAATAACACTTGCACTGGGTATGCTGTCAAAATCGTTGCAGACACTTCTTGGTCTAACTCTAGCTATGAAGAGGTACCTACATAATTATTAGCTTTCAGAGACACACGATAAAATATCAGACATTAGTTACCTACGTAAGTAAGTCTACAAGAGATTTTAAGTTCGTATGTAAAAGGAAATTAACAAAAAAAAAAAACCTTGAAAATAACCTTGAACGATAACAGTATTAATGAGACGGCAATAAAAAAGAAGTAAACCAACTTTTAATAAATACTGCGAAATTTCACTTTTGATAATTTCGTCTTACCTAATTATGACTGTCTGAACAGTTTTAGTTATTTATTGGAAACTATAGAAATAATCCGTGCCCATATACTCCCTGTGTTATAGCGATAGACCATAGATATTTTCATATATCTATGCGATAGACATATGAACCAATATCGTGAACGCTTTTCGTTTCTACAAGCATAGAGTAACTTATACTAGAGCGGTACTGTCATAGTCAATTTTGTAATCTCAGTAAATTCACTGCCATCTGTCGACACACTTTAAAACTAAAAATGAAGATTTATAAAAAAACGATAAAATGTATTTAAATATGGATAAATGATTTTTTTTATTTGCATTAATTATTTTTATGATTTTGATTTTGGCGAGATACACCGAAGTGCGACTGTGGAGCACCTGTACAGTCCATTTACCACATAGTCCGCGAGTGCCCAAAAAGGAAGTACACAGGAGATCCTCTGGACTTACTTAAGCTAAGCGACGACGCAGCCCATTGGGTGAAGAACCTAACTATTAATTTGTAAATCTGTAAAGCGACCATGAATTGTAATATGCCATACGCCTAAATAAATAAATGATTTTGACCCATGTTCTTTCACTGATATGCGTTAAAATTGTTAAATAACAAACGAAACCGTCAACGCCATCAATACGACAGTAGGCCAAAGCTAGTAGCGCCCTCTGAACGAGAATCAAATTTTCTTGATTTTCGAGGCACGTTTTTTCCTTAGACTGTATCCATCTATTACGGAGATACCTATAGCTACCTACCTGCTTTACTCATTGTAGTTGTGTTGAGTCAGCATAGAGCGAAGAGCGCCATGACGCGATCAACTACTTATCATCTTTTGTTATAAAATTCAATTCAGCATTTCCATATTAATTACTCACAGATTATCTTGACGCAGAAGACAAATTTCTTACACACACAAAGGTGACTAAAACATAATCTGCAATATAAATTCTTAATGTGACATAAAACATTTTTAACAAACTTAATTTTGCTGTCGTCCCATTCATGTATCATCTTTCTTTCTTGACGCTTAACGACTATAATAGTGTTACGTGGATGTAAAGTAAAGATTTGTGTTGTTACAAAGGGTATTGTGTTGGGTTCTCATGGTGATATCTCTGGAGTGGAGATAGCCGGGAAAGTCGCCTTTCTAGAGATCCGAGCGGAGATTCAGCTGTACTTTGTAATGTAACTGTACCAATTCCAATTAGGTACCAACCTTTAGGGACTGATAGTCGCGATTTTATTCAACTTACAGATATAATAGAGTAATCTTGATAAGGACTAGCGGTGCAAGTTGACGCAATTTGAATGTTCTATTAAGAATCAATTTTCAATACCGCTTATAAAAGGTAGATACTACAGAGTCTAAAAGAAAAGAAATCAGCGTACTTAATTAACCTCGCGTCGAACGATAGTCCCTAACACAGTTCCTTAGTCTTTTTTGGTTGAGGTTTATTTAAAAAATAATTGAAGAAATATTGTTTTACATTCCTAAATAAATGAATGCGCTAAACCTCCAAAAAACATCTTCAAACATTTTACTTGAGAGCCTCTCTATATAAAAATGAACTGTCAGAGGTAGGGACCAGCATTAGACGCGAGAAATAAATACCTATAAAAATAAAGCCCCTACCTATTGCTTCTGTGTTTGTGTCCTTAATGTCTCTATAGGTTACAAAATGGCATACGATAACTTTAACTTGACAACTATAATATTTATGCTATATCTTCGTGACAATTAAATTATTGAGGCGACAAATCCTGGCTAACCAATTTAGTCAGAAGAAAAAGGCGTGAAACTCAAATTTTCAATAGATAAACAACTCTTCCCGCCTATATATTTTTTAAATTGCCGCCTTTTTCTACTGACTGAAATAGCTTGCCACGTATCTGAAAACCTCACGATATTTCACATTTCAAATATAGAATGTTATATATACAAGAGAGTTTTATTTAAGTTTTACCTAAATTCATGCATGGACAATGTCACGAAAAAAATCAATACTTATACCCACTGCAGTTACTTGTGAAAACAATCGTGTCTATCTATGCATAAAATTCAAATGACCAGTATTGTATCTGTGTATATTAGCAAAATAAATAAATTGAAATATATTTGAAATGTTTCTTGCAGGCGAACGGTAGGCTTACATGTGCATATTTCGTAATCTACAAACCGGTTAGCTAAGGAAGCATTTAATTAATCCGATGTCTGATTGCGAATGGCCGGTCTTTATTACCCTTACTCGGAACTACTCAGAGCATTGAATGAAAGGACGCGTTGCCTCTTTTGTCCACTCTATTGACCTAGTGGACGAGTGCCTACTTTATTTAATGGGAAGTACAGTCAGCCTTAATAGTTGCGGATGAAACAACGCATCAAAAATAAATATATGTCACTTGTTTGCGTTCAAACGTAGGTACCTGTCTCAGTTTTATTGTTCTCATTCTCACATATCTCTTTTTGTTAAGCTATTAATTAAATAATGGTACTTTTGACGCGTAGTCCGCTACTTTTACTGCTGACTGTACCATAAACAAAATGTATGTGTAGGAGCATAGAGTAAGTTATACTAGAGCGGTACTGTCATAGTAAATTTTGTAACCCCAGTAAATTCACTGCCATCTGTCGACACACTTTAAAACTAAAAATAAATATTTATAAAAATACGATAAAATGTATTTAAATATGGATAAATGATTTTTTTATTTGCATTAATTATTTTTATATGATTTTGACCCATGTTCTTTCACTGGTATGCGTTAAAATTATAAATAACAAACGAAACAGTCAACGCCCTCTATACGAGTGTAGGCCAAAACTAGTGGCGCCATCTGATCGAGAATCAAATTTTCGTGATTTTCGAGGCACGTTTTTTCCTTAGACTGTATCCATCTATTACGGAGTTATATCAATCTTTGGTAGGAGTGACGGACCTCCTCAAAACAAATATTCTAATTCATAATAATTTATTTGCAAAAAAAAAGGAGTTACAAAAGTGTTCAAAAGTGTTTCCTTTTAATTAGGTATCTGGAATAACAGGTTGTGTATGTTTAAGTCTAGATTTTGTTACATTTTGTCAAGCTTTCGTTTTTTTTTTCTTTATTGTCTGACCAGCCTAGCTAGGAGTGCTAGAACATGAAATTCTGTTACTTCTTTTGTATGGCCGGCTTTTAAAAAAACGAATAGCAAGGTTATTGGTTTAACAAGAAAACAGCGAAAAATTAACAATATATTATACTTGCAAACCCACTTCGTCAGTAGAAAAAGGCGCCAAATTCAAATTTTCTATGGAAGGACAACCCTTCGTGGGGTCTCTATTGTTTATTATATAGTTTTAAGTCATAATGTATTGTTTGTCCACATTTTCGTTAGTCATAATTTGGTTTTTCACAGAAACGCATAACTTTTCAGGATTGACATAAAACAAACCTAACCTAACCTAACCTATCTATAGGATAACGTAAGGAAAATCCTGAAAGTTAATGGTTTCAGAATTATGACTAATGATAATATGCCAATCATTACATTATGACTTTCAATAATTATGTCAAACAAAGCTGGGTCTCTATTGTTTCTCATACTTAAAAGTCATAATGTATTGTTTGTCCACATTTTCGTTAGTCATAATTTGGTTTTTCTCAGATAATTTGGTTTGGTTTGGTTCTATTCTACACGTTTTAAAATTGCCGCCTTTTTCTACTGACGGAAATGGCTTGCCAAGCTGTACATAAGTTGGATATTGAATTATTCTAAAGCCTTATTATTCGGCCTTTATATCCTTTTATCGACTCGGAAGAGCATTGGCAAAAAGGACACCACACCACTGCCGCTTTTGTCAATTGACCTAGTGACGAAGGGCGCCATCTTTTTATGCGGCTTGTTTATGGTTAAAGATTAAACTCCATAATGTGTGTGATTTATTATCTGTTTATATTTATTAATTATCTAGTATCCATATTTGTATGTTGGGATGCAGAGTAAAAACAGAAAACATAAGTCTAATCACTAGTAATAAATAAATCTAACATCTAACGTAGTTACCTAATATTTATAGGTAGGTATATAATATGCCTCTATTTTAAAATGTGAAATATATTAAGCATCGTATTTTTTTTCTTACTAAAGCCTTTTGGTTTTATACTTATAGAAATATTTAGGTAGATTTAAAATATACAATGTGTAGGCAATGCAGCGATTTTTGCTATTTCTATGTGTTGGAAATCGAAATAGTAATGATATAATTAATAATTTATTTATTTATTTCCACTAATATTTAGGTACAATCAATTTACAAAACAACATTAGAATTAAGTAATACAAGTAATAAAAAAAATAGGAATAAATAGGAAGAAAGGAGGGGAATTAAGTAATGGTATTATTCGGAAATGTATAATTTTTGCTATGCATTAAGCAGTCCTCTAATTTTGGAGACTAATTCAATCAAAAATTTTGTTTATTTATTGTAAAAGTAATAAGAAAAGAAAAACGCACGTATAATTATCGTATAACTAGAAAGAATTGATAATCAATTCAAGAATCCATTGCTATAATGCAGTAATATTTCAACAAAATGATCATAATAAAAAATGCAAATATCAATAATCAATTCGTCGGTAAAATGATATTGATACAGGCAATTGTTTCCATGCCTCATTATTAATTATGAAGTACTACATACGTAACATTCGAAAATAGAAAACATGTCCATTATGTTTCAGTTAAAGTAAAGCTTGAATATAATTGTGCGAACTTTGCGAACCATTGTCGCCGAACCGGATGATCTGAGAAAGATCTTTCTAGAAGATGCGTTGGGAAATGTCGCTTCCGGACTTGCGCACCGAGGGTTCCGTACTTTTTAGTATTTGTTGTTATAGCGGCAACAGAAATACATCATCTGTGAAAACTTCCGCTGTCTAGATATCACAGTTCATTAGATACAGCCTGGTGACAGACAGACGGACAGCGGAGTCTTAGTAATAGGGTCCCGTTTTTACCCTTTGGGTACGGAACCCTAAAAACGATTGGAGTTAATTATTTAAAAAACGTATTATTTAAATGGGTAACCGATAAATTGATTAGAATCTAGGTGCTCGTTTAGATTGTAGGCAAGGTGGCTGACTTATGTGGGCGTGACAGACTGAAACTTAATGCAATATAATCACATTAAAAAAAACATTATACGCTTCTTTGGTAACTAATAAATTGCTGAACCGCTTCTGTGATATAAATCTGCCTATAGTTAACCTACAGTCATTAATTTTAATGGCTAGGTTTTCGAGCCTAAGCAGGCTGCTTGCTGTGCGCACGCATGCCCGAACCATTACATAAAAAAATATTAGGTTAATTTGTGTTCTGCACTTTATTTTTATTTCCCAGATACAATATTAACAGTTCAATTATATAATTTACTTTCCCACCATCCTGCTTATGTACCAACTTTGTAAAAACAGATCGGCGGCGACGGTACTAGTGCAGTGAACGGAAATACAGTTTAGTGTTTAAATTTCGCGCAAAAACGCTTCAAGCTGTCACGTGATCTTGATGACGTAACGAGGTGATAAACAAACGACTGTCGGTGCCAGAGGACCACGGTTTGACAACTTGTCTGTGCGTGTTTCTCACGCCGTGACGTCACGCGCTCCGATTTTTCGTTTGCAGTCACGTGATGCTGGACATTATTTTAAATACTTTTAATTATTTTTAATTAATTTATTACGCATATTTACACTTACGAAATATGATTTTCAGCATTCTTATATTCCCTGCTATGGTAAAAACATAAAATTTTATATATTCGCGATTCATGTCAACATCCCTATTCCTTATTTCTTTCATTGCATGTTTGAGAAAAGCACCAATACATACAGAAAAGGGGTTGTCGGCCTAATAACTATCCATTCTATATGCATTCGGCTGGCAACCCAGCCTCTGTAGTAATATACTAATGCACTACATAGTCTGTAATATCAAAGATAGATATTCCTTTAAATCAAGAGCGTTTTTCATATTTTGTTTAGTGATCGTGTAATACGTTAGGTAACAGTTACAGCACACGTGAAATCCTTAGATGAGCGATTCGATGCTTAGGCGGTAATTACAATTAAGATTATACAAGTTAGTTAAATAACGTTTGTGTAACATTTATTAGGTGTATTAACGCTAAGATAAACGGTATGATATTTGAAGTATTTTATCCTTTTTTTACACTAATGATCTGTATAAATATTATTATTATCGGGTTAACCGTGTGTACCGAGGATTTTTGTTACGTTACGTTTCGCTGTTTAAGTGCTCTTGGGTATGCGAGGATTCGATAATAATGGCTGCGGTCAATATCTGACGAGGTTAGTTTCTAAATTGATTTAAACTAACACGATTTTCACTTATAATTTATAAAGCGAAAGCGGGACTTAATCGCGTACACTTACGTTTATTATTTGGCTAGACATCACGTCCGTGGTCAAAAGCAGACTGGCGAGGAATTGTATCAACATCTTCTTGCCCGCACTTGATATTCATTATTCAATTGTACACTAGGGTTGTCACATTGCCTACACACAACACTCACGACATCCGATGGTATGTGACCGGATGTTTTATCCCGTTTACATTTGCTGATCACCGGATTCCAAAATGAAATCCTTGTCCCTCATTCTGGTTGAAATTGCGATGTTTCTGATTTCAATTTAAACGTTAACACAGGGTTAAATTGTACTGGCAACTCCGGATTTAACCGGTTAACCCCGAGTTAGTGACTAACCATGGATTGCACAAGTGATTATTTAGATGTCAGATGACAAAAATAAATATTTAAGAATAATCTTACTTGATCTAGCTCCAAACTAAGCAAACTACGTGTACTGTTTTTACGTGACTAAGGAACAAACATCCAAAATAAACATACAAATATAAACTTTCACATCTTTAATATTAGTAGGATGCCTATTAATATGTGTAACATAAGTTTCTAAAAGATAATGAACCCACGTACAAAATAAAAAAGCTTTTGTCTTAATCGGATCATAAAGTTTATCTTCCTACTTACATCTTACACTTTTCTCGTTCTCAATTAATCAGAGTCGATATTAACTCACTTTTACAACAGTTCACCCAGTTAGTGTCGGAAATGCACTAAATATTATGTAAATTCCGTCTCTCACGCTGAGATCTGCCATTGTTTAGAAACATCTGGAAAAATATGGCTCAAGTGTTGAGTGGCGAGCGGGTATTATTTAAGGATGCTAAAATATAGTTTAGCCTACAATTCACATAATTGGGAATAATGAAAACAAATTATGTCTAGAATTAAAGTTACAATAAATCATTATGTACATTAAATTAAAATTACATTAGAAATAATTATGTCAAGAATAAAATATCATGTCATGTTAGTAGTTACTACATAGGTAGTTTGGGAATAATTAATTAGTTATTGCATTTGTCAATATGTAATATACACCGTGACCGTTAATAACCCGAAACCACATATTTTTGACGACTGTACGAGTAAATAATGTTATATCAACATGGGTCTAATTATGTGTCTTAATTAAATTACTATTTCAGTACGAATTAAATCTTATTAATTGCCCGCTTCTTTGTGAACAAGCCTTTAGGTGGGAATCTCAAGTTGAAGAACAGAGAGCGAGCATGACACTTCACGAATCGCTCCGAAATGTGTGTCCATATATATGTGTATGTGTGTTGTTTGTGAATTTGTATGTATGTGTGTTTGTTTGTGTATGTTTTTTATGTATGTATGTGATATTAATGGAATTACTTATTGTCATCTTGGCTAGGCCCCCAGGCGAAAAGTTTTTAAATTCTTAATTGGGCACTTTTGTCGCTTAGACCACTCCGCGACGGAGAGCAGGTAATTCATTAAACACACGAGGAAGCGCGCAGTCGCACGCTTTCGACATATAAATGTATTGTTTTCTTATTTTTCTGTCTTCAGTCATTGCGGATTACATCTGACAAGACGTTATGTCGCCAAGATTAAGGAGATTAGACACGCATGGGATTCACGCTTTGTATGAAATTGAACAAGTGACATTATGTATTTTTGTACCGATCATGTGTGACAGTTAATTGGTAAACTTACGGTAAAAATTTAACAATGGCACGATCAAGTTCAAGTCAAATCCCACACTTAGTTTCTCATGTACATATTTTAAGCGTGGTGGGCTTAACTACGAACCAAACATAGTAAGGACTAATAGGTACTGGTTAAAAGTGTTACTTAGTTACTTTATTATCTATTTGCGCACTTTTTTGATTAATTTTTATTGCAACTGTAAATATCTGATATCTCACATCATTCGCTTGCCCTTATCCCATTCATTTGGGGTCGGCGCAGCATGTCTTTTTCTTCCATCTCTCTCGCCTGTCATTCGTCATCTCATCATTCACTCGCATTCGTTTCATGTCATCTCTCACACAGTCCATCCACCTTTTCCTCGATTTTCCTCTCCCGTTACTTCCCTCCACATGCATTCGTAATACCTTTCTCGTCACATCATTTACAGTAATTAAAACTACATCGAAAAATAATTTTGTTAATTTAAACAATCCGGAAATCCTCTAAGAACAAATTAAATTATTTTCTATGAACATCACACTACTATCCTATTTATCTTAACATTGCGCCAGGCGTGGCTCACTCCGCGATTTCGTCGTGTCGCTACAAGTACATGCGGCCCACACCAATTTTGGTGTCTAGCCATAGTAGTTGCCGCGCACCGCTATGAAATGGACGCCTGCTCGCGCTTGCGCCAAGTACCTTTTGAATACATAAACTAGTTTTTTATGTTGCTATATTCGTCGATCTATGAACTCAAAAACAAAAACGGCCGTTTTAACTTTGGACGCATAGATTGACGAATCCAGCAACAGTAAAACTATTATAATGTATTCAAAAGGTACCTAAATATAAAATACAGTACGTAGCGGCCCCCTTTTTAAGGGTAAAAACGGGTCCCTATTACTAAGACTCCGCTGTCCGTCTGTCTGTCTGTCACTAGGCTGTATCTCATGATCCGTGATACAGTTGAAATTTTCACAGATGATGTATTTCTGTTGCCGCTATAACAACAAATACTAAAAATTACGGAACCCTCGGTGCGCGAGTCCGACTCGCACTTGGCCGGTTTTTTTGAATATCTATCGTTTTTTGAATATGTATCTATACTATCTATGGGCTCTTTTAAACGCCAAACAAAATTGCACCAGTCAAACCAGAGTATGGTTATAGGATCTCAGACCTAGGTGGCTGGTGATAGACCAAGCGCAACGCAAGATTGTATATCCATACAATATGAATATTTACGAGGACCTACTTGTCGGAGTTGTCGGCTACAAACTAATTGCTGGGTTGAGAAAGTCAAAAAATCATTTATTTATGGTGATAGTTTTCTCTGGTTCTCACTTACCCTCCTATTACTTTGCAAATACAATTTTACGACGTGTAAGCAACATGTTAATTGCCGCTTACACTTATTTGTCTGGTGATCGCTGAATAAGAAGGTCACAACTGCTAAAATATAAAGAAGAATAATCAACCTTATACCTTAGATGGTAGGGCTTATTTTACATCTTTCAGTAAAGTTTGGTTGTGTATATCTTATTGCCAAGTCACTTGCACTCTTGTTGTAGATACCGAGTTGTAAAACTTATAAATTAAAGTACTATTTGCTTTTTGTAGCAATAACCAACGACTGTAGTTTCTAATAACTTCTAAGTTCTAATTACTAGTTTACTACTTTCTAGCAGGGGAGACCGAGGTGAGTTAAAACAGAGGTAGGTAAAACATCGTCAGTTTTGAAACTGTTATCGAGATGTTTAGCTTCGTCCCACCGTCCGCTGGTCTCTCAAAATTGACGTTGTTTCAACTTACCTCTGTTTTAAATCACCTCGGTCTCCCCTACTGATACCCTGAATAGTTAAGTATTAGGATACTGGACGACAATTCATAAAAAAGTATATCGATATTTTGATCTAAGTATAAGTTCATTACCAAATATATTTCTTATCTTTAATTGAATAATTACTTACTTACCAGGAAATTTATTTTAAGTATTAACTTTTATTTTAGTCGTTATAGAAACGTATCAGCTTTTACCCCGCCTTCGTCGACAAGGTACACTGAACCTAATTTATATCCCTTTGACATCCATTTAAAAAATGTTTTTTTTTTGGTGGAGATCTAGTCAAATAGAGCTCGGTTGCACAGATATTTCCTTACTCAAATACCTACAATAAACATCAAGAAACCAGACGATTTTCTAACCAGTTTATGCCAGTGGAAGATAAACAATTACTATAACTTAATGTAACCAGTAAATATGTGAAAGTAGGAAGTCCGATTGGATCCAGCCCTACAAGTTTCATGTCTAGATGTTTATCGATGTGTCGTGCAGAATACCTTCCGTGTATAATTTCTTCTTTACTCGCTATCGACATGACTTTGGTAATTAGAAATTATTAGTCTCGGCCCGCGTAGTCATTAAATACAACATGCCGTCAGTACTAAATTTTGCCCTCAATTTATCCCCTTTTAGATAATGATTTCCAGGATTAAAAGTTTTCTATAAGCTAATTAAAATTTTAAAAACGACCTCCGCATATAACTTCTTTTATCGTTTTTTATGTATTTGGTAATTAGAATTAGAAATTATTAGTCTCAGATTAAGATCACACACCATCAGTAGGTTGTACTTCAGTAGATACTAAATTTCAACCCCAATTTATTTATTTACCCCTTATGATTCACAGGACAAAAAGTTTTATAAAGATATTTTTTGTTTATAATGTCACATTGTTCTATACAAACCGCACACTGTTGTATACGAATGCAACCGGTTTTTGCGTTATTTTTGTAACAAGCAATCCAAATATTAATAAAATGTTAGTAGGATGCTGTATAGCCCCTTATAGCGCCCATATCTTTGTAACACCTGCATATTATTATTGATTGCGCACGTCAAGTAATGTCGGTTGAGGTCAGTTTTTGGACTACCTATACTTCCCAGTTTTTGAAAGCATTTTTTCTTTCAGCAAAATTTCTTTATTTTATTTGTATTTCAAAATCAAGTAGGGAAATAAGGACAATCGCAAATGAAAACTAATCTATCCAATTCTTTATTAAAGCTTTTAAGTCAAATTAAAAGGTTAGTGAAAGTCCTCGAAGTAAAATTGATCGCACACATTCGTTTCACTGATTCGAGATGCTATAACAACTGCCAATCGCCGTTGGCTACAACTATGGATATAGAAGCGGCCATTTAGTTAGTATATTTATATTTATTTGTTATGGTAATTATATGTTAGTCTGCATTTCGAGGCCAACGTAGATAGTATTTTTGATGTTTATTTCTTGGTGTAAGTTAGTATATTTCAGACAAAGTTTACGTCTACTATGTGTTCTACATCCAATTTTACAAGAGCAGACTTTTAATTAGGTACCTGTTCATAATGTGCGGAAATAATGTGTACTATTTAATTATTAAAAACAAGAATAAAAAAAACAACACATTTTTTTATATCTAAATAGGTCTGTAAATATGTTAATACCAAAACAAAAGCAACGGAAATTTTTAAGTAGGTATTCATATATTCTTGTCTGATACATGTTGTTTCCAAATAGGTAACATATTCCGGGTTACTAGTTCATCTTAAAAACACTAAATTTCAAAATTCACTCAACGCAATAAAGATTACGTTAGATAAAGTGACGAATAGTGGGAATTATGGCGAAATGTGGTAACACTGAACTCGTCACATTATTACGCGAAAACTTTTTAATGTGCAACATTTGTCAAAAGTAGCAAAACTAGAACCAATTCTAACGCGAAATGTTCGTTGACAATTGTAATAAATTTTCGTCATTTTATAAATCGTGTTTTTCTTGAATTATTGAGGTTAAATTGCTTTTTCGTTCGCAGCTTCACGAGTATGTTACTCGTAGTGGGTGATTTTATAATAAGAATCCTCAAACCCAAACAACGCTGTAACATTTTAGATTGTACATAAATTAATCAAAACAATATTTTACATTACCCGACAACTATTTACCTCAAAGATATCAATTTTGTGTATTATACTGATTATTAATTTACGTTCAACTATAGTAACATTACCTTCCATTCTCTTCCAATTTGTCCTGCTTATATGTATATATGGGTACACATAACCACATAGCTTAGTCAAATATTTATACGTACTTTTACAAAAAAACTAGTACCTAATAAAATAGATATAAGCGACTTGAAAACAAATTGACCATTTTCATAAATGCCATAATAAAACATCCAATTTCATTGTTACAGAACAATGACGGTGAAGAAGACTAACCGCAGCGGCGGTTTCGCTGCGTGCGTCGCGCGACAGAAGCTCCACAACAACAACCAGTTTGACATCCTCACCATCAAGCCAACCAACCCCACCACCTACAACATCGTTGTCGGCTTCAACGAGAAAGACCAACTCCAACTCCTCGCAAAGGACGATGAATTCATAAAAGAATTCTCTGAACTCAAAAACAAATACGAAAACATCTCCATCGACGACATAACGAATTGCGTCAACGTCGAAAACTACCCTAACTGCGAGAACACTCTAGTCTTTTACGTAACCAAAAACCTGACGAATGAAGCGATAGCCCTCAAATTCGAAAACGAACAGGACTTCAAAAGGATATACTTCACGTATAAATATTTCAAAATGCGTAATCGACTAACGAACAACGCCAACAATTACGCGAGTAGCGATAATTTATTTTCGAAAAAGAAAACGTACGAGATATTTAAGAATAGGAAAAATAGTATCGACGATTATAGTTTCGAGAAAAGTCGGGCAGAGTTCGATTTAATGCAGACAACCGACAACGATCTGACGTACATGACGGTGCAGCAGAAGAATTACAATTCCCGGTTCGATCAGCCGATGAGTCTCATAGACATCAGGAGTGAAGAGCCGGACCAAATCGACAGTGTCATATATACTAACGTAGACATACCAGCCAAACCTGAGAGGAAAAGGCTGTTCCATAAAAAACCTAAAGCACCACCTCCTCCAGTACCTACAAACAATAAAGATAATCAAACGAAAGTACTTAAAGGAGAATTCGTTAGAGTGAACGTTGAAAGAGTTCCAGATGTGGTTCCTAAGGATAACAGACAGAGCAAAGTCCCTGATATCCTCATGTTTAGAGATAGTAAACCTAAGAAGAATGGTGCCAGCAATTTGTGGTCGGCCAGTAATAAAGGTGAGTTCTCGTAACAGAATTCACTTCATTTTCAGCTTTTAATTTCTTGCCTTATGTCAGAGAAACCTACAGGACGAGAGCAGACTTTTGCTTTTTTAAAGTTATACATTTCTGAGATAAACACAATAGTGTTATAGGGCGCCAGTTGAGAGACAGAGGCTGTACTGCAACCTTCGGTCTGTTTCTTAGCTTCTTCAGGAAATACATTTGGCTATTCAGCGTTGCACGCAGCTGGCATATTTCGCAGTTTGGGGCGTACCTGAATGTTTTGCTAAATGTCATTTAGCGAATTCCGTTGCGTATTTACCGTGTATATTTTGATTTAAACAGATATATTATACAAGTATTATAAAATTCATAAGTAGTTACAAAGTGTGAGTAAACAAGCAAACCTGCCGCAATCTTGGATCATGAACAGTCTCTCATTAGAATGTCGTGCGATAGAACGTTTGCATCAATGCGGTTGATTAGCAATTTACCCCAAGAGCTTCCTTGTCTTGCAAAGAAAACTAGGAAATAAAGAATCACGAATTGATCTAAAGCCCTATTGCAGAATGATTTTCTAATGAAATATTACCATTTAATTTATCTTGCTCGAAGAATAATTGCGTCTTGTTATAAAAGGCAGGGTAGATGTTTTTACTATAGAATTATTGATCTATCTACCACATCTCAGGCGGTTGATAAAAAAGTTGCGCAGTGAATTTCTAGTAGAAGGTAGCTGAGTTTTGGGGTTAAAACTACGTTATATATTACAATTTTGCTTAACATAATACAAGCCTTCAGCCAATTCGTACCTATTACCTAACCATAATAGCTTCTTACCAACTGCATCAGTCAAACGATAGATCTATAATTATTTTTATTGCATTCAGAGTTGATATTGGCGTGATATAACTTATGTACACTGGTGATTCACTTTCATTATTACTCAAATCTTATGGCCATATCCAAAGGTAACGTACTTAGATACACATTATTTGTCTCTGGTAGTGAACATAAAAAAAATCGCAGCCTTTTATTTTAAAGTTGCATAACTTTGTCAGCTCGACAAACAGTCACTATTATTGTTAATATGTGAATTATTGATGCTTAGTGTGATTGTTAACAAACGTAAAAACATTGTGAATAAGTTATTACGACCTTAAATTACGACTTTTATGAAGTAATTGAAATAAATATTACGAACGTGGGCGTATTGTTTCCTATTATGTTCCTAATGATGCATTGTTAAAAGTAAACGAGCAATTTTCTAGCAGCGAGCGCCAGAAACTTCGGAAAATAGTCGTGTTAGGAAACAACCGATAATCGATGGTTTCCAAACTATTTCACAAACGGAGTCTTACACGACGGTAAACATAATGTTAACTAGGCTAGATAATCAAGACTGCTTGCCAGTTTACCTGCAAAGGCTGCAAATAAAATAACCATAATAATGTTAAATAGACTAGGAAATGTACGAGTAGATTGTCACAGTCAAGTTTTACCAAGGAAGGAACCTATTTAGTAAAGTTAACTAAAGTGAAGAATGATCTGACATTTGAGTTAAGTCTTTTGGAATATATATTGGACAATAAAATAAAACAAAACTGGAAAACTAATGAACATATCACAATAAAAAAGTTTTGTATCCATGTGTTGAAATTATGTAGCTTTTTTCTTCACAAGAATATTCGTCAAGCTACAAATCAGCCTGAACGAACACAGAATGCCAAATGCGAAGAATGCAACCGAGCCAAGGCCAGAGATGTCCATCGCTTTCGTAACCGGTCATTCACTCGCTCACCAAATCTGCCACAGACAATAGACGTAAACGAGCATTTGCATTCCGTGAACATAATCTGTGGTAGTATGTAATGTGATATAATGGTAGAATGGTATAATGGTTATTTTTCTAATAACTATAAGAATTACGTAGAGGTTCAACATCAGTTTGAAAAACTTGGATTGTTTGCGTATAAAAATAGAAAAACCATAAATATAATAAAATTGCGTATAAAAATAGAAAAACCATAAATAAGAATACGAAATATTTATTAGCACAAAAATAACATTAAACATTGATTCATTTAGACGAACAGAATTGTGCTAAAAGGCCTTCACTGCTCAGCTTGATGTCCCGAAGTGAATCCTTTTATGAATATAAAAGTATGATACCTACTTTCTTATTCAATAAGCACGCTTAGTGAATCTGAATACTAAGGTTTCCGTTAAGTATTGATAAGTATTGATGTAGGTAAGTACCTATTTATTGTAACGATGAAATTGTTCGAAATTCAGAATTCTAGATTTCAGACTTTGTTTATACCTCTCCTCTCCTTCTTTTAAGCGATTTTCCATCCGATCGTCAGCTCTATTCTATCCCAAAAGTTTACGCGAACGACTACCAACACCAACTGACCTTAGAACCGTACCGAATATACCAAAGAGAACGAGAGCTGGCCCTATTTCATGTTCCAAAAAGCCTTTTTTATATGACTATCTACACATTACTACTGTTTTTTTATATTGACAATGTATATTCAATACTGAATAAAGGAATATTAATATTGATGCTTATCCAATGGTTCTCAGATTGCATCGCTACATCTTTTGCAATTATTGTTAAAAGTACAGAATTTTTTAACGGATCCTTTAAGATGGATGCATAAATAATAAATAGGTGTCGTGTATGAAGACCGAGACAAACTAGATTCTCAATACTTACTTATTTGAGGGTCAAAAGTATTGTAAGTGCTTACGTTCCAACCACTCGAGGTTAAAACTAGAAGTAGTTGGATACTGTAGCGTGATTATGTCATTTTGTATGAGAAGTGTTTAAATTTACTGATGATACAAGTCGTTTATAAATAAGTTAAGTACGTAGAAACGTGTCACGATTGTTTTTTCGAATGATCAACCGCACAAACAATTTTTTTTTACAATAGCCAGTCAGTCATGATTGTATGCTTTATTTATTCAACTTAAACTTTGTACAAGCTTGTATTTTTCCTTTTATTTAAAAATTGCTATTTCGTTAGCGATTAATTGCTTGGTAACTACAAAAATTATTTAGTGTGTCAGTTCTTTTAAAAACCGGACAAGTGCGAGTCGGACTCGCCCACCGAGGGTTTCGTGATTTTTAGTAGGAATTTGTTGTTATAGCGGCAACAGAAATACATCATCTGTCAAAAATTTCAACTGTCTAGCTATCACGGTTCATGAGATACCTGGTGACAGATAAACGGACAGAGGATTATTAGTAATAAAAATACGCTGAGTACTGTTACGCAGCGTCTTACGCAAGCGAACAACTCGCGAACGCGAAGCGAAGCGGCGCCGCGCGGCGTTCGCGTTCGCAACGAGATCGCCCACGTAGTACACTTCTATAGGTATCAAAGGATTGATTCACCGCGCACCGCATCGCTCCTCTTCGCGTTTGCGTGTTATTCGCCTACGTAGTACGCTGCGGTAGATGTTTCTACGAGCATTTAAAATGGCTGAAAATAAAATAATAAAGAAAAATTCGATATTCCAGTTAGCATAGAGTAACTGATACTAGAGCGTTACTGTCGTAGTAAATTTTGTAACCCCAGTAAATTCACTGCCATCTGTCGACACACTTTAAAACTAAAAATGAAGATTTATAAAAATGCGATAGTATGTATTTAAATATAGATAAATGATTTTTTTTATTTGCATTAATTATTTTTATGATTTTGACCCATGTTTTTACACTGATATGCGTTAAAATTGTTAAATAACAAACGAAACTGTCAACGCCATCTATACGACTGTAGGCCAAAACTAGTAGCGCCCTCTGAACGAGATTCAAATTTTCTTGATTTTCGAGGCACGTTTTTTCCTTAGACTGTATCCATCTATTACGGAGTTATATCTATCTTTGCAGTTAGTAACTAGTTAGTTGCCAGAGCCATTAGACCGGTGTTTGGGACAGTCACGAGGCTGCCAATTTCTTACTTATGCTAAAATGCAGATTTTCCTCCTTTACTTTTTTATCCAAGCCATTCATTTGGCATTCGGCTCGTTTCTGTCTTCATTTATTTTTAGATCAGAAACGATGATGAACTGACGTATCGTAAAGTAAGTAGGTATGTAACAGTGCATATTGGCATAACATTACATACCTACGATATTATGCCATGATTACTACGTACCTACCTACGTTAGGTACGTTTTTCCTAATTGTCAGTCTTTCGTTGGATCTATAACAAGTGGAAGTGGAAACCTATTTTAAACGGAAATTAAAGCGTTTGTACGATATCACTAACAAGATGTATAAGTACTACAGTAAGTATTTATGATTATTATTCATTTGTCTTAGTAATTATTACTTACTTACTTACCCTTATTATTATAGTGCCAATTCATACACCTTTATTATAATAGTACATTTCGATGCTAGTGCGGAAAGTATGTCATTACATCACGAGTACCGAGATATCTTTTATAGAGAAACTTTTATATTATTAATTCTGTATGACATCATTGACATTGACATTATGAAGAAGTGTTTTTCTAGCTTTTATTCGACTAGAATAGATTTTGTTATTAATTATTGAACCCACTTCAATGAAAGTTTTTTTCCCCTCACTAGCTCGGAAAGCCGTCTTTTATCCTTTAAAACAAGCGGGGAAAAACGCATTTTATCCACTAGTGGGGAAAGTAATTTGACCTTGGATGGAGCGTGTTTAAGTAGCTTGACAGATAACAAAATGTAAAACTCTCATAATAATGGTTCGTTCGATATTAATTATCATTAAATAAATGGTTTGAGAATCTAATAAAAACTACCAGATTTAGCCTTATTTAATGATTTTAAGTCATAAACCTTAAAATTCCATAATAAACGTTTGTTTTTTAATAATTATGTTAAATATAATTCTGAACGCACAAGTTAAGTCGATGCAATTTCAAAACGCATCATTGACATTTCATACGTCAGAAATGTCAACATTGTCAACGAAAATTTTACTTAATAACTTCTCACGTAAAAGTACAGAATTTCCAGAGTATTTTGTTATAATATCGTAAAAAAATGAGTGATTCCAGTTGATGAAGATGATCTAACGCCTGTGGATGTTGCACTTTCCTCGCTATAGTGAGGGGAAAAGTTTTGTGTTACACACGGGTGCAAATGTATTTTACTTCTCGTGTGTTAAAACACTCGCTACGCTCAGGATTCTATTTTAGAACCACTCGCTTCGCTCGTGGTTCAACTATAGAATCCTTTCGCTTGCTCGTTTTCAATTCCACACTCGCGGGTAAAATACAACTTTGCACCCTTGTATAACAAATAACTATTTTCAAATGCATGTTCTATAAGACAGAAACAATTGTAAATATTAAAACATTGTACTATTATTACCTAAATATCGTTATTTATGATTATTTGTGTATCGTATATTTATAAAAACAATATCGAATGTTGCCTTTGGAAACTTAAAACATTCTTGCAGTAAGAAAATACGCCTCTTCTTTGACAGGCGTTCCGTTCCATTCAGACAACTTATTAAGAACGGTTTTTCAACATCGAAAAATAAACGTGTTATAATACTTATAATGATGAAGAGGTAAGTAATAAAATATGAAATATGCATATTTTTCGTATTCTTACATTAACAGTTGGTTTTTATGTTGATTACGACGTTTAAAAGAAACTAATATTAACACTCATCAATAAGTAGTCATGAATTGGAACAAGAAAAATTTAAAAAAATTGGAAAAGTAAAAAACACTAGTTCGCGAAAACCAACTTTCCGCACGCTAAACAGCCACGAAAAGTAGCACTTTTTGAGCAACTGTATTAAAAAATATTTAATGTTGTCATGTAATTTCACGTGAAACCCGTATAATAAACACGTTAAACTTTACGACGACAAGCGGTAGGTATATCACCGAGTGATGAATCAATTACCTAGCAAACGTTGACACATATTTACACATCTTCTTGTTTATGTTTTGAGTTGTGACAGACACACAGACATGGTGTTGCATAATTTACTTCATCCTTTCATTTATTCTGGTGACTAGTGTTATTTTTTCTTACCATGAATAAAAAAAAAATGTATTACCAAAGATAGATATAACTCCGTATTATGGCCACATTATCAAGTACAAAAGTTGTCACAATACTTAATATAGTTAATTATCAGAATAAAAAAAATACAATTTTTTAAACTATAAAATATACTTAACTACAAAAAAAAAAAAAAAAAAGCAATTATAAAGATAATACCCCTTCTAGATACTCCGTAATAGATAGATACAGTCTAAGGAAAAAACGTGCCTCGAAAATCAAGAAAATTTGATTCTCGTTCAGAGGGCGCTACTAGTTTTGGCTTACAGTCGAATAGATGGCGTTGACGGTTTCGTTTGTTATTTAACAATTTTAACGCATTGATCAGTGAAAGAACATGGGTCAAAATCATAAAAATAATTAATGCAAATAAAAAAAAATCATTTATCTATATTTAAATACATTCTATCGTATTTTTATAAATCTTCATTTTTAGTTTTAAAGTGTGTCGACAGATGGCAGTGAATTTACTGGGGTTACAAAATTTACTATGACAGTACCGCTCTAGTATAAGTTACTCTATGGTATTACCGTTTAACTGCAGCTCTGCTGACTTGAATGGGTTTTATCCCCCACATTGTAATTTGAAACGTCTTAAGAATTCTGTGGCCCTAGTGAAAAAGGGTACAGTACAAGTCTCGCGCAGGTTAGGTCTAAAAGGGCATAAGTGTTACGTGGAACTTACGCCCTTTTACAACTGCGCTGCCCGACACTTGTACCCATATTCACTAGGGCCACAGAATTACTGAATAATATCTAAGTATAATTTTGCACAATTATAACTATTTTTTTGTAGCAGTGATCAGTATTTTGAGTCCTACTAAATATTCAAACTGACTGAATGTTGGTTTCTAAGCATATGCACATGCATTGCTCGTGAGAAGCGTTTCTCAAATGTGGCAAATTTTGGGATAAGGTACAACCTGTTCAATTACATTGTGAATTTGCAATAAAATATTGAGTATTGAGGTAGTGAAAAGACCTTACTTGATACAACCAGGAAAGGGCTAAGGCGAGGTAAACAGGGGCTAAGGCGAAATAAATATGTGTTTTAAAAGTTGGCATTCGTAAAGTTGACACGGCAGAAAGCGGAGAGAGCGCGGATATGTTTCTCCAAACATCCGCGATTCGTACAATACAAACAATCGCTCGTTTACCGTGTGCACGGCGTATATTGTCTTAGGTGTCGCGGGCGCAAGTGAGTTGAGACCAGCGTACCTTGAACTCAACAGTGGCGTATTTGTGACGTTTTCAACCAAAAGGTACCACATTGTCGCTTGTCGATAAGGTTGATTTCTAATTGAAGCTATATGGAAATAGCGCCTTACTGACAAGCGACAATAAGTACCCTTTTGGTTGAAAATGGCACATTTTAAGATTTAAGATTGGCGTATGATGGATGGATTTATCCGCGTGATAAAATGAATGTCACTTTTTTATACGTCATGATTGTAAGAAACAGACACTATCATTATCAAGCTGTCACTTGGATAAAATCAACCATCATATCTATATGAAGGTTTGCTATCCCACACCTGTCCAAAGCTGTTCACGAAGTTCTGCTAACTCCGCCCCTCGAAGGCCCCGGAGCTCAGCGACCCAGAAAAGAGTCATAACAATTAAGATCCTTGGACTTGGGACTTTACCAAGAAAAGTCGGAGATCAACATAAAATGATTGGTCTGGGCAAGCACAATAGCAATAATAGTTTAGGCCCTGTGGCAGTGCCTTGTGCAATTAGAACTGGTACTTGATGAGCAAATATTCTAACGCATTAGGAAAGTCAACAGCGAATATTCTAAATCGTATAATTTTAAAACCTGCGTTAGATGGGTAAGGTAACACCTATTTAGGTATAACTTACAGGACTTACATACTGAACTTTAAAGTCCACTCGTAACTGAATGAACCTATATGTATCTAAGTTGGTTATCGAGATAGATATTGATGAAATAAACCAATTAAGAAAACGAATTATATCGCATATCGCATACTTATAACGAATTGAAAATACATCCCGACATATTGGTATCGGGATATACTTATTAATTATTATAAATTCATTATATGTGCTATAACGCTGCGTCTTACGTAAGCGAACAACTCGCGAACGCGAAGCGAAGCGGCGCGGCGCGGCGCGGCGGGCCCACGGCGGCGTTCGCGTTCGCAACGAGATCGCCCACCAAAGGATTGATTCACCCCGTGCCTCATAGATTCGCTTCGCGTTCGCGTGTTGTTCGCCTACGTAGTACAGTCAAGGGCATAAATATTCCCAAAGTTTCAAATATATGTGTACGCTCTTACACCTTAGACAATAAAGTCATGTTCACATATTTTTGAGCCATTTGTCAGGATCGATAGTTTTGCCTTCGACTGTACGCTGCGTAAATCGCTTTATTTTATGAAGCTTTATATATTTGAATAGTATGGTTTTGAAAATAAGTTCAACATAAATGCCTATTGTTCGTCTGATTGTATATAATTCAAAAGGCGCTGTTAACAGAAAACTATTAAACTAATTTATTTTACAAAATCTACTTACATACTCATAACTACAGTAAGTACTCATACCTATTTAATGGGTCTCTATTGTTTCCCATATAGTTTTAAGTCATAATGTATTGTTTGTCCACATTTTCGTTAGTCATACTTTGGTTTTTCTCAAAAACGCATAACTTTTCAGGATTGCCATAAAACAAACCTAATCTAACCTATCTATAGGATAACCTGAGGAAAATCCTAAAAAGTTAACGGTTTCAAAATTATGACTAATGATAATATCACAATCATTACATTATGACTTTCAATAATTATGTCAAACAAAGGGACATTAATGGGGCCCTATTTAATACTTACTGTCAGGAACACGTGGGGTTTGTTGGGTTATTCCGTGTATTTCAAAATCTTGAACTGTCCATATTTCTACAAGTTTAGTTTGTTAGCATAATGGGCACTCTATTAGGCACGTCTAATATTTACCATATATTCAGTTGCAGAAATCTTCCTTGTGAAAGATTTGCTCGGCAACCTATTGCATTTGGTTAGCTGGCAGTTTAGACGTGAGATAAATCTCTTGCACATAATAGTTTTATGTTAGTTGTGTAGAGTCCGTTTAAGCTAATTTTGCACCGACCTCAATAGAACAAAGTAAGGAAGTGTCATTATAATTATAAACATCATATTTTCATAGAAATTTGACATTAATAAAGACGTTGCCACAATTAGTAATTTCTAAAAATATCGTATATTTTGTGCACCATTCAAAATGCAACTCGAAAAGCGCTAAGATACAGATAAAAAAAATTGTTTTAATAGCCGAGTGATCGTATATGCGGTAATTAATTCTAATCGACAATTAGTAGGTACATACTCGTACCTACCTAATTTAGTAAACGGTATTATAACACGAATTTTCCTTTAGGTAGTCGTTAAATAATTTATGGCAAAAGCTTTTGTTTAAACAAGAGCATGTCGGGCCATGCTCAATGGAGGGTTCAATAGACTGGCATGCAATTTACGTTACATTTCCGACTACTAAGGTAAACTGCATTCAAAAGTTTGATCAGATACCGCAATGTAATGTAAATTGCATGCAAGTTCTTGCTAGTCTAAACCTCGCTTTAGAAGAGAAGGTTTTATTGCGATAACTCTTAAACGGCTTAACTGATCATGTTAGCTATAGTTTTCATTGAAAGTCTTCATTAAGCTCAACTCACGATTTTTTTGGTTCAAAAGTTAGTTAGGACGCATATATTTTTTTGTTTCGGAGTTCGGAGCTATTATTTCCGAAAATTACTAAATAATATTTGACTTCGATGACGGTGTCGAATGTCACATAGATTCTAGCCACTGGTAAAATCAGATGTAAATATAATCATAGATAACAATCTCACGTGACAGATTTCGAAATCTAAAACCGCAGCAGTTACACATTCTCACAAAATGGCAAGGCGAACAAGCTTAGCATATTTTTTTCTGCGTTTACACATTCGCATTTGCTATTCTTCTCAATCGTTTCGCCACTGTCATGAAAGTGTGGGGTAAAGGTTACATTTGAAATGCGACTGCAGCATTTTGGGTTTAGTATTCGCAGCGGGCCTATAGGGCTCTCCGAGTCCAAGGTTCCGGGTGATTGTGGGACTCCCTCGCTTCAGTAGTTGATTGTTTTCCGACGACCTTGCGCAGGCGCGCCGCATGCCGCATCCCTGATGCGCCGGGTGCGGACAGTCCCAACATTATGTTTAGAATGATAGCGGATTCGCCTGATTGTCCGCTAATACCACACTGTGCGGGACTACATTCCCCTATGGGCTCCATACAGTGGTAACTTTGTAGGTTGAGTGTTTAGGTATAGGCTTTTGAAATTGTTATTGTTATTTACTAACAAAATGAATGTGTCACAGTTACACGAAATAAATGATTTGAAATTGAAATTACTGTTACAATGTTACATTAGCATTAATGTCACTGACTTGTCACTGACAATTTCCTTGATAAACTGCCGCGATTGGAACGTTCAATCCGTCACTCGTTTTATCAGAGATCGACATCACCAACGCTGCGTTAGTAATGTTGTATTGTAACTTTCATACTGCTGCAGTCGCCATCCGAATGTCATTTTAATCCTTTGAACCTTAGTCGGATGCACGAAAGTTAATCACATTGCAGCGTTTTCACATTGTTCGATCCGAGGATCTTACATCCGTGGAGTCAGGCCTCGAGGGCGCGCCCGGGCGCCGTCTTTAGCGGTCACGCACACTACAACAAGTATTATGCCTACACATACGCACACAAACAAATATTATCGGTCCGACAGCTGCCGGGGGGCTCCGACATGGCTGAATTTATCGGAAGCGCCTTTCCGATATCGGATGTCGGAAGGCGCCTATAACAAAAACAGCTACAGGAGAGTGCCATTGGCATTAAGTCCGCCTTTTTTGTGTTATTCATAGTTTTTTAGTAATAATGATTTATTAATAATAATAAAAGTTCTTTATTTAGATAACGAAGATCCACATTTTGTTAGTTACACGTTTTATGTTTTACTTATAACTTAGGTTAAGGTTATTAAATGCATATACATATAAATACAGAGAAAGACATATATCGTATTTTACATTTTCCTTCCGACATCCGATATCGGATCGGACAATGTGAAAACGGTCTTGGGCTGTAGCCGCGCGCGTCAGTTGACATCTTTGGCGGTCAAAGTAGATTGTGAAACTTGTCCTGTCAACAGTACAATAATATCTTATTTTCGTATTTACACAAGAGATGCATTCAGCTATCGTCTCGCATCATTGCATTCAATCCGCATCGTGACTGTCGCAACGAAATTTGATTGAATGAATTCGTTATAGCAATTACGTGGGAAATGCGAATTGAAAAGAATGCATTTTGTCGTTGAGAAACTCTCTTCTGATCTTCATTTTACGATTGAGTTTTACATAGCTAAGAAGCTACTCTCAGGCGTTTTCACAGCTGAATTGACATACAAGATAATGTGACATGAACATGGCAGTAGCAATTATACAAAAAGACAACTGCTATTACTGTAGTATTAGCATTGCCATGATGTCTCTTGTCTTAATCTGTTGGTCATGGTGGCAATCGCGTCAATATATACGATAAGTAACTGTCGACTGTTAATTAAACATTACATAAATATTGACTTTACAACTCCTCTATTCTTACTATTTTGATTATTATTTATTAACTACTTTTAATCTTTCAAGTAAAACAATAAATAGGTTGTTAAAACTAATATACAAAACCATAGCATTAATTAGAGAATGTAGCGAAACAATGCTTCGAAATGGAATTATTGCCTTATTGCCTTTATACATTAAAATAGTTTATGTAATCAAGTTCGTCTCAATATGTTCATCAGCAGACCTACTAAACTAATTACGCCTCTAATTAATCAAACCTGACTTGCCCTAATTAAAATTTGATTTGAGCTTCAATAGAAGAGGATAACGCGTCACAACTATTCACAATTTTCTAATAGATTTGCAAAAATATAGCATTTTAATATAAAACAAGAAAGCAACAAAGAGTGGAAAATAATTTTCAAAGAAAAAAAGAATCAGTTTACATATAAATTGTATTTCCTCCATTTGTACTACCAGTACTGAGTGACCACCATATAGTATAGTGCTAGTCACGCAGCAAGCCAAAGCCTTCGATTAAAGTTGAACGATTGTATGTTAGGCCGGCCGCAGACCGCAGAGCTGACACTCTAACCGCACAAACTAGCTAACTACTCATGAGGACCAGGATAAGCTTTTCCCTAGACTTTCCTGTAAATAGTTGGAGTGCTGCTTGACCCCCACGCTCCTTTTTCCTCAGGGGCATTCCACAGGGGTGTCGCCACCTTAATAACCTGCAAACATTTGTTTTATAAATATACCGTATAATTTAAAGCTATGTTAAAGGCCTAGCTTTACCTGAAACCTGAAATGTAAAAAAAATAGCGTCACGAACCCTACACTTACCTGGAATGGCCCCTCAGCTTAAAAATATACGGAGATCTTGCTCATCAGAATGTATACTAGTGGCAACGAGGCAATAATATTCGTAGGCAAGCCGGCTTAAAAACCGCGCTTTTTCGAATTTTTCAAGCCCGAGGAAAATTGCTCAACAGTCTTAAAATTGAAGAAGGACTCGAGTTATATCTCTCGAGGTCACGTTATACTGGTAAGTTTTGAGATTCAATACGCCTGCGCGCACGTAACTAATATAAAGGCTCATAAACGTCCATATTGACCAGCCAACAATGCACAGTGTTGGACCGTTACTTGCTTGTAGTTCCTGAAACTCGGGAGTAATCATAGTATTCAATTTGTACGAGTAGTTAAGAGTACTTGTCACGAATAGTTTGCGTCTTTAATCGATCTCGAGGAATCGAGTAACCAATGTTTAATAATTAAAAAGAATGTACATAATTTATAACAGGAATTCACAACCAATGGGCTCGTCTCACTAAGAACGAAGCAAGTAGGTATGGAAAGCTTCAAGGAAAAAGTCGATTTCATTCGAGGCCGGTGGATACGAAAAAAATTATACTTACCTAAGTAATAATATCAGAATTAATTATCTGAAGCATTTATTTGCGAGCACCCATAAGTATATGCTGTAGGCTCAAAAATGCCATTTCATCAGTGTTCTATTTAATGTTTTATGCACATTTCATCATGTCAGGTTGTCAATGATAGAAACGATCTTGTATTGCGTTACTTGCATCACTAAAACCACACCATATCGGTTTGCCCATTTCGTTGTACGTTTGCATTTCATTATTGTCAACAAAATATTTAGGTTGATAGGTCTGTCAATAGGACATGTTATATGTACTTTACCTAGTATTTTGCGAAATGAGGTTCGCTACTATTATCGACTCGGCACAGTCATTGTAAAATAGGCATTAGAGCATTAATTAATAAAGTCAACTAGGGTTATTTATACGTCCATGGGTTACCTAAGGTTAGAGACATAGAGATAGAGACACTTCCAACGTAATGTATTTTGACGTACATTCGCTTGTGCTAAAATATACAACTGCCTAAGGTTAGCAGATGTTAGAAATGTTAGAAAATCAATCAAGAAAAGTCTGCAACGATTAAGAATATTTTAAACGTCAAACTCCTATGAAATTATGACGTATAAATAACACTTGCACTGCGTGTGCTATCTAAATCGTTGCAGACTTATCTTGGTTTTACTCTAGTAACGAGGTATGATAATATATTACTGGTATATGGAAGATCAGACGAACATGATAAAATGAAAATAAAAAACCTTTAGTTTTTATAATTTTAATCACGAAAACCTGAAAGGTAAGGAACGAAAGGTCAGTTTCAGCTTGTCTAAGTTGGGGGGTAACTGTGACGTCACAAAATCGGCAGTGCAGTTTTTAACTTTTTTCTTTTAAATTTACCATGTGAGGTACCAAATGAAAGGGCTTTGTGAGTAGATTACAAATATATAACATAGTCTAACATGTTCACTAGTTGGTCTACAAATTATTAGAAAATGATCAAAAATTTCACAATCCAGAGTTGACTTTGAACTGCTCTAAATTGAAAATGGCTGTATGGACTAGTTGGTAACATAGTAACATTACATTGTTATGTATTTAAGATCAACTGATATTGGAATATCTATTTGAGGCGTACTCACATATGTAGGTACAATGTGGCGGTGCCACTGGTATTGCATTACTTGCAGGTGTTGATTTGACTCGCCGTCAGGCACTAATAGGCGCATATAAGGAAGCAAATCTTGCGCATGCAAAAACGACATTCTTTCACACCAACCGTACGGGACTTGCGTCGTTCCGGGTGTAAAGTTACAAAAGATCTGCGCGAGAGCCCTTCATGCTCGACCGGTACGTGTTCAGTTACAGCACATGTGACAGTAGTATGTAAGTAGTACCTTACTAGTAATGGTGTCAAATGATACTTTTCAACATTGACTCGTAATTTGGATCTTAGATATTACACCAATTTTGTAGACCTCTAATTCGAATATCTTGTTTTAGACACATAATTCCGAATTATAATATACTTAAGTCACCTATTTGTGTAAATCGACTTATTGTTTTATTAAAAAAATTCAGTATTCGGCGATGTACGCAAAAGTGTATTGCAACAAAAACTAACACGCATTGCATTCTTAAAATAACGCTTAGACACCAACTCAGCTGCACTTGCAATTGTCCACTTGACGAATTGCAATGTTGCCCTATTATATATAAAAGGTCGTTTCTTTATAGGAATCAATTAAATTATACATCGTTTTAAAACCAAGGCAAAATGTACCAATACAAATCAACGAACTAAATCCGACCAATTACATCAGTTTTGAACTAAGCATTCCAAGCACGGGCTTCCGCACGGATCGCATACAAACATTTAAATAAAACCTTGGTGCAAGTTGTGCACATTGCCAAATTGGCGGGACAAATATTTGATTTAATACTGGTGATCGTTTGGCATTTTGTTTTGCAGCTTTGGCCAGTGCTGTGATACTTGTTGTGAGGAATAGAGCCTTCTAACGGATTTTGTATAAAGTTGGTAAAGTTAATATTTTCATTGGTTTCATGTAACTTAAATTGATCAGATTATTCCGACTCATTGATTAGAGTTAGACCAAGATCAGTCTGCAATGACTTTGATAGCAGTGCGAAATTACGACGTATAAATAACACTTGCACTGCGTGTGCTATCAAAATCATTGCAGACTTATGTTGGTCTAACTCTAGCTACATTCTGCAAAACTATATATAGATACCTATTTATATTTTAGAGTATCCTGTGGTATGCATTAGTAGTTTTATATGTACGAGTAGAAGCGGGAAGAATAAGTTTATCGGAAACTCGAACTTACATTTTTATATTTTTCACTGAGTAATATTTTATTTCATTAACACGTGGGCCGATCTTTGGAAAGTTTAGTGCAGAATTACACTTTTTTTTGCCATCTTGAAGTATCGAATATGGTTGGAGAGACTAATAAATCTTTTATTTAACCTTTATTTAAGTTCTTTTTGACCTTATTTATAGTTTTTCTTAGCACTTCTTTATATTTAGGTATCATCTTTCTAGCAATAAACAGGTTTGCAAAAACTTGCCAACGGCAATGCCGTGCCGATTTATCATAAAGCTATTAATTATACGCCAATGTAATATTGCCAATCAAATGTCACTAAACCTATAACTATGATGAATACGATGAATATGATATCTTTATGAAAATAAATTATTAACTTCTATTTATAAAATATTCATTCGGACCCCTAATTCGTTGGACTTTAAAAATTTCTTTATAAAGATTGACAGTTTCTTAAATTTCACATTAACTTACTAGAGTTAGACCAAGATAAGTATTTTAAACGTCAAACTTTAATGAAATTATGACGTATAATCAACACTTGCACTGCGTATGCTATCAAAATCGTTGCAGACTTATCTTGGTCTAACACATTGTTTTAAATTTATCATGGCGCCTGATCTATAATGTTGTTTTTACATTTTACTCTGATTGTTTCATCAAGGGAACTTAAAAAAGTCCGACTGGCCCACCGAGGGTTCCGTACTTTTTAGTAGTTGTTGTTATAGCGGCAACAGAAATACATCATCTGTGAAAATTTCAAGTGTATCTCATGAACCGTGATAGCTCACGGTTCATGAGATACAGCCTCGTGACAGACAGACGGATAGACAGACAGATGGACAGTAGAGTCTTTGTAAAAGGGTCCCATTTTTACCCTTTGGGTACGGAACCCTAAAAAGCTTCGCGGGCATTGGAACCGAATCAAAAAGCACAAAAACAATCTTGTCAACATCAGAAATTTTTAATCAACTTGCAGTATTGTTATTATTGTTACTCGTACAATGACCCAAAAAATTGGCACATCCGATGAATGCTACCTTGCATCATTTCTATGCTGTTGCAGAAATGCTATATCAGTAACACAATTTTATCAATTTTGCAATTATACGAACGAACGCAACAAAATTATAGGTATTGAAATGAAAGGTTTAAAGAGGTTATAATAGGATAGAGCGCTGCGGTACTGTCATAGTAAATTTTGTAGCCACAGTAAATTCACTGCCATCTTTCGACACACGATTAAAACTAAAAATGAAGATGGTTAAAAATACCATAAAATGTATTTATTGGATAATTTTTTTTTAATTAAATTTGCATTAATTATTTTTATATGATTTTGACCCATGTTCTTTCACTGACATGCGGTAAAATTGTTAAATAACAAACGAAACCGTCAACGCCATCTATTCCAGAGTAGGCCCAAAGTAGTGGCGCCATCTGTTCGAGAATCAAATTTTCTTGATTTTCGAGGCACGTTTTTTCCTTAGACTGTATCAATCTATTACGTTGATTCCCTGTAGAGGTAGACCTGAGAGACTTCGAGTGAACTTGAAGCAAGATAATTACCGTAAAACCACCCAACTATAATCCAGGAGGTCAATTCGAACTTACATTTTGATGTTGATGTCAAAGTGATATCTATATGATCTCATTTTGTTATCATTTCGCCCGTGCGTCTCACTCGAATCGCGCGAATAAATGTATGGACAAGCGCGAGCGAAATGCAAATTATAACAAATTGATATAATTTAGATATTACTTAGACGTCAAAATGCAAGTTCGAATAGGCCTCCTGTACCATAATGGCCTCCTAGCCTAGTTGGTAGTGACCCTGACTACGAAACAGGAGGTCCCGGCTTCGAATCCTGGTAAGGGCATTTATTTGGGTGGTTATCACAGATATTTGTTCCTGAGTTATGAACTTATGAATGTTTTCTATGTATTTATTTATTTATAAATTGAGCAGTAAATTGTAATAAAATATTACAAGGTTGACAACATAAAGAAAAGAGCGTACTCCCATCCAACGCACTTACAACCCCTCTGGTGTTGCGGGTGTCCATGGGCGGTGGTAATCCGTCTGCTCGTTTGCCTCCTATATCATAAAAAAAACCGGCCAAGTGCGAGTCGGACTCGCGTTCCAAGGGTTCCGTACATTACACAATTTAAAAAATGTATTTCTTATGTGAAATGTCTTTATAAAACCCGTAGGGGTCGTATCAAAAACTAAGAAATTAAGTCCGACTCACGCTTGACTGTACATTTCTAATAGGTTTTCCTGTGATCTATAGGTATATCTATTTTGTATATTTTTTTTCAAAATGTTTGACCCAGCAGTTTCGGATATAAAGGGGGGGATGGTAATTTTTTGCCTATTTTCTTGAATAACTTCTAAACTGTTTATCTTAAAATTATAAAAAATATATATTTGAGATTCTCACCATGGGCTCTTTCTTAAGATATGTAACAGGATATAGTTTGAAAAAAATATTTTTTAATTTTCTCATTTACCCCCCAAAAGTGGCTCCCGTGATTAAAAATCAATTGTTTACGTTACATGTCCGTCTTTGGGTCACAAACTTACATATGTATACCAAATTTCAACTTAATTGGTCCAGTAGTTTCGGAGAAAATAGGCTGTGACAGACGGACAGACAGACATACAGACAGACGCACGAGTGATCCTATAAGGGTTCCGTTTTTTCCTTTTGAGGTACGGAACCCTAAAAAACACCTTTTGAAATTTCACGGATATTTGTGACATTTATTAAAATGCAAATATTTGCGGGATTCGCTAAAATTCGATATTGAGTAAACTCAATAACATATAAAATAGTAATAAGATCACTTGGTCAAATAAACATGACTTGACTGATATTACACAATATTTACTTGAGAAAGCAAAACATATTAAATTAAATTTTGGTAATGATAAAAATGTTGGTTGATACCCCACCTGACCTCAATTATCTACTTACATAATTACCTATTTGTAATCTAAACTCCCTCAGTGTGCGTATAAAATATTTTAATGGAGCCTAAAAATAAGCTGTCAACACACAATATTTAAAAAAACTAACTTAAGTAACAAAATAATACTACGTCTAAACCTATGCCTCATTCCGGTTGTCACCTCTCGCCCAAAAGTGACAAAAAATACTAGCGGCGTTGCAGCGTTGTACCTAAGTAAGCAAGCGAATTTTTTGGACTAAAAATAAGATAATATTTACTCAGTCTCATTATAAAAACACCGCTATTACATTAGAAGAAACTACTACACTGCATTATAATTGGTTCATTAAAAATGTATTTACCTCTGAGACTGAAATGTAAACTTGACCTCAAGTCACGCGATACAAAGTGGAACAATACATTGTTATGGTAATTCTTCTTGTTTATCTGCCATATTGTTTTGGGAGAGATAATATGCATTTTGTGTTCGTTACACGCAATGATTTTTAAAAAATTACGCGTCTCCTGGCCGAAAATTTTGTAGCAGGGAAATGAAAAAAAGTATTTTACCAAACATCCCTCCGAGTTATTCTTAGCTAGCTCTGCATCGACAACGACAAAGTGAGAGGTCTTATTAAGAACTTGACGTTTGTGGTGATTCTTCCACACTGCCACTTTCAATGTCAGTAGACGAGTAGATGTGAGTGTGTGTTTAGATTAGACGGACTTTTCCTAAATCCATCACTAATCGTCACTTCTCTATGTTACAGTGGCGACTGGGTACGAGTCAGACCGCGAAGAATGGAGGAGCAGCCGCTCGCAGTTCTCCACCACCGCGTTCGACAGCCTCGCCCGCCCCACGAAGATGGCCATGGCGCTCACCCTCCGGAAACCCCCCAGGATCGACCCCGTGCCCCAATACTACCGGCTGGCCAGCGACCCCAAGCCTAAACTCACCCCTCTACCCTTCAGGCCTAACAACTTCCTCCAACGACCACCCAGGCTCCCTAGACCAACCACCGAAATTAAAAGAAACATCAACCTAACCACAGATCATCGCAAATACGCGTCACTGCAGAACCTCGACTTACCCATGAAGTTAAGCGAGAAGAGCAAAACCGAGCCGAAGAAAACCAACTATTCCAACTTATCACATCGGATCACGGGCTTAACCAACAAGCTGAGAGACTTAGGCAGTCCCAGCAATTCTATTGGAAGGTTTAAAGCTCAGTCACATAATGATGTGGCTAATTTGAAGCCAGTACTAAAGACTAGAGACGGCCATGATGGCTCAAAAAGGTCCGTAGTGAGGACCTGTAGTGCTGAACCACCAAAGAAAGTTACATTCAGTGCTTTTGCCACAGTCCAAGTGGTTTAGTTCTTAGTTGTTTTGGTTACTCTGTAAGAAATGGCTAGGCCGGGATTTTTGTGTAAATACAATTGTATAAAGTTTATCTCCGCAAATAGAACTTTTAAAAATTTTGTATTTTAGTCAAAATTATGTGTGTTAGATGTGTCTTAACTTTATCATAGTTATTTATTATTATTTTAAAATGTACTTTCTATCTACTTATTGTACCTACCTTACTTCATACAGTGTGACTATATTGCACCGCTTTATATCATTATATCTTTAGTTATTTATTGATACGTCATTGCACCTATATGTATAATACGTATAAAAATTAATACATGATTGGCTCAGAAATAGAAGAAGCAGATTTTTTAATAAGTTCTGGTGGCCCTAAAATATTAAAATTAATAAGCCCGGGCTACATGGTGTCATAACATATAAGCGTCAAAATACTTCGACGTATTTGCTCAAATCTACATCTTTGAAAAACAAAACACGTATTTGAGAAAATACTGCAGTGCGTAGCGCCACCACATCGTGTTGAATAGAAATGCCACCAATCTTTGTGAGAGAGATTGCAGTCGGACCATTTCGGAAGAAATAATGAAAATGGATTGTTATTTATGTATTCTATAAGAATATCTATGATATAAGTAGCCATAATAAGTATTTTACAACGTGAATTGGTTTCTTATCTTGTGTGAATCCTAGTCGATGCTTGCTTTTACAAAGTTTTCGGTGCAAAGACGTGGTTTGGAAGCTTGCTTTGTATTTTAAATTTTATTACTGTGTGTGTAATGTCAGTTTTCAATGGCATTAGGCGTGCGACTGACATAAAGTGAATTAATATTTTTGAAATTCGAATGGAGAGCTATTGGAAGGTGCTGGTTAGCTGAGTTTATCGCGCGAAGAAAAAGCTACACCTATATTCTTATATCATGTTGACAAATGACAAAACATATTAAAGGGTAAATTTAGCACGTGATAGACTTTGGCATTCTTGGTGGTCATTCATAAATTATGTCACGGACAAGTCAGGTTTTGGTTTTTAAACTATATGTGATGGCTGGGCGGGTCCAGAAACCAAATTGTTTCAACACAAGAAGTACGCCACTTTTTTCGGTCTTCGGTAGTTTTTTAAATAATATATTTGCCCAGCGAACTTGTAACTAGAGTTAGACCAAGATAGGTCCGCAACGATTTTGATATCACACGCAGTGCAAGTACAACGTCAATCTGCATTGCGTGTGCTATCAAATTCGTTGCAGACTTATCTTGGTCTAGCTCTAAACGTTTTTAAAGTCTGTTTAAGAAATCTTGTCTAAGAAATCCACTTGGCAGCACTCTTGACAACCGCAACTATTAGGTATAAATGTATTTTCGTAAGTCGCGGCATTTATGGCGGCTATTTCTCACTGTCTCAACTCGTCACATAGCTAGTTAGATTAACTTCTACTTACCCTACATCTAGAAATAATATGGCGAAAAACTAGGACCCTTAGTGCCCTACTTTTAGATACTGATTGTTGACATAGCCTATGGATGAATTCACCTTTGCATGACTGTGATGGCACTGAATATAAGAGCTTTTGCTATAAGTAAAAAGTCATAATAATTACTATTCGTAATTAATTCTAGAATTATGTATAAATAAAATACTAAATCTATTTTCGCAAGTGTGCATTATTCTTCATGTTTTCGTTTTATTGTGTTTGAATTGTTAATTAATTCTAGTAGGTATTTTCTGAGACTTGTTTGAAACAATAAAAGTGTTTTGTTAATTTCCTTCTGAGTTTTGTTTCTTAATTCATTAATCAAAAGTTGAAAAAAATCACTGCCTTGGGTGGTTGGGTGGGACTTGAACCCACGACCACGGGACCGCAAGCCATCTGAGCTACCAGACTTTGCCCAATACAGCGAATATTTCCACTATGCGCCTTGAATTTTTCCACTTTTATTTTATTTCTAAGCTTAATAACATCGTTCGCAGATGTTTCTGCTTGATAAAAAAATAATTTTTAATTAAATGCCCATACCAAGCAAATACTTGGAGCGTAGGTATCACAATCAATTTATTAATTTCATCGATAGGCAAAAAATAATTGTTTAATTGCCCCTAAGACTATTTAAATGGTCTTCCAGTATTTTACGAGACCTAGGCTCTACGAAACATGACGTTGTACAACCAAGTTAACCGTAATATTATTTTCAAGGAACTTTTGGAGTCTAATATGTACCATAAACTTTATTATTATAGATTTTTGAGAAATAGGGAGTTGATTTTTGAACGCGAACATTTTATGATGTGGTTGGCATGCTTAACAGAAATAGATGATTTAATTCTTTTAATTCTTTATTCAAACAAACACAAGTATAAGTTTACAGCGACCTACGCCAAGACACTTATACTGTTAATACATAGTCAGTATCATAAACATGTATACATTTTTCGAACTACGAGTATCTCTAGGAACTTAAATTAAACATACATACTACAAAGTTACATAGGTAGAGTTAAAAAAAATCCTGACACTACTTTGTAAGGACGGCCACTTGTCTGCGAATATGTCTGCGTTTTGGATTGAAGCTAAGAAGTTATTTAGTAATTCTATTGCTCGGTACGTGGGTGCGTTTGAACCGTGATAGGTGCGGACATTTGGATATGCGAAAAGGTTTCTGGCTCTACGTGCGCTACGCCCTACTGCAGCTATGTAGTTGTCTGGGGTAAAAATACGCATACGCTCCAGAACAGATGGGTTGTCAATTTGATTTCTTAGAAGTAGACAGTAGTGTAAGGCAAGCGTTTGCTTACGCCTTAGCTCGAGAGACTCCAACCCTACCATTCCCAGTACAAAGGATGACGGAAATAAGTACGGGTAGTATCCATAATACCTTTTGTAAAGATGTCTAGTAAATTTACGTTGGACGCGCTCGACCATGATGTTATACTTTGCTTCCCGAGGGTCCCATGCGATGGAACTGTACTCAAGCTTGCTACGGACATAGGCATTATATAGAATTATTGCAATTTTTGGGTCACGAAACTCTGAAGTCGTTCTTATAATGAACCCTAAAATTTTGTAGGCACTTTTGCAGATATTTATAATGTGAGAGTGCATGTTTAGCTTAGTGTCGAGTGTTAACCCTAGATCTTTTATTTCTGTTACTCGGTCAAGGGGAATGTTTGTAAGAGTATATGTCTGGAGGATAGGATCTAGAGACCGGCTAAAACTTATTACTTTGCACTTAGATTCATTTAGGTACAAGCGGTTTGTTTTACTCCAGCTGTCGACCTCGTTGATTGTTTGCTGTAGTACCGTACAGTCGGATGCATTTACGACCGGTTGAATTATTTTAAGATCATCCGCATAGAATAGTGATTCCACACCTGATATATTACTTGGTAGATCATTAACCATTATTAAGAAAAGAGTAGGCCCCAGAGTGCTACCTTGACTAACCCCGGAACGTGTGTAATACCTTTCAGATTGGTAACAGTTTAATTGGACATATTGTTTGCGGTTCCTGAGGTAGTCAGAGAAGAAAATAAGAAGTTGAGGGGTGAAACCTAAAGCTGATAGTTTGCATAGGAGAGTATCATTGTCAACTAAGTCGAAGGCTTTCTTAAAGTCAAAATAAACAACATCAACTTGTCGTGCAGTATCCATTTCGCGTAAAACGCTATCGAAGAAGCAGATGTGGTTGGTGGTAGTTGATCGGGAAGCGCGAAATCCATGTTGACAATCTACTAATTTACGATTTATCTGATTGAGTAAACAGTGGTTTAGAATGGTCTCAAACACTTTACCAAACACGGACAATACAGCAATGGGCCTGAAGTTTGTGATATCAGAAGACTTGCTTATCTTAGGAATTGGGGTCACTCTTGAGACCTTCCATTGGGATGGGTATACGCCCAGCTTAAGCGATAGGTTGTATATGTGAAGTAGCGAGTGTTCTAACACATATACACAGTCCTTGACTAGAAACGGGGGTATACCATCAGGCCCAGCTGACGACTTAGGTTTGAGTTTCCGAATAGCGGCTCTAATTTCTGAAATACTGATCGTTGGGATAGCAATTATAGATTCATTGTTATTACCAGCCTCCCGTTCCGCCTTTTTGGGATCTAGTTGTGGAGCTTCAGGTTGGAATACTGAGCTGAAGAAGGACGCAAAAGCATCGACTGCTTCTTGATCAACGACTGTTTTACCTTTATATATGTATTCAGATATTTGATTTCTATTCTGTTGTTTACTTTTGACGTATTTCCAAAATTCTTGAGGGTTTTTACTTATATTACATTCAATATCGTGAAGATATTTTTTATAATATTTGTTAATTAGCTCCTTTACTTGAGACCTGTAATATTTAAACATTTCGAGGTTAAATTGTAGGCCTAATGATTTAAATTTTTTTAAGTGATAGTATTTTAGTTCGATATATTTTTTCATTTCCGGAGTGTACCACGATGGATATGTATATACTTTAGTTTTGGGTAGACGTTTGGGCACAGTAACATTGAAAACGCCGTAGAGTTTTTTGTAAAAAACGTCCACTGCAGAATCAATGTTGTCTGTATTAAGAACATCAGACCAGTCAATAGACTCTAGCTCTGTATACAAGACAGGGAAATCAGCTTTAAAAAAATTCCATCCGGTCGGAGCATCACTATGTTCAACACTACGCGGTAAAGGTAGGGCCCGCCTTGCCTGTCCTCTTGGCAGGGTGACAGTCACTCCTAAAGGTGGATGATATGGATCTATAGGTATCAACGGCTCTACATCACTACCCACGCACACATCACTGAGACTAGTTAAAACTAAATCCAAAATGCCACCATATTCGTTACAAATTTTGTTTAATTGCCTAAGTTTGCAAAATTCAGTGAAACAATTAAATTGGTCAACTACAGTTTTTGTGCAGGAGGAGAGGTTGAAGTCACCAATAATTATGGATTTTATAGCAGAAAAAGTGCAAATTGCATTTTCGATACAAGTCAGTACTGCAAGAAATTGATTACTATTATAATTTGGCGGTATGTATGCCACACATATAAGTATTTTATTATTTTTAATATGAAGTGTAACAAATAATAGTTCCATGTCTGATGACCAGCCATCAATTTGCGTTACTAACTGAGGTTTGTATTTATCTTTCGCTGCTAGAAGTACTCCTCCCCACCCCGCGTCACCTGCCCTATCCTTACGGAACACGGTGTAGCCTGGTGGGAAGAGCTCAGCATCTTGTATCGATGAAAGCATTCAGAAACGAATTCCTTATAGTTTAAAAATCAATGATCAATGTTACCCCGCGAATCAAAGTAACCTCATTTTAATTTCAAATCGAGCTAGAAGAGTTTCGGAAGTTCACAAGAATTAGTACATATCTATTCAATGAATCACACGAAGTAAAAATTAATTCCAGTGAAACTACTTGACTTTATTTGTTTACTAGATTTTGTCCGCGTCTTCGTCTGTGTGGAATTAATTCCAGCAGAGAGTAAGTATAGCGCCTGGATAAAATCTGATGGCAATAATTTTGAGCATAATATTCTTAATTGCTTACACCAATTAACAGGCAATTAATTAATTTTCTCATTCCCACCCCCCTTTTCACCCTCTAGGGATGACTTCCGACATAAAAACTATCCTATGTCCTCCTTCGGGACTCAAACTATCTCTATGCCAAATTTTAACTAATTCTGTTTAGCGGTTTAAGCGTGTAGAGGTAACAGACAGACAGACACTTTCGCATTTATAATATTAGTATGGATAGTATGGATTTATACACGAAGGCTTGAATCTATAAGTGCTATTTAATTCAGATCAATATCTGTTTATAGTCTTTCGTTAAGCAAGGTTTAGACTAGCATGAACTTGTGTGCAATTAACGTTACATTGCTGACTACTAAGGAAAACTGCATTTAAAATGTTTATCAGATATCGCAATATAATGAAAATTGCATGCAAGTTCTTGCTAGTCTAAACCGTCTGCTAACGAAACTTTTTAAATTAAGTATCATCTTTGGTTTGCAGACGATTTTGATAGCATACGCAGTACAAGTGTAATTTAGGTACACGTCATAATTTCATAAAAGTTTAAAGTTTAAAATAACACGCACTGCGTGTGCTATCAAAATAATTGCGGACTCTATCATTGATTGCGTGTAGTTGGTTGCAGAGCGTGGAGTCGCGAGTTCGATTCTCGATCGAGGCGATGAATTTTTATGTTCTGTCTGTTACTTTATTTAGTCTGTTACGTAATTTATGAATAAGTAACTTTTTTCACGATCCGATAAAAAGGCCTAATCCGTAGTACTCGTAATCATACACATAATTTACATGTATGTATGCAAATACCGCACCTATACCCTACGTTCACAGGCATTCGCTTGCGAATGTGTATGTTATCAACAAAATCCACGGTTTATCACATCACAGCTCAGTGTTGTTCAAGACATCGCACGAGAAACAGGTAAGTGTTTCTTAAATACATTTATTTACATACAAGATATATACAGTGGTACTACGTAAACGAAATTAATAACTAGCTTAAATCTAAAATAGGCCCTTGAGGCATTGTACCAAGGATGCTGGCGGCATTTCCCCGCTGTATCGCAATGCTGATACGTTGTGCGAGAAAGCCGCCAGCTCTTCGGTCACCAGTTACGTCAACCAGACGCTTCGCGATTTCTGCAAACAACTTATGCGCGCTGGGACCCCATGGACCTAGAGTTTCAACTCCAAATGGAACGAAATGATACTCTCTACCGAGGCTCTTATATTAGTGTTTCTTTAGTTAAATAAAACTTCGAAAAATCACACATTGTTGAAGAAAGGGACCCCTCTATCAAAGTAGTAAAAATAATGTCAGGCCAAAAATAATTATATATGGCATTTTCTACGAAAAGGGACCTTATTGTCGATGGCGTTTACGCCGCACAGCGTCGCGCGGTATTGTATTTATATCGGAAAATCGTTTATAATGGCGTAAGCGCCATCGACAATAAGGTCCCTTTTATAGAAAATACCACATATCACCTTCAGGTTTTTACTCAACTAGGAACCATAATTAATTATAAAAGATTTAAAATTATTTCTTACCGAGACCCAGGACTTGAGTTCTGAACCTAGATACTTAAACTGCATTTGTTTCGGTTTTAGATAACCATGTCTCTGGTAGCGCGCGCTTTTGAGTCGAGCAAGATTGTGCCTGATGTCATCCCCACGGCACCCACTGCCACCATCGGGGTGAGTACCAGTCAATATTTGAAATTAAATATGGTGGATCTTAAGCTTCGAAAGGTAGTCGGTATATGACACCCTGAAACGGCGCATTTTGGTTTTTTGTACATACCATGCAAATTCAAAAGGGCATGTGGGGCGAAAGGTCCATCGGGGCAAAGGACACTATTATGGAATTGTCATACGTAACAAGTCCTCTTGTCTTAAGGGAAATATACTATAGGTATAGTAGAGTTAATATCAGCTAAACGTCATCCCCACGGCACCCACTGCAACCATCGGGGTGAGTACCAGTCAACATTTGAAATTAAATATGGTGGATGATTTTAATGGTATTTTTTACCGGTTTGTAAGTCAGTTTTTAGGGTTCCGTACCCAAAGGGTAAAAACGGGACCCTATTACTAAGACTCCGCTGTCCGTCTGTCCATCTGTCACCAGGCTATATCTCATGAACCGTGATAGCTAGACAGTTGAAATTTTCACAGATGATTTATTTCTGTTGCCGCTATAACAACAAATACTAAAAAGTACGGAACCCTCGGTGCGCGAGTCCGACTCGCACTTGGCCGGTTTCTTCATTAAAGATTATCTGAGATTACGAAAGTACTTGCACGTCTGCGCATTAGGGTGGTTTAAAAAACTTTTTTTAATTATTTTTCGACCACTTATTTTTTTTTACACTTATTATGCTGATAAAATACACCAAGTTTTGTATTTCAACTACACGGGAGTGCTCAACCAGTTTGTTTTTTTTTTATGTTCTATGAAATCGCTTCTTCTAATAATAGCTAGAATTTGTATTTTTCCCATACAAACGTGAACCTTATACTGTCGTATATTTGGCTTTTCCCGAGACTCAGACACGATTTTATCGTAATGATGATTATGATGCATTAAAACTATAAATAAAATATTTTAATCTGATTACGATTGTACCATTAAAATTGATTGATTATCATTCCAACTATTATTTAACTCCTTATCGTTAACGCATAATAAAAATAAGAATAAATCGCTTTCACACACAAATAAATAACCTAACCTAGTAGTAAGTATTGCAAGCGCCAAAATATCGGGAGCTCATGAAACAAATAAACATAATAATAATCAAATAAACGAACAAATACCCCGTTTTCAATAGTATTTTTAGTAACTTATTTAAAAGTTAACAGATGTCAAAACATGATGAAAATGTATAACGCTTTCATGTTCGCATACCGTAGGTAAAGGTATCAACGATATCATCAGCTTTAAAAATAATTAAAGTAGGTACCTAAAAACGGCTAAATATAAGAATAACGCTCTTTTGTTTTGGTTTTACGGATGTGGTTATCTTCAAGCCGATAAACGTAGGAGATTGTGTGTTATGATGTATGTAAATACTTAATACCTACTCAAGACGGCCATAAGGAAACATGGCAGAGCAATTTGCGATTCCTCCGACCGACTTACTCAGTTATAGGCTGACAATACATAATAGTTATTTGTCTGAATAGCTATTTTTTTATCCATTTCTTTTCTTAGTTACCTACGTAGAGGTATAGAAAAACACAGATTGCGGATCGTATTTGCAAAAATTATGATTACCTTATAATTATTTCTCTAAAAGAGGTATTTTTTGGCCACCTAGGCTAGAACAAGCCGCCGTGAACAAGATGCATGTAACTCCGTCGAAATATCGGGAGCTCATAAATAACACAAAAGGTAATGACGGTCTATATCCCGGTCAATATAAGTCTTGTGTCTGAATAGCTATTTTTTTTTTCATTTCTTCGTTACCTACGTAGACGTATAGAAAAACACAGATTGCGAATCGTATTTGCAAAAATTACGATTACCTAATAATTATTTCTCTAAACGAGGTATTTTTTGGCCACCTAGGCTGGATTATGTGATTATTATTGAGTTACAAACACTCCCATAGGCTAAAACAGTCACCTGCAATAATATGTTACACAATGAAGGCCGCAAAAATATTTGACTATCTGACACAATCTTATTTGTAGAGCCATAAGAGCGTGTCACATATTTTTGCGGCCTACGAAGAGTAAATGATGACTCACGTTAGACAGGGCCGTGTCCGGGCCGGAGCTTCCGGCGCTTCGTTTTCTATGGAAAGCATCACGTGATCACCTGTCATGTCATAGAAAAGTAAGCGCCGGAAGCTCCGGCCCGGACACGGCCCGGCCTAACGTGTCATCCTTAACATATATAATTGCAGGTGACTATACCTACTTGTAGATTGTAGATATGATGTCGTAAAGTACTAGTTATTTAAGACTTAAGTTTTGATAATTAATGTGTAAAGAAATAAAAAAAAAATTTGAAGCGTAAAACAAAAATGTATAATATTTTTTGGGCGCCGTGAACGAAAAGGACGTTCCTACCTATAAAACAAAATGTTAAGTCAATAAAAAGAAAGTCAAAGTAAATTACTTTCTCAAGCCTTCTAAGGTAGCACTTAATTGATGCAAATTTAGCTTGGAATAAGCGAACTCTTTCAAATTGGGGTACTTTTTTAATTATGCCATGTTTGGTGCCTTATGCACAGTTATTTGTACTTACACGCAATGACAGCAGTTTTAAACAAGAGTTGCATTTTAAAATAACCACCATTGTAAGGGCCTTTCTCCAGCACCTACTCTGATTTTGACACGATCATTAACAATTTTTTTGAGTGTTTATCGCCATAATGACAGTTTTGTATCGCTGTTGTTAAATTTTTATTTATACATTACCAGCCATCTACAAAAGATCTTAAGCTTCGAAAGGTAGTCGGTATATGACACCCTGAAACGGCGCATCTTGTTTTTTTTGTACATACCATGCAAATTCAAAAGGGCATGTGGGGCAAAAGGTCCACCGTGCACCGGGGCAAAGGACACTATTATGGAATTGTCATACGTAACAAGTCCTCTTGAGTTAATATCAGGTAAACTTTTCGGATTGGATTGGTGAAAAAGAAAAAAACTTGATCTCAGCCACCAACTATAATTCCACAAATAAAACTATGAAAACGGATTATATCGCGTATATTGAATTTATAATACATCCCGACGTTTCGAACCCTTTACAGCGTTCGTGGTCAACGGGTATTATAAATTCAATATACGCGATATAATCCGTTTTCATAGTTTTATTTCATGAGTAACTATCGCGGTAACCGAAGAAAATATTATATAATTCCACAAACTAAATTAATTGGTACTGCTTTCTTTCTTACCAGTTGAAATACCCGAGTGGCGTGGAAGCAGCACAAGGGAACGAACTCACCCCCACCCAGGTGAAGGACCAGCCCACCGTCACCTATAAGGCTGACGCTAATGCCTTCTACACACTCGTCTTCATTGGTAAGATATGCATAAAATAAGGTAGCCTTCTTTTCTGCAGAATTTTAAGAAGATTTGAGGAGAATAATATATAGTGTGGGAACACCGCTGGGACAGTAACCTGCAGTTCCAACTAGTCCAACTCCACGGAATTCGATGAATGAATGCTGTAAGGCAACATTTGCTTATTTAATAAACTAAATTTGCATATTTAATATAAGTCATTCGCTTATATTTATAAAGACGGGCATTAAGAATGGTGCTAGTTCAGCGGTGTCAAGCCAATCCTGCAGTCCAACGAGATATATAAGATACATAGATTACTCTGTTGTGTGGTACATAACTACCTTTTTTTTCAGACCCCGACAACTATGACGGCCCCGAGCTCGTGTACCGCGAATGGCACCACTGGCTAGTTGGCAACATCCCCGGCAACAATGTGGCCGCCGGCGAGGTGCTTTCTGGATACATCGGCTCCGGACCCCCGGATGGCACTGGCATTCATCGCTACGTGTACATCTTGTATAAACAGCCTGGGAAGCTGAGTTTCGATGAGCCCCGACTGACCAACAAGTAAGTTACGCGTCATTCTATTTATTTTGTCACAAAATTTACAAGGTATGAAAGTAGGTGTCAAAGTATAAATAGTACGTTCAACAAATGTTCCTGAGTCCTGGGCCTTTTATATGTATTTAAGTATATATTATTATAGAATTGAAACACATAGAAAATAATAACGAAACGGTGCATAAATCACGTATGATTGATATAAGACGAGGTGTTCCCCAAGGGTCCATTTTGGGGCCTATATTTTTTGTGTTATTTGTTAACGATTTGATTAGTTATATGAACGTCTCTATTCCTAATTTGAAGTTAGTATTGTTCGCTGATGACACCAACGCTATAGCGTCTGCTGATTGTATAACAGAGCTTAATGAGGTAATCAACAGCGCCCTTAATGCATTTTCTGTATGGTTCTCAGTAAATAATCTTACCTTGAATAGTAGTAAAACTAAATCGATTTTATTTAATACTAGTCCTAGATGCACCGATTCCCTATTTCTTAATATAAATGGAGAAATTGTTGAGCAAGTTGAAGTAGTGAAATTCCTAGGCGTTTTGATTGACTCTGATCTAAATTGGAAGCCGCAATTACAGGAGTTAGATAATTCAATGAGTTCAGGTTGTTTTGCCTTGAGAAGTTTACGGGAAGAAATAAAAATTGAACAGCTTAAGGCGGTCTACTACGCCCTCATAGAATCTAAATTACGATATAGTATTAAATTGTGGGGTAACAGCTACCTATATAATGCTAAAAGTGCTTTCTTGATGCAGAAAAGGGCTATCCGAATTATAGTTAGAATACCAGTGGGAATCGTGCAGGGAGCATTTTAAAAAACTTAAAATTTTGACTGTGCCTTGCCTGTATATTTTAGTTATCCTATCAGGTCTAGTAAAAAATTTGGAGGAAACTGAAAGCGATTACGACAGAGCTTTGAGACTTGCAACGAGAAGAAAAGACCTTAAAAATAGTTTAGTGCCTAAATTCAAAATTGTACAACATTCAGCAAGCTACCAGGCAGTTCACCTTTTTAATAAACTACCGATAGAGTATAAACAGATCTCTGACTGTAAGGTATTTAAGCGCAAATTAAAGGCTTTTCTTGTAGAAAAATGTTACTACTCTATCAATGAATTTGTAAATGACATATTTTAATTTGTATCGCAATAGTAACGTTTTTTATTAAGATTAATAATTATGTTGTTTTTATTGACTATTTTATGCATTGTGAATGACATACCTATAATATCAATTGTTGAGATTATTATTGTTGTTGTATTCGTAGAAGTCATTAATTTAGTATTAGGATATTTTTTTTTTGTTGTTTTTTACTGTGAATTTACTATTTTTAATGTGATTATTTCAAGTGTTTAATGTATGTAATCATTTTATATGCATGAATTAATATTCGACACAATGTATATTGTTAAGAATTAAATAAATAATAATATTTATATTATATATATATCGCTGTCTGAGAGTACTCACAACATAAGCCTTCTTGAGCTTTATATATGGGGCTTATTCAATATGTGCAATCATGTCTATGATATTTATTTATTAGTATTTATTATTTATACAAATGCATATACATTTTCACCTCTAAATTAAATAACTAATTTATATAACTTTATTTATTTATATAAAGTTTAGGTTAAATTTTAAAGTCTGGAGTATTGAATGGCACCATAGAAATTGTAAGGGTATCGAAATAGTTGGACGCCTGACAATTTGTTTTTGGCAAAGGGTCTTATTGTCAATTCACGCGCCAATTTCAAGTCCATTCTCCTAAAAACCTGGGCGTTAAAGGATGTCCTAGGTCTACAATAGTAACACTCAAACTTGTCATGGACAGAAAGCAGAAAGAAAAAAGTTAGAATTGTTTCGATGAGTAGTAGTTTAGTTGAAATTTTTTATCTACTTCCATATCATAACTTCCCTATAATATGTTCAGAAGCGATAAGCTAATGGCCTATATTAACAAACCTTCATCTGTGATTGAATCGTAATTTTTACTTTACGTTATCGATAACCGATATTTTAATTACATTCAAATTTAGAATTGGGCTATAGTCTAATATCAGTCGAGATGACGTTTTATTCGAAATGAAAGTGTCAGTTGCAAACAATTTTGACAAATCTAGCGTGTTTCTTGATATCCAACGATATGGCAGTCGGCCCCCAACTCTAGTTTGTCTCTGAATTAACAAAAAACTACGGATGCGTGTCATGCGTGAAAAAAGTTTTCATTTGCCGCCATTAGTAGGTTTGTAAATATAAAATTAGTTTGTTTTTTTGAAGCTTATGATATGGATGTAGCTTTATCTATGTATGTGTATGTAGTACATAATTAGGCATTAAAATACTCCTGTGATCCTTTTATGAAACACATTTCATTCGTTTCATAAACCCACACTTGTATTTTGATGCCTTTCATTATGTAGCAGTCACATAAACTACTATTACCCCACAGATCAATCGACGGCCGCGCCTCGTTCTCTACCAAGAAGTTTGCCGAGAAGTACAACCTCGGAGCGCCGGTCGCGGGCAATTTCTACCGCGCACAGTTCGATGACTACGTACCGCTGCTCTATAAGAGCTTGGGAGTTTAATCTTATTCGTTATTGTTATATTGTTGCTAATATACCCACCTATTTTTTTTTAGTTTTTATTGTCACTACTAAAGGTACTTTAATCACCTGTAAACCTTGTTACATACTACGAATTTACACAGTTTAGACTACGTCCCACTGCTGTACAAGTTTGGGCGTTTGTTACATTATTGCTAATAAACTCACCAATATTTTTTTTTGTCTTTTATTGCCTATCACTCGTTTACTAAAAAAAATCGGCAAGAAATAAACTTCCACCAAAGATATATGAAGTGACTTCCACGCACAAATTCTACTGCGCACAGTTTGGCGACAAAGATCTCCAGATCTGCGAAGTCGACTCCACACTCGCGTTCGCGGCTTCGCTCCGCGATGCGCGCACGTGTGTGGGGTCAGTCAGGGCAAGATCAGCCGTAGGGGAAACTGCGCATACTCTTGATGCAACCGTAAAGGAATAGAGGTAGAGATAAATAAATCCAAATCGGAATTCAGAACTACAGTCTCAAAATTCAAACCAGCGAAACATTTATAAAGATTAGATTACTTTCAATACATTCCACCACCCAAAAACGTGTTAAGTGTTAACCATGTTTACGCATTGGCGGACACGAATGCTATAGCATTCGCGTAGTTTTGTTTCTTTTGGCCTATGACACATGACGTCACTAACCCCGTCAGCGAATGTGTTAAGTTAGAGATGTTAAGATCTAAGCCTCCTCCTTAGGCGCCCAGCTGCTTGTGCAGGATGGGCACGTAGGAGTCCCACTCGGCCTGGTAAAAGTTGCCGGCCACGGGGGCGCCTAGCCCGTACTTGGTCGCGAACTTATGGATGGAGAACTTTCCGCGGTTGTCACCGGATCTGGAAACATTGACCAATTGTAGCATTTCTCAACACAAAGCAGCAAAGGCAGTTTGAGTCCCGATATGAAAAATGAAATCCTTTCGAATCAGGACTCAGATATCAATTTTTAACATGATTAAGTATACCAAAATTAAAAAAAATTAAGATGGCAATTTAAGATGTATGGCTTATAAAATAAATAAGATTAAAAAAAAAAAAGATGGCAGTTTTTTTATCTACAGTCAGCATCAAATAGATGACACCCAATGCCAAATACATCGTAACACACCTTTGTTACCATAGAAATAAGGATGTGTTCCTATATATTTGGCCACGTTGGCCGTCACTACCCATTTAATGCTGACTGTACAAGAAACAGTCATGCTATGTAAATCAACTGACAATACATGTATGATGTGAGCCTACCAAATGTGAACAGCTATAAATTGTATTTGCTTTAATGTGTAGTGTGTAGGTATAAAAAACCGACAAGTAGACGCAAGCTTGTTACTTATTTACTTACAAGTTCGAATTAAAAAAAAGTTAATATTGACAATCATTCCGGAGACAATATTATGGGGTATTTGACCAAACAAGGAAAATACTCGATAACAAATCACGAAATTTTTTTGCAGTGTGAGAGGCGTTTTTTCGATTGGAAATGTAATCGAGCCAAGACGAGCCAAGCGAAGAGTAAGGGCACTACCTATATTTTCTCGAAGCGTTTCGTCGTTATTTTGAAGCCTCATAACTTGGGTTTGGATTATACCAGATAAACTAAATTCTCGGGATACGATTTCGATAGTGGACTTATTAAACATAAAAAAGATTCAATTCCATAGATCTTATACTTAAGATTTTATTGATATTTGAACTCGCTACCGCCACATGGGCGTAAAGCAAAAAAATATTCAGTGTTCATTACTTTTTTGTTACACAATACTACTACACTACTACTACTACTTGTACTAGGGTATTTTCACTCAAAAGTGTACCATTAACTTTTTTTCCAAAATCCATCAACTTTTGGGTTATTTCTACTATGTCCAAAAAAAATGACAGCTTTGTAACGCATTTTCACATACATTTTGTATGGACCGTTACAAAACTGTCACCCATAATTTGTATGAAAAACTGGGGACACTTCTTTTCTTTGTCTCATTCAATAGTACTCGTGATTCTGAGTCTAAATAACCCAAAAGTTGATGCTTTTCGAAAAAAGTAAATGGTACCATTTTTTCTAAAAACCCCCACTAACGAAACAGCAAAGCCACATGTATTTTGACTAAGGTGTAGAGTTTGTGAAGTTAGGGTTTGTAGAGGGGTTGTTAGGGCTTGGCTCTACAAGAGATCTGATAACTTTTTGACAGTGCGAGCCTTACGGTTTCGTCTTGGCAACATTTTACATGAAAATGTTTTTGGTGGGATTGTATATTGACTGTTGACTCTTACGTGTTAGGTAGTCTGGGTTCGTCGAAGTTGAGCTTGCCGGGCTGCTGGTACACCAGGAACACGTAGCGGTGAAGGCCGGTGCCCTGCGGATAGTTTCTACTTCTAGTTTAGATCGTCGGCGGGGCAGCAATATAATTATGCGCGTCAGAGATAGGAACAGGCGGTCAATGAATGAAATTATTCGTACTTAGCGTCCTTAATTTAGGCATACGAGTGAATACCTATTTAACGAAATTACTCTGAACCGGGTTTATTAATATAGTTTTAAGTTTAAGTTTTAAGTCATATTGTTTGTCCGCATTTTCGTTAGTCATAATTTGTTTTTTTTTTTCTCAGAAACGCGTAACTTTTCAGGATTGCCATAAAACAAACCTATCTACAGGATAACCTTACGAAAATGTTGCAACATTATGACTTTCAATACTTATGTCAAACAAAAGGGACCTGAACCCTGTTGGTTTTTGGACCATATTGACGCATGGTCTTTTCAGGACATGACGGATTTCAGTAGCTGAAAATCTACGTCCCGAAAACTTCGGGAAGGGTACCGTACCTGCGGGGGCCCGGAGCCCACGTACGCGGACAGCGTCTCGCCGGCAGCAACATTGTTGCCGGGCACGTTGCCGACCAGCCAGTGTTGCCATTCGCGGCGCTTGGGCTCCGCGCGGGATGGCGCGTCGGGGTCTGAAAAAGAAATAACCAGGAATCTCATACAATGTGCGACACACGGAGGCTTGTTATAATGGCGAAGAAGAAGAAAAATTAGCTCGAGGGAGAGGATTGTTAGGGTCGGCAACGCGCATGTAACTCCTCTGGAGTTGCAGGCGTAGATAGACTATGGAGACTGCTTAACATCAGGCGGGCCGTATGCTTCTTTGCCACCGACGTAGTATAAAAAGAAAAAAAATAATGGCAGTGGCAGTAATGTCTTTTATGTCTGCAATAAAGATTCATCATACTGTTGTTTTAATATACAAATGCAATAATATTCTGGTGTAACTCAACAAACTACTCGTATTCAGAGCGCAATGCATTCGTGCCATATGTGGCCTAGAAATAGATGGTTCATGCAAACCCTATTTCAAAGAACTAAATATACTGACACTTGCAAGCCTACCTATATATTTATGAAGTGGCCGTTTTTGTTAAATCTAATCCGGCTGTTTCCCCTAAGATCGAATACGAATGCGAGACATAGGTACTAGATAAAGAGTATATAGACATGCAATGCAATACAAACGAGAAGTGGCAAAACTGCTTTATTAAGGAAAAGTGTATTAGGCATGGCGTCCAAAATACACAATTCACTACCTGAAAGCCTTAGAGATACAAATGTTTAAAAACAAATTAAATACAGAGCTCATCAAAATTACATACTATACCATAAATGAATTTTTATCTGACAAAAACTTCGCCCGTAACCAAAATTATCCTATTAATTTATTAAAAAAAAAATGACAATTTCAATGTATAATAAATTAATTTGCTATGACGTAAATCTGTAATAGTTTCTAAGCTATACGATAATAAGTTAGATCTATAAGACTAAATATTTGTACACCTTCATGGTAGATCACAGAGCACTGTAAGTATATTAACTCACTGGCATCTGTATATAACCTGTGTTTCACAAATAAATATTACTTACTTACTACTTAAAAAAAATCTTGTACCTACACATATTACCTGCTATTTTTTTCCGGACCACTCTTTAGTAGGTACCTAAAACCGATCAGGAGTCAATAAAGCGCCGACCTCGTAGGCTTATATCTATATTCTAATCAATAATAACAACCGTCTGCCTATAATTAAATAATTTATAATCTTCTTTATAGGACTACTTTTGAAAAGAAAACTGGCATACGAAACTTGTTTTATGTCCGGGTTAGCGGGGTTAAGCATTTTAATGCACAGACACCACAAGTTCGTAACCGTTGTTAACCAACACCCTACTCATAGTACGCATAACCAAATCAACAGTTAAGTCCTACATATTAATCCCATTATCCAATCACCGTCCATCCCTTCGTGAATTGCCAAATTGGTTGCACCGTAATTGGCTTGTTAGCATTAGCGACACCGGTGGAAACAAGCGCCAGCGCCGGCCCAAACGAGATCGACAAGTGGTCGAGATATTCGTGACAAGTGTCACAAGTGTGGGAAAAAATATTGCTATCAGCGTCCACCTTTTTGAGTCTAACACGCCGCGCCGTTTACAGTTTGCTTTTGCTCATGTCGGTATTTAGAGCGTGAATTTATAGACTCACCAATCATGGCGACGGTGTAGTATTTGTCCGGGGTGGCGTTCCAGCTGATTTGCGGGATGTCCTTAACCTGAGTGGGAGTGAGCACATTGCCTTCGCTCACGACCGCTCCGTTGGGGTATTTCACCTGAAACAATCATTTAGAGTTGGAATTTTCTGAGGTGATTTTGTCGACTCAAACCGTAATTTAAAAACACGATTGATTAGAAATAATTAATCTTACACAAACAGACCAGAAACAATTCTTGCACAAAGTTTTAAGATTTATATTTAAAACTTTGAAGAAATAAATTCGGGAAACCATGTAGGCAGGGTATTTGGGTCGAATATTCCTAGAGGCTTTTTACCATCTACCGATAAGTCAATCCCAGAAAAGAATCACATCTTTAATTCATATGTGACCCTAGTGAAAAAGGGTACACAGCGCAGCGCAGTTGTAAAAGGGCGTAAGTTTTACGTAACACTTATTTATACCTAAGCTGCGCGAGACTCACTAGGGCCACAGATTTGGAAACGGAATATTCGAAATATTCCCATATAAAAATATGTCCATTTTTGAAATTTTCCGATTGCACATCAGTGAGTATGTCAGACTATGTATACCTATATATAATAAAAAAAAAATTAAAGTACTTAGTGTACTTACGACAGCAAGAGCCCCTGGAGCCACTGGGATGACATCGGAGACGACGCCGTGGGCGCTGAACGACTTGGACACCGTCGACGTGGCTCTCGTGAACACCCTAAAATTGACCGCTATCAAAAAAATCAACGAACATCTCAGTACCCGAAACATTTTGAAAAAAAAAAGAATTTGAAATAGACAATAAAAAAAAATATAAATTTAAATTGAGAACGCGAGAGCTCTAGTGACCGGTTGGCAGTGAAATGCTAGCTTTATACCTTGGACAGTGTTGTTTATGAGTGTAACCGGTTTCAGAGTGCGCGAGGCGTAGTGTTGTGTGTATCTAACTGTATTTGAAATTAATACTTATCTGGATAAAAATTAACTGTTTGGGATGAAATGTTAAGTAATAATTGATGAAGTATTGCTGGATATGATTGGAACTGGAACATATAACTTTCTAAATTTTCAAACCTACAGTCGGCTCAAAAATTCATGAAATTAGATTTAAGATATCTCGTATGTTCTATGTTCATAGATGGCAGCACCAGTCACTCTCGCTTTAACGTAATGAGGGCTAACGCGTATGAGTTCGCCGCTAGGGGCGCTAGTGTAAATGGTGGTCTTTTCCATAGTTCGAAATGTCAAATGTCACTTGTCACTTCAATGACTGACAGCTGTTCTTTAGTCTTTTGGACCACCATCAACAGAGGCGCCAACTGGTGAGCAAAAAAACGATAGCCCTCATTCCGTAAGGTATTTGTTTAGGAGGTGCAAGCGTGTACTTGCTTGCTCTTAGAGCTGGTCAAAGACGCCTAGTCTTACTAAGATGACATATAGTCGAGAAATTGGGACGGGTACCGCCGTGGCGAGGTGGCCGTAGCGTGCATGGCGTTAGCCGCGATAGCTTAAAGACGCCGGTTCGAATCCGGCCTTCACCACTGGAGGGCTTCGTCACTTTTTCTGTAATATAATTTTCAAAATATTTAATAAAATAATTTGATTTCATCCCAAACTTGTTCAATGATTGTATCATCATCACGACCATGAATACATATATACGTCCCACTGGACGTGGCAACGTGGGCAACCACGTTAGCACAATGCAGGTTGGGACTTCACACACCCCAATTAATGTGTTATAAAACTTATAAATATTGTATTTCTTAACATTAAATCATTTTACGGTTTAGACTCACATGTTTTAGTCACTCGCGCGACATGTTTCGGAGAGCCTAGGTCTCCTTTCTCAAGCACTAATAGTGCGAGCAGCGTTCACGACGACCGTGTATTGCGTACACAAACGTAAACAAGTGAGTCTAAACCGTAAAATGATTTAATGTTAGTATGTCTCACAACAGTTTAAATTCGATTGTATTTCTTATTTACATAACACTCCAAATCGAATCTTACCAAGAACAAAACCTATATGGATGGATTTTTCTGCCTCGTCAGCCTCTGGTTTAAAAATTAAATTGCATCATTACTTTACAATTTAGTACCCACCGGGCTACCGCAGAACTATTATATAATCTGTGCTACCGCGAAAACTCGGCCAAACGAATTATTTTCAAAATGAATTGTCGTTTTCATACGCCCCTATATTGTAAATTTAAATTGCCCCTATATCGAAATCGCTGGAGCCGTTTTTGAGAAATTATTAAAAAATATATACAAATATATATATCTGAAAAAATATGATAGATTATTTGCCGCAATTGTACTCAGTCTTACTTGTCTTGAAATGATTGAATAATTTAACTAATGAGTGATGAACGAGTAATATGAGAGTTCTCTGAATGGGACTCAAGTTCCTACAACACTCGGGTCTTTAATAAGTTGAAATGAACTCGAGTTTCGACTTAATTACATATATGAGTGAAAAACACAGTCGAGTCTAGCAGACTCAAAGGACTCGAGTCTAATCCAACACTAATACAAAATCACTGATCTTTAAATTTTTTAAACTACACGTAATGTCGTAGTTAAGGTGTTATTTTATTAACAAAGTAGCAGAAAATAAGCACTTATAATTAGTTAGGTAATATTAATAACAATGCTAAAACATTTATGGTACCCACCTAATTATATTTTATATTTGCAATACCTTGCGGCATTTGTATGTAAAAAGTCTTAATTGTACAAAACACAAAAATATGGTATAGGTTAGGCGAACAAGGCGACAAAGGCGAACTTATACTTACTTTATTTGGTAGAGAGATTGAATTAGCTGCTCCTTAGCGTAGTCAGCAATTATCTAAAATCGCATGCAATTTGTTGCAAGGTATGTAGAAGTCTTAAGGAATGTGAATAGTTGGTCACAGCGGATGAAATGAGTAGAAAAAAAATATATTCAGTGTTAATTATTTATTGCCATTACCCCAGAACAGGAGTATGCATACGTGTGATCACAAAACTCTTGTATCTAGGATAAACCAACATGCATTTACACATCCACTCCACAGTGATGTGATGATGCCACAATGACAAAACTAACATTGAATGAATTGAATGTTTTAAAAGTAGCTCCACTCCACTTACAAGTGTCATGTAAGGAAATAAATGCGCAAATAAATGTCTGAGAACGCTTAAAAACTATTTTGGATCTTAACAAAAACTTGCAGAATTCGTTCCAGCCGATTCTAGTTTAACTTTAAGTTATTATTTTGCCAATGATTTACAATTTTAGTTAATACAGGCTGGCAAAAAATAAGTGCATTCCTGTTGCTAGGAAGGTTTTGGGATTATACTGAGCAACTTTTACTATGGGGTATTCGGGGTTGGTCCCCGAAATCGCGAAAAAAAATTTGGCTGTTTCATACGTTTTGGTTGTTCCATGTTCCATCTCCCTGGCAACGGGAATCCACTTATTTTTTGGCCACCCTATAGACTTGGAAGCTCTGAATTAAATCAACGTTAAACACTAATTATTGTTTTTAATCTTAAGAATGCAGTAACTAATAAAAATTGCCCTTAAGTTCTATATGCCTTAAGTCTCGCTAATAACACGTTTGTGGTTGGTAATTGTAATTATGTTTAATTATTTGCAAAATCGTCTTTAAAATATGGAGCTGCCAACATGTTTTTATAATCAAACATACTTGTTTAAAACAGCCCAACTCGCTTCGCTCGGTTAATTCAGCATCATAGGGCGTTTCAACTCAACTGTGTGCCATTAACCTTTTGGACGCCAATGACGGATATATCGGCAGAGTAGGTCCAACGCCAAAGACCAATTAATCCGTCAAAGTCCACAGAGCAACATAGACCTACGTACATTCGCATAAAGTACAATTTCGGTTTAAACATGGTTTAGACATTTCGGCGGCGTGGCGTCCGAGTGACAGCTTTTGTGTTTGACACTGCGTCGAGAAGGTTAACGGCCGGTTAGCAATCGTCACTAAACTGACGGTCAATGTCAAACAATTTGTCAGGAAAGTGACAGATAGACGTCAACTTAAGACGCCCATTAAAGTATAAGTTAAAAGAAAATGCCCATAGGCGCACGTAAAATCCAAGAATCAAATTTATGATTTAAGTTTATTTAATGGCCACTGAAGACTGAAATCCGGCATTGAATGTCTATCATAAACAAATTCAGTTATCCAAATCGAAATTCAGAACTACAGACATCCAAATGCGTCTGTAGTGCTCAAAATTCAAACCAACGAAACATTTTTTAAGATTAGATTACTTTCAATACATTCCACCACCCAAAAACGTGTTAACCATGTTTACACATTCGCGTAGTTTTTTGTTTCTTTTGACACACGTGACGTCACTAAGCCCGTCCGCGAATGTGTTAAGTTAGAGTTGTTAAGATCCAAGCCTCCTCCTTAGGCGCCCAGCTGCTTGTACAGGATGGGCACGTAGGAGTCCCACTCGGCCTGGTAAAAGTTGCCGGCTACGGGGGCGCCTAGCCCGTACTTGGTCGCGAACTTCTGGATGGAGAATCCTCCGCGGTTGTCACCGGATCTGGAAACATTGACAAATTGTAGATTTCTCAACACAAAGCAGCAATCGCAGTTTGAGTCCCGATATACAACTTAAAAAGCTATCGTATCCTCAGATATCAATTTTTATCATGATTAGAGCAAAAATCAAGATGGCGGCCGTTTTTAATTTTGACATCGAGTTCCTATTAAGGAGCCTTTCGAATCAGGACTCAGTATAAATTTTTAAAATGATCAAGTATTAAAAACTGTAAAAGATGTCATATATTAAAGAAAAAGTGAGGAAAAAAAAACAAATCAAAGTATTTAATACAATAATTTGATTTGTTCCCAAACTTGTTCATGATTAAGTATACCAAAATTAAAGAAATTCAAGATGGCAGCTTTTTTATCTATAGTCTGACTGATGCTGACTGAATTTTAGCATACGCCAATGTAAATACATCGTAACACACCTTTGTTACTATAGAATTATGGATGTGTTCCTGTATATTTGGCCACGTTGGCCGTCACTATCTATTTGATGCTGATTGTACAAGAAACAGTCATGCTATGTCAACTGACAATGTTGTACCTACCAGACGTGGACAGCTATAAATTGTATTTGTTTTACTGTGTACAAAAACCGACAAATAGACTGATATGCAAGATTGTTATTTACTTACATAAACGTAAACGTAATCATAATCATAATCATTTATTGTATAATATTAATATTACATGTCCGTTATTTACAAAAAAATATTGAATATAAAAATTGATTAATAATATAGGTAATAATCATTAATATAATTAATTATAATAATTATACTCTAGGTATAACTCATAATTTAAAAATTCGTAAGTTCGAATTAAAAAAAAAGTTAATTTTGACAATCATTTCGGAGACAATATTATTATTATGGGGTATTTGACCAAACAAGGCAAATCGCGAAATCACGAAACAAATAAATCACGAAATTTTTTTGCGGTGTGAGAGGCGTATTTTCGATTGGAAAATGTAATCGAGCCAAGACGAGCCAAGCGAAGCGTAAGGGCACTACCTACCTTTTCTCAAAGCGCTTCGTCGTTATTTTGAACCCTCATAACTTGGGTTTGGATTATACCAGATACCTAAACTAAATTCTCGGGATATGATGTCGATAGTGGACTTATTAAACATAAAAAAATTTAATTCCATAGCGTAATGTGAAAAATGTATTCAGTGTTGATTATTGTTTTGTTACACAATAGTTCTTATAATAGGGAATTTTCACTCAAAAGTGTACCATTAACTTTTTTTCGAAAATCCATCAACTTTTGAGTTATTTCTACTATGTCCCAAAAAATGTCAGTTTTGTAACGCATTTTCACATACATCTTGTATGGGCATTTACAAAACTGACACCCAAAATTTGTATGAAAAACTGGGGGCATTTCTTGTCTCTGTCTGTCTCGTGTACTCGTGATAGTACTCGTGATTCTGAGTCGAAATAACCCAAAAGTTGATGCTTTTCGAAAAAAAGTAAATGGTACCATGTTTTCTAACCCCCCCCCCCCCTGACTAACGAAACGGCAAAGCCACATGTATTTTGACTAAGGTGTAGAGTTTGTGAAGTTACGGCTTGTATTATAGTTAGAAGCTCTCTACATGAGATCTAATAACTTTTTGACAGTGCGAGCCTTTAGGTTTTGTCTTGGCAACATTGGTATATTCCATCTAAGCTAACTCCACTTCGACAAAACAAAGTGTGGAGTGCCATTATAAGTGTCATAATTTCATAGAAATGTGACGTATATATGGTGATTTACCACACTTTGTCTTATAAAATGCCAAGTAGAGTTAGCATGGTACGACTCTACATGCTTACGTGTTAGGTAGTCTGGGTTCGTCGAAGTTGAGCTTGCCGGGCTGCTGGTACACCAGGAACACGTAGCGGTGAAGGCCGGTGCCCTGCGGATAGGTTCTGGGTTAGATTGTCGACGGGGCAGCAATATAATTATGCGCGTCCGATAAAGATAGGAACAGGCGGGTCAATGAATGGAATTGTTCGTACTTAGCGTCCTTAATTTAGGCATACGAGTGAATACCTTTTTAACGAAATTACTCAGAACCGGGTCTCTATTGTTTCCCATAGAGTTTTAAGTCATAATGTATTGTTTGTCCGCATTTTCGTTAGTCATAATTTGTTTTTTTGTTTTTCAGAAACGCGTAACTTTTCAGGATTGCCATAAAACAAACCTATCTACAGGATAACCTTACGAAAATGTTGCAACATTATGACTTTCAATAATTATGACAAACAAAGGGACCCCCTCTCAACCCTGTTGGTTTTTTGGACCATATTGACGCATGGTCTTTTCAGGACATGACGGATTTCAGTAGCTGAACTTCGGGACGGGTACCGACCTGCGGGGGCCCGGAGCCCACGTACGCGGACAGCGTCTCGCCGGCAGCAACATTATTGCCGGGCACGTTGCCGACCAGCCAGTGGTGCCATTCGCGGAACTTGGGCTCCACGCGGGATGGCGCGTCAGGGTCTGAAAAAGAAGTAACCAGGAATCTCGTACAATGTGGGACGTATGTAGGCTTTTTATAATGGCGATGAAGAAAGAAGACTTCTCCCAGACCATTAATTTTCGATGAACGTTAGGACTTCACTTTTTTGTGCTGAAGGTGACCGTGTGTAGCTATAAAGATTCTTTAGAACTACAGAATACGTGCATGAGTAATATGAAATCACCGAGTTTTGATCATTTAAAAAATTATACCTGAAATTACAGGGGTGACTTACAGGGGCACAAGGGTGTAATTCATTCTGAACAAAACACTGCAAAATCTCGGTAGTCGATGATAAGTTTCAGTTAAGTATTGAAATACATTGAAATACAAAAACACGAAACTTGTTTTATGTCTGGGTTAAGCATTTTAATGCACAGACACAACAAAGTTCGTAACCGTTGTTAACCAACACCCTAACTCATAACCAAATCAACAGTAGTTCACATATTAATCCCATTATCCAATCACCGTCCATCCCTTCGTGAATTGCCAAATTGGTTGCACCGTAATTGGCTTGTTAGCGTAAGCGACACCGGTGGAAACAAGCGCCAGCGCCGGCCCAAACGAGATCGACAAGTGGTCGAGATATTCGTGACAGCGTCAACTTTTTTGAGTCCATCACGCCGTTTACAGTTTGCTTTTGCTCATGTCGATATTTAGAGCGATAATTTATAGACTCACCAGTCATGGCGACGGTGTAGTATTTGTCCGGGCTGGCGTTCCAGCTGATTTGCGGGATGTCCTTAACCTGAGTGGGAGTGAGCACATTGCCTTCGCTTACGACCGCTCCGCTGGGGTATTTCACCTGAAACAATCGTTAAAAGTTGGAATTTTCCGAGGTGATTTTGTCGACTCAAACCGTAATTTGAAAACAAAAGGCATTGTTTCTTTTATGCAACCGACAGTTCTTGGTTCTTATGGCAATGGGACAATTTTGCCAGCATCAAGGTTGTGAGAGCAGAATATCAGTATCAGATCTTGATCCAGTCCCTGTAGATGCTTGATCGGTTGAAGAATCTAAACTTCTATAGAAATAAAAATAGGAAAAAAGGGGCGTCCAGAAAAACCAATAGGATTAATAGGAACTATAGAAAGTAAAGAGCCAACTGACAGGATCATAATTGTTTTTTTTTTTAAGGGAACCTTAGGGGAAAGTTTGAATAAACAAACAGGTAAGAACTTTTGAAAGGAGCTAGAGCTTGATATTAAAATCTTTCATAAACTTAGCAAGGACATAAACAAAGGGAGTGTTAAAAGTAAGAATATGGTTTATATTAATAGGACGTTGAATATATTTGTGTGTTTATCACAAATATTTGTTTCTGAGTTATGGATGCTTTTCTAGGTACGTATTTATATATCTATTTTGACTTGTTATTATTATTATACTATTTTATATTCAATGGAAGTATAGATCATCGTATAAGTTAAAATAAATTCGTATATGATTGTTTGTTTCCTAAAGAAAAAAAAACTTAGGTAAGTATAATTATTATTTTATCTTCGTCTAGTGCCCACAACACAAAGCTAGAGCTTTCTGTAGAACTAGGTCAAATTTGTGTAAGATATTCCTATATCATTTAATATAGGTAATAAATTCAAAAAGAGAACCCTAGATCAGCATTTCCCAAACTATGGTTCGCGACCCACCAATGGAATGGAATATTAAGTAGGCCCTGAACCTACTAGGAAATCTGAGCGTAGCCAATAGGTAATATTTTATGCCCCTTTTAAGACGGCGAAGAGTTGGGTGCCGAAAATGGCAGTTTTTGTTAGGTGGGTCGCAGCCCAGTCAACTTTGGGAACCACTGCTTTAGATGATGTAAGTATCATTTAGTTTAGATAGAACATTTTTCAATGTGTGCAGCCCTGCAGCCGCTACATTCTATTCCCTCTTTATACGTGTTATTATAATTATTAATCAAGTTTATATATCATAGCCCAACAGACTCGACAAGCGACATTCGTAATATAAATAGGTTAAAACTACATGTCATTAATTTTGATTGGTGTACTTGTTACAGAATACGTAAATAATCACCACAATTGGCTTTTCATTCTGTATAACGAGGTGCGATGGAAATGCTGTAATTTGACGAATTGATAACAGCTATTACACTGGTACTAACAATAAACAATATAGTATGAATCTTCTCAAATGGTTTTTATGCCTAGACCCTAATCTGTTAAAAAAAACCATTGTTTTATTTATGCGAGCGGTGGGCTGTGTCTGAGCGCGTGCCAAAGCAACGATGTCGTTTAAATAGCGGCTATATCGTGGTGGTTTTAAGGTTTATATGTAATAATATGAGCGCTGCCTACATTGAGGTGGTCGATGGCACTACATTACCATAACATGTTATATGTTTATGTGTAGATACCGCATCAAGGTAATGAAAATTGCATGAAAATTCTTGCTAGTCTAAACCTTGTTTAAAGGCGGAAGCCCAACTTGCCCAGGTCCGGTTTTTAAATACAATAATTTCTGCTAAAAAGCATATATTCTAACAGAAAATATAGCCCGTCAAACAAGTTTGTCACTAGAAAAAGGCGCGAAATTCAAATTATCTATAGGAGGATAACACTTCGCGCCTACATTTTTTAAATTTGCCGCCCTTTTTTACTGACGGAAATGGTTTGACAGACTATACATTTCCGATTACTGATTAAATCTACCGCTAATACTGCTGGTTATTGCAACGTCATTCGTAATTATTACTGTACCTGCAACCACAAGCGGTCATTTACGATTGCACCGACGACGCAACGATTGTTTATACAAGTTAATATGCGTACGTGTAAACTGTGATTTGATTCTAAATGATAACAACGAACGTTACGGTTGTTAAGTTTTAATTCATAGAAAATGTTATTGTACTGAAACATCAATAATACTTTAATCAGGAAACGTATACACATTTAATACGGAAAATTTACCATAACATAAACTTTTGTGAATGTTCCCAATTGTCGAATCGAATTTTATGGTTCGAATAATCGAACTTCAGCCGTTATTTAAAACAACAAAATGTACAAGTACAGATGTAGCGCATAATTGTTTTCCATCGTATTTTCTCGGAAACGTTCGTATTTGTCATACTGCTTCAGTCAACGTCAGTACTTTTTGTACAGAGACTGAAATAGCAAGACACGTTCGTACGTTTCCGTGAATATTTAACAGATAGATTTATGAACAAGAACTATATACCTATTTTTTTAATTTATTTAGAATACAAACAGTCACATACACAAATGAATTTGTAGTACACTCGCCATTCGCCATCAGATATATCGGAGCGGCCGTGGTACTCACAAATATCTGAACGCATGCGTGTTCAGATATTTTGTGAGCACCTCTGCCGCTCCGATATATCTGATGGCGACTGTACAATGTATACTCAACAAACTTAAAACATAGACCTGGAGGTTTTTTTCTTGTTATTCCGTCCCGTTAGCCAGGAGACAATAGAAAAATACTTTTGAGTTACCCAAAATAAAAATAAAAACGGTGAAAATATATATAACAAAAATGCACGTTCGAAAATGCATGCAATAAAAAAATCATAAAAAATCATATAAAATCATTGTTTAAAAGAGTGACCCATGAGACATAACGGTAAAACGGTTATTTAATTATGGATATGGATAAAGGTCTAATTAATAAACATCCAGTAGATATCCAGTTTTTAACCTGCTTCAACTTGATCTGAAGATCTGAACCTTATAAACATTAAGGCACGATAGCCTGGGAAAAATTGCCCCCAACGCTTGGAGTTTGTAATTAAGTATATATAGCCAAGCAATGAATGAAACAATGAGAGTAAAGAATTCGTATTTTGCTAGCACACACTGCTCGCCCAGAGTTGAGCAAAGGCGCCTAGCCACCACCACCACCACTTTAGGCACCAGAGAGTTTGGGACGGGTACCGGGTACCGGGTGGTCAGGACGTTAGCCGCGTAAATCTGCCGTAATCACACAACACACAACACGTGACAACATGTGCAGTAATGGCACTAGAAATGTCATGCAATTGTTTATCTTGTTCTTGTTCATTGAACTTATTCCTGTTCAAAGGAATAAGTTTATTTATTTAAACGATGTTTTTCATGCAAGAACTGCACATGCGATTTATAAGCTAGGCGGAGCTGAAGACGCGGGTTCGTTTCCCGCCTCAGCCACCGGGTAACTTTTTCTTTTGTGTATGGTATCTGTTTCAGTCACTGCCTAGTGCGGAGACCCCTGGAATGTCTGTAACCTTTAGCTGAAATAAATGAGTTTATGATTTATATATAATAGTGTGAATACTGAAAAGAACAAATCAAAAATATTTCATAAAATAATTTGATTTGTTCCCTCGTTGGGTACCTAGTATGTAACTCCTAAAGCCTCGCATTATTATTATTGGTAAAATAAAAACAATTGCCTGCCGCCGGGACGCCGCCCATGTTCGATTGCCGCATTGGAGGCAATTTTTCCACCCTTTGTAAGTAGAAGGCACGAAATTCAAAATCTCTTAAGATGGAAGATGTGCAACTTGGGAAGTTCTCGGAAATCCCAGAAAAGAATCATAACTTTAATTTATGTGACCCTAGTGAAAAAGGGTAAAGTGAAAAAGTCTCGGGCAGCGCAGTTGTAAAAGGGCGTAAGTTCCACGTAACACTTATTTGTATAGTTGGTCAAACCAAATTGTCAGTAAATAAGAACAAAAAAAACTATACTCATTATTTTATTTTGGGTGCTAGTACTAGTGTAAGACAAAGATAGTATGATTCTCTCTGTATGTTTGAAATGAGACAGTCCTCTGACAAACTATACCTAATAAGCTGCGCGAGACTTGTACCCTTTTTCACTAGGGCCACAGATTTGAAAACGGAATATTCGAAATATTCCCATATAAAAACGTCAATTTTCGAGATTTTCCGACTGCACATCAGTGAGTATGTCAGACTATATATAATTAAAAAAATTAAAATACTTACGACAGCAAGAGCCCCTGGAGCCACCGGGATGACATCGGAGACGACGCCGTGGGCGCTGAACGACTTGGACACCGTCGACATGGCTCTCGTGAATACCCTAAAATTGACCATGCTGACCGCTATCAAAAAAATCAACGAACATCTCAGTATCCGAAACATTTTGAAAAAAAAAAAAAAAGAATTTGGAATAGACAATTTAAAAAATGTATAATTTTAAATTGAGAACGCGAGAGCTCTAGTGACCGGTTGGGAGTGAAATGCTAGCTTTATACCATGTCCAGTGTTGTTTATGAGTGTAACCAGTTTCAGTGCGCTAGGCGTAGTGTTGTGCTAAAAAGTGCTCGTGTGCTGTATTTGAAATTAATATCTGGATAAAAATGAACTGTTTGGGATGAAATGTTGAGTTATAATTGATGAAGTATTGCTGGAGATGATTTGGAACATAGAACTTTCATTTGTGCTAAATTTTCAAACCCACTCAGTCTCATTATGGCGAGGGCATTTATCATTTAAGTAAACCCACATTAAATAAGTACAATACATAAAAAAAAAATTAAAACTTATTACTAATTAAACCTAGACAAGCTAAAACTAAAACAATACAAATTAAAAACTAAATATAGAAAATTTCCTTTAAGTCCCCCGCTTCCGGGAAACTCCCCAAAATGCTGGCGCCATTCCCCCTCTGAATCGCCAGGCCCAGCCTCTGCGCAAAGAAGGAGCCCGCCCTATGGTCACCTGAGACGCCTACTAGTCGAACCGACACCTCTTTAACAAACTTTTTGGTGTCGGTTGACCACGGACCCAACGTTTCCACCGCAAGCGCCGCAAAATCGTATTCGTTCGTTAAGCAGGCATACTTGCGGCGCTTTAGTGTCTGTGCCTGGTCCGCGGCCGTCCCAGGCTTCCGAGCAGACCCCTCCACGTGGGACGGGGCCAGCGTGTCGACGCAGGTAGCGTCCCACGCCAAGGGGCGACCCAGGCTCCATGGCACGAGAGTGCAGCCGTCAGGTCTCTTGCCGTCAGCCGCCACGGCTCCAACGTCGCGGGAAGACCGGCGGTGCTGAAGGCGCGGCGGATTAAATCATTCAGGGTGGAATGCCTGTAGAAACGACCAGCGCTCATCCTGCAGTGCAGGCCATGCCGTCCTAGTGTCCACCGGTTGGGCGCAGCGACTGCACGTATGGGCCTCACAAATTTTCATGCCCAGACGAAGGCAAACCGCGATTTGCAGAGCATTTGGCTCTAACGCAGTGCCGAGATTGCGCGATGGGAGCGCGTTCAGCCAATACCCCGACTCCTTTTCTATATTATATTACTACACTACTACGACTATATTTTTAAGTGGTTCATCGACAGGCATCAATTTATTTACTTTGTAAGTTTTGTAACTAATTGTCATGGTGTCTTATTAAAAATTGTGTTTTGTTATACCCTAATACCTGCAGAAACATATAAACCGATCAGTTAATTTTTTTTTAAATCTGTTATTTAATGTTTATGCGGCTCGCAGGCGCATAGCTTTAAAACACGCCACATGCGCCTCCGCAAACATCCCTGACGCGCTGCAATATCGCGGCAGCCCCATCAGCGCCCTAAACGCGTTATTATATTGTACTTGTATAACTCCGTATAAGATAAATAAAGTCTAAGAATAAAATGTGCCTGCGAAAATCAAGAAAAATGTATGTTCGAAAAGATGGCACTATACCTTTGGCCTATACTCGTGTAGATGGCGACACGGTTTGATATTTAACAATTTTAACACATATCAGTGAAAAAATAAGGATCAAAGTCAAATGGCGTTCTACAAGTTTTAATCCTGTGTCGAAAGATGGCAGTAAATTTACTTGACTTACTTTGACAATACGCCTCTATACTATATAAATGTCAGGATTTTTTGGACGACCGGACTTTTTTTTTGTCAGGGTACCTATTCATTTTTAGGGTTCCGTACCCAAAGGGTAAAAACGGGACCCTATTACTAAGACTCGGCTGTCCGTCTGTCTGTCACCAGGCTGCATCTCATGAACTTGTTGCCGCTATAACAACAAATACTAAAAAGTACGGAACCCTCGGTGGGCGAGTGCGACTCGCACTTGTCCGGTTTTATTTCATATGTCAACCCCAGCTGCGCCGAAGCGGGAGTTTTTGAGCAAGCCCAACCACATCCTCCCAAGAATACCGAACGTTCTCCTCACGTGTGAAAGTCAAAAACCGACATTGGCAAATTCACCCTGTGCAAAATTGCAGGGAGTAAAAGCCAAATAAGAAAAAAAAGTCAAATGAAAACGTTAGAAGCACTTGTGTGCCCGCCTGCCCGCACAGTTTTGATCATTACGCTTTCAGGTGGGCGTCGGTCGAGAGTCGATGCGAGCGGTTAGTGCCATTGTCACTCATTGTTTAGTCTGACCGACTACAGTAACTAAATTGTACTTAGTGCATTATCTGTCTAACTAACCATCGTAGAGAAAAACCATATAAACACTATAAACAGGTAGGGAGTTGAATTTTATTGAGATTTGGGTTCTACACGGAGAAAACAAAAACTTTTTTTTTGCTACACTCCGAATCGTGAATGGAATATTTTGGCCACTTTTTTGTTCAAATTTTGAACTAGGTTTTACATATATTTTTTAAATAATTCTTAGTAGTAGTAGTTTTTAAGTAGATCCTGATGCCATATGGAGATTTTTTGCTGTATCATTTGCAAATTGTGTTACCCGTAAAATAAATCTTGCACAACAAAGTGGTATTATTAAATTTGTAGAGCCACAAATGTGCCGTATACTTTTCTGTGCTTTGAGACGAAAGTCGAAGGCCACAAAAAATCGCCTTTCCATACACACATAGTCTTCATTTTCCTCCTTGGATATAACATTTTACTCATTATTAAAAATATGTTGACACAATTTAATGTATGTCACACACACAGCTATTCCCCTTTGTTTTTTTTTTTCGAATTTTAAATTATTATAAATTATAAGAGTTAGGAGCATTAAAAAAATTGTATAGAATTTGATTTTCGCTCCCAATACTTATAATAATAAAATATTTAGAATTGAAGAAATATTTTCAGGGCTATGTTTGTATGGAGAATTGGTTGTCCACTATCCTCTTAAGCAATATATTAATGTAACTGTATATGTTTTAAAGTTCGTTCAAACATATTTTCATTTGTATATCATTTGTGGAGATCAAGGGGTTCACCCAGCAGTGTGATACTGTAGGCTAAGAAAAATAAACTTTCATTTAGATTATGCAATAAAATGTAATCAGTTACTTCAAGGTTAACAATACATGATAAGTGCAAAACACAATGTTTGCAACACAGAAAACTATTCCATAACTTGTTCTCTATTTAAAAACCTAGTGTAGATCATAGTTTTTAACTATTCTACACTACCACAACTTACATATATTACATTAATTGTTTAAAGGGGCCCACTGACTATCAGTTCGCCGGACGATATCGGCCTGTCATTTGTTCGGAACTGTCAAATTTTTGTTCTAAGTGACAGGCCGATATCGTCCGGCGGACTGATAGTCAGTGGGCCCTTTTAGGGACCTTGTTTTAGGGACAGACGCTTACTTCTAACTAGGGGATTAATCTCTAATTTTCTTAAGGGACTACAGAGGGGCTCCTCAGAAAACGAATTTTTAAGGTTACCCTGGAAACTAGTTTAAAAGTATTGGCAACTGGCCGGTAGGATACCGATGAAACTCAAGTTCCATAAGCACTTGTTTCTACAATTTTAAGGGTTGCATACCCAAAGGGTAAAAATGGGACCCTGTTACTAAGACTTTGCTGTCATCATGCTGTATCTCATGAACTGTGATAGCTGGACAGTTGAAATTTTCAAAGATGATGTATTTCTGTTGCCGCTATAACAATAAATACTAAAAATAGAATAAAATTAATATTGAGGTGGGTAGGAGGATATTCCCATACAAGCGTTTTCTGCGTAATGGTATGGAGTCCGACTCGCACTTGGTAAGTTTTCTCCATTTGGTGTGACCTAGTCACACTACTTTACTATTTTAGTAATTTTATTACAGACTTCCGACATCCTTTTTCTTGTGGGTCATATTCAGTTAATTTTTTGTAAAATTTATATAATTAAGCCAGAGTAGCTTAGTCTAATGATGGAAGACAAAAAATGAGATGGGAAGACGAGTTCAGGCAGGTGGCTGGAGCCTTCTGGAGAAGACAGGCTCTGGACAGGGACTCGTGGAGGAATATGGGAGAGGCCTATGCCAAGGGCAACCAGACAAGACGTCTGCGGAAAAAGGCTAGCAGTAAGCAGTAAGTAAGTAAGTAAGCTTAGTCTAAAATCTCATCCAGGCAGTCCTGTGCACAACTATGTAATCTAAAATTCACAAATTTTTGCTGAAGATTTATAATCAAACTTAGAATTAAAAAAAATATAAATAAATAAATAAATATTAGGGGAGATCTACAACACACAAACAAATATTTGTGTTCATCACACAAATAAATGCCCTTAGCGGTATTCGAACCCAGGACCATCGGCTTCAACCACTAGGCCAGACTGGTTGTTATTAATTTAGGTAACAGTTTTTATTAGGGTGGCGAGATGGTAGGTTTTATCTTGTAACTTGTTGTGACTTAAATTAGTCAAAATATATACAAAATATAACTGCCATGGAACACTTGATGTTTATGTGTAGTGTAGTGTACCTGCAGTATGTAGGTAGAAATGTTTAAAATAATAAAAATCGGCAATCGGTATACAAAGAAAGGTATAAGGTAAACAGTTATTGCATTGTTGTACTAAAGGTAATGTAGATAAATGACTTGCAAACTGCAAGCGTTACGTAATATGATGATTTACGATAGATAGCATATAGTTTGTCCGAGTTCCAATACGAAATAAATTTACCCAGCTGTTCAGAATACTGGACAGTCGTTGTATTTTAGTACAAGTATTTAAAAGTGTACTTACTACTGTTTGTTGGTTTTAGCGTTTGGCGCAGGATTTCCTGGTTATAGCGAGCAGAGAATGCAAAATAAACTGAAAATTAACTTATAACGCACGCCGTTTTTACCGGCAAGTTGACAACTCGGTTGACAATTGACATGATGACATGACAGTTAGATTATAGCATAGACATATATATATATATATATATATTAAGGGCTCCATAGACCTTACAACTCAAGCCTAGGGAAATAGATTTTTTGTAATTTGAACGCAGTTGAATGATGATGTTTTGTCTACTTTATCTGTTCTGACTTCTGTCAGACTGTCATGGCTGTCATATGTAGGCACAGGTTCAGTGCAGGTGCAGTTTATTATTTTGCTGCAATTATATGTAAATAACACCTCTAAACAATTAAGTATTGAAATGGGTATTGTAAAATTCTACAAATCTAAAAATGCCTGAAGCATGCTAGGTGACATCCATCTAACCAAACGCTTAGTAGTGATCGCTTTAGTTCTTGGCATTATTTTGATTTTGAAGGAGTACGTATTTATTTATCCGATATGAGTAGCCGTAGGGTTGCATATTTCTACAATGCGGACGTGGGGAACTTCCACTACGGGCCGGGGCACCCGATGAAGCCCCATAGACTTTCCGTTACGCATAGTTTGGTGTTAAAGTATGGGCTGCATAAGAAAATGCAGGTATACAAGCCGTATAGGGCAAGTGCTCATGACATGTGCCGGTTTCACAGTGAGGACTACATAGAGTTTCTGTCCAATGTTACGCCGCAAAATATACAGAGTGAGTATTGTTTACATACAACACAATTATTATTTATTTGTATATCTTACCATATCTCGGGACCATAAGGTCCCGGACCTTTGGAAGGCGTGCGTGGGGCCGAAGCCAAGAGCGCAGACGCCCTTTAAGACAAGTTTGGTGTTAATGTATTACACCAGCTAAAATCCATTCACGGGTACAAATAGATACCCGTAAACCGGTCCCAGCTGGTGTAGGGGCTATTATAAATACAGTGGAGAAGAGTGCCAGTTATGGTGTTGAAGTTTAGCTAGTCAAAAGATTGGGCTATTGCTGAGAAGTCTCCACCAACCAACTCTCCAGGAGCACTCGGGTCCGTGGGGTCGTTACTCCCCAACAGCTCTCCACAAACTGCCCTGTTGGCTTATTTTTATTATTACAGCTTTATTTTTCTACTTAACAATGTATTTTTAGTTTATAACTAACTATATTCATGTCTTTTTTATGTGCCCCGTCTAGGGGTAAAAGCCTCCTCCATAACCTCCATTCTTTCCCACCTTGTTATGCTTATACTTAAAAAACCATAGTTGAGCTACAGTGTTTCAAATATACTATTTAAATATTATATTACTTTTATTTCAGGCTATTCAAAAGACTTGCTCCACTACAATGTTGGAGACGATTGCCCAGTCTTCGACGGGCTGTTCGATTTCTGCTCCATGTACACAGGCGCATCTCTAGAAGGTGCTATGAAGCTTAACAATAATGCCTGCGACATTGCCATTAACTGGTCTGGTGGTCTTCATCATGCTAAAAAGTTTGAACCTTCTGGTAAGTTACATTTTTCTCAAATGCAGAGATTTTAAATATTTTTCCTTAATGCTGCTGCTTGGCCTACTTGTTTACTTACTTTTCTTAACACAGCTATTTATTACTTCACCTTTCAGGTAGCTTACCTATAGAAATGATGACTGTTAAATCAAATTAACTATGAGTTTAAAATTATAAACTTTACATATTTGAAGTAGGTAAGGTACTGAAGCATATTTTTGTCAAATTCTGCAATATTATATTTCATCTTGTTAATGGCAAATATTTCAATAGCCGGGTACACACAGAGCGAGTATACGCACGAGGCAATTTCCTCGCGCACAAAATGGCCAGTGTAGACGTGCCTCGCGCGCGCCGCCTCACCCGAGCGCCGTGTGCGAGGAAATTGCCTCGCGCGTATGCTCGCTCTGTGTGGACCCGGCTGTTAAAGTATATACTTTTGCCTTGGAGTCCAAATAAGTAATTTTTATGAATTAAAACTGCGAAAGTACAAATGAATGCTTTTATATTTTGTCCAAGAAGAATGTTGACACATTGCTATGGTAACCAGTAGTTTTCTTAAATGTTGCCTATATAAACTCTATTCTGCAACACCGGCTAATGACAATTTTACATTATTGTATAGATTCCACAGAAAAAAATATTTTCATTACTCCTGAGTTCAATGATATTTTGTTGTCAACCCTTTACTAACCTGTCTTTTAATTATTCCAGGATTCTGCTACGTAAACGACATAGTCATAGCAATATTAGAGCTCCTAAAATACCATCCTAGAGTACTGTACATTGACATAGACGTCCACCATGGAGACGGAGTCCAGGAAGCATTCTACCTGACTGACCGAGTGATGACTGTCAGCTTCCATAAGTATGGGAACTACTTTTTCCCTGGGACTGGAGACATGTATGAGGTTGGGGCTGAAAGTGGGAGGTATTACTCGGTGAATGTGCCGCTGAAGGAAGGGATTGATGACCAAAGTTATGTTATGGTGAGTTTTTAATAAATATGCCAATTTTACCGTTTAAATCACATTTATTTTTAGTCAATCAATGAAGACCAGTTCACGTGATATCGAGACGCAAAGAAGGGAGTGATTAAAAATATAAATAATAAATACTCAAACATACATAAAAGCAAATAGTCCATAATTGTATGACTCACCAGCACCACAGTTCAATTCGAATTTTCTATATGTTTCTTATTCCATCTAAGTTGCTATTAAGAAATATTGTCTCCAGGTATTCAAGCCAGTGATTTCTAGCGTAAATGAGTTCTACCGTCCCACGGCCATCGTGCTACAGTGCGGTGCAGATTCTCTGGCAGGCGACCGGTTGGGATGTTTCTCTCTGTCCACTAAAGGCCATGGGGAGTGCGTTAACTTTGTGAAGACCCTGAACGTGCCTACGCTAGTTGTAGGTGGTGGCGGGTAAGTTTCATCATCATTAATTCCACCGAAAGTGTCACGCATAGTATGAATTTTCTCAAATGATTTTTACGCGTCACACCCTAATCTGTTAAACAAAAGCCTTTGTTTGTTCTGTTCAGCGTTCAGCTGTTACCAATGCTACCACTACTACTGACTGAACGGGAACACGTCACACCCTAATCTGTTAAACAAAAGCCTTTGTTTGTTTTGTTCAGCGTTCAGCGGTTACCAATGCTACCACTACTACTGACTGAACGGGAACAAACTCGTTTAAAAAGAAATTTTACCGTCCTATTTATATGGTTCAAATTTATGTACCAGTTCTGTATTCTGAGGCCACACAGGCAATCGATCGTCCTCCTCGTCGTCGTCGGTCGTCCTTGGGTAATATACCCAAACTCGTTATCTCAAAATGAGCTGTTACATTTTGAACCTTAATACTATCACGATAGCTGCTTAAAGCAACTTGCTTTTTAACGACATGGTTGCTTTGACACGAGCTCGGCACGCGACTAAGACGCCTCTTCATAAAAAAACAAAGGCTTTTGTTTAATGGATTAGGGTCTCAGGCCTAAAAATCATTTGAGAAAATTCATACTATAGGTACGTAACGTAATTTTTTTAACACTTCTAGTAAAGCTAATGCTACATTTACACGCTTGCCGAGCGATAATACCCTATAACACGTGTGTATATTGCAGGTACACACTCCGAAACGTAGCTCGCTGCTGGACGTACGAGACCTCCCTTCTGGTCGACGAGAACATCTCCAATGAGCTCCCTTTGACGGAATACTTGGAGCTGTTCGCGCCTGACTTCCAGCTACATCCAGAGATTAGCAGGTAACATCAGTGGGGAGACACTCCTCCTTTCGGGCAAACTCGGCTCCGTTCGGCTCAGCATTGCTCCGAGCAATTATTAGGATTGGCACAACTTGCGTGCACGACCACAGATAAGACAATGACTTGAATTTTGACAGCCCTAAATAGCCGAAAGGGATAGTGCCATACATTGGAAAGGGACAGCATGATTCGTCCCTGAATCGCTGTCAAAGTTCGGGTTTCTGTGCGGTAGTACTTTTAAAATGAGAACGAAACTACGTTTGTATGGGAAGGTGAAATTCGACCGAGTTTGCCGGGGACTCTTAAGATAGTTCGAGGCCCAGGGAGGACATAGAATAGTTTTTACTAATCATCATCATCATTCCACGCGGACGAAGTCACGGGCAAAAGATAGTTCTGTATGTTTTTCTTTTTACTTTCAGTACGAACAACGCCAACAGCAAACAATACTTGGAAGCTATAACAAAGTACACATACGACAATCTTAGGATGTGCCAGCACTCGCCCGCCGTACAGATGTCACATGTGCCAGGTAATTACAATATCAACGAAGATTCATTGATCGAATTTAAACTTACGTGAGACATACTTTACTTTTCCTACTTCTTTTTTTTCTTCTGTTACTTTGACGACCTGTCTGGCCTAGTGGGCTCCGTTAAACAAAAGATAGATATAACTCCGTAATAGATGGATACAGTCTAAGGAAAAAACGTGCCTCGAAAATCACGAAAATTTGATTCTCGATCAGATGGCGCCACTCGTTTTGGCCTACACTCGTATAGAGGGCGTTGACTGTTTCGTTTGTTATTTATAATTTTAACGCATACCAGTGAAAGAACATGGGTCATAATCATATAAAAATAATTAATGCAAATAAAAAAATCATTTATCCATATTTAAATACATTTTATCGTATTTTTATAAATATTTATTTTTAGTTTTAAAGTGTGTCGACAGATGGCAGTGAATTTACTGGGGTTACAAAATTTACTATGACAGTACCGCTCTAGTATAAGTTACTCTATGGTTAAACAAAAGCCTGTGAAGCCGATGGTCCCAGGTTCGAATCCTGGCAAGGGCATTTATTTGTGTTATGAGAACAGATATTTGTTCCTGTGTCATGGATGTTTTCTATGTATTTAAGTATTTGTTTAACTATTATATATATCGTTGTCTGAGTACCCATTTATTAATATATTCATTAATATTAAACTAATCTTACGATTTAAACACACGTGTTTTTAGTCGCTCACAATTGTCACAAGATTTAAAAGAATTTTTGGTAATTCTTGACAGGAAATAAGTTGTGTCGGAATTTCGTGTTTCTTGTGACAATTGTCATTAGCTTCGCAAAATAAGTACTTTTTTATTCTATGAACTTTGTTTATTTATTTATTACATTTATAAGCATTACAGTTGAACCAAATCGCTTACAAACTAGCTATTACACACTACGGTAGCATTTACAAAAACAAATACACACATTGAAACACAATTAATTATTTACAGAAAATTGCAAATTGGCAAAACAGAATATTGGCAATATAATGGAATTTTTTTCAAACAAGCACACCGCCCGTATGATGGTAGGCGGTTACCGTAGCCTATGGAGGCCTGTGACGTCAGTAACAGTGGTGTCGACAGTTGTCGCACCTGTCACCGTGGTGAAATAGGGGCCTGGTGTCAAGTAGCGGTACTAATAAGAACCGAGTTAGCCGCAGACCCATAAAATTCGTTTATGTGCATATCTAATGATCTGTTCCAGGTGACTTCTTCCCCGAAGACTACAAGATCAAAGACGAGCCGGACCCCGACATCCGCATCAGCCAAGAGGAGTCCGACAAGATGGTGGAGCCCAAGAACGAGTTCTACGACGGCGACACCGACCACGACAAAGAGGCCGTCGTTAAAGAGGAGCCATAGCAGGCGGCCGCCACCGGCGACAGCGGCGCTACTTGACACACACACTATAAGAAGAAGTTCATGTGAATATACTGTACAATATTAGTCGGAGATACTATTCTCTACCCGGAGGACTTTAGAAAGGTCTTCTTAAAAATCAAAAATGCATTTGTCTTCGGAAGATTTGAATACCAGGACCTTTAGATGGTTAAAAAAAGAAAGGGATATGATAAATATAGGTTATTTTTAGGCTTCCGTACCCAAAGGGTAAAAACGGGACCCTATCACTAAGATTTCGCTGTCCGTCCGTCTGTCTGTCACCAGGCTGTATCCCATGAACCGTGATAGCTAGACAGTTGAAATTTTCACAGATGATGTATTTCTGATGCCGCTATAACAACAAATACTAAAAACAGAAAAAAATATATTTAAGTTTGCTCCCATACAACAAACGTGATTTTTTTGCCGTTTTTTTGTGTAATGGTGCGGAACCCTTCGTGCGCGAGTCCGTCTCGCACTTGGCCCGTTTTTTTAGTTCAACATCTTTTTAAGGGGGTTAGTGACATTTTTCCCGGGCGCTCGCGGTATCGCGGGGGATTTTACCCCGTCGGTGTGCGCTGTGCGCAGTAAATCCTCTTCGGTGATCTGCGCTGCGCTCCGCCGGTTTACGCAGACCTTAAATGTGAACGTCCCTGCTTTATGTGAATAAGAGCTCGTTCCCACTGTCGGATGTCGGGACGACTTTTAATCGGGTGTCGGTGCCATTTTAACGACAGGCCCCACACGCGATGCGACGCGCGGGAGGCACAGGGGGTGCGGCGCGGGCGGGGTCGGTCCAACATCCGACATCATGCGAACAGCGCCGCCGACACGATTATTTTCCGGACGGAGGGCTGACAAAACACACGATATTTTATGTCGGATCCGACACAAAATCGTTGTCGTTCGTGTGTGAATAGCTTCATATAAAATGTTCTGCCGCTACGACACCCGATTAAAAATCGTCCCGACCGACATAGTGGGAATGAGCTCTTAGGTACCAAAGGGGGCCCGGTACTTAAGCTTGCCTACTTTCAAAATTTCATACTATTATAAGTGTCATTGGGTTCAAATTTTGCATCCATGTTCGCTAGTACAGTCGCCATCAGATATATCGGAGCGGCCGAGGTGCTCAAAAATATCTGAACTCGCACTCTAACGCTTTAACAATAGAGGCGTATTCATATATTTGTGAGCACCTTGGCCGCTCCGATATATCTGATGGCGACTGTACCATAAACAGAACTGCAAGTTCATACGAGTCGCTTAACTTCAAACTCGGGTAATACTCGGGTAAATCCATCTGTCAGATTATGCGATTTTGGTATTAAGAAATATGGTGGATATTTGCTAAGAGGGTCGAATGGATTTACCCGAATTTGAAGTTAAGCAACACATATTAAACATAAGAAACGTAAAAAAAAAATAACAATGGTTCTTTTTTGGTGCAGGTACCTTATAATATTGTTTTAGTCTCCGTCCGCGACTTCGGCCGGTTAGGAGCCGTTAAAAAAGTTCGACTCCATTTTCACCCCCCGGGGGTTGAATTTCTAAATATCCTCATGGAACTATATACATGCAATGGTTAAGGCTTTGCGTTGCCTGTCAAAAACAATGTGAGCTAACCTGTAGATAATTAAAAATAGTAATTACCTAGGTAATAATTAATAATGTTATACGAAATTAGGGTTCATCCATTAATTACGTCACTCGAATTTCGAGGTTTTTTAACCCCTCCCCCTCCTTGTCACACTTGGTCACATTTGGCAAACCCCTCCCCCCCTGGTGTGACGTCACATTTTTCAACGAAATCGGCAAATCGCATTAAGTTTTATTAGTATTTTATCAATATATTTTTGAGAAATATTAGTAATTTTTTAACCGAAAACTGATCAGGAAAGTAAATTAAACGAATAAAAACGATTATCGTTCCAAATACTTGTTATTTAACTGTACAGCGAATAAATCATTTAAATAAGTTAAAGTGACGTCACAAAGTTTGTGCCCCCCCTCCCCCTTGTCACATTTTCTTGACCCCCCCCCCCCCCCTTAAACGGATGATGTAATTAATGGATGACCCCTTATGAATTAACACATACTGCCAGCGACCCCCTAGACGGCTTCTCTGTTCGTAGGTGCTTTTCAATAGAAACGGGAAAAACTGTATTATTGCGCGTTGCTCGCGCTGGCAGTGAATTGTGTTAAATAATGTATTTTCATTTGCTATTTTAAGCCAGGTCTCCGCTGAGACTGTTAGTTCGTTGGAATAAGTTACCACGGAGACACGGCTTGAACACATTTGTGTAAAATTTTTGTTTAAGTAGAACTTACTGGGCTGAGTATTGTGCAAAATATTGTACGCGTAATTTTGACAACTGTACTAGATGGTTGTGCTTACAGAATCTCGCGGTAGGTAGGCAACTGTATTGTCGAACGTCAGCGCTCGACAGCTTATAATGTACCTATATACAGGATTTTATTATTATTTCCTTTATTTATTTTGAGTCTTAGGTTAGGGTTTTATAACATGCATATAAAAGTAAAATACAAAAACAATTACAAAACATTACAAAAAATATATAAACACATTATAAAAAACCTAACCTAGGGTACCGCCGGCAGCGGGGCAGGGCCCAAGCTGCCGGTGGTCAGGGCCGCAGAGAGAGGAACCGGCGGACTATCCGCGCCGTGTCCAAGATCACCGCCTTCTGCATCTGACCCTTGATCCAACCACCTAGCGAGAGTCTCTCAAGGTGTTGGTCGAGACTCTTCGCTATGAGACCGTTCGCTGAAATGACTATCGGGACAATGATCGTCGAATCAACATCCCACATGGCGGTTATCTCGTGAGCCAAGTCTAGGTACTTACTGGATTATTATTATTATTATTATACTGATCGGCAATTGGCCCTAGTCACACCTGATGGAAAGTGAAGACAGGGCCTTAGATGGAGCTCACCGGTTCAGTAACAGCCTATTCACTCTTGTTTTAAAGATACCGAGGTCATATTGATCAGGGAATACAGATGGCGGGAGCGCATTTCCATTATTTAGCCGTCCGTACCAAAAAGGAGGAGGCAAAACGTTACGTGCGAACAAATGGAACGTGGACCACGATGTGATGTCCACGATAGTGGAAGCCGCTCGACCCCAATTTCAAAGAAAAACCGCAAATCGATGTACAGGTTAGCCGTTTGGCACACGTATACTAGAGGTAAAACAAAAATTTTGACTCGCAGTTCCTAAAAAAAAATCCCTTAGGGTGTGAAAGTGCTGAAACATTATTTTTTTCTACGGAAAAAAAATTTTTTTTTTCAAAAACCTATCGTGTGTGGTATCATACAAAAGGGCTTTTTGAGGCGATTCTAAATATATACCACATCATTACATTCAGCCATTTTTTATTTTCAAGACATACCAAGTTTGGGCTCCTCCAGATACGATATGGCTGATTTTTTTTTGTACAATATACCACAAATGATACGTGATATCCTCATATCCAACCCCTTAGGGTTGAAAGCAATTTTGAAAATAATATCATTAACAGTTATTTTTTTTAATTTTTCAATTTTACAAAGTGACACAGTTGTACTTCAATACCTATTTTACGAGACTTATGGAACTGTACTGCAGATACGGTACATATTAATCTTAAAATGATACGTAATTTTCACATATCCAACGGGAAGTCCTGTCTTGGCGTGACGCCGGCGGCGTGGCCATATTTTGATATGACCTTGGGAGGTACTGTCAGGGGCGTAGCTAGAGGATATGGCGCCCGGGGCAGTCACCAAATTTGCGCCCCCTGACGACTGACAAAAGTTTCCCTGCTGCTGCCTTTTGCTTATTTTGGCGCCCCCTCTTGGATGGCACTGCCCCCCCCAAGCCACGCCACTGGGTACTGTAATGTGCAGGACCATACAACGCCATCTAGTTTAGCTATCAAAACAACTACAATGTATTGTATATTGCACCAGTCTCAGTATTCCTTTGTCTATAATTAGAGTTAATATAAAATACTTAAAGTAACTTTTCAGTTACCTATCAGTTATGTAAGCCCTATTATTTTTGCTATATGTACGCCATCAGATATATCGGATCGGCCAAGGTCCTTAAAAATATCTGATCATGCACGTTAACGTTATGGAAATAGAGGGCTTTGTTCAGATATTTGTGAACACCATAGCCTCTCCAATATATCTGATGGCGACTGAACGTTTATTACCTATAGGTTTGTACTTAGGTATACTTACATCGATATTTGCCTACAATGTAGGAAAAGATTGTGTTTTATAAACATGGGCGTGGAAGTAAGTTTTAAGTAAGATAATATGAATTATGTTGCGCTTTGTTGATCAGCCTTTATTCGAAAGCATAATTTTAAAATAGTAATCAAAATTATGAAATTTTTAAACAAAATGTTTGATTAAGATAAAATAAATTATAATTTTACAAAAACTACGTTCTTTTTTATTGGGATATTAACGCATTCACTGCCAGCGCGAGCAACTTGTTACTACGGGAAACCCTGTAGCGAAAAGTGCCTACAAACAGAGAAGCCGCCTAGCTGGTCGCTGGCAATGAATGTGTTAGAGATAAAGGTATGCGTTTATATTTTCCGTCCATTCAATCTGTCATGTCCACAGTAGGTATAGTTATAATAAGATATTATAACCCTTCAAGTGGCAGGCCGCCGGCTCGTGGTCACTTTAAATTTAAAATTTGATTAATTGAGATAAAATCAAAATTCCAACTGCTAAAAATGACGTTGCCACTTGAAGGGATGATAGATTAGGACCTAATGGGTAAATGTGCCGTATAAATAAGTAAAACCACCTTTTGATAAAAAAGTTTATTATAAAATAAACTACATAATTACAAATATTCAATAGCTACCTAACTTCAAATCTAGGTTATTCTCGTTGATGTACCTGTGAACTTCACTCATGTCTTCTGTAAAGTCCACTGTGAACATCTGCAGTTTTTCACAACTTTGAATTATCTGTTTCACTACAGACTTAGACACTTCTAAAGTACAATCTAACCACAAGTAATTCAAATTTCTGAAACTACCTTTTTCTAACAAATGTAGCATTGTCTGATCCACATTGATTTTAGTTTGATATTTCAGAACTAGTTTCTGCAAATTTTGAGTGCACTCAAGGAAAAACGATAATATGTGGTCTATGTTAAAGTTTTCGTTGCCTATCGTGATATTCCGAAGTTCGCAGAACATTTTGCTTGGCCGCCGGAAATATCGCGGTATAACTAAACATTTAGATTGTGTCATTATACAGAGGGATGACAGATTAGGGCAGCAAGTGCCCAAAGACAGTACAGCATCTAAAGTCAATGAATGATCAATTTCCCATAAAGAGAAATGCGTCAAGTAAACACCTTTAACCTGTAGAAGCTGCTGCATTGAATCCGAATAGGAGAAAAACGACAAATCCAACCTATTTAACCTTAAATCACTAATTGAAATCTGTTCCAATATAGCATCTTTGTCATGCTCTGACAAATGTGTTACTGACAACTCCTTGAGATGAGGACAAATTTTAATCAGCTTCCTGATGCCTTCAGCTGATGCGAAATGGCAGTTAATTTTCCTTAGACTCAAAGGACCAATGTCCACTACTGTACCAATCATTGTTGACCCAATATCACAGGATTCTATCCTTAACTCCTCTAAATATGGAAGCTCGCTAACCAGCATTATAATCCCAGCTTGAGATACACATCTACCTACACGATTAGCCCTTTCATTCCTCGGTGGATCCATGGCGAGAATCCTCAACTGTTTCAAGTTTGCGATTGAACGGAGTCCCGCATCAGAGACATTTCTTATCAGCACGGAAGCATTGAAGAGAGACTTACAAATATCAACCCTTGACACAATATTTATTTCCTCTAGCAATGGACAATTGACTCCAATAACCTGAAGTATTTCATCAGTGCAAATGAACTTGAGATCTAGGATAACTAAGCGGCTGAAGTTTGGGAGGGCTTCTATCCAGAACGCCTGAGGAATGCCGTTATCTAGGTCACATTTATGGAAGACTCTGAGGTTGGGGTGCATCAGAATGTGAAGCTGAACACGAGGGTCACCGCGGTATTGGCAGCATGTTCTTTCAGAACAGAGGACATCAAATAACCTGGAAAAGAAAAGTTGTTAATGAATGACAAAACTTGTTCTGAGTAAGTTATGGTCAATTTTTTTTTTCGGTTTGCAGTAACTACACAACATGTAAGTTTTAACTTTTTTTCTTTAGGATTAGAAAGTACTTGCCAGAAGTTAGCATGATGAGTTGGGGACTGCTTGTGGTATAACTTATACTCAACAAGCATCATTATTTACTTCAAATTTTACACTTAGTAAGTAAGTAGTGTAACTCATATTTAATATATATATTGTTTACCTTATCCCCGGCAATGGCACATCCAACCCTGGTACAGTCGAGTTCATAAATATGTATACATATTTTCACCTTATTGCAATGGATTAAGGTGAAGAAATGTATACATATTTATGAACTCGACTGTACTGCTGAGACTCTATGATTGCATTAATGTACAGGTTGAAGAGACGCAGAGAGATAACCCCCCTGCCTCACCCTGCACTTCAACCTGTACTCATCAGAAAAATTGTTGCCCCACACTTGACCAACATTCGTTTGGTTGTTATACCAATAATCAAAAATACCTATTACCTCCTCCGGGACATCTGGCTATGTATGCAGCATATGCCAATAAAATTAAGCATACTTTGCATGGGTTCTTCCAACCCCATCCTGCAGTGAACATATTAAGTGCCTGATTTTTAATCTGATGCTTACTTGTAATATTACTTACACCCAACTTTAAGTGTGGGAGAAAATAAAATAGCATTCTAATTAAAATGGCATTCTGCATAGTTGAATAATAAACAAAACTGTCTGGGTAGCAACAAAATTTTGTTTCATTAGATCAATGACCTTCACTAATATTGCTTGTAATGTAAATGTAACATGATACGTTCCCGCAGTTTGGTGACATTATTTATAATTTAAATCCTGACTCACCTGGCTGGAAGCATCGACATCAATTGGCACTTCAGCGCGATCGCCTCAGCCTCGCATTCGTGAAAATTATTCTCCGGACTATTGTCTTCAATAACATAACAAGCAGAATTGATTAAACTAATACAGTTTCTAACGCAGATTTTAAACAAACTATTCGGCTGTTTTCGAGGCGACATTGCTACTTGTTTCTTGTTTTAGACAAATAGACATCAAGGAAGGGACTACTCATTTACGCGGTGCCTTTAAGTTGCACTTATTATTAAGAAAGTAACAGTAAAGCGATTCCTGCATTTAACGATAGATATTTCTTAGTTTTCTCGTAAAACAGAATTGTTTTGTCCTGACCTGACTGACTATTCTATTGTTTAGTTTGTCGACATTCCATTCAAATCATTCAATGTTATTGATTGGTTCTTTGTTTTGACATTGACAGTTTTACATATCATTCATTCGGTTCTCCAGGGCTCTATAGACCTTGCCACAAGCTGCATGCGATTTTCGATACATTGCGGCGGCATTTTGATCGAAACTACAGAGAGAGCAACCTATATTGCTATCTCGTTCCACCGCATAGCTGTGTCCCTTAGGCTCTATAAGCATGAGCGCTTTTTCAACACGCGTTAAAAAAGCGCCGAATGAATGACACAAATATACAAATACGTGTATTTATTCACACGATGGCGGTGGCGCTTTTTTTCAAACGTTGCGTTGAAAAAGCGCTCATGAAAAGGCCTTAGTGGGCTATGTCGTAGCATGCGGCATAATAACATGGACCTGCCGCCTCTGTATCGTTCGAACGGTCAGCGCGATAGAGGCAGTATAGGTATATTCAGACCATTAATCAAGTATATAAGCCGTAACAGACTACCGCGCCGCACCGCGACCTTGGTGCGCCACACCCATAAGTGAGAGCGAGAAAGGAATCTTATGTTGAGTAAATTAATCATATTCTTATGCAACCGATAACTAAAATAAAGGTAAAGAAGCAATAAAAACAAAATGCTTGTTTTAAATGTATCTTTATTCTCACCGCTTTTTCATGAGTTGATGCCTAATTCTAAATACAATATTAATTAAATTTTCGTCATAGATATCTACTATCTCACTAAGTGCTTTTATTATCATTTAATAATATTCTTATGTATCATAATCATTATAATAATATTTCTATTCAAAATCTATCAATCGTACCGTTAATTGGGCTTGTTATAATAAACATTAATAATACGTATTATAAGTATCTGTTTGTTCAGAAATATTATAGTATAATTAACGTTGTGCTACGTTACGTTACAAAAATGATCATAAGTAGGTAGGTACTAAATATAATGTATAAATTGTACCCAGTTACTCTCACCTGTAATCTACTTTGAAATATGTTAATTATTAAAATTCGGTTTTTGGCCTATGTGAAAACAAATATTTTATAACCTAACCTATTTTGGCGTTTAGGTACTTTTTGGTGCACTTTTGCAAGACTATATGAATGAAATCACTGCTCATTGTAAATTTCGTAAGTTACAATTATTTATTTCAGGGCCTATTCCAGCTAACCTAGAAAGAGTTCCAGTTCTTGATTTCAGATGATAATAATTGTCTAGATAATAATGTTTTTTTAGCAATTCTGAAGCTAGGGGCTAGGTATCGATCGATATTCTTTTGAGAATTTTATTAAGTACCTAGGCAATCGCCAATCGGGCATTTACTTTCGTGGATACATAACAATACAATTGTTTTGTTAAATGATAAATTCTCTATCTTTAAAAAATATTCAGGTAAGTGCTTTTTGAGAGAAAAATCTTTGACTAAGATTAAGCTCAAAAATGGGTTTGGCATAACTTAGGGATTTCTTCAAAATAAAATCGGCATAGTTGCACGGAAAATATTAAATGAAACATATTTATAATTATTATCTTCGTGTCTCCCTTTATCCTATCTACATTTGCCATATAACGGATGATTATTAAATTGCCTATTATCATTCAACATATTTTACGTTTAATAGGGGATACGTTTGGCATTTTTTATTAGTTTTAGGTACTTTGACTCCTTTTGATAATCTAATTACATGGTGTTATCGTGTTATCGAAAAGCATTTAAAAAACCTTTGTTCCATTTTTCAAACAAAGGCCACAAATCAAACAAAGTGCACCTATGGGGCAAATGCATCGATTAGAGGCACTTCCGTCGTGACGCATTTTTACCGGGAGTGAATTTGATTTGGTAAAGGTAAGGGAAGAAGCTAAGTAAGGTAGGTAATGGGACTCTTACGTTCTATTTGTATTTCAAGAATACCTAGGCGCACTTGTCTCATAGGAGAACTTTGCCTACCTTACCTTACTTCATTAGATCCGCGATCTTAATGCAAATTGTGTATGCCCTAGTTACAATTACTGTTACAATAGGTATACTTCAAGTTTCATTAACCTTTACATTATTATCTAACATAACCGTTATTTCGATATTTACAATATTTGTAAAATTACCTTATACAATAACACGTATAGAATATATAATAGAATCCGAAAATTACAAATATGATTAGGTATACCTAGATTTTTGGCACTAGATTCATTTAATGATTATAGAGTTTGAGAAATGTAAATACGTCTGTTTAAATAAAAATCGTTGAATTCTATAAGTTATAATTATACATACTTTATATAAAGATCTATAGGAACCTAGTACAATTAGGTACTTAAAACAATATTAAACATTTGAGAAAGTTCACTTAAAAAAATATTTCTTGATTAGGTATACAATGTTCAAATAAAAATAATAATATCTCGTCGAGGTCACCATCCCCCATGATGAGAATCTCGTGAAGGCCGAGAAGGACAAGTCCAGTAAGTACCTAGACTTGGCTCACGAGATAACCGCCATCGCCATGTGGGATGTTGACTCGACGATCGTTGTTCCTATAGTCGTGTTAGCGAACGGTCTCATAGCGAAGAGTCTCGACCAACACCTAGAGAGACTCGCTGGGTGGTTGGATCAAGGGTCAGATGCAGAAGGCGGTAATTTTGGACACGGCGCCTCTATAGGCGTACTATTACGTCGGTTCCTCACTCTGTGGCTCTGACCACCGGCAGCTTGGGACCTCGCCCCGTTGCCGGCGGCACCCTAGGTTAGGGTTTTATAATGTGTTTATATATTTTTTGTATTGTTTTGTAAGTGCTTTTATATTTTACTTTTATATCCATATTATAAAAACCCTAACTTAAGATGAATGATAAATAAAGAGAATAATAATATATTCTCATTCTAGGAACTCGTCACATTTATTTTTACTTAAACATATATTACTCCTACATTTGGTAATACACACATAATAATGTTATTATTTTTGTGCATATATCCAAAATACATAATATCAAGGGCACTAATTGAACGGTAATAAAAATGTGCACATATAAAAATTTGCTACAGATAAAAAACAAAAAAAAACAGTAGGTAATTTAAAAACTGTAATAGATGTCATATATTAAAGAAAAAGTGACGAAGCCCTCCAGTGGTGAAGGCCGGATTCGAACCGGCGTCTTTAGCTATCGCGGCTAACGCCATGAACCCCTAGGCCACCCCGCCACGGCGGTGCCCGTCCGAATTTCTCGACTATATGCCATCTTAGTAAGACTAGGCGTCTTTGACCAGCTCTAAGGGCAAGCAGTGCGCGCTTGCACCTCCTAAACGAACTCCTTACGGATTTACGTTGTAGCGAGAGAGACTGGTGCTGCCATCTATGAACAAGTTTGGGAACAAATCAAATTATTTTATTAAATATTTTGATTTGTGTTTTTTAAAGTAGTCACACTACTATATATAAATTAAAAACTGTAATAGATGTCATATATTAAAGAAAAAGTGACGAAGCCCTCCAGTGGTGAAGGCCGGATTCGAACCGGCGTCTTTAGCTATCGCGGCTAACGCCATGAACCCCTAGGCCACCCCGCCACGGCGGTGCCCGTCCGAATTTCTCGACTATATGCCATCTTAGTAAGACTAGGCGTCTTTGACCAGCTCTAAGGGCAAGCAGTGCGCGCTTGCACCTCCTAAACGAACTCCTTACGGATTTACGTTGTAGCGAGAGAGACTGGTGCTGCCATCTATGAACAAGTTTGGGAACAAATCAAATTATTTTATTAAATATTTTGATTTGTGTTTTTTAAAGTAGTCACACTACTATATATAAATTAAAAACTGTAATAGATGTCATATATTAAAGAAAAAGTGACGAAGCCCTCCAGTGGTGAAGGCCGGATTCGAACCGGCGTCTTTAGCTATCGCGGCTAACGCCATGAACCCCTAGGCCACCCCGCCACGGCGGTGCCCGTCCGAATTTCTCGACTATATGCCATCTTAGTAAGACTAGGCGTCTTTGACCAGCTCTAAGGGCAAGCAGTGCGCGCTTGCACCTCCTAAACGAACTCCTTACGGATTTACGTTGTAGCGAGAGAGACTGGTGCTGCCATCTATGAACAAGTTTGGGAACAAATCAAATTATTTTATTAAATATTTTGATTTGTGTTTTTTAAAGTAGTCACACTACTATATATAAATTAAAAACTGTAATAGATGTCATATATTAAAGAAAAAGTGACGAAGCCCTCCAGTGGTGAAGGCCGGATTCGAACCGGCGTCTTTAGCTATCGCGGCTAACGCCATGAACCCCTAGGCCACCCCGCCACGGCGGTGCCCGTCCGAATTTCTCGACTATATGCCATCTTAGTAAGACTAGGCGTCTTTGACCAGCTCTAAGGGCAAGCAGTGCGCGCTTGCACCTCCTAAACGAACTCCTTACGGATTTACGTTGTAGCGAGAGAGACTGGTGCTGCCATCTATGAACAAGTTTGGGAACAAATCAAATTATTTTATTAAATATTTTGATTTGTGTTGTTTGTGTGTCAAAGACGCCTAGTCTTACTAAGATGGCATATAGTCGAGAAATTCGGACGGGCACCGCCGTGGCGGGGTGGCCTAGGGGTTCATGGCGTTAGCCGCGATAGCTAAAGACGCCGGTTCGAATCCGGCCTTCACCACTGGAGGGCTTCGTCACTTTTTCTTTAATATATGACATCTATTACAGTTTTTAATTTATATATAGTAGTGTGACTACTTTAAAAAACACAAATCAAAATATTTAATAAAATAATTTGATTTGTTCCCAAACTTGTTCATAGATGGCAGCACCAGTCTCTCTCGCTACAACGTAAATCCGTAAGGAGTTCGTTTAGGAGGTGCAAGCGCGCACTGCTTGCCCTTAGAGCTGGTCAAAGACGCCTAGTCTTACTAAGATGGCATATAGTCGAGAAATTCGGACGGGCACCGCCGTGGCGGGGTGGCCTAGGGGTTCATGGCGTTAGCCGCGATAGCTAAAGACGCCGGTTCGAATCCGGCCTTCACCACTGGAGGGCTTCGTCACTTTTTCTTTAATATATGACATCTATTACAGTTTTTAATTTATATATAGTAGTGTGACTACTTTAAAAAACACAAATCAAAATATTTAATAAAATAATTTGATTTGTTCCCAAACTTGTTCATAGATGGCAGCACCAGTCTCTCTCGCTACAACGTAAATCCGTAAGGAGTTCGTTTAGGAGGTGCAAGCGCGCACTGCTTGCCCTTAGAGCTGGTCAAAGACGCCTAGTCTTACTAAGATGGCATATAGTCGAGAAATTCGGACGGGCACCGCCGTGGCGGGGTGGCCTAGGGGTTCATGGCGTTAGCCGCGATAGCTAAAGACGCCGGTTCGAATCCGGCCTTCACCACTGGAGGGCTTCGTCACTTTTTCTTTAATATATGACATCTATTACAGTTTTTAATTTATATATAGTAGTGTGACTACTTTAAAAAACACAAATCAAAATATTTAATAAAATAATTTGATTTGTTCCCAAACTTGTTCATAGATGGCAGCACCAGTCTCTCTCGCTACAACGTAAATCCGTAAGGAGTTCGTTTAGGAGGTGCAAGCGCGCACTGCTTGCCCTTAGAGCTGGTCAAAGACGCCTAGTCTTACTAAGATGGCATATAGTCGAGAAATTCGGACGGGCACCGCCGTGGCGGGGTGGCCTAGGGGTTCATGGCGTTAGCCGCGATAGCTAAAGACGCCGGTTCGAATCCGGCCTTCACCACTGGAGGGCTTCGTCACTTTTTCTTTAATATATGACATCTATTACAGTTTTTAATTTATATATAGTAGTGTGACTACTTTAAAAAACACAAATCAAAATATTTAATAAAATAATTTGATTTGTTCCCAAACTTGTTCATAGATGGCAGCACCAGTCTCTCTCGCTACAACGTAAATCCGTAAGGAGTTCGTTTAGGAGGTGCAAGCGCGCACTGCTTGCCCTTAGAGCTGGTCAAAGACGCCTAGTCTTACTAAGATGGCATATAGTCGAGAAATTCGGACGGGCACCGCCGTGGCGGGGTGGCCTAGGGGTTCATGGCGTTAGCCGCGATAGCTAAAGACGCCGGTTCGAATCCGGCCTTCACCACTGGAGGGCTTCGTCACTTTTTCTTTAATATATGACATCTATTACAGTTTTTAATTTATATATAGTAGTGTGACTACTTTAAAAAACACAAATCAAAATATTTAATAAAATAATTTGATTTGTTCCCAAACTTGTTCAGGTAATTTAAAATTCGATTGTAACATTCGATAAGTTTTGTTCGACTTAGGTACAGTGCGTACCTAAGATTATAAATCTTTAAGTGCGGACTGCTTCGAGCACATTCTGCTTTCCTGTTAACTGACGTGAATACCAAATACAAAATACTATAGGATAATACATTGAAAACGAGTAATAATAATATTTCTAATTATAGAAATTTTGTCATATACTGCACCATTTAAAATGTGTAAGACATCGTTAACAGATAATGATTCAAGTCGATTGTCACACCAGTCACTTGAAACAGCGATACACTATGCTAAGTCTGAAATGAAAATATATCTGCATCAGTTCATGATATACGTTAAACTACTCTATAACTAGAAATATCAAATAATCGAAATCTTCGTAGAACAAAACGATTACCACATATAATTGACCGACAACCGCCCGGTCGTCGTTACTACCGTTTACATTCGAATTAATACTTAGTTCATTCTCTCGTTCGTTCCTAACTATGCCTCTCTCTCTTGTGGTTTCACCTCCATTTCCCTGTTCGTTTAAAGTTTCGTTACAACAAATTTGAGCTGCGTTTGCACCATTGACGTCAGCGGACCCACGGCTCGATCCGTGTGGCAAACCGGATCAGAGTCTCTTGTGTGAGTCCGTGCTGGCGCTCTTCAGAGAGCCAAAGCGGCGGGTCTGCGCGGGCGCTGGTGTGGTCTCGCGATCGAGACTGGCTGCTCGCAAGATCAACCCTCTCTGTCTTAGGGGGGATTCTGAACGGATCTGAGGATGAAAATATAAATATCATAAATTTTAAGCAAAAAAGTTACATCTCAACAACTGTCCCATTAATATTACCAAATAGGACATTTATTATCAATTTCATTTTAAATAAATGTATTTTGAGTGTATGAAATTGTGCCATATAGATTATAACAATGCATGTATGTACATATAGCTCTATGGGTAATAGTTAAGTTAAATTTAGGTATTGAATATTTGTACGCCAGATTATGGTAAAATAAGGAATGATAATGAAAACTTTGTATAACACCGGTTTTGTACCCTTATTTATACAAATAAATATTTTTGTTTTTTTTATTTGATTTGATATAAAAAAATTAACTACACAGAAAAACGGAAAAACTCATAGGTTAGGATAAGGAATCTATTAATGATCAAGCATAATCTGTATACATATAATTTGCCTCTGCGATCTAATTCATATTTATGGACTGACAGATATATGGACTAATACGAATCAGACATTCAGAAGACTGGTTTTTATTTTCTGTGTTAAGTAATCAAAGATAAATAAAGGTGATAAAAAGAAGGAAGTGAAGGTGGGACATGTGGTTAACTGAATAGTGGTGTAAGGTTTCCCTTATTTCAAAAACACTCACTGGTTCTCCAACTGATCCCCCTCTCTGCTGCCTCGGCTCTCTCCCCGTCCGACTGCTGCGTTCAGTGAACGAGGTCTCCAGCGATCTCTGCGAGGGATCACTCATGGACTGGGAGAGAAGGTGCGTGGTGGACGAGGAGTTAGAATCGTCGATATTGGAGTATTCGTCGAGACTGTCTTCACGCTGTGGGGTGTCGGATTCCTAGAAATAATATGCCCCATTAAAAATTTAAAGAACAACGAAAGAGGAAGTGAAATAACACATGCCGTCGTTGCTTTTTACAAAAGCATGGCAGAAACTGGAAGATGCTATAATTTAAATGAACAATAATCAATAGGCACAATCTACATATATTATTTTAAAGTAGTGGTAATTATTAAATTTATACTAATAATAAAATAATATACTTAATAGTGGTATACTGATTTAAACTAACACGATTTTCACTCATAATTTAAAACTAATACGGGACTTAATAGTGGTAATAGTAAAATTGCTTTAAATTTAAGGGACCGTGACAAGAATAGATATAAGAATTGAAAAAGAATGTTAATGAAATGAAATGAAAATATTTATTTCAGACACCAGGTGTACATATTTTTGTCTACAAGACTATAAGTTAAATTGAATCGTTTATATTTTTTGAATAATACTACTAGTCACCTTTATACAATTTTTATATATTAAATACAATAATACAATGGAATGCGAAATTTAAAAAAAAAACTTTCAATGCATGCAAAGGAAATGTTAAAATCTAATTACGGTAGAATAAAGGCTATTTTTAATTTTTTAATTTACATATATTATATCATAGCAACGAATAGGTAAAATATGGTTAGAAATTATAATAAAATGCAAGCATGTACAATTTGAACGTATTATGCTAATATCTAAATAAATATAAAAGACTTCCCCTAAATCACCCCCTTCTGGCATGGTCGTAACAAGTCGTAAGAACGTTAGCGGCTTCACCGCTCTGCACCGACAGACTTAGCCGCCGGGCAATAATTATTATTAAAATAATACAAATTACTACAATGGTAAGTATAACCAACCTCTTCTAACTCTCTTAGGGTAGTGGAATAGTGGTGCCTCCTATTTTCTTCCCTTTCCTTCTCTCGTTCCCTTTTGTCCAGCTCTTCGGCTAACATCATCACTTCCCAGTCACCACCACTCCCAGCCATGGCTGTAACATTAAAGTTCAAATTTGGCATTTTTTCTTTATTAAATATATATTTTATATTTTTTCTATTATTTTTGTATATTTTCTTTAGTTAAATTTTCCGAATTATTGTGAAATCTATGAACCAACCATTTACTGAAATTGTCCATCACTGGACGTGTTACATCTGATTTAATTATCCCTTTGATCAAAAAATATCCATTGCAGATCCTAGGATATTAAAATTTTTCATAAGAATCTTATTTAATTTGTTCTGAGTATTTTTATCACGCTCATAATGTTAGAGTGAAATATATGTGAGCTCATGTATGTGAGGAGTGTGGGTATGCTTGCTGATATTTTAGTGGCGGCTCTAAATTAGTGCCTCTAAAAACTTACGATCTAATATACCCTTGTACTCACTTCTTATGGGTGATAAACTTCCGTGACTGGAACTGCTGGCTCTGGCTCGTCTTGAACTACTTTCCACAAATTCTTCGAACACCGGCGTCCGAGGCATTGATTCTGAATCGCTGCTTGATGATGTTGAGTTCCTATGGAATTGAATAAAAAGTAAATTACTAGTTGTACAAACTTATCGGTATATTACGAACAGCTTAGCGCTTAAGCGCATATCACATCCTGTGTCTGTGTCCATCCATTCACAACTTTCAGAATCTGTATTATTAAGAATCTCATATAATTAAAGTTGCTATTGTTTCATGTCATTTAAATTCTGTACCTAGATACTTTGTTATTCGTGTAAAATATTTACTATTTAAGAACTTCAGTAAGTACTTCAGTACAGTAGTTATACAGTTTTACATGTATGTTACTTGTACTTACATACTATATAAACTATGTTGTACATGAATGCAAATTATAAATAATTAAACACCTTGAACTTGAATACCTAACCCCCTTAGCTACTTCAGCTGATACCTATAAATTTTTGATAGTAAATAATATTATGCTCTCTTGAACTGTAAAATTGAACGAAATAGAAATAGGTGGTGCAAAGAGCAATAAAAATATTTACAACGAGAATAAAATTTCAAAAAGGCAGTTTATACTGTTTATAGTGAATTCATAAGAGCTGCCGCGAGATTTAGACTGAACTGTCATATTAAATCCGCGCCAGCTTTCGTGAACCTATAGGTACTTAACATAATAATGTGTGTTGAGTTAATTATTCTTACGTGTCACTCCAACTGTAGTCGCTCCCTATATCCAGAACAACGTCGTTGCAATTGTGTGCTGGTTTGTGACTCGAGTGTGAACCGCGATGGTAGCCGAAGAATGAGCCAAGACTGAACTTGCGATGGTGCCGCTGCCGACCTAAATCATCTGGATATAAAAAAAATCTTTATTACTACAAGCCAAAAGCAACTATCGCTTTAAAAAATTGGTCATTGTGTTGCTAATCTAAATTTAATGGTGGTTAAAAAAACTTGATTGGTACTAGCAAAAAAAAAACACAGTTTTCAATACAGACTAAAATCGCGCATTGAGGCCTGGTTCTGCTGTTAAATTGATTAAGTATTTAATATTTCCAGAATATGAAAAACTAACGTTTCTCTTTCGTTCCCGTGTGATGCATTCCAGTGTCAACAGAAAGGGTCTTCTTTATTTTTGATTTGGTGCTGTCTAAATGTGTGCCGAAGAAATGAAAAGGTCGCATGCTGCGTCTGCTTGTCCTCAAGCTGAACTGTTCTGGACTGAGCAGAGAGCGATCCTCCGAAGTCCCGTGAGGAGATATGGGCCTACACAAAAATAATACATACATTACTAGTCCTTCAATATTTTGAATAGAGTAAATTCTTAAAACTATTGTCATGTCGAAGTTACCTCGTTAAATCTTGCATTTCCATGCTCTCTTGATCACTTTGGTCCTCCCATGACTTCCTTTGTCTCAATTTCGCTGCCCGTTTTCTCGAATAAGTTCCAGCTTTGCCATCTAAATTTAAATCTAACCTTTTGGACTTGCTCACTGTCCATTGTTCCTTACTTGAGTAAGATTTTTCTGTCCTGCTTGATATTCTTTCAGCTAAGCTTTGGATTTCCGAGTATGACAATTTTGCTAACTCTATTCCTTCCGTCATTTCTGCTAGTTTTTCTTCCGAAATGTCGTCGGTGGTTAATATTTCCTTAGGTGATGATGGTTCTGGAGCATCTTTTTCTTCTTCTTCTGCGCTCACTGTAGGTGGAGATGTTGCAAAAACTGTATCTAGTGAATCACCTCTCTGCAAACAAAATGATGATGAGATGTGAAATGCAATATACAAATACAAAAGTCAGCATAGTACACATAATTTCAGAATTCGTATAATTCATACCATAAAACCCTCATCGGCACCAGAAATGTCTTCACTACCAGAGCTGCCGTTTTTACAAAGAGGGGTATGAGCTACACTTTCATCTGCTGGTTCAGTTGGAGGTTGTTGTGGAGCCTCTACTTGTTCTTCTGTAGGGCTTATGCCTGGCAAGCCAAGTCGTTCTAACTCTTGAATACGTTTTTGAAGTTGACTGATTATTTCATCACGTTTTCTCACCTCATTTTCTAGGCTATTAAATCTACAAATCAAATACAGAGTATTATGTTTTATGAAGACACGAAAGGGAATTTAACATACGATTAAATATGATGCTCTATGCTATGGAATAATGGACTTCAAAAGTTATGCAAAAAATGCATGTTTTAAAAAGTAATTATACATTCAAAATGTTTGCTCACCTATCTTGAAATTTTCCTTGAACATCATGTAAGTGACCTTGAATAACTTGTTTTATGCCTAAAAGAACTTCACCGAAATACTCTTGTTCTTCTAGAGATCCTGAAATCGCAAATAAATCTTATTGGTTTTCGATATAAACATACAAATTAGGGTTTGATGTAAAAAACACAAATCATAGAGCTAAAGCTCACCTCGCAATAACTTCCGTTGATTGGCTACAGCGGAAATAAGAGTCAGCTTAGGTTTCTCTGAAGGCACTTTTATTTCTTCAGGTCTTAACGTTTTAAATCCATACATAGGATCAATATTATGTTTAATTTCATAATCTGCTCTTATAGGTATATCTAAGTCCTGCGTGATGATAGTTTCAGTGGCTGAAGGAGCTATCTGATTACCAGGGTCAATAGGCTCTGGAAGTCCTTCTGCACTTATTTCTGCAGGAGGAACATTAGGCATAATTTCATTTCTTACGTCTGGCATTTGGAATATTTCACATTTGGCATCAACCGGAATGCTCGCAGGGGGTGAAGGCAAAGTGTGCCTGTGGAATGTAACACTTTTAGAAAACTTTGAATGTCTTGCTGCGTATCCCTCTAACGTCGGAGCCCGGATTAACTTTTTAAACTCATTGCTCCTTTCAGGACTTTCAACAGGAGTAACATCTTCTGACAACTTCTTAAGAATGGATTTGAGTGTTCGCCTTTCTAGTGTTTCATTCGATCCATGACTTCCAAGAGAATCGATTGATTTTCGTTTGTATTTTCTTTTATCCATAGTGCTGCCTTCAGAATGACTTCGGGTTAGAGTATCACATAATAAATCTTCCGAAGAACTAGTGCAGTCTAAGCTAGAACTGCGAAATTTAACAACTTTTTCTAATTCTGCTAATTTTTGCCTTTCGTTTAAAATTTTCAATTTCTTTACGAATGGTAATCCTCCATATTCTGGCGAGAGATCGTCTATTGATCTATATTTCTTAGCTTTTGGCAAAAGCATGCCTCCGGTAAAGTGAGTAATTTTAGAATCACTCGGTTTTGCGACAATATTTTTCTTTGGAGAATATGTTAATAAATCTAATGACTTTTCTTGGACGGGTTCCATAGGGCCTGTTAAGCATATCTTAGGTTTATCTTGCTTAGCATTATCACTATCGACATCAACATTATTATTGTCTATTCTAACAAGCTCCGCTGTAACTATAGGCACGCAAATATTTACAGCAGCCTCTGGCTTACAATCTTCTTTTACTTCTTGGCACGTAATTTCGATTTCCTTCTTTTCCTCGTTTGATACATTTTGACTTTTTGACTCTCCTAGGATTGCGGCTTTTTTCAATTTCGACCACGGTTTTTTAGGCTTTGTCTCTTCTTTATGTTCACTTTGCTGGATAGGTGAAATTTCTGCTGATGTTTTTTCTTGTAATGGCATTTTATTTTTATCAATACTTGAATCCTTTGGCGAACTTCCTCCAGATTCTTTTGGGGAGCTTCCACTTTGTAACATCTTTAGTTTATCTCTAAAAGTCGATCCTACTGCTTTAGCCGGTGACTTTATTTTACTGACAACTGAATGGGGAATCGAAATTAAGTTACTTTCGGTTTTCGGGGTTGGCTCAACGACAGCTGCAGGTTTTTCACTGGCATCTTTCATAAGTGGTTGACAAACAGCCGTTCCGTCACCTTGGACTTGTAATATTTTATCTCTGAAGCTTACTTTAGGTCTTGATGTGCCATCACTAGATCCCGAGGAATTTTTCCGAGAATTTTTTGCAGTCGGGCTCTGAAGTTTTCCTGGCGAACTAGACTCAGAACCTTTTCTTATGGGGCTTAATGTTTTTATAGTAGGACTTAAAGGACTTTTTATGGAAGTTGGACTAATGGTATCTGAACTTGATGCTTGATTACTATTCATTGGGGTTAGCTGATTTTTTTCCCGTTCTTCTTTGGCTTTAAGTAGTAAAAGCCTCTGTAGGAGTGGTAATCCCGCACCAATGATTTCGCGTTCACATTGAGGCCCTGAACTTGTTGATGGTGTCGGTTGAGGTTGAGGTGAAACAACAGACGATGTGGAATGCCGTTGTTTTGCAGCTTTTTCCTCACGATCCTGTGCAAAATGAAACATAAAACACAGAAAATCCTAGTTCAGGCACATGTAAACCATCACTAATTTTTAAGTCTTTGTTTTATATCAGGGTTTCTTAAACTTTTTGCAGTCACGGACCATTCTCACAACTTTAGCAATTCCATGGACCCAGTTCAAAAACTATTTTAGGAAAATAATAAGAACCCTTATTTATATTTTAAAATTTACTTTTGTTAGTTTCATTACACTTAGGTCTCGTCAAGTTTAGTACAAGACTTCCTAATAAGTATGATTACAGTAGATAACTAACCTACTGCGGATCCCTGATCAACATGCTACGGACCCCTAAGGGGTCCGTGGACCCCACTTTAAGAAACCCTGTTTTATATGAATGTAACCATGCAATACGTGTTTTTAAATAAATTACGTTTTATGTTTTTATGAGTTTATCTATTAAGATATTATTCAAACACCTAGCGCAAATACGCGTATAAATTTAAAACTCAGACCTGTTTTTCTTTCAGCAATTTTAATCTAGACAATAATGGTAGACCGGCTCCAATAGGTGATATGCATTTCTCTCCATTTTTACTGCCGGACATCATTTCTCCAGTATCCTTAAAGTAAATTTGCTATTTATTATATCACTATTATTGTCTTCTATAACCTCTCAACAGTGAATACTTACATCTTGATTTATATGCTGAGAGTCATCACTTTCAACTCTAGCCATTCTCTTGAGAGTTTTTCCGTCCACAGATGATCTTTTTTCACCTGTCAATGCTTGAAGTTCCAATGATTCGCCCGAACGCCGACCTGCTCTAGACCTGCTACGAATAGCATTTCGGATACCCTGAAAATAAATAATTGTGTTCATTAATATTTCATGCTGGTCATCACGTTTCAATATTACGATAGTTTAATTGAGCATGCTTAGTATGCAATAGCTCTTACAGGTACCTTAACATCACTGCGGAGTTTGTGCACTATTCTTTTTGACGTTTTGTCGTCTCCACCTTTATCAGGGCTGATTTCTCCTATTTGAAAATAAATTTAAATTAGTTAATGCTTTTTTTATGAATTAATCTATAGATAGCGGAAGCTAGAGCTCATTACTTGTCCTTGTGTTTGTATATAAATATAGCAAACTATATGTTTTGATAGCCATTGCGATAGTTAATTTCTCTATGATATTACCTTTACCTTTGACCTTTTGCCTTGACATGCTTTTCACTTCTTGTAACCTTTTCCTTCCCAAAGTCTGCAAAATGTCTTGTGCCTCTGGATAGTCCTTCATCGCTGCCAGTACGTCTTCTCGAGACAACGAGAATAACTCGGAGTATCCAACGGAACGCACGTCTGCTGTACGCCTATAGTTCACATGTAAAATATGGTGAAAATTTGCAAAAAAACTTATAAGCGTAGCGTAGTAATAAGTAATATTGTTCAAAAGACCATCAATTTTTTTATTGTAGGTACTTATGTGTAAGACACGTATAGATGTAGTGCATGATTGTTTTCCACTGTATTTCCTCGGAAACGTTCGTATTTGTCATGCTAGTTCAGTCAATGTCAGTACTTTTTGTACCGAGACTGACTGAAATAGCAAGACATGTACGAAACATTTCCGTGAAAATAGGATGGGAAATAATTATGCACTACATCTGTATCTTATAAATTCATATTCACATAAAACTTGTAAATCATTATAGCAGAGATTAATAACAAACTCACTTATTAAGTCCATCTAGGTTCAAAATGCCTATTTCACCAAAAAAGTCTCCTGCTTTCATAGTTGTGAGAACCCGTCCGGTTTCTGATATAACCTCCAGTATGCCATCTGCTATTATAAACATCTCTCTGGCAACCTCGCCTGCAGGAAACATAAAAAAATTAAGGAATAAAACTATAAAAACGGATTATATCACGTATATTGAATTTATAATACATCCCGACGTTTCGAACCCTTTACAGCGTTCGTGGTCAACGGGTGACTGACCGGCGGGGGCCGGGGAGAGGCCGTTTTCATAGTTTTATTTCATGAGTAAATATCGCGGTAACCGAAGAAAATATTATAAAAAAATAATGTTATTTCCAAAAACGGAATTCATAAAAATAATGCTCATTTTTAACAAGCTTACCTTTCCTACAGATCGAGTCCCCCGGGGTGAAAATATAGGCTTTCATCTTTAACACGAGGTCGTGCAGGAATTCTGGTTGGCACTCTTGGAAAATTGTAACCTGAAATTTCAAATTATCATTTTAGATACGGGTCAGCCGAATCAGATTTATAAAAAAATATTAACGTTATTGAATGTGTTCGATTAGTCGATTACAACAGTCCCTTGGTGAAAGTTCATTAAAATTATTTATTAAATTTGATCTTTATTGCATAAAAGCTTTCATGAATATATTAAAAAAAAAGAAATACAGAGACTTTATACCATATGGCATTCATATTCTCTAATACCAGTCAACATCAGTAGAAAATATTGTAGGCGGTGTATCTCACAAATTACCTTTTTAAGAACGCTCAAATTGACATGCAATGCGAGCTCCGTCTTGAGCTTGTCGGGCAGGAGCCCTAGCGCTGTGTTGATGTCACCACCACCCTGTATTCGGCCCCGCGACCAGGAGTAGTCGTACCAACGGAGCACCCGCCGCTTCATGCCTCCTGGAACCTGCAGACAAAACTTATTTAATGGCACCATTCGCAATTTACAACGCTTTAGCAGGTGAAGATGATAAATTAAAAAAAAACATTCATAGTCTGCCATTCTCATGCTAATTTAACGGTAACTGCCTATGTTGTATTTATATTCTACCTTAAAAATGTACCTCTAATGCCTAAGAATGATACGGGATTATTAAGGACGGAATTCACAAAAAAATGTTTGCCAAATTGTGTGGAAGGTGCAGATTTTTAGTCTGTCGCATTAGTGATTTTATGATGAATTGATAGTTGTATTGATTATAATACCTAAAATAATGTCAGCCTATATACGTCCCACTGCTGCGCACAGGCCTCCTCTCATGCGCGAGAGGGCTTGGGCTATAGTCCCCACGCTAGCCCAATGCGGATTGGGGACTTCACATACACCTTTGAGTTTCTTTGCAGATGTATGCAGGTTTCCTCACGATGTCTTCCTTCATCGAAAAGCTAGTGGTAAAAATCAAATGACGTTTCGTACATAAGTTCCGAAAAACTCATTGATACGAGCCAGGATTTGAACCCGCGACCTCTGGATTGAAAGTCGTACGTCATATCCACTCGGCCACCACCGTTTCACTTCATTATTACGTATAGCTTTTTTTTCCTTCTTAAAATAAACGTCTCCTTACCGTTCAGTTTAGTGGCGAATGTGAAGTGGTTAAACCTATAGTTACCTTATGGTGTCTCATGTAAGTCTTTGCTCCATCAAGCAGTCTCTCAAACTCCAGCCTGTTGGCATTCCTGTTTGTGATGACATTGCCCACTTGTCCAACAATGGTAGCGAAAATAAACACCCCGATCAAGTAGCTTACTATTGTAAACACGTATCTGAAATAGACACGAAAAAAATAATTATACAGTATGAAATAGATAAGCAAGATAAAGGAAGGTTTACTATTGATAGCAAAATGAATAATGAAATTTTCGAAGACACTTTTGCATGTAATTTTATTAGGTTATTAGATGCAAAAGGTCTTTTTTTGAAACAATAACAAATAATATGAGCATGATGTTAACAAAAAAGTGGAAAAATGGAATAAAAAATAAAATGAAAGTTTCTACAGAAAGTTGTGACAACAAAGATAAAGTGCAAAGTTTTCGAACAGTTGCAAATATACAAAACACCCCAAAGCAAATACAGATAGAAAACGATACGATTAAAATATGGCGGTTACAATCAATGAAGGCTGTTCGAAAACTTTCAAAAACCTCGCGTCAGTTCCGATATCGATGAGTAAAGGAAAAAGAACAAATAAAAAAATACAATTTCATGAAAGAACTAGTCACATTTATCGTCGTTACCCAAAGTTTGTCGCCGTGAAGCGAACAGCCTCCAAATTTCTGCCGCCGCCATTTTAAGAGTATAAATACTTCACATGGGCTGTTTCCCTTCAAATTTATATTGTCAGCACAGCTCTATTTTATATTATTAATTCGTTTCGTACTTTGTAATATTTTGTTGCAAATCAGGTACCATCGTCCACGCTGTTGAGTTAACTATTCGTAAATCTTATTGCAAAGACAATAAGGCCCAGCAATAGTTAGTTAAGAGTGTTGCTGTTAGTACAGTCAGCATCAAAATTAGCGCATCAGACTATGCGTCTATCATTCTTTAATAGCTTAACAAAAAGATATATGTCTATATATATAGAATAATTAAACAGCTGTAGATACTTTAAAACGCGAAATGTCGAGATAAATCTCTATTTGATAAAGTATTCGAGGGTGGTAGATACTTTTGGCGCGTTGTTTCATATGCTACTATTGTTGCTGACCGCACTTGTCCCACCTGACGTGACTATTATCATTAATTAGGTATAATTAATGATTATAGTCACGTCAGATGGGACAAGTATGTCTCCACAAGCACGTCATCGTGGAACAAAGTGTTCCACTAGCTCGGCTGGTCAGAGAATTTGTACCAAGATGAATTGTTGTTAATTATTAACCCCCAGGTATTTTGATTTTACAAAGGGGCACAAGGCTCATAGCGTAGTGGTCGTTGTGCCAAACGAACTAAGCTAGGTTACCCATAATATTGTCTTCGGTTACCGCGATAGTTACTCATGAAATAAAACTATGAAAACGGATTATATCGCGTATATTGAATTTATAATACATCCCGACCCACCCACGAACCACGAACCACGAACGCTGTAAAGAGTTCGAAACGTCGGGATGTATTATAAATTCAATATACGCGATATAATCCGTTTTCATAGTTTTATTTCATAGGTTACCCATACTTTTTTTCACTAAAACTTTATTGTTAGGGTTCCGTACCCAAAGGGTAAAAACGGGACCCTATTACTAAGACTCCGATGTCCATCTGTCCGTCCGACCGTCTGTCACCAGGCTGTATCTCATTACCGTGATAGCTAGACAGTTGAAATTTTCACAGATGGTGTATTTCTGTTGCCGCTATAACAACAAATACTAAAAACAGAATAAAATAAATATGTAAGGGGGGCTCCCATACAACAAACGAGATTTTTTTGCCGTTTTTTGCGTAATGGTACGGAACCCTTCGTGCGCGAGTCCGACTCGCACTTGGCCGGTTTTTTACTTAGGTAAGCCGATTGGTAAAAGGACCAAGGTTAAACGAAATGTATTCAATCTATATAAAGTTAATTTTGAATCAGGACCTTTTCCGCTAAGTAAATAATCGGATTGCCAACGGTGTCCTTTTGTGCACTGGACCCTTTTCCACTAACATTTGGTTATTGGATATATCAAAGTTTAGAAACTCTAGGTTTTTGTCCAATTCTTGATGTTTTCGAGACAGTCATTGTGAACGAAACAGCCAAGTGTGAAATATTTTAACAGGATATTATAAGACGTACACAATACCTATATTATTAAGTTATAACACGGTGCGACTGGTCAGATCATAGATAGAGATAGAAGTTATTCAATCTTTTAATTCTTATAATTAAATTTTATACTGTACCACAAAGGAGAACGCGAAGATAAAGAATAATCTTAATTTTCTTTGAACCTGTTTATAATTTAAATTCCGAGACAGCAGCTGCAAAGCAACATCTTTCAGGAATAACATTTTGTTTAAAAATTTAAGCTTTGTCTTAAACAAAAATACGTAATAAACAAAACAGCAGCGTCGTATATTTTACAACGACTGTCTTAGAGGGAGTAAAACAAATGAATTTAATTGAGCTGAAAATGGAACATGGCTGTCGACTTGTCGGATGTCGACATTACCGTTTGCCGGAATCTATAATTAAAAATCTTGACGCTTAAGATAATGGGTAGTTCGATGTCTTCTGGGCATTTATTGTTTAAGAAACCTCGATACGAAAGAAAATGAATAAGTCGAAGAATATCACAAATGTCTCAGTATTTTGCACGACACGGTAGGAGGAGATTCTTTTACATACGTTTTTAGGTAATTTTAACACTAAGGTATTAAGGTTTGTGGCTTCGCGATTTAAAAATAAGTCACAAGAGAGGAAATTACAAAATAAAGAGTTGATCTGTACTTAACTTCTAAGTACTTATCTAAATTACGATTTTTACCTCTTTTTGTGTTTTAATTTCGTTTATGACATTTCGCAATTTCGAGTCAAATAATTTGATCTTTCTAGAAACCCGAACAAAAAACCAGTATTCATTATTTCAACTTGATAACATGGATACTATTATACGGAAAATAATGGTCCCGAATTTCTCAAAAGCCCTTTTTAGTTAATGAGGGTGCTAGGTTTCGTGTACTCCATGAAATACTGTAACAAAAATTCTAAAGCCGTTGAACATCTATTTTTTTTTGTACGAAATTACCGATTTAAAATTGTTATAATGATGTTTATCGAGTTGATGGGTATAAATTTAGAGATGCATTGATTATTTGACATTGACTTAAGGAGAATACACATTATCTAAAGTTGCGTGTTGAGGATACAATTATAAACCTAATTTTAATTTTAGTTACTACATTGGCTACACTGGTTTTGCGAATTTAGTTATAAATACTACAAAAAGTACAACATGCAGCTTACCTACTCAAGTGACTGAAAGTGAAAATTCGCTTTTCGCTAAAGAAAAATCTTGCAAAGAAAATCTGTAGTTAACATTTGTCTCTCGTAACTATCTAGGTACTTACGGCTATGCTATACATATATTATATACAGGCCGCCAAATTACGTCGGTAACCGCAAAATGAACCTAACAACATAGACTACTCTCGCGCATGTGACTCGGGTAGTTAGATCAAATAACTATCTACATATACACTACTTTTAAGTTACGTGTTAAAGTCATTAAAAGCGTATGGGTCTGTTGCATTAAGGATCTTTTTGCCGTGCACAGCATCGGCAGCATTTTCCGAGCCATGTCATCACGGACATTAAGGGTTTAATAAAATTTCTCTAAGGCGTTCGAAGCCTGCCCGGATATTGAAAGAAAGTTAGTGTGCCTTACGTCACCGCCAGTGGTTAATTAAGGATTTTTATAAGTTTTAAAATGTTATTGATAGTGAGTTACCTACTATGACCAAGATGGACTGATTGATTTATAAAAATATTATTTGGCCTAATACCTAAGTAGCGGTAATGTTAGGCGCTGCCACTGGAATTTTAACGAGTTTGTTACGAATCTGCCTACATTCAAATTTCTATTTCCTTATCACATCAAACTTGTTCTTAGTTTTGATTTTTAAATTTTGTCCATGCCTTCTAAAATAAAGTAATGAATAAAGTAATTTTTTGAGTCAGATAGACAAAATATTCTGGTAACAACATTTGTTACCAAGCTAAAGCTCATTAATATTATTTAAGCTTGATTTTATGTCGTAACGAAGAAGGTAGGCATTCTTATACGTAATATTATTCAAAAGTTAAAGAAATGCTTCCTTATTTAGCTAAATATTAAAAGGCTTACTCAATGTTTATCACAGCATTTCTAATAAAAACCTTATTGGAATCGTCTTTAATCGTTGTTTTGCGTTATGTGAGCTTGCCTTATATTCCCATAGCTCTTGAGTCAATCATGACCGACGGATCAGAATTATTATTGATCTAATAAAGGGGCCCACTGACTATCAGTCCGCCGGACGATATCGGCCTGTCAGTTGTTCGGAACTGTCAAATTTTTGTTCTAACTGACAGGCCGATATCGTCCGGCGGACTGATAGTCAGTGGGCCCCTTAAAAAGTCTGTAACAACTATGCGGTAATCGGAGACCGCTTTTACGCTGGTTTGGATAAGTGTTCGACTCGCCTGGGAAGGGATTGGATTAACAGCTCTGTGCTTTGAAATTTAATAGACTACGCGTTCCGATGTCGGCGTCTGCGTAAGTATATAAGTGACGGGATGGCATTTCCGTTAGTAATGCGAGAAAATGGCCGTTATAAACAACCTTTATAAGGAAACCCATAATGTGGATAAACAAATACATGTATAAGTATGAGATAAGTTAGACATCTGTCGATATTAGGGTGTTGCTTATTTCGCCGAAAAATTCAAATTCAAATTCAAAATGTTTTATTTGCAAATATAGGTAGTTAATTTTTTTTATGTCTCACCCGCTAAATACATTCTCTTTCACTAAATAACAAAAGGGGATTTTTTTAGAATTTTCAATTACGTTTTAGAGGTCACTACCGAATTTTGAAAATTTGGACCCTTCATACAAAATGTTTTTTTTTTCTTATTGAGACAACGGGTCAGGGTGTATTAATATGCAGTTTAAAATAAAATAATACCCCTCATTGTTTTAAAGCATGTTATGCGTGTTTTAGGCGTTCTAAATATTAATTCAGCAGTGCGCACTCCTAAAACAGGAATAAAAATTATTTAAAAATATATCTAATGCCTATCTTATATGATTATTGCATACATTTCTAATTATTATTTAGCTTACACCTCTTTTTTGGTTGGTAGGTAGGTACATGTAATTGCTCTACTGAAGATCTTGTGTAAGTTCAAGATTTATAAGATTATTTACCAAAACTGGCAGTGATTTAAACATGTAAACATGTAATATAAAATACTAGCTTCTCTACTTTGAAATAGACAAAGAACTCAAGAGCTCAAGTACATCTAAGCCATCCATTCTGCGGTACGAAACCGAGTTTATAGTCCCCTTAACCGTTCCCTGCGGTCCGCGAGGAAGGCGAGTCCGCGTCAAGAAAATTTTCTTCACGTTCGTTTTTCCTATTATCTGGTAAAAAGTTTCTACGCTCTTCTATACTGGCGAGATAGTAAACAACTTTATTGCGATGAATTATTACAGAAAATCAATCGTTGTCATAAATAAACATAATCCATACTAATATTATAAATGCGAAAGTCTGTCTGTCTGTCTGTGTGTTACCTCTTCACGCTTAAACCACTGAACTGATTTAGTTGAAATTTGGTATACAGATAGTTTGAGTCCCGGGGAGGGACATAGGATACTTTTTATCCCAGAACTCACCCCTCAAGGGGGTGAAAAGGGGGGTCGAAATTTGTATGGGGAATCAATAACCGCTGGACCGATTTAGATGAAACTTGGTATGGGGATAGTTTGAGCTGTGGGAAATGATATAGAATAACTTTTATCCCCGAAATCATCCCTTAAGGGTGTAAAAAATGGGGTGGAAATGTATAGTGTGGACCAATTTGGGGGTGAAAAAGGATGGATTAAAAAGCAGATTTGTTTAAGAATTAAGGTACCCAAATTACTAATTCCACGCAGACGAAGTCGCGGGCAAAAGCTAGTTATAAATAATGGGCTGAAGCTAGGCCCGCGACTGCGTCTGCGTGGAATGATGATGATAAAAACTACCCCATGTCCTTCTCCCGGCCTCAACTTATCTCCATATCAAATTTCATCTAAATCGGTTCCGAGGTTTAAGCGCGAAGAGGTAAGAAAAAGACAGACAAAGACACAGTTACTTTCGCATTTGTAATATTAATTGGGATTGGGGGACAATCTTACGTATCGATCAAGTCCTAGACAAAGCATCAGTTTTTTTGAATCCTCGACTATAATTTTGGGATGATGGAATTAAGGGATGCTCATAACAGATACTGACTAACCTCATCCTAGAATCCGTCTACACCTCTGCATCAACTTTGTAGCGGCAAGTGCTACTATAATTGTCGTTTCACTCTAAATTAACGTTTATGGCGGCACTCCAACATTCTGTAGCGTGCCAAGTCGATGCAGAAATTACATGTACTTGGTCATTCTATTTGCCGAAATAAGTACGACAAAAGTTGAGGTAGCAAATTTGAAAATCATCCTCGCGCAAAAAGGCCGACCCTTATCAAAAACTATGAAATTTCCATTGAGGTTATATTTCACGGACATGCTCTACAACTTCGGACAGTTAGGAAGGCCTTTGACCTTACAACGTTATTTATCGTCTTAAAATGAGGCTCTTCGTTCATCCCTTCGTAGATTTATTGTTATCAAAATGCGTGCACGGCGCGCAGTTTTCTTAGAAGATTGCAAAAAGTTGTGTCAAGATTTGAAAAGGAAATTGCCGGTATATTTTGTTGTTCTCAGAAAGTGTTCTAATATTCGTTGAGATATTTCGTAAAAGAGGTATAAATTTAGCGTTCAACATAAGAAAAACAATAAAGAATGAACCTAACGCAGCGTCTTACGTAAGCGAACAACTCGCGAACGCGAAGCGAAGGGGCGCGGCGGACCCACGGCGTTCGCGTTCGCAACGAGATCGCCCACGTAGGACACTTTTATAGGTATCAAAAGATTGATTCACCCCGCGCCGCATCGCTTCGCTTCGCGTTCGCGTGTTGTTCGCCTACGTAGTACGTTGCGTAAGATGAAAGTCTTGAAAACAAAGTTCAGTTAATTTAATATTTATTTTCATTTTGTTATATTTAAAGCAACTACATTGATTTAAATATACTACTCGATGCTTTGCGAATGTTAATAACATTCTCTCTTGCAAACGAAAATTGTCTACTTCACTCCATTTTAGTCGACGTTATTTCTTCTTTTCTATAGGATAGCCCAAAAAATAGGTAAAAGCAAATCTGTTTAGTATTTTTGACTGTATGTTTAACATTTGATATAAAACTGATATGGATTTGCGGCTGATCCCTAGCAGACTCGTTCTAAACAGTCGAGAAGAATTATGACAAGTTACAAAGGCCTTTTATACACCACCACAGCCAAGTGATTCGGATCATTAATTTTATCAGATCGAGATTTAGGAAAACGATTAAATTTTGAACAAACCTGCCCGCAGGCTTCATCAGATATTATATTTATCCGTTTAAATTGCCTTAAAATCGACTTTATTGGTATCCTGGAGAGACAATAGCGATGGTTAATTATGTCATTTAATTTTGCATTTAGCGATGGAGTTTAGTTTCAATAAAATAAAATTATTAATTGAAATAGATGTTGCTTCCATGAATGATGGCGAAAATATCAATGGTTTTCATCAGCTATAAGAGGACTGAGAGTGGTTTTACCTGTAAGAGGAGGAGAGAGAATTTTTTTTTTAACTCGTTTGGCAAAGCAAAACAGAATTCTTGAAGAATATTCACACGATACTACATACCTAAGACAAAACTAACGGCCTTATAAAAATGATCACGGATGTGGATCAACAACGCTATCAAGATCAAGTGATGACGGTATATTCGCATCTCGTGTGAAAAGATTTAGGTACAAGTGTAATAATTTGATGTTACAACCTATTTCTGATACTAGCGAATTGCTGCATAAAAAATAAGATGGCAAAAAAATTATCTCATTCATGAAAACAGATAAAAGTCAATGAAAAACAAAAACAGTGTCCACACATGATACATTTCCATCAGAAGCAGGTTTGCATTTATTGTGAGGGACTTCTTTACATCGTAAATAGGTAAATAAATGCAACCCTGCAACGTAATATATTTTAAAATCTGATACGGTTTAAAAGTTTCTAAACTTCGTTTTGTTTTAGCATTAGAAAGATGGCAAGCGATCTTGACGTGTCTTTTTATTGCAAAACACTTAAAAAATAAGTTACTTACAGCAAATATGTAAGAATTACATAGCATTAATTTACACTTTTACATAATTTGGTTTTAGTTTTATAAGTAATAGTTACTTTTTTAAAGCTTTTTCAATAAAAAGACACGTCAAGATCGTGTAGTCTTTTCTAATGCTAAAAAAACGAGGTATACAGAAGGTTCTCGTTGGACATAATTAATAGGTGCCTTTGGAAGCATTCTTTGCTTAATCTAAAATCCTTTAGTGTGTTATTATTGTTATAAAGTTATTAACCATGATCTGACCAATCGCGTGCGTTATGCTGGACATACCCTCGGTTAGACTTGAACTGCAGAAGGCGGGACTTGAGTCCCCGTCGCGGCAGAAATTTGGGGCCACCTGCCGTGCTAGCACATATACATTTGTGTTAATGCGAAACATGGCGCCGGTAAACCACAGCTACATTAGTACTAACTAGTTATACGTTATTACACACAATGAGTTAACATTTTCTCATGCATTCCTGTCTAAATAAAAAATCGACCACACGACAGCGTCCATTGCACACTTAGTCGAACTTTGCAAGATTATTAATGCTAAATTCAGATAGCGACTGCAGCAGCACTGTAGCAATGTTACTGCTGAAGCGTTGGCGCGAGCGATGTCACTGCTATCGTTGCCGGTTTACTGTCCCGATGAAAACGTGCAATATGTCACTCATTTATTTATTTTATTTTATTATTAAATGAAATTGACAGTGACGGCGCCCGCGTCCACGATGAAACAGCAATGTTAAAGCAGTCGCCATTCTAATTTACCCTTACGGCTTAATTAAGATAAAGTCATGTGTAAGAGAATCATAGTTTATTTTGATCGCGGCAAGAGCAAGAGAAATAGTAAGAATAAGAATTCCCAACAAACGTTTCTCTTGCCCCAATGTTTCTCTCACCCCATCTAACCTTATGTCGTTGCTGTCGGCTGAAAACTTAACTTAGACGAGCTTTCAATATGAAACTAAGATCAATTGGACGAATACAGTGAAATGCGATTCCATAAGGAGTATTAGTACTAAGGAAAATAAACCCTCTATTAAATTCGCCTTTGTACTGCCTATTTCTGTGCCATATTTGTGTTCTATGTCTTTGTACAATAAAGAAAAAAAAAAAAAAAAGAAAATATCAGATCGAATTTTACATGGGAAATCTATTTTACTTTGTAGAAAGAAACGGATGTAAATATAAAATCGATCTATGGCAATCGTTACTCTGTTTGAGTGTAATTTAGCAGCGCACTAGTATACCAAAGCTCCCGTGATTTCCGACCAAGAAACGCCGCAGCGTACAGTGTACACAACACCGCATGGCGACACAGTTTACGGGGTCAGATAAGTTTGCCATTGAATTTATTGCCCACTGACGCCAGGGGCTTGAGGTAAAATCAAGGGTTTAAAGTTTATAGAGGCGAGTTCACAAAAGCTTGGTCTTTTTTACCTTTTACTTTTTTTGTTACAGAATCACTTGTCTCAGAATCTTCATATTTGTGACGATTTATACAAATATGACTATGCACAGTTTTGTCACAAAACGGATAAAAATATATCTCGTATTTTGCAAAAATTTTAATTGTTGTGTATATAACCAGAAATAACGTAACATTAGTGGCTTATTACTTTAGTGATAAAACAATTCGAAAGTAGGTATTTTAAAACATTTTTAGTAATTACTTCATTATAATAATTAACTTTTAAATCATACGACTATCAGCTTTTACTGCCGTAATCATCAGTAATAGAAAATAAAGGTAGATACTTGTTTTGAAAATGTATGAACTTAATTCATTCGAGTCTAAGCCTCATTAGATTTTACCTTATGAAGATTTGTCACAAGGACATATAAGTATAACTATCGTTTATTTTTTTAATTTAAAAGGTTTATTTAGGTTTAGAACATTGAATTTAAATCTTTAGTTTATTGTCCAAATAAAAAACTGTTTTTATGTATTTATTTACGTACGTTACTCGATTACTCGTGTTTCTTCATTCAATATAATGAATGCGGTATGCAATGCATGCTGAAAATCTTTTATTCATTTCCTGAGCACTTAAAATAAGAACTTATATGACGTATAAGAGTTTTACGGGTGGGTCACAAACCTACTTGGTTTAGAGATGTTTTTGGTAAATAATGTTAATACTTTGTCATAAAATTTCATATAAAAATGTTTAAATTTATTTTATTATACATAGTATATGAATTTGACACTAAAGTCTTAACAAAAACAAATTTTACTACAAGTAGCTTCCACATTGCTTGTTATGTATATTTTAAGTTCAAATGGTAAATCCTTTTCATACAAATATAAAAGAGAATTTGAGAGCAAACAAAGGACTTTATGAACAACTCATTTTCAAAATAATCCAACTAGAAATAATGGCAAGCAGTAAAATACTGATTCCACATTTACCATCTCTTACCGTAATTACATTTTCGTATGTTTAATAACGATCATTCGAAAACCAATTTTATTCCAATGGAGTAGAATTTATTACTGAATATTGCGTTTAAAGATCTTTCTAAGAAAAGTAATCTCCTTTCGTGTTTAATATTAAACAGTCATCAGATCATGAAACAAATATGGCGTATATAAGAAGGGACCAATCCCTACTTGTTTGCGAATTTAAAAACATGCTTTGAACGAGGAGTTGAGGACAATATTCGAATTCGGATTACCAATCATAAATCGGATGATAGTAAAGGATCATTAGTAAACAAATAATTGAATTATTTTCTGAATTCCGTTATAAAATGTACAGCATATTTAATGACCCCAAACGTTAGTCGTTAAGGAAATCCAATTAAAATTGGGAAGTATTCCGTAATCACTCTTGTTCTAAATTGCGTTTTAATTCTGAATTCTTGAAAGGCCATTTGTAAATTAATTTCGGCTTGTTAACAAATACTTTGGAGTAAATAAATCGTAGAACAGAAACAGAACACATCCATTATGAAATAATTTTTGACGTTTGTCAGATGTAAACTTTTTATGGTATGTAGAAATTAAATTAATTTTTAACAAAAGAAACGTCTGCGAACCATGCTATTAAGCTTAGAATAAATTTAAAAGTGGAAAAATACTGCCTTGGGCTCACCCAAGGCACTTGAACTCACGGCCTCTGGATCGATACTCCAGCGCGCTGCCAACTGAGCCACCAAGACCTCATCCGTAGCTAGTAAATCTTCCCACTATATGGGTCTAGGGGACCCTAGCGACATCTACCCGTAAGTCTCACCTAAGGCAGTATTTTTTCCACTTTTAAATTGATTCTAAGCTCAAATTGAATCTGTTTTCATTCCTCATAATCAACAAAATTACAGATGGTACTGAACTAAGCTGATGAACACGAGGACACTAATGTGATCTTAGTGCTTATTAATGTCTATCCTACCCAATTTCACCTTTTAACCATAGCCAGTGACCTATTTTACAAAATTACAATCAAGTACAGTCATCTGCAGATAAGTCTGACCCATCTGAAAAAAATTGTGTAACTTGGGTGATCACTTATCTCTGCAGGTAACTGAGTTATGTTGCAAGATGTAAAAGTAGGTACAGGTAAATTCAATTAAACAGTAAAATGCTTAAATGTTGCTAGTGTTGTTAATCGTAACTTTCTGCTTCGGAAACTGCTCTCTGTTAGCGATGTTTGTTGCTCGCTCGGCGGGCGGTAATTGGTACTTTATATCCCAGAGAGCCTTGTTAATTATCTACATCTTGTTACAATAATTACTGTTATTCATGAAAATTTTTGCCTCAAGATCAAGTCAAAAGGTAATTTTATCATGGAGTCGTTAATTTTATATGGTGTCCAAGTAGTCTCGAGTTTCCATTCATCAGGATAGACATATCCTCTCCTACTTCTGAGTAGATTACATTTAGTGTACAACTGTCAAATTCTAGACGGTCTTGCCATTGACACAAGATTTGTGTCTTGAATGACCTTTATCCTTTGCCACTGACACTTATGGGTGTCACGATATTTCAGTTGGTCTATGAAACTAGGGGGAAATGTTAGGACTATTATATTTGTTATTCACTGCTCTACATATGGCTCTACGTTAACTAAATACTTACTCGGCGTTGGTCTCTGGAGTGGGGAGGTCTCCGATGGTGGTGAGTGTGAGAGTGGACCAGTAGAGGGATCCCAGGTACTTGCGGGTGAGTGTGGCGTAATCTCCAGGCCGGTGGGGGTAGGCCCAGTCACCCTGAGGAAGAGATTAATGAGTTATTAGTTAGTAAAACGATGTTCAATAAAATACGAAATAGATGCTGCGGCGGTGATCACCGGAAATAAGAAGTGATCGGTGACGAAATAAAATTATTCTACAATAATTCTCTTCTATATTACATTTAGATTTTTCTGTAATGTTAGCGCCATTATTAAGGAGTACCTAACAACTCCTAAAAATAGCACGTAGTCTTAAATCTAAAGGTACCTATTAGGTACGAGTACTTAAGAGTCCTGAGCAGTGGACAGCAGAGTACATTGCTAAGTATAATATTGAAGAAAATCGCATATATAAGTAGTTAGCTACTTATACAAATATGTTTGAGTTTTATTAGCAAGTATTCCTCCGGTTTCCATTACCTTATTACGAGTAAGTATGCGACATAATTGAATGTTACTGAGAAAAAGCCAAGGAAAATCATAAGAAAACATAAACTCAAATACTCTGTATGCCCATAATTTGCCAGAAATTTTTATTCTATTAAACGTACGTAGTACATTTCGTTAGAGATTATAATTTGGTCTGTATAATGACATATTTTTATTAGGTACAGGTACTTTTCATCCAAATTAATTTAATATTTCACCATTAACTAAGCAGGCTATGTAACGACCACATACGGGGCTTCAAAGGTGTAGCTTAACTTCAAATTTCGGGTAAATCCATTCGACTCTCTTAGGAAATATCTACCCTATTACCTTTTCTTAATACCAAACTCGCAAAATCTGACAGTTGGATTTTTCCGAGTTTGAAGTTAAGCGACTCAAATATGTGTTCTATAATTCAATGAGTAAGACTGCCATTGACATTTACCTAATTGTCATTTTTGAACAACTATCAACCCTGGCCCGAATTTCACATCGGTGACAGGTGCGACAATTGTCACAAAATATGACATAATGTAGAATTATCGGTTAATTATAAAATTTTAATAGTCACCTGTCGCTTGACAATTGTCGCTCGACATATGTCACTGACAATTGTAGCCGTGGTGAAATAGGAGCCAGAACCCCTAGTGTAAATTTCATTCACACAGGATAACACGGAATTAAAACCTACAAATTAAGACCGCATGACGATGATTTCAGCACCAATATATGGATAATGAAACCCTTAGTACCCGTCAATTTCGGTCAATTTCCTTATAGAAAGACGTCTCGATACTTCAATAAATTGTCACGTAACCTGTGTACGCTGGAGACTAAAGTCGATTGAATACGACAAAAGATAGATATAACTCCGTAATAGCCTCCACCATCCATCTACAGTCTAAGGAAAAAACGTGCCTCGAAGATCAAGAAAATTTGATTCTTATCAGATGGCGCTACTACCTTTGGCGTACTCTCCTATAGAGGGCGTTGACGGTTTCGTTTGTTATTTAACAATTTTAACGCTGATATGAAAGAACATGGGTCAAAATCATATAAAAATAATTAATGCAAATAAAAAACTCATTTATCCATATTTAAATACATTTTATAGTATTTTTAAAATCTTCATTTTTAGTTTTAAAGTGTGTCGATAGATGGCAGTGAATTTACTGTGGTTACAAAATTTACTATGACAGTACCGCTCTATCCTATTATATCCTCTTTGATACGATACGACTAACGACTAGTGTTACAGATTATAAAAGTTACGAGGGTAACTCCTGACAGCTGCGAAATGCTTCCTCTATACAGTACGAGGTATTAGTCGGTATAGTTTCCGAGATAACTCGTCATCTCCGTGTAATCTGTCAGGAAAGAAATTAATCATACGTTTGTGTGAATTGCGTATCTAAAGGAGGGTTGTATGATATATTAGTGTGTTACTTGTTTGTTTAAGTATATTATTTTTATTTTATTAAGGACCTCAAGAGACATATCAAGTTTGAGTAAGTACTGATCCTAATTAATGTTCGTTTTTGGTTACCAACTCGCCATGATTCCTAATATTTGCATAGACAATAAGAAGAGTTTCGAGCGTCGAGTCAGACTGAATGTCGCAAAAACGGGAAAATACTTACCAACTAAACAAAAAAAAAATGTCTACTATTTAGTCTGTGCGGAAACGTGAACTAACATTATCAATTTCATATGGCAATTAAACTTTTAACACCTGTCTTGTAATAGTTATTTACGATACAAGTGCGGAAAAGAGGAAATTCGAAACGAGTGGCGATAAATTAGTTGCGAGTTGCGAATTACCTAATCGCACGTGTATCGTACAACGTTTTACAGCACATATGGCCCTTTAAACTTTCGACATATGCATGAAAAGTGCTCTTTACGCACTAGTGCGAGAAAGTAGCACCATATGTACTGTAAAAAATAAAGAAACATTGTGTATTTTTATTTGCAAAAACCGCAAGATTTATGTATAAAATACTTTCAAAACGGAATAAAACCATCATAGTTCCAAAAGGGAAATTACGTTTAATATTATTCGATTTTGTCGGCGGAAAAAAGCGGCTAAAACCCCACTATCGACCTTGTTTGCCGCTGACGTTATAATAAAAAACTATAATGTTTGTTTACCGATGTTCCTATACGTAGGTAGTTCAAGAAAAACTATTTTACAGTACATATGGTGCTACTTTTTCGCACTAGTGCGGGAATGAGCACTTTTCGTGTATATGTCGAAAGTTTAAAGGGCCATATGTACTGTAAAACGTTGTACGATACACGTGCGAAAAGATAATTCGCAACTGGTATCGATTTAAAACACTCCCTGCGGTCGTGTTTTAATTTATCGCCACTCGTTTCGAATTTCCTTTTTTCCGCACTTGTATCGTAAATAACTATTACAAGCGGGTTAATTAACTTGGCAGTGAGCGCCTATTACGTTGCTGACCACCCAAGTGTGGGTACGATGTACGATCACGTAAGAGTCTAGATGTGGCGGGAAATTAATACTGCAATTAGATTTTTGTCGTTTCAGATGCATACAGATGAAGTGCATATTTATTTTCCTTCGTATTTTCACGGAAACGTACGAACGTTTCTTAGCTATTTCAGTCAGTCTCGGTACAAAAAGTACTCATGAGTACCTTATTTTAGAGTAGGGTTATGATGACGTAAAATAAGTCCCTAATAAAAGCTCATTAGTACGAGTCATGATCTGAACCCACTCGCCTACTGCTCAGCTAACATCATGGCTTCGAAATGTCTGAAAAAATTCACACATTAACACTACCTCTTCTCAGCCCCTATATGAACTGCCCTGTAGTTAAATAAAATCCATTTTAAAACCCCATCATAAAAGCTCATCATTAAACGCGGGTTAATTACTTGGCTGTGAGCGTCTATTATATTGCTGATTACCCACGACTATTAATTAAAGCCCTAGGCTGATTCTGCTTAGGCAATATGATATGGTATGGATTTTACCAAATAAGAGTGCAGACTGACTGATGTTAAGCAACCACAGCGCTTGTAACTCTAGTGGAGTAACACGCGCGTTGCCGACCTTACAAGCTTACAAGGATTCATCCTTGGGAGCACTGGAAACCTTACTCTCCGTCAGGAACCACAACACTTCATGTAACACCTACAAAGTAGTAGTGCTATTATGGCTGTAGCTTTGTCTAATGGTACTTCCCCAGTTGGGCTGCTCCAGATTCGATCGAGATGACATTATTATTTCGTGATTATTTCACTGTGCCCTACCTCTCTGTTGGGTGGCCGTAGTTTAAAGACAAACCCAGGTCCATTAAAGACATACCCATGACGTGTAGCCAACATGCCAATCGTTTACGCTCTGAAGCGATCGAAACGCAACTGTCACTGTCGCACTAATATGGAAGAGTGATAGAGACACAAAGCATTTCGTTTTCGTAGCGATATCGATTGTCACCTTGGATTGGCCGGCAGGTCCATTATGGACATACCCAGGTCCATTTTGATATAACCTTGAGTCATCATCAGGCAGCACCAATTAGCGTAAGCGTCTCAAACTGATTGGTAATAATGAAATGCAATCAGGAGTCTCATAGAACATCTCGCTCATACTTATCGGCATGCGTAAGATGCCCGTAGATACGACTCAAGATCGTATCAAAATAAGAAACCATATCAAATTGTGAAATCCGAATCTGCCTATTAGAGATAGCATTTAATGACCAGTATTCAAATGCTAAGATGTCGTTTCAAATGCATTTAGACTGGAATTAACTACAGTTCTATTGAAATGCTCCGTTTTGTTAAGTTTTCAGTTGAAAATTTGACACAATTGCCAAAATTGGCAAGAAAAGAGCCAAAACCGACTAAATACAGTTAGAAACGTTACTTAACTAAACGTGTACGTGTATTTTATATAAATTACTTGGTATTACCAGTACGATTACTTATAAGTAATTTGTATTATATACACATACAAGTCATGTGCATAAATACATTTTAATTTAATAATTAGAGTAGTGCAAGTAGAGTGTGCAATTGTATTCGAAACAACACAATATAATCTATTTTAAACTGTATCTTTTTTTTAAACGATTAAATTATTTTGTTACTGACTAGGAGTCCGTCCAAACTAACTATGCACCGACTGTGACGTGACAAAGCGTAAAAGTGCCATTACAAACATCATAGTTTCATAGTCAAATCAAGATCAAAATACATTTATTTCAGATAACCAAGATCAATGCATGATCAATTTAGATATAGGTATTTACAATTTACAATTAATTAGAAATAGCTCGATAAGAATTTGACGCTTATGGTGACATTTACACACTCTGTCACTGCGAAATCTGTGCAGGCTTAGCTTGAGCTGACTTTAATAATTAATTTTTGGTTATATGTACCTACCTACAGAGAAGTACGTTACGTCAGTAAAATACTTAAGTAAGTAAATTAAATTAATAAACCAGTTCATAGAAATATAGCTCATTTTAAGTCACATTATTTCAACTGCCGTTTAATTTGCTATATGTAATAAAGAAACCTTTATTATTCCAAAGTAAATAATAAAATTAATCGACAAGGGTTTCCAAACCCAACAAATATAGCGTTTCCTCGTTCGTATCGCTTTCCGCAGCCCCAAACCTAACCACGTCAGGCATTACTTACAGCTGATTACCATCAATATTGGATTCCGAATTTAGATCGGCAGTCAATTTAAACACTCCTTTACACTGAGTAACTTTATATAAATAAAAAGAAATGAATAAAAACCGGCCAAGTGCGAGTCGGACTCGCGCACCGAGGGTTCCGTACTTTTTAGTATTAAATTTGTTATTATAGCGGCAACAGAAATACATCCTCTGTGAAAATTTCAACCTGTCTAGCTATCACGGTTCATGAGATACAGCCTGGTGACAGACAGACAGACGGACAGACGGACAAACGGACAGACGGACAGCGGAGTCTTAGTAATAGGGTCCCGTTTTTAGTTTTTTACCCTTTGGGTACGAAACCCTAAAAACGATGATCAGTCTCGTTAAAATATATACTGTAATTGGTTAATTCGACGTTTTTCATACGGCCACACTGGTATTATCGCGATAATCAACGGCAGTTACCGCCGTTTCCCTTTAGTATAACAAATAATCGACTCCAAATAAGGTTAACTTGAGAAAAAATAATTACGACAAGCTTTTTTTAGTCGTCAGTGACCCTGCCTAAGAAGCAGGTCCCGGGCTCATATAAGTAAGGGAATTTAATTTGTGTGTTCATCACAAAGGTTGTCCCATAATAATTATTATTTTTTCCCCCTCACTAGCTCGGAAAGTTGTCATTTATCCTTCAATACAAGCGGGGAAAAACCCGTTTTATCCACTAGTGGGGAAAGTAATTTGACCTTGGATGGAGCGTGTTTAAGTTGCTTGACAGATAACAAAACGTAAATCGTTTATAATAATGATTCGTTCGATATTCATTGAGAATCTAATGAAAAATACCAAATTTAGCTTTATTTAATGATTTTAAGTTATAAACCTTAAAATTCCATAAGAAACGTTTGTTTTTTTATAATGATGTTAAATATAATTCTGAAGGCACAAGTTGAGTCGATGCAATTTCAAAACGCATCGTTGACATTTCATACGTCAGAAATGTCAACATTGTCAACAAATTTTTTACTAAAAAACTTTTCTCACCGACTCGCGTAAAAATACACAACTTCCAGAGTTTTCTGTTATAATATCGTAAGAAATGAGTGATTCCAGTGATGAAGATGATCTAACGCCTGTGGATGTTGCATTTTTCTCGATATAGTGAGGTGAAAAGTTTTGTGTGGATCAATACGCTACCCATTCCCTGGCCCGTAGAAGTAACTGGCTAATCGTCCCGCGGTGCAGGCTTGCAAAGGCCCGAAAGTCACTTGGGATCTTAGGCCTAAAATTGTATAACTTGCTACCTGAGGAAATAAAATTAGCTAAAACGGATAAAAAGTTTGACCGAAATCTTAAAACAATGTTAACTGACTTAGCATGCTACAGCGTCGACGAATTTGTTGAAACGTGTACTAACCCTAAGTAATTTATCTCCTAATTAATATGTATAAGCAAATTTATACCTTATAAATTAAAATGACGACTTGTTAAGCCATATGCGACCCTATTGTCTACTGTTTACGAACCTGCTTTGCTCAAAATATGTTTTATTTAATAATAATTAAGTTTAAGTGACATAAATACTTACTCTAGAAATGTTGTACCTACTATGTACCTACCTATTTTACTGACCTGTAAAACATTAACTTTTACCAATAAATGTCTTGTATCTTGTGTTATACACGGGCGCAAATGTGTTTTACTTCTCGTGTGTTGAAACACTCGCTACGCTCAGGATTCTATTTTAGAACCGTGGTTCACCTATAGAATCCTTTCGCTTGCTTGTGTTTCAATTCTACACTCGCGGGTAAAATACAACTTTGCACCCTTGTATAACAAATAACTATTATTTTATTGCCGACTGTATTTTTTATTATTATTTATTGATTTCAATTAGTGCTTTCGTGACCCATAACAGGAATAAGTGAAAAGTTTAACGTTTATATTATGTATGTAGGCCACGATGAAAGGTCAAGAGTTCGAACTTCGCTCGCGCCGGTGCTGTTTTAATTTTTTTATTTAATTTGTAATTTATAACTTCGCTAGTTTTTAGGGTTCCGTACCCAAAGGGTAAAAACGGGACCCTATTACTAAGACTCCACTGTTCCGTACCCAAAGGGTAAAAACCCTATTACTAAGACTCCACTGTCCGTCTGTCCGTCTGTCCGTCTGTCTGTCACCACGCTGTATCTTAAGAACCGTGATAGCTAGACAGTTAAAATTTTCACAGATGATCTAGTAGTAGTAGTATTAATCACTTTATTCTACACAACACAGGTTTACAAAAATAAATTATAGTAATGGAAGTACAAAGGCGAACTTATCCCTATAAGGGATCTCTTCCAGCTAACCTTATATCTTATGATGTATATCTGTTGCCGCTATAACAACAAATACTAATAAAAACAGGATAAAATAAATATTTAAGCGGGGTTCCCATACAACAAACGTGATTTTTTTGCCGTTTTTTTTTGCGTATTGGTATGGAACCCTTCGTGCGCGAGTCCGACTCGCACTTGGCCGGTTTTTATTTAGTTATATATTTTACGTCCAGTAATTGCCTTCAGTAGAACTACCTATAGTTTTCACCAAGGCACTTTGCACTAGGTTTTACTAAAAAATGACAGTTAAAACGCGTGTTCACTAAGGCGATACGGGCGACATTCCCTAAACTAGTGAAAACGGGTTTTCAATAAAAACGGGATTTACGCCGGTAACATAAATCAAATAACCTGAAATAGGTAGAATATGTTCCATAATCGACTATTGCTTCATCTTATGTACAGTCAGCTGCAGAGAGAGACCTTCCTGGCAAACAAATTTCTATGCCCCTCATTGACCAGGTAAAGATAAGAAATATAGTAGATTAAGGCACTTTGCCGTTGTATTTGAGCAGATATGGCTGTGTTACTTTTATCTGCGATGGTAAAGTAAGAGATGCAATGCCAATATATGGACAAAGGAAGCGAGATGCGTTGCTCCTCAAGTGAGTACCTAATATCAATGGGTGTTTAGCCAAGATGCCAATTGTTTGCGCTATTGCACTAATGTAAGTGATAGAGAGACAAAAAGCGTTTCGTTGTCGTAACACTCGTAGTGCAAACGATTTTGGCATTTTGGCTAGGCACCCAGATTCGGTTCAAGTTCAGTTGCCGCTTAACGTCCGATAAAAATATTGAGGCCACAGGTACGGTCTATATGCGACGGATCTCAGATGGAATTTATGTTTCTGTCCGGCGTGGGACTTTATGTCGCCCCCAGAGGACATGCTAGCAATATCACAAAAGCAGTGTAGGTATTGCGATTCTTACTCTTCTATTTAAATATCTATGGAAACCACAATAATCAGTATAATAAAAACTATAGTTTGTCAAAGGACTGTCTCGTTTCAAACATAGACGGAGAGAATCATACTATCTTTGTCTTACACTAGTACTAGCACCCAAAAGGAAAAGATGTGTAACTATACACATTTTTTTCTTATTTACTGCCAATTTGGTTTGACCAAATATACATAGTAGTCTTATCACTACCGTACAAACCAAACACAGCTATCATTACACTTCCCAAAAGGGTTGGCAGGAACTTCTGATCCTCGAGTACCAACTAACAGCTTACATAACACGTGATAAGTTTAATAGCCTGTACACTCCTGTAATCTGTAGAGGGGTATTGCATTTTACAGGCCTCAGGAAATTGTGACAACTTCTTCATTGGCTTGAAATATGTTTTTATAGAAGCACGCTTCAAGATGTGGCTGATTCTGTCCGTACTGTCCTTTCTGTACGATAATAATAACTCCGACTCACGAGTCCTGATCAAATAACAAATTTGGCCTTAACTTGATTATGTCCGCCGAATTTCTTACACCGGTTCCTCTTGGGACAGACACATTTCTGTATTTTGATATTTGTGTATTTTTTAAATTATTTCTAACTTAAATATTGTGGACTTTGCACATATTTATAGCTCATTTTTACAGATTAATTATTAACGAGGAGTTCACCTTTATGTGATTATTACACTGTTCTAAAGCATATAGGTACAACTCGTAAAATTAGGTAAGCATTGATGTAAATAATTGTTTGTAAATCTTAGTAAAAAAATATATGTTACTTAGTATTGAAATAAGAACGAAGGTTTTAAATTGCACGTTTATTGTACGCGAAATAAGTAGGTACTGACGGTGAATGTCTTTATAATTTTGTTAATTACATAATTGTACTTTAAGAAAACAAGAAAATATAATTTTTATAAACTGAAAGAGATGTCATATGATGCCTAATTATGTATTGACCTATAACTGTGTGTTATGAATAATAAATTTCATTTCATTTCATTTCATTTCAATTTCATTTTATTTCATTTCATTTCATTTCATTTCATTTCATTTCATTTCATTTCATTTCATTTCATTTCATTTCATTTCATTTCATTTCATTTCATTTCATTTCATTTCATTTCATTTCATTTCATTTCATTTCATTTCATTTCATTTCATTTCATTTCATTTCCATAAGGCCTTAAGTTGCTAAGGCATATAAAAATAACACAATATATTTAACAAAACATAAACATCATTTATTTCGGTAGATTTCGATTAATAAAATAATTTGATTTTACTATAATTGTATAAGTTAGGTACCATACCAACGTATAATTTAACATACAAAATGATACCTATCCTTGTCTTCATAAATAATTAACGAGTAAAATTTTTAATAATTATTATTCTTAATTGACAATGAAATATAGCTAAGTGGCATTAAAAATAAACCTCGGTTTGATTTTATTCACGTTCATTATTATTCATTTATTATTAAAATGAACTATTACATTTTCATTGACGTAATGTTCCTACTTTAAATATAACTTAGCGGAAATGAGTTCAAAAAGAGTTCAACATTTCCTAGTGCTCATTTATTTATAGTAAAAACAGTAATATCACGATATCATGTAATATTTGTTAAGGATAAGGTTCCACCAAATTATATTACTTTGGCTTGGCTCCCGGAATTTGACTTGTGGGTCCCTACCCATAAAATATTAATGTCAATTGACTTCGATCGCGTTTGACACTTACTTTCAGGCCAATTTGAACGTACACTGGCGTCAGAATTATATCTGAACTAGCTTTTGCCCGCGACTTCGTCTGCGTGGACTTAGTAACAGCAGCTTAAGGAAGTATATCGCCTGGAAAAATTCTTATAGCATTCATTCAATTTGAGCATATTATGCACACAAATTAGAAGAAGAAGAAGAAGAAAGCCATTTATTCCATACAATACAATGCAAGAAAAAAGATGTTTAAAAAAGGGAATATAAAAATAATAGCAAAAACAAAAACAAAAATTATAAAAATTAAATTATTTACACATTAAAAATTAGCAGGCACTTCATTAATTATCTCAATTCCACCCCGCTGTTTACTTACTTAAGAGATGATTTTCGGGATAAAAACTATCCTATGTCTTTCTCATGGACTCAACCTATCTCTATGCCGAATTTCATCTAAATCGATTCAGCGGTTTAAGCGTGAAGAGGGAACACACAGACAGAAAGACAGACAGACAGACTTTCGCATTTATAATATTAGTATGGATATAGTATAGTATATAGTATATATATAGTATGGATAGTATGGATGATGTCATTTAGTTATCGTGCGTCTCAGTCGTGCCAATACATTTACGGACAAGAAAGAGCGAAATGCACGATAACTGAAGAGGTGGCTAACGCAAAATTGTCCTTTTTATATTGATATCTACCCTGCATACTATAGTAGTATAATTTTAGTATAAAATAGCTAGTGATATAGCCAAGAAATTTGACTTTCTACCGAAATTTTATCCAGAAGTACATATACTTTAAGTGCCACTTGCACCAAACCACTAACCCGTGGTTAACCGGTTAAACCTGGAGTTACCATGGTTATCAGTACAATTTGACGCGATAACGGTTTAACAGGTTAACCCCGGGTTAGTGGCTTGGTGCAAGGGGCGCTATTAAGAGTTATTGAGGTAAAACGCTAAAACCTCCGCGATCGTCAAATTTATCGTCGCAAGTTTCGCGTGGTTCCACATTTTTTTTCCTACCTAATTTCCTGGCTTTACGCGGCTTCTGAATGACATCATTCAGATATCATTCCGATGTCAATGTACGTTCGAATTTGCCTGTTTTACTCTCACCTACACGTGCCGTTTTCAGTGCGGATCAAACGAAGACCTCTGTTAACGACTTTCTGCGTGGAGACTATTAAGCTCTGTCGTTAAAATTAAACTAAAGTCGTGAGAATGAAACTTAAGTGTTAGTTCAATTCAATTAAAATTATTTATTAATGTTCATGCGTATATATGCGTATGAACATGCGTTCAAGTTTTGTGACACACAATTACAAACGAACATAGAGAAAAAATATTTTTAATACAGTTGCTCAAAAAGCGCTACTTTACGTAGCTGTTTAGCGTGCGGAAAGTTGGTATTCGCGAACTAGTGCTTTTTACTTTTCCAATTTTTTTTACGGCTCGTGGCAAGATATCTCGGTACTCGTAAAGTAATGACATACTTTCCGCACTAGCATCGAAATGTACTATTTTGATGCACCATTTCAAAGTATCTGCACTTAGCTGTCACATTTAGGCTACTCCAGCCGGGTTAGCACATGATTGGCGCGACAGTATCTCGTCACGAGATAGACTACCCGTCCCTCTTTAATTAATGTAGTTAGAAAAAGACGGGCAGTCTATCTCGCGGCGAGATACTGTCGCGCCAATCATGTGCTTGGCCTACAGTGCTAGTGTTTTATGCAAAATGTATAATTTGTATATTTAAATGTATGCAGGGGTGCTAAGCAAATAGTATTGCTGACTGTACCTACTTTATTGGCTCTTCCAAAGAATAAATCTCATGAAGCCTATTAGATCAGCATTGTTATAATACTTATAATAATATAATATCATTAGGTATTCTTAGATTTATATTTATACGTTATCTTAAAACGTTGTCTCTTAGAGCACGCATGTGTGATGAATTCTGCAAGGGATAGATATTACCACATACGGGTTAGAACACTTGTAACTAATGGTACTGGCATCCTAATGGCGTTATTCATTGTCTGTCAAATTTAACAAACCGTTGATAATCTGTTTGTTAGAAAGAGACTAAATTTTACAAAGGTTTGTAAGAGGTTGCTGTTTTATGAATAATCTATCTTTGAGTATTATGGCTCCATCGATATTGTCGATGATTCCGCCAATGTCAAGGTTTAGTAAGGCACGCACTACATATGTGAAGACAACTGGCCAGTGAATATCCACGGTGAACGGGGGTTAAAATATATTGGATGGATGATTAAGGCACATACCTGGAAACCCTCAGCCTCAGATAGCAGGAAGTAGAAGCAGCCGAACCAGTGCGCCAGTATCAGCAGGATGTGGATGAGGTTGATCACGCGCCAGAAGTTAGGGTACACCGTCCGGGATTCCACAATGTAGTAGCAGCTCACTGCTCTGTATACCTGTAGATATGTAATCAATTTAAGCATTCAGTTACCATAAATCGGAGTTACTAAAGGTATATAATTTGTTTCAGAGCGGCTAGCATGAGTTGGGTTCTTGCGCGAGTCCATACTTGAAGTCGCGCTAGATATATGTATGGAGACGCGCGCGAGCACGCAAATCATGCTAGTAGGTCTGATCTACCTTGTTTCCTGCATCTCGCTGCCCCAATATTACAGGGTTCTATGTTACATTTTCAAGATAGTTACTATGTCACTATGTCACTATGATAAAGTTCAAATTTCAGTTCGATAAAAGTGAAACATAGAACCCTGTAATATTGGGGCAGCGATCTGAAAGATCGTAGATTGCTATAGAGGCCAATTCGAATGTACGTTTGACACCAAAATGTAATTTAAATGAGTCATTTAGTTATTCGCGGGTACATTTCGCTTGTACTTGTCCAATCAATGATAACAAAAATACATCAATATCATTACAAGCTTTTATTTAACTTGCAATGTACCTAAAATAAAGTAAGTACTTATACACTACCGTTCAAAAGTATTTAGGCACCCGCAATTTTCACCATACAATTGTATACAAAAAATATTTTCAAAATCATACTGTTCGATCGCAGGCAAATGACTCTCTTACATGTTGGATTGAACTTTTATTTAGGTAAATATATTGAGCCTCAAATTGTTGCCAAAGACGTCCTTTAAAATTTCCAGTTTATGCAACGATTTAAAAACCCTTATGTACTAGTTCATACAAAATAAAACGATTTTGTACTTGAAAACGATTTATGGATTTTTTTACGCTTGCCATTTGGTAAATAGGCAATGTACACGAATATTCTGCACATCATTTTGAAGCTTGATATGTCTGTTAAATTAAAAAAGTAAACTGCACAAAAAACTGGGAGCCGACTGCGACTTAGCGGTATAATTCTGAAAGTAGATTTTGTATACAAGTGTATGGAAAAAATTACGAGTTCCTAAATAGTTATGAGCGGTAGTGTAGGTAGTTTAAAATTCGATTTCACCAGGTATATATTGTTAGGTGTAATTATAATTTTCATCCATTGTATACTATTATCATTTAGCAGCGACATAAGGTATGTTCACTAATGGCTGTACAATATATCATTAGTTTTGCTCAACGTCTGTAGTTGCCAGGTCTGAATAATGACCAACATTATGTTTCGCACGAGGTAGAGTAAGATTTATACGTGCCTAAGGAAACATATGTTAACACATCGCTGCCCCAATACTACAGGGTTCTATGTTTCACTTTTATCGAACTGAAATTTGAACTTTATCATAGTGACATTAAGTCGAATTTCAAATATCTTGAAAATGTAACATAGAACCCTGTAATATTGGGGCAGCGATATGTGCAGTCCATTCTTATCGCTCTTTTAGCATTCTCCCTGGACCAACAGTATAGGTACCGTTCGGATTCAGACTGCACCCGAATTACTGCAACAGTATTGCAGCGCGACATTACTGACGCAAATGGCAAAATTTTTGACATTTGTGGCAGCGGCAACAACCATCGGAATGGGAAATGACCATATTATACTCGTAAGTGAAAGTTAAAAAAATATAGCTCACCAAACATGCTTGCATATTTCTGTGACAGTGTGAGCACATAATAAGTCAGAAGTTAGTGCCTCACCACTAAACTAAACAAGTTCATTATCATTACCACACCCATAATGTTAAAGTGAAGTTCTTTGACGGTCAAAATAATGAAGTAGGTATAACTATAAAACCTTAGTAGCTGCCTTGAAGAAAGTAGTTCACTTGAACAATTTAAATTACTAATAATAGATACCATTTCACCGAAGGAAATGCATTAACATTTCTCCATTTTATTATCCACTATAAACTGTTTTTAATGAAAGCTCGAAACGATTTCAAGAGTAATTAAATTAAGACTTTTAATTTTATTAATCTTGAAATCGTTTTTTACTTCAACGTTTTAAGATCGTGGTTATATATGTGCTATGTGCTACTTATAAGTTTTTTGTCTTAAGTCAATATTACGACTACACGCATTGTTTAATAAATATTAATCATTATTATCAGCTCATTTTGCTGTCATTGTATCAAAGTGCTACGAAAAAGTTTCCGCATAGTGCAAAAGCTGCTACGCTATTACCTCGTAGCAGTCGTAGAAGACGACAATGCGTGTGAGTTTAGAAGCTACATTCAGATTTGGTATTCCTTTTGCTCTTCAACTACATAATTATATTTTTAACAACACCACCTCGTAAAGGCTCTCTTTATTCTTCAAAAACTGACGAGAAAGTTGCATTTTATTCACAAGAGTGGAAAACTGGTTGCATGTAAAATATTGAGTTGTTTCTGCATGTTGGCTGGGAGAATTGACCTTTAAATGATTCATAGGTATTTAATAGCGTTATTTATGATTTGATTGGAAGGTTTTACAGTTAGTATTTTTCTAGCGTTGGTGTGGTGAAGTTGTGTTTCACTCGGTAGCAAAGTTTGTTTAACCCTCGTGTCTTGAAACCTTAAGATTCCACTTTTCGATCCGCTCGCTACATTTATGGAATCTTTCGCTTGCTCGGGTATCAATATTAGCACGAGAGGTTAAATAACAACTTTGCCCCCTTGTAAAAATAATAATAATATTAAATAAATAAATAAAAAAGTCATTTACGCAGTAAAAAAAAACAGTAGTAGGTACTATAAGCTTAAGTTACAGCAGTATTATACAAGTACATATACAAGTAGGAACTAACTATATATGTATATATATGACATTTAGAATTATAGTTAACATATAAATGCTAAGTGCGACAATAGGGTCGGGACTCAGCTTGTGCGTTAACATGTTCCTCATTTATTTCCGACTCGTATAATAACTCCAAGCGCAACATTGACATTGAAAACACAAATGATGGCGTCAGTGAAAATTCAAATTACTCTCGTTTATCCACCAGTTATTGAGCGAAGTCTTAAGGACCGCGAGACAGGCCCATTCGCGAAATGGTCTCGATTTATACGCACCATTATGGCGATTCATGGCGCTCCCCCGTTTTAAATCCCTGCTTATTGGCCACATTTGTGTAAACCGAGTAAGAAATTGGATTTGAGTTTAATTAAAATTTGCATAGAAACTACGGATTATTTTTCTATTTAGTTCATTCATTTTATTGGGCACTTATTTGGTTACAATGTATTTAAATAAAAATGCTATGGCTCTACCAGTTGAACCGTAGAACTAAACTATTCCTTTCTAAATTATACAACATTTACAATGTTAAATAAAACGTCAAGGCCTAGAACTTTTTTGCCAAAATAAAATATCGACATAACTGTTTGTCATGTCTTTCCTATAAATATTCCCAAAATAAAGGGAAAGTTATGAATCCTGATTTCCTGATTTAACCCTACCCTTTCCTAAGGTATGGTTGTCCACAGGAGTGACCACTTTTTAAAAACTATGTATGAGTGTACTGTTTTTTTTTACTGCGACAAGAAATGTTTTTTATTTCTATTTAATAACCCAAATGTTCGTTTTAGCTTACCTTAAAAAATCTAGGAAATCGAATGATAGGGTTGACACCAATTTTAAGCTGCAGCAGATCCAGGGGTGTCAGCGAGACGATGTCCAACAGGAACGGGCGCGACGTTAAATAATGCTTGGCTAATTTCTTGGAATCATACACCTAAAAAAAGAAAAAGTCAACTGTTACCTCAGATTATGCAATTAGTATTAGTAGGTGGATAATAAATCTGAAACTTTACACTTAAATTTAACTACAACTACATATACTACAAACTTAGGTGGTACCGAAAATTGACACACAAACACATTATAGTTGACGAAATATAGTTGGCACCGATTTGTCGTAGAATTTATTTAAGAGATCGGTACGTGCACATACGTCAACCTTTTCTATTGATTGTTTTCAGGGTTACATTCAACTATTTCTAATTTATTTACTCTGTAAAAAGAACTCAAATAACTTTATATTTTCTTTAATCAAAATAAACCTAAAAGTATATTTTGTGGAAATCACGTACAAGGGACGAGGTTATGGTAGGTCGGAATGTAAATTACTGGAGTCATTTGCGTCACCTGTTTCGTCTACACGTCGACATCACGTTCGGTTGGGACTGTAAAGGTAAAGGTCCATTTACATGGATGTTTATTGTACGACTTGGGGCGAGATATCGTATAACATTATCGTAGGTGATTATTATACAAAACTGCTTAAATTCATACCATTAATAAGTAAACGAGGAGTTGGTAAGTGAAGTCAACACAGAAATTAGCTATAAACAACTACTAACACTACGGTGCAAATACCATTGTCGTTAATCAAGTATCCAGACTGCACGACCTGGTATCTGAAGTCGCATAGTATGCAGCTACGGTCGGGATATGTGCAGTGCATACCAAGTTAAGCGCGATCACAGTTCATCTCCAGCGAAACCTTGCCGGAAGAGATGGAACAATATAACTTGTGGAACACCTAACAAGAACAGTTCCAGATATTCCTTTCATAGTTACACGATCAGTTCCACTGCTACATATAGGTAATTCATCTGTAGCGTAACTTTACTAGGGTGATGGAGCAGTATAACTCGTGGAACTCTTAATATGAGTCCCTGTTTCAGATATTACGTCCGCGCCCGCACGATTAGGTTGATGCCAACACGATGGTCATGTAGTCGTTAATATATCAGAAGGCTTGGAACAGTATAAGTAGTTTAAAGTCAAGTCAAATTATTCTTTATTCAAATAGGCCTAGCAACAAGCACTTTTAAATTGTCAAGTTTTACAAATATTACTTTAATCTAAATAAGTTGTGAAACACTCACCATGAGCCCCTGTTCAGGTATCCTATCCACAGATGCATGACCAAGTCGAATGACACCGCGTCGCTGGTGCCGTCGTAAGCACTAAACATCTAGAAGTCATGGAACAATTACCATGAGCCCCTGTTCCAGGTATCCTGTCCGCAGCTGCTTGACCAAGCCGAAAGACACTGCGTCGCTGATGCCGTCGTAAGCATGAAGCATTTGGAAGTCCATCTACCTACCATGCCTACCTACATGAAGAACAAGGCCGGCAATGCACTTACAACCCCTCTGGTGTTGTGGGTGACCATGGGCGGCGGTAATCGCTTACCATCAGGTGATCCGTCTGCTCGTTTGCCTCCTATTTCATAAAAAAAAGAACACCTACCATGAGCCCCTGTTCCAGATATCCTGTACGCAGCTGCACGACCAGGTCCAGCGCGAACACTGCGTCACTGAGGCCATCGCACGTCACCCAGAAAATGTGGAACATTATCTGTGGAACACGATTGGGTACATTATTCTTAGTTATTTTGTACACTACTTATTTTACACCGTAATAAACACAAATTATTTTTATAGTGCTTTTAAAAACATCTTATCTAATGAAATGAGACCCCTCACTATCTATGGGATGGACGAGAAAAAAAAACTAATATAATTTACAAGGCAAAAAGTAAAAAGGTTCTTTGTTCATTACTAGGGGCCCTAAAATTAAAACAGATTAAAAACATAATCAGAATAAGGTCGTTGTTAACCTATTACCTGATCAATCAACCAACTTTTCTTTTCAACTCCCTAGTAAGTAAGTTAACGATATAAATCGATTACGAAGGTTCCAATGAAATGGCAATTAAATGATAACATAGAACATCCACAACACACAAAACCTGCCAATTTGGGTACCAATTAACATTATAATTACATATTCTGAGCAAATCTAATAATTAGGTGAAACCACGCCTACTGAACCATTATGTAAGTAGGTACCTGATTAAGTTAGTAATAGTAGATTGTTAACCAAGGGATGAAAGGCACCCATTTTTGTCGAGGTAGTTTGACGCTCGAACGCAGTGTGAGTGCCAATAGTCCGAGACTGAAATGGTGCCTTTCGCCCGAGTTAAACACTCTACTTTTCATTTCGAATACGAGGAAAGTAAAATCACATGTATTAAAAAAACACGGCTAAGCACTTTAGTAGTATTTCTTGAGGGTATATACTTACAATTAACACCTTACGTAAAAATATCGTTATTTAGGGAATGGGGAGTTAATTATCAGAATGGAAATTGTACAACAAATCCAACCAAAATTATAATTGCCTATGGCAAAAAAAAAGAAAAACGTACTTAGAAAGCACAGTGCTCTACAGCAGAAACGTATAAATTTCTGTACACTTTTTATAACAACAACGACCAATTTTCAGAGCATGAGAAATGAAAACTAAATATTGTGTTAGCAATTTAAATCAAAATTATTCGTTGCAAAAGACCAAAATCAACAGGCTCAGAAACTGAATTCTGAACTTTTTTTTTTTTTTTAATCTTTATTAAAGGGCTTTTTCGAGTGAACGAATATGTCGCCCCATAAAACATCAGACTTAATTAACAAAGTTAAAAAAAAAACAGCCAAATCTAGTATGTACATCACACATTTCTGTCCCTCAGACCGCACTTAACAACATTTAATACCTTTCCAACTACATCGGACATGGGATTCGATAGGTAGGTATTACATAACCCAATGGAACTGTCATTGTCATGAAATATTTGTCTTCTAGGTCGCTCATTTCGGACACACTCCATTAAAATGTGATACACATCTTCGACGCGATTACATAAGGTGCATAATTCCGAATTCACTTTACGCATGAAATAGACGAATTTATTCAATGGAATGTGTCCAGAACGCAATCTTAACAATAAAACTAGATCCTGCCTACACAACACACTGTTATCAATCCACGGAGAGTTAAAGGGTTGAGGCTGAATTGTTTTATACCAAATACCTTTGTCCCGAGACCTCTCGTCAAAATATTCCTTCCACAATTCGCGACACTTTACTTTGACTAAATATAAACAATCATTATATGGGGGTAGGAGGTGTTTCATCTAATAAATGAATCTTATAAGACCAGTGTTGCCTTGAAGCTATAAAACTTACACTCAGTATAAGATTAAACTTAAGAAACTGTAACAATCTGTTGTTTGTATTGTAGGAGTAATGTAGGTATTAAAAGTCCCCGGCAAGGTCAGCCGAATTTCACCTTCCCATACAAACGGAGTTTCGCTCTCATTTTAAAACTACGAGTTGGATTGTAATGAAACTGCACATACAATGACATGAGGTATATCTAGGTCTGTAATTAGTTTATATACCTCCAGTTTATAAAACAAATGAAACAGCAAAAATAAGTTTTTTTACTTTTTAGCTGTAGTTTTTTTTACTATGGTAACTGTAGCTACATAAAATAATTATATACCTTAGTTATAGATGTAAGTACAAAGTTTCGGAGCAATCTAGCTAGTCGTTTTAAAATGAGAGCGTAACTACGTTTGCATGGAGAACCGAGCTTACCGGAGACTTAAGGCAGGAGCATATTAAAAAGTTTTGTGCGTATTAAAAAGTAACGATATTATAAATTATAAGTATTTTACTATTACTTGTTGATTACTTGGAGCAGTTTTTAATTATTTGTTTTTCTTTCTTCTACATGATGAATTTTATCGAACTAGCTTCACAGTTAGTTTAATATGTAGCCATAGTGAGGGTCAACGGACTGACTGAAGTAAACAAAAAATAGATAAAGACAAAAATTTCAATTGCTTTGTCTCCCAACTTTTACGGTGTGGACCGACGATGGGAAACACTGAGCAAAACTCGACTTTTGTGTTCTTATTGGATTAACTATAAAAATATATACGTATGCTGTGCTGTAAGTATATACGCGGGAATTCGGTGGATGCGAGCGGCACAAGATCGGTCGAATTGGCGAGCCTTGGGGGAGGTCTATATCCGGCAGTGGAGGTCTATCGGCTGACATGATGATGATAAGTATTGATGATGAAGTATATGCTGTACCCAGCCAAATATACTTATAAATACAGAGTCCCACACCATCGAATAATACCCTAGAATTCTTCCTGACATCGTGTGTCAAAAATAATTTACCAACCCAGAGACTCAAGAACAATAAAATAAATCGCCGCAAGCGCCAATTTTACGAGCTCCCGGATTTGCGAAGGTCCTATGGGAAACAATAACGGCCCAGAGATGTTATATAACAATCATGAGGACGGTTTATGACTGTTGTTCCGATTGCGCGCTAATTTACGGGTGGAAACATTTTATTTGTCCGGTCTGTGTTGGTGAATATAAGGAAAGTAGCCACATTCGGATGGCGACTGCAGCGGCATTACCATTGTGGATGAGGATTTCACGCTGAAGTCAAGAAAGAAGAAGACGGACACGGCGCCTCGTAAGACTCTGTGTGGTACCGCCGAACCGGTAAATTCTGGCTTTCGGATTACTACACCGCACCGGGTAAGCGCTGTTTGTGTCGCGCCTGCATCACACCGCCACAGCCTTCGGCCGCTGGTGGAGTATGTTCATCAACAGAGTTCATACTTTTACAGTAAGGTACCTGCGGTAAAGAAGGCCAGGATCTTAAGGTTCCTTTCAAAATTTTACTTTTATAAGTGCAAATGATTAAAATTTTGCAAATATCGCTAGTACCATAATAGACAGAACTGCACAACAAGTACCATAGACAAAACTCCTCCTCCTCCTCCTTCATACCTATTAAACATAAAAAAAATAAAAATATCGATGGGCCTTCTTTGGTGCAGGTACTTTATTTTAAATAACATTATCTGAAATTGCTATTTGAACGGAAATGGTAATCGTACTGGGCGTTCAGGCGCGCGACTTCCAAACCAATGACTTTCTCGGAAACTGTGCAAAATATTTGACATTTATCAGTAGACTTTCGGTAAAGGAAAACTGCATGACGGCGAAGAAATGCAAAGCCCTCTCCTGTAATGAGAGGAAATACGTGCTCAGCAGTAAGACATGTGGACTGGAGATGATAGCTACTTTTTTTACTTTATTTAAACTTTATTGCACAGTAAAAATATACAGTTAGAAAAGGCGGACTAATGCCACACGGCATACTCTACCAGTCAACCTTTAGGCCAAACAGAGAAACATAGTTGTTTAGTAACTACCATTTAAAGGATGACTTAAGTTAGACCGGGCTTTATCACAAACAAACACTCGTTAAACAGAATATTTAAACTGTTATTGTTATTTACTGTGCGTGGTTAATATTACGACACACTTTGTGGTTTGTTATGTATTGCGTTGCGAAGCTGCGTCACTTTTGACATACTTATTATGAAAAATAATATTTAATAAAAAAAGTGCAACTCGATTAGGTACTAACCAAGTGAGTATAGTTGCCAGCATAAGGTAGGAAACGAAATGTGTACCTATAGATATTTATGACGTGTATGACCCTACTAATGTGTTAGGGCGTATATTCCTCTTACTGATGAGCAGCCACGGCTCGTTAGCCGCAATAAATGGACCCGGCGATATGGTGGAAATGTGTTTTATGCCATTAGGACTGAAGATACACTACTACCAAAGGCGTATCTTAATGTCTCTTTAAACAATAATGCAACCTACGATTCTTATCTTTAAGATTTACTTTTCAAGAGCGTAGAAGAGGTTATAAGCCCTTTTAAGAATGCGTTATTTAACTATCGTAGATTTTGTTTTGTTTATTTGGGTCATTCGGACAGTGCATCGATTTTGAAGTGCGAAATCTTTTGAGATATGATTTTACGCAATGTTTTAGTGATGAATAATAAAAGACTTTTCCGTTTTTGATCATCTTTAAAGTTAACAGTAGTAAAGGAAACTATGTTTAAGTAACCGTAAGTATTTAATTGTTAGTTTATTTATATCTATTAAGAATAACCATTAAAATTTAGGCTTGAAATTTTGTAATCTTCCAGGATGACTTTCCAAGATTAAACGTTGTTTAATGGGTATGCAAATAACACGGCTGGACCTAGTTATTAAGTTTGAGAGAATCTTTTTAAAATAACCACTTCAAAAATTAGTAGCAACAATATCCCAATGTCATTCTTAAATGACAGTGCTCTAAAAAGTTTTTATTTAAAGTAATCACGAATTAGTCATTAATCAGTCATTTATTGCTTTAATTCAAGTACTCAATTAACTAAGTGACATTTTGTTCTAAAACTAAATTTACCGAAAAGTATGAGTCAAGTCAATTAAAGTTGAAAGAAGAGAAAACTATTCAATCAGTTGATGAGATGCTGTTTGAATGCAATTGCATATAAACAGACTTCAAGAGAAAATCCATTCCAATACAAAGAGATCAGCTAATTTGATTGTATTTCAGTACGTGTTTTACTCACGTCGTTGCAAAACTATCTTTGCTGACACCAAAAACTATTCATGTCCTTACTTATTCAGGTTTAGAGGTGAAAGTGCCTTGGCAATTGTTTCACCAAATGCTGTCAGAGAATAGCTGTTCGCAGCCCAAGTGGCTCCCAAGGGAGTATTTAAGATCGTACTATCGTTTCGTATTTACTTAGCCTGCGTCTTGGGAAATAATGAAAGAGTACCTCAGTCCCAAAGAAACCTTCATTGCTGATTTAGGTGAGCAGGTTAGTTTTAGAAATAAAGTGTTGATTTAGAAAAGTTTTTACCTTTGCATTGAAAACGTCCTATAAAAAAATGACTGAAAAATAAGCGCTTCGCAGAAGCATCGTAATACATGTACCAGTAAGTATATATTGATACTACTTGTAATATTTTAGCAATTTTTTTCCTGGTCCAATTTCAGTATATTTTAACCGACTTTATAGTTTTTTTTTAAACCTTAACAATGCTCTGACCTTGATCCGTCACTTTCAATCACTCAATTTCAATTTTATCACGTGGATAAAATCATCCATGCCTGTGAGGTGCCTCTTATACTGGCATCCTGAGTCGACTGCTTGCCTGGGTACAGCAAATGCGCTGAGACCGGTGGCAATAGTTGCGAATACATTTAGGTGGATATATTGTGTAGCTTCGTCAGAATAATGATGTCGTCCGTGGGGAATAACAATTCGGCTCTGTTTGTAAACAGGAGACAATCGATATAGAATAAATATAACACATATAGAAGAGTGAAAAGGTCTGAGCAAGTGAGATATTTATGGTTTTATTTGCTCACTGGAGTAAAATGTATCTTTTGAAATGAGAAATACTTCGCCTATATGTGACCCATCCCATTGCATTACAGCAAAACAAAAGTTGTAAATGATAGCCAAAGTCCGATAGTCATACTTCACTCGCAAAACGATAAGTGAACGTGACGCCAGTCACTGAGAGTCGTTCTTGAAGTATGGACAAAACAAGAAAATTGCGTTTTTGTCGGTGAAATATTGCGTTTATGCAAGTAGTTGCGTAGTTGCAATACAATCTTGTTTTGGATAAAATGGAAGTAAAACAAAAAAAAACTAATTTTGAAACCTTCAGGGCCTGTATTTTTGTAATTATTATAATTATAATTCTGGATTTCACGGGCCTATAAATCCCGGTGTTTTGATAGGCTTGCGTGGGGACATAGATCCAACACGTAGAGGCCCCTTGGAGAGCTTTAATGTCATGTAGAATGCCTGCTGGAACCCGTTCACAGGTGCAACAATAGAATAATTATAATGATTATTATTTTTATAATTATTTTTTATTATTTTAATATATTATTTTAATATTCACATTATTTTAATAAACTGCTCATTTGCTCTCTATTTTACTAGATTTTGTTATAAAATTCATCATGCGTATTCATGCTTACTCCTCGTAAAACCTTTCTTTGGTTTTTTATCGAGCACATTTCCTAAAACAACCGGTATAAGTTTGATCTCTGATTACGTGTGGTTTTTACACAATTCTAGATCATATTACATTGGGGTAGACTTCACATTTGAATTAAGTAGTTGAACGGTCTCGGACGGTTGAGTGGATAATGACAGGTATTTATATTCTCACTTCAGTTAATCCGGGGTATATAATATAATATTTCTTTCAATAATTTTATGTTGCTAGCAGAAATCGTTTCTGCTGAAGCGATTTTCTGCTTGATTCAACATCTTGGGTCTTTTAACTTATACGATCAGCAATATATAAGTATTTAGTATTTACACAATCGAAAAGCTGAGAAAATTATATAGTTACTAGAGATGATTCGAGTTATTGGACTGTTAAGGCGCCGTGAGTTCAGGTTCTTTTCTCACTCTCACTGAGCGTGAGCGAGACGGCTGTGCGTGCCCAGGATCGCGGATATAATTGTTTTGAATTGTTAGTTTTAGTTAGCTTGAACAAATAAATTGCGCATTTTTAGAAGCCATTTTCATATTTTTAGTTTTTTTTTTAAATAGGTACTAAGCATATATATTTATTACGATAAAGGTATTGAAATAACAAAAAAATAAACTAACATTAAAACTAAACTATACCTAAAAATAATAAATCGTAAAGTAGACTTTTAGTATTTGTGCAAAAACTGTTACACACTTTTTTATGGTGCGTTTTAGACCCATATTCGTGTTTTTTCTATAGTGAAAGTTGTTTAATCAAGTTTCGAATCCATCAAGTTACTAAAAAAATACCTCAAAATTAGTCAGCTCTTTTACAAATCACTTATGCTTTTGAGAAATGAAATCACCCCACAAATTAAAAATAAAGGTCAAAACTCACCTGCAACTCAGGAAAGCTCTGCCTCACAATGAGCGTCCACAGATTATACAACACGCACGCAGTGATGACCCACAACCAGTAGAAATAGAAGTTCTCATCAGGGTTGACAACGGTCCTCGGCGCTCGCACTTTCCTCCGCCGCTGCCGGTTCGTCGACCTGTGGTCACCGGTCGCACCTTCCGACCCTGTGTCTTCTACCTGAGGGTAATTGAGATTTATTTTGATGCCGGCCTCGATTTAGGTGTAAATAGTGAGTATTGGAGGGAAAGTCGATCATTGATGTCAGAATAAGTTGTGTTGGAAGAGTCAATTCAGTCAGCGTTTTACAAAAAAAATATTGTTACATATAGCTTCATAAAACATTTAAAAATTTAATCAAGGCTTATATATAGACATATAGGAAATACATTGTGACCGTGTACAATACGGTCTTCAGTTTTGCCAAGTTTTATTAATCGAGGCTTTAAAAGACGGAATTGACCTCATTATTTAAATACTTAATCACAAACATATACAAACACACTTTTTACATTAGGAATCATATTGCTTGCTACTTTTTTTAAGTAACTTTAAGGGTACATAGGATATCTACACGAAACTCAAAGAATTGGAATGCATTGAATTGATAATACCGATATAATAGGTATTTGCAAATTTCATTTATTTTAAGGGGCTCCCTGGCGTCAATTACCTTCGATCCCTTAATTTTCTAATGTTTTTGTGTAGATTAGGTATCATATTAACAACAACGGCTTTAAGAAATATAGTCTATAGTCTTCGAGATTTGGCATTAAAGTTAAACAATTTTATGCAAAAAAACTTATTTTCTGACCATAACTTTTGTGTTAAGTAGTTTTAAATTAAAATCTCTGACCGGTTGTCATAGACGTCAAAGACGAACCCAAATATGTAGATTTCGTATACGTAAGGTCTTACAGCAATCGAGTTACGAAAAGTGTTTTTTAGACAATGTTTTAACGTGTTATAATGTTTAAAAAAATCATAAAAAAATAAGTATTAATTTCTTTCAAAATCCGGTAGACAAAAATGGAGATAAACGATTGAAGACCCGATAGCCGTTTGTCTAATAATTCTATCTGTAGTGCAAATGTAGGAGTAACGGCTCAAAACTTGTCAAAAATCAATGAAAACCGCGGGGAGCCGCTTAAAAGCAGGGTTCTTTCGCCATATTTTTGTATTTTACTAGCATGCTCTTATAAAAAAGATTGTTTCCAAAAATAATGTTTTTGACGTTGGAAAGATGCCTACAAATAGATGTCATTCGACCTTAAAACTGTCTTTAAAGTTGCATGATGGTAGTAAATAATATCAATATTCCATACATTGCATGCGAACTACATTCACAATCGCTACAGAAAATTGCCCATAATTTATTTACAATAAACTGCAAAACCGAAAGGCTTGTTTGATTTAGAAGAAAACTTATATAACTTTCCACTTACTTATTCACATTCCAGTTACTATGAACAACCGAGAAAGGTAAGTGGGTAATTTGGATATAGCGATGTTTTTAGTAATAAAATTCCTCTAACTTTTTGTAAAATAAAACACAATAATGTAATATACAGGGTGGCTAAAAAATACGTGCATTCCCGTTGCCAGGGAGATTTTGGGATACTAAGCAACTTTTACTATGGGACCAACCACGAAATCGCGAAAAAAAATGTAACCCTCCCATAGATTTTTTCTCGAAACAATGATAAATATGTACGAAAAGATTATGTTTGTATAAACTAAAATGTTAATGTAATTAACTTACCAATCGTAGCCGACGGTTAACCACTAGATACTAATCATGTTTAACCGACCCTGTCATAATGCTACTTAGTAGAAGCGGATGAATGTTTCGTTGCTCATAGCTACCCGCTTTAAAATAAAATAAAAATAAAATATAAAAATAAAATTCATTTATTTCGGACAATTCGGAATCCATATACAATTTAAGCTTTAGTTTTAACAAGTAATAGAATAGTTTAAGACACACTACACACACTTAGTTGTTAAGAATTGGCTTTGTAATTTATGTATAATTGCCCTCTCCTTTGTATTATGTCAATCTCTCTGCTTTGCCCTAAGGTTGACTGGTAGAGAATGCTTTTGGCATTAAGTCCACCTTTTGTACGATAAGTATTTCTTTTGTGCAATAAAGATTAAATAAATAAATATGTTAAGTTTATTTTTGTAATCTTTTGAGAAATAAACATCTTTAACCACAAAAAAATCTGATTTAGAAAATAGAAGTGCACAGGGATACCTGTAGTCAAGACACTAAATATATTTTTTATCAAGTTGATATCGTAATGTCTTATATGGTGGTGGCGGTCAAGTGTTAAATCTGATTTTACTTTAGGTATCATTCAAAATGATTTGTGCATTTCTACATTTACCTGACCTGCATAGGCTGCATACAAAGGATGGATGAATATCAAACATGCTGATAAATCTGGGAAATGATAGCAAAATCTCACAGTTTCCTGTGTTTCTGGTATGTGGCGAGTGGAGAATTTCTTCAGGAAGGAGTCTTCTCTCTTCAGGGGAGGTTTCTTCATTTGCATCGCCGAACTCAACTGGACCGTCGTCCGTAGCTTCATCCATCGCTGGTTCGACTTTGTTCTGCATATACACACATACAAGTTAGACAAATGTTTCAACAGATTTAGGGTATTGTCAAGCAAAGTTATCATGCTGTCAGAAAGTTAAATTTGTCTCAAGAAAGATCTTAAGTTTGATATTCACTAAAGTTTCGCCAATGTAAGTTAAAAGATAGTTCGTTAAATTTGTATTGGATAGAAATTGGAAATTTGTAAATAAACACACACAATGCAAATTAATCGTACTTTCAAAGATGCCTCTATACACACTTTATATATTTGTTTATTTGTGCTTTCCAGACTTTATTTATACTGAAATTTAATTTATATACGTGCAAACAATCATCTACCTGTATTTACATGCGACTATGCAGTATTCACACTAGAAACAAAATTGCATAAATATAAAAAGTATATTTGTAGAGTAAGATATTAGTGAGTATGTATCTATAAATCCACGTAAGTATCTAAAACTAGAACTAAACTGCATCTAAAGTCAGGAGCTTAATACTAGAGATTTAATAAATCTATTCAAATATGTAAACGTTCAAACAGATGCAATTAAACAAGTACACTGAATACAAATTGATCTCCCAAGTGACAGTAGGAAAGTAGAATCGCTTTAAAGTGAGCTAGTAAGACACAATATCCACAAGAAACACACATATCCAGTGAGATCATTCCCGAAGGCCTAGACACAGACGAAGGTAGCACATTAGTGGGAAATCAAAACAAACAATGATAAACAATCGACAACGAGGCGGCTTTACCGAACCCTCAAATCGAACCTTTTTATTTTCCTGAGAGCCTGGTAGTATGCCATGACAGCTTGGACGTGCCTCCATTTATGCCCCCGTTTGTCAGGGTCAGATTCCGCTCTCTCGTGCCCTGTGTCCTGCATCTGCATGGACTTGTGAGAGCTTGACGAGCTCGATGCAATGATCGGTCGCCTATAATAGATGCAGCGTGTTACACGATAGCAGTGTACAGTGTGTGGTCTGTTCGTGAAACCCCACCGTGAGTTTCGAAAGCGACTTAGCCGAAAAACGTAACGAAACAATATTTAAATTTCAAATAAAAAGGGTGCCACATGGTTTTTATAACCAGCCATGTTCTTAAGTGAAATGAAAGGAAATTATAGATAATGCGCTTATTGTCACTTTTAAGCTGGCTCAAAACTCACGGTCTCCTCAATACACTGTGGCAAAGAGACTCCACAAAAGAATAACATGCATAGTTACATAATAAAATAAATCAGCTTCTCTATCTTTTGGACAGTACAAAGTATCAAATTACGTGTATGGTTTAGCATTACGGTGACGCCTATTCGTCCAGCTGTGCAGTCGTGAACTAATCAATACTATGCAACTTGCAAACATAGTTTTGTGATATGCGATGTGGTACCGCACCAATTTCTCAGGTATCGGTTTGTTTAATGCGTTATCGATTGGTGTAGCTTCCAAGTCACTTGTGGATGTTATAGTATCTTATACTTAGAAATTAACTATAAGTACTGGCCAGTAACAGTTATATCTAAAAGTCCATGAAAAATATCTAAAACAATCGTCTCACCCGACATCAACATTTTTACAACTCCATTGTCATGACATGAAAATATACTTCAGAAACTAGTAACTACATTTTTACTTTAAAGGTATGAATATTATTGACAAGTAACTTTTTTGCTCAGCTCGTATCTTTTATGCTACAGTTTTTTTTGTGACTTGAAAGCCGCATCAACCACTCACTATCAGGCATCAGTCGGCTTGTTATCAGGTCGTGCTCATTGCTAGGGTCGCTAAGCTCTCGAAGCGCAGGGTGACAATTCTGGCCACTTACATATCGTCTGGCTTCGCATTTGTCGTGAATGGTGATAACTTGCTCAACAATCTAGACAGGTTAGGAAAATTATGATTTATTGTCTTTCTTTGAAAATACATTATAATATCTAAAAATTTTGGAAATCTATCATGTAATTATCTAACTTTAAGTGTTAAGGGCTACCTAAATATTTAGGAGGATTTTACTCACTTTACATGTTTCGTTGCTACAATTTTATAGTATACCTTATGAACATCTTTGAAAAGAAAAGTAACAGTCAAATATTGTGAATAGGATCACAAAAGAAAGTAATAAGTAGTTTGTCATCTAACATAAGTAATTAAAAAATATAGATATGCATCGGGATAATATTTGGGCGAATTTTTGACCTGCGCATTTTATTACTTCATTGAAATTCTAGTTAAAATCCAAATCCTTAAAAATAGAAAAATAGTAGGTACAGTCAAGTGTAAAAATATAATATGCTGGGTGCATATAACTTACTCAAAAATATTTCCCATAGTTCTTAATTCGCTGACATAAGAGCTATGGGACAAATCTTTGAGTATGATGTGCGCACCCATATTTTTACACTTGACTGTACTTACTTAAAGTACCCAAATCGTATGTTTAATACTCGTAATAAGTAAGTACATAAACAAAATAAATATCATATATATACAAAGGAAAAAATGACCAAGGCCTCCAGTAAAAAATATTAAAAATATGAGAAAGTAATTTAATTTGTTCTTAGAGAAGTAAGTACATTTTGAAAATCAAGCAAGTAAAATATTCCACCCTATCAAAAAGGATTACCGGAAGCCGGAAACCCGGAGTAAAGATAGAATTACGACTATACAAGTGACCTGAACCTGACAAAATCAATAAGTTCCTTCCGATGAACCCCTATAAAACAGCCATAAAACAAGCTCCCTGTGCCAACCTACCGTGTAGATCCAGCCATACATATTCTTACCTATAATATGTCGATTATGTCGATAGGCATTTATAGGTATCATATAAATACCGACATAAGTAAAAGGTTAGCGCTTAATAAATAATGGTACAGTCAGCGTCAAAAGTAACGAATCAGACTACGCATCAAAAGTATCTGATGTGATAAAAAACATTGTGTGTAACTCCGGGGGTAAGAATATTGTTACTCGAGTCTTATTCACTCCAGCCTGCGGCTGTCGTGAATATATATACTCTCGTAAAGTATTTCATTTACCCCCCACGTTGCACAATGTACTAATCTCTAACAGCTTAAAATAGATATGTCTCTATAAGTAGAACAATTAAACTGTATCATAGTTAAATATGTAGATAGTTTTGAACCAGAGCTGTAGGTGTAGACATTTAATTATGTACCTTGTAGTGTTTTACCTTGCATGCTTGGATTACTTCTCTGTAACTCCTCCCTTCTTTGGTTTCTAGCGTAAGAATCCAATTGATCGAACCTTTTAAAATTGCATTCCCTGGCTCCAATTAAATTACTATTTTCTTGATCTGCGCCTGAAAATCACAGGATAACGTTACGGAGATGCTTAAAGCTCTCGCGAACTTTCCTGTCGCGTGCGAAGTCTGAAACCTCTGCCCCGCTTGCTGTTTCATAATTCCTGAAACTTACCTTGCTGTTTTTCTAATCATTTCATGTTTTTATAATAATTTCAAAGCTAATCGACCTAAAATTCACTATAAATTTTCCTTGACATATTTGTTTCTTTGTTTCGACATAATCCGTCAAACTATTAAATTACTCTAAATTCCTTAGCATGAAGTTTAGGTCGTATAGTTTTCAAGTAGTTTGTTCTAAATTTTACCTAAAAATTGTTACTGGTGAACTAATATTTTCAAATATTTTCAAAATTAATAACGAAGTAAAGAAGAATTCTAGAAAATGTTATTGCTAGCTATATAAGCGGCCCAGCGGACATCTGAATTCAGTTTGCTTCTAGTTCCCAACAAAGGAACATCAGTTGTAAGGGTCCGTGCGGGGCCAAGCCAGGCCCCGCACCATCAAGAAACCCTCGATCGCGCTCCTTAAAAGGTTACCTGTGTTCCTGGCGAAGTCTGGCGCTCTCTGCACGCACCCAAGTCCGGTGGTGCTTTGCAGTTGCTCTAGCGGAGCGCCTCGTCTCCTAGGCGCGCGCTATCGGCGCGCCTCGCCTCAACAGGCGCGTGCTGTCACCGCGCCTCGCCCGCTATCGGCGCGCCTCGCCTCAACAGGCGCGTGTTGTCACTGCGCCTCGCCTCTTTGAAGAGCGTGCTTATCAGCGCGCCTTACCCAGCGCGCCTTACCGTGCGCGCGCTATCAGCGCGCCTTACCCAGCGAGCCTTACCGTGCGCGTGCTACCAGCGCGCCTTACTGTGCGCGTGCTGCCAGCACGCCTCACCTTTGCGCGTGCTATCTGCGCGCCTTACCTTTGCGCGTGCTATCTGCGTGCCTTACTCTTGCGCGTGCTATCTGCGCGCCTTACTGTGCGCGTGCTACCAGTGCGCCTCACCTTGCGCGTGCTATCTGCGCGCCTTACCTTTGCGCGTGCTATCTGCGCGCCTTACTGTGCGCATGCTACCAGCGCGCCTCACCTTGCGCGTGCTATCAGCGCGCCTATCCGTGTGCGTGCTCCTGCCTTGCACGTGCTATTAGCGCGACTATAAACTTTATTTTATTCTTTTTGTAATTTAAACCATCTGTAGCGTGTCATATTTAGACAATAGCCGTTAAATAAAGAACCTACCCCTGTTATATCTATCTTTTCCTTTCTACCTCCTCACTCCTAGCTCCGTTACTCACTCCTCCAATATACGTGGAGGAGGGAGTAACGTGACAGTTTTGGCGCCCAACTTTTAAATTTACCGGCTTTCTTAACCCTCTAAATTCTAAATTATAGACAGAATCCGTGTCTTTAAATCTTAAATAACTTTTCGGCCTCTTTCTGTTTAATTTTTTTATTTTATTTCTTTAGTCAAATATGGCACGCACCATTAAATACGCTAATCTAAACAAAGCAGAGCTAGAATATGAGGTTCGCATTAGGTTAGAGGAACCTAGGGAAAACTTGGTTGCCTTGAAAAAGCAAGCAGAGGTTTTGGGTCAATCGCAACCCGCATCGGAGGTACTTAATTCCATTATTCCTCCACAGGAAGATTTATTACAGATTGAGACTTGCCTTACCTTCATACAAGCAAAAATTGAGCAGCTTCAAGCGAAACCTTCGCTATATGCAACTAAAAGGTTGGAATCATTTATCAATCACTTACATTATAGATTTAATCGTATTGATCTAGATCATGACTCTCCTTTTGCAGATAATCTTAACACTCTCTCTGAAAGATTCAAGGTTTTGGAGAACAGTTATGAAGGCTTACTATTTGAATCAGCGGAATCTACCCCTCAGTTTTCCCAACACGCTCCCGCGCCCGAGACCTCTGAGACATCATTAGCTACTTCTAACTCCCAACAATTAAAATCTCCTCTCGGCCAACAGACCTTCCAAATTGTTTCTCCTTCGAACGTAATCTCTGAGCTGAGGAAACTTGCTTATAATGGTGACTCTTGCCCAAAATCTTTTCTTCAAAAGGTACAAGAATTCAGCACCTCTCGCAACCTTAAAAAGGAACGTCTTGCTGAGTTAGTGTTTGAAATCTTCACTGATAAAGCCCTTCATTGGATACGCTTTCAAAAAATCCGTAAACCAGATCTTTCCTGGGACGATATTTCTAACTTATTAGTTAGAGATTTCGGAAATACGGACTACGATCACAAACTTTTGACTGCTATTCACGCTAGAACGCAAGGTGAAAGTGAAGCGATCGTTATCTACGTCTCCATTATGCACGGCATGTTCTCTCGCCTTAATAAGCAATTGCTGGAATCTGAACAACTGGCAATCCTCCTGAGAAACATACGTCCTTCTTACTCAGTTTTTGTTGCACTCAACAAAATAAATTCTATTGATGAACTCCTAGCGGCATGCCAAAATTATGAACATATTTTGGACAGAGACCGCAACTTCACAGAACCCAAACCAGCTGTAGACCAACTGGCTTCGGAGTTCAACTATATGCCTACTCCATCAACTTCCAAATTCTCTTCTAATTATAATTCTAAATCTGCATTCAATTCGGAGGTTAGACCTGGCAGATATAATTTCTCAAAGCAAGTAAATAGCATTAATAATAAATTTACTGCTAACCTTTTCTGCGTCCGATGCCGTAGCAATGGACATTCCCTTAGCACCTGTAACCAACCTCACTATCCTATTTGCTTCAAATGTGGTCTGAAAGGTCACAAGTCCCCTGATTGCCCTAAATGCAATCCTTCAAATAGTTCTTCTCCAAAAAACTAACTCAGCGCGACTTAGATAAAGCTCATTACTTTAATGCAAATGATTGGAAAGATTGGCTGTCTTATCTTCGTAACTTTTTCACTGTCTATAAAATTTCTTCAGTTCTCTATGAGGAAGAACAAGATAGTGACAGACCATTTTTAACATTCACTATAGATAACATTCCCTTCTCTGGCTTACTAGATAGCGGCAGTTCATTAACCATTCTGGGCAATAACTCCCATTTCGGCCTTTTGAAAATGGGTTATCCTTTATCTAAGTCGTGTCCAACTACAGTTTCTACAGCCAAAAAGAAGAATAAACTACATTCAATTGGCCATATAGACTTGCTCATGACTTTTAACAATAAAACACACGCAATAAGAGCTCACGTATTCCCGGAAATACACCCTTCTATAATTCTTGGAGTTGATTTCTGGAAAGCTTTTGACTTGATTCCTGATTTACTAAAACCTAATTTTCTTGATGACTTAAAGTGTAACACGATTACACTAGAACAAGAAAAAATCTTTACTTTCGAAGCCTTAAAGTCTGAACAGAAAAACATCGCTAAAGATATAATTACTCGTTTTCGGCAGATTTCTTTTGAAGAAAAGGGCGAACTTGGAAGAACTCACCTGGTTTGCCACAAGATTGACACCGGTGATTCCCCTCCAATTAAACAACGCTGCTATCGACTCTCTCCTGAGAAGCAAAAGGCGCTGATCAACGAAGTGGACAAGATGCTCGCTTGGAAGGTAATCGAACCCTGCGAGAGCCCTTGGTCATCACCGGTTATTATAACCCCTAAAAAGAATGGTGAGTGGCGTTTCTGTGTAGATAGTAGGAAATTGAACGCCATCACTCGTCGTGACGCCTACAGCCTTCCTTTCATGAACGAGATCTTGGATCACCTGCGGGAAGCTAAATACCTGTCTAGCATCGACATCGCTAAAGCATTCTGGGAAGTTCCATTACATCCTCCAGACAAGGACAAAACTTCATTCTACGTTCCCGGCAGAGGAATGTACCGATTTGTGGTCATGCCTTTTGGTCTCACCAAGGCTCCTGCAACGCAGCAAAGGCTTATGGACACACTCTTTACCCCAGAATTCGAACATAAGGTATTTTGCTATTTGGACGACATCGTTATCGTATCCAAAACTTTTGACGAACATATCTCCCTTTTACTAAAAGTTCTCGAAAAACTAACTTACGCTGGCCTAACAATTAACTTCGAAAAAAGTCAATTCTTTAAAAAGGAACTCAAATACTTGGGATTCATCGTCGACGAACAAGGCTTAAGGGCTGATCCTGATAAGGTTCGTGCTATATTAGACTATCCTACACCAACCAAGAAGAAAGAAATAAGAAGATTCCACGGCACCTGCAGTTGGTTTAGAAGGTTCATACCTAACTTCAGCACTATAGCAGCACCACTGAACAAGCTAGCAGCTACGGGTAAGAACGCTCCTAAATTCCTTTGGACTTCTGAAGCTAACACAGCCTTCCTGAAACTCAAAGAACTCTTGGCTACAACTCCCGTCCTTGCCTGCCCTAACTTTGAAGAACCCTTCGCCGTCCATTGTGATGCCTCAAATTACGGAATCGGCGCGATTCTGACTCAAAAACATGAAGATAAAGAAGCTGTCATCGCATATATGAGCAAGACCCTGAACAAGCACGAGCAAAACTACTCAACCACTGAACGCGAGACTTTAGCTGTAATTACTGCTTTGGAGCACTGGAGATGCTACGTCGACAACGGTAGACAGTTCACGGTATACACCGATCATGCAGCCCTCAAATGGTTCTCAAATTTATCTAATCCTTCAGGAAGACTTGCCAGATGGACTCTCAGACTTTCAACTTTCAACTTCATTCTAAAGCACAAACGAGGTAAGGATAATGTCGTCCCAGACTTACTATCACGCTTCAATAACAAAGACTCGGATCTTCACTATACAGCACCTATAGTCCAAGAAAATCAGCATAGAAACAACGACGAAGAACTTTATAACAGACTTGTTACAGATTGTCAAAACAATCCCGACAGCTATCCAAACTACAACTTCAAAGACAACAAGTTATTCCGTCAGAGGTGCAATCAAGACTCCTTATCGAATGATTTCATTTGGAAAGAAGTTCCACCTCCTGCAGAAAGAAAGTCGCTGATTGAAAAATTTCATGGACTTCCGTCGGCACCTCACTTGGGAACCTTCAAGACTTACAAGAAACTTTCACAACACTATTACTGGACAGGCATGTTTAAAGATGTGGCTAGACTCATATCTACATGTGAAACATGCCTATCCTACAAACACTCCAATCATTCACCCTATGGTCCTATGGGCAAACCAAAAATTTGTTCACGACCCTTCCAATGTATATCCCTTGACCTTCTAGGCCCTTTACCTATGACTAGAAAAAGAAATCAATACATACTAGTCATAAACTGTTATTTTACTAAATACAGTATAATTTTTCCTTTAAAGCATGCCCGAGCTCCAGACATAATCTACTACCTAGAGAATTTCGTGTTTCTAGTTTTTGGAGTCCCACAAACGTTAATCATGGACAACGGACCTCAATTCCGTTCACGTGAGTTCCACAACTTAATTAATAAATATAAAATACCCTTCGCTAACTTTAATCCCCTTTACTGTCCACAGGTTAACCCGACAGAAAGATATAATAGAACCATAATAACTGCTCTAGCATCCTTGGTTGGTGATGATCATAGATCATGGGATACTCACCTCCCAACAATTCAGTCTGCTATGAATAACTCGACTAACCTAGTAACTGGCTACACGCCTTCATTTTTGGTTTTCGGACGCGAAACTATTCCTTGTGGTTCTATTTATTCACACTGTCAAAATCTTGACGAAATAGTGTTCCTTCCTAGAGATATTTATGCCAATAACCTGGCGCTCTTATCCCCAATTTTCGATAAAGTTCAAGTCGCCCTATTTAAGGCACACTCTAAAAACAGCACTAGATACGACCTTAGAAAATCCTTTAAGGAATTTGAGGTTGGCGATATAATTTGGAGGAAAAATTACGTCCTCAGCAATGCCGGCAACTATTTTAGTGCCAAACTGGCCCCTAAATATATCAAATGCAGAGTTATCCAAAAACTCTCACCTCTTGTCTATATACTTGAAGATCCTAATGGGTCCAGAAATAAATGGCACATTAAGGACTTCCAAACTTAATTTTTATTAATACCTATTTAAATTAATATTCATCACTTCATCTTAGGTTTATTTTTTTATTTATTTTTTTATCTTATATTTCCAGGCATCTAATATGCTTCAGCTTGCGACTAGACTTCAATGTCTCGCATGGCATCTTCTTCCGGAGCGGCTCTCCAATCTAAAATATAAAAAAAAAAATATATATATATTAAGCTAATTGGTCATTCTATTTATGCCCAATACTCGTGGTAGGTCTACCCCTACCACAACTTAAGTAGATACTAACTCTATTTTTCTTACTCTCGTCGGCTCTAAACCGACTAGATTGTATATATTTTTCATCATTTTTTTCCAGTGGAGCGGCCGACTACTCCCAAAAAAACAAGCCATAGGTCATTGAGAGTTTTTCCTTAGGAGTGTGAGTCATCGAACGTGAACCACAACCCCTTACTCATGTCTGAGATGGATAATCGCGTGATTTTTGAAAGAGAGGTATGAACGGACAGGAAATTCCCTACTTCATTTTGTTTAACTTTATTCTAGCACTTCATCTCATACCCTGCACTAATTCTTCTTTAATAATTAATTCTATGTTTTCTTTAGCACTTCACCTCACTTTGCACTACTTTTACGTATATTAGACAATAATAATAAAAATTTAAAAAAAAAAACTTTCCCGTTGAAGTTAACGTAAAAGTTTTTTTTTCCGTGGTTTTTGGGGTAATGTAGTGTTTTACCTTGCATGCTTGGATTACTTCTCTGTAACTCCTCCCTTCTTTGGTTTCTAGCGTAAGAATCCAATTGATCGAACCTTTTAAAATTGCATTCCCTGGCTCCAATTAAATTACTATTTTCTTGATCTGCGCCTGAAAATCACAGGATAACGTTACGGAGATGCTTAAAGCTCTCGCGAACTTTCCTGTCGCGTGCGAAGTCTGAAACCTCTGCCCCGCTTGCTGTTTCATAATTCCTGAAACTTACCTTGCTGTTTTTCTAATCATTTCATGTTTTTATAATAATTTCAAAGCTAATCGACCTAAAATTCACTATAAATTTTCCTTGACATATTTGTTTCTTTGTTTCGACATAATCCGTCAAACTATTAAATTACTCTAAATTCCTTAGCATGAAGTTTAGGTCGTATAGTTTTCAAGTAGTTTGTTCTAAATTTTACCTAAAAATTGTTACTGGTGAACTAATATTTTCAAATATTTTCAAAATTAATAACGAAGTAAAGAAGAATTCTAGAAAATGTTATTGCTAGCTATATAAGCGGCCCAGCGGACATCTGAATTCAGTTTGCTTCTAGTTCCCAACAAAGGAACATCAGTTGTAAGGGTCCGTGCGGGGCCAAGCCAGGCCCCGCACCATCAAGAAACCCTCGATCGCGCTCCTTAAAAGGTTACCTGTGTTCCTGGCGAAGTCTGGCGCTCTCTGCACGCACCCAAGTCCGGTGGTGCTTTGCAGTTGCTCTAGCGGAGCGCCTCGTCTCCTAGGCGCGCGCTATCGGCGCGCCTCGCCTCAACAGGCGCGTGCTGTCACCGCGCCTCGCCCGCTATCGGCGCGCCTCGCCTCAACAGGCGCGTGTTGTCACTGCGCCTCGCCTCTTTGAAGAGCGTGCTTATCAGCGCGCCTTACCCAGCGCGCCTTACCGTGCGCGCGCTATCAGCGCGCCTTACCCAGCGAGCCTTACCGTGCGCGTGCTACCAGCGCGCCTTACTGTGCGCGTGCTGCCAGCACGCCTCACCTTTGCGCGTGCTATCTGCGCGCCTTACCTTTGCGCGTGCTATCTGCGTGCCTTACTCTTGCGCGTGCTATCTGCGCGCCTTACTGTGCGCGTGCTACCAGTGCGCCTCACCTTGCGCGTGCTATCTGCGCGCCTTACCTTTGCGCGTGCTATCTGCGCGCCTTACTGTGCGCATGCTACCAGCGCGCCTCACCTTGCGCGTGCTATCAGCGCGCCTATCCGTGTGCGTGCTCCTGCCTTGCACGTGCTATTAGCGCGACTATAAACTTTATTTTATTCTTTTTGTAATTTAAACCATCTGTAGCGTGTCATATTTAGACAATAGCCGTTAAATAAAGAACCTACCCCTGTTATATCTATCTTTTCCTTTCTACCTCCTCACTCCTAGCTCCGTTACTCACTCCTCCAATATACGTGGAGGAGGGAGTAACGTGACACATATATTATATATATTATATAGGTATATATTTGGAAAAGTATTCCAGTCGGGCACACTGTCGCGCCAATCATGTGTTAGGCCTACAGGGTAGATATGTACTTTTGGCGCGTTGTATCATCTGCTGCTATTGATGCTGACTGTACAATTGTACATACAAGTATGACAAGAAGTTTCGACATTGAATTCTTGCATGTAGCTGTCAGTCTTTTTGTGTTTACTAATGTTCTTTGTAGACAGTACAATTTTATATCCAATTTATTCCCAGAACCATTTGGCAATTGCCATTTTTTTCTATAACTTGTTGCCGTTATGTTGACAGTCCTCTTGTGATCTTAACTTGAGAGTCCCCGACAAGTTCGGCCTTTCACCTTGCCATACAAACGGAGTTTAGTTCTCATTTTAAAACTACGTGTTGGATTGTAACGAAACTTTGCATATACAATGACATGTGGTATATCTAAGTCTGTAATTAGTTTATATAGCTCCAGTTTATAAAACAAATGAAATAGAGCAAAAACAAGCTTTGTATGAAAAACTTAAATTCGCGGTATTTTTTTTACTATAGTATCTGAAGCTACAAAAACTAATTACAGACCTATATAGACATACCTTATCTTATTGTACGTACAAAGTTTCAGAGCAATCTAGCTAGTCGTTTTAAAATGAGAGCGTAACTACGTTTGCATGGAGAACCGAGCTTGCCGGGGACTCTTAACACTGCCTAAATAACACTAGTACGACTCTCGTTTGTTTTAGAACGTCATTAGGGCATGACATACCTAAGTGATTAAGCATTCGTTAGTGCATCTTTAAATACTCAACCCTCATCAACTAATTATTTAAGAGCCGACAGTGAAGCTCCGGACGGATTAAATTAATAGATAAATTGGGCCTCTGAAGACGGACATGGACAGATGGTATTCTAAGATAAATTATAAGAAACTAAAAAAGGCTAGTTATTATTTAGCGCGTTCGGCAAAACAATATTATTCTAGTAATATTGTGCATCATTCTTTGTAATGTAAGTAATACTATGGCAAACTTGGTCTTAGAAATTGGACAGGCTAATACAAACCTAAAAATATATATTATATATATTTTTAAATATATGGTATAGTTTCCAGGTAAAATGGTTGTGACATATGAACAGACGGACTATAAGGGTTCCGTTTTTGCCATTTTGGCTACGGAACCCTAATAAAAAAGATCCCCAATGCACAAAGAAAGAACGTTCATTCTTTGAAGAAAGTACAATTTTGCATCCAATTTATTCCCAGAGGCTATTTGGTTAATTCGGGATCGTAGTTTATTACGTCAAAGCTTCATTGTAACAAGTCACGAGATGCTCTGATCTAATCTGGGCAATCTCATTGCTAGGAGGATATAACCAAACGGAGTAGGCATTAACAGGCGTTCCCCTCTGTCGAAAATAGTCGGCCAATGGTCATACACAATGTATGGACTGACGTTTATCTGACATGGCTATTTTGACGTTACGTATTGACGTTGTCGTCCCCCGCAAAAATTGGCAGACTTTTTTGTACAACAGCAAATTTTATTACAGACGTGGCGGCTCCGTTTAGTTATAATCCTCCTAGTCTCATTGGAATGGAATACAAAAAATGTTGCTAATATCTTTTGCCATTGGTATGAGTATTTTTGAAGCTTAGAATTTAATTTTGAATAAGTAGGTATCTTTATTTTAACGGCCAAGACCGGCCAAGTGCGTATCGGGCCATGCATAATAGAGACAATAAAGGGTTCCGTACGATATGACAAAGCCATACAACTAAAAGGGACACGGACTTATTCAAATAGGTACCTACTTAATTCTTGTCATTTCCTGTTCCTGTTTAAGGCAAGGAGCATCTTATTTTGATTAAGGTTTAAGAGAGGGCGTACAGCCAGGAAATTAGAAAGAAACAAAAGATATGGCGCGTCGCCGGAACTTGCGAGTTGCGACGGAAGATTTGGCAATCGTGCGGGTTTTAACGGTTTATCTCAATTACTCGGAAAGTATAGTTTTGTTTAATATGTTGCTATTTAAATATTTCATGCTAAAATTATACTTCCATGGTATGTAGGGTAATGATATACAATTGAAATTAAATGAAAATTTGACATGTTTTCGTGTTTTTTGTTCTATTGAGCCAATTATCAAATTTTAAGGGTTTGGCTAGAGGTGTGTCTTTGCAAATATAGTCCACATAGTATCCGTGTAATTTTTTCACAGCATTTGCCCTTGAGTTAAACATGTAGAAACCATACTTCCATACTAATATTATAAATGCGAAAGTCTGTCTCTCTGTCTGTCTGTCTGTGTGTTCCCTCTTCACGCTTAAACCGCTGAATCGATTTCGATGAAATTTGGCATAGAGATAGGTTGAGTCCCTGAGAAGGACATAGGATAGTTTTTATCCCGATAATCATCCCTTAAGAAAGTAAAAAGCGGGATGGAATTGAGATAATTAATGAAGTGTCTGCTAATTTGTGTGCATAATATGCTCAAATTGAATAATTGCTATAAGACTTTCTCCAGGCGCTATTCTTACTCTAGCTGGGGTTACTAAGTCCACGCAGACGAAGTCGCGGGCAAAAGCTAGTTCAATATAAAACTACAATTTGGCGTTAGCCTCTCTTAAGTATTAGAGCAAGGCCTATAGATATACGTCCTAATTATAGACGACCCTAAAGCTCAGGAATAATTGTAGTGTGACAATATGTCAATGCTGCCTAAGAATAACCCCCAATCAATAATCCAACAGGCCAATTCGAACGTGCACCTGACCATAGAATAAATAATAGTACTAGGTACAGAAGGTTCACTGTCTAACAAAACGCGTCTATTACGACAGATATGACCGCAAGGTGGCGCAAGCGCGAGCAGGCATCCATTCCGTAGCGGTGCACGGTAAGTACTATGGCTAGACACCAAAATTCGTGTGGGCCGCATGTACTTGTAGCGACGCGACGAAATCGCGGAGTGAGCCACGCCTGACCTGACATCAAACCGATATTTGAATCATATTGGAATCATATCAGTTATATAGCTGTCATTCGCGCGTTCATTTTGCTTTTCGCTCTGACTTGTCCGTACAGCCGCTATCGGAGTGGCCAAGGTACTCACAAATATCTGAACACGCCTCGATTGCCAAGGCGTTAGAGTGCGTGTTCAGATATATATGAGCGCCTCAGTCGCATCGATTTATCTGATAGCAACTGTACATGTATCAGTGCGAGCGAGACGCCGGTGCGAATGACAGCTAACTGATATAATTCCAATATGATTCTAATATCGGTTTTCAGTGCACGTTCGAATCGGCCTGCGAGACAGCAGACTTCCATCTTTCACATCAAACATTCATGGATACTACTGAAAGAGGCGGGTTTTATTATCTTTCCGGTGTGATTTAGAATTATAGGTACATTGCAATTTTGGGTTGTGAATGAAATATACCCTTTGTATTATTAAAACTTGTGGTATATTAAGTATGAGATAAATTCTTAATTTTTACGTTTGACATACCTACATATATGTTTGATAATGGTTATTTTAACATTGTGAAATTAAAAATTAAGATGGTAAATTTCCTTGTAGTCTGCCAAATATTGGCAGGCTGCTAATTTCTTGTGACGGCTGTATTGAATTTTAAATCATTTTAAACTTAAATGTAAGTTTGAACGTTGTGACATTAAATGGCATTAAAGGCAATGTTTAGGATGATATACAAATTTTTGTCAAGTATTACTTTCAATGATAACGGGATATATTTATTTTCCCCTCACTAGCTCGGAAAGTTGTCTTTTATCCTTCAATACAAGCGGGGAAAAACGCGTTTTATCCACTAGTGGGGAAAGTAATTTGACCTTGGATGTAGCGTGTTTAAGTAGCTTGACAGATAACAAAACGTAAATCGTTTATGGTAATAATTCGTTCGATATTAATTATCATTAAATAAATGGTTTGAGAATCTAATGAAAAATACCAAATTTAGCTTTATTTAATGATTTTAAGTCATAAACCTTAAAATTCCATAAGAAACGTTTGTTTTTTTTATAATGATGTTAAATATAATTCTGATTGCACAAGTTGAGTCGATGCAATTTCAAAACGCATCGTTGACATTTCATACGTCAAAAATGTCAACATTGTCAACAATTTTTTTACTAAAAAACTTTTCTCACCGACTCGCGTAAAAATACACAACTTCCAGAGTTTTCTGTTATAATATCGTAGAGAAATGAGTGATTCCAGTGATGAAGATGATCTAACGCCTGTGGATGTTGCATTTTCCTCGCTATAGTGAGGTGAAAAGTTTTGTGTTATACACGGGCGCAAATGTATTTTACTTCTCGTGTGTTGAAATACTCGCTACGCTCAGGATTCTATTTTAGAACCACTCGCTTCGCTCGTGGTTCACCTATAGAGTCCTTTCGCTTGCTCGTGTTTCAATTCTACACTCGCGGGTAAAATACAACTTTGCACCCTTGTATAACAAATAACTATTCCTAGTTCGTCTATTGGCATAATTTAAAAATTCGTAAACTTGAGTGAAACTTTATCCACTTTGTAAAGTAAAGCAGCTGCTGTCTGCCGTCTGAGATAGGAATGAGACGTAAATGCATCTACCTCTAAACGCGAATATAGGTCACGGCATTTGAATTATTTTAACACGGCCTAGACAGCCTAGCGTGCCTGTAAACTTTGTCTAGCTAATAGCTAAAAGTAACCGTTGTTTACTATTGGAAAGTTGGTAATTTGAGCTTTCACTTAGAAGCTTCAATAAGAAAAACTTTATAAATAGTATTATTTGGGCCTAAATTTATGATGTCGCTTAAAACGTAAACAGGCCTTGATGTGAAATCAAACTCTTACTAGGCTAAACAATTTTATTTTATAAGAATTTTATATGAATATAAACAGTCTATGCAAAATTAAGTTAATAATAAATGATGATGTAGGCATGTTGTTGACTATTCCTCTAAAATTACACGTTTACTTCTCGACTCTTCTTTAAATATAGACACTAAAATCCTGACCATTACAGTACATTACCGGCCAATGATTTTCGAAAACGTAAATTGAACGTTCCGAAATATTTAAAAACTAAATAAAAACGTCAACGTCAAACGTTATTTCTCTTAAAGCCATTTATCCCAATCGATCTAACGCATAAATATATGAGAAAATGTTTAAAAAATAGGTATCTTAATAAAGCATGAATGTGATAATATTACTGGCCGGCAACTATACTTTTCCAGTATAAAATTAAATCGAACAGTATCGAGTGCTTCCCGATAATGAGTCGAGATAGACAAATACGGTCGTTCTCTGTAGTCAACGATTGAACTGAACAAAGTTGACAGGCCCTTTATCCTTGGGGGGAGCTAGTCAATTATTTGTCGATAACCGCTGTTAATTATTGCTACTGTGCACCGGAAAATACAAAATAATACCCTATTTCTATCTCGCCTGTCACAGTCTCATTGATGTTCCTTTCTATCTTTCCGATTCTGTTCGCTATCAATTTGCTAATTTAAAAATTGTTCAAACATAATGATCTGTTATAAATTATCTTAGGCATTGTTATTCACTAAGAGGCCAGTCGTTAGTGGCTGTTTTTCTATCTAACTCATTTTTCTAGAAAGCATAATTCGTAAGAATTATGCCCTTCCGAGTTTTTCGCCTACAACTACTTACGTAACGTACCTAAATATTTTTATAATGTTCTATGCCGATGGCGTGAAGCGAAAGCAAATGTTGTGTCTTATAGGGACCTAAAGAACCTGGCCAAGGACCGAGAAAACTGGCGCATACTCCACCGACAAGAACCATTATGATAATGATGCCGTAGGATTTCTTCAGTAGTAAATAAATAAAGAAATTTAAGTAGAAGAATTAAGTTCTAACAAATTATGCTTTCAGTTGAGCTTTTTGTGAACCATAAACTTATTTGGGGTAATTATTTAGGGTGTAGTTAGAAAAAAATGGCACAATCTCACGTATGCTCAACCTAAACTATGACTGGCCACTTAGTGAAAACGTTTCTAGGATATAAAAAATACTTTAAAAAAAATTCTCACCTTTGACCCGGGCTCTTGCAATCGCTGCTCGCATTGTTGCTGGAGTCATCATCGTCTTCTCTAGACGTAGCAGCAGAGAGGACTCTTGAGGAACCTGCGTTGATCTCGCTCCCATCGTTGTCTTCCCCTTCTGATGTCCGAGAATTGCCCTCTTCTGCCTGTGAACAACAAAAACATACTTTGTTACTAAATAATATGATTTTAGAATGGGGCTAAAATATCAATTGCTCACTGAAGTTAGCGCTCTGTACAAATATCAATTACAGAAACTTATATTCCAAGAAATCTGTTCCTGGACTGTGTTACTTCAGCGAAAACTAGCGACACCTGTGTTGAGTTTTGTGCGTTAAACATTTACGTAATTGTGCGGTTCATAGTCTTGTTTTTTTTTTCTAATTTTGTGCAACATACTTGTAATTTCACAGAGAACTAGAGATAGTCATGCAATCCGGGAATAAGTGCATGCAATATTTATTGACCTGAATTTTACTACTTAAATGCTTCATCCAATTTGTTCTCAATTTCCATTAGGTCAATAGTAAAATACTGTTTTAAAAAACCGGCCAAGTGCGAGTCGGACTCGCGCACGAAGGGTTCCGTACTATTACGGAAAAAATAGCAAAAAAATCACGTTTGTTGTATGGGAGCCCCATTTAAATATTTATATTATTCTGTTTTTAGTATTCGTTGTTATAGCGGCAACAGAAATACATCATCTGTGAAAATTTTAACTGTCTAGCTATCACGGTTCATGAAATACAGCCTGGTGACAGACAGACAGACGGACAGACGGACGGACAGACGGACAGCGGAGTCTTAGTAATAGGGTCCCGTTTTTACCCATTGGGTACGGAACCCTAAAAAGGAGGTTGATATTTTTAAAGTCATAATTATATGTGTAGTTGAAGACATCAAAACAGAAATTATGTCTACTAGAGTACTACATAGATACATATTATTTTTACTTAATAATTACGGTTATTTTTTAGCTCACTTTACAATAAAGTACTTTATTGTAATCATAAGAAACCAAATACTACTATATGTATATATTAAAAACCCTAAAACTTTAAATAACTGGCCAATGGCTCCGGATTAGTCCGCATGTACGAAAATAGAGCGCCGTACAATTTTTTATTTGATCTTAATTTTTTGCGACACCGTATAATTGATAGGTATTAGGTATCTACTTACAAAAGGTTAGTGACTTATAAATTCAGGTCGAACACAATTAAGAACTCCAAAATCGTAGCAATTATAATTAAAGCAGAATTTTAAACCACTTTGATGAAGAAAAAACCGGCCAAGTGCTAGTCGTACTCGCGTTCAAAGGGTTCCGTACATTACACAATTATTAACAATGTATTTTTTTATGCGAATAGTGAGTGAAATGTCTTTAAAATACCCATAGGGGTCGGATCAAAAACTAAGTAATTACGTCCGACTCACACTTGACTGCATATTTCTAATAGGTTTTCCTGTCATATTTAGGTAAAGAGCTTTTGTGTATTTTTTTCGAAATTTTAGACCCAATAGTTTCGGAGATAAAGGGGGAATGGTCATTGATATAAATAACTTCTAAAATATTTATATAAGATAAAATTACAAAAAAAAAACATTGTTGAGATTCTCACAATGAGCTCTTTCATTTGATCTGTAATACGATAGTCTGAAAAACTTTATTTTTTAATCTTTTTATTTACCCCACAAAAGTGACCTCCATGTTTTATTTTATTTGTTTACGTTACATGTCCGTCCTTGGGTCACAAACTTACATAGTTATATGTACCAAGTTCCAACTTAATTGGTCCAGTAGTTTCAGAGAAAATAGGCTGTGACAGACGGACAGACAGACAGACAGACAGACGCGGCGTTTTTTTTCCTTTTAAGGTACGGAATCCTGACAAGTGCCCCGAGAGGAAACGTCGACATTAATTACTAAACCATTTCCTTAACTTTAATTAATTCTTAAAAAGGAATCAGGAAGTATAACGACCGTTACCGTACAAAACTAAAATAAAAGTTTACTACAAAAAAAAATTTCAAAAAGGGGACGGTTTAGAAGGCTTATTTTTTTAACAATACCTTTAGGTTAAAGTAATATTTATGAAATAAAACTATGAAAACGGATTATATCGCGTATATTGAATTTATAATACATCCCGACGTTTCGAACCCTTTACAACGTGCGTATAGTTTTATTTCATGAGTAACTATCGCGGTAACCGAAGACAATATTATAAAGTAATATTTGTTCAAAATATGAAATTAGTCAGTTTCATAGTTTAGGAGAAAAAAAAGTTTTAGGGTTAAATGGATGCTGTGATTGCTGTGAAGTTCCAGGGCCTGTAGATGGTTGAAAATTTCAATGAAATATTTTCTTCTCGGGGCATCATCTGTTAATAGTTTTGAATAAAAATCTCTGGGGGCAACAAAGGCTATCCTGCTAGTCAAACGAAGAAAAGTCTGCAGAGATTTTTTCATTACCGCCATTTGGCCTATAATTAATCTGTAAGGTTAAAATTACTTTGTTTTGTTGAAGCTTATGAATCTTATAATACTGATAGAGATAAAGCAGTGTATGTAACTGTACATAATTAGGCATAATGCCTTTCATTATGTAGCAGTCACATAAACTACGAGTACTATAGGTAAAGTAGGTATAAAGTATAAACTATACTATGCTAAATGAGGCTGTATATTAAAAAAAAAAGAATATATATGTATATATACAGGGACCGCTCTTGACACAGCGTTGCAACAATCATCCGTCGGGGATGCAGTGGCCATTGATGATGATATAGGTACAGTTTGAATCAGGTGACGTGAGCAGGATCAACGCAACGGATTCAGTAAATTATAAGCTTTGTTTCATACTAATATGAGTGGGATTAACGTTCATTTTGTTTAGTGTTAAAAACTAAATGAATTCACAACACTACATTTAGACTACTACTGTCAAATTTATCGATTATGCATGATAAGACTGATAAGTAAAAAAATGATTGTCATTAAAGACTGATTACGCCGTCATTACAGTTAAAGAGGTTTTATTTTTTAAATTAACTGGTGATCATGATTGTGGAGAATGAAACTTTTACATAACTAAATAAATAAAAAAGGAAACTTGTGAACAATCCATAAACAAATATACTGTATGTGTAGGATTGGTCCTGCTCATGTCTCCCTAATTACCCTGTATAGAGGGGATCATAAATATATATTGTTCTAAGTAACGATCAACTTACCTGAACTCTTATTAGAGGAATCGTTTCTTCATTATGTCTGTTATACATGTTTTCAATTTTGTATAAACCTCTCATTTATATTACTTATACTTCGAACTTTGTATTATTATCACGATATACATTGAGAGTAAATTACACCCTAAATTAGGCTTTCAAGACATCATATCGGAAAATATTTATAATATCAATTTCTTACAAAGCTTAAATTAAATTGGTATTATATCTTACGTTTTTGAGTACGCTACATTACCAAAACTGACTTGCTGAGTTTAGTAAGTCGGCCAACCATTTTATTTAATCATTACGAGATAAAGCAAATAAAAAAATGGCGTAGACCTCGCAGGTCCCAACAGCAGCAGATTATTTTAATTCATACCGATGCGTTGGCCTATCCAACAAATGCCAGTTTATTTATATTTGTTTCGTCTGTGAACCAAATTCATGGCTATTTCATTCAGGTTAACTTTAAACAGAAATAATTGACTTTAAATTCAAAATTACTTCCCTTAACGCTAGGCGTGAAATGACCGTGTGTTTTTTTAATAAAAAAATCGAGATTACCTTACCTACGCGAAAAATATAAAACATTTTTGTTAAGATAAGTACTTATTTGATTTTAAAAACGTAATATTTTGATTTTGGTATAAGTATTTAACTTTCAGATGTGTTTTTGCTACAATAAGGTGAACATTCCGAGCATATTGGATAAAATGTACTTTTGCGTTCAGATTTTTAAAGATTATCTCCGGCCCGTTCATTGTAGAGGCAAAAAACGATATTCTTTGTGGCAAACGGGATTTAACCAATTTTTTTATCGGATAGCACTTTTTCAGACAGCGTCGGCACGTGTAAACGAGGCGTACCCAGATCCTGAATACAGCGAGAATAACCAACGAAAAAAACCTGCACGCGAATCGTTAGGTTCCCTGTTTGTACAGTCATCCGCGGGGACCAACGAAGGTAGGAAAAACAAATCGAAACATAAAATACAGACATGACTAGTAGATGAATCCGTTATTTGTAGCTCTAAGAAACAGTGATAAGTTGACAACTCAAAGTGACAAGCTGGAAATTGATTGATAAACCCTGCAAGGGTTCAAGCTCAAGTCAAGTGTCTATAGTTTGATTGGATGGAGTGTAGAGAAACGTCCCAAATGTCCAAAACTTTGATAAGACTAAATATTGACTACTGATTATCCTAAACTAACATTTTAATAGGAAATTATTCATAAAACTTTACAAATTAGTAAATTTATGTTTCATCGCTTTCTCACAAATACTTACATCTAATTGAGGCTTTAGTATTTGAAGGAGATATTTTCTATCTAAATACCTAATTACACTAAATAAAATAGGGAGTAACAAGAAGTAACATCTTGAAACGCATACCGAAAAATATATAATGTAATAAACAAAATGAAAACTTAGGTGTCGCGGTTAGTGAGGCGAATTGTTTAAAAGTAGGTATCCGATTTGTGATAAAATTTATATTTATCAAAACTGTCGCTTCTTCCAAAAGTCTTTGTTATGTAAAGAGTTTTAAGTTCTGAAATTTGGAAATGTAAAATCACGCAGCAATCAGTCGTAACATACCTAACACAATAACCTATCCTAATGGCTGAATATAACTGCAATCAGAGATTATAATCGAGTAACATACAATCAAATGTACATATTTGATGATAAACGCTCTATATATAGACCCCGAGCCAGTAACAAATTTCGTTAGTCATAGCTTCCCGGACGTTAATTCGTAAAGTGGTTAAGGGAGAAGTATAATGAAGCCTTGTCAAAGTCGGCTGCTGTTACGTAGATAATTGAAGAACGGGAGCCACCCAAACGCTCAGAAAAGAATATTATTTCCTTCCGGTTTTATACGAGTTGTCGCCCTGGAAGATCTTATTTACCCCCTTATTCATAAAACTTAGCAACCTCTTACAAATCTCTGTTAAATTTTCTCTTTCGACGAAACAGAAATGTCAAAATGGCATCCGGCAAAAGGCACAAACTACTGAATGACACTTTCTTTTGTACATATGCGATCCATAATTGGGTAGATAAAGATAAGATAAAATATATTTTATTGCACAAACTGAAAAAGTATACGGTAGGTACTTCTATTAAGAGTTGCCGCATAACTAAGTTGGACTTGCGGAGATTCCAGGAGTCCTCGCAATAAGAGGCCTGTATCGCGGGAGACCAGCTGTACATTTATATGTGATGCAGGTCAACGAGAAAAAAGATAAAGATAGAAAAAAAAGGTTTAGGTAAGACTTAAAAAAAATACACGACCAATAAAGACCATAAAATGATTAAGGTGCCTGCGCCTTGTAAGGCCCATTTTTTGCAATACTTAAATAAATCAAAAATAAAAATTTCTGAAATCAAACTTTATTGAAATTGCGAATAAAATCAACATAAAAGTTAACAAATAGAATTAAATTTCTTCAATAAAATAATCATTTTTAAAAACCTCGAATGGCCCCCATTTTAGGAACATGGGCATTATCATGGCCCAATTTTAAGCAAGTAATTTCTAACACTATATGGGTTCTGTTCTGTGCCTGAAATAAATATTTTCAATTTCAATTTCAATTTCAATGTCAATTTCTAAACGCTATCGAAACAAAAATTATCTTTATGCATTAAAATTAACGTATTAAATGCGTTTCTTAGGTAATCAGTCTCTTATAATGTATGTTTTAGTCATAATTGGACGGTGGACCATCTTGGGCTTAGCAAAACTTGATCTAACCAAAAAACAAATAACAACTGTATAAAACATAAAAACAACATTTTTCCTCTGCTTATTCTAACAGTTGTTTAAATTTAAGCAACGAATAACCTTACATATTGCAAATATTTTTTTTTAACAATTTTAGTGGGCATTATTAGGAGTATCGAAAAAAATCAATGAAATAGGAACGAAAATAACTAACTTAGGTATTTATACCTAATTACACGCAACTAACAAAAATCAAGTCTTGTTGCCCCTTTTAGCTGTGTCCTGGACATGAGAAATCTTCTACATCGTTCTTAGTAAGCCCATCCCATCGGGCTATCTTGGGAGCCCGTGTGGAGGCCCTTTAGGCACTTCTCTCGGCAGCGAGAATTATTTCTATAAAATGAAAATAAAATAAAAATATAAACAACGCTTACCTTTATAGGAATGTCCATGAATCTTAGCAACTTTGTATCAAAAATGAATATTAAAACTGTTTGTTTTTTTAAATAAACACTAAAAAGTATGTGAGTGTGAGGTTAAAAACGACGTGACTGACAAAGTGTCAACCGCTACAAAGATGGCGGCATCTACCATTTAGCATGAATTTGCAGTAATTAAGTGTCCTTTTTAAGACTTTCATGTAGGCTGTTTCATATCAATCATACGTGCCGGAAACAGAAATAGCGTGAGCATGACTCAGAAAACCGCGCTTCAGATACCTATATGAAAGGATTCCACACCTCCTTCCAGTTGATTGATTGAAGGTGTAGATTCTCGAGCTTTTTCCTTTCACAGGTGAATCCGCAGAGAAATCCGTCACATAAATGTAAACAGTCCTTCAGTAAACAAACGACTGTGACCCCGAATTCAAAATTAGGATTTCCCGCAACGTCCCGGCCATGGAGTTAAATGTGACTGGAAAGTGCATTGTCAACGGTAAATGTGTTTGGTTCAAATTCTTTTTTTATGTGTCACACGAACCCGCCGCCAAAAAGCTGCGTCCATACATACAATCGAAATAAGAGCGTTACAGCGTACGATCCTTCTCAGGGGAAATTTTTCATATAATGTATAATTAATGAAATTAATATTGGATTGTTTTGCTATTATTTAAATTTATTTCTGACGATCACAATGTAGATTCTTATAAATTGACATTAATGTAATTTGTACTGTAATCATATGTTGTGAAATAAATATATCTAATCTAATCTAATCTTACTTTGACTTTGGCAACGCTAGACTAACCTCACGTAACAGATACCAGATTTGGCGCAGGCACTGGGTTTTACTGAGCGAGTGCCATCTGAAATTCTAACTAACTTAGAGGCTTTATTAGCCAAGTTTCTTCACTAAGTTTTCCCTTGCCAAAGAGCAATTGATACTTCGTAGATAACACGGGTAGAAGTTCCAAGAAACTCAATGGTACTATGATCATTTAGAACTTTACTGATAAGTTTATATCAGTTGATCCATTAGTCTAAGTACATTATTATTGGTGTTCTTAGATCTTATCATGCCTATCATAACTGATGGTGATAACAGTTCTTCAATGCCTACATCAAACAGTATTAGAGTAACAGAACCCTTCCAGTTAGTGATATTTAAGTTCAGGGTTTGGTCCGTCGGATGGTAATCTGTGCTGATCCGTTTGGAGAGGCGGCTGCAGCGGCGACGGGTTTTATTTAGAGACAAAAACTGTCGATTGGGGCAGTTGGTTTTATTAATACTCTTTTTAGAGTTCTGTAGGCAATAATTCCTTCTTTTTTCCTTGTATTTTTGTCAGTAATTTCTTTTTTAGTGACAAAAACATGTAGGCATCTAATTAAGTTGATGAGCTCCTAACCATGGTGCAACTGTCAGACGGACCTTGCCAGTAATGGTAATTAAAAAAACTAAATTTGTATAGTGGGATCTTTCGTCAAAAGTACTCCGAAATTGGGAACCATTCAAAATAATCTAAAGTTGAAAAGTTTTGGATTAAAGCTTACAGATAAGGTTTGTCCAAAGCCTTTGAATGTATGTGGTTTCCTCCATCTTCTGTCTTTCTCTCTCTCTCATTGTATGAAATCTACAATCAGCCTTCATCAATCTTCCGCATTTGGCGACTCTCAGGACTTATCCTTAACCCTTGGGAAACGTTCGACCGGTCGTTCAAAAGAAGCCTATGTCACATTGTCATTCGGCTGATACGATGATAACTAAATTACTAACTATAATTTTAATATTTTACTAGGGCTAGGGTTCCCTTGAGTAGGTACTTTTGCAACCCCTCATTATCAATAAACTGCAATATTGATTACGGGGTTTGCCGATAGTATTTGTGACGTTTACAATCAAAGCTACCACTTTGTTGCTTACCATAAGGACGAAATTTGCTTGTATCTTTATACGAATAACCTGTCAGAGAGTTCCAATGGCAAGCAACAATGTGGTACCTTTTGCTTGAAAACGACACATTTATTTAGTCATTTGCTATCTTGCCAAGAATCGCATTCATTGATATTTATTGCAAATTGAGGTATTTAGTAAAACAACCGTTCGGACCAATGACTGGTTTATTGCTGAAGCATGCAGGTACAGCGTCAACAGTCAATACATATCACTCCTCCCACATTATTCTGGGAACCTGACAACAAAACAGACAATTATTTAGATATAAGTATCTTCAAAGAAATACAGTAACATTATAATACTTATCATATTTTATAATTAACCCCTTTAGTTCTAGGCCTTAAATAACATCGGCGCGGAACCGGATCCGACTGGTTATCAGTGTGCTCGTTCTGAGCCAGCTGCTGCTGCGCTGGCGGGCGCAGCAGTTGCGAGTCCGCGGGGGCCGCGGGGGACGCGGGCGCTGCAGGGACGCGGGGCCCGCGGGTACAGAACCTAACATTTCTGATTCTGGCACCGGTCGGTCCGTTTCCTCTCCCTCCACATTACTATCATCACACTCATAAAAGTCGTTGTCGGATGCAATATCTAGTGGTTCGTTTATCTCTTGATCAATATTTTCAATTGCGTCCGGCCTCGACAATAACATAGGTGAGCGCGGGGTCGAGGGTTGCAACGCCTGTGCCCTCGGCGCCGGAGCCGGAGCGGGCGAAAAGATCAAAGGCCGCGGGGAAGGCGCGGGCGCGGGCGGCGGCGGCGGCGAGTGGTTTGCTTGCGCAGCATTATCAATCTTATCAGCAAGCGACCCACCTGAATATCGCAACAGCTGATCTACGTGACGTATACATTTACCGATATCTTTAACGTCTACAGTAAACATCCTATTTCCGACTTTATTTATTATTGTTCCCACTCGCCATACAGGCCTTTGAGCAACAAAACATCGAACTAAAACGACTTGGCCCACATCAAATTTACGCGCACCTGCTAAACCAACCTGCTCGTTATTACTATCGGTTTCTTTGCTAGGTAAAATTAAATCGAGTTTACTACGTAAATCCCTACCGAACATGAGTTTTGCAGGTGTTTCGTTAGTGCTACAATGGACACTGTTGCGATATTCAAATAGAAAACTTAACAATCGCTCATTAATAGCCTCTGTTGACATTTTATTATCGCAACTTTGAACACATTTTATCTTTTTTTTTGAAATCTTAGCACATATTTCGGCCTGACCATTACTGCAGGGATGGTAAATTGGTGAATTTAAATATTTTATCCCATTTACTGCACAAAAATGTCTAAATAAATCACTATTTATTTTTGGGTCATTATCAGACACTATAGTTTTGGGAAGGCCGAATGTAGAAAATAGATATTTTAATTTTACAATTAACGATCTTGTCGAAACATCTTTACTCATGTGTAAACACTCCAACCATTTGCTGAATGCATCTACCACGACCAAGTACATCCTTTGCCCGACCTGCACGTAGTCAATATGAAGACGTTCCCAGCATGCACGCGCGCGAGGCTACGAGAGGGGCGAGCGGGGTGGGGCGGTCCGCAGTTTACTGCATACGGTGCAATTTTGCACAATGCGTTCTATATCGGAGTCCAAACCTGGCCACCAAAGCTTACCGCGCGCAATACTTTTAGTTTTAACGATTCCTAAGTGTCCCCTATGCAATTCCTCTAACACGCGTGCCCTATGGGCCGGAGGGACAACTATTCGATGACCGCGTAAAATACAACCCTTTTCGATTTCTAAATCAGTTTTACATCTAAAATATGGTTGAATATTTTTACATTTAATTTTACGCGGCCACCCGTTTTTAATGTACTTCATAACAATTTTCATTGTCTTGTCTAAGGCCGTTGCCGCCCGAATATCTTCAAACGATATTGGTAAGGTTTGCTCGTCTAAAAAGTTTAAATATGAACTACCTTCGTCAATATTTAACTCAGACGGATTTACTACTTTCGGCGGTGCCCTAGAGAAATAGTCAGCCACAACATTTTTTTCACTAGTAATGTAACTAATGACGTAGTTGTAGGCTGATAAGTAAATAGCGTACCGTTGCAAACGCGAGGCAGCCATAACGGATATGCCATTTTTCTTGCCAAATATGGCAAGTAGGGGTCGATGGTCAGTTTTAAGTACAAATGGTTCACTTCGTCCGTAAAGGTACTGGTGGAAATGTTTTACTCCGTACACTATGGCTGCGGCTTCCTTGTGGACCTGGCTGTAGTTTTTCTCGCTAGACGTAAGTGCCCGGGAGGCGAAAGCCAGGGGTCGCTCGTGACCTTCCGGGCCAAGCGATATCACGGCCCCCAGACCGGCGGGTCCAGCGTCAACACTCAAGACCAGTCGCGCTTCCGGATCAAAATGAGTTAGGACTCGGCCTGAAGCCATCTCACGTTTAATCGCGATGAATGCCTTCTCCTGCTCGGGTCCCCATCTCCACACAGCGTCGACCTTAAGTAATTCGTGCAACGGATTAAGTACACTTGAGGCGCGCGGTATAAATTTCCGATAATAATTAATAAACCCTAAAAACCGCTTAACATCCAAAACATTACATGGGCGCGGGGCATTAACTATTGCCTCAATCTTTTTGGGGCAAGTTCGAAGGCCGTTTTTGTCAATAACGTAACCTAAATATGTGACGCTCGATTTAAAGAACTCGCACTTATCTTTTTGTAATTTTAAACCGGCGTCTTTAATTCGAAACAAAACTTCGCGCAACCTTTCCAAATGAGTCGCCTTATCCGGGCCTGTGATACACACATCATCCAGCCAGATGCTCACTCCGTCTATACCTACCAGCAGGGTCTCCATTGTTCTCTGAAATATAGCCGGCGCATTGGCCAGACCATATACGAGCCTGGTATATTGGAACAATCCTCGAGTGGTGCTAATGGTAGTGAGCTCGCGGGACTCGTCACTCAATACGAATTGGTTATACGCATTGCTCAAATCCAGCTTTGTATAACGTTCGCCGCCTCCTAATTTCGCAAATACTTCTTCTATACGCGGCATAGGATATTTGTCAATAACCAAGTCTTTGTTTAGCGTTACCGAATAATCGCCTGCAATTTTAATTTTCCCGTTCTCCTTCAAAACCGGGACAATTGGAGTCGCGTACTTGGAAAAGTTCACCGGTACTAATATACCTAAACCAACAAGACGTTCGAGTTCCTCATCAACTCTGTGCTTAAGGGCAAAGGGAACTGGTCGGGGTTTAAAAAAACCTGGTACAACATTTTCCTTAAGGCGCAGTGATATTTTAAATTTATTAAAATTTCCTAATCCCTCGCTGAACAAATCGGCATAAGAATGTAATAATTGTCGAATCTCCCCGGCGTAATGGTCAATGGCTATACTATTATTATTATAATTTTCCTCAGTGGTAAATTTAATGCCGAATTTAGCCATAAAATCACGGCCAATTAAGGGCGGACCTCCTTTAGGTATGACATATATCTTAAGAACGTCTTTAATTGAATTGTACTCAGCATTTACTAACAATACACCCATTGGCGTCATTTTATGCCCGTTATAAACACATAATTTAATGTTGCACTCGTGTAACTGAATATGAGAAAAATATTCTTTATAACTTTTATCGGAAATCACACTTATTCCAGAACCCGAGTCTAATTCCATATAGAATCTGTCGCCGTTGATTAATACAGTTAAAATAATCGGATCGTAATGTTCATACCTTAAATTGTACAGCGCGCACTCCTCACAGTCCTCGCAAGAAGTTTCCAATTCTCCTTCCTGTGCTTGGATATTGTGAAATCTTAGTTTGCATACTTTCTTTAAGTGTCCCTTAACACCACACTTGCCGCACTTATAACCTTTATAACGACACGTTTCCGCACTGTGGTTCTTCATACCGCAAATATTACACCTATTTACGTGATCACGTTCATGCCAATTGGAACCCGATGCGATATCCGCCGTAGCACGACCGGCGCCGGCGCCAACTCCGCCACCGCGGCTGGCGCGGCCACGGGCGCCGCCGCGCCCAGTGCTCGCCGCGCTCGCCGCACGGAAAACCGGCTCCTCCTTTATCGGCACGTTGCCGATACTGCCAGTCTCGCCTACCATCGCCTGGGCTTGCCTAGCACTAGCCGCTTGCTCTGCGACCTCCAACGCCTTGGCGAACGTAAGGGTCGCCGCGTCTTGCTCAAACAGCTTGTCGCGCTCGGGGCCGGAACCCAGACCGAGGACGAAACGGTCCGTCAGCACCGTCTCCAGGGCGCTGCCTAGGTCGCAATAACTTGCCAACCCGCGTAGCCGAGCCGCCCAGTCTCCTAAAGACTCGTCTGGCTTTTTCGTCGCACTGTAGAACTTCGCCTTATTGGCAAACGAACACTTTTTTAGTTTAAAATGTTTATCTAAAACAGCAATAAGTTCGTCATACGTATGCACTTCTAAATCACGAGGGTACACGAGATTACGTGCCAAGCGATACGAATCGTCCGAAAGATGCGTTATTAACACTGCACATTTGTTATCGGCTGTAATACTATTAGCATTTACTTTGAAAAACTGAGTTAGTTTGCCCTTAAAAATAGACCACTCTCCGGATTTGTAGTCGAAATTAGGCAAAGAACCGAGATAAGACTGCGCCATATTTGGTTAAATGCGTGGGTACTCTCGCGTCGTCGCCAGTGAGGTGTTTAGTAAAACAACCGTTCGGACCAATGACTGGTTTATTGCTGAAGCATGCAGGTACAGCGTCAACAGTCAATACATATCAAAATTGAATAGGAACGTACAGCTTTATGAACTTCGTTGGCACGCAACTCATGCCAGATTTTGTTCAACAAGTTCCTCAAACAGTGTTTTAGTATGTAAGTGCTCGCCAGCTTTAGGCACGCGGCTTTATTCGCAAAGGACTCGGTAATCGCACTCCTTTATGGCGATAAGTAACACTACCCCATTTATAAGCTTTGACTATCTCCGCTATCTCTATTGACTGCTAAACGGTTCGGAACTTATGTGCGATTAATATCTACTAATCAGACTAGCTTTTCGGTGAAGGAAAACATCGTGACTAAATCTGCACATTATTATGAATTATTTAATTTAATTTAAATTATGTTTGCGAAGAAATTCTGATTTAAATATGGTGTCTAAACTATTGCCGAAAGCATCTTGTGAGAAGGCCCGTACCCAGAATTTGGTCTTAATATATAGGTCACTTAGGTATGTTGATAATGAGGTGTTTATACTTTGGCTGCAATATCATACTCACTTTGTAAGCAAGTAGAAATGCCCCACAAGTTAGGGTGACATAAGCTGACGGGCTGAGCCCAAACACTACCGGTGGCGATAAGTGACGACACGACCCAATTTCTAAGCTTTGACCTTTTGCGCTATCTCTGTCGATTGATAACTTTGTCTTGGAACCCATGACTAGTGAGAGGCCTCTGCCTTTAATTATGTCGATGATGAATATACTACGGCTAGCGAGTAGAACTACTTACTTTATAAGCAAGTAGAATGCCCCACAAGTTAAAGTGATGTAAGCTGACGGGTTAAGCCCAAACACTGCCGAGTCTGCCGACGTAGATAAGTGACGACATGACCTAATTTCTAAGCTTTGACTATCTGCGCTATCTATCGGATCTCGCGGCATTAATCGACAATTTGCAGTTGCACCCTCTTGGCCGCTCGGGTTATAGGACTTTTTGAGGATACAGTTTACATTTTAGGTATTACATATTTGCATTGATAAATTTCACTAGGGTGGCTATTAGCTAAATCTGGTACGAAATCTTATACCTACATCAAGAAAAAAATAATTTAGAAAATATTATTTTTAACACTTAATTTAACATCAAAAAAGGAAAGTAAATACAGTCCAAACCTTCTTGGCGCTCAATAGGCAAGTATAAAATAATAATTTAGGATGACTTATGCGTCAATGCGTGATCAATTCGTTTTTTATGACGAGTGATCATCAGTGATCACATGATGCTAATATTCTATAGAAAACGAAACGCCTCGGCCCTGAACCCGTACCGTTCTACAGTGAGTCATCCTTGATTTCTCAACATTCTGCGAGATGATACCCCGAAATTGTTAAAAAGAATGCAAATTTCGTACATTTAATAAGACAGTATATTCCCCAAAGTTGTCTATAGACAGCCATTTATTTGAGGTATAAACAATTAATTTTATAGACTTACACAACGAAGCAGTAACCGCTATTCAACACTGATGTTGTAAATAATTTAAACAGTAGACAACACCATACTAAAGTTGTAAACGAATGAAAATATCTAAAATTAACTAACACAAACTTAGACTAAAATTCGCAAACCCGCGGGCAAAGTGTAATGGCCGCTGTCTTATAAACAAAACCAATCAACTTCTCGTAAACGACTAGGAGCAATCAAACACGTAACTAATTAAACGAACTTCTAGCAAAAGAGTAAAGTAACGTGGACGGAGTAACAGTTACAAACATGCAACGATACGGTGGGAGTTCACTACTATTACTTGTAGCCTTACCACTACTACCTTAGCAGTGTTAAACTGACATATTCGATAACGTCGGTTAGTGTTTCTACGCATACTTATAGAAAGTAAGTTACGCACACGCTCGCGTATATGTCAGTATCGAACTGGTGGTTGTGGTGAAGCGCGCAAAACGTGCAGATGCCGATTGCCAAAATGTAAAAACTTCATCCGTTGCCTTAATTGACGCGACCATGCGACTAAGTGACGAACTGTCACTTTTAAACAAAGAAACTGAAACGCAGTTGTGCTACCTATCGAAACTGTGCTAACAAAAAAAAACACGACTGTGCCCGCGTTATCCTCATGTATCCAGTGATCCCGAAGTTAAAGCCAAGGGATCTATCTTCGGATGTGTGCGCGGATGTTGTGAGTGTTGCGTGTCGGACCATTGGCAATAATTAACATATATGTGTAGTGGGTGGTTTGAAAATGTGATGTCTACCCCAAACTTTAAATACACTTTTCGTCGGGTAGTCACACAAATCTCTGTTTTGACATTTTGCTGGGATGTCAGTTAGCCGCGACCACGACCAGTGAAACCTATGTCGAAACGTCGGTAAATAAAGGTAACAAAATACATTCGCGATAGACCCCGATTGTAAATGTGATTTAATATATATCCTTATGTATGTTCAAAGTCAGCTGGTCGGATTCAGAACAATGTGCTTGATAAGCTTCCAGGGGAAATGTCGCCGAGTTGTCACAAGCTACTAATATGCTCTAATCGAAACTGTTACTCTGGTTCCGTTTATTTACTCGTATGCTTCTATCAGAACACCATGCAAGTGCAGCTCTGCTAACAGCGTTGAATTACATGTACAAGTAATTAGAAACAAACGTACCACAACAACGTGTTTTGATACCGTAGAATGATAATTGATAACAACAAACACTGTTGTTTTCACAAACACTTATTAAACCCACCCCGACCCGACTAGCGACCCGGCCCGGCTTCGCACGGTTTAACAAATTATCTAAATCTTGCTCAAGAATCACTCTATTGATAGGTGAAAACCGCATAAAAATCCGTTCAGTAGTTTTTAAGTTTATAGCGAACGTACAGACAGACAGGCGGCGGGGGACTGTTTTTTTATAAGGTGTAGTACCTACTATAGTATAATAAAATTATTAGCCTCTGCCCGCGACTTCGGTCGTCAAAAACTATCAACCCAATTTATCACATCATTTTAAATAAATTACCTATTTGGTCAATTTACTATATATCTACCACCGAGTGCAATAAGAATAAGAACTAGCCATACAAATCAACCCGTTTGTTTTGCTTTTAAGCGTAGTAAAAAATATATTTTACATTTTAAAGCACAATGTATCGTTATAGTACTCCCTTTTACGAACATAAATCTGTCACAATTCGCCTTAACAAAAGCAACTTAAACTATGATTAATCGTATTCTCACACATTACGGAAGGAAATATAAATTTGAATTAAACGTAGATTTACTTGCGCATCAGTACGTTGCAAAATCAATTTATACAGACCTATTTTTGTAACACACGCGTTACCCCCGTCAAGGGAGTACTACTTTTTACCCCTAAAACCCTTCTGTCTGTATTTACCGCTGGCGAGCAGACGCTATTTTAAATGGCTTGTCTATTTTAAGGCTTTTCAAAGCAACTTAATATTATATTCTTAATATTACCTTAGTATTTTGTTCAACCTGTAACGGTCACATTCCGCGCTCACATTCGGTCAGTTATATATATAAATACCATAAGTAACTGTCGGTGTAATAAATATCCCATAAACCTCTCAAATTATATCAAACTTTATTTCATTACTCTAATAAAATGTCCTTACAGGTAAAATTCGGAAAATCTACGAGTAAGCCATGTTTAATTTATCTTAAGTGTTTGCCTTCGGGGTTTGTTGCTTCATCTCATTACCAACGAAAACGTTTCACGTTTCAATAAAAAAAAAACGGTTTACCAAATTATTGTGAGATCAAAAAGCAGTGAGGTGCATTTAAACATAAAATTATTTTTCGTAAGAAGTTTAATTTTTTATTCCTTTAGAGCTCTCTGCGTTTTATTGAGTTTTATAATTTTTTTTTGTTAGTAGTGGTGGTGTAGTGTTGTATTGTGTTTACGATTAAGTAATATAAATCTTTTAGAATTTTAGACACAGCAAATATATGTATAAAAAAAATATTTGTTATGATGGCAATAAAAATAAACAATATAAAAATGTCAACTGTCTACTTATTACAGCTTAAGAGATACAGCCCGCTGACTGTCATACGGACAGACGAACAAGGAAGGCTTAGTAAAAGAGTCCCGTTGGCATCCTTGAATTGAAACCCTACATTTTTCCAAACAAAGGATCAACGATATACGGGTACGGCGAAAACAATTTAGTTTTTATTTATCTACTTGCTGAGAGGTAGTCGGACAATAAAGCGAAATTAGGAAAGTAATAAACAAAGTTGCCAGATCACGGGATGCCGATAGTGATGTGCCGATGAAAATCTCCCGATCCCGTTTTTGAAATTGTTCTTTTATATATTCTAATATTTGTGGCGGTATGTTGGCGCACAGGTTCGCTAAGTGTAACACGGAGGTCAAAATTACTGTATTCCGTGCGTATTCCAATGTTTTTATAATAGCGGCCTGTGGACTAATTTTAAGCAGAAATCCTTTGACTCTCTGAGGGTCCAGTATAACAACATTTTCAGGGCCCTGGTGTGGCTCCCGCGATACTGTAGTGGCATGTTTGCGGACGCGCACGTAGATAATTTTTATGCCATTATGCGAAAAAATATAGCATCACTGGTACACCGCATACGTGGGAGCTCCAACGGGATCCTGAAAATGATAGCCAACAGGTTATATTCTGTTATTTTGGGACGATATATCGAATTGCATGTTCACAAACATGCAGTTCGGTAGATCGGCCACAATAATTTGTAATTTATTAGTATGAAATTTAGTGTAGGTACTGTTCTGTAACATAACATAGCCTGTAAGTTAATACTAACAACTATGGACTGTAACTGTCTGAAAATAAATATTTTTTTCTTTTTTATTTACATTTACAAACACTATTTGTATACATTTTTGCGGGGATATTTCTTATAATCAATCTCCTATTAAATTTCTAGGTAACTGACCATGTCGAGAACATCATTCGCATAAACATATTTAAAAAAAAATTCGCAGAATGCAGATTGACCCAACCTTTCTGATAGCAAGTGACGACAAAGTCTAAGATTAAGTCAAGCCTTAATGTACATACCATTTTGTAAATATTTTGCATGTTGATGTTGTGTCTACTGTTGCGTTTATAAGATCTGATTGTTACGTATTCAAGCAAAATTTGCTTGAATACGTATTAATGAATATTTTCTCTTCTATTCTATTCTAAGTTCACTGTATCAATATCAGCTTGTTCACTTGCTGCTTGCATTTTGTCGTTAGGAAACTTTTCAAGTAGCACTTTAATTTATTTAACCAATAAGCAAAGGCATTGTTTAGGGCACCACATCTACGGGGGTACCAAAATTTCAAGAATCGATAGGATTCGATGGATGTCTCCGGAAATAAGGGGGCACTGTGGTCTAGAAAATCATATTAATCTGGAAAGGAATTGAGGCGCATCACTACGGGCCACGACGATGATTGCCCTACATTACGAATAGCTGCCATTGCTGATACTTATCGGCCCTATTGATTTTACTAAGTGGTAGTTTCACAAACTACTTGGATGATTGCGAATAATGAAGAGGTTAGCGTCGTGTCAGGGTCGCTGTGTAATGGTAATGAAATTAAATACGCCAGTCAAGTAAAATACCCTGTGAAATCCCCGTATGAAAACGACAATTCGATTAAGCAAGGGTTCATTTAAAAAAAATTAGTTTGCCCGAGTTTTCGCGGTAGCCCGGTGGGTACTAAATTGTAAAGCAATGATGCGATTTAATTTTTAAACCAGAGGCTAACGAGGCGGGAAAAGCGATCCATCTAATAGGTTTTATTGTTGGTATGATTAGATTTTTGAGTGTTTTTTTTTTTTTAATAAGAAGTACAATATGTATAAGTTTTATAACATACATTAATTGGTGTGTGTGAAGTCCCCAATTGTGCAGTGGGACGTCAGTATATATATATATATATGGTCGTGATGATGATACAATCATTGTTTACATGATATATATAGTCTAATTTCATGAATTTTCGAGTGAATGCCTGCAAACAATAGTAGTAGCAGTATAATATATTTTCTGCCGCTACTGTAATCATAAACTGTTGAAAAGATCATTACGAAGCAATGAGGGTTTGTTTACATTATTCGCACATTATATTGATTACCCCTATATGAATATTATGTAAGCATTATACGTTACAATTAAAATGTTTGAAAACATTATTATTATTATTATTGGGGCGTTGTGGGCCTTTGAGTGTCACGTCGACCAAACAGTGATCTATTTTGACGGCCCTTTAAAGCTCATTACTAATGCCCGTTGAATCCAGAAAATTCCAGATTCTTTGGGCCGTAATGTTCTGTACCTCATAGGGTTGCAGTACGTGCCGCCCTAAGTAGGTACTTCTTTTTGACATTAGTGGTCCACAGGAACAGAGAATGTGCATTTGAAAACATTAACCTGATTACAGTATTTTTCGTAATAAATCTTCCTCTTCTTTAAAAGTAGATTAAAAAAGCAGCGTGTCGTAAAAACGAATCGTTTGAAACCTAATTATCAAAATTAGCTCATGCATCAAAACATGCGATACACACGATACAACTTACCTACCTACCTAAATAAATACATATATAGATTGCTAAAATCATGACCCTTTCCGCGGTCGGGTATACAGGCCTTCACAACAGTTGCCAGAACGTACCTTTTAGGTTTTATTATTCTGAGACTGGCGCCATATTGCCCAGAAGGCGTCTACAGACACGTTTACAGAAAATTTAGGAGCAGAAGGCCTACCGCAAACACCGAAGTTCCCAAATTGCGGGCATCTTTCTCTTTTACTCCAATCAAGGGGTTATTATTAGTGACAGAGAAAGATTCCCGAATTTGCTTACTTCGGTGTCAGCAGTAGGCCCCCTGCAGTAACAGACAGTTGATAAGAAATTGTAGTATTATTTCGCAGTGTGTTAGTACTAAGTGCAATTTGGCTTATACATATATATATGCCTACTTAACCTCCTAAGGCCCAGCCATATAAAGGAAAAATTCAAAATTTGCCATTGAAATTTGAACCTATAGTGTAGGAAATAGAGTTGATATTGCGTTGTTGAAAAATTTAACGAAACAAAGCAAAAGCGACTGTTCCACTTGAATAGGATTTAAATTTCATCGAACTGAAGAGGTACTAATAGGTAGGACCTTGGGCCTTAGGAGGATAAATATACCGGCTCATACCGATGACTTATACTTACAATTCGACATCTCTACAGTGAATGCAATTAAGTAATTCATATTACAAAACTACTAAGTACTACGTACACACTTTTTAAGTAGATACTCGTTAGATTATTTAAAACCGGGTCACTCACGCATTATTAAGTCGAATAGCTCGACATGTTCGACTACATGTTTGCTATTCTACTTAATAATACGTGAGTGACCCGGTTCAAAATAATCTAATATGTCTGAGTCTCACGGGAGTTTTATAGATACTCGTTGTTGAGTTTCAAATTTGATATTTTTGTTTAAGGTAGGTTTTTTCTTAATACTTTTAAATGTAGGTACTTGTGAAAACGCTGTAAACCCTTCCAAGCTACCTATCCCTTGCCAACGCGCACAAAGCCGTATCGCCGTCTCGTTGTACGGCACTTGTATGAGGCGCCATCTTGGCTAATTTAGTTCCCGAATAGATGCTTGACTAACAGCATCGTCTTTAATTTGAATAAATCAAAATGTGTGAAAACTAGCAAAAACTGTTGAACTGGAGTGAAAGTGATACACGTGATTGACGCTGAAGTTTTGGTGAAAGTTTTATGAAGTACTGGCCAGCCGAAGAGACACACAACGAGCTCCAAAGGTATGTGCGCAAGCATTTCTTCTAATACCCTTAATTCTAAGCGTCAAACAAATACTTGTCGTTAATTTCAGATACAGTCCACTTTATATTCAATTTCCGTTCTGGTGTCTTGAGGGTTCCCATACATACTTTACTGCGTCTTTTTATTCCGCACAAATATTGGTTTAAAGGCACTACCACTCGTAAATACAACCACGTTTAATGCTATTCATACGATTTCCTTAAAAAATATTTGTTGTAGTTAGGGTAACTATGTGTTCTTTGTTATCCTATGTCTTGTAAAAATAGACAAAATAAATAGACTACCCAAGCTATTGTCGGAGTTGACGTGAGAAAAGTGCCTGTGACAGACGGCTTGAGTGATCTTTAAGTGGTTTCACGAAAATGTACTTACAGAGACTGAAAAATAAACATTGCCAGTATTAATTGTATATTAATTATTATTTACAATGACGGGACTTAATCGCGTAAAATAAGTTTTATTATTAAGTTTTTAATAATAATGAGTAAAAATCGTGAAAGTTTAAATCAGTGTTTCATTGTATATGTTACCGTAAAAACCCATTATCCCTACTTAAAACAAATTTCCGCAATGTGCCCGGGTAAAACTAGTTTTAACTGGGATTTTTCGGTCAAAACTAGTTTTCACAGTGCCTCGGTAAAAACTAGTTTTCATTAGTTATTCAAAATTAGTTTCAATTAAATTTGGGATATTTTTAATTAACTAGTTTTATTTTTAAAAAAAGTAGGAAAATTATCGATTTGTGATTGAAAAAAGACAAAAGTATTTCAAGCGCAGTCTCTTCAAATCAAGTCATACCCTCTGAAAAAGTCACAAATTCTAAACAACACTGAAAATAACCATGGGTTCCTAAAATTGTTGCGGTGCCTCCGACTTTTAGATTTCAAAACCCTGTTCAATCAAATCCATCCCCCAAATTAAGAGGGTCCTACGTCAGTTGAAATCGAATTATTTAAAATTTTGATTGTAAAGGTAAACAATGCCAAAATTTCCTGCTCTGAATAAAGGTCACAGTTCAATGAGTTATACATATTAAATGCTTTGAATGAATTGGGTTTATTTTTGTTCATCCCGTTAATGAGCATGGAGTGTTTCATATATAAATTGTTTTTGAGGTCTACCTAGACTTGCCTAAGAATAGAATAGAATAGAATAGAATGAGATTTTATAAGGACCGACTGACTTCCTCCAGGGCCTGAATTCTGTTTATAAACATGCAATGCAATATTAAAGATATCAAGCTCGTATACATTTGGATATTTGCGTTAGCGAAATCAGGCGCACTTTATTATTAAGGGGCATTGGGGTAATTTCAAGAGCAAGGTAATTTTAAAAATTGCTAAAATCTACTAAACCCGAAGCACTTCATACTTTGGCAACACTAAACTTGTGCTTGCTATTTTATACTCCAAATGGAGGACTCAGTTGTGTTTTTAGGCAACGACTTCGTATTCTTAGATTGTCCAATAGGGTAGCTGACACATGTTGAATTTTATAAATAAATCTAGTTAAACAGATAGAAAATGAGCAATTTATATCACAATAAATGGGAAACTTAAGTAACAAATATATGGAAATAATAAAAATATGCAAGACCTCAGTTTCGAAAAAAACTTTTTTTTAAACTTTCAAATAGGAAAACAATAACGGTACTATTCGATTCCTTACGTTTTACTTAAAAAATATTGTACAGCAACAATATACATATGTCAAAGCGACATTTTCACCGATATAATCGCAATTGCCTTGTTTTCCATACATCGAAACGGCTTCTAAGCAAAGTGACACACAGTGACGTCACGATGTGTTGCCATTTGTGTTAGAGCGTTTGCTCAGTAAAAAAAGTGGCGATGCCAGACTTTGACCATCATTTGTGACTTTTGTATTGCTTTAAGACAATGGGTCCCATACAGACATTTGATCCTCAAAACAAACCTGATCGACTGATACCATAAAAAAAATTGTCAACTACCCTATTAGAAATGAAATAATTAACAAAGAACGAAAAAATACCGGTTTCATTCCCATACAAAAAATACCGGTATCCGATCCCTGGTCCGGCGGACTGATAATCAGTGGGCCCCTTAAGAGAATCCCGTAATACGGTCGATCACTGACCTAGATTTCTTTCAAAAGATCGGTGGTGACTCTCCAAGTGTTTCATCGCGCGATTGAACTTCCTTCATAAATCATTCAATACGGAGAAGTGCATCAAATTGTTTCAGTTTTTATTAGTTTGCCGTCCTGGTTTCCGAGTAAAGTTATATTTGATGCGCGGTTCAACGTCTTAGCTAGGTACTTCAACTTATTAAGCTTAGCTTCATGTGCAATACTTTTATGAAACAGAAGTTATATTTTTACCCAACCAATTAAGCCTTAAATTTACCAATTAAGTAGGAAGGTAAATTTGTATAAACGTGGGCGTAAAGTGTACTTATATTTTGGGGCGCTAAGAGGGAAGTAGTATTTCATAGATTTTTACATGTAAGTGTGATTATAGTTACATATACATTATTATGCTCTTTATTAAACACAGTACCTATTTTTTACTTACTGAATTTTTAACCCGTGTATAAATATTTTTCTAAGGCGCGAAGAGTAAATAAAGAGACAAGATAACCTACCTTCTTCTACAACTAGTACATACATAATGTTGATTTCGGAAACTAAATCTAACGTGGCTAAACCAATTTAATAAACTTGTTCTAACATCAATAATAGCAATTATAAGTATAATATGAACATTTTCCAAAACCGAAACAGATCCAAAGTTGTACCTGAAATTGTAAAACCAATATTTCTCCAGGCCTAGTTTGAAATTCGAGATTAGCTCGAGAAATACATAATATTACAGAATTACTTGGATAGTTGGATACATGCCGCAGGCCTCAGTAAGCACGTCTGATAAGTGGGTTAGGTACTTGATTAAATATAGTAATTGTAATTTAGAGAAACATCACATGGCTATTATACGGGTGTAAACAATTTTGATGATAAACAGTTTTCACAAGCTTTTATTTCATTTACAATATTTGTTTAAGTTGATATTTAAATGGTTGGTTGGTTGTTAATACTGTTAATTCGTAGTGACGCGTTGATAACGTGGATACAATTTTAATAGACTTTGATAAAGAAAAATGTTATTTATAATTAAAAAAAGCCTTTAACCCGACTAGTTATTTAAAGGTTTTTATACAATTTGCTTGTTCGTATATATAGGGGCAAGAAAAGTTCACGTCAGTGTCCTTTGGGAAATATTACTGATTGGGCTGAAAGAAAGTGGAATATCTTGAAGAAAATAAAAGCTGTAAATATAGGAAATACCTAAAAGGATATAACCAGTAACACCTAATAATGTACCTTCAAAGTTGATAATAAAAATTGAATTACAGTTACTTTTACAAAAAAAATCAAAACGAAATAAATTTTTAAAACGTACAATCGGCTGCAGATAAGTAAAACAATACAAAACTGTAAACCTCAGTTAAATACCCCTGTATTTACACAGCAACATCGCCCATAAGCTCTGCTGTATTGCAATATGCAGCATTATGATTCGCATTTCGTTGCCAACAATACACTGTTTGCAGACTCGCGACCCCATTTACGGCCCACATGCACTAAAAGTACTTTACGATGAGACAAATGTGCTCCTGAGACATTTCTCTTTACAAAAACCTTATTTAAAGGGCAAACTTTGTTACTGCGAACGTACGTTCTAGTTTACTAAGAAGAAGCAGCTCGTGTTATGTTTCTGAACAGTAAAATATTAAAATTAACTCCTATTTATTACAACCGCAGGAAAAAACCTGACGGCGCGTGCCGTGACCAAGAGTACAGCCTTCTGTATCTGATCCTTTGATCAAGCCATCTAGCCTCTTGGGATATTATAGTGGTCGATAATCTTTCCTTGTTTAATCTTATACCGGGTGGGCCCCGTAATACGAGCAAATAATTAAAACATATATATATTGGAAAGGTACTCCTCCAACGATAAAACTTTTATTTAACAACTTTTTAAAATTACCAAACGATTAGACTTCCTATTTTTCATAAAAATTGGTTATTATCTTCAATAAACGTTGTTATCATTATAATTGACGTTGCTTTTGTCACGCTTTAAACAACAAAATTCGCAATACATTGCGTCTTAGAATAATTTTAAAGTGTAAGTAAGTACTAAATTTCAAAACGCTATTTAGGTATCCTTGCCTCCCGCTTGAACCACATATGAGATAACACCCTTGTAACTCAGCCCTAATTAAGGGAATTTATCAACTTGCAGCGCCATCTATCGCGCCACTCAAGTACTAATGTCGCCCGGTTGCTAGCGCTCGGCTGCTTTCTCGTCAGTACGCTTTTGTAACTCAGCCGAGCAACACGTTTACAAAGCAAGTTTAAAGAAGATCGAGAAATTTCAAATCGTGAAAATGTTTTGAATACCTTCGACTTCGTGACATTCCGCTCGGTGCCCATGGCCCAGCGACGAGACGCAGTGACCTTCCTATAGGCACCGTCATAAAAAAATACACGGGTAAGTACTTATGCCTCATGGCGTCGTCCTGTGGGACGTGGAAGAATTTTGAATACCTCCGACTTCGTGAAATTCCGCTCGGTGCCCATGGCCCAGCGACGAGACGCAGTGACCTTACTACAGGCACCGTCACAAAAAGTACACCGGTACTTATGCCTCATGGTTTCGTCCTCTGGGACGACAAGCGTCGCCCCGTGAGACGACATGGCGTCGTCTCGTGAGACGACATGGTGTCGTCTCGTGAGACGACATGGTGTCGTCCCGTGAGACGACATGGCGTCGTCCCGTGGGACGACATGACGTCTCCCCGTGAGACGACATGACGTCGCCCCGTGAGACGACAAGCGTCGTCCCGTGAGACGACATGGCATCCCTGACATTCATCATTCCGATGACATTCCGCTCGGTGCCCGTGGCCCAGCGACGAGACGCAGTGACCTTACTACAGGCACCGTCATAAAAAGTACACTGGTACTTATGCCTCTGGGACGACATGGCGTCGTCCCGTGAGACGACATGGCGTCGTCCCGTGAGACAACATGGCGTCGTCCCGTGAGACGACATGGCGTCGTCCCGTGAGACGACTTGGCATCCCTGTGGAACGCCAAGCGTCGTCCGGTAAAACGACAAGGCGTCGTCCTGATGAGTTGCGTCATCCTGTGGAAAGATATCGCGTCATCCCGTGGTATCGTCCCGTGAGAAGATATTGCGTCGCCCCGTAGAACTAGATTCCGTTGTTCGATAAGACGACATTTTGTCGTATCGTGAGACCCTAACGTGTCGTCCTATGAGACGGCATCGTATCGTCCTCTGAAATGACAATGAAATGACGTTGTCTTGTTAGACAAACAACCGTTGTCTCATGGTCTACCATTAATACGGTGGTGGACGTCTTATTGGTCGCATTATTGTTCGATGTCTGCTTGGTCGGACTCACATTTTTTTTTAAAGATCTGCATGGTCCTGATATTACCCATGTGCGACCCGGTTAGTCTACGTCATCGATCGAATTGTGTGCCACCTTTTAGGACGATGAGCAGCTGAATTTCAATTGGCGGGTTTGGCGCGAAATTGATAACGAAACGCAGTTACAGTAAATCTTGGTTGTGTACAAATGTTGGTCTTGGTCGATAACAAACAAGGAATTGTTTGCCGTGAACGAACCTAAAAAACTAACCTACCTATATACATTCTGAGGATCGTAACTGTATAACCAACTGCAAAATGGCAGTTAAGAAACTGTGCAGAGGGAAAAGCACAGAGTGAAAAACCTTGTGTTATACTTTGCCCAACTAGATCCTTTACCAAAACCCCTCCCCCCCTCCCCCTCCCTCCTTTACCCTTCGGGGGAAAAACGGTTCTATTTTTAAAAGTTGGAGAATAAATGTTGGTCACTTTGACGAGCCTACAGTTTAATTTATTGCTCCTGTTACATAATATAAATCTCTATTTTACAAACTGTAGGTATACCTGCATTTTAATTACCTAAGGTATACTGGTAAAACGCGCATAGCAGATTATCACACTAATAAATAGATATTGATTGATTGGCCGATTGCGGCAAGGAATCACATTCGTACTTTGTGATCCGTCAATGTCAATAAATTAGGCCCAAGTTTTTAGAAGTTCTGTGTTTTCTTTTTGTTTTTGGTTTAGATTCCTATAAGCAGGAAAAAAGTAAAATATTATAATATCAAGGGACACTATAATTATATAACTTTCGCGTTTTGAACACATATAAAATCGCATTTACAATCGGGTCTAACGCGAATTTATTTTGTTACCTCTATAAAGGTAACCTTTTTTTGATAATAAAGGATGACTCACGTTAGACCGGGCTGTGTCCGGGCCGGAGCTTCCGGCGCTTACTTTTCTATGACATGACAGGTATTCACGTGATGCTTTCCATAGAAAACGGAGCGCCGGAAGCTCCGGCCCGGACACGGCCCGGTCTAACGTAAGTCATCCTTAAAAGTAACAAAATAAATTCGCGTTACACCCGATTGTAAATGTGATTCACTATAATTATGTTAGTACATTTTCTAAATTTGGGAAAAGAAAATAACATAAAAGTGATTTGCAATTTTAACTATAAAACTCCCGTAAGACTAAAACATATTAAACTATTTTAAACCGGGTCACTCACGTATTATTAAGTCGAATCCGTGAATTTCGTATTATTAAGTTGAGTTCGTGAAGACGGTCCTCGTAAATTGGACCGAAACATGTCGAGCTATTCGACTTAATAATACGTGAGTGACCCGATTTAAAATAGTTTAAACATAAAAGTGGTCGATTACTCGATTGGTTGTCGGAATTACTAGAATAACTGGGCATTGCGTGCCCAACGACGCCGCATACTATTGTTATTTTTATAATGTAGCCTGTCGTGTCTTAGGCAAAGGGCTCCCCCAATTTCGTCACTTATCTTGGTTTAGTGATTTGTCTGGCTACGCCTTCAAGAAGGACTCCAGTTCATCCCGCTATCGCTGGCAGCAGTGTTAGCCAAACGTTAATTGCAATTAACCATTAACCAGTACAAATTGAACCGTTAAGATTCGGCCACTGGCTGGCAGGGTCTGCCAGATCCCCGATTCGAGTTTTCTGGCTCCCACTCCGAAGTGATTTTGCCCCAAAACTCATTCGGCATTCAGCAGACGTGTCCAGCCCAGTCCCATTTAACAGTCATATCTATATATACAGAAACCAACAAACTGTTCTTAAAATATAATTTTATTACTCTTTATCAATTAGCAAAGTTGGCTACTATATCCATTCGCTAGATATCTGTAGCTTTTAAGTGCGGATTTAGCTAAAAAAACGAACTTATAATTTTCATTTCTTATAGGATTAGGATTTTACCTCCACAGACCAAAGTTTAACTTAAAATTCACTGAGAATGGAACTGTCATTTTAGTTTAAGTGTTATGTTGTGTGCCACGACGATTATTTCACATATAAAACCTTATCTGTAGTCAAAAATTCTGCAGTGTTGCTCAAAGTGCGCTGACAGCTTATTTAAAATTTTAAATAAAGTTTTAAAGACTGTTTTCAAAAGTTTATATTATTATGTGTTTACGTAATTAGTTGAGGTTACAGGATATAATACCTTATACTTATATACCTCCTTAAGGTGCAGTAGGTTCAGAAAACGGAGTAATAAAAAGTCCAAGCGCTTTTGTGGATCACTAATACGGCTGCCATAAATTTATTTAGCAATCTTTAACGCCTTTCTCGAGACTGTATTGATTCGAATCCTGAGTTTAAATACGACTCGCTTTTTAGAAAAAAATCACTAAAAATTTGTAATAATTGCACAAAAGCTAAAAATATAAAAATTGCTTCTAAAAATCGGCAATATCCTGCTTAAGGGAACTTATCGATTACTTTTCATTTATTTAAACGTACAAAAAATTCAAAATAAAAGACATGATACCTATTCGCGCTCTCGGGTGCGCACTTCCATCTCGCTCACGCTTACGCTCAGTGAGAGTGACAGAAGAACAGGAAATTACTAGGCCTTAAGATTTTTAAAATCATTGGCTAGACCCCCTTACCATGTTTTCCTCGCCTCATTTCATATTTGTTTATTAATGTAGAATAAAGTAATATCAGTCGCGTAATGTTGGTACACTGGGTGCCGCGGTTTAATTTGTTCAGTTCATTTGTTCTGGCAAGTCTGACTTCGTGGTTACTGAATACTTGTTGAGTTTTCACTCAAAAGAAGGGTGATAGATGAGAAAAGTTGTCATGACGAAGTTTTTTTAGCTTATTTCTCAATACTTACTGTAAACGTCTTTGTTGTCAAGGTATCACTTTGAAAAATAAAGGTACATTATTGTTTAGGTAAATTGCTTAGTTTAGTTTTGGACTTTTGGTTCAACAAACATTATAGAAGTGACGTCACATCTGGTATTTTTTTAAAGGCAGAAAAAAGCTAAAATCTAATCTAAAATTAGTTGTAAATCCTATTAAATAATCAGAAGATTAAACCTTGAATAATAGATTGTAGGTCTTGATATTAAATATTACTAGTACCTATGTGTGCCAGCTTCAAAATATTAAAAAAATCGTCTGGTTTTTCGACCATATTTAATCATTCCGATTACAAGCACCTATCACTAAATCCCTGCCAATCTCCAGGTTTTTATTGGCTAGAAATTCCTTTAAAGCTTCAATACTTAATAAAGGTTTATGATGTCAACAACTATAAATCCCGTCAATAAAAATTGAGTAACAAAAGTTTCCAAACGTTTTCATAACCAATATAACACACTCTGAAGAAAAAAGAAATCTGGAGGGAGAAATTTCTTTGATACCACAAAATAAATAATAGTGTTAGGACCACAGAACTATATCAAGATAGAAGAAAAGAGTGTATGTACCTCGCGTGGCGAAACTACGACCCGATGGCTCAATTGCTCGCCGCGAACTTCAGTCTGCTCCCGATCGATGTCTGCTTGCGACGTCAGTTTTTAAAAACAAAATGGTTTCTTGCGCAATAATTAACTGTTCAAACACTACCAATAAAGTTGGAGCTGTTAATGGAGGTATTTCCTATCATTGGTAAGTACAATTTGTCCTTAAATATCTGTTATTGATTAAAAAACTATTTATTTTATTATTTTCATCAAAACAGTAGAGGGCGATTGTGTGCCAACGCAGCGCTAGCTTTCCATTGCGGCTTAAATTTGACGAGCCATTGGCGTGCGTTCAAAACCAGCGATGTAAAAATAAGCTATTTAAACTGTCGAGCACTGTCGAGTCACGTTCAAGGTCGATTTCACATTTTTTCTGTCAAAAGTAAGATTAGTGCTGTACATTGCGATTTTCTTACTCGATTATTAAAATCGATTTTGAAAACAGACGAAATGATAATTACGTTCTTATATTATTGTGCAGCTATATAATGTACGTAGTGCAAAGCAAATATTATTAACAAACAGGTTATGGTTACTTCTATATTGCAATTTTGTTTTAGTTTTCCGACTGATCCTAATATTAAAAACAAATGGATTGAAGCAACTGGTCGTAAAAAATGGTTTCCTACGCAAAATGTTACACACGGTCTCTACAAATTGCTGAACTCTTTCCTTCTATCTTGATATAGTTCTGTGATTTTTTCAGGCAACAAGGCCTATTTTACATATACCTTATAGACTAACATACATATAAATTTCATAAACTTAAAAACTAAACACTATTTTGGCAATAGAACGTCGTGGCTCCGTTGAATCGTCAACGTGAATTATCATTTTCTCTGTCGAAAATAATTATCATTTCTTCTGTCGGTTCTTATCGATATTTTAGAATCGATGCCGTGTTCTAATCGATCTGTGAATCGTTTCGCGCGGCTTATATTTCTCATCACTAAATTACGCTCGTGACGTCAAAGTACCTACGCAAAATGTTACACGCTCGGTCTCCCTATAATTTGCCGAGCTCTTTACTTCTATCTTGATATAGTTCTGTGGTTAGGACAATAAAAGAACTCACGCATTTGTCATAAAACCCACATGATATGAGCCGCTATTGAATCAGAGCCCTTCGCGATTATAGGGCCCACTGACTATCAGTCCGCCGGACGATATTCGGCGTGTCAGTTAGACAAAAAATTGACAGTTCCGAACAACTGACAGGCCGACATCGTCCGGCGGACTGATAGTCAGCTCAGTGGGCCCCTTTACTTAAACATAGTGCCTATGAAACAGTGTTTTAAATTACCTAATATTTGATTCGGTCCGAACCTGGTCCGAACTCATTGCTTCAGAAATGAATAAAATATGAGTTTACGGAAAAGAGATTATGATTTATGATTTACTGAATAATCTTTTCTGTTAGAAGTAGAACCAAAATATCGTTATATTTTTCTTCCTTCGTACATTTTATTTATCATAATTGGAATATTGCGCGAAGATCAGTCTCCTTAATAAAAGTTTTAAGGTGTCTAATATTTCGGTACTGATTTGTTTTATAAAACATATTTTACATCGTATTTAAATAGCGGCATTTTTAGAAAGAATTAAACTTTCAGATTATTATAAAATATTATCTACTTACATACATGAACCATTAGGGTATGAAGTGTTCCCGAAACTTCTTTATGGTGCTACTACTACACTGGAAGTAATATTATGTTATATACCTGCCGTGTGGGAGCACCACCATTATATCTTAAATTGATGCTTAAAGGATTTGCCACACTGGATGCGTTCTGCGGGCAGCGGTCAGGTCAAACTTCAGCTTCAAAGGTTGCTGTCAATGTTGTTCATACATAATGCGGGTTTGACCTGACCGGGTTCTTTGACTTATTGATCCTAGCTCTTATGTAAGCGAATTAAGAACTATGGGATATGGGACTTATCTTTGAGAACGTTGTCTACACCTGAAAAGGTAATGTTTCGCTGTAACTAAATATGTAATTGTATATTCCACCTGCAATGTAACCTGACTCATACATACAATAAAAAACTTTGAACTTTAAAATATTAGTGAACAAATTGTTTTCCCAGTTTATAAAACCTACGATATATTTGTACACATTAGGTATGCATGCAAAGTATTATATTTACAGCAAAGAATATAAATAGGTTGAAAGACTGGAACAATGTTAATCCAGTTGAACTAATTCCCTTGAACCCCGGCTTCATCTGACCCAGATGCCTTATTATTATGTCTATTTGATATCTCTTACCTGTACAAACAGATAATATAAACGTATGATATAAACTATAACTTATATAATAGTCCTTTGAATTTGGGTTCAACTGTTTCATGTTTTCCTGAGTCACTCTTTAAACCATGTTTTGGCTAAAATTCACCTTTGTGTATTTGTGGTTAGTAAGGTAGGGTTAAGCCTTTTCCATAATTGATCAACTACCTACTTAACATTTTCGAGGAGTAGAAAGTTTATTGGAAGAAATTGCTTATTTATGTACACAGGAGAAAAAAGCAACAAAAAATAGTTCGTCCCATTATCACCAATATTTTCTGATAATATCATATTAAATAATACGCCTTGATTCGATTATCCAGTAAAATAAATTTTCCAATAAGTATTTCTCAATAATGAAAGCATTATTACGTCGAATAATTTTCCGGGACATTCCAATTTAAATCACACTTATATCGCACTCACACAATATTGAAAATGGGAACGAATAAACACACTTCTGTTTGCACCCGCCATTGCCAGTTTGTTCGGCGTTAAAATGGGCCTGTCGATTCGAATTATAATTAAGAAGAGGATTATATTGCTGCAGGACGTATATTGTGAAATTATGAAGTGCCATTTTCGACACAGCAAAGCGTTTCAACGAGATAAGGCCTGACAAGTGGGATGGGACATGACAGTTAAGTGGGATGTTGTTCGTACTTAACTATAGTTTGTCAAAGGACTGTCTCATTTCAAACAAAGACAGAGAGTTTGTTGCCGGTCCCATATTGGGATACCCTCCTACAATTTAGGAGAGAATTAAATCTTCTCGGGTCCGTGGTGTAGGGTTGGAGCCGGCATCGTTTTTTATCGCGTATATATATATATCTTTACTTGAAAAATAATTATAGTGTATAACTAGCCTTATGAACCGATTTTGCATGTACAACCAGCCTTAAAGTTTGTAGTCTATGATTGTTCATTATTTTAGTATGTGGGTATTTTTGCATTTTGTAATTTTTCCTCAGTCACCCGTTGACCACGAACGCTGTAAAGAGTTCGAAACGTCGGGATGTATTATAAATTCAATATACGCGATATAATCCGTTTTCATAGTTTTATTTCATGAGTAACTATCGCGGTAACCGAAGACAATATTAAAGACAGAGAGAATCATACTATCTTTGTCTTACACTAATACTAGCACCCAAAAGAAAAGGATGAATATAGTTTTTTTGTTCTTATTTACTGACAAATTGGTTTGACCAACTATAGTACTCAACTAGTGCGTAGTCATTTATTCAAAATGTCAGTATCTACCGGTCATGTCAACGACTAACGGCATCTTTCGTCCTTTTATCGATGTAAATATTTTTTGTATTTTGCGAAATCTTTTCTTCTTTACATCGGTGACATTCGATGACTTTCATTTCGACATCTATTGTCAATAGTGTTTATTTTAGTACACAAGAAAAATATCCAAGTAACGATAAGACAAGCGTATGTGTATGTGAAGATGCAAACAGTTTGCTTGTGATTTGCTATTTGTCCGTTGAAAAATGTTACTTGTAGAAGTGTACAGTCGCAGATATATCGGAGCGGCCGACGTACTCAAAAACATCCGAAGACGTACTCTATGGCCTCGACAGTAGAGGCGTGTTCAGATATTTGTGAGCACCTTGACCGCTCCGTTATATCTGATGGCGACTGTACAGCCGGACATACGAAAATATTTTTCTCTAACTGAAACGGAGACACTACTCTCGCGCTTCACTCTCAATCAAAATTCACGCCCAAGAGAAATTTATATTCGAATATTTTTTTTTCCTTTCCCGAAATATTTTTTTTCTATTAAAACAATAAAGTAAGCTAAAAACATAATGACCTAAACTAAAAAACTTACAAATAATAAAATCTGACCTAGGTCTCGTATATATATATTTATTAGACCTGAAATTATGTTTGTGTTTGTCATTGTCACAGAAGTGAATTGAATCTCAAATTCTACGAGTAATTTACGAGTTTCCGTCGACATTATATAAAACTTAAAAGTACTTTCACTTAATTTTCTAAGGTAAAGTTAGTGGAACAAGGAAACAACAAAGCGAAAAAATATGTGTTTTCTTGTGTATTATAATATACGGCTCATAATTCTCAAAAACCACACAAAATATCAAAATAAAATTAAGAATTTCAAAATAAATCGCACAGTAATCCTCGATTACGTTATCCAAACACACCCGCCGAAATAATTATGAAGGCAAACAGGAATATTCCAGTACACATCAATCATCATACATACCTATAAGGTGTTCAGGGATAACATTGATCAACTCGTATGTCGATTTGTACTCGATATTCAAATTTAGTCTTTACTCCTAATACATAAAGTATAAATTTGAAGCGCTCGAGGTGCCTTTATATGGATTTGCTAGGGTTGTCACTTGACATGTTGACACAGGGCATGTAGTACATTGTAAAATTAGAATGTATTTTTATTACAAGACCATTAAATTTGATATAACGGAGATCAAAGCTGTGTAAAAAGTTATTATAATTTTCCTATATGCTAACTGTATAATATAATAATTATGTTTGTTTTGTTGATGTTGACTTAAACGTAGGTATATGTGGCTTTCCATTATGCTTCATACATAAGGACATTTAAATCAGAAAAGGATTATATACATTATGGACATGGAGTATAAGAAACCCTCGGGTCATTTGTGATTAAGATATTTCATATATCAAAAATATTACGAGATAGCCGAAGTAATTTTTTTTTTATGAAATAGGAGGCAAACGAGCAGACGGATCACCTGATGGTAAGCGATTACCGCCGCCCATGGACACCCGCAACACCAGAGGGGACACCCTAATAATTGCACCCTTTCTGCGATTTCCTTCCAATGCGGTATTTACCAAAAATAACTTTATTGAGACATATTTCTTTGGGAGTCTATTTGATAGATGTAGACAACCCTAATTAATGGAATTATATTTACTGGTGCGAACGAACGATGAATGCTGTTATGCTGTTGTCACTTTTTAACATCTCACGATGGAAAGAGATAGACGCTGTTATGTCGACAACAGCGATTGTCATGCCCGAAACTCGAATGTAACAATTTATTAACTTATACAAAGGGTTGGCAAAATCTATCGTACCTAACTTCACCGTTGGTGCCCAACTTCGCCCAAGTAAAACATTCGGTAACATAATAGTTTATCAAGAAATGTTCCATTGTATTCACAATAAATAGAGCTGCGTAAAATATGTTTTAAAGTAAAAAAAATATATATAAAAAAAACGTAACTTTGTACCCGTCCCCAATTTCACCTTATCATTTTTGTCCGTCTGTCTGTCACCAGACAGTTGACATTTTCACAGATGATGTATTTCTGTTGCCGCTATAACAACTAATACTATAAAGTACGGTACCCTCGGTGGGCAAGTCCGACTCGCACTTGTCCGGTTTATTATTATGATAACAATACTAAAACATTCCAAATGTGGAATTAAGTTTTAGGCCCGTGATACAAGTAATAGGGGAATTATGATTTAATGTGAGGTCGAAGTTATGTACTTAGGTATTAAAGGCGAATTCAGGATATTCCCATAGGTACAAGGTGCAGTCGGGTTGCAGTCCGTATGTACCGACCTTTAAATGCGGACTTTGTATGTAGTGCTTTAGCAGATGAAGTACATCGTATTTTGTTAGCAAATAAAACAGTGTAAAGAATATATTCCTTGACATAGTTTCACCAAATTTAGACCACGACATCCATTGTGCGTCGCAGTTAGTCTTTTATGGAGCTAGCAGTAAAAACTTTACTTTTATCGCTCTATTCAATTTAAGACGTAAATATAAAGGGATGAAGAAGTGGGATGAAGAGGAATTTGCACTGGAATATATTTTTATATTCCAGTGCAAATAACGAAGTCACAATATACAGGCTGTCCCTAGCCATTGGACTCAGCCGAAATGTACATTATGTGTTAGGGTATTTAGAACCAGTATACAAAGATCATAACAACCGGTGTAGCGGTTACGAAGAAATTAACAAATTACAATTTTTTACTTTGAAGCAGCCTGTATGTGTTAGTAGCTCCTGAGAAGTAACCCTACGTGGGATTTAAGGGTTTGCCCAATGGCTAAGGACATCCTGTAGAAATATAATTAGCAATCCGTTAACTGCCTAATGTTATACTACTGGCTCTGTCAGCTGTAACCTCGCGAGCTTAGCTTATGAAACTTAATAAATGTATGGTTCTGCCATTTTGATAAATTTAGGAAAAGTGAATAGACAAAGAACATTATCGAACCTGTTCACAAAATTTCACGACTCGGTTGAGAATTGCGACCCGTAGAGAACAACCGGACAAACGAAATCATTTGAACTGAACATCAGCTGAACGGGAGACCTTTGCTTATGCTCAGTCTGCTAAGGAGCTTCTAGGGCTCAAAAGACACAAAACCTGCGCAGTGACTAGAATACTGACTGGACACTGTACGTTAAACAAACACATGTTTCAAATTGGTAAGAAACAAGATGCGACATGCAGGTTCTGCCAGGAGTCAGAGGAGACTGCAATGCACATTCTCTGTTCCTGTGGACCACTAATGTCAAAAAGAAGTACCCACTCAGGGCGGCACGTACTGCAACCCTATGAGGTACAGAATAACAGAACATTACGGCCCAAAGAATCTGGAATTTTTTGGACTCAACGGGCATTGGTAATGAACTTTAAAGGGCCGTCACAATAAATCACTGATTGGTCGAAGTGACACTCAAAGGCCCGTATCAAGCCAATAATAATAAATAAAATTAATCATCGGTCAATGAGTATACAAATATTGCAATTTTTATATTCATTTACCCCCCGACGCAGAAAGAAGGGTGTTATAAGCTTGACCGCTAATGTGTGTTTGTCTGTCTGTGGCACCGTAGCTCTTAAAAGGGTAGACCGATTTGTGGTTGTAGTTTTTTATTTAAAAGGGTTTTTTATTTATTCACGTTTGTAACGTAACTGATTTTTGATTAATTTATTATTATACTTTAATTTATAACACGCACATTTCTACGTGAAGCGATTTAAATCAGCAAGAATTACAATCAGAATGAGAGACAGACTTTTTGCATTAAATCCAGTGATCTGCATAAAATATGTATAATATTATTCTACTATTCGGGCAAAGTCGGAATCTGGAACTGGTTGTTCAGGCTCTTATCTTTACTCAAAATATTAATTGTTCGGGAACGTTAATATTATATTTTCACCTCACTCGCCCGGAAAACCTCAGTTCATAGCGCGAAATCTGCGTGCAAAAGTCTATTTTATCCCCTAGCTTGCAAAAGTCATTTGAATTTCGAACACGATGAATATGTGTGCTTTTCTCTTGTTTTTTTTTTTTATCTGAGTGTGTTATGTCTTAAATTTAATATGTTAAATAGAGGGCAAAATTAAATGTTTTTTTCTCGCATCTCGCATTTTCCTCGCTGTATAGTGAGGTGAAAAGTTGTGTGTTCCGCGCGGCTGCAAAATTATTTGGCGTCTCGTTTCTTTCAGCTTTCAATTTCAACACTAACGCCAAATAACCACTTTGCAGCCTAGCATAACAAATAACTATTGCAAACTTGACTGTCCAATCGAAAAAAATGTTATTTGACCAGAGAAAGAAAATACGATGGGTAACAACAGTATTGTTATACAATGAGTACTGACAAGTCACACAATGAATAAATTTGAAGTTAGTTGGTGGTCTATTAGCCTATTGTGCTCTTTATCAGTCATGGGGGTATTTTATATTCATGAACCTTTCAGAACTTCAAGGTACATTCAATAAAATTGTGTGTCCGACAAGAAATTGCTAGAAATTAAAAAGTGGCGATACTGTAGTGTCGTCCCGTTTTCTTCGATTGATTTAAAAGGGATAACACTACAGTATTGCCACTTTTTAATTTCTATATTTTCTTGTCGGACTATAACCTAAGCAAACAAGGTTAAGGCAGCAAGAAAACATACCTACGTAAAAAACTCTTAACAAAAACGCATTTTTTGTCGTATTAGCCTGGAGAAGACTGAATTCATTTTGTAAGCCATTTGCGTCTGGAAAAAAGTCTGGGATGACATGTTTAGCTCTCTCTTATCACGAGGAATGTGTTTGAGTAATGTGTGTTTTTCTGTGTATGAAAATGTGCTTATATTTAATTCAATTGTTTTGTTCCTTTTTAAAGCTTTTTGCCTTTTGTATGTAATAGTCTTTGGAGTAATTAAACGCGTATTTTCTGCGAATTGCCGTGGAACTTATATTACATTTTGATATCAAATAACAAGATTATGTTAAATAACAGTCAGCTAACATAACCGTTCTTTTTGTAAGTACTGCTAAGATTAGATTAGATTAGATTAGATATTTATTCTCATAATATGAAATTACATTATAAATTATGCTAGACTAATCTACATGAATTTATATCTAATGTTTATTCTCTTTGGGACAGCGAGGCAATAAATATTATAGTCGGCCAATGGGGTTGGCAACTGTCAAAGGTTTGCAAAGATGGACAGCAGCATAGGTTTTACCTGTCAGCCAGAGGCCATACAATTCCATAAAAAAAACCGGCCAAGTGCGAGTCGGACTCGCGCACGACCGGTTCCGTACCATTACGGAAAAAAACAGCAAAAAAATCACGTTTGTTGTATGGGAGCCCCATTTAAATATTTATATTATTCTGTTTTTAGTATTTGTTGTTATAGCGGCAACAGAAATACATCATCTGTAAAAATATTTCAACTGTCTAGCTATCACGGTTCATGAGATATAGCCTAGTGACAGACAGACAGACGGACAGACGGATAGCGGAGTCTTAGTAATAGGGTCCCGTTTTTACCCTTTGGGTACGGAACCCTAAAAACAAGAATTTGACACCATTCTAAGGATTGACAGGTAAAACCTATGCTGGCGCCATCTCTAAAATACTTCGAACGGCCGACTCCATTGTCTTGAAACCAAATTGAAAATTGAAAAACATCTCCAACTGTCCGAGCCAAGTCAGGTGCTTAATCGACTAAGCTAACGTTGCCCTGCACAAGACAGCAAATTTTTCAGTGGCTTAACACTATGGCGGTAACAGCTCGGCCACGACGTTGCGCGGACGGCGGCGGTGGCGGCGGCAACCATAGGATCGAGGTTCGAGCGATTGGTCCTTTCGTTCTCACCTATGGTCGCCGCCGCCGCCGACGCCGGTCGCGCAGTCATGGTCGTGGCCGCGTAAGAGAGACCTGCGGCGGTATGAGGTTACTGCACAGAAGTGGGTTACTGCGATATCAATGCTTATATTTTTCTTTTAAGGCGGTTCCCTGAGCCAGAAGGCGAAAAATCTCCTTATGTTATCATACTTTTCTAAGAGACGTTGATATTGGTAGACGTGGAAAAAATATATGTAGTTCTTGATTATATTGTCTTCAATTTATAAGCTTGCGATACACGAATTATGACACTTCGCTCGATAAAATTAATTCCCAAAGTAACCTCTAACTAGGACTTTTAATCCAAAAAAAATCACAATCTGCCTGTATGATCGGCCGCCGAAAGACCTACCTTATAGAGCGGTATAAAACCAAAATTTTGAAGTTACTACGTAGTTTTATATTACTTAGAAAGTCATCTAATTAGAAGATGTACAGTCGAAGGCAAAAATATAGATCCAGACAAATGGTTTAAAAAATATGTAAACACATATTTTCAAACTTTGGGAATGTATATATATTTATGCCCTTGACTGTACCTACTCAGAGTAAAAATCATGATGAGTTCAAAATCACAAGAAATTCAAATGTACATCTTGTTTCCACTACTACTAGTTTTAGTGTTTCAGGGTTACAGTTTAATGTCCCAAGTCTTTGAAGTCTCAAACTTTTAAACTAAACTCTTTTAGCCTTTATCTACAAAATTATATACCAGCCGGGCTAGCGCATGATTGGCGCGAGAGTATCTCGCCGCGACAAAGACTACCCGCCTCCCTTTAATTCATACAGTTAGTAGAAGACGGGTAGTCTATCTCGCAGCGAGATACTGTCGCGTCAATCATGTGCTCGGTCTACAGAAACTTAGCATTGCTACCTCAACTTTACGAAAAACACTGAGCTAGCGATCATGAACCTTAAGCTCATCGCTATAAAGCTCAATCTTAACGCATTAATAAGTTAGATGATTGCTGAAACTTGCACCCGCTGCCATATCCACGTGCATCGGAACTCTGGTGGATGTCCGGAATTCTCAACTTTTATTATCCTAATAGTTTGGAGAAAAAAATACTATGCATAAAGTTGATGTTCCCAGAATGGCCAAGTCACAGGCCAAGTTTAAGATGAAGCTAGTTGTACGAATATGTACAGTCAAGTTCTTAAATATCTACACGGACAATGCGCCAGATATATGTGTACACGATCTTTTTTAAGATAATGTATATAAAACCCTTAATATCTGATCAGTGATCACCAATTATCACTAACAAAATCTTTAAAAAAGTCTAATACGAGTGTTCATGCATTAAGTGTTATGGTTCTTTCATTCTGTACAAATCTAATCAATTTCGAAAAATTGTAGCAACAATACAGGGATAATTACCATCAATAACAAAAAACCTGCTAAGTGCGAGTCGGACTCACACACGAAGGGTTCCGTACCATTAACTATAAAAACGGTCACCCATCCAAGTACTGACCGCGCCCGACGTTGCTTAACTTCTGTCAAAAATCACGTTTGTTGTATGGGAGCCCCACTTAAATCTCTATTTTATTCTGTTTTTAGTATTTGTTGTTATAGCGGCAACCGAATTACATCACCTGTGAAAATTTCAGCTGTCTAGCTATCACAGATCACGAGATACAGCCTGGTGACAGACAGACAGACGGACAGACGGACAGACGGGCGGACAGACGGACAGCGGAGTCTTAGTAATAGGGTCCCGTTTTTACCCTTTGGGTACGGAACTCTAAAAATGTAGGCAATTGTATAATATCAGTCGTTTGAACAAGAAAAACGTGAGCGAGGACGTGAAAACGTATATCATCTAAAAGAATAAATTGTATCTAACGATGTATTTCATTATTAGTTAGTAGTACTGTAAGCTAAATTCAGATAAAACAATTTTATGTTTGATAAATATAGTTTCAGTTAAGTACTTAAATTACTTACATAAATGTAATACTGGGCAAAAAACAAATCGCAAAGCGCGACAACTGTCACGCAAGCCCGACAGTGCTCTTTATCCCATGTCAAGATTTACCGAAATTTCTACAAATATGACCACTTAGAAAAATGACCTCTGTTTCACAAAACATTTTTCCGCGACATATGTCACAACTTTTCTATATGAACTTGTCACCTGTCACTTGACATACGTAGATTTGTCGGCCGACATATGTCGCCGATACTTGGCAGTTTCGTGAAATAGGGGCCATGATTATGATGAAGTAATGAATAAGACTCCTCTTATTGCACGAAAGGCCATCTTATCGCATCGATTGTGATAAGTTAAGGAAGGGCCTAAACCGTTATCAGATATACCTACACAAATTTAAGTTTTAGCGATTAAATAAGTTCCGTTCAATATAAATAATGTGCGAAAACCGTAAAACGTTTAATAAATATAAAAATAATCTTATTCCCGTACTAATTCTGGGTTCCGTCGACAGTATCCATCTGTTTGGTCCATACTGTAGTCAGCCCATCTATTTTTACCGAGATCGATGGCACATGTAAAACAGCCTAATTCAATGGAATTTTCGGTCAAGTTATGTTCCAATGTATGGGGAAGACAAACAAATTATAGCCAGCATGAAATGAAAGTAGTATGATAAATTTGGGTATGGTGCTTTACGCACACTAGTGTCCCTCCCCTCCCCCTGACGCAAAACTCACTTTTAGCATGAAATATGTCCTGGTTGACGGGGGTTTTTTTTTGAGAAAAGTTAGGAAAGTGTCAAGGTAAGAAATAATCATATAAATTCTATTTTATTCTAATTTATCAGAATGTATGTTTTAAATATTCATCACTTAGCCTATGTATCGCCACATTTTTGTATCTTCATTGACACAAGATGAATGATAAATATATAGAAGTTGTTATTTTACAGGATAATCAAGGTCGTGCTGTGATTGGTTATAATTCTGGACGGTTTATTGGTCCAAATACCGTCAACTTTATTGATCTATTGACATTAGCTTTTCCCGTTATTTGGAACTGGCTCAAAGTTTTACTAATTTTCGCGCGATGTATGTTGTATATGTTGTTCTCTCTTTTACCTGGATGTATTACGAGCAATATCAGGTTATTTATTTATTTAGATTTTAGGTATTTTGGTTACACTAAATATTTAAATAACGGTCTGGTCTGGTCGTTATTGTCAGTCTTTAGGCAAAAAAGTTTAGGATAAAAAAACACAAGCCTGATTTGTGGTATTATATTTTAAAGAATGTCCACTGAGATCGTAAACACACTTTCTTTTTCCTCTTTTCCTTTTGGCTTTTACAAACCAAAATCTCGATGTCAAATAAACAGGGCAATAAAGAAATTGCGACGAGTTTACATCCAACGAGCTGAAAACATCCAAACGGCTGATTGTATCCCCTCAAACGGCCAAAACCAGCCCAAGCCCACTCAACAACAAAAGGAACCTTATTACGAAGGCACTTAAACTCAAATTTTGTGATTGATCTATTGTCTTAAACCTACAGGTGATTTAAATTCCATGATCGTTAAATGGGGATTTTTCGATTTAAATTCTAGTTTAATCGAATCAATTTATCACTGCTCAATCAACAAATGGCAGTCATAAAATTAAATATAAAAAGTCTTTCTTTATTTCCTTCCCTTTTAGCGAAAGAGTATTTACTGGGTAAGAGCTTAGTTGTTTGTTAGGTTTATTGAAACGCAGGGCAAACAATTTCTAGCGTAATTGGATTAGTCTGTAGTAGTTCTGCTCCTGGCAGCTAAAAACAGTACGTTATTGTAAAACTTATTAAGGATTATAGTCCAATTCAATACGTCTTAGAGTTTAAGCCTTGCATTAAGTTTTTGCTCAGGCAGATTCACAGCGACATACGCTATTACAGCGAATGCCAACTGCTTAGCTGCTCAAGGTTACAAAAGTGCTATCACGCAAAGAGATTCCGACATATCACTACAAAAATGTCAATTTATTCTACACGTCGGGTCCCATGTCAATGTCGGCAGTCTTCGTTAATCATGGCTCAGTGTAAGCGACAATATTGGCTCGCTTCAGATTGTGGATCCCCTTTTGCTGCGTGTGTGCAGAGAACAGAGTTATCACTCTAGTATTGAAATTGGACACTAATCGGCTTTCCATTCCCGTGCGGCGAGCGAAGCAAATAAAATGCGATGCACTTTGTGGCAAATTGAATGTAAGAGTGGTGCATTGATTTCTTGTCTTGTCTTGTGTCAAATTGTAATAGAACTCGTAGAGTCAAACCAAGAAAAGTCTGCAACGATTTTGATAACACACGCAGTGCAAGTGTTATTTTAAACGTCAAACTTCTATGAAATTATGACGTACAAATAACACTTGCACTGCGTGTGCTATCAAAATCGTTGCAGACTTTACTTGGTCTAGCTAGTAATAAAAACAAACTACGTAAAATTATTAGGAAATATTTATTTAATTCGAATATAACAACGTTAAGGAATTGGCAAAATTTATTTAGGCATAGGTTTTAGTGGCGCAAAATTTTGAGCTGTTCTTCGAAATGTGGTCTTTGTCGGTAGCCATTTTTATTCTTAATTACCGAGTAAAATGGCTGTGAAATACCGATAGACGAACGGACGGACGAACAGGCAGACATGACGAAACTATGGGGTTCCGTTTTAGTCGTTTTGGCTATGGAACCCTATAAAAAACCGGCCAAGTGCGAGACGGACTCGCGTACGAAGGGTTCCGTACCATTATACGCATAAAACGGCAAAAAATCGTTTGTTGTATTTAAATATATATTTAATAACACTAGTTATAAGAAACATGTACCGTTTGTGCCCAAATAAACATTATTCTGTTTTTAGTATTTGTTGTTATAGCAGCTACAGAAATACATCATCTGTGAAAATTTCAACTATCTAGCTATCAAGGTTCATGAGATACAGCCTGGTGACAGACGGACGGACAGTGGAGTCTTAGTAATAGGGTCCAGTTTTTACCCTTTGAGTACGGAACCCTAAAAATGTATTTAATAATTACATATATTATGCATTCCATTGCCACTTGTGTTGTGTAAAATTTTGAATTAGGTCGTTCTTCGTTTCATTTCGTCTATTAGGTTATAGGTACGTACATACAAGTATATTACTTTGATATGACTATGATACCAATACATATTAATTCCTTATAATGCCAATCCCAATGCATATTAATGAAGTGCCTTAAATTATTATTAATAATCAAGGCATGAATATAGTTAAAAGGTGCCTTTAATTGCCCTTGCTATTCTGTTCTATTTTTTTTTATGAAATAGGAGGCAAACGAGCAGACGGATCACCTGATGGTAAGCGATTACCGCCACCCATGGACACCCACAACACCAGAGGGGTTGGAAGTGCGTTGCCGGCCTTTAATATGGGAGTACGCTCTTTTCTTTTAACGTTGGCAGCCACTTGTACGAATACCTATTAATAAGTAGATATTTAGAATACCTTTGAGAGGCTTTTCTTAAAAATCATTATAAATCACATTTTTTTCTCAGAATTCCCACAAACTGACATTGATACATTATTGGTATATTTGTCTCGAATAATATATGGTTGCAAATAGGGCCAATAGCGTTGGTAATAATATAAAAGTTACGAACAAATTACATGTGTAAAGTTTAAATTCATCATATAGGTAGCTACTAAAGAACAAAACACCTAGTCTACAGTGTTTTCAATAATGAAACTAAAACATCGACGTCTATGAAACAACCAAGTAAAATAATTCAATGCTTTTCATTACCTAAGTATTTAATCTAAAAAATAAACATTTAGATACGATAGAGAAATAAATTAAATAGGTACATAAAATAAAAATTAAATACACAGGTAAGTGTTATTAACCTGTCGCCTAACACGCTGTCGAAGAAAAACTACCCCTCTATCTACCCAGGCCGGAGATCTCCGGCAAAATCTTTATTACCCCTTATCTTGACCCTACTTTATCGCTCTTACTTATGTTTTTTGGAAGAGCATGAAGCAGGCTTTATTTTGTTTAAAATATTGGAAATACTAGGTATATTCAACATATTTCATTACAGAAACCATGGCTCATTCGCGGGATGTAGAAAAATTTGACATTCTCTATAAATATGCTCGTAAATTATGATAGTGATTTATAATTATAACTTGTTTTATTTATTCTGGCTCTTAAAGATATGGGCTATCGACAACTGTATATTACTTGAGGAGGAGGAGGACCTGTAAAAATATGATATGAAAATATTCCGCGTAACAGCGGAACTTTGACTGCTTGTAACATTTCGTATTTATGGATGACTAATGGAATATACCTATAATACATATTTTATTTTAATAAAGTTGATTTTCGACTGCAGGTATCAAGACAGGAGATCTCCGGCAGTAACAAATTAAGGGGTACAAAATACTTGCCGGTGATCTCCCGCCTGGGTAGATAGAGGGGTGCTTTTTTCTCAAAGCCTGGACAAATGCGTATGCCTTTTTTTTGGCCGGAGATCTCCGGCTTGGGTAGACGACAGGTTAACAAAAAACCTAGGTTGAGATAAATACAATACATACAATATTTTGAAATAGGTATAAATAGTACTGTATTAAAAACATTACTTACCCTATTTTTTCTATTTTCTATTACATGCTAACTCAAATTATGATAACCTTGTTTACCGATTTAATTGTTTAGTGTTTTTGACACGTTACAGCAATTATGTACCGTTTTCATAAACTGAGAGCCAAATTATAAATTTAATTCAAAACTGTCAGCGTAGCGAGACCTCACTCAACGTGTTTCAAACTTATTAAAATGATAATTAAGGAACTTGTTGAAACAAATCTCGTTATATATCTCAAAGGATTAAAACATAACCTATGTGTTTCTTATTGTATCGTGTTGTAGAAAATATTGTAGGAAGACTACTACAAATACTTGGATGCCATCCAAGTGTGATATTACAAACCCTTAAAACAGGTAGTGTATCAATAGTACTATATAGTATAAATCTTCTCAAATGATTTTTACGTCTAAGACCCTAATCTGTCAATCAATCAATCAATCAATCATTTATTTGCACATAAAACATAGTATATAATGCATGCAAATACATTTATAAGACACATTACTCTACCAGTAATGTCGAAATTAATTACACAATCTCAAAGGAAATACATTACAATAAAATAAAATAAAATATATGGTCAAAATAATAATACTATTAGATTATATGTACATTATATGTCAGTCAATTCATATTCACATCAATGTCAGATATTAATATTAATCTAAAGCTCTAGCAAAATATTCTTTGATGGAATAATAGGGCTTACTAATAAAATATTGTTTCAGTTTTATTTCAAATGTTTTTAGATCCTGGCATTCCTTTATATCTTTATCTAATTTATTATACACCCTTACTGCGGTGTTGTGTAAACTCTTGTCAAAATATCTAAAATTACTTTTAATTACTAACATGTTATCCTTAATTCTAAAATTCCTACGAACATTCTGTCTGGCTGTTATAAATTGGTCTTTATTTTTAAAAACATATAGGCATATAGAGTAAAGGTAGAGAGAAATAGCAGTTAAAATGTTATGCTCTACAAATATATATCTATGCGTGTCAGGTACACCAGAACATCCTACAAGAAACCGTAGAGCTTTTTTCTGTTTTATGAGGACATCTTGTATATTTATGCCATTACCCCAGACTTCTATGCAATACCTCATAATACTCTCAAAATATGCATAATAAACCATTTTTAGAGTCTCACTATCTGCACAACTGGATAGGCTTTTTAAAGCATAACAAGTACTGGCCAGCCGGTTGGAGACTTTTTCAGTTTGTTTGTGCCATCTTAAAAATGGGTCTAATTCGACACCTAGAAATGTAATCTGATTTTGTAATAGAAATGTTACAAATAGGATCTGGGCTATTAAACCCACGACGAAACATCATATAAAAACTTTTATCACAGTTCATTTTTAAACAGTTTGCCGAGAACCACTCACACAAATCCGACCAGCATTTCTGCATTTTCATATTTAATTCATGTTCAGTGTGAGCTTTAATAATGATGCTGGTATCGTCAGCATAAAGATACGGCGTTCCAGTGGTAATACAGTGTGGTAAATCATTAATGAATATAATAAAAAGTAGAGGGCCTAACACAGATCCTTGTGGAACGCCGTATTTTATGATAGTTTCATCCGATTGAATTATACTCTGAGCTTTTCCGATCTCAACATACTGGGAACGTTTAGTGAGGTATGAATTAAACAGATTCCAAGCTGTACCACGTACACCGTATGATTCCAGTTTTGTGAGGAGTATTTCGTGATCAACACAATCAAATGCCTTGGTAAGATCACAGAATACCCCTCCACAATAGTACCCGTCATTAAGTGCCAGCATTATTTCAGTAACTAAATTAATAACTGCAGTTGAAGTATTCCTATTTGTTCTAAAACCGTACTGGCAGTTAGAGAATAAGCCGTTTCTATTAAAGTGTTTTTCCAACCTGACAGACAAACACTTCTCAAAAATCTTAGATAGTACCGAAAGTATGGATATTGGGCGAAAATTGTTAACATCAGACTTACATCCCTTTTTATAAATTGCAATTACTTTTGCTCTTTTAAGTTCAGATGGGAAGATACCTTGTGATATACTTTCGTTAAAGACAATGCAGAGAGGAATACATAGAAAATCTATGTTACTCTTGATCATTGAAGTGTTTAAATCGTCATGGCCTCGAGCGTTGCTGTTTTTAAGATTTTTTGTTATACGTATTACTTCAGGTTCGGTAATTGGGTCCACAAAAATAGAACCGATGTTTTTACTCTGGGTAACTTTTTTCAAAAATGTCTTAAAATCTAAGTTTTCTTTACTAGTTTGTAAAACTAAAGCATTGTTTCTTTTGTGGGAGCGGTCGGCCATAGTGTGCCGTTGTCTCTGAGCGCGTGCCAATGATGCACGTGCAATTGTGTCTAACAATGGCACACAACCAATGGCTTTTGTTTAACAAATTAGGGTCTTAGACTATTATATACTTAACTTAACAAATGTTTTTTTTTGACGAGCAGAATAAATACTAGGACCACAAAAGTGTAATTACCGTAAAGTCTATAAGGTGGGTGATTTCCGAAGGTAAAAAAATGGGAGGTGTCAAAAATAATTTCTTCGACATTTTAGTTGTCAAGTTCAAATCGACAACAAATGGCAGTTTTTGTACGTTTCTCCCGCTATAACTTTAACTTTTATAATATCTATGTAAAACCCTTTTTATGTGCAAATAAATGATTATGATTATGATTAAAAAAGTTCGCTACGCCGAAAAAAATACGACAAGTATTTTGTGTTGTATATTTTGGTAGATTATTGGATAATGTATGTAATAATGGATAATTGCTTTCTGCTAAAATATTCGCTCTAAAAGTTTGTGGTTCGTATGAACCCTCTGCCCGTTTGGGGCACGTTCAAGTGGTTTCTAAGTGACCACTGCCCTACAGGGAGTTTGCATGACATTTAAGGGTAAGATTTATTACTATGAATGAACCCTCATAGTACTAAAGTAATATATTTTCCTTTGGTTTTTAGGGTTCCGTATCCAAAGGGTAAAAACGGGACCCTATTACTAAGACTCCGCTGTCTGTCTGTCCGTCCGTCACCAGGCTGTATCTCATGAACCGTGATAGACGGTTGAAATATTCACAGATGATGTATTTCTGTTGCCGCTATAACAACAAATACTAAAAAGTACGGAACCCTCGGTGGGCGAGTCCGACTCGCACTTGGCGGGTTTTTAAATTAGATATTTATTCAACGGTCAATCTTACGAGCCACGACATCCGCGCGAGCCAAGCAAGTGCTGGCAGTTAGTGCATTTTGTGACGCAAATGTAAATGTGAGGTGCACGTGACACGTGACTTACCCTTAAAACTACTCTGTACAGGGCAAGGCAGTGGCCATATATATACCACCGGGTTTTTTAATTAAAGATAATAAAATAAAATAAAAACAAGAAATGACTTTTCTTTTAACGCTATTATCTACCGGAATCAGTAATCAAAAGTAAAAAATGCGTCAGGCCTGTTTATTTATTTAATCGAATGGCAAAAAAAGTCACAAATAAATCGAAAATATAACAGGTATGTCACAGGTTTATATCCAAGGTTCTCAGCCATTGGGGTGCGTCAGGGGTAAGTGAGAACAGGTCATCGGGGCTCCCGGGGTAGGCTCTGAGGGGGCACTCCTGGACTATGTGTTGGACAGTCTGCGACTCGGCGCCACAGTCGCATCTGGGCGAGTCGATCCATCCACAAAGATGTTTAAAATGTGCGGTACGGCCTGTAGGAATAGGCCTGTTTAAGTGTTAATTACATAGATATAAAGGACCAAGTGAAGTGAGGCCATTTTATGAACACAAGGCTAAAATTCCTATCCCGGCCGAATAGTGCTTTTCTAAAAAAATGCGTGAAAACAACCTAAAAACCAATAGTAACTTAAAAATATGAATGAACGGCGCGCTCAAAGACATTTTGCCGGCCTAGGCCGGCAATGGTATACCTATATGAAATTCTATTGCCGGCTCGCCTTACTAAAGCGCTCGCAACACAGTGTTTCGCAGCCTATTACGAACGTAATGCCAATATTTCCAAGTATGTTTGAGAGAAATAAATTATTACTATTATTAAGTACAAATGTAACCCACGATGATACGGTATCCTACCTTTTACAATGCCTATCGTAGAACATATAACGTTTTCACTGGCTATAAAAGAGTTACAAAAGAAAAATGAATCGCAAGATAAAAGGTTACAGTGTACAATAATGTAATTTAAAGATCTATTGATTGTGTAAGATGTGTATAGTCTAAGACAATTTAATGCTTCGAATTTGACAGCTAACCGAGATGGCGCTGTACGGCTCCGTAAATTATAAGGTAATTTCGATTGTCAAAAGTTAACGTTTGACAATTCAGTGACCACAAAACGTATGGTGCAGTACAGCGCCATCTGTTTCGTCTGTCAACTTAGTGACACTTTTTTTCTTAGAATTTACCTCTCTGTAACGTTCAATAACATTTTGGTATAATAAAACAGATTCACGGAGTCCGACTCGATTTTGTTTGTAAAAAAAAATCATTTCCTCCTTCATTATTATCACCCTCCACTGTGAGTTAGGTAGCTAAAATGCGATATTTTTAAGATAATATTAAGAGGCGGAAATTAATATATCGTGTATTTTTTGATACGATCACATATTCTATTTATATTATCATCTAGTACTCATGATATTTACAGCTCAATTTGGGATTGCAGAACTTCATTCCCAAATATATATTACTAACGACCCGCCCCGGCTTCGCACGGGTAGTTCAACGAATTTACACAAAACCTTTACAAATTATGCATATAAACCTTCCTCTTGAATTACTCTATCTATAAAAAAACGCATCAAAATCCGTTGCCTTATTTCTAAAGATCTAAGCATACATAGGGACAGACATACATACAGAGCGGAAAGCGAATTTTGTTTTATAATATGTAGTGATTTATAAGTTATTAACATTCGCAACTCGTAACCGTATAGTTGAGAATAGTTTGTCACTTATCATGCTCTTATATAAGTGGACCGATAAATTAATTTTGTCTCTCGGCACAGATTAGTGTCCATCAGCCGGGCTAGCACATGATTGGCGCGACAGTATTTAGCCGCGACATAGACTACCCGTCCCTCTTTAATTCATACAGTTAGTAAAAGACGGGTAGTCTATCTCGCGGCGAGATACTGTCGCGCCAATCATGTGCTCGGCCTACTGAAACAATAATTGTGGCCCTAGTGAAAAAGGGTACAGGTCTCGCGCAGCTTAGGTGAAAAGGGCATAAGTGTAATGGCTCCTCTATACGATGGACCATCATACTGGCCCACTAATATGGGTGTGCGTGTAGAGAGGGTAGTGTTGTCGGATAACTTATGGCGCGGCGGGATGGCGATGGGATGGCCACGGTGTCGGTCTTTCGTCCGCACATCAAAGTTAGTGGGCCAGCGATGGTGCGTACGCATCGACACGTGACCCATTCCATAGTGCGTGCTCTCAACCCACGCATGGCCATCTCGCTGGTCCAGCGCTGGGCCATCGTGTAGAGGACTTATCGTTTTGTTAGGAGCGTTTCGCGATTGAAGTACGACTGTCGGACTTTGACTATCATTTCTGACTTTTGTATTGCTTTAATGCAATGGGTCCCATATAGACATTTGATCCTAAAAATAAACCTGATCGATTGACACCATTAATGAAAATTTGTCATCTAGCCTATTAGAAGTTGCGAGTCGACGAGATCGGATAGAGGTTCTCCATCATTCAAATTGAATTCCTGCAAACTATCTAGGGTTATGGCTTTCAAACAATGGAAGTTTAATAATTCAGTTGGTGTGGCTTAGATTGCAATCATAATTATAGTATGAATGATCATCATCTTCCTCGCGTTGTCCCGGCTTTTTACCACGGCTTATGGGAGCCTGGGGTCCGCTTGGCAACTAATCCCAAAGAATTGAAGTAGGCACTTTTTTACGAAAGCGACTGCCATCTGACCTTCCAACCCAGAGGGTAAGTAGGCCTTATTGGGATTAGTCTGGTTTTCTCACGATGTTTTCGTTTACCGAAAAGCAACTGGTAATGTAAATATCAAATTATTTTTCGTACATAAGTTCCGAAAAACTCATTGGTACGAGCCGGGGTTTGAACCCGCGACCTCCGGATTGAAAGTCGCACGCTCTTACCGCTAGGCCACCAGCGCTTTTTAATTTTAGACTAATTGAATAGTGCCCTGCTGCTGGATAAAGGCCTCCCCTTATAATATGTATAACAAAAAAAATCCATATGACATTATTTTAAAACTATAAAACGACTATTTCGGAATTTAAACATAAATACTTATGCGTCATTAGAAAAAAGGATTATTTTGATTCTCTTAATTATGTGATTTATTGTCGTAATGTTAGTTTACGAAAATCTCCAGCCATACTTATACTACTCAATTTGCGTAGCATAAGACTAATAATCCCCTCGCCGCTCGGCCGAATTTCACCTTTCCATACAAACGGAGTTTCGTTCTCATTTTAAAACTATGTGTTGGATTGTAACGAAACTTTGCATATACACTGACATGAGGTATATCTAAGTCTGTAAATAGTTTACATAGTTCCAGTATATAAAATAAATGAAATAGAGCAAAAACAAGTTTTGTATGAAAAACAAATTCGCAATATTTTTTTACTATGGTATCTGAAGCTACATAAACTAACTACAGACCTAGATATACCTACCTTATCTTATATACGAACCGGCATTGCATTTCAGAACCAATCAAATCAAGAACAAAATGCAGTAAATTCGGTTCCAAGTCACGCAGTGTCAATGCGGGAGGTGCGGCCGGGCGTAGTATTCGAGAGGTTTCACGTCTGATACGTAATCGAACGTACGCGTGTAGGAAACGATGGCTTCAATAACAATGTTATTCTTCTTTTAAACAATTTTTATCTTTAAATAATTAATTATTACTTAAAAGTACGTAAGTTTTATGGATTTCCTGTAACGACACGCAAGAGTGATGGAAACGGGTTCTAAAAGTTTCTATAGGTACATAAAGAAGTGACCTGTTTTGAATGTGATTAAGTTTTTTTTTATGTTTAAGTATTTGGTTTTGGAATTTGGTTCACAAACGAAAAAATATAAAGTTAATAGACGGCTGGCTTGGATAAGGCCACTAGATTGTAGGTTAAAAACGAGTCCTTATTGTATTAAAATATTTTATTAAATACATCATAGGCTTGTTTGTTACTCCGATAAAAACAGAGGCGTTCAAGAATACGAGAAATGAATTATGGTATAGGCACTTGACGCAATAATGATCCTTTCCCTCTCGGCAGTAAGGAAAATAACCTAACTTTGGAAGAAAGCGGGAACGCCAAATGCGAACGTTTTTTACACAAAATGCTATTCTTACACGTCAATAACCATTTATTAGTACAGAAATTTATTTATATCAGATCGTTATCTACGAGAAAAACATTCAAGGGTGTTATAAAAAACTCCCTAAATATCTATGTGGGTGTTCCAAATGCAGGAAAGCTGTGTTCATTCCGTGTACGAGCAGTGCTCAAAAGCCAGGCATTATCTACTCAACAATGTAAACTTGTAAACATGCCAGTTTTTTCGTGCTTTTTTCCACAAATTCTTACCACTGACGGCAAACGCACTACTTTATTTTTACTGGCCATTTAAAATTTAAACTTCATTTTCACTTAATTCCACTTCCACTTTGATCACTTTTTTTATTGTTATGAAGTTGTTTTTCGCTACTCGCGCAGCGCGCCGGGACGCTGCGAGTCGATCCGCGGCCGTTCTCAAACTGAAGTACAGACAGAATGCGATGTCGGGACACTCAGCGACTCAAACGGATTGTCTTTTGAGTTGTTAATTAGTGGAATTAGCTCGCGAAAGGCCTATTTAGCTTATGAAAAGTTGTTAGTCTCGCTAACAAAGTCTCTTAAGCTTTTTTTTCGGTTTTGGAAAATTATATTTGTTTTTATTGTAATAAACCTGATGTCGATATTTTTTGTTGTTAAAAGTTTTCCTGGATTTGCAAGACTTTCACTTAGCTAGTGTACTTTAGTCTGAAACTTGAGTTAACGTAAGTTTTTTGTAGGCTACCTAACTAATTTAACTTTGAAACTGTTCGGAATTAGTTTCAATACGACGAAAGTTTTGAAAATAACATGCCATACATTTTTAAAATATTTTGGCACTAATGATAGAATTTAACTGCAGCAATAAAAATATGATTGTTTTAGTTCTCCAATAATAATTATCATAACGGAAAAACAGGGCCCAACTTTAAATAGACATATTCATTATTAAATATATCGTCGTGCTTGTGACGTGCCTATCTTAAGGCCCACTGACTATCAGTCCGCCGGACGATATCGACCTGTCAGTTAGAACAAAAATTTGACAGTTCCTAACAACTGACAGGCCGATATCGTCCGGCGGACTGATAGTCAGTGGGCCCCTTTAGTGATAAATTATTATATTTCAATGGTTTGCAGAAATAAATAGCCTGTCACAAACGCACAATCGCACATTCTGATGGGGGTAATAAAAAGCTCGAGATAAATCTTAGGGACTTAGTACCTAAATTCAGCGCACTGCCTTGTTTACTAAACAGTCATGTTTATCTTAGGCCAGACATGTTTTTGTCTATTCGTCTAGGTTTGTTAGACAGTAAGCAACCTTGTATCCGTTGAGACCACCCGGGTTGCTCGCAAATCCGGCATGTCTTCGTCCACTTACGCAGCGTACTACGTAGGCGAACAAGACGCGAACGCGAAGCGAAGCGATGCGGCGCGGGGTGAATCAATCTTTATCCAACAAAGCATATCCTAACGCATGCAATCTATTGTCTCGCAATATTTGATAGAGGTCACAAATTATGGCATTGCAAAATAGGGTAATAAACCTAATACATTACGGCTATACATTTTATCTGCATCTCATTTCTACGCGTTGCTGCGTCCCTCTCGTCGGTTACTGAATTAAGTAAGGTGCGTAAAGCGCTCAAGCGTTAAAGGTGATATCCGGCGGATGTCAATTACAGTTGCATTACTGTTGTGACATTACTGCGGCAGTATGGACGCCGATGTATCTGTCAATTTCTTTTATGAAATAAGGCATTACTGCCGCGATTATAAAGGTCAATCTAAACTAATTTTATGAAAGAAATTGACAGATACAGCGGTGGCATCAACGTGCCGTAATTCCTAAGTGTGTGGTACTACGTCGTATATACTTTTCATTTTGGAAAAAAGAACCATAAAACCTAAATGTCACTGCTCAATTTCCAGAAACAAATCTCAGTTCAAAACTTGCTACATTCATAAAACAATTGAATCATTTCGCTAGATTTATTGCATGGACGGATTTGCCATTGTAAATTCTACCTTATTTATTTAAGCATTGAGTATAGATTAGTCACGGGGGGACTCGTTTCGAGTGAGTGCTACAGTGTAGCAGCCGGCGTAGACAATGAGTTCCGTAGCAGTATGAGTATAAAATAATCATGTGCTACGACGTGAAGATCATTTCAAATACATTAGAGCCGGGAAGAGTGCAAATGACCGTTCTGTTGTATTCAAATTGAAATATATTTCGTTAGTCGTTTTTTATTCAAGAATAAGTTTTTGGCAAAAAATCATTATTGGTACAAGCTTTTATCGCTGACTGTACTTTTCTTTTCACAGGCAACTAAGTACTACTTATGAACGACCTATGGCCACCTCCTGTCTCGATCATCAAATCAGCTCGATGGTATCATAATGTAGCATTGTCACCCGACCTACATAATTATGTACTTTCTTATGCAAATTTTTAGCTTCATCGGAAACCGGGAAGTGCGTGAAATTAAACTTGGAAGATTTGATTACAGACAACGGAACAGGTGAAAGTATATAAAAGCTTGTAAAAAAAGCATCTGAATTATGAAATTTAAATTTCGGTATTCTGATTTTTTTTTTCATATTCACAATATGAAAAGAACTGTATACGATATTGATATTTAAATACGATTTCTATAATATTTATACGAAACCTTCGCTCCGAATTTACTAAAATATGGGTATAATTCAATTTCAATTATGAATTCTCCTAATTGTCAAAACTGAATATATTTTCAGAACAGCGTTTTATTTAACGATGCCAGTGCGCCGGCCATCTGGCCCTCTTCAAATATGTTAACCAAATATTCTATTATTTACAAAACGCCGTTTCCAAGGGATATTCTTTAGGCATTTTATTTTATGCATATTTATGCAAATTATGGCATTGTTCACGAATACGCTGATCGCCGTGTCACGTATATCGCATCGATAATGACAAGAGAGAACGTTGAAATTTGACCGTCGCGCAGTATTAGAAAGTTGCGTATGTTTAATCTTGTCATTATTGAAGTGATACGCGCGACATAATGCCAGCAGAAGTGATATTAAGATTATTAAGCATTATCGATAACGACCATATAAAGAGACAGCTCTCACTATCACATAGTAACAATGTTTTTGTCTAAATACACACAATAACCACTCAAGCAGTAATGAAACTTAATATACCTACGTACGTAAAAATTCAATATGTGGCAATTTTTAATTGCTTTTGGCACTTAAAAAGGGGCACTTTAACAAACGTATTGGTTATAATTATACTTTCAGTGATTTGGAGGATCCTTTTATATGCATTTTATATTGGTAAAGTAAGTAAGTACTTAGATATATTTTTTTGCAGCTTTTACAAATTTACAATGGAATTAAAGTTAGCAACGGGCTGTCTTATCGCTGTAAGCGATCTCTTCCAAACAAGATTAGATGGATATTAAATCTCCGTATCTAAATACGGTTCCGTGTTCACGCTTAAGGAAAATGCGAAGTTTACGCATAAGTATAAATGAGTTTGGCAAGTACTTATTCCTTGAACGTTCCTTCGTCTTTCTCTACCTACACCTGAATACTTAAGGATTTTATGACAATTACCTCTTGTAAGCTTCGAAAGGTCACGTTTTTTTATGCTCATAATTATGATATTCTACGAAGTGGGTATTTAGGTCATAAGTTATGATTATGACTCATAACTAAGCAACTTTTACTAAGAGACCAACCCGGAAATTGCAAAAAAATGTTTAGCGACATTTGATCAGCCAAAATGTATGAAACAGCCAATTTTTTTTCACGACTCCGCTGTTGGTGTAATACTAAAATTTGCGCAGTATGAGCTATGACCCACTTTGCAAAATAAATATGGCTATAGGTTGAAAAAAAAGACGTACCTAACATAAACACACACTCGTTCAATCGTTCACCTACTTACTACATTCTCTGGCAATTCATTTCAAGATCTCACACTTCGTACTGTTTGCACGGTAACGTTATTTACTGTTGTTATGCGTAATGGAACAGCAAATGTATACAGTGTGGAAAAAAATTATGGCCCCTGGGGGAAAGTGCCTTAAAACCTTAAATTAGCTTTGTTTCTTTTAAAAAATAAAAGAATGTTTCCTTTAAGTAAAATGAGTTAACTTAAGGTTTTGAGGCACTTTCTCTACAGGGCCCATTAATTATTTCCACCCCTGTATACATGTGGTTAGAGGATGGCGAGTAGTTCAGGTCAGTGAGAGGAAATGGAGAGGAAGCAATAAAAACGTCGGCGCAGGTCGTACAGAGTAGATTGAATGATGCATGGATACCATAAAACTGATGAAGATTGTGTAGGTATATGTCGCCGGCAAATTGTAAGATTCGGCATTTTACAAACGGCGTCGTCATTACTCACTCATTTTACAAACGTTTCACCTTTGCAAGTGCGCTCAATAGCGTCAACGTAAACTTGATGGTTGTCTGAGGGTGACCATGGTTTGCTGTTTTATCAATTTATATTAACTTCTATATTAAACCACCATCCTCACGGCCACCAAAATCAAAAGGTCACCCAAACCGAATCAGAGAACCCCACTATCCACGTGGTCTTGTCTGTCCTACCCCAGCAATTACGAAATCGGAGGCGCGGATTGAGTTCTTCCGTAGCGCCGGAGCCACCGGAATTCAAAAGCCTCCCCGTCCTACGCGCCCGTAATAAGTCGGAAGAACTCCAGATTTGATGGACACCACAGCATTTTTCATAGTTTTGATGAGCAGCGCCACGCGTGGTAAATTAAAGAACTAATTCGGCCAAAATGACGCGGCAAATTGCAAACGGCGCTGTTAATATCATAAGGTATTTTACAAAATGCCGACTTTTTACAATCTGCCTTCAGCAATTTTACAAAGTTTATCTTTAATTCATCTTATATAATACATTATTTAAAAGATGAAAATGTATTAAATCATAACACAACGGCAGTGATTGGTAATGGTGCTATTTTAAAATCACTTATACCTTGAGGTATTTATTTTATGGAAATGAACATCTTTAGGTCGGAAGTCACTTGGTGACTTGGTCACTTAGTGGTTTTGGTGGGGAAAAGAACTGCCTCCCTGATGCGTCGCGTGCGAGCCGGTTCCAACAGCCTCGTGCGCCTAGTGTTAGAGTCGCCTGGCGACATTGGGACAATGTACATATGGGGTCCAGAGGCTTAGTTTATAAGTTATAAGTTAGTATAGGTTTAACTAACATCGGTTTAAGGGAATGTACACTAACACTATGGACATGGTCTGAAAATAAAATATATTGTATTTAAATATATTGTTTTGATTTTAGTGACTTGAGTAATTTTTTTGTAATATTTATGGGAATTTGTCATATTTATGTGGATGGCTTTAATCATATAAAAAGGATAGGCGCGTGGCTTTGCATGAAACCTAATAACTGTTTTTCGGAAAGGACTTGAATAAAAAACGGATTACAAAATACCCCACTCGTATTAAATACTTAATAATTCATTATTAGATCCGTTGGTTAATAAATAAATTTTTTATTAACACATTCACCGGTAAGTTACGTTCGTAGCGCTACGTCGTAGCCGATATGGGTTTCCCGATATGTAGCAAAAATTCTGCGTAGGCTAAACGAGAACGTATAAATATGACCTTGAAGCAATTCAAAGAACAAATACAAAGTATACAAAAAGTGAACAATAAACATACTATGAGCACCTTACACCCCATGATTTGGAACTTGGAACCGAGCCAGCAGCCTCTATAACAAAATGTAAACGCTAAACTTACGTAGTAAACATACCGTCAACATTGTTCACTTAAAATTCATTCTTATTCCATATACATAAGGTACATATATGTCTAAGAGTGTTGCTGTTTCATTTGTTTACTCAGCAGCCATCTCTTTTGCTCTCACCTTGCTCTTGAGGTCTGGAGTGTTTACGAGTCGGAGTTATAAGGATAAAAGTATGAAACGTACTTTTGCACTGACTGGAGGCCTAGTCAAGACGACAACCGTAGATTTAGACAACCTACATTGACAAGTGACAAACAAAAAGAAAAAACCGGACAAGTGCGAGTCGGACTCGCCCACCGAGGGTTCCGTACTTTTTTGTATTTGTTGTTATAGCGGCAACAGGAATACATCATCTGTGGAAATTTCAACTGTCTAGCTATCACGGTTCATGAGATACAGCATGGTGACAGACAGACGGACACAATATATTACACAAATGTCTAATTGCTATTTGCTACCCGTTATAAGTTAAAGCAGTAAAACCAAATGTCAAAATGGATATAAATTAAAAGTTTTTAAACATACAAAACGTTTGAACAAACTACAGTTTCCGTATACAATGGTGAAGTAATTAGCCGAAAGTTACATAAAGTGCAGTCAAGTTAAACCCAGCAGTGAGCACAAGGAACGCGTTTTAAATAGTACTAAGTACTAAGTTAACAGCATCAGTAAACTGAGTAGTGGTGGTTCTATGTTTTTGAAATTAGGTTCACGAATTTAAGAAACGAACTTTTCCATGACTAAGGCTGCCTTTCCACTGATGAGAGATGAGATGAGATGAGAGAAGACGTGCGTGAATCAACCATAACTATAGGTAAGTAATGTTACGAGTATATAATATTATTGTGGAACCAACGTATCTTACGCCCTGGCCACGACATTGCGCGACTAGCTTCGGCTAAAGCGAAAACCATAGGTGGGAATGAAAGGTCCGATCGCTGTGTCTCGCTCGAACCTATGGTTGTCGCCTTAGCCTTAGCCGAAGCCAGTCGCGCAGTCGGTCGTAGGGGGTCGTAGCACGGTACGCTTATCACCATGCCTCTCACGTTCTAACAAGTATGTGAGTGCGAAAGTGACGGACTTAGTGATAGGGGAACCATGCTGCGCGGGTAGGACGTTAAAGTTATGCCAGTGGGGAGACACTCCTCCTTTCGGGCTTTCTCGGCTCCGTTCGGCCCAGCATTGCTCCGAGCAATTATTAGGGTTGGCACACGTGTTGACGTCCCTTTGCATGCACGACCACAGATAAGATAATGACTTGAATTTTGACAACCCGAAATAGTCGAACGGGATAAGGTCATACATTAGAAAGGGACAGCATGATTCGTCCCTGAATCGCTGTCAAACTTCGGTTTTGTAGGAAGTGTCTTTTCTGTACGGTAGTACTACTATTTATTCTGTACCAATAGTAGGTATTGGAGCAGAGATGAGAACTAATGCTATTGGTTGATTCCCGTACGCCTCCTCTCATCTTCTTCTCAGTGAAAAGGCAGCCTTAAAAGAGAACTTGGTTATTGGGTCAAGTATTCATTACAGTCACGTTTGAGAACAATTAGGTATAGTTAACGCTATCTCTACTGAGCTCGTTCACTTACCTGTACTAACAATGGTATTCTGTTAAACAAAAGCCATTATTTCTTTTATGTGAGCGCGTGACCATTGTGCCTGAGCGCGTGGCCATTGTGTGTGAGCCTCAGGCACAAAAAGGTCATGCGCTCACACAAAAGAAATAATGGCTTTTGTTTAACAGAATGCCATTGTTAGTACGTAAGTGAACGAGCTCAGTGGAGATAGCGTTAACTATAACTGAAGCTGCTATATATTTAAAGATTTACAAATAAATTGTGGTTCTTTTATTACATACCTGGTGCCGGATTGTTGCAAAAGGAATGTATTTACCTGTAAAATAGAAATAATAGTTCATTTATCAATTGATTAATTTAAATCAACAAACAAACACGTTAGATATAAGTGAATGTAATGTTTAATATTAAAGATAGGTATAGCCAATATATCCTTAAAATATGAACTAGTTTTATCTAGTAGGTACCTATGTTTCCAAGACAAGTTAATACTTTAAAATTTCGAATATAGGTGAATACGAGTAGGTATTCCATAATAATATATGATAACTATTGTGAGCACAGCACGAACCAGGTCCATCCATTATGCCTCGCAGAATGGCCAAACATGAGTTATACAAGGAAAAATGTTCCTTGTGTCATCTCGTGAAAGTCGAACTTCGCCCGACATAAACATTTCAAAGGAACCAAATAGATATTCCACGATAACATACGTAAACTGTATCTAACTAGCTACTAACATTACTGTAAAGAGAATTTATGAAAACCACGGATTCAATAATATGTACCTATTATGGAGTAACATTTCCATCATTATGTAACAAGTCTTGTCTGGTTTACTAAAACAGCATTATGGTAGGTAGGTATACTATAAAAATATATAGTTACATGATATATAAGATATTCTCTGCTCCTTGAAAAATTATCTAGGTATGGTGTCGGAGGCCAGTTTCATGGCACCATACGCTCCTTTCTAAATAACCGTAAACAGAGTACATGCGTTATGAACTCTAAATCGAACTTAGAAAATGTTGGTAATATTGCTGTACCGCAGGGATCGACAATGGGAAATGTCCTATTTTTGATCCTGGTAAACGACATCTCATCGGCAAGTCCCGATTTGGAGTTCATAACGTATGCCGATGACACATGCATCCTGGTAAGTGCTGACAACCTTCAATAAAATATGTTTTATTTAATAATAATTAAGTTTTTTTTTTTTTTTATAAGCCTACTAAGTGTCCCACTGCTGGGCAAAGGCCTCTCCCCTTGATTTCCACGACTCCCGATTTGGTGTTTCCTCCGGCCAGTTGTTCAGGAAGCTGTCCAGGTCATCCCGCCATCTCCGTTTGGGCCTGCCCCGTCCACGCCCCTCTACCGGCATCCACTTGGTTGCTAAGCTAGCCCACCTCTCCGGATGCATGCGGTGGACGTGACGTGAATTAAGTTTAAGTGACATAAATACTTACTCTAGAAATGTTGTACCTACTATGTACCTACCTATTTTACTGACCTGTAAAACATTAACTTTTACCAATAAATGTCTTGTATCTTGTATCTTGATATTATTTAAGTTTTATTTTCAATTTTAATTATAGTTTATATTCATATACAATGTAAATTGTGACTGAATAAATGAAATGAAATGACAATATGAAAATGACATAAAACAGCTAAGGTACCTGCGCCAACGATAAGGCCCATCGTTGTTTTTATTTTTATTGTTTTATGTATTATGTATAGGTAATATGAACTTTCAGTTCTGTCCATGGTACTAGCGAACATGGACGCAAAATTTGAACCCATTTACACTTATAAATTTATAAAAGAATGAATGGTTTAAAAAAGGCCAGCTTAAGAACCGGGCCTTTATTAATGCAGGTGTACTTATTGGACTAATTTGACTAAATTAGTTAGGTAAGTACTTGGATATTCATTTGATGGGCCGTTCTCTGAGAATATGCCTGCGGTTGCGCCTTGCGCCTAATTGCCACGACTCTTTTCATACATTTTGTATGGGTCGCGGCAATTAGACCGCAGACATATTTTTTTAGAATGACCCAGATTTCTTCTTTTCTTTTTCATTAACATTACCTTCACGGTGAGGTTTTTAATACAATTTCTTTTTCACGTGCTGTGTGATGGCCTATAAGCACGAGAAGCGTGTCTTTCAAACAAATGTTGCTTAAATCATATTGAAAGGAGAAATACTAAGATGAAGGTTATAGTGAAGTACTAATTTCGATTAGGTACCTACCAATAGTTCTAAATTTGATTTACTTTATCGAATTTTTAGCTTACTAAATTGAGCGCAAAATTAGATAACGTAGGTAACAAATTCGGTTAACACTACTGATGTTGCCTAAATCATATTGAAAGGAGAAATACGACGATGAAGGTTGTAGTGAAGTACTAAATTCGATTAGGTACCTACCAATAGTTCTAAATTTGATTTACTTTATCGAATTTTTAGCTTACTAAGTTGAGTTTGAAGCTGATCGCAAAATTAGATTATGTAGGTAACACATTCGGTTAACTCTACTGCCATACCATATAGTGTTTTATGTTTAAGATTTTTATAATATTGTATTAAAACGTTTACCTAGGTACTGGCTGGTATATTTATGAATGTTGCTATGTATTTTTCATGTCACTGTCATAAGTATTTATAACATAATCAATATAAAATACAATACAAAAGGTATTAATAATAAATAACAATAATTAAAACTAATAATAAACTAAACGTCTAATATGCGCCTCCACCCTGCATCGTACCCGGCTCAAAAGTTCCCATGATGCCTGCAGCATTCCCTCGCTGTCATAAGTAATATGATGTCACTGTAAATTTTCTTTTGACTTGTGAAAGAGCAGCTGAGTCCTACTTGCTGAGTATTTTTTTGAATTTGGATTTGAATTTCAGGATTTCAATAAGAGGAACTTTTGTGAAAATTCATAGAATATAATTATCGTAGACGTGAAAAATAAAATACATCACTTTATTAATAGAAAGCAGTGTTAAGAGTCTTCAAAAGACATTATGAATTCGCGCCCCTAGACACTCGTTAGCATAACAGGAAAACGTAGCTTTAGAAAACCTTTCGAACCTCTGCACATCGCAGGCTCAACTTTGTGCTAGTTCCGCCTATATTGCATAGATGGCGCTAATATAGAAAGTGAACTAAGCTTTAATAAAAGCAAAGATAGATATAACTCCGTAATATATGGATACAGTCTAAGGAAAAAACGTGCCTCGAAAATCACGAAAATTTGATTCTCGATCAGAGGGCGCCACTAGTTTTGACCTACTCTCGTATAGAGGGCGTTGACGGTTTCGTTTGTTATTTATAATTTTAACGTATATCAGTGAAAGAACATGGGTCAAAATCATATAAAAATATTTAATGCAAATAAAAAAATCATTTATCCATATTTAAATACATTTTAACGTATTTTTATAAATCTTCTTTTTTAGTTTTAAAGTATGTCGATAGATGGCAGTGAATTTACAGTGGTTACAAAATTTACTATGACAGTACCGCTCTATCTTATTATGTCCTCTTTGATAAAAGATGGAACAAGATAGTTGAAAGCCGTTTGTGATCACGATCAGTCTACAAAGATGCTTGAAATAAAAAAAAATATGAAGAATATAATATGAAAAAGGCACTGGTATAGGTATACTATTACATATGAAATGATAGAGCTCTCAAATCTCTTTTTTTATAATTTTAGGATAAACAGTAGAAGTTATTCATGAAAATAGGCAAAAAAATGACCACTCCCCTCCCCTTTACTTATGACAGGAAAACCTTTTAGAAATATGCAGTCAAGCGTGAGTCGGACTTAATTACTTAGTTTTTGATCCGACCCCTACGGGTTTTTTAAAGACATTTCACTCACGTTTCACATAAAAAATACATTGTTTAAATTGTGTAATGTACGGAACCCTTGGAACGCGAGTCCGACTCGCACTTGGCAGGTTTTTTCAATATATGTACTTTTTCGAGCGTATGCTTATGTATAAGAATAGGATTTGGTTTAATTATGTTATTAATGAGGGATTTAGGTGTTATTCATGACTCCAAGCTTATTTTCAATGACCATATTGACAGTATAGTGGGTAAAGCAGCTAAGTCACTTGGGTTTATAATGCGTAGTTCAGCTTGTTTTACTCGTCCTAAGACCCTTAAAATCCTGTATTGTGCTTATGTAAGGAGCAAGCTGGAATATGCATCTCAGATTTGGAATCCTCAATATCAAATTTATGTTGATAGGATTGAGCGATTACAAACTAAATTCATAAAATTCCTCTGCTTTAAAATGCATGTAAATTATAATTCTGCTAATTATTTTAGGCTGTGTAAAAAACATCACTTAATCCCACTTGTTAAACGCCGGGAAATTGCGGATATTTTGTATTTAATAAACATTATTAAAAGCCATGTTGATTGTCCTAGTTTACTTAGTAAAATCTCTTTCACTGTTCCATCGAGAAGGTTAAGGCACTTACGTCCCATTAGTACTAACGAGGCTTCCACTAAATATAGAAAAAACAGTTTTTTGTGCAGGGCAGGCAAGACTTTAAATAAAGTTTTGCTTAATTTAGACTTCGATATATTCAATGATAGCATATCTGTAATAAGAAAGAAATTAATTGCATTTTATATGGGTGATACTTCTAGCGCAGGTTCGGGCTCGGCTTACTAAAGTTGTCCTTTATAGGTGTATTTGCTTTTTGTTTTTTTTTTTATTTATTTTTTGTTTAATCTTTAAAGTTTTGTGCAGTCAGCGGTTGAAGTGCATGGTTACTTTCTGAATGAATTCCATTCCTGTTGTGTCTATGCGGTTTTGCAGCTGGCAGTACACACTAACCTTGGCTTGTGCTGTCGGTACTTGTGTGTTGAACTGAATTTTAGTTATATTTGATTTTTGTACATTTAATTTTTATAAGTGAGAACCTGTAATTGGCTCTGTAATTCTATTGTAGCTTTAAAAAATGTTTATAGCTGTTGGTTTTCCATGTCTTCTTCTTCTTCTTCTTCTTCTTTGTCCGTCCCTGCTCCCGTTATCTGGGGTCGGGTCTCCTCACATTTTTGCGCCAGGCCCGTCGGTCCTGGATTGTCGGTTTTGGCAATTGGGTTTTCTTGAGGTCTCTCTCTATGTTAGACCACCAGGTCAATGGCGGGCGGCCGATACCTTTCTTACGTTCTGGTAAGTTTAGAGCGATTTTTACCACATGGTCTTCACTGCGTCTCATTACATGGCCATACCATCTAAGGCGGGACTCTATCATTTTGTCTGTGATAGGCGCGACCTTAAAACTACCCCGTATGTGTTCGTTGCGCACCCTGTCCATCCTGGTCACCCCTCCCGCCCACCGCAGCATCTTCATTTCGTTTACGTGGGCTTTTTGCTCGTGTGTCTTCTTTACTGTCCAGCATTCCGATCCGTACAGTAATGCCGGGCGAACTGCTGTCTTATAGACTTTTCCCTTCGTTTTTATAGGCATGCGGGGGTCACACAGAACTCCGGTGAGAGTCCGCCATTTTTGCCACGCTACATTTATTCGGTGCGTAACATCGGCATCTATATTGGCATCCGCCGTAAGCATGGAGCCCAGATATTTGAACTTGTTGACTGTAGGGATGGGTGTTGATCCGATGCAGATTGTTTCAGGGGTTGTGTTCCCGCTGAATGGGCATTTCAGATACTCTGTCTTACTCCTGCTCACTCGGAGTCCATGCTTCTCGAGAGAATGTGTCCAGGTATTTAAAAGTACTTGCAGATGTTGTGCAGTATTAGCCGCCAGTACGATATCGTCGGCGTACAGCATCGTCCAAGGTAATGGTGCCGGAATGTGGTTTGTGAGATAGTCCATCACAAGATTGAACAAGAACGGGCTGAGTGCAGATCCCTGATGAACGCCCACCTTGACCTCGAACGCATTACTTAAGCCTGCCAAGGTTTTGACTCTTGTACTGACGTCGTGGTACATGTCTCGTATTAGGTCTATATAGTATTCTGGCACTTTCTGCGCCCTTAGAGACTGCCACACCAGTTTACGGGGCACCCTATCAAAAGCCTTCTCGAGGTCAATGAATGCAAGATGCAGGTCTTTTTTGTTTATTCGATGTTTTTCCATCAGGATTCTGACCGCCTGTATAGCATCCATGGTTGATTTGGATGCCGTGAAACCAAACTGATTTGGGGAGATTTCCGTTAGAGACGAGAGACGGCTATTTAAAATTCGCTCCCATATCTTTAGCGTATGTGAAGTCAGTTTAATTCCTCTGTAGTTTTCGCACTCAGCCACATCTCCCTTGTTTTTATAGAATGGTAGCAGATAGCTCTGGCGCCATGATTCTGGAATTCTCTTTGTGGACAGGACGATGTTAAACAGTCTGGTCAGCCAACTGACTGCTACCGGGCCAAGTCGTTTCCATAAATCAGCTGGAACCTCATCTGGGCCTGGAGCTTTTCTGTTTTTCATCTTAGCCACAGCTAGCTTTACTTCATGCGGATCGACTTCAGGTATTGGCCCATAGACAGGTTCAAGAGGTGCGGGATCCTCGTGGGGGAATTCTTCGTTTAGCAGTTGTTCATAGTATTCATACCATCTCTGTCTGATTTGCGTGCTGTCAGTTAACAGAACTTGGTCCCTGTTTTTGATGTACCTGTTAATTTTGATGTCGGTGGTGGCTTTATGCCTGCCCTTAGCAATTTTGAGTACTTCATTTTCTGTTTTAGCCGTTTCTAATCCGTCATAGAAAGCTTGGTTTGCATTTGTTCTCTGCACAGCAATGCAGATCTTTGCTTGTCTCTTTGCTTCTTTATATTTGGCCTTATCTTCTTCTGCCTGCGAACTTTGCCATGTTTTAAATAGAGTTTTCTTGTTAGCTAAAGCCTCCTTTATTTTATCGTTCCACCATTCGGGATCTTTGCCGGAGCATAGAGGTCCTTTAGATACTCCCAAAATCTCTGCTGCTTTTGTTCTGCAGTGCTCTTCAAACTTAGTCCAAATATCTTCAGCGTGCTCATACATTACGTCCAAATCAGCTTCCAAGTAAGTCTTTAAACCAGCCAGTAGCAGTTCACCCTTAGGGCCATCCAGTTCTTTCCACTTTGTTCTTGGTGTTTTATCTACATTTGTTTTTATAGGCTTGGGTAGGTCGTATACGGCTACCAAAATCCGGTGTTGAGATGTCAGAGCCTCACCCGGGATGACCTTGCAATCTTTAAACTTTTGCTTAATAGAGACGTCCGAGATGATGTAATCTATTTGTGATGTTTTCCCCGCACATTTGTAGGTGGTTAGGTGTTCATATCTCTTTTTGAAGTTTGTGTTAACTAAGGTCCATGTATGAAAAAAAAAAAAAAAAATTAACAAAATGTCATGATTTTTTAGTAATTATATCATAAATGTAAGCAAATATGAATTTTACTTGGCAATATTCTTAAAATATGTATATGTAATATCAGGGTGATGGTTATTGTTTAATGACTTACCTGGCAACACTTGAGTTAGCAAGTGGTAGGGACAAGCAGGAGTTAAACAGGCGGTTGTTCAGAGCCGATCACTTGGGTTGAGTGAGGCCGTCAAAGAGGACGCATCGTAAAGGACTGGTTAGGTCAGAGTACCTGCAAGTACCTCTATTGTTGTGTTGGTAATAGTTTATAGTAACCATGCGAGAAGAAGCATCACACAATTATTGTTAGACATTTTTACTATAGGTCTGCAATGCTATCGCATTTAGATAAGGGCAGCAGCATTGCATGTCAATCGATTTCAAATAACTGTACCTACTACTTAATAGCTAAAGGTACTTATAAACTACTTCTGAATTTGTTGTGACAAAGTAAAACTTCGTGAACATTACATTGAACGGAAACTAAAATTAACTGGATCTCAAAGAACTTCCCATTCTGCTTTAAAGTACCTATATATATTATAGTTGACGAATTTGCTAATAGCATTGCGCAAGTTGTATAGGAGTCGTATACTGGCTTACAAAGTTTCTTAACTAAGGTTGAATAGTAGTCACTAACAGCACTGAGAAAAGGCAACGTTAAATGGCTTAAGTACTTTGGGAGAATAAATTAAGACTATTTTCACTTGGCAAATTAATATGAATCAACTAAAATAAAAGGTGCTTTATTTACATACAAGATATATACAGTGGTTCTACGCAACTAAATAAATTCGAAAGTTAGATCAATGTATAAATCTCCGAATAAATAATATAAATATATAGTTTAGTTCATTGATTTTAGTATAACTCCATTCATTTAGTTTAGTTTAAAATCGGACACGGAACGCACAAAATGCACCTACAGGTACATAATATACATATATATAAATTTTCTAACGTATTGTCTTTTTGTCATACTTTTCTGTTGTGTTATGTAGTACCTATCACGCATAAAAAAGTATTTATTTCTGTTTTAAAGAGTAGCAGTTGCAAGCACCATAGGATACGTCTGCCCCTGCCCCTACACAATCCGACCAATTACCAGCAATACACGTAGTTGGACATGTGTTTTATATCGCGCGCAGCGTGGCCACTAAGTACAAGTCGTTACGCGCAGCGGGTGTCTACCCATAGACGAAGAAATACAGTAGGGTTACACAATGGTTTTACCCATTTTACCCTTCTTCCATTGTACTATCCTATTCAGCCATTATATTACCATGCACTTACAAATGTCAAGGAGTCGTACTCCTCTGGTTTAGAAAATAAATAGGACCAATTTGTTAAATGTACCTACAAACAAACTACACAGTACAGTTGTTTAGTATGTAAATGGTTTCTAACCTGACCTCCCAAGCCAGAGGGACTTAAATATTAAAGTGATTAATAATTACTAATAAACGTAACATAACAATACTCTTTATTGTAAGCATTTCTGACTTGACCTTGGACCCGTTGCATTAAAATGGTATTACTTTAATACAGTGGGTCCCATATATTAGATCCTTAAAACAAACCTGATCGATTGATACCATTAATAAAAACCTTGTTATCTAGCCTGGCCCCGTAGACAACATGCCAATCGCTAACGCTCCGTAGCGAACGAAACGCAACTGTCACTGTCACACTAATATGGAAGAGTGATAGAGAGGCACAAAGCGATTCGATGGCGAAGCGATAGCGATTGTCACCTTGGCTAGGCCTCCTGTAGTCTGATATACTCTGCTCTCACTGCACAATCACAAGGGTTTAAAATTGAATATGTATATGTATTTTCGAAGTAGGTTTTACGATGCGGTATTACACATTCTATAAGGTTCAGTGTAACTGATCCATGAACATTTAAATACCATGTATGTGACTTACTGCTGGCTGCAACCAATGCACTGTGGAGCATAAAGATATAAATCGACACTATTGTGACGTATAAAAGATTTATTGTCCGACCATACTGAGGTTAAGACATATCGTAAGGATAGTTGAGTTAATGATTGTAACAGGATTTATAGTACTCTTGATTTTTCTTCTTCTTCTTCTTCGTCGTTCCCTCATGACTGAGGATCGTGACCAACAACTATATCCCTCCATTTAACGCGATAAAGGAACCACATGCTTTTCTAATGGAATCCGACCATCTTAAAGGGGCTCTTCCTCTAGCGCGCTTGCCTTCAACTTGCCCCAGTATGATGTCGCGTTCGAGGCTGTGGCGATCGCATTATATGCCCAAAGAATGTCTTGATTTTTACACACTTTAAATAATACTACCTGTGAGTTTTTCATTCATTTATAAATGGCATGTAGATAGACCCTCATAACCATATGTACATATATCGGGGCTTTGGGAACCTTTACCTACTGATTATAAATTGAAGATTACACGTAACAGCCAATTTATGCTATAAAATAAACGTTCAACCAATTTCTCCCCATTACGTACCTGTATTGGTAGAAAATATTGCTTAAATGTAGGCTTAAATAAAATATTCAAGTTGTACTATGTTGTATTAATGCGTGATTGGTTTTGACACGAATAGAATACATGATTTGTGTGTAGTAGGTATAATACTTAAAGTCTTTACACGATGAAACCCGGCCGTGAATGATCTGGTACATATAATTATATTTTTACCGAATGCACATATTCAAGCAATCCTTTTATTATAATCTGTAACTATTGGAATTTATAATAAAAAATAATCATATTACAATGCATGGGCTTCGGTAAGTTTTCGCCGAATATATTCTATCATACCTTAAATTTTTTGTCCAGCATTTTGAACATTTTCACTCGCTTCGTAGTACAATGCCACAATTGTATTTTTATTTTCATAGGCTGTTTTATGCTCAGTAGAATGTCATTTTACCAAAAACATACTTTTTGAAACTCTCTTTCTACTTGAGGTCGCCAGGAAAACTTTCTACTCCAAGCACCGAAACATGTTTTTATATGAAATGTACATTCATTTAAAATATTTACCACATAATGTGTGGCCGGGTTTCATTGTGTACATTATAGCAAAGCTTAATAAAAAACAAAGATTTGCGGGTAACTGTATTTGTAGGTACCTGTTACTGCTTTTTTATGGCATTGCATTAAGCATTTACTCTGTGCTCTTAGGTACACGAAGGTATGTACGTATAATACCTACGTGTATATTATACGTGTAGAAATATTTGTGGTCATTATTCTTGTTCATAAATCATTGTTTTTACGGTCCATAAAAACCTCACCAGAATGACAATTGCACGTGGTATTTTAAAAGGTCTGCCAAAAGTCAGTCCCGAAGATAATAAATACCCTGACCTCAGCTTTGCTCCTAGATTTCTTTCAGCCTTAAGCTATAAAAGTTGACATGGGTTACATAAGAGCGTTGTAATTTTCTAGACATTGAAAAATGTTTAGAGAAAATAATAAGTTACGTATCAAGATAATACGATAGTACCAATAATACGGTATCTATTTTATCATTGCTCAATTCCAAACAAAAGTGTAATCGTTTGAGGAGTACAGTCAGCTGCAGAGAAAAGGCACCCTGCATACAAAGTTCTGTAAATTTGTATGGACGAGGGGTACCTTTTCTCTGCAGCTGACTGTACAATCTATGTTTTAATTATTTGTACGTGTTACAAGCCCCACCCGGTATATCTATGACGAGTACTAGTTTCTTTTTGCTAAAAGTTGTAATACAAAGAAAATAAGCGAGTAGAAGTTTTGTATGAAAAATTTACTCGTTTTCTTTGTAGGTATTGAAATATTTAGCAACGAGTAACGAGAGTAAGATTCTTATTCTCGCTCGCTGGATTGACAGTTTGAAGTTATCCGAGCCGAGCGCGCCCGTTGCGTTGAAGTTAATTGGGAAGTCGGGCAAAAACTAAACGTACCTAAGGTGGCGCTCTCGACGATGGTGTATTATTTTATATGAAGCTTGATAGCCAGTCATAGCTAATGACACCATGGTACATTTTCTGTATGGATATCGACCACAAACTGACAAATCACTCAAAAAAGCTGTAAAAAAAAAAGCCCAGTATTTTATCAACACCATGTATGTATTATTTCTAGTTTTACCTAACTACTCTTTAGCATATTCAGTTGAGAGTAAGAAAAATTGATGCTCTGATCCTTTTGAAGGCTTCATCATTTATTTATGCGATAGGGTATGCCTAAGGGATTCAGAACTGTAAAGTAGTTCTCATTTATGCAGTTCTATTTCGGTTTGGCTCTATCTTGATGGAGTTGTGCTAAACCAAAATATTACTTTGCTAATCCGCGAAATAATAATGTGCTAGTCAATAAGTGCTAACTTACTTGTGCATTTTTACATGCAAATCTTTGCCCCCCACCCCCGCTCACTCACCCTTCTTCTTTGAGTTTTATTTGACGTTTATAAGCGCATTATAATATGCCTACTTGAATAATAAACTATATTATCTTATCTTATGGATATATAGTTTGAGACGGGAAAGGAAAGTGATAGTGTTTTTCACGAAAATCATCATTCCGCGCAGACTAAGTTACAGGCAGAAAATATTAAATTAAGTAGGTATTTCAAGCAAGAAACAATCCTATTCATCCACGAAGCACTTTATTCTGGCGAAGATTAAAACTTTTTAGAAACGCCGTCATACCTTAAAAAAAGGAATTTATTCAATTTTCACGGCAAATTAGGCACTTTATTATTATAGGGTTTCTGTCTAGTCACGGTAAATATTATCATAGTATTATGACTCATTGACTGCTATTACTAAAATCACCTTTTATATAAATCAACATAGCGCCACCAGTTCAAAAGTCTTTCGTAAAATTAAACATCGCAAGTAACATAGATTCCAACCCGAACATTCCAAACACCAAGTCATAGTTTTTAGGGTTCCGTACCCAAAGGGTAAAAACGGGACCCTATTAAGACTCCGCTGTCCGTCCGTCCGTCCGTCTGTCTCCAGGCTGTATCTCATGAACAGTGATAGCTAGACAGTTGAAATTTTCACTAATTGGTTTATGACATAATTTGCATGTTGTTAGCATAGTTAATATAGGTATAAGTAGATGTAAGAACGGAATGATTACAACACAACTCAACTTTCAACAGCTTTCCCATCTTACTAATACCTATACGGAGCCATTTGTCTGAACATATATTTTTTTGTTCGAATGCTTAGCTGATTTCAGTTCAGTTGCTTCGAGAGCTACAGAGCCGGTAAGAATCCTACATGGTTGATCGCGGCTTCAAGTGTACTCGAAAGCGGCGGTTATTTTGTTACAGGTCGGAAGATTGCGGGTCACACAGGATTCTTACCGGCTTTGTAGCTCTCGAAGCAACTGAACTTAAATCGGCTAAGAATTCAAACAAAAAAAGTTATATGTTCAAACGAATGGTTCCGTATAGGTAGTAAGATGGGAAAGTTTTAGGCTATTTGTATCATCAGATCATCATCATCAGATGATGATGTTACAGATAGCCAAGTAAGCGCAAGTCGCAGTACTGTCCATAGAAAGCTATGATCATCTGTTTATTATTCCGCGTTGACTCGCTCGGCTTTATTGGTTTTCCTTATACTAATATTGGGGATGTTAAAAAGTATTTGACTTTGGAGATAACCTCCAGTCCGTACTCTCCCTTTGCGATATTTATTGACGTAGAATTAATATTGCTCGAGGCTTTTACAACCATTTCTCTCTCTGCAACGAATCAATTCAATTCTTTCTCAATTCTCTCTTCTTTACTACGGCTGTATTCTCTCTGTGTTAAGTACTTGTTTTGTGCAATGAAGTGTTTACTACTGCAACTACTACTAGCTGTTTTAACCCTGTTACTCATTTTTCTCCTAATTAGCAACATAAAGTGGTTGAAGAAGTTTGCAAATTTTAAAACGAGACAATTCAATCACAAACGAACTCTAGGTTAAGTAAAAGCATGAAAAACAAATATATATTTTTAGTTACAGCAAAATACCAGCAAAAGTTAATATTTACGGATTTTACGGTAAGCAAAGCGGTCGAAGTTTTGTATATCTTGGTTCTTATTACAAGCGGGTTGTTCATCAGTTGTACTTTGTTGTTGTTATCATTCAATAAGAAGTTACGAAGTTCTGTTGTATGTTGGGGGAGACAAGGATCTTTTTAATTCAGATGCGTGAGCCAAATCTCTGATACATACGAGTATATGTCGGAGAACGGCTGAATTGTTCCATCTATCGCCTTTAAAAGAGCCGCCTTATAGAGCAAACACCTGAGTGGCGTTCGACGCAGTTCCGCCAAGGCGTCATAGATTGCGCTATCAAAAACAAATGATATCCAGAACAATTGAAGTTATGCTGTCAATCAATCTTCAGATGAGAACTAAGGAATCCACCGGTTTTTAATAGTATGAAATTTCGGTTAATAACCGGTTATTACCCGGTTAACCGGCTAGGCATTTAGTCCAAACTTTGAGGCCAATTCGAACGTTATATTCTAAGCAAGTACACTTACACGATGCACACACTACACACTGATATCAGAATGATATTTGAATGATGTCATTTAGTTATCGGGCGTCGTGCTCGCACCAACACATGCACGGACGACAAGTACGAGCGAAATGCACGATATCTGAATGACATAAGTTTATCACGAAATAAATGATTTATGATTATGATTATCATTTAGATATCATTCTGATAGCAGTGTACGTTCGAATTGATCTGTTTATACTCATAAAGTACTGATTACACAGTGATCTATCTGCATAATAGGAAGGTAAAATCAGACACTTGAGATAATAATTATAGTTTACTAACATCTCCCTACTATCTCATTTGCATTGCTCAGTGAGTTATTACCTCCTCTACCTCCTACTTATTTGCACTGGCAATTATCTTAAAAGCTTGTAGACACGGAAATAATTAATTAATACAAGGTACATTAACCTTATACAAGTATAACAGTATGTGATATAATTCCATATAATTTCCGAGTTACGGGCATATATTAATTTAATATAGCGTATGTAATACAAGTAATTAAATAAAACAGTAATAATCGTAAACATTATTGTCATAGGACCTAAATGAAAATACGGCAGTCAGTAAAAGGGAAGTTTGCGGTACGAGAAATGTAATTAATTGTACGATGTTTTATTTGATGTGTGTAATATTTTATACGAGGAGTCGTAAAGATATAATTGTTCAAGTAATTGGAAGAGCTATTGTTAGCCTCGGTAAAAGTTTCGGTTTTAAAAGTTTTGTTTAACCTTTGTGGTCAAAATAGAATTTTTTTTCGAAGAAAATTATATTTTTTGTAGTCTGTGTGACCAGGTAGAAACGAAACTGAACGTAACACGGCTTGGGCTGAATGTCAAGATTGCCAAGATGTTTTTTTTTACAGTTAACCTTAAAGATAATTTCAAAAATTGAAGACGGTGCCTAACGATTGCGCGATCAAACATAGCTACATACATATTTATATGAAAACTTTTTCAACAAAAATGGGTACTTATTCAAATATAGACGAAAATCAGGAAACTGATAGTTTAATCATATTTCAGTTCAAATATATTTATTTCTCTAAGATTATAAATCACTTAAAGCGAGAAACAAACAAAGTTTTAGTAATTAATAACATAAATTACAGGTAATCCATAAGCGAGCATAACATTTTTTTTTTTATTATTTGAATATTATTACCAAGGACAAATTGTTATATTTCAATAATTACTAGGTATATGTAGCTTTGCTTAGCATCTAAAGCGATAAACTAGGATATAACCTAGAGGACAACGGAGATGGCAGATTAGATCTCACAGCCGCAGTTCATTATGTATGACATAATTAACTGATCACAACCGTCAGGGTTCAATGGACACTAATTTAGGTAATACCTTATCTCAATTTTCTCAGAATCCCGGCATTGTTCAGAGTGCCACTATTATTGTCAAAATATAAAATATAGTACTTACACACTTTGTCGCTAGGCTACTTACTTCAGACAACGCTAATAATAGCGGAAAAGTAAAAATATATCGGGATCATGTAGACTGTAGATAGTCTAGTAGAGTTGTGCCGTACTTAGTACTATTATTTATGCTGTGTTCCCGCAGCATAAATAATAGTAGTAGGTACAGAAGGTTCAACAAAACACATGGATATCACACCAATAACTTATTATGTTCTTTCTCCAAATAAAAAATCTTGGAAGGGGTTCTACTGCTGGAAAATATATCTACAACATCTATTTTCCTAGTAAATACAAAGCTCTGTAGGCACACAAAATATGATCCCTTCAAGGTTCTCAAGTTCTCGAATTATGCGCGATTATTACGTAGTTTTACTGCGGCCCGCTGCCCCTTTCATGCATAATTCATCCATTCAAATCAGGGAACTGTTTGTAAACAAAAATATTAGGTGTATTAGGATTATTAGGTACGTTAAATATTTGAGCGCGTTGAGAGTACCGTGTACCTAACGAATATTCTTGATTGGACTCGTGGAAATTTCATCGCTGCAGACATAGATAGGTAGGTACATCTACTGCTAGCGACTAGAGTAAATGACTGCGAGAAGATAGGTTCTAGGTAAGTAATTAAAAATGCGACGCATAGCGCATACTTAGTATAAATGGTGCTAGTAGTCAGTTGAAGTCAGTCAGTGAAATAAAACCCTGCAATAAACTGACAGTAATAGCTACCTACTTGTAAATAGTAATTGACAAATTTAATTATTGTCTTTTGCAATTCCAAAGGTCAAAAATATACACGTGTTTTAAATATGAGTGGTTGTTTTATAAATGTGACATGTAGATTATTAGAATCACCTCAAATTTTTTTTACATGACTGTCTAAACAGCAGTGCAATATTAATGAAGTGTTAGTATTTTTAATTAAGCTTTCAAATAATCAGGTTATATCGTCTGTAAGATATTTTTGCTTGACTAAAAATTGAGTGAACGAAGAACAAGGTACTTACGTAACTCATACTGTAACGCCAACTTTTATCTTCGTCCTCACCTCTTAAAATCCACAAATAACAAATTTTGTGCTATAACAAAACCCTATATCAATATAGCAAGATTCAAATTCGCATTACCTTTCTGCTGACTTAAATTGAAGCACTTTTAAGCACACAAAAGTATTATATTTAACCAATTTACGCCGTTAGCATAAAGTCGAAATCTAACTTTTTGCATTTATTACCTTACGTTCTAAATTAGTCCTAAACTAATATAGGGAGCGTGCATGAACTAAGAGGCAGCATAGGAGCCGTCAAATTTTTGGCACGAGGCGTAAATGTGAAGTTTATTGTTCGGATACTTCGGTTGTAGCCCACAAGATGGCAGAACCTACTATGCACAATATAACGTACGTGAACGGTAGATGGTAGCATTTGCTTTGGCAATGTACATGTTTATATTTCCGATTCAGACCACAACATATGGCAGACCCTCAAACGCGCACGGTCTCTATAGGAATTGGGCAGTGGCCACTATCTGATATTGACGGAAATGGAGGAAATTGAAACTCAGCAGACCGCCAATATCGTCCGAGACGAGAAACACGTGTTAGATTTACTTTATATACCTATTTAGCGCTAACGCACCGCGTAATTTAAATACTAAAATAGGTACCAATTCCCTGGATATAGATGTCTTTTTAATCACATTCGAGTTTTAATAATTGCTGAAAGACATTTGAATCCAAAGATATGTGCAGAGTGGATAGGAGAGGTAATGGTTCCAATCCTGACTCGTACCAAAATGAGGTTCTCGGAACTTATGTAAGAATTGCTTATATTTTAATTATACACATAACATATCACGGGAAACCTTGCACACACCTCGAAAGATATCTTAGACTGTGTGTAATTTTCTACTCATATTTATGTACCTATTCACCTAGCGTGGCGATGGCAACCATAGCTGGCTCAAACCGTCTCGTAAGAGCAATCAATGGGTCATTTTTTTTTTATTTATTTTTTTTATACCACGTCGGTGGCAATCAAGCATACGGCCCGCCTGATGGTAAGCAGTTACCGTAGCCTATGAACGCCTGCAACACCGGAGATATTACACGCGCGTTGCCGACCCTTTAAAAACCTGTACACTCCTTTTTTGAAGAACCCCATACTGTAGCCCCTCGGGAAAACCTCGGCAGGGAGCTCATTCCACAGCCGAAGCGTACGCGGGAGGAAATTCCTCTTAAACCGCACAGTACGCGACCATTTAGGTGCTAGGGTGTGAGGATGAACACCCTGCCGATGGCGAGCGGTGCGGTGATAGAAAGCGGCCGTTGGCATCATGTCAAACAATTCTTCAGAGCACAGCCCATTGTACAAGCCCATTGTATACGATGGCGATGATGATAATAGTACCTAAGTACCTACAACTTAATATTATTTAACAGAAATTCACTTAAATAATTAATAACCGTTAATTACCATTTATGGTACCTATCACAACAACGATCATGTCGTTTTAACAAGCTCATACAAAATTACATCACCAGATCTCATAAGCTAAAAGGCCCCACTTATTAAACAAACTATTTAAACTAATTAAAACTTTGCGACCGCAATATAAAGTCTATTTTCCATCGAATAGTTGCAAAAGCCGCCACACTATGCAATTAATCACCCTAGGTATACGTGTTTACATTAACTTTGAGGTTTTAACAATGTATAATTAATTTATGGTGGTTGATGAATGCGACAAACTTCCAAGCGTAGTGTTAAGGACGTGCTGAAGCAATTTGGAAGTTATTTATTAGAGTAACAAGCGCAGCTTAACCTTACCTTTTAGATGCCGAGGATATTTTTAAACTGGGTAATTTTAAGCATACAAGTAGGTATTAGGTAGAAATTATATGCAGATAAAACACCTACCTGTGTAGACACCGACAAGTAGAATCGTCTAATATGAAATGAAAGGTTGTCTGGAAGAGATCGCTTTTTATTTAGCTATAAGACCGCCTGTTGTTTACCTCTACTTCTGTTGCTGTTTTCTTTCTGTATCTTAATATACCTACAGAGTTGTGTCTTGTTATTTTTGTTACTATATCGTTATTAACCTTGTCTTCGATTCTCCCTACTTTATCATGGCAAAAGAATTCTACTTGGTACAAAACCCCTAGTTTTAAAATGCGAACAGTTTCATCAACCGAACTGAATCTCCGAACGCAAAATAAACTTCCACCAGCAGTAAAACGGTGAATATTCCACCGGAGATAGAAGTTTTATTCCCAAATTCTATATCTGGTATTGATCAGCCGAGTGGAATTGAGATGGTTTTGAGGTTTTTCGAGTACACGTATCGTACGTACAAAAATATACAGTCTTGTTAAAAAGTAATTAAGGGTGCCACTTACTGTAAGCAAGCAACATTTTTTTGTGCATTCATGACGATGGAGTCTAACAGAAGATATTCGTTTTACCCATTCTGTGATTCTTAAGTGCATCCTGTTGTTTTGATGTTTTGGAAAAACAAAGTCAGGGTTTCTGATAGGTATTAGAATATTTTAAGAACCTCTATATTTGATTCCTTTGTCGGGTTGTACCGGAATACACCAACCAGGCATGTTCCTAAAATATATTGCAAAATGGAGGGCTAATAAAATTTGGCATTTTTAGGGTTCCGTACCTCAAAAGGAAAAAACGGAACCCTTATAGGATCACTCGTGCGTCTGTCTGTCTGTCTGTCCGTCTGTCTGTCTATCTGTCTGTCCGTCTGTCACAGCCTATTTTCTCCGAAACTGCTGGACCAATTGAAATTTGGTATACATATGTAAGTTTGTGACCCAAAGACGAACATGTAACGAAAACCAATGAATTTTAAACATGGGGGCCACTTTTAGGGGTAAATGAAAAAATTCAAAAATAAAGTTTTTTAGACTATATCGTGTTATATGTCAAATGAAAGAGCTCGTTGTGAGAATCTCAAAATACATTTTTTTTATAATTTTAGGATAAATAATTTAGAAGTTATTCAAGAAAATAGGCAAAAAATGACCATTCCCCCTTTATCTCCGAAACTACTGGGCCTAAAATTAAAAAAAAAAAACAAAAGATATTTACCTATAGATTACAGGAAAACCTATTAGAAATCGCAGTCAAGCGTGAGTCGGACTTAATTACTTAGTTTTTGACCCGACCCCTACGGGTTTTTTAAAGACATTTCACTCACGTTTCACATACAAAATACATTGTTTAAATTGTGTAATATACGGAACCCTTGGAACGCGAGTCCGACTCGCACTTAGCCGGTTTTTTTTTTTTTCAATATTGTTTTCGCTCAATGTAAAGAATTGATAGAAGAACCTAAGAAGTACCTACTCACTTTTTAATTTTTTTGTCAGCCGCTTTCATGTCCAGTAAAAACAAATGTACAATTAAAATTCCACCAAAAACCTCAAGCAACCTCTTTTCAAATTGATTACCATACTAATATTTAACGTTCCCCAACTCAATCAAACTATTAGCAAGTCCGAAAACAAAGACCATTATAACTTTCTCACGGTGTAGACAGCGCCATCCATGTTTTGTTTCTCGAACTAATAGGTCCTGCGGTTGTAAGCCATCTGCTGCTAGATGGAGTGAGCAAGCTTGTTTATGGAGTTACGGAAAGTTACTTTAGTTTCCCTTTCCGAGTTAATTTTAACTTTTGTAATAATAGATTAACTTTTCCGTGTTATTCTTGTACGTGTCGTAAATTATTTCGTTCTTTTATGCCATTTTAATCATGGTGAATTAACGATAATAAAAATTAAAGGCCGGGTTAGTGGGATGGTGCAAGTGGCCCTAAGTGAGCTATTTCTACTTTTATATTGATTAAATGGTTATTATGATTAGTTAAGACGTTTTGTCTACGGGTCGAGCTAAAGAAATACCTACAGGTCAATTCGAACGTACACATATTTGAATCATGTTATGTGTGTGTGACCTACATTGTAAATAAATTATTAACACATTTTAAATGGGTTTAAATTATAAGAACAATAAATGTTTACTTAACAAAATATCAAGTCTCATTCGCAATTTCTCAAATCAAAACAAAAATAGACGGCTCCTTAACAGGTTCCAAATGACAACATAAATATTTACACTGGACCGTTCGGGTCAAACCTTTCAGGGCCTTTTTCACCTTTCCCGGGACCCCGGCTGCCCCATAGCAGAACAAAGTAAATATTTTTTTTACAAAACTGAGATGACGACAGAATTCAAAATATTTTTTTATGGCGATTACGAAAAAAAGAAAAAATACTGTAACTACCTATATTAAAGTATTTATCCTGAAAAACAAAGTAAATCGCTACTTTCCTTCATTTTCGTTAGAAAATATTTACCAACACAGTATGTGCATTATAATGGAATGTACTTAAGATTTCAAAATAAAGTTAAATGCATAAACCACAATGGGATTAAGTATCCTAAAACCCAATTTTCGGATAGTCTAAAATAAAATGGAAAGAAAGTTTGGGTGTATTTACAGGTCTTAATATGAATATTAGAAGCTCGTTTTGCTATATTTTCTGTTTTAATCATATCTATCACTATTATAAAATAATGTACATATATACATATACACAGGACACAGGGTCGTGATTTACTGTATATTTAAATTTATACAATAAACTTTTTTCATTTTCATTTCATTTTTCATATAGCACATACTTGTACGTATGTGAAATAGTACATATACATGTATATAGATAGATTCATAAGAGCTGCCACAAAACAGTCAATATTCTCAGAGTTAGGTAGGTACTTTGAGAATATTGACTGTTTTACATTTGTTTATTCGTTAAGATTTTTTTGGAATTTAACCAATATCACTTTACCTATTTGATATTTTTGAGGTAAATTTTAACAAAAACCTTTTGGCTCTCCTGAAATTTCGGAAAAAACAATTTACCTTGTTCTGCTATGGGGCAGCCTAGCACTCAGACAATTTAATAAGCTTTCATATAAACAGGGTCTTACCCGCCGTAAAGGGCTGCTGATGATGATAAAGTAGAACGTATAACATTGTTTACAGGTTCTAACGATTTCGGGCATTTTTACCTGGCTAGCAAGAGCGTTTTATTGGCAAATTTTCAAATATATTATAAAATTACATAAAATTAGCTTGCTTCTCTACATTTCGTCTATCCATAATCGAAAGCAATGGCAACGTAAAAAGTAACATCATAGTTTTGATCAATAGGGGGTAATAATTTTTTCACCAGTTCAATATCGTAACAAAGGAAACTACATTTGCGTCTAGTCGGTGTGTATTGTTAAATCCCAGTTCACGTCCACTTTATTTACAGTAAAGTTTAATAAGCTGCAGTGTGGACTCGGCTTCACGAGACGTGGACGCCTGCGGCGCCGAGATTAGCTAAGTCCGACAACATAAATACTCGTACTCTTCAACTTGCTTTAAACTTGACATTTTGCCTTTAACGCAGCGTAACGTAGGCGAACAATACGGAAACGCGAAGCGAAGCGATGCGGCGCGGGGTGAATCAATCCTTTGATACCTATAGAAGTGTCCTACGTGGGCGATATCGTTGCGATCGCGAACACCGTAGGCCCGCCGCGCCGCTTCGCTTCGCGTTCGCGAGTTGTTCGCGTACGTTTGACGCAGCGTTAGAATCGACCTGCCTGCTAAATATAAGTAAGTTTGATGTCAAAATGTAAGTTTGAATAGGCCTCAAGTGCGAGCGAGATGCCGTTTACGAAACGACGCGCGACGTCACGACTCACGGCGCACATTACACCAATCAGTGAAAGGGATTGTAAAGGTTGTATCATAACAAGGTCAAAAACTTAACAAATTATTAAGTCAGAATCAGCCTCCCATGGTCATTCAAAAACAGCTCGTTTCGCTGTCCACTCTGTCACCTGTAACTTTTAATTGGAATTAAGATCAGGGTAAAAATACGTCGTACCTACGTAATTTGGTTTTCCTGAAAATCCCGCACCCTCAATTTTTTCAACATTCTAAAAATGCGTTATTTTTATGCGTAGAACATCATAAAAGTATCACAAACTCTTTCTGACCTAATTGGAAAAACCGTGCCCCATGTTTTTCACTTTCCAGTACCGTTTTATGTAACGAAGTAGGTGTGACGGAAATAATTAGAACAAAAAATGTAAAAATATATTAATGTTCCGGGACACTTGTATTTTGTGTGTTTACTCAAGTTTAACGCTTACTCGTATTAATTATTTAACCCTCTTCCTGGCAGCTGCAATCTAATTTGATCGAAATACTAAAGTTGAAATTCTATTGGCGCCTATGTGGTCGATAAATCGTACTATGCCGGAAAAAGGATTAAAATCATTTCAATTGATACAACAGTAGCAAAATGCAGACTGTTTTCTAGGAGCAATACCTAAATACCAAAAATACTTACTAGTTGCACCCGCTCAGGGGAAACACAATTTTGAGCAGGAAACAATAAAAAACGAAACTCCTCTCTATATGTATAATAAAATAATTAAATAAAAAATATAGGCAAATTATTACTATATATCTATAAGTAATATTCTCTTTTACTATGATGATATTCTAAACTAAATCAACCAATAGCGATCCAAATTCAGCAAAAATATATCATAATACAAGCATTACTCCAGTAACAAAGCTATACTTAATTGCAATTACCACAGCTTCCCTCGTTTTTCTACGTATATTAATTCCGCCGAATGAATATTGAACAGACTGTACTGAATTTTAATACCTAGTTCATTAAACCATGGGTCGGTTAAGGGCTTGAGCAATTTATTGCTTTTAATTTTGTAGAAAAATGGTAGCGCAGGATCTTTACAATTACTTTGGGGTTCTATTTTATTTAATTTTGTCTTGTTTGTAAGCTAGTTTTCAGATAAATATAATGTAGTCTTTGTTTCTAGTTTAAAGGTAGTAGATATTTACGATTTGAAGATGGAACTTGGAAGCGAAGGAAGTATAGGGAGCTAGAGGAGCTGGTTGCGGTGCGGTGGCGAGATCAAAGCCAGACGACTCCGCTGGCTTGGTCACCTATAGAGGATGGGTGAGGATCGTGCTGTGAGAAGAGCGTATGTGAGGCACCCGGGCGGAAAACGTCCGTCTGGACATCCCAGATACCGCTGGAGTGACGAATCCCTAAAAGACCTGTCCGCCCTCGGAATACCCAACTGGCGTGAAGTGGCGCAGAATAGGGCAGAGTGGCGCTCTCTTGTGTCAGAGGCCAAGATCCTTTTTGAGTCAATGAGCCAGTGATGTAAGTAAGATATTTGAGAAAGATAAACTATGTATTTTGCCACTCGTCAGGTATACCGCTGCACTTGGGTGTAGGTTGCAACGCGAACGTCATAAACAAATTGATCCAATGCTCCAATGATTGAGCCAATGCTCATTATCGTGACAGCTGATATCAACCCATAGAGAAATATCAACTTTTCATGCGAGCAAATTTTAAACAAGTGCAACCGGTTTGGTGCAATCAGCCCTGAATGAGGACGTGACGTGTATGGTTCACAAAGCAACCCTACCTACTCAAAAATATATAGGTATTTACATCAGAGAGAAGCTTTATGCAGACATATTTTAGTTAAGTATACTTAAAATATAAAATTTATATGTACTTACTTACTTACTTGGCTGGCGCGATGACCCAAAATGAGTCTTGGCCTCCAACACAAGAGCATGTCACTTTGCTCGGTCCAGCGAATCACGTTCGACGTGTTGCCTCTCTGTCGCACTTGTAAATTCGTATGTATGTGTGACAGGGAGGCAACGCGTCGAACGTGGTTCGCGGTAGGCCCTAAGAGCGGTATCACACCAGCTTTCGTCGACGCCGAGCTCACGGAGATCTGCCTCCATTCTATCCGCCCAACGATTATTAGGATGACCAACAGGAGGTAATTTATATGTAAGATACCTTATATTATAATGTTATTTTTTTTACTATGGGATACAGCGTTCTTGACTTATTGCGCTGAGCCGATAAGCTCTGTTGGACCGGTATGATCCGCACCGAGGTTATTAAGAGTGTACATAATATGAAACAGATATTAAATAATAAATAAATAATAAATATAAGGGAACATCTTACACAGCCCTAAACTAAGCAAAGCCATGGATACTAGGCGACGGTATATACATATTTAAATACATAGAAAACACTCATGACTCTGGAACAATTAATATCTTTGTCCATGACACAAAAAAATGCCCTTACGGGATTCTAACCCAAGTCCATCGGCTTCGTAGGCATGGTCAATACTCACTAGGCCTGACTAATAGTCGTCAATATTGCATTGTAATAATCCGAATATTCCTCATGTAACAGTCATGATTCGACCTTTAGAAGTATTTTTTTTTTAATTCAATGGCTCCCAGATCCAGCCGCCCAATCTGCCGCTCTTGGCACTCGCGGCCTATTTCACAACAATGTGGCCGCCAGCTCGTTTCCGCGCGACTAACGACGCGCCCCGGCTTTGTGTCACACTCGACCCCGAATACAGACTAATTATTTTCATTGTCTCTAGATTAAAGGTGTCCTAAATCATCTTTGGTTCATTTTATGTGCAATGCATTTTGCGGAAAATGCCCAGTATTTATAACGATGCGTCGTTTCTTTTACGATGGAAAACAATTATGCACTACATCCGTAAATCCGTTGATATGATTTCCGAATATTTCGGCGCTGTTACCGGCGCAGTAGTTGTTGAAACCACACTTTATATGTTTCTGATTCAGTGTCACTTATTTATATCTGCATTTCAACTTGATCACGTTCACAATACTCAATTAAATCTTAACATCCAAAACTCATGTCAACAAAGTTACATAGTAAGTAAAAACTGTTATAATAATACCTAAAATTCGTATAAATCGTAGCTCCCACATCTGAGGGCCAATCGCCAACAACGAAATATCTAAAATCGTTATCTGCGTCACTATTTCAATTCAATTCAATTCAATACATTTATTTCATGTAACCAAGACACATTTTATTAGTAACACTTACAAGACTAAGGGGTTAGTAGGTAGGTACAGCTAGACTTAAATTTAAAACAAAATAACACTAACGGGAGAATGCAATCCCTCGCAGTGTGACAAGTAGGGACAGTCAACCCTGTCCGCTATCAATCGCAGAATGCTGTTGGGACTGCCGCGCACCCGGCGCACCAGGGATGCCGCGCGTGCACGCATGGTAGTGTAGAAACAGTCCACGCGCGCCGCCGCGAACATCCCCGATGCGCTACAGAAACGAGGCATCCCCATCAACACCCGAAACGCATTGTTGTACTGGACCCTAAGAGCCCCATATGCCCGTTGCGAATACTGAGCCCACAGATTGCAGGTGTAGAGGGAAGAACTATATCGCCAACCGCTTGAATATGCAAAAGCCATTAGAGGCAGACGATCTTTCAGAGTTGGCGGTAGACCCTCTGGAGTTCTCATTTCCACTGGTTGGTAAACGTTCAACTCGCATGAGCCCGGCAAGCAATAAGGACACACAATAAGGCCCTCCGGGGCTGAAAGGTACATCTAACCTTTAGCTAAACCAATCCATCTCAATTTCGGACGTAACCGATTCGTTTCATAATTAAATAAAGGCTTATGAATATCAAATGGACCGCGATTGAAGCTATTTTCTTTATCATTTATTACAATTACTATTTACGAACATGGAGAGTATAGGTATATTATATACCTAATTTAAGATAAGTCAAAGAAGTGTTACATACCTACATTACATACAAAGAAAATGCCGACGCCTAAATGCGAGATTTAAAAAATGTGAAAACTAACAAAATAAATGTTTTAATCCATAACTTGCCTAACTTTCATGTTTGGCAACCTGCTGTAAATGTAAGTTGGTTAAATAAACAAATAAATAAATCATACGCATTTTAGAGTCCAATTGGAATCATACATTACAAATCCAAATTCGATGTATTGTAACTAGCAGCAGCACCGCTTTGAGCTATTTACCGAATTGCACCCGTTTGTGCTAAAGTGAAACTAAATCCGTTATGCACTAATAGATTAGATTTAACTTTAATACTACTATGTTGTGATACCCATTAATGAAAACTACAATAAAACCTTGTTAAGTAACTTTATTATAATAATTCTCATTTGCATCTTTGTAATGACTTAATAATACAGGTGATCCCATCCTGTAGTGGGTATGCTTATAAACATAATGTGGGTACTTGGGGAGATGCATGATATCTAATAAACCAGTCATACGCCATCAATGGTTTAATTTGGATCCCGTCCCATACTACATGGTGTCAGGTGTGGTTTTAAAGTGTATTTCGGTGCATAAAAGTGCTTAAACTGTTTGTTATATTAAAGGACGGATAATAGTATTACAATGGTTGAGAAAACTGTGAGTGCGAGCGGTGTGTACGCGGCTATTCAACAGCCAGCGCCTTTGCAACAAGAGGGCAATATGGCTACCAATTGGCGAGAATGGAAAATGTCGTTCGAATATTTTTTGATTGCCTCAGACAAGGCATCTGTTCCGGATGCAGAGAAATGTGCACTATTTATGCATGTTATAGGAAAATACGGCCGAGAAATTTATGAGGAATTAGATGTTGCCGAATCGGAAAAATCTAATTATGACGTTTTGTGCTAAAAATTTAGTGATTATTTTGATCCACAGAAAAATATAAATTACGAAAGACATATGTTTTTCGAGACATATCAGAAAGACATGACTTTTGATAAGTTTTTAGGGGTGCTAAAAGTAAAAAGCAAAAATTGCAGTTTTGACAGTTTAAAAAATAGCCTAATATTAACGCAACTTATTCGTGGTTTAAAAGATGTACAAATGAGGGAAAAGCTACTGGCAAAAACGTCGTTAGGTTTAGAGGAGGCGGTAACTTGGTGTCGAGCGGCAGAGCGAGCGGGTCAGCAAGCGGCGGGCTGCAGTGTACAGCATGCGACGAGCGGCGGCGGCGCGGTGGAGCGCTTGTGGCGCGACGGAGCGCGGGCGGCGGGTGCGCCCGCGGCACGGGGCCGGTGGCGCGGCGGCCGCGGCGGCGGCGCCCGCACGGGACAGGCGCGGGGCGCGCCTCAACGCCAAGCGCCACGACAATATTACTCAAATAATGTGTGCGACAAGTGTGACTTAAGGCATAGCGTGAGTGACCGGTGTCCGGCATCGGGGATTTCGTGTTATCGGTGTGATAGGGTTGGACATTTCGCGAAGTGTTGTCGTGTGCGACCTGCGCAGCCGCAAGTCCGCGAGATGGTCGGCGGTGATGGCGGTGACGAGGACGGTGATGTAAACGAGGACTTTGGTGAGCTTATTTTGTACAATATTAATATCGATGAAGCCGAGTGTACCGAGTCGTGGACGGAAATGATTAGTGTGGATGGTGTGAATATAAATTTTAAATTGGACAGTGGTGCGGCCGCCACGGTAATATCATTGAATTCTTATATAAATGCAGGTTTTAATACGGAAAACTTAATAAAAAGTAACATTGTACTGAGACAAATCGACAAACAACGATTGCCGGTAGTAGGTTATTTTAATGCGTCCTTGGTATGTAATAATAGAAAAATAATACAAAAAGTTTATGTATTGCGAGTGAATTGTAATAATTTGCTGGGATTAAAAGCATGTGTCAATTTGAATCTTATTGTCCGAACTAGCGATTCTACTGAGAGTAGTTTAAAAATTAATGAAGTGAAAATTGATGAATCGGTATTTGAAGGCATAGGGTGTTTGCCAACAGTATGTAAAATAGAATTAGATAAGACTGTACCGCCGGTGGTTGCCTGTTCGCGAAAAATACCTCTGAAGCTGCGTCCTCGTTTAAAGGAAGAACTCGATAATATGGTCAAGTTGGGTGTTATTGTAAGGGAGGACGGTCCCACAGATTGGGTTTCAAATATAGTGGTAATAGAAAAACCAGATAACAAACTTCGTGTATGTTTAGATCCTAAACATCTTAACAAAGCAGTAAAACGAAGTCATTTTTTACTTCCTACTCTGGAAGAGATAACCAGTAATCTCTCGGGGGCTAAGTTTTTCTCTAAATGTGATGCTAAAAATGGCTTCTGGATGTTACGTTTAGATGAGGAAAGTTCCAAGCTTTGTACGTTTTCAACACCTGAAGGTAGATTTAGGTACATTAGAATGCCCTTCGGAATTAACTGTGCACCTGAAATCTTCCATAATGAAATGTCAAAAATATTTAAAATGGAGGGGGTAGAGGTTTACTGTGATGACATTTTAATCTGGGGAAAAACTGAGCAGGAACACGATAGTCGACTTAAGGAGGTGATGAGACGGGCGTTATTAAATGGGGTCAAATTTAATCAAAATAAATGTGTATTCAAGGTGTCCGATATTATTTTTTTAGGTCACAGTTTTAATGCGGTTGGTATGAAACCAGACAATAGTCGGGTGAAGGCAATAATTAACTTGCCAAAGCCGAGTGATAAGAAAGACCTCGAGCGATTTCTGGGAGTTACTAATTATCTTTCGAGATTCATACCTCAATATTCAGAGATATCTGCTCCGTTGCGTAGTCTATTAGCAAAAAATGTTCAATTTGAGTGGCTCCATATTCATGACAACGCGTTCAAAGAATTAAAGTCAAAAATAAGTAGTAGCCCAGTATTAGCATACTATTCGCCGCACGAAGCAGTGTGTGTATCAGTAGATGCGAGTTCGCGTGGCCTGGGCGCTTGTCTGATGCAGGGCGGGCGGCCCGTCGCCTATGCGGCGCGCACACTCACGCCCGCGGAGACGCGCTGGGCGCAAATCGAAAAAGAGCTGCTCGCGGTGGTTTTCGGGTGCACTCGATTTCATCAATACATTTATGGTCATAGTGTGATTACTGTGGAAAGTGACCATAAGCCGCTGGAAGCTATCATGAAAAAACCACTTAACGAAACACCGGCGCGCCTCCAGCGCATGCTTTTAAAATTGCAGCATTATAATATTGATCTCCGCTACAAGCCCGGAAAGGAGATGTTTATTGCGGACACATTGTCGAGAGCGCCTAGTGAGGCGGGCGTCGATAGTGATGTGTGTAAGGCTGTGGTAGTGCACGTTAACATGTTATATAATAATGTGGAGGCGACACCCGAAATGCTAGGTAAAATAAAGGAGGACACATTGAGGGACCCCGTCCTGATGGCTATTTGCGAATACTACCATAACGGCTGGCCCGGTAACAAAAGAGAGGTCAAGGATATTGTAAAGCCATACGGGACGTGCATGATGAGCTTCACGATGTAAATGGTATTTTATTTAGAAATGAGAGAATTGTGATACCGGTTTCGTTGCGCAAAGAGATGGTGCGTCGAGTTCATGAGGGCCACCTGGGGGTGGATAAATGTCAGAGACGAGCGCGCGGAGTGATGTGGTGGCCCGGCATGGCGCGGGACGTGGAACGCGCCGTGCTGGCGTGCGAGACGTGCCAGCGACACCGCGCGGCGCCCGCGCGCGAGCCGCTGCAGCCGCACGAAGTGCCCGAGCGCCCGTGGCAGGTACTAGCGGGTGACATTTTTGAGTTTAAAGGCAAAATGTTCTTATTGGTTGTAGATTATTTTTCAAAATTTGTTGAAATTAGCTGTTTAAATAACTTACAAAGTGGTACCGTAATTGAATCACTTAAACAAATGTTTAGTCGGCATGGGATACCAGAAAAAATTGTCACCGACAATGGGACACAATTTACGTCAATGGAGTTTAAAGGGTTTTGTAAACAATGGGAATTTGCGCATGTCACCAGTTCACCTTTGTACCCGAGATCGAACGGTCTCGCAGAACGCAACGTACGCACAATAAAGGGATTAATGTTAAAAGCATATGAAACAGGGAGTGATTGGTATCTCGGTTTACTAAATTTCAGAAATTCACCCGTGACAGGAGAAACATACTCTCCGGCTCAATTATTAATGAGTCGAAGTTTAAAAACACGTTTACCGGTAACAGATGCGTTATTGAAACCGCGCACAATTGATCGCCGTTTATTTAAAGACGAGAGATCAGCAAGAATAAATAATTATAAATCAAATTATGATCGTGGGACTAGGGCGTTACCAAAATTAAATCCAAACGATACGGTACGCGTGAAGCAAAATAAAGAGTGGGTAAAGTCACAAATAGTTAACCAAGCTCAAGATGGTCGTTCGTACTGGCTACGAACTAACGATGGTGGAGTTTACAGAAGGAACCGTCAGCACATATTGAAAGTTCCAGACACGACCAGCGAAGTAGCGCCTCGTAGTCAACCTAACACTGGCCGTACGCGGGGTTATTTGGACTGGGACCAGTTTCAGAGTCCTGGAGAGCCGGCAACCGGTGCCGTGACCACCAGACCCGACTTGCAACCATCGACTTCGGCTAATAGGTATTACGTAACTCGAAGTGGCAGAACAGTAAAACCACCTCAACGATATTCATGAATTTTCCTTAATGTGAATTGAGTACTGTACTGTTTACAAACGCGAAGAGTACCTGTTAAGTAATTTCGAACGTAAAGTCAGTGACTCACGGTCAAAATTCCATTGTTCTTTACAATGAAATATTGAAGTACATTTAATACTAAATATATAAAAAAAAAAAAACATATTTATAAAAATAAATAAAAATAAAATAAAAATCATTTATTTCGGACCACAGAAATCCATAACAGGTTAGTCGAACATGCAGGAACTTAAAACTATGTTAGATACAATTAATTATTACTTAACTTACTAGATATCTACAACTACAATACATACTTAGCTAGGGAACGATGCAGGCTCGACCAGTGCTGCATATAGCGACTATCGAGCCTACCCGCTATCACACTCAGGATACTGTTGCTACTGCCAAGCACTCTGCGACGCGTCGCGGCGGCGCGCTTTCTTATTGTGGCAAAGAAACCGTCTACCTGCGCGTCCGCGAACATGCCTGACGCGCTGCAGAAGCGAGGCAGACGCAACAGCACCCTGAAGGCGTTGTTGAACTGTACCCGAAGGGCGCTGATCGATCTTTGCGAATAATTAGCCCACAAGCTGCAGGTATAAAGAGAGGTACAGTAGGCTCTAAAGAGAGTTATTTTGACCTGAGCTGTACAACCTCTGAACCTATGTGCTATCATATTCGCTCTTATCGCCAGCGCCCTACGTTCCCTATCTATATCTGCGTCGTCACGCAGATTTTCATCGACTAAGTGGCCTAAATATTTGACACATGTCACTCGTTTAAGGGGTGTGCCATTTAGATATAACGGCGGTACAACAGATGGACATTTGGTCCCAGACTTAAAAACCATAAGTTCACTTTTCAGAGCGTTATATTTGAGGCCATGTTTACATGCATACTTCTCACACACCTTCAGCAGTATTTCAAGTCCTCCCGGCGAGGGACTCAACAGCACCATGTCGTCAGCATAGCTAATATTATTCATACATACTCCGCTAATATGGCAGCCGACATGTATGCTGCTGAGCTCCTCGATGAGAGCATTAATGTACAGGTTGAAGAGCTTAGGAGACGTTCTCCCACCCTGTCTCACTCCGCACTCCAACCTGTATTCCTCTGACACTTCTTTACCCCATCTGACAACATTAACTTGACACAAGTACCAACTCCTAAGTATATGCACAATATCCATAGGGACCCCCGCCTTTTTTAACTTGGCCCACAAGAGCTCATAATTAACCAGATCGAACGCCTTGGATAGATCCAGGAAACATGCATATATAGGAGTCTTCCGCTGTGTATAGTATTCGACGGTGTGCTTGAGGCCCAGTATCGCGCTCTCAGTAGATAGTTTAGGTCGAAACCCAAACTGCGCATCACTGATTCGTATATATCTATCTAACTCAGCATCAAGCACCGCGTCGAACACCTTAGCTACTACAGTTGCCAGAGAAATTGGCCTATAATTGGCCAGCTTCGCTATGTCTCCTGTCTTATTTTTTACAATAGGAACAACCATAGTGCGAATCATATCGGGTGGCAGGTAAGCATGGCTAATACAAAGCGAGAAGAGCATGGCAAGAACCCTGGGCAGGTGTGGCCCGGCATGTTGCAGATGCTCAATGCTCAGCCCGTCATGCCCAGGGGACTTGCCCCTCCTCATATTTTTAATTATTTTACTTACTAGATTTGCTGTAATTTTGGTAGTACACTCGGACCCAGCTGACCATGCCACCTCCCTTCTGGGTTCTGCACTAAGGGGAGACTTGACAGAAAAATGATTCATAAACAAGTTAGCTATTTTTACAGGATTGGTCTCATTTTCAATACTCACAGAAAGCCCTGGCCTATAATTTAATCTGTTAGTACTCTTCCAAAAATTGCGAAAATCATTTTTACCATGATAAGAAGCCAACCGGTCCAATTTAATTTGGTCTTGGTGTTGCTGGCACCACTTTAATCTAGCTTTAAAAACTTTGCGACTTACACACATGGACTCGTATAATTGGCCAGAACGGGGTTTTCCACTAGCCACCCAGGTCTGAAATCTAAGCCTGGCCTCTCTGTGAGCCTCACCCACATGTTTATTCCAACCCATAATGTGTTTATTTTTCCTATTTTGCGATTTATAAGGAACTTAATTTTGTTATTACGATAATTTCATTGTTTCTCTAATATTACTGTTAGAGTATAACATGTATCTTTTTAATTACATTTTTTAAATAATTGTTTAAATTTATAAATATAGATGTATGCACAATTGTTTATGTATAGGTTGTACGAATAGATAAGCAGCACTGTACACCTAAATGAAAAAAAAAGATGAAGGGAAAAGATAGTAGGCAGGTAATATGTATAATTTTAGTACTGAAAGTGTAACTATCATACCAATATATTGTATACGGTTTATTTTAGTATTAAATTGCATGATAAAGTAAACAGTAAAGTTAGGCATTGTATAGGAAGGGAGATGTAGTGGGTATGCTTATAAACATAATGTGGGTACTTGGGGAGATGCATGATATCTAATAAACCAGTCATACGCCATCAATGGTTTAATTTGGATCCCGTCCCATACTACACATCCCATGACTCAAACTCAGTGCCAAAACTCTAAACCTTATCCAGGCAATTTTCATTAAATTTTACACAAAGTCAGCTAATTAGGTAGTTGCCATTCGGCAAACGTTGCAATTAGGCTACTGAGCTTAGAATTTGCTTATTATAAGAAAGACGTATGCGCCTTCCCTTCCTATGGAAACTTATGCTATTTTAAAACCACTCATTAGTATTCTGCTCTTAAAATGGCGTAAGTGGTGGGAGTTCCCTATTAAGTACTTCATTTTAAGTAAGGAAGTAGAATTGCATTATTATGGTAATGTAATTTGGAATGAATGCTAATTCTAAGCTTTTATTGGTGTTGTTGGTATAATCACGGTATTTGAAATACTGTTATCATTGCAAGTTCTGGTGGATTAAGAGGGGGCTAACGCAGAACTATTTTTGTTTTTATATTAAATATTTACACGTTTTAATCAAGGGCAAATGCCATGAAAGAATTCGCACGGAAAAAAGACTATATTTGCTAAGGTAAACTCTAACCAAAACCTTAAAAGAGGTTATTAGTTCGGTATATATTAAAATAACACGAAAACATGTCTAATTTATTTTCAGTTGTATATCGCTACCCTGCATACTATAGCAGTATAATTTCAGTATAAAATAGCTGGTGATATAGCCGAGGGATCTGACGAGCAGAATTTTAAATATTTAAGTATTTACCTATATTTTTAGATTGAGATAAAAGGTAAACACTCGCGTAACGGCCCTATCTCCCGTCGCAAATTTAGCGCGGCGCGCCATGTCATTTGTTTCCTTCAAAGATACTTCAAAGCTTTCAAGTGGCATACGTCATTTTTGAGTTGTTGGTTGTGGTGGTGTAATAATTAAATTTCAAATTTAAATGGAGTAAATTGTCCGGGAGTCGGTTCCTGCCACTTCAAGGGCTAATTTCCTGGCTTTACGCCCCCTATTAAGGAAAGCCTCTGCAGAATTATAACCAGATTATTATCTTTTCCCCTCACTAGCTCGGAAAGCCGTCTCTTATCCTTTAAAACAAGCGGGGAAAAACGCATTTTATCCACTAGTGGGGAAAGTAATTTGACCTTGGATGGAGCGTGTTTAAGTAGCTTTTGACAGATAACAAAACGTAAAACGCTCATAATAATGGTTCGTTAAATAAATGGTTTGAGAATTTAATAAAAAATAAGAAACATTTGTTTTTTAAAATTATGTTGAATGTAATTCTGAACGCACAAGTTGAGTCGATGCAATTTCAAAACGCATCGTCAGAAATGTCAACATTGTCAACAAATTTTTTTTCACCGACTCCGACACGTAAAAATACACAACTTCCTGAGTTTTCTTCGTAAAAAAATGAGTGATCCCAGTGATGAAGATGATCTAACGCCTGTGGATGTTGCACTTTCCTCGCTATAGTGAGGGGAAAAGTTTTGTCTTACACACGGGTGCAAATGTATTTTACTTCTCGTGTGTTGAAACACTCGCGGTTAAAATACAACTTTGCACCCTTGTATAACAAATAACTATTGTTTGCTTCTTCATCAAGCGTTTTTGAAGAGAGGTGGATGATTTACCTCTATTGTTACAATGTACTGTATTTATATATTTTTCTTTACTTTTCTCTTACGCACTCGCACTTGTTTACTTTTCGTTTGGCCTTTGTCGATGTACGAGTGTCATCTTGGCTAGGCCCCCCGGAGTAATTTTCAAGGTCAAGGGTTCAGAAGTTGCAGTAAATCAAAAAGGTATAGATTTTATGACTAATATCTGCTGAGCGACGTAGGGGCGCGTCGTAAACCTAAAAAATGTGAAAGACTATAAAAACTGTTTATAGACCAAGTGATAAGAAATAACTTTGAAGGTGTGTTTTTATTTGACGCACAAATTCACCTACAAAATAAAATAAATCAATTTACTAGTAAAATAAAAATGTTTTTACAACCTTTTTATTGTTGACGTTGTCGGTTTAAAAAATAAAAAAATAAAGTTATCACTCGCATACGAATGAGAGGTCTCAATGACATATTTCTGCTACATAACATAACCGTGTAGGTACTTATATCTTAATCTATTTTTCATTTCTCATGCTCTGAAAGAGGGTCATTGTTGTTCTGAAAAGTGTGCAGAAAGTGATACTTTCTGCACTAAAGCATTTTACTTTCAAAGTACGTTTTTTAAATTTGTTTTACAATCGACATTTAAAAATTCGGTTTTAAATGGATCTGTTTTACAATTTCCATTCTGAAATTTAACTCCCCATTCCATAAATAGCAAAACTTACCTAAATGGTTAATTGAAAGTACCCTCAAGAAATGCTACCTATAAAAAATTATACTTAGTCATGTTTTTAAAACACATATATTTTACTTTCCTCGTATTCGAAATGAAAAGTAGTGTTTAACTCGGGTGAAAGAAACTCATTTCAGTCTCGGACTATTGGCGCTCTCACTGCGCCGTAATCCGCCCTTGTTTTGAGACATTACGATACTAGTCATACTTGTTATGGCCATTTTTTGCCCGGATGCTGCACTTCATGATAAAAGCAAGCCGCTTTGCACAGTGCTAGTAGGGACCAAACTGAGTGATTTGACCCGCAGAAGCGCAAGTTTCACCCCTTAGGAACAGAGATGGCGCCACTTCTTTAAAAAATATTTCAAAAAATTCTACAAGCTAAACCAATTAACCGATTTAAATGTTTAATATCTCAAATGAAAGCTCATTATATACATTACTTTTAAAAAAATACTCAAAAAATATATACTGATTACTTTCGACAAAAAACGGCATCTTAAGTTTTTTTTTTTACTCGATTGATAGTTTTTACTTGGTTTCTCAAAAAAATGTATGAAACATGAATAGCTTAATGCATGTATATATTACTGAATAAACAACAAGTATTATAAAAAAAACCCGACACCGATACCTCTCATACTTCACGAAATATAAAAGTTTGAATGTGAGTGTAAATTTCTTCAAAATATATTTCAAAAAATTCTACAAGCTTAACTATTTGACCGATTTCAATGTTTAATATCTCAAATAAAAGCTCATTATATACATTACTTATAAAAAAATACTCATAAAACATATACTGAACCCTTTTGGCAAAAAACGGCATCTTAAGTTTTTTTTCTTACTCGATTGATAGTTTTTACTTGATTTCTTAAATAAAATATTATGGAACATGAATAGTTTAATAAATATATATATAGTACTGAGTATATAAAAGTATTACAAAAAACCCGACACCGATACCTTTCATTCTTCACGAAATATTTAAGTTCAATTATGCACGTTCTTACAAATAAATCCTTTAAAAGAGATCTTCAACCGCAGTAAGTGCACTGATTTTAATATGAAATGTGTCATATGAAAAGAAATCACCCAATTTATTTTAATAAATAAAAAAATTATAAATAAAAACTGAATAAAGTTTTTTCCTGGTGCTGAATTACAAAAAAAATATAACAAATCTAAAATTAGGAATTATTTTTATTTAAAGTGACTACATTTGTAAACAAAAAACTTAAATGTCCTCTTCGGGTTCATATTTCATATTTATTTATTGCAACCATGGTTTTATAGGTATTACAAATTCTTGGTAGTTCCACATGGACCCCGTGGGGGCATACCAATATTACATGCATACTTAGGATCTAATCTTAAATCTATGTGTATAATATAAAAGTAGGTCAATTTAGTAGTTTTTATACATATAAGCCGAATTGAATCAGATAATTGTCAGTGTATTAAATACAAAAATAAACGGGCAACTAATTATTATTAGGTGATGTCAAATTATATGGTTCACCGGTAGATGTAAAACTGAAAAAGAATAGTCGTTTTGAAGTACTCGTACCATTCCAATACTACAAAATCACTGATCATACATGAACTGGTTGCTGTAGATTACTGTTGAATTATTTTTGTGCCTAGTTGATAACCATTAAACCTATAATTTTGTGCCAGACCTATAATTAGTGGTCAGCATGCAAAATAACCCTGGATTGAAAATTACATTAACTTACTTTTGATTTGTACAGCCACATTTGCATGATTTACACTGGGCTGTGCATGGCCAGCTGACGCGACGACACCCACAATGCATAGTTTCGCAGCCAGATTTGCAGCCACAATGGTCCAAGAGGCATAATTGAGACCAAATCGCTGTAACTGCCGACCATTCCGGAGTCCAACTCTCTTTTTCCTCAGTCCATCCCCGAAAAGATGTACATGGTATGGAAACTTCTGGTTTCAGAGCGTTTCCCCATATATGGCCCTCTTGGTAAGCTGCTCGAAGTGCATGTTTATAGAGAGCAGCTGATGTAGGTGGCAGGGTTGGCAGGTTCTAATTTCTCGGCCAAATCAGATTTGTTCCCTGAACGACGCCCTCCATTGACTGACAACGAAGGTGGACAAATTTGGTTTTCGTACTGGAAGAATTCGTTCAGATCAAGCTGCCTTTCTCTGGCCACTATAAAAAGACGGGAAAATAGGAGTATGTCAACTTTTAAGTTTTTGATTTTGTCAGTTGTCAGGTGTGTAACTACATATTTTAATTTTAGTATAAAGTTACCCTAGATTTGTGTTATTGTTTGGCCAAACGGAACACATAAACGTAAATGAAGTTCACAAATATTTGTTTGCTTCAAAAAACAAGCTTGTGACAAGCCTGCCACCTACATCAGCTGCTCTCTATAAACATGCACTTCGAGCGGCTTACCAAGCGGGCCATATATGGGGAAACGCTATGAAACCAGAAGTTTCCATACCATGTCCATCTTCTTGGGGATGGACTGAGGAAAAAGAGAGTTGGACTCCGGAATGTGTAAATCTGGCTGCGAAACTATGCGTTGTGAGTGTCGTCGCGTCAGGTTACCATGCACAGCCCAGTGTAAATCATGCAAAGGTGGCTGTACAAATCAAAAGTAAGTTAATGTAATTTTCAATCCAGAGTTATTTTGCATGCTGACCACTGATTATAGGTCTGGCACAAAATTATAGGTTTAACGGTACTAGGCACAAAAATAATTCAACAGTAAATCTACAGGCACAAAAATTATCCAACAGTAATCTACAGCAACCAGTTCATGTATGATCGGTGATTTTGTAGTATTGAAATGGTACGAGTACTTTTCAAAACGACTTTTTTTTCAGTTCTACATCTACCGGTGAACCCGAAGGGGACATTTAAGTTTTTTGTTTACAAATGTAGTCACTTTAAATAAAAATAATTCCTAATTTTAGATTTGTTATATTTTTTTGTAATTCAGCACCAGGAAAAAACTTTATTCAGTTTTTATTTTTTAATTTTTTTATTTATTAAAATAAATTGGGTGATTTCTTTTCATATGACACATTTCAAATTAAAATCAGTGCACTTACTGCGGTTGAAGATTTCTTTCAAAGAATTTATTTGTAAGAACGTGCATAATTGAACTTAAATATTTCGCGAAGAATGAAAGGTATCGGTGTCGGGTTTTTTTGTAATACTTTTATATACTCAGTACTATATATATATTTATTAAACTATTCATGTTCCATAATTTTTTTAAATGAAATCAAGTAAAAACTATCAATCGAGTAAGAAAAAAAACTTAAGATGCCTTTTTTTGCCAAAAGTATTCAGTATATGTTTTTTGAATATTTTTTTATAAGTAGTATATATAATGAGCTTTTATTTGAGATATTAAACATTAAAATCGGTCGAATAGTTTAGCTTATAGAATTATTTGGAATATATCTTGAAGAAATTTACACTCACATTCAAACTTTCATATTTCGAGAAGTATGAGAGATATCGGTGTTGGGTTTTTTTTTATAATACTTGTTATTTATTCAGTAATATATACATGCATTAAACTATTCATATTCCATACAATTTTTTTGAGAAATCAAGTAAAAATTATCACTCGAGTAAAAAAACAAACTTAAAATTCCCGTTTTTATCAAAAGTATTGAGTATATATTTTCTGAGTATTTTTTTAAAAGTAATGTATATAATGCGCTTTCATTTGAGATATTAAACATTTAAATCGGTTCATTGGTTTAGCTTGTAGAATTTTTTGAAATATTTTTTAAAGAAGTGGCGCCATCTCTGTTCCTAAGGGGTGAAACTGCCGCTGCTGCGGGTCAAATCGCTCAGTTTGGTCCTTACTATCACTGTGCAGAGCGGCTTGCTTTTATCATGAAGTGCAGCATTTTGTTCATAACAAGTATGACTATACGAACTTACTATATAAGCGGTTTACGGCTCGCTCTACACTTCCCTTTGTTTGCTACTTTTATTCGCATTACGGAAATATTTGTATTTTTGTTGATATTTTTTTATACCACGTCGGTGGCAATCAAGCATACGGCCCGCCTGGTGGTAAGCGGTTACCGTAGCCTATGGACGCCTGCAACACCGGAGATATTACACGCGCAACGCGGCAACCTTACTTACCGGCAGGAACACAATACTAATACACTGACACTGTCAACACTAATATATAGGTACACTTCAGACCACCCATTTTCCTCCCTGGATGTTGATATTATGGATTTTTTTTACACAATTTAATGCATATTAACCATAGCTATGCCAACAAGCAATAGGGTATTCTCCTACTAGTCAATTTAGTTTCTTTTTAGGGTTCCGTACCCAAAGGGTAAAAACGGGACCCTGTTACTAAGACTCCGCTGTCCGTCTGTCCGTCTGTCCGTCACCAGGCTATATCTCATGAACCGTGATAGCTAGACAGTTGAAATTTTCACAGATGATGTATTTCTGTTGCCGCTACAACAACAACAAATGCTAAAAAGTACGGAACCCTCTGTGGGCGAGTCCGACTCGCACTTGTCCGGTTTTTTAGAACTGTCAAAACGATTATATGAAACATTACACAATGACGTCACGGTCAACTCATCTACTTTTTATTATACTTCAATCCGATTGATTAAATAGAAATTTTGTTTAAAAATAACTGCTATCTATGTTTTTCTAATAATTATCTGGTGTTTTATTTCATGCATGGTGTAAAATAATTTATTTTAAATACGGTGTAATAATACCCTATTTTGTATTATCATGTTAAGTAATTTTTTGATTATTTTAAGATTTAGGAGTGTAAACAAAGTCCGTCAAAGTTTTTAAAAGCTCCTAACTCTTATAATATTAATAATTGAAAAAAATAAGCGAAGGCGTATAGCTATGGTTAATATACATTAATTTTGTGTAAAAATATCTTCTTTAATGTTAATAAATAAATAAAATGCGTTTATTTTCAGACAACTCAAAGGTCCAAAGCATTGTTAGTAAGTTCTATTGAGGTAAATGAGGACTACGTTTGCATGGTCAAGCGGTTGTCCCTTTTCGTATTAAAGATTTTTTTCTCTCGTTTTTAAATTATGTACTTATTATAGTTTTACCACTATGTTTTGTTTTGTCTTGTGTTAAAATAGGCCTTTGGATCTTCGGACTTTTATGTCTGAAAGTATTGCGGCTGTAAATCAAAGAATTTAGTCCTGTTGGTTGAGGAAAGGCGCGCGGGAAACGACAGCTGCCCAGTAAACCCCATGACTACTTAGATAACTTTATATTTGGTAAAGGCTTTATTTTTGTTGTTTTCGGCAAATGTAATGCGACAATCGGGGGATCCTTCATTGTGAACCAATATTATTTTATAATATATAGGATCACAACAATATTTTTTTCTTAAGAAACTGTTTACCTGTCGCTACTTTACTAATAATGTTTCTCCAAAAGTGAGCACGAATTCAGTGTTGGCCGAAACGTTAATGCAATTAACCATACAAATCGAACCGTAAACTGTAACCATCCGTTACGGTTTACGGTTCAATTTGTACTGGTTAATGGTTAATTGCAATTAACGTTCGGTCAACACAGAGCACGATCCTTTTTTATAAATTTTTGGCGTATTTCAATAGAAACGTTCTAAGAAAATCTTGCATTGCATTTAGATACCTTATTTAGGTACCTATCACAAATCTCAAAAAACCTCAGCCAGCAGCTATGAGTATCAATTATCAGTTATATAATGTATTAATTACGACTGTTACACTAACAAGGGGCTAGCTACTAGCTAAACTATCTCCTGCAAGTGCCATGTCCACAAAGTTAGCCTCAAGTAACGTATCGTTGAACCAATTAGGAATGTATAGTGTTGATACTGGCTCAAACTGTAAGTACTTGCAAACTTGGCGGCGCCGCTTGCCCAGTATTGCGCTGAGATGCAGGTCACAAAAAATGGATTAATAACAGAAGTGTAGACAGATTATAATTGTAGGGAACAAAGTAAAGTAATTGATGTAACCACACGAATTGCAAAACTTAAGTGGAAGTGGGCTTTCGCTTGATCAAGTATCAAAAATAACAACTTTTCCCCCTTGTAAAACAAATAACTATCTCACGATTTGATGAATAGGTATTCACCATTGCTATGCCCCTTTTTTGACGTTTTCAATTTTTAGGGTTCCGTACCCAAAGGGTAAAAACGGGACCCTATTACTAAGACTCCACTGTCCGTCTGTCCGTCGGTCCGTCTGTACGTCTGTCCGTCTGTCCATCTGTCTGTCTGTCACCAGGCTGTATCTCATGAACATGACAGTTGAAATTTTCACAGAATATGTATTTCTGTTGCCGCTATAACAACAAATACTAAAAAGGTACGGAACCCTCGGTGCGCGAGTCCGACTCGCACTTGGCCGGTTTTTTATTACATTATACAAGTTACGAACGAAAAACAAATTCCATACGCTTACTCCTAAAAAGTCTGATAATAATTCAAGAATTGAAAAAAATCAAACGAATAAACATAGCTGAAATTTAGCTGCCATGGTTGATATACATCAAATTGTGTTTTTTATTTCTGTAATATCCAGAGAGGAAAATCAGGACTACATTCTATAGAAAGGGATTTCGCGCGGTCGTCCACTTTCGTCTTAAGCTGAGATATAGTTTGTAGGTATAGTTCGGCTGATTGTACCTAACACACAGTACAATAATCACTATTATATTTAACTTAATGGTTACTATTTCTTGTTAAATATTAAGGTTAATGTGGGGAAGACCGTCAACAAGCTCGTCGCTTCTAACTCTTGCGTTTGTACACACAGTCCACTTAAAGAAATCGGTCGAGCAGAAGGCGCGAAACTCTTCCTTTCTGATTGTGTCTGAGCGAGGTTCGTATTCATATACGAGAGTTCTTGCCCTGTGACGGTCTTTCCAACCAAACATTTTATATGCCGGTCTTCACGGTGAAATGTTCGACTGTCCACCTATTTTGTCAACCACCTAAACTAGGAAGTGTATGAATGTACTGAATCAGACTGTACAACATACTGGACGATGAAATAAAGCAAGCTTCTAGCGATGCAATATTTGTCCGCAAGCTAAAAGCCGTACTATTAGCAATGGCTTGCTATACCATTGATAAGTTCTTCGATGCGTACCTACTAAATTACCTATATATAGGAATATAATAAATGTTTTTTTTTATTAATATGTTTTGTAATATGTTTTGTTTATGTTTTGTTATTAATTGTATTATGATATGTTATGCTTAATTGTAGTAATGACCTGTAAATGTAAATATTTACTAATAAATATCATATCATATCATTATCATTGTCGCATTACGCATAAGGGCCTTAACAGCCAAATTATAGAGCCAAGGTACCTACACCAATCTCCGTTTATTCACTTTTTAGTGCTAAATTCTGATATTCCCAGTCAACGGATTACAAAATCGTCACCTTGCTCCTAAAAAGAATCAACAACCATCCAATTTTTTTAAATTTTCAACCTTAATTGTCTTGAAATAAAACGCAGTATGGCGACGTAAAGGATTGACTACATAGTATTTTGTTTCTGGTGAAAGGCTAACAAGGGAGCCAAAAGGTTCAGTATCAAAGCGAAGCTGCAATTGCAGTTTAATCCATCGGTTTTCATCGGCCATTAGACGGGTCTGAACCTACCAGAGCTTGCGCGGAATTTATTTTATTCTGTTTTTAGTATTTGTTATAGCGGCAACAGAAATACATCATCTGTGAAAATTTCAACTGTCTAGCTATCACGGTTCATGAGATACAGCCTGGTGACAGATGGACAGACAGACAGCGGCAGCGGAGTCTTAGTAATAGGATCCCGTTTTTACCCTTTTGGTACGGAACGCTAAAAACACAGTATATCTTGAAGTGTTATTTTGAAACCAAGGGCGGTGTTAAGGACAAAACACGAAAACACTATTTTCTCTTTCCTCTTTTAGGAATCGCAATAAGACTATCTTTCTCTATTAAAGAGTGTCAGGCCCTTGGATTTTGGTATTAAGAAAAGGTAATAGGGTAGATATTTGCTGAGAGGTTCGAATGGATTTACCCGATATCGAAGTTGAGCGACACATATTTAATAATGATTTACATTGGAGGTAATTTGTAGGTACTGGTCTTAAGACCGTAGGACACTACTGGTTAATACCTACAAATTAATTATAATAATATGCACCTGTGGTTGGTATAGATCCTATTAAAGCTTTACTAGCGCAATGGCAGACCCACGCTCAATCTAACGGTTCTATGGACTCGTACAATACTCGAATGGGTCTGTTACATGCACGTGCCATATTCTGTAAGCACGTATTAAGTGCACTGTTTTCATCATTGTTTGAACTGTCACGTACAACGAAAATGTATCAATGGCTTATAACATACAGAGAATTCCCGGCTCAGATTTTCTAAAGAAAACTCAGTAAGTACTTACCTAACGGTAGAGGTAGTTTCGCGCTCGAACGCAGTGAGAGCGCCCAATGTCCGAGACTGAAATGGTGCCTTTCACCCGAGTTAACACTACTTTTCATTTCGACTACGAGGAAAGTAAAATACGTGCATTAAAAAAACGGCTAAGTATAAACTTCAAGGGTACTTTCAATTAACAATTTAGGTAAAAATATCATTAATGTGTTAATTTATTATCAGAATGGAAATTGTACAACAAATACATTTAAAACCAAAATTTTTGATTGCTTATCGAAAAAGAAAAAGAAAACAACGTACTTAGAAAGTACAGTGCTCTAGAGCAGAAACGTATCATTTTCTGCACACTTTTTAGAACAACAATGACCCACTTTCAGAGCATGAGAAATGAAAACTATAATGAACTACCACAACCCATGCAGTATGCTCTCCATATTACAATTTCACCGGCCGTATCTCTCGATCCAGACGGTTTGCCGGCCTCTCGCTCTAATTAAGGCGGAATCAATCCTCGATTTCCAATTACGCTTAATAGGCCGTGCGCCATTGTGCGGGATCGGTCCACCATTCCTTCACACCTAGACGTAAAGCATTTTGTCATGGCTTATAGCTATGGCATTCGCATTGTTGCGAGAAAACATTGGCATTTATTTTGTGAATTAAGATCCATTTTATTAAATATTTCAGTTATATTAATACAGACATCGTGTCCTTAATAAGTTTGATCATGGCATTTATAAACGATAGTTAAAACTTTACCTCTCGCGTTTAATTATGGTCCATAATGACAGTATAGTTATTTGTGCAACAAGAGGGGAAAGTTGGTTTTTCTTGCGAGTGTTTACTTTGAGTCCCGAGGAAGCGAAATATTCTATAAATGAATCACGAGCGAAGCGAGTGATTCTAAGTTAGAATCTTGAGCGTAGCGAGGGACTCAAAAACACGAGATGTAAAATAACTTTGCTCTCGTGTTGCACATATAACTTTTCACTCAGTAGTGAGAACATATGAAAGGTTAAAATGTATTTCGAATTACACAGAAATCAGAATAATACAGAAAAAAAAACGAATTTGTAATTAAAGTATGAAGTGGCAGTTCATGGCCTTCACTAAATTAAAAAGCTACTTTGTTTCACTCTCTGGAGTGAGGAAAGTCGCACTTTCCTCACTCCAGGGAGTGACGAAAGTAGGCTTGTTTGAGCTGTTGAGGTGAAACATTTTTATATGGAGTAGCTGTCACGCAAAATGTTTGTAGACATTTTTTTGAAAATTTAGCACATTCATTTGTTTAGAAATGTAAAATTTTTATTTATTTCATTCATTCATTCATTTATTGATAAAAACAAAATATTTATTATCCGCGTCGTGGCATCACCGCTAGCAGCTAGCATTATGCTGAGTTGGGTCCATTTCGTGATGTACACTTAATGATATCTTCTTTTCTTGCTGTTGTTGTCTGTAAATGTTAGTACATGTGTTGTGATCGTCATGAATAAATATCTTTTATCTTTAAAAAAAAGTATTATATTGCACCATATTTCACACAGAATACATTGAAACGAATCTCTTTCAAAGATCGAATAGAATCGTAAAATACAACGGTCATAAAATAAAACTGAGATGCGATTTTATATCCTCGCTGCCGTAGAAATCTTGAAAATATTTTATTGCAACATTATTGAAACATTTTTATACCTTACACATAAAACACATAAATTACTATAGGTAACTCTTATTAAAGGTACTGATTTTAAAAAAAGTCAAAAGATGCATAGGTTTGGTTAACATACATCAAATGCTTTAGAAATATTTTCTATAATGTCAAAATACAGAGAGAAAAATGGGGACTACGTTTGCATACAGAAGCGATCGTCCATTTTACTCTTAACTGTTCATTAGTTGACCTCATGTCGTTGCTATAAAAATAACAAATCGTCAGTTAACCGTTTCGCTGATTGTATGTACTACTCTCTCATATTATAATAATCAACACGCTCAAAGTTAAGGGGGTTAAGTTCTGTGAGTGGTTTACTCAGAAAAAGAAGCATATCTTCAGCACATAATCAAATGATGAAAATGTTGATGATGATAATGATCCTTATAAAAGTGGTCTAAAATATGAAACTAATTTGTAATTCACGTCGGTTTCACTGACTACACAAAAAAACATCCAAGTGCGAATCGGACTCGCGCACGAAGTCAACTGTCTAGGTATCACGGTTCATGAGATACAGTCTGGTGACAGACAGACAGACGGACAGTGGAGTCTTAGTAATAGGGTTCCGATTTAACCCTTATTGGATACGGAACCCTAAAAAATAACTGATTAAGAATAAGTTCATTGTTTTGTTAACAAAATTCAAAAGAACCAGCAATACTGTAACACAAACCTTTTAACTAAGAGAAAGCAATACAAAAGTTTACGTCCAAAGTTTAATATTTGATACAAGATTTTACGAGTATTATTATTTTGTTGTTATTATACTTTTGTTTACGAATCTTTTTAAAAATATTGTACAACGTAATCGTTTTTTCCGATATAAAAGCTGCTGCTTCTAAATAAATACTGACGAATATAACGAGACAATTCCAAATGGAAAAAGTGGAAAAATTATTCACGAATTCCGCTACGAACGAGGGAATAGTAACGTTCAGAAAACTAAATGTTCAATGCTCGGAATGTGCTACTGCGAAAAGAAACAATAAAGCTGTGTTAAACTGAGACATGTATAAAACGGGACGGGCATGTGGTGTAGTTCAGAAGCGGGAAGCAGTTTATCGTATATAATAATTGTAATTGACCGAACGAGCCCGAAACGCGAGTGAATCGTCTCCGTGCTAATGCTTTGTCTTTGTCTGTCTGTCTGTCCGAAGACGACAACCGTACATCGACAAACGAGAAGAAAAAAATATCGGGATGACAGATGCTACGAAAATTCACGTGACTATTTCCATGCATTATTTAATTTTCTATGGGCGTTTTCTATATTGATTTGATTATCATTTCGGCTAGGCCTCCAGCTGTCGGGCTGTTCTCCTCTACAGGCCGCATTCCTCAACGAATTCTCGTGAAATGATGTGAGCAGGTGCAATAATCTTGTATAATTTTTTGTCAAGTCGGTTTTTGGTAAACTTTCAAGCTTTCAAGGTCTACAGCTCACAGAGCCGGTAGTACAATAAAATTTGTGCTAAAAGCGATAAATGTGACAAAATAAGCACGTGGCTACCCCACGCTTATTAGTTATTATTCTTATTACTATTAGTTACATTAAGGACAATATTGGGAAGACCGATATATACAATTTTTGGTTGGGAAGACCGTCATAGGGCAAGAATTCTCGTATTTGTTTAAGTACCTCGTTCAGACACAGCCAGAAAAGAAAAGCTTTGGTCCATCTGCCCTACCGACCTTCTGTAAGCGTACGAAGAGTTAGAAGAAACGAAAGAGCTTGTCGCGTATAGACGATCTTACCTGATAGATGGACTTATCAACATTTATTTATATACGTGTGTATAAAACGCCTGATTTACCCTGTTTACTCAATTTCCCGGTAGATGTCGCTTTTTATATCTAGAACTAGCGAACGGTTGTCTATCGTAGGATACATAAGATATTAAAGTTATTTTTGTATATCGAGGTGATTTGTGTGAGCCCAATAAACATACTATTGTTTATACAATTAAACGAGGTGTTTAATTTAAGCTTTCCTTTCGAAACCAGTCCAAATTGTACAACATGTATTACACATACATGAAAGTACAAATGGCGGATTTAATGCCAGAAAGCATTACCTACCAGTTAACCATGAGCTAAACCGAAAGCTTGAGCTTAATGGTAAAAATATAAAAAGTGCCACTGAGGTAATAAAACCAAACACAAATGTACGCATAATGGGCTAAGTTAATATAATACAATTACGTGTTCTTAGTATGATATTTCCCTTATCCTAGCGTTTATCCCGGTTGTTTCCAGCAGCTAGAACTAAGTGTCCGCTAATGTATAACATTATGTGTTTTAATTCTCTCTCCTTTGACTTGGTCCATGAATAAGCAGCGATTTAATATAACAGTGAGTAGTGAACTCGCAGGATATGAGGCCGAGAATATCAGCTGCGCGCTCATCTCCAAGATTAAGCCTCTTTCATCATCAAGTCTAGCTTGGAGATATAAATATTAAGCAAAGAACAAGTTTATATAGTAATCCACGATAATCCTATCGCGCTGGAAAAATGTACAGTAAATATTTTACAGGTAAAATTTTATACATAAAGAAAAACAATTTAGCTTATACTCGTAGTCTCGGTTATAACAAAAGTTAAACTAAGGGCACAATAACGTCTTCTAAGTCTACTAGGTCTTTGGAACTTACAATAGACAATAAAAAAATAAAAACGTCTAATAGGCACATAATAAAAATATGCGCGCAGATAGATAGTGTTCATAAGTAAATACTGTAACATTTTATATTTTGTACTTTCGGAGGGATTAGTTATTTCCGAAAATATTCAGCATACCTAATTACCTAATTATCGTTTTTCAGTATTTATTTTACCACTTTGTCAGCGTGATATTATAACCATACCAAATTGCAGTTTTCTAGTACATAGGTAGGTATTAACGATCACAGACAAACAGACATGCCAAAACAATACAATACATTATGATTTATACCAAATATACAAAAGGACACAACATTGTAACTTAAACACTAACAACGGTAAATACCAGACGGTGGTATACCTAAAATTGAGCCCTTTTTTTCCAACAATATACCTATGGTAGGTACAGTTTAATTCGCCAAAAGCTATGGTTACTAACGGCGAACACTATGGTAGTCTAAATACACCATTCATATATGCTCTTAGTAAAGATGGCACTTTCACTGCACAATTTCTTCTTTGACTCGAAGCACTATTGTAACCCAGCTCCTACTAAACTAGAACAGATGGTATTCCAGGAAATACGGATTAAATGGAACAGGCACATCAAGGTAGTCCCTAATCCCTGATCTAATCAATTCAACTCTTACTAAGGAACTATCAGTCTTTAATGTTAGGTTATTAAATAGAAAATATTACACGACAAAGTCATTTATTCATCTAAAAAGTTGACTTGTGGAAATGTTTACGAAAAGTAACTACTTGTAGTTTTAACAGACTGAGATTTCGAAGGAGGAAGCTTTCAAATCAATCAATTAACTCTGTTTTTTAATTAAGTATATTCCCCGATTTCTCGAAGACGGCTGGCCAAATTTGGAAATATATTTTTTGTTCGAAATGGTAGCTATCCATTATAAATGGGAAAGTTACTTGGTCTGTCTATGTTACCTCTTAAAATGCTGGCACTCATTGATGAAATTTGCACTACAAAAAAAAATGCAAGCCTAAAGTGATTTGTGTATTTTTATAGTAACTTGTAAAGGTGAAATATAACTGCTGAATAAGACCATAAAAACATGGCATTACCATTTTGTGATGTTTTTTCTGCTTAAACTTGTTTCATATTTATTCCGTTCCGGTTCCTAGTCCCAGTAACCCCGATTCACAGAATGAGGAACGAATAAAGTATTTACCAAAACAAAATAATAACGAGACATTGTATAATCTTGTATTCGATCAAAAAACACATTAGTCGCCGACCCGAATCATTAGGCGGGCTAAAAGTGACTAATCCTAGACAGAACGGATTACATATAAAAACACTAACCTACTAAATAGAATAAATATCAAACATTTTAGGAGATTCTTACATAAATCTATTAAGTTTCACAGTAAGCTGAATAATATTTGTGACAACATGAAGTAAAATGTCACATAGCTGTTATAAAAGCGACCTCATTGGATATATGGTATTATAAATTGTCATTTTATTATTTGGGACATAAAACTTAACTAGGTACCTAAAAATATAAACAAGACATCCTGGACTCAACACACACATTTATAGAATAGAATAGAATAGAATAGAAAACGTTTATTGTAAAAATCTACATACAGCACCATACAAATTTAAAAAGAAGAAGATCTTATACACTAACACGTAAAATTACAAGTAGCTTATACTAACATGCAATAATTACAATATTGATGATGCTATAGAGGCTACAAATGGACACCACTCAGCATATGCTTTAACATATAGGTATATGCTACAGCGCTGGTCTTCCGTGGAGCCCAGGGCAAGAAGATAGCTCAGAACAGTAAAGGCAGTAACTAATAATTAGGACAAATTAGAAACAATATACAAGGAAAAATTTGAATGTGGATGTGGAAGTGAGTGGTTTGGGAATATGTAAAAATATATATAAAGAGGTGTAAGTCAAGCATGTATTTAGTTTAATATATAGTGGAGCTAGGAGCTAGGAGATATATATAAAATCGCCATATATAGCCATATATAGCCATCACATACCTAAATGAATTTCCTTACCGGGATCTAAACCAAATACCATTAGTTTCGTAGGCAGGGTTACCGAGATGCTACTGTTAAACGAGATCAAACTCGTATAATTTGTTGATTTTCGCTGCCCAAAAGTTATCTGAAAGAGATCGCTTTTTAGCGATAAGACAGATGTTGTTAAGTACTTAAATTGCTGTATACTCTGTAATATTTTCTTTTGTTGATTTGTGTATTGCTATTGTAAGCCTGTTGAATCGGGGTCGGGGTGACCCGAGACGCAGGTCCTTATTTAAAGATTTTTGTGTTTTTGTGTTTGTTTAATAATATATTATTATGTAATTCGTTTTAAATGTTTTAACCTCATATGGAAAAAAATCTGGATTAAATAATTGCATTCATTGTATTTTAATTAAAATTCCAAATGTTTAATATTTTTACAGTACCTCTGGTGCTCCTTTACAACACCCTGTGCTATATTAAAGTTGAAATTTTGAAACGTTGAAAATTTAAAGGTACATAATATGTACTAGCTGTAAAACGAGGTACGAGACAAATTTTTCGCACGTATATCGTAAATAACTTTACATTTTATCTGTACCTAAAATAAAGTAAACTATAAAATACTATGGTTACCTTTAGTATTCTTAGTAGTTTGTGGTTAGCTTAAAAAATACTCGTATTCCTCATAAATATACAAGTAAGTAAAGATTATAGCTCATGATCCGATTTTCAGAACACTGTTACTTTATTATAAGGATGGAGAATGGGCAATTTTGCGAGACTCGTCCTAAGAAAATGGGAAAAAACGGACGGAGAGCTACTCCTTATCATCTGATTTTATTTTGTACCGAGAGTTTATAAAATGTTTACTTGAGAATATATTGTCAAAAGGGTTTTTATATTTATACAGTGTATAAATTCAATACGGTAATTAAACGGTGGTTAGCATAGGACCTACGAAGTATATTGAGATACATTTTTCTTAGAAATAGGATGAAAATATTAACCACGGGGTCATATGACCCCGTTGTTTTTTATGTTTTTAAGTTTATCTGACAGTTTATTTTCCCTACAAGTATGGTATGGAGTGTAGTGTATACTATCTACAAGTGTCTTTCTTGCTCCACACTTTCTCTTATCTAGTAGACAATAAAATAGGAACAATTACTAGTCAATTAATAGAATAACTGATAAAACACTTCCTTGGTTGATCCCTCGTCGTCTTCGAAGATTCTGCCCAGTTCCTCAGGTCATGGAGGCGAGAGAGTACAGGGTGGGGTGCACATATTCCTTCGCCTGCGTGGCCTGAGGAGCTGAGCACCGCTGCTTTCTGCTCTCCTGGTAGCTAACCTATTGTATTGAATATGATACATAACCAAGTGAATAAGATCAGAAAACTGCTAGAAAAAGACTTTAACAGATACACGTCACACATAGATCATTATTTCAAGCAGAATGGAAATTATAAAGATATGGTTCGAGAGAGAACACTTTATAAACTACACATTAAAATGATTGATAACTAGACTGTACTATAATTAATGAGCTAATTATTTTAATGAACGATGTTAAATACTGCCTGTTTCGTCGACCACTTATGAAAACATAATTATTCATTCCATTAAATAAATTACCCCATCATATAAATACTTGTATAAATAATTGCGAGTGAAGTCATTACAAAATCTCCCGCTCCTGTTATTTATCACAGGGTTATAAATTAAAGATAAGCTCCAAAAGCAAACTGCCGCAAACCTTAAATGAGGAAAATGTAACCAAGCACTGAGTAGGTATTCAAGTTATTTAGGATTTTACAGAACATTCGCTACTAAATAAACCTTAAGTTAATTTTAAAATATCTTCGCAAGCGGCGTTAGAACCTACAACAATTCGAAGCGGTAGTTAGCTTTAAAAATTAATTTTGAAGTTTTTACTATACGAATTTTAAAGTCAATTCGAACGTTGACTGACATCAGAATGATATTTGCATCACGTAATTTAGTTATTAGGTCAATAGGTAGGGACATGGACAAGCAGGCCAATTACATAGGTTCACTAACATTAAATTGATCATCATCATTCGCTTGCCCTTGCCCATTCACTTGGGGCCGGTGCAGCATGTCTTTTTCCTTCTATATCTCTGTCGGCCGTCATCTCATCATTCACTTCGTTCGTTTCATATCATCTCTCACACAGTCCAACCACCTTTTCCTCGGTTTTCCTTTCCTCGTATCCCCCTCCACATTCATTCGTAGTACCGTTCTCGTACCACGCTATAGGCAATTTGCCCTTACTTTTTCTGATATGGGTGCAACTTTCGGACTTCCTCTTATATACTCATTCCATATCCTATCCATTCTCGTTCAAACATTCAAACTACTCTCAAAAAAGTTTCAGCCAAACAAAGTAAATAACAATAAGCCTAACTAATCCAAGGATTCTAAGTTTTTGATGACTATTTGAACAACACTCGAAAGGCTGGGGCGTTCCACTGTCTTAAATCCCTCATTTTTTAAGATCCAAAAAAAGATCTTAACGGATAACCACGCGAAAACAACATACATCACTGTCTGTTCCAAGCGAGATGGCCTAATAATTCCAACCATCAAAGTAATGTCTCGCTCCCTCGCATATTTTAGTAATCGACCATAAGCGGCAGATTTCCCGGAATCTGTAATGCTATTTTCATAACTATTGAGCGCATTTCCTCATGAAAACCAGTAAATCTAAAACGAATACGAACAAAATCATCCTTTAAATGCTTATTAAATTACATTTCGTGCTCTTTCACCCATGTTGGGTTGGACTAACCTCTGACCGCGCCTTTGTCCGCTTATAAATGGATAAGCTGCCCCACATACCCTCTTAGTACCATTGTACTAAATTGCGCCCCCATATCACCCCCATAGGAAATTAATTCCGGAAATAAGTATCCTATGTAATTTTCTAGACTATGGGTCTCAAATTTCATTAAAATCCTTTAGAATGATGACGTAATAATTTTCTTATTTAAAGCGGATTGTTGATAACATTAATAGCGCGCAAAGAATCTACATGCAAAGTAATGTCCGATTCAGTAAATTGCTTTTTTTGCATTATTTTAATATATCTAGTCTGTAGATATTTTACAGGTAGCACTAGTAGCAATGAAGGTCATTTCCCTACGGCGTCTGAACCAATCTTAGAGTACTTATGATATGTGTGTAGATAAAGTAGTGTATGCAACTGTACATACATAATTAGGACTTAAAACACTCTTGTGATTCTATTATGAAACTCGCTAACGTTCGTTTCATAAAACCACACTTGTGTTTTAAGGCCTCTCATTATGTATCAGTTGCATAAACTACTATTATCTTAAATCTCACATGTAAATATTATAAAGAGCAGGCAATAGGTAAGTGAAGTGGCATCTGACATCTTTCTCTTCTTCGTCGTTTCCTTATGACTGAGGGCTGCGACTATATGAGGTCGTTGTTTTGTGCACCAAGGTCATATAACTACATAATTTACGATCAAGAGCAAACACGCACGTGTCAACCCTATAACGTACCTAGGCATTTTCACTTAAAAGTGTACCATTAACTTTTTTTCGAAAATCCATCAACTTTTGGGTTATTTCTACTCAGAATCACGGGGACTATTTTCACATACATTTTGTATGTATGGACCGTTACAAAACTGTTTTCTTTGTCTCATTCAGTACTCGTGATTCTAAATAACCCAAAAGTTTATGGTGTTTCGAAAAATGTAAATGGTACCATTTTTCTGAAAATCCCCATCTACCAGATTTAAAAAATCACGATTCAAGCCTCATCGCCTTTTTAGTCGTAAAAATTCTGCTAAGAAAAAATACTTACAAAAAGATGATATTATAGGCTGGTCATTTGTTCCGAGTAATATCTAAGTATACCGTATAAAGGGTTAACTCATCAAGCGTCTATTTTGATGCGGTGGGTCTCTATTGTTTGACCTAATTATTGAAATTCATAATGTAATGATTGTCATATTATCATTAGTCATAATTTGGTTTTTCTCAGAAACGCGTAACTTTTCAGGATTGCCATAAAACAAACCTAACCTAACCTATCTATAGGATAACCCGAGGAAAATCCTGAAAGTAAACGGTTTCAGAATTATGATAATATGACAATCATTACATTATGACTTTCAATAATTATGTCAACCAAAGGGACCCCGGATGTGGTTCGCTTTGTATTGGTTGCTTGAGGCAAGTCGCTCGTCACGATGTGAATAAGTCCACACTCATGTGGTTTTTACAGCGACCCATAAAAAGGCTTTAGAGCGTGCGAACGGCGTCAGCGGCTCCTATTTAAGTGACTACATTACATTGTCACTTTTTGCTGACTGGATAACGAAGTGCCTGTGTTTTGCACACATATGAATTAGGTCTAACTTTGACACGTTAACAACTTCACATGGAATATTTAATCAAACTAAAGTATTTTACCGTTTTAATTTTACTGGTTTAGCTGATGATAAAGTATTCCATTCACATGACAAAATCAATACATAAAAACAACTTAAAATAACCATTACTTAATCTAAACTAACAGAAATACAATTTGGAAATCTACTTTCAAACATTAAAAAAATCTTAACCTATACAAGAAACTAACAAACACAAAAACTTCACAAAATTCGCCGCGCTTCCGCGCCCCTCCAGACGCAAAGGAGCCCATCACGCCCGCTGCGTTGCCACGTTGAACAGCGATGGACAACCCTTGCATAAGGAACGACCCGGAGCGAGGGTCATGACCACTCTCCCGCAACCGTCTGCCCACTTCCCCAATAAAAGTCTTGGCCTCAGCGCACCAACAGCCAGTGGTTTCCACGGCAAGAGAGACAAATAGGTAAAGTTAGAAATTGAGCACAAACCCACATTGCCCTTTATGTAATAATATGATGAAACTTTATTAATAAAATGTAAAATAAGGATAAACTAAAATTAACTGTTAACTAAATTAGCAATGTAATAGTATGAGTTACTCGTAAATGTATTATATCCAATATATCCATGTGGACATAATATATTGGCAGCGTACGCTTTGTCAAGATAATTTTAATATTTTCAGTAGGTACTCTTTTTTCGCATTTATCTTTAAGGTTTTTGAAAACATAGTTTAGGTTAGGTTAGCTGCATGCTGCATTACTATGCTGATTAATTTTATTTTATTTTATTATCACTTACAAAGCGTCACACTAGAGTATTTTTTAACGAATACGCTACTCATGATTAAAATGAGATTATACCAATAAAAAAATAGTTTGTAGTCCGATTCTGATTTAACCATTTTGTTACGGTTTTGATTTTTATCTTGATACGACCTTACAGGTAGCTCAAGCTGATTGGCGCATTCGAAGTGAACTGAAAGTAGTGCGTGAGATGCGCACCAATCACCAAAACGATCTTCAAGATCGTATCAAACCATAACGCAATAAAAATCAATACATACATCTTATAAAACAAAGTCTTCCGCCGCGTCTGTCTGTCACAATAAACTCAAAAACTACTAAACGAATTTTCATGGGGTTCACACCTATCAATAAATTGATTCTTGAGGAAAGTTTAGGTGTATAATATTTAAAGGTTTATCCGTGCCAAGCCGGAGCGTCTCGCTAAGTTAATATTATAAATAAATAAATAATAATATGTGTTCAACCCATAACAAATTGTTAAATTTGAATCAACTTCCGGAAATCACGGCCTCTCCGCCTAACTACTCCCAGTATCCCTAACTAGTTACGTCTGCATACACTCCGGCTGCAACTCAAGCAAATAGTCGGAGTTTCATAATGGAAGTCGGAAGTGCAGTCGGTCGCGATCTCGCCAACTATGTAAGTGGTGTAAGTTAAACTGACATTTCCAATAGTTTCCACTATTTCGCATTTCACTGTTGAATTGATCGCGTTATCTGAGCTATTAAATATTCCATGAGGATTAATTTAGATCAAAGTGTTAATCTTCCAACGTTTTACTTCTAAACAGCCATTTGTTTTTTACAGTATTGGAATCCGCGTGAAGCTCTGGGTAGCGAGCATGAATGTTTTGTTCCTGAGTTCTGTTGAGTTATGTTCTCTTATCTCCGTTTTTAGGGTTCCGTACCCAGAGGGTAAAAACGGGACCCTATTACTAAGACTCCGCTTACCGTCTGTCTGTCTGTCCGTCTGTCTGTCTGTCACCAGGCTGTATCTCATAAACCGTGATAGCTATAGACAGTTGACATTTTCACAGATGATGTATTTCTGTTGCCGCTATAACAACAAATACTAAAAAGTACGGAACCCTCGGTGCTGGAGTCCGACTCGCACTTGGCCGGTTTTTATGTACATATCTATTTATAAATAAGTATTTATGGCGTCGCTTGGTAGGTTGCCAAATATATCGGGACATATCCTTATTTTTATGGTAAGTAGGAAAGGTTTGATATTATGGCCGTCACCATCTATTCGATGCTGCTAATAGTAGCTTTACATAGTTGGATGGATTTTAAACATTAAAACATATATTATGCTTAACGAGGACGATGCATGTTTGTAAAATTTTCCCCAAATATAATTTTCCTTTATACTTACCCGCTTGCGTTACATTAACATAAATCTGACCGAAATCTCGTAAATTGAACCGAAACATGTCGAGCTATTCGACTTAATAATATGTGAGTGACCCGGTTTTAAATAATCTAATATGTTTGAGTCTCACGGGAGTTTTATAGTTAAAACATAAATCTGGTACATAAATTAATGAAAGCAAGTGTTCACTAGGGAACAAATCAAATCAAATTGTTTTATGAAAGATTTTTTGATGTTTTTTTTTTAAAGTAGTCACACTACTATATGTAAAATATAAACTGAAATAGATAACATACCTACACTGAAGAAAAAGTAACCAAGTCCACCGGTGGCCGAGGCGGGAATCGAACCGGCCGGTGGACTTGGTCACTTTTTCTTTAGTGTATGTTGTCTATTTCAGTTTATAAATGTTCACTAATATTTATTTTATATTTAAATCTAAATAATACACTTTGAAGCTAAATTAAGCCATCCAAATGCAGAATAATCCTCATCTCGTCACGACCGTTTCGCGGCACGTTTCAGCAGCACGTAGTTAACACCTATCAGAAAACGTAGCAAAAAGAAAAACGGCTCCGGATTAAGCCTGGGCAGGCGATCAATCAATCACCGGCTCCAATGAATACTAGTTTGAATGATTGCATAGCCAGTATCCTTACCATGAAGTTTTACGCAGGCATATTCGCTAGCGAGTGCGTAAACTCACTCACTCTTTTATTTTTACAAAAATACAGTTGGTCAGCAAAAACAGCCGTCACCGTTGTAAGAACCGTCTTTTGGTACTTAATTTTAACTTGCAACCCATAACAGCTAAAAGAAGGGTAGGTAGTTTCATTGGTAGTTCTAAGCCAATAGAAGGTAACTTATGATATCCGTGTGTGCATTAAGTCTTTATTATTGACACAGTTAATTGACCTTTGGCGAACCCTAATGAGATATGGTACCAATGCTTACTTAAGTGTGTGCTGTAATTACCTACCGTAGAAAAGAGTTAAAAAAAAGTCATTACAAAGTGCTTCGTTTTTCCAATAGCACTTTTTGACTCTTTCGGATCATTCATCTACTGGAGCACAGCGAGTGTTGACATACGTAGTATCAAAAGTGACGTTTATTCAAACAAAAACGTCACTTTTGAAACTGACATGTCCGATCCATATCCTATCTTTAGCAAATTTTTGACGTATCTTAAATCTCGAACCAGGCCGATAGTCGCTAGCGTTTACCGCCAAGGTAAACTCATAGTAAGGGTTGTTCAGTTTCTTTTGCTCGTATTTGCGTGAAAGTCATATGCTGGCTCAAAGGATCAATGTTTGCTGATATGTTTTATGATTCATAGGCCACGATAGATTTTGTGTTTGTGATTTCATATTCACATACCTACTATTAAAACTTTGTAGCAAGTGTAGCAACAGCTTTTCTAGGAAATTCGTATTACCTACCGAAACGTTTGAATATCTAACCTTTCTTTTGAACCCAGTAAAATGTATGTATGTATGTATGTAAACACTTTATTGTACATAAGACAGATTACAAACACAATAAAAGAACATAAATATATACAATGTACAAAGGCGGACTTATCCCTATAAGGGATCTCTTCCAGCCAACCTTTGAGCAATTGAGAATGAAACAATAAACAGATCAAGATAGACAAACGAACACTATAAACTATATTTTTTTTGCCTATGTCATTAAATTGTAATAAACGAAGTAAATTAACACGTTATTTACCAAAGTCGGCTCTATTTTTAACGCCCCACGATGAAACACACGCGACATACACATAACTAGGTTAGTAGGTACACACATAAGGTACCTGCGCCAAAGTAGTTCTTAATCTTGCCTAGTTTCAAAATTTCACAAATATTGGTTCAAATTTTGCGTCCATGTACGCTAGTTACATAGACAGAACTACATGTTCATATTAAAAAAACAAAAATAAAAAATATATATAAATAATGATGGGCTTTCTTTGGTGCAGATACCTTAAACACGCAGCCTTGTGAAATCATAACCCTGACCTATAATAAAATTGGAATTGTTTGATAAAATGAATCGACAAACCCATGTAATCAAATTTAATTACCATATACAACATCAAACGACCGTCATTTTCAACACGATCACAAAATTTCCTGTCAATAGAGCGTCGAAAATCTCAGCCGTCTTCGAGCGGTCCGGATGTACGGTTAACCGCGTTTCGCAGGACAAATAACCGGATTACGATGTTAATGAAGGCCGGACGCCGGGCGGTTCCGTACGTGATACCGGTATCCGGCTGTACTATAAGTAGACATATCCGGATATTCAGTCAGTAGCAGAAAATTTGCTAGGGTTTATAAGTATGTTCATGGAAAACCTAATTTTTATAGTCAATTTAGTTTAGCCTGGTAGTAGAGGCGAATTCGATCGTACACTGATATCAGAATAATGACTGGATAATGTCATTTGGTTATCGTACGGCTCGCTCGCGCCAATACATGTACGGTCAGGTACGAGCGAAATGCATGATAACTGAGATCAATCAGATATCATTCTGATGTTAGTCTACATTCGAATAGGCCTGTTTTTCATGTCGAATTTTTGCATGGACATCTATTTGTGTGATTAACACGGATATTTTGTTCCTGAGTTTGGATTTCTATGTACGGCAAAGGAATTTAATTTCAGTACCATTTCGTACCTTGTCACGGTGACAATAGTATGAGGTCCCTAGCAACTTTCATATTGATTATCACTTTGACAAAGTACGAAATGGTCATCATCATTCGCTTGCCCTTATCCCATTCATTTGGAGTCGGCGCAGCATGTCTTTTCCTTCCATACCTCTCTCTCGCCCGTCATCTCAACATTCACTCGCGTTCGTTTCATATCATCTCTCACACAGTCCATCCATCTTATCCTCGGTTTTCCTCTCCCGTTACTTCCCTCCACATTCGTTCGTAATTTATTTGACTGTACCTAACTATTATATACATTATATATTTATATACCTATCGCCATCTAGTACCCACAGTACAAACCTTATTGACCTAACGGTAGGACTAAGTAGTTTTGTGTAAGATTGTCCATGTCCTATACTTTTATTTTTTTATTTACTGTCAGTATTGTGGTATTAGTGTCAGAGTAGTTTGTCGCTTCAGCATTATGTCATGACAATAGTTGTATGAAATATCCGTGAATCTATAAATTTAGGTAGGTACCTACTTTATAACTAGACTCGAGCTTGACATATTTCAAATTCAGGACATCCATTAATCTCACAAGCACTGAACTTTAAAACGAATAAACACCAATAACTCCTATCTTAGTCGAACATGACTTCAGAAAAAGAACTCTAAATATAAAGTTTAAAATGGCTCAAAATAATTGGGACATTACGCGGACGTTGCTTGAGTTATTTATGCCCCTATTATCACTTTTAATGAACCTCAGGTAAAATAAACACAATGAAGGTATAATTAAAACGAAATTGACTTATCGGAAGTCCTTTAAAATTCGTTACAGCTCCAAGTTTAATAAAAAAAACGATACGACTCAAAGGTACCTTTTTTAAAGTTTTTAACTTACGAAAGTTCGATAGCAGTTGAAACTTCAGATTGCCTATTAATGGGTTTTATTTTCTTCCTTCTTTGATCGGACGGAAGTTTTTCAAGTGGCGAAGTTCAGTTGGTTTTATAATAACTATAATAATGATGATGTAATCCTGTTATTCCTCATTAGGGACATAGGGCTCTCAGAAGAATTTTCGATTTGTCGCTATTCTGAGCGGCAACTTTTTTTTTTATACCACGTCGGTGGCAATCAAGCATACGGCCCACGATACTTCCACTGGATACTTCCAGCTCTTTCCAGCCGAGTCCAGTTGAGCCAGCCTCCTTCTCAACTGATCGCCTCCATGTGGTACGAGGCCGCCCCGATCGTCTACTGCCAGTCGATTGCCAGCGGAGACCCTGCTTGGACAGGTGGTTGTCCGGCCTACGGAGCACGTGTCCGATCCATCGCCATTTCGTTACAAGAATTTCCTGGCATATGGGTTTCTGGTCAGTCATCTGCCACAATATGACGTTCGAGACCATTCGTGGCCAGTAAATCCCTAGTTAAAAGGCCCTAATTCACTAGCTTTCCTCGGTGTCATGCTTCAAAACTTGTATCACCGAATTAGGCGTGTCACCAAATAATGCGAGTTTACCCTACTTTTGTACATTGTAGTTTTTCCTCAATCACCCGTTGACCACGAACGCTGTAAAGGATCCGATATACATTATCCGGTTGTTGAATATAGTAAACACCACACTTAATAAAAAGGCACTAGACAACAATTCGTATAAAACGCCAGTAACAAGCACTGGATCGCAATTTATCTAATTATTTGTTTCGTTCCCCGCGGGAGGGACAAGCTTTGGAGGGGTTATTCTGCACAAGCGGAATAATCTCGATTATTTCTAATATGTCTCGCGTCGAATAATTATTTTTATATGGAGTAGCTGTCACGTATTTTTTTTGGAAGTTTGAACGCTTTTTCTCACGGCGCTGGTTCTCACGGCAACCAAGAGAGAAACAATAAAATAAAGCGAAACTATTGTCAATATTCGGGGAAGACGACAGGTGAATTTTAAAGTATTACATAATATTTATTCTGTGCCGTGCGAGGAGAAATTACGAGAAAATACGATGAGCGTATGTGGTTGTTTTTCTGTCAAGGGAAAAGAAGTTAATCAGCTTTACGACCGGCTTCAAAGCGAAAGATGTTATTGACTGGCCGAATAGAATTCCTTTAGTATTATTCCCTTGAGCAGTACCAACGTCACATACCTACTTATATATATTTTAGATGTTCAAGATTGTCAATCTCTCCTCCACAGGACAGGCATAGCCTAGCGTGGAGGTCAGTAAATACTGTACCTATGTGAATATTCATTAGAAATAAACAATTTTTATTTATTATTTATATAAATATACATTAAACCTTTCATCAGTGCTTAAATGACTAACCCAGTAACTGAAAAAATATCAATAAATATACATATTACTCTAACTAGGTCCCGCATAAATTAAACGGAAATCGGTAGTTTGTATTTGAGTGGAATTATTGAGCTCCTCGTGGGTGTAGAAAAGCTAGTATCAATATAATATCATTGGATTTCCTATTGCCTACACAAAGATGTTTCCTAGAATAGTCGCGTTCCATTCCCGTCCACGGAATGGCATCCTTATTGCTACCGACGCGGCACCAATATTTTATTATACGAATGGTCGTGTGCGTGATATCGGAATGGCTAGAAATATTCTGCTGTTCTATAGGAACGTTATCTATAATAACGTTATTGAACGTAACGCTTATTCAACGGTACCTATTTAATAAGAATATTATGTGAAATATTTTTTTTAATGCTATCTGAACTTTATTATTGTTTATTTTGTATCAAATGAAACTAGCTGCGTGCTGCCAAATTCACTTTTCACTAAAAATAACCTATAAGATAGTTATATTTTAAAATCAAATGAGTCCTATTTATTAAAGTGTCTCAATTTAACAGTAATGGTTGCCTGTGAGAGGATGTCACAAGGTAATAATTCCGGAATATTTAGTTTATTTCTGCAAAAAATTATAAATGAATAAAATCAATATAATTATAACATTAAGTCTGAATAATACGTAACATAACGTAATGAATTTTTATAATGTAAAACCAAACCAAAACGAAATATATCATAAAGATAACGAGCGATGTCTACATGATCGGTAATGGCTCCCTGACCAAGAATTATGTTGCCTGCCGGAATGAGGAATAAACTGAACATTTTCTATTACTTTATTTTGCATGACGAATATTTGTAGAAATCTTCGCTTTTAACTACAAAACGATTACTACTCATCATTTGTAATAACAAAAATCTATTTTATTTATAAAACAACTAATATAATAGCATTATTACAAAGATAATATTCTAACGTGTTCATTATCAAACTTTTGTCACAATAATAAATAACGAAATAAAACAAATCCTTATTATGATAATGTGTAATATAATAAAAATCAAATATTCCGTTACGATAACGATATTTTTATAACGTTATCAAAGCTTGAACGATATCCACAGTACCGGCTATCGCACCCTGATCAAGAATTATGTCGCCCGCCGCCGGAACGACCAATGAACCAAACATTTTCTATTACATACTTTATGTCGCAAATTGTCGAATCTTTATAGGATATCCATTATAAGATACGCTAATAAAACGACTACTTTCATTACGTTTGGTTATAAAAAGGTACATATTCAAGTTATGGGCTATATTTAAGAGGGGGCCAGGAAATTAGACAAAAGATATGGCGCGCCGCGCGAACCATGCGATGGAAGAAATGGCCATCACGCGGGTTTTTCGGGCTTTTTCGGGCTCTTTTGGACGTAGTTTAAGGACATACCCGGGTCCTTCGGTTGAAAGTTTAGCTTCAGATCCCTCGGAAATATCACTATTTTTTTCAACACTTGGAGTTTGACTGTTATTTTAGCACGTTGTTACATTCGATAGTATATTGTAACTGACTGAACCCAAAAACGAATAAAAATAATGTTTATATACATACATTATATTACATTTTTAATTAGAACTTCGTATCGAATTTTTTTTCTTTATAAACTACTCCTAGCGTAGATTTTTGGCCAATAAATGTCATGACATTGCTATCGGCTCCGTACATAACACTATCTCGCTCACACACCGGAGCGGTGTGCGGATCCGCGTCAGTGGTATAACCGCGTATAAGACAAGAGCTCCAATAAAGTTTTACCATTCAATACGCCTGTACCTCTTTAGGCCTTTCGTTATATAAGAGTATCATTTTACCATTACGCTCTATCCGGGAGTAACGCCTCGCTCAGACAATTAGGTCCCGTCTTCTGTTTCTGAACAAAATGGAATCTACCTTAATATTATGTGATTTGAATAGGTATAAAATAAAGTACAAGTAGTCAGGAAGATCCAGGGGAGGTAACTTAAATGGTCAGAATTTTTGGAGTACGTTTGGTTTGTGAAAGATCGGAGCACTCGAGAAATTATTGTAGAAAGTACTGAAAGCGAGAATCTACAACTTTCAACATAGATGAAGAAAAAAAAAATTATCATTTGCCATCGTTTTAGAACATGCTGATAATGACAAAAGTGACCCCATGACAAAACAGCATTTTATGGTATCGAAGCTGACTGGTATAAAAAGAAAATCATCTCTCTGACTCAGTCGCGTGCGAAATTAGATAACAAGAAAATTATTAATATGTAAATTAATGCTATTGCAAACATTGTTTTTAACCTACCCTCCTACCTCCTGTCTCTGTCTGAGTCCTAGTCTGCCTCAATGTCTTTATTGGATTTTGAACTTTGAATCTTCGCATTGTTACGGTGAAATTAGGCATTTAGTGTGATTTAGGATTCTAGTCATATGCGAAGTCGTAAAAGTCTGTTCGGATTGGGTAAATGGAACGCGTTTGTGTAATATTTAGTAAGCTACAGTAACTTACAGCTCTTTCCCACTGACGTCCAGTTTTTTGCCGGTACGGTTTTCTGCAGGATCCCGTTTTTAGAAGTATGAATTAGCACGTACACCACTAAAACGGGATCCTGCAGAAAACCGTACCCGAAAAAACTGGACGTCAGTGGGAAAGAGCTGTAAGTTACCGTAGCTTACTAAATATTACACAAACGCGTTCCATTTACCCAATCCGAACAGACTTTTACGACTTCGCATATGACTAGAATCCTAAATCACACTAAAAGCCTAATTTCACCGTAACAATGCGAAGATTCAAAGTTCAAAATCCAATAAAGACATTGAGGCAGACTAGGACGTAAATTCAATACCAAAACAGCGTATAACAATGTAATCTAAAGAAACGAATGTCGTTTTACTATTATAAGGTACACATTACTCGTTCTTTATAAATAGATCTGAAGTAAGCAGGCATTTAGAGTGATTTATGTCCTTTTGGAGTGACAAGGGATATTTCAGCAAATAATTCGGACATGCGGTGCAAGGTGGAGATTTATTACACCTTGACTCCGCATCCGGGTTTATGAAGCTAGGCTTTGACCTGTCTGCGGACACAAAATGTACCTCTAATTGCACAACTGACATTTTTAATCTAGTTTTCACAGATAAAAAAGAGGATAATGTATATATATAGTCCTGCTCATCGCTTCAGATGATAATAATTAACATTAAGGACGTTGTATATTATCGTGAGCCCTAATATGGCTGACCAGGCCGACTTTGCTCCTAAATATTCTCATCATCATCTTCCTCGCGTTGTCCCGGCGTTTTTGCCACGGCTCATGGGAGCTTGGGGTCTGCTTGGCAACTAATCCCAGGAATTGACGTGGGCACTAGTGCTCCTAAATATTCTATTCCATCAAAAACATAAATGTGAAATGAGAGCCAAGTTCAATATTAAGAATATGCGTCGTTGTTGACTTCACCGGCAAAATAATTGAGATCTATGGGTGCCAAGTTCTAGTTCACATGTGATGTAATTAAAGTTCAGGATTTGACTTGGCTAGTTTTTACGTACAGGCTAGGTATGTTACTTTTCTAAAATTTGGTTTGTTGGTAGACACTTACTTACCTGTTTCTAGTCTTAAGAGCAAAAAGAAATGGCATTTCTTGTTGCTTTTCATACGCATGCTTCACATAGCAGATTGGTTTTTTTTTTTAGTTTTTCCTTCAAGTTATCACGTGGCCCTCTAATTTACGTTCCGACATTCCTCGTTTTGAGCAAGAATTTAGACAAGACAAAATTTTCGTAAAAATAATACCATGATATCAGTAAAATGTGTCATTGTGTGTTTTATGTGTCATTTTCTAAAATATTTTTTTAAATTTTGTATGATCTTTTTATTGTTTCATAAACCACTGGTACAAACAATTCTTTTTAAAAACGGAGTTAATAAATTTCAACTTAAAATAGAAATAAAGTTGAGCATTCTCTTCAAAACAAAAGAATTTCGTGTTGCTTTTGTTTCTGCTACAATAGCTCGTAATTCTATTCTAACATTGTGATAATGCAGGCATCCTTAATGCTATTTTCTAATGAACTTGCATTTTGCTCTTGCCCGTTAGCTAGAATGACGTCTGAATTAAAATGTTACGTTTGCAAAATGCTTTTAATGGAGGCCAATTCGAACGTAAATTTTGTAATCTAAATGATGACATGAATTGAATGTACACTCTTGAATTTGGACCATAGTTGTAAGTTGTGGACTAAAGTTACCTGATTTTCTCATTTTGTATTTTTTCGTAAATTACTTTTTCTTTTTCTTCCGTAAGATCCTGGGACCTATCAAGAGAGACAACGGCACGTGGAGGGTATTGAAGAATGCCGAAATCGAGGAGTTGGTGGGCGGACCCAATATTATCGGCGAAACTAAATCCCACAGAATTCGCTGGTTCGGTCACCTATTGAGAATGGGAGAGGATCGGGCTGGCAAAAGGGCGTACTTGGGAAGACCGACTGGTGGCCGCCCGGAGGGTCGGCCCAGATACCGCTGGGGAGACAGTGTAGAAGCGGATCTGCGACAGCTTCAAGCCGATAATTGGCAGGAAACGGCACAGGATCGGGAAAAGTGGAGTGCTCTCGTTTTGGAGCCCAAGACCCTCTTTGGGTCGTTGAGCCATGTTAGTTAGTTAGTTACTTTTTCTTAGGCTAAACCGAGGCTTGAACTTATCAGTTTTTAATTTTTGCCAAGAAAAAAGAGAATACCGACTTCACGGTAGAATATGATGGAACTTGCATTAACTTAAGATCACATCAATGTACCATATTCTGACAAATAAAAACATTTCATTTCATTTCATTTCATTTCAATATAATGTAAGTATAACGACGTTCATCGTACCTTAGGCGTGAAGGCAGTACAAATGGGCGGCGCAGCGGTGCTCCCGTAGTGCTGCTGATACGATGACGTCAGGATCTTCTTGTGCGCCGACGCGTGCGCGCGGTATGCGCTCACGCTCAATTTCATGCTTCCCTAATGGCATTAAAATCTTTTTTATACCTATTTTTTAAAATTTTATTTACACTTCGAGAAATGTTTTTTTTTTTTTCACTTTTGGCACTTAAGTAACTATCTAATTATATATTTGTTATTTGCGCACAACCGTTTGTTTTCACTCGACATCTGAAACAAGGAAAAAATACAGTGAATAACAATTGTTATTATATAAAAACCGGACAAGTGCGAGTCAGACTCGCCCACCGAGGGTTCCGTACTTTTTAGTATGTGTTGTTATAGCGGCAACAGAAATACATCATCAGTGAAAAATTTCAACTTTCTAGCTATCACGGTTCATGAGATACAGCCTGGTGACAGACAGACGGACAGACGGATAGAGGAGTCTTAGTAATAGGGTCCCGTTTTTACCCTTTGGGTACGGAACCCTAAAGACAATATAAATCGTTTTATATTAATTTTTAGACTATAAATATAATTTTTAACTTAATTAGGAGATATATGTAGTCCAGAAAAGCAAAAATAAAATAAAAAGTAAGGAGTTTTATTTGCACCTAGACTCACAAACACATAACGACCGTACCAACGCGTAGGTACCTGCTAAGTAATTAAAAAAAATCACATATGGTTGGTTATGCGTGGTGGTGCGTATAAGTATTTGTAAGATTGAGATGCAAAATTCAATTACTGTTTCAGAAAGAATAATTAACATAGCTGATTTTAATTTCTAAGAGGAAAATCTGAAAAACAACGGTGAACGGGTAAAACGGTGCACGCCATTAGCAGAAATTAAAAGCATAAAACGCAGTTCAAATAATGGCGTAATAAATAAACGACCATAATTAATTCCATAAACAACTTGTTTATTAGAAACGTTTTACCTTAATTAAGTATTTAGGTGAAACATATACCTATATCCGTATCGCGCTTTTCCTTAAAGTACAAGGAGCCTGATACAGATTTAACAAATTGTTATGGTTATAATCTTATTTTGATAAGATCTTCACGCTGATTGGTGGATGTGAAATGAAGTGATAAACGACCGCCAATCACCAAGAAGATCGTCAAGGTCGTATCAAAACCAGTTCACACCCGTAACAAATTGTGTAATTAGTGTTAACCTCAGGGTATCCAATCATAAGGGGATCATGGCGTTGAATAAAATATCAATTTTCACGTCAATTCAGCTACTTTTAATATACCTACAAATAATTTGAATGGAATTTCACTGTTTCGTAAAAACGGATTTTTCTGTTAAAACTTAGGTAAATAACGGCCGCTAAATAATGGATCTAATGTCGCCAAATAAAGCTAATGACGAGAGGAAGAATATATTATTTTACTTCAGTTTTTCCTGATGGGGTCTAGGGAGGGGACACGTAGAAAAAAAAACGGAAGTATTTATAGTAAATAGTAAAAATGTTCTTTTAATGGGTCAAAAATGGGTTTGTACATTTTTAACGACTAGAAGGATGAAATAATAGGCAGAAGGTGTTCCTACTATTATCTAAAAAAATGCTGGTACACAGATATCTTTAACGTAATAGTAATAGTAACAGTATGATAAAGATAACTGTGTACGACAATTTCTGTTTACAAAACTAGAATACTGGTTGATTTCAAGGTCATGATTAATGATTAGTATTATCAAACTGTGCAAACATTTACCTTTCACTTCTTCTTAACTCAGTTGGCATACATCATGAAGTTGTTATGCTGTTTAGCTGATTATACTTATGAAATAAAACTATGAAAACGGATTATATCGCGTATATTGAATTTATAATACATCCCGACTACAACTTTAATAGGGAAGATGGCTTTTCTCTACCACCAGCTTGGGATCCTGTAGTCCATCTGATAAAGGAGCAAGCGAGACATAGACTGTGAGACCTTAGTGTTGGATGATGTTGGACATTCTGAGTATAATATGTTTTAAAAAGATGTGACCCGCCGAGTTTGTTGCCGGTCCCATATTGGGATACCCTCCTACAATTTAGGAGGGAATTAAATCTTCTCGGGTCCGAGGTGTAGGGTTGGAGCCGGCGTAGTTTTGATCGCGTATATATAGGTATATATCTTTACTTGAAAATAATTTTAGTGTATAACTAGCCTTATGAACCGATTTTGCATGTACAATCAGCCTTAAAGTTCAGTCTATGATGGTTCTTTTTTTTTTAGTATGTGGGTATTTTTGCACTTTGTAGTTTAGTCACCCGTTTACCACGAACGCTGTAAAGGGTTCGAAACGTCGGGATGTATTATAAATTCAATATACGCGATATAATCCGTTTTCATAGTTTTATTTCATGAGTAACTATCGCGGTAACCGAAGACAATATTATGATTATACTTAATTATTTAAAATCAAAATTTTACTGAATCATCCCGATTTAGGCCGCCTACCAGTTGAGAGGTAAAGTAATCAATATGACAGAAAAGCGTATAAAGCGAAGCCGGTTGATCGACGACCGACCAGCCGCACCGACCGATATAACGTTACATGAATCAGTTGCAACATAACACCCACAACTAACAATATTTTTTGCGGCTTCGTAAGCATAATAATGAGAAGCGCTCGGTTTATCTACATATATTACAAATACATGTTCAAAATAGGTCAGATATCTATAATTATAAATTCTGACAGTAGACAGTAGTAGACGCACAGCCTAAACCGTTTAATGTTCCATGTAACATATATTTTTCTAATGTAATGTACCGCTCTGCTAAAATTGGTTTTTTGAAAAACCCAAGATTGGGTTAAAATGAGGTTGAACATTTTAACGACTACGCGGACGAAGTTAAAGCTACATAAAATCCAAATTCCAAAAGTCATGAAAATGGTCAATTGGTTATAATGAATAAATTTTCCCATATCTGTGATAGTTCTGAGTAGTTTAACTTCTAACTTTTTTTCGATATCGATGATGACATTGATGACGGTAGCAAATCTCTAGACGGCGCCACTATGTCGAGAGGAGCCGGATGACGACGAGGGGAGTGGAGCATCGATCGAACATTCAATTATGTGGTACTACGAGTAGCAGTACTGTCATTCAAAAAACATGTCAGTAGTTTTTGAAATAGAACTATAAAAAAATCAGTTTGATCCATTTTCATTTATTCACAATTGTGCATCTAACTTATGCTATTGGTCCAAACATGATGCGCTGCAAATTATGCTCAAAGTTCTAATGCCGATTTGCGGGCCTGAAAGAATGTTCATATATAATTGTGACATATATTATTGGCTGTGACTTATTTTTCAAAGCGTTTTTCAATAAAAATACATGTCTGTGTAAAATTGACACATAACATCTTTATTTATTAAATTTATATCGCTTACGCGTTTTTATAAACATTCAATAACAGTAATACGATTTGGTAAAGTAAATCGTAGCCCTAAGCCTACTTTAATAAACTCATCATAAATTCTACCCCTTTTTATGTTAGGCTCTTTTTTCAATAAGATGCATTCTTAGCAAGTTGGCTCTCCGCCAAAATGAAATTTAATGGCTTTGGAGAGCGAATGCTATCAACTGGCTGTATATCTGCGGACTAAGCCGTAGACTTTTTTTATGGTTAAAAAAATAAGTTGAATATTTACCTATAACCTATAGTATTTTAGTCTGCCGCGAATGCAGAAGACGCGGGTTTGATTCTGAGGACTGGAGGTTTTGGTCACTTTTTCTTCCGTATTATGACATGTGTTTCTACACTTCACTTATAATATCCGTAAAACTAAGTGGCGAGTCTGGTCATAACGCAATCTCTTTCACTCTTGGTTGATCTTAACAAGGGTAAAGGAGAGCATTATGATTATTTATGATCTCAGTAGCCAGTTAGTTTTGCGGCAAGTACCTACATATATATGTAGTAGGTATTTGTAACACTTTAGTAGGTATAGTAGTGTTTTTACAATTTCTACTGGTATTGGTTTAATTTAGTACCATTACGAATGAGTTTAGTTTTTATTAAGCACTACTCACTCGAGTGTAAGGACCTCAGTCTGTGCATGGCATAAGGAATGTAGATAAGAATGTGTTCATACACATCTTATATCATCTTATATCCCTGTACAAAAATCAGTAACCGAACCTAACCTAGCTCTGTAAGAACAAAAAATAACTATTCTTATTTTTAAATATACGGTTTCAAGCAAGAAGAAAATTTAATACTAGATTAAAAACACGGTATCACCATGTAGGTATATTATTTGTTTTAGCAAGTTCCCGGCGTTGATCCTGCCGCTGTTCGTTTTCTTGATGCTGTCAATTTACTTCAGATATTGTCAATAAGTGGGTACGTTCCGTCCGATTGCCACATTTAAATTAGTGGAAGACAGTGTGCTAATCGGAAACTAGTAAAGAAATATCCGAATTTGATGGATCTTTTTTATATTTGTATCTGGAATACAAATTCTGATAGAGTAGTGTTCAAGTGAGTTTGTTACTCTTATAAAAGATAATTTAGAATAGAGGCGTATCACTCGAAAAGATGGCGCCATACCTTTGGCCTATACTCGTGTTGGATGGCGACTTCTTTTGATATTTAACAGATTTAACACATATCAGTGAAAAAACAAGGATCAAAGTCAAATGGCGTTCTAAAAGTATTAATCATGTGTAGAAAGATGGCAATAAATTTACTGTGGCTACAAAATTTACATTGACGATACGCCTTTATACTGAATTATCTTTGCTCTTATTAATGTTTGGCTAATTCATTGGCGCAGTCGGTAGGTTTCTAGTTAACACTGGTTTCGTCAATACATTTCATAATCAAGCAAATAGCGGCACTTATAATAAAAATATGTTTAGTTAATAATGTCTATTTAATTAATAATTGTTTGATCCAATTTTAAAATATACGTTTGAAGAAATTCTGAAGCTTTCTCTAAACTTTGTATGATTTGTGCTAAGATTTAGTAAGTATTCCTCGCCTTTGAGTAACTAAAAGACGAGGAAGTCTTACTAAACCTATAAATACTAAATAATAAGTCAGGTTTACAATCAGAAGCACAACTAGTTTCGCAGATCCCTTTCTCTCTCTCAGATTTTTATTTACCTATTTATTGAGCAATCTAAGCTAAGCGACCCGCCCCGGCTTCGCACGGGTTACACAAAATCGTAACAAATTTTACACCTAAATTTTCCTCGAGAATCACTCCATTCTCGCTAACATCATCATCATCATGTCAGCCGATAAACGTCCCCTGCTGGACATAGGCCTCCCCCAAGGCTCGCCACTCCGACCGACCCTGTGCCGCTCGCATCCACCGAATTCCCGCGACCTTCACCAGGTCGTCGCTCCATCTTGTTGGAGGCTCGGGAACATACATACAAAAAACAGACAGACGCGGCGGGGAATTTTTTTTTATAATGTGTCGTGTGTTTTATCGTGTGTCGGAATCAGAATAGCAAAGAAGAATTTAAGTCCATTATTATAAGGTCCGGCGCACACGCCGTTAACAAGAGTCGCGTCGTGCCGAGTGTGCCGAGTGCTCTTCTTTGCGCCCGAGTGCTTGCATAACAGGACGGGGCAAGTGATAAAACAAGAGCGAATATGCTTTACGTATTAAGGCTCAAATTAAGTGCAAGTATTTATTGAATGTTTAATAATTGGACAGGTGTGCGTACATTTACAATGGACCTAACCTTTTTTGAAGTATGATAAAAGTCAGGAACAAGAAACAATTCAGAAATACTTTGGCAATTTGCTACAAGGTTATCTTTAGTATTTAACTTTTGCAAATAGGTATGCTCGTATTATGATTTTCAAAATGACATCATTTGGGATGAATTAAACCCGATGCACTTTATTAATTTCTGATGAATTCTGTTTCTCTAGTGAAATCGTATCAAATCAAACATGATTTATTATCAGGCAACTAAAAGACCCATGTGATAGATATATACATACTTGATGCTTCTAGCTTGCCTTTAGTGAATAGAAATTCAAGTTCCACGCAGAGCTGGTGAAAAAAGGTACTTACACGTTTCATACGAGTTATACAAGGTGTAACAAAAATAGTGGATCCGTTTAAGGGCATACCTATTCGGTATCGTGTTCTTATAAGGAAAAAAGTAGAATATTTTTTTGACACAATTTTTTTTTTCAATGGAGCAGAGCGTCCAAGCCGGCTAACCCTCCATACAAATGCCAAAAATTGTTCGTCAAATTTTTTTTCGTAATCAGAACTTGGTTTTTTTTATATATACGAGTTCATATGTATAATTACTGAGCCCGCAAATAATTTATATTTGCGTCCCAATTCAGGGTCAGGATCATTGCGTGTCATTCTTTCCTCTTCTTACTTGCACCGCACAATTAAGAACAAGGCGCACAACTCCAAATTCACCGAACAGATTTAAATCAAGCCCGAACCCAGGACATTTAGTGCAAGTAGCAAGTACTTGATCGTGTAACGGACGTTTTGGGACAGTTCTGTTACTTGCTCTGTTGCGGTTTCTGGGCTGTTTAATCAGTAAAGGCATAAAGGAGGAGACATTTCTAGTAAGCACATGTACCGACTTATCGAATACTAATTTATACTAAAATTCACTGCTGCAGTGTAATGTTCGACTTAGTCTTTTGAACTATACACGTCATGTTCAAAGATGTCACTCATATAGCAAGATCACGTGGGCGTAGGCCATATCAACTTGAAATAAATTATGTTGACAGGGTAAACCGTAAGGCCCTGGTATGCAACACACGCCGTAGGTCGCGTCCGGCGTGAAGCTGTACGCGACGTACGAATGCTTACTATGGAAATGCACTATAGTGGTCTCTCTCACACGCCACACGCCGTGCACCGCGCCTGGCGTTTGAGCGAGACCACTATAGTGCATTACCATAGTAAGCATTCGTACGTCGCGTACAGCGTCACGCCGGACGCGACCTACGGCTAATACTTAAGGTGACATTTATTTATTTTAAACTTTATTGCACATAAAAACTGTACAACAGGCGGACTTAATGTCATTATAGGCATTCTCTACCAGATGGCATTCGGATGGGAACTGTAGAGCTGCATAACATTAATGCCACAACTTTGACGCGGGCGCTGTCTCAATCAAATTAGTGACAGATTGAATTCTAATCGCGGCCGTAATTAAATGCAGCTAATAACGTCAAGATTGACGTGACGCGCATTTAGGTTGTGTTCTACCTACACACCATAACGATCTACCTATTCTTTTGTAACCGTAATAATGTTGCTACAGTAATGCAGCTGCAGTTGACATAATCCAAATGACACCTTAAGATATACAAATTTAAGATTTGCCTGGAGAGGCTATATTTATTATATATTATTAGTTCTGCCATTGACGTACAAATTGGCATAATACCAATAAGGCGATCATTATGTCTTCAGACACTCCAACTCCAACTAGGCCGATCCATTAGCTTATCAAGTGCCGAAACAAAGTGGGCGAAATTTGTCACCTGCCGCTGACGTCAATACCTCTTACAACTTGGGATTGTCCCGAGATAGCTCAATTAGGAGATGGATGGTTTTTGTTTTCTAACTTCTGTAGACCTAGCGCAGCAGTGGCGCGAAATTATCCTCGCCCGCGAGATAGACTAACCCTTCCCCGTCTAATTAAGGCGAAAAATCTCCTTATATGATCATATTTTTCTAAGAGATGTGGAAAAAATATATGTAGTTCTTGATTATATTATCTTTAATTTATAAGCTTCCGATACACGAATATAACACTTCGCTCGATACAATTAATTCCCATAGTAACCTCTAACTACGACTTTTAATCCAACTTTACCCGGTTATTTATTATGTGACACTATAAAAAAAAACAAAAAAATAAAAAATAAAAAAAATAAAATAAAAAAAAAACAATCTTAACTTAAATAGTAATTTTACCGCTTTCGAATTTTGATATTGTAAGGCAACGTTTTTAAAATAAATAAAAATCGACAAAATTCGATCAAAATTTACACTTGGTGCGTTGGTCTTTCCCGTTCTTTCTTGCGAAATATGACAGTGATAGCGGCAAACCTAGTCAATCTTGCGGGAGAGATACTGGCGCGCCGCTCCTGTGTTAGGCCGGCAGGCGCTTTTAAATGTGATGAAAAAATGTTGGTTTCTGTATTCTTTTCTAAGTTTTGTGCGTCGCAAGATCGCTTGCTATCTTTATATTATACCTACATTCGAGCGGTGCCGTATAGTAAATCTATAAAAGTCAGCTAGTAATATTTTAGCACAATTTTATTGTTAAATAAAACCTGAAATCACTAGAGAGCGACTCCGTTATTCTAGTTTTATTATCCCACCAAAAACTACTCGATAGGTATTTCGAAACACAGATATTCGCTATCAGGTTTTTTTTTTTTTATTATAAACTGATCGGCGATTGGCCCTAGTCACACCTGATGGAAAGTGAAGACAGGGCCTAAGATGGAGCTCACCGGTTCAGTAACAGCCTATTCACTCTTGTTTTAAAGATAAAGGTTAAAAATACTCATACTCGATTCTACTTAATCTTAATCTAAGTAATAAAACGAACGCACTAAAAATGTACTGACAAATAACGCACAACCTAAATCATTGAAGATACGAGTACAACTTCAAATTTTTTAATATATATTTTACAAATGTTCTAAGAAATAATATAGAAAAAAAAACACCTAAGAAAATGGGATTGAAATTGTTACATATTTTATGCAGGTGGAAGCTGGTAAAAAATGTATTAATAAACATTGTAATTTTATAAAACTCGTATCAGACTTGTAACCAAAATTGAATCCGGCGGTACATTTGATACAATGTACTTAAATATTATGTTTTGATGTTTTTTTCTTATCTCACTTAGACCTGAATAATATCGGAGAATTTTCGGATTTTAATACAGTGTATTGATACTTCTAACATTTAAGCTAGACTTATGTGAGACCCGTCTGAGGACAGTTTCAATAAATTTACCGCAAGCGCGATCAATAAAAATAAGCCGCTTTGTGCGCGAACTTGAAAGTGAAATAAAATGTTTTATAGATTATGCGAAAAGTTTTACTCAGTTTCGTTCATATCTAAAGTCTTATCGTGACGCAAATTATTAAGAAGTGTTTCGAGTTAAACATATTTTTATATGATCTGCCTATTCTGTCTGTAGCATCCTAACGCTGCTGTAGCATCCTATGCGACGTTGGTTAGATTTTAATTCACTACTTCATGCATACGTAACCAACCATGTATTTGCAACGATAACTAGTCAATCCAAATCGATTCCTTTTGTTTACCAAACGATTACACATATCTACAATAACCACAACGCACAATTACAGTTACAATTTACCGTTAACTGTTATATGCTACTAACAATACAAACGTCTAGGTCAACGTCATAATTATAATGTATGTAAATACATCACGCACATAATATATATAACAACACGTCGTGTATGAACATTCAGTACAGCGGTGTATTTAATCCTTTTTCCATACCGCTTTCACCTGTGTGTAATTTCCTATCATTTATCGTAGGTTCCATTGAACAAGACAAAGCTTATTTTATAGCAAGAATGCATCTCTAACTAAACAATCTTTCTCAATAAACATGTCTCAGAGATTTACGAGACAAAGCTACAAGCACATAGCGGAAATCATCAGCGGTCTCTGCGGCGAGCCTCGACCGCAACGTCCGGTTTCTAACGCCCGAACCAAACTCTAAGTAAAGTATACTTTTAAATTACTAATTCATCCAAAGAAGTCTTACAAAGTTCTGAATTACCATTATACAAAAGCGGACTTTTTGGCGAAAATACGGACATAATTATGTGCCTATTATATTAGACATACTCTCACTAACAGATGCTTATAAGCTTAAGTGATGGTACAAGTGACGCACGCCTATACGCGCTTAGAAGCTTAGAATGCATGCCTAAAAGCTCATCAAACAAACTTCCGAATGTGCAAACGTACCGAGCGCGCAGACCGTCAATGTAGCCTTTTCTGTGGTAAATCGTGACCACAACCCCCGCTCTGTGACGCTCGGACCAAAAGCTCTTTCAGTTACCAAATAGGATTCGAAGTAAAACCATAAATTATGTTGAATTCATTACCAATTACAATTCGGTTTCATTTTATTACTTCTGTTGATTGCATTACCTATCCTTGGTAGATAGAATAAAGTGTTTATTACTTACTTATTTAGATACTTTCTAGCTGCGGTTATATCTTCGGACAAATATAGGTATGTCTCAAACAAGCTGTTGTCCACTTTGCTCTTAATGGGCCGTTCCATCTAAATAGCATCCGAAATAATAATAGCATTTAGTGATACCACTAAATGTAATCATGTCATGTAATCCACCTTTCTGTAACAACCTATAATTATGCAATAAATGATTATCTTATCTTATCTTATCTTAAATTCCCCACGTATAAATTTAAATAAAATAAAATCCTCAAACTACAGCTGTGCAGTATAAATTACCCGATGCGCTAACTCGAACATTAGGCTAGTTTGTTACCAGTTTGAGTTCTGCTTCGCGGATATTCAACTAACTTTGGTGAATGTGATTTATCTGATAGCAGCGTCGTGTAATTTTAGTTTAAGCTGGAATAGAATTTCAATATTAAATAGAAAGGGGAAAAAGACGACGGGGAGAAAGAAAGAAGAGGGAGCAGGCAGGGAAAGGAAAGAAGCAAGTAAAGATCATTTGATCATTTCATTTGGATCTGTTATTCTATTTATCAGTTATTCTGACAATTTTTGAAGTTACGTCGTCGTCATTTAATTTTTATTAGGTACAGTCGACGTGAAAGCTCTTTAAAGTATCAACATTCGCTTTTTCTTATCCTATTCACTTTAACATCGTAAAGGCGTCACAGCAAGCCGCGACATGAAGCCAGTTTGCCGCTACGTCTATCGTTCCGCACTTAAGCCCTTGCACGATTTGTTATCTTGACTAATGGTGGCCGCAGCACGAAGAACAATGGACCGTTGTCAACATCTCCAGTTGTTGTACTATATAATTGTACCATTTACACATGAACTTTTTTTTGTGAAATAAAACTATGAAAACGGATTATATCGCGTATGTTGAATTTATAATACATCCCGACGTTTCAAACCCTTTAGAGCGTTCGTGGTCAACGGGTGTTTATTTTATGTGATAGTCAGCAAACGAGCAGACGAGCTGCCTGATGGGAAGCGGTCATCGTCGCCCATGGACATAAGCAACATCACAGGAGCCACCCGCTTCTTGAAGAATCCCATGTCGTAGCGCAAATGAAATACCTCAGGAGGCAAACTCATTCCACAGTCTGCACGGTCTAGGAAGAAACGAGCGAGATGCCCGCTTATTCTTGGTGTGCCAAGTATCTGAGAAGTGAGGATGAGTTTGCTCCTTTGGCGGGAGGTGCGGTGATAAAAGGGCATTTTATTCTGTAGTGATGCACTGGACTTTTTTTCCAAAATAGGTAAATTTAATGTTTTTCCTACTCAGAATCACGAGCACCTTCGTTCCTACTAGCAGGAAAAAAGCGTCCCAAGTTTAATTTTTCCATTCCGTTACCATTTTTCAAACACTTTGCGCGGCCGAGTACGGCGGTTAGAAAATGGAAAGTACGTAAAATGTATGCGTACAAGAACATCAGTAAATGGCCGGAAAAAGCACAACAAAGGGAGTTGTAGAAATCAACGAGAGAGGCCTTTGCCCAGCAATGAAACACTATAACGGGCTAAGAAAAAAACAAATATAATTATTTTACTTTGTAACAAGCAACAACTTATCTTGAGAAGATAGATAAATAATTATTGCAAGTCAGTTACAGCCCAATTCGAACGTATACTTTTTTAATTATTCATAAAATTAACCTATAAACCTAAAAACAAATTAAAACTAACAAAAATAAATTAAACTACGAACTAAACAAATTAAACTAAAACTACCTAAAAAGTCCTATAAATAAAAAATTGGCTCCAGGTCTGTGCCGTCCGGTAGGGTGCCCAGAAGGCTGGCGGCGTTGCCGCGCTGAACGGCAACGCCGATGCGTTGGGCGAGGTATGCTCCAGCCTTCCGGTCACCCGTTGCGTCTATTAGGCGCTTGGCCAACTCCTTATATATGCTGTGCGCGCCTTGACCCCACGGCCCACGATTACGTATACTGACATCAAAATATTGGAATCATGTTATTTAGTTATCGTGCGTCTCGCCCGCACCAATACATGTACGGACAAATACGAGCGAAATGCCTGATAACTAAATAATATGATTTAAATATCATTCTGATGTTAGTGTTCGTTCAAATTGGCCTGATACTTATTTTCTACCTAGAGGAATAGTTTGTCCTGGTAAAACTGAAAACGAAGTCTACACATAATAAGAACCCAGTAACTTTATAGAAAACCAAATAAACGCAAATAAATATAAAATCCGCACCAAAACAACCTTTCCAGGAATCGTAAATAGGTTTCGGGAAATAAATCAATAACGAAACACTGGAGATCATGTAAACAATCTGATTATACAAAACAGGACAGGCGACCTTCGGGGTACGTTGATGCCGCAGATTACATAACACCAGATGGAGCATATTCTGATGGTGAGACTAATGGTGATGGGAAAATTGTGTACAATATTTATCTTCTTAAGTTAGACATTTTATAATATGAATATAAAAAAAAATCAAAAAAAAACATACAAAAACAATATAAAGCACATATATATATATATATATACACGTCAGATCATTAGCATTTGCGTCTATTGTAGACGATTTATGGTGTAACGTGTACACCGCCTGGGACGGAATTAAGTTAACGCAGGGATCCCCAGCACCTACCTACATTACCCTCTCGGCTTCACTGTATTAACCCACAGGAAAGGCGAGCCCATACGTGTGTAGGCAGGTCTTCTGCAGGAATCTGCCGCTTATTTTAGGTTGGACCCTACTCGCGCCTTACGGTAACTCCATTCCAGGTTTTAATTTTGGAGTATCCTTCTCCTAGATGGATTGCAAGCTAATGCTAAGAGGTCCATTTCTCCTTTGACAAAACAGCTTTTTGCTTCGTTTGAGGACTTAGTCGCCTCGTACGACACCCTTATCGTGTGTGAGGGTTTCCGGTTTTATATAAATATATAAAAAAAAACTTAACCTAGGGTTCCGCCAGCAGCGGGGCAGGGCGTGGCGGCGGTTAGGGACGCACTACTACCGCCTGCATCTGACTCTTGATCCAAGAAATGTCTAAATGTCTCCGTATCCATAACAAATAGGTACAGATCATATTCATAACCTGTTATTAGTCACTTATTACAATCAAAATACGCCTGATCTAGGTGCATTGATCAACTTGCGCAAATCACACAAGTGCCTAAAACGAGTCAAAAAATACTACTATAGATAAATGCTATGCTTTTGTAGATATAATGACAAGGCTGAAGTACACTTTACTGAATTAATATATCCTCTTCTGATTTTCTCGCCTAAAAAGTCAAGGTTTTCGATAGCAGAAGGATATTTTGGTTGGATATCGTTGTCTTTAAAATTGCCCTTGGTCAATATTTAAGGCTAGAAATTTTTTGATTATCGTGAATCGTATATTCCTAATATTGCGGAATCTGGTGAAAGTGATCTACGATATACGTTATTTACCATCCATTTACAATTGTCATCCAAAATTTATATTACACAACAACAACATCAATCAAAACAAAAGCTTATCGTCTTTTCGCTCTGAACATGGGTATTTTCATCTTAGTGTCTATCAATAATACCCACGCCTTAAGCAATTAAGCATACCCGTAGCCATACACGATGTTTTTTGAAACTCCGTTAATAACTGATCTAATTATGTTTTCATACGCCGTGTGTTTCGCTCTCGCTAATACAAGTACGGACAAGTGCGAGCAAGAGGCACGCGCGAATTATAACTAATAGCATAGAGTAACTTATACTAGAGCGGTACTGTTATAGTAAATTTTGTAACCCCAGTAAATTCACTGCCATCTGTCGACACACTTTAAAACTAAAAATAAATATTTATAAAAATACGATAAAATGTATTTAAATATGGATAAATGATTTTTTTGTTTGCATTAATTATTTTTATATGATTTTGACCCATGTTCTTTCACTGGTATGCGTTAAAATTATAAATAACAAACGAAACAGTCAACGCCCTCTATACGAGTGTAGGCCAAAACTAGTGGCGCCATCTGATCGAGAATCAAATTTTCGTGATTTTCGAGTCACGTTTTTTCCTTAGACTGTATCCATCTATTACGGAGTTATATCTATCTTTGCTAATAGACAACATTTAGATATCATTTTGACATCAAAATTTAATAAAACTATGAAAACGGATTATATCGCGTATATTGAATTTATAATACATCCCGACGTTTCGAACTCTTTACTGTTTCTGTAAAGAGTTCGAAACGTCGGGATGTATTATAAATTCAATATACGCGATATAATCCGTTTTCATAGTTTTATTTCATGAGTAACTATCGCGGTAACCGAAGACAATATTATCAAAATTTAAGTTCAGATTGGCCTCCGGTTATTGTTAATGCGTAAATATATGTAGCGGAATGATGTTGTTCTATTGGAAAGGTTGAGAAAGGTAACGTTCGTGGTCAACGGGTGACCCGTTGACCACGAACGCTGTAAAGAGTTCGAAACGTCGGGATGTATTATAAATTCAATATACGCGATATAATCCGTTTTCATAGTTTTATTTCATGAGTAACTATCGCGGTAACCGAAGACAATATTATCAAAATTTAAGTTCAGATTGGCCTCCGGTTATTGTTAATGCGTAAATATATGTAGCGGAATGATGTTGATCTATTGGAAAGGTTGAGAAAGGTAAAGGGACGGTACTAGGGCTATCTTAATTGGATATCGCCTATCTGTACACTCAGTGCTGTAACGCACTAGCGGTTAACCGCGGGGGCGGCTAATCGCGCCGCTAGCCGCTTTTCCAGTTTAATATGCAACCGTTTGATGTGATCGTACGCACTCAACCGCGGCGGTTGAATGAAAAGCTGCGGCTCGTTTCGCGGCTGGCCGCCATCTTTTTTATATGCACTGCCTGCACTGGCGATTCAGTGTGCGGCGAGCCGCCGATGAGTTTGTAGCCGACGTGTCCGTCCACTATACAATATTATTTAGCATGTAAATATAGAATAATTAATTAATAATTAAAAATTAGATTATTTTTATAGTTACCTAGCTCGATAAACAACATATATCTGCTGTAGACTAAGTATTATTACATAAAGCTCTGAAGTTGTATTCACACTTAAAATACATATTATGGATTTGTTATTGTAGGTACCTAATGTTTATTACTCCAAGGATGTCTTACTCGTCCCAATATAAAAACGTAAGTATACGAGAGATACACAAGCAGGAAATAGAGCGAGAATTTTTGTATGTATAGTTGTGAAATAAAACTATGAAAACGGATTATATCGCGTATATTGAATTTATAATACATCCCGACGTTTCGAACCCTTTACAGCGTTCGTGGTCAACGGGTGACTGAGGAAAAATTACAAAGTGCAAAAATACCCACATACTAAAATAATGAACAATCATACAATCATAGACGTCGGGATATATTATAAATTCAATATACGCGATATAATCCGTTTTCATAGTTTTATTTCATGAGTAACTATCGCGGTAACCGAAGCCAATATTATGTATGGTCAAACCAAATTATCAGTAAATAAGAACCAAAACAAACTATACCTACTCATCCTTTTCTTTTTGGGTGCTAGCACTAATGTAAGACAAAGATGGTATGATTTTCTCTGTCTATGTTTGAAAAGACCCAATCCTTTGACAAACTATAAAACTTATTCTACTCGCTATAATTTTTTTGTTTAACAATTAATTGTCAACAAATCTAGTACCAGACATAGATATATGCTACGTTTATGCCTAGTTTTATATTGAAGCATATGTCGTTTTAAAACGAGAACGTAACTTCTTGTTGTATGGGAGCAGCTTTTTGGTGGCGGATTTGTATGATTTCATTATAACTTTCACGTTCACTGTACTTATACAATTATAACTACTAAGTCACAAACATATTAGATTATTTTAAACCGGGTCACTCGCGTATTATTAAGTCGAATAGCTCGACATGTTTACACGCCGCGCCCTCGACCAGTGAAGACGTGTCGTGTCTCCGTGAAGACGGTCCTCGTAAATTGGACCGAAACATGTCGAGCTATTCGACTTAATAATACGTGAGTGACCAGGTTTAAAATAATCTAACTACTAAGTCATTGTAATTAAAGAAAAAAATAACAAAAATGTCGGTAACAAAAAACTCAGAGATTGCAAAGAAAACTTGCATTTTTAATTTCATTCTATTTCAGGGTACGCCTGCCTCTGACGTTTCAATATTTTAAAACGAGTAGTTGCTGTTTAAATTGCTTCTCACTCGCATTTGGTCTTAATTACCGGGCGCTGAGAGGGTTAAGTCAGCTACAAACTGAAGTTTTATTTAAAGAGTTAATTACTATAGCGTTCTTTGTGTTATTATTTAAAAGTACTTAAAGTTTATTATGTATTTTTACGCAATAAGTTACAAATTAGTGTTAAAACTGCTTTATATTTCACTGAAACATGGTTATCGTGAAACTCATGAATAACATAGATAGCAAATGCCGAAACAACTCCAAACAAAACGCTCGTATCACAAGTCTGTGAGACCATTTAGCGAAATATCCGACAATTCATACTCATATTTTATTCCGATCCCTTGCGATAGCACAGTGGTTAATTTGATACAGTAACATCACGTTTAAGGTTGGAAATTTCTTGTTTATTTATTGTTTGTTTTATTTATTCTAAACAATAATTATTGTGTGGAAAATTGAACCACTAAATAATTAAATATATTTGGTCAAGCAAATCTTGTCAGAAGAAAAAGGCGACAAATTTAAAAAAAAATTGGCTCGAAGGGATATCGTCCCATAGAAAATTTGAATTTAGCGCCTTTTTCTATTGACATGATTTGCTTGACCAACTATATATTATGTATACCTATATTGTTATTAAAAATTTAAACATACACAGAAAATAAATAACACAAAATTACAATTTCAAAAAATATAAATTACAAATACAATTGTCAATAAAAATAAAATCCCTATATGACTTAAAATTGTTTTATAACTCGCTATGTATCGCTCCTGGAAGCGTATTTTGATAGTAATAACAGATTTGATATGGATATGATCTGTCACTGTCAAAAGCTACGTTTCTGGTTGAAGAAATGTTTGTACATTTACATCACGACAATCCCTAATCTTACTTACTGATTCTGCTAAATCTACTGCGACATTACTCTCTAGAGGCTCTTTATTTTGACTGGGCGTTTCCCGCATATAAGTCGAAAGAATAATGGGAGAGAGTGGATTTGATTCATGATTTTCAATGGCCCGTTATAAATAGCTTCGATGCTTTTAGGGAGTAAAATAGAGGCGTTCTGTCTCATCGATATTCAGGGCATTTATGTATTATATCTGTGTTAAGAAGTTTCGAGGTCAGAAGGATAAAACTTGTTCAACTGGTTGGATTAATTTTCCTACTGCGTTTTAAAATGAATACATGCAACCAATTTGATTTTGAACGGCCTTAATAAACTCGTGCCAGCTTTAAAGGAGATAGGTGAACCCTAGGAGCGAGCTCGTCTGCTAGCGGAGGTGTACAGTCAGATTTTGAGATGTTGCCCGGTCTGCGATGCCTTCAAAAGTCTCCTTTGAGCCTTTTGGGTGCGCCAGTTTCCCCGGAAAGTGCTGCACTCGAAAACAAATGGTTAGCTTTGGTTGGGGCCAAGGAACACCTAGGTAGCTTGCGTATGCGTATGCGTACGTCTCGCTTATTCTGCTGCGGAACTGTTTTGCGATGCCGCTTATAATGTACATTTTGGGAACGGCACCAATTTGATTGTTTCAGACCGAAGTCGCAGGGTTAAACGAAACTATTAAAGTGGCGCTTGAATTGAAGAACACCGGAGTTGCGGGCAAAACCTATTTCGAACTTTTTGGTTTTTTTTTGTGATAGCAAACGAGCAGACGAGCCGCCTGATGGGAAGCAGTCATCGTCGCCCATGCACGTAAGCAACATCACAGGAGCCACTGGTTACCATTTTTCTATAGATAAACAGACGAGTGAGTGTAGAGACAATCTCCTACTAATTCTGACTGATCATTCGAGTTGACGCTGTAATTGGTGCAATCATTCAAGCGTATTTTAACATAAACATTAGGATCAGGGCGGCTCATTTGGCTCGGGAATGATTTATGTTCTTTGACGGTTCGCGGCCCTAATGCTGCCTACACCGCCGTGGAAAAGCGTTAATTACAATTAACATCAATTAATGGTAACTACAATATTTGGGGGTCGATATCTGAGCTCGGTTCGATCTTCAGGACATGCACTTTTGAAGCTGAGTATACATAATATCGCTTGACTATATCCGCTTACAAGCTAAAAGCTTTTGGCAAAATCAATTGCACATAATAATTAATATATCTGCAAAAAAACTGCATTGATAAGTAGACCCGTCCGAATTGTTGGCACCGCATTGTATCTGATTTAGTTGGCAACCCATTTGTTTGAGCCACTCAGCCATACAGTGGGATTATTAATTCCCACGTCGACTGGACGCTCGCCAACTTATACTGCCCTGGTATCCTGGTAAAAAATTCCGTAGCAAAATTTAGCCATTTAAATCTGAAAATAAGTCTCGTCAGTTTAATATTTTGAAGGTTATATATTTCGTTATTAGGTAATTTACGTTAAATATATTTTATGTTATTTTACAATCTATAGAATGAAAGCAGTTGATATTGTACGTGCCTACTACAGATTGATTCACGAAGCTTCCAGTAGAATGTTTCTAGGTTACGACCCTGTAGTAAAAATATCGCGCTACCTATTGTGTGTCATATTTTAGAGCTGCTAAAAGCTCATTATTAAATTAAACATTTGTATTTATTAATTATCTATAAAATATTCTAAAACATTGATAATCTACAGCTAGAGTAATTGCAAAGCCAAAATAACAATATAGATAGGTACGTATGGGATATAACATTTAAAACTTTCGCGTTTTGAACACACATTAAATCACATTTACAACCGGGCCGCGACCACGGCCAGTGAAACCTGTGTCGAAACGTCGGTAAATAAAGGACAGGTAACAAAATAAATTCGCGATAGACCCGATTGTAAATGTGATTTAATACGTATGGGATATACGGACAGCTCGTAGACTACAGATGATGTTGATTTCCCTTAGCATTAGTCCCAAGAAACCTTTTTGTTTGTCATTTCAAGTCAAAACCAGTTGTACTGTTATTGTTTTTACTAAGCTTCCGGATTTCCGGATTATTTACAACCTGACCTGTAACGATGATATTAATAAATATTTTCTTTTCTTATCTGGTGACATAATTGAAAAGCTTTATTACTTTATTTTTTACCTTATTGCAGTTGATTAAGGTGAAAAAATGTATACATTTTTATGAACTCGACTGTACATATACGAAATGAAGTGAAAGTCGAAAGTGAGATGCGCGCCAATCTCTAAGACGATCGTCAAGGTCGTATCAAAACCATAAAAAACTATCAATTAGAATCTCCCTCCTGGCCATTTCACACGTTAACTTTCATACAATGGATTACATCACACATTCAAATTAAAAATATATTTATTTATTTATTTCTTTCATACATTAAAATTGTAAATATATTTATAATAACAATGCAGATTGCACTTAATAATACACAATGTGTCCTGTTTGTTAAAAACTGTTTCTATAAAATGGCGAAAACAATTGGGATTGCACAAAACATTGCACAATCCGACCTAAAGACTGCTTCTGTATAATGCCGAAATGTATTATGCAATTTTGGTATCTGGGCTGAAGGTAAGTAAAGCCAGTAAGTTTTTGTGATTATTGCATATTTTGAGTGGAGAGGCTTGCATCCTAAGCGAATCATGTACTTTGGCACGAACAGTGAATTTTCGGGATAGAGTTCAGAGATATTAAATAACGCCCAATTATCGTGCTGAATATGCAAGTAACACAATATACAATATAATACAGTTTAAATTCTTTATTTTTCTACGCAAATGGGAACACTTTGATATTCCACTTTAAAAAAAAAAGATTGAGTATAAGTTATATAGTTATTATGTATATGTAGAAGTGATGTCACTGAGGCCATTAAGTGGCTTTAATGGCAAAAAGAAGCACCTACTTAGGGCGGCATGTACTGCAACCCTATGAGGTACAGAACATTACGGCCCAAGGAATCTGGAATTTTCTAGACTCAACGGGCATTAGTAATGAACTTTAAAGGGCCGTTACAATACCTAGATTACTGCTTGGTCGACGTGACACTCAAATGCCACAACATCCCTAACAATAAATAATGTAGAAGTAAATCATTTAACACTATTTACATTTATTTATTATACTACGTCGGTGGCAAACAAGCATACGGCCCGCCTGATGTTAAGCAGTCTACATAGCCTATGTACGCCTGCAACTCCAATGGAGTTACATGCGCATTGCCGACCCTAACACTCCTCTCCCTCGAGCTCTGGCAACCTTACTCACCGGCAGGAACACAACACTATTAGCAGGGTCTAGTGTTATTTGGCATCGATACAAAAGAAAGCTTACAGCAAATGTTTGAATCACGTTTCCACTCATAGCGCGGTATTGAGTTTATAATTACTCGTGTGAGTTGTGTGTGGAAATGGGAGGATTAAATCCGAATCAAATGGCACGCTCCCTGCATACTGATACTGGAGGCGTATTCTGATTGTAATAACAGGTTATGTTTTTTTATTTTATTATAAACTGATCGGCGATTGGCCCTAGTCACACCTGATGGAAAGTGAAGACAGGGCCTAAGATGGAGCTCACCGGTTCAGTAACAGCCTATTCACTCTTGTTTGTGAATTTGATCTGATTTTATAATAGATATGATTTGTCCGTCAAAAACGACGTTTCTGGTTGAAGAAATATAATGCCTCTTTTGACATTTAAATTGATAATTGTTATGACAGTCAGAATATGCCTCCTGGACTTGTCTTTGTCGACTTGCAGGTTTTGTGTTAACTGTTTATACATACAGATGTAGTGCATAATCCTTTACCATCGTATTTTCTCAGAAACGTTCGTACTTATATATTTGTCATGCTACTTCAGTCAACGTCAGTACTATTTGTACTGAGATTGACTGAATTAGCATGACGCGTTCGTACGTTTACTTTAAAATACGATGGTAAAGGATTATGGATTGCCTTTTTCTAAAGAATACTGTCTTTTTTTTATACTACGTCAGTGGCAACCAAGCATACGGCCCGCCTGATGTTAAGCAGTCTCCGTAGCCTATGTACGCCTGCAACTCCAGAGGAGTTACATGCGCGTTGCCGACCCTAACACTCCTCTCCCTCGAGCTCTGGCAACCTTACTCACCGGCAGGAACACAACACTATTAGTAGGGTCTAGTGTTATTTGGCTGCGTTTTTCTGTAAGGTGGAGGTACTTCCCCAGTTGGGCTCTGCTCTAGATCTGGAATGACATCCGCTGTCCTGTGCCCTACCACACAAAGCGAGATGTAGTTTAAGGACATACCCGGGTCCCGTCTGTCTAGTTAATCACCATTTTTTAACTAATACACTTTACTTTATTTGACATCTTTAGTCTTTAAATGGTTTCTTTAAAATAGATGTTTTATTTCAAATAAAAAAAATTGTAAACCCCTACGCTATATGCAAAAATTTGCCAAAAATGCCTAATATCATTTTGGAAATGACTCTTCAAACTGCCAGAACAATTTGTATAAAACATACAGGCGTATTCTACGGTTTGTTTGTTATGATCTTGTTTTGATACGACCTTGATGATCGTCTGGGTGATTGGCGCGCATCCCACGCACGAATTTAACTTCATTTCGCATACTACAATTAGCGTGAGCGATGTTCAAGGTCGTATCTAAATAAGATCGTAACTGTAACAAATCGTCAAATCTGGGCTCCTACACTCCTTTTCTTTTGCGCGAGTACAGACATAATCAATTTTAGGGTTCCGTACCCAAAGGGTAAAAACGGGACCCTATTACTAAGACTCCGCTATCCGTCTGTCCGTCTGTCCGTCTGTCCGTCTGTCCGTCTGTCCGTCTGTCCGTCTGTCCGTCTGTCCGTCTGTCCGTCTGTCCGTCTTTCCGTCTGTCCGTCTGTCTGTCACCAGGCTGTATCTCACGAACCGTGATAGCTAGACAGTTGAAATTTTCACAGATGATGTATTTCTGTTGCCGCTATAGCAACAAATACTAAAAACAAAATAAAATAAATATTTAAGTGGGCCTCTCATACAACTAACGTGATTTTTTTGCCGTTTTTTGCGTAATGGTACGGAACCCTTCGTGCGCGAGTCTGACTCGCACTTGGCCGGTTTTTAACTGTATAATTTCCTATTTTTCACACTTTATTAAATAATATATTATTTAAATTGCTACCAATTCCCTTTATTTATATGCTTTTCCAAATTACAATTTTAACATAACAAGCTCCCAAATTAACTGTCAGTCTCCATGTATGTCAGTGTCATTTTAAATTAGGTGCCAGCAGTGCAATGTTCACATTTAATTCGGTGCCTAAGTCAGAAAATTAATGTTGTGCTTAATACGAATGCGTGTAAAAAGTCTGATTAAAAAAACTCAAGGGAAAGGAAAGGGACAGAAGGACGGAGGGACGGGGGGTATACTAAGTTACGTACCGACCTATCATAATTATCATCACCATCATGAACTTAAAAGTTATTCTGTTGTTGGTGGAATATCTTTAAATTTTTCATATATTTACATTTCAGATACATACTTCCATCCAGGATGATCCATGTAAAACAGTGATCTATTCAAATAGGGCAGTGAGGGTAAAAAATGAAAATAGATAAAATAAATGTGTGCTTGGGAACAAAGAGGGCGATTTGAAGTAATTATTGGTATAATAATAACTACTTAAATAATATCTGATTTAATATATTAACTATTTTTGATTTGCCACCACTGCAAAACTTAGATCTCTTACCCTTTATATATTTTTGATATCAAAAATATCCTTCTATATTTGATATCTTCTTTATTTTTTATTTCGATTTTACAAGCAATTATAACACAATTATTCAAAAAACAAAACTTATGTAGTTATAGTAAACTTAAAATTGACCTGCTTACTTTCTGCATTTATTGCCATTTCCACGAATACATTTTAAGCTAGAGTCTGTGCGGAAAGAGAAGAGTCATGGAATGTATGGGGCCCAATACATTCCATGACTCTTCTCTTTCCGAACAGACTCTACATGTTACCCTTTCGGTAACCAAGTATAAGCTACGCTTTCGTAGCACCGCTACGCCGTAGACACGCTTCATCTACGCTGTTATCCAGTTATCGGGCAGCGTGATTGGCTCGAGTCAATCGTTATAATGAGGCCAATTCGTATGTACACTGACATCAGAATATCATTAGAAAGTTTGACATAGTAACGATTATTTACAATGACGATTCAAATCGGCCCCTAAAAGTAACAAAATACAGCCCATTGCATTTTAATTGCCACATTGTCGGACTCCGATAGAATTAAGAGGAGCGTAATTGCAAGTGGTCCCCAATGTTTTTCATTTAAAGCAAATTACGGGCCATCATTGCAAAGTGAACCTAATTGTGTGTGAATATAGTTGAAAATGGAGGCGTGAGTAAATATTCAGACTTTAAATGTGTTACAGCTCACGTGATGAACTCTTGACGCGAGCTGCACTCAATTTGCGTATTTTAAAGATAAAATCGGACAAGTGCGAGTCGGACTCGCCCACGGAGGGTTCCGTGCTTTCTAGTATTTGTTGTTATAGCGGCAACAGAAATACATCTGTCAAAATTTCAACTGTCTAGCTATCACGGTTGATGAGATACAGCCTGGTAACAGACAGACGGACAGACAGACAGACGGACAGAGGAGTCTTAGAATAGGGTCCCGTTTTTACCCTTTGGGTACGGAACCCTAAAAACGGAAGTTTTACTGAAGAATGCGCTTGTAGGGTTTTTTTTGTATAATATTCTTACGTAAAGGTTAGTAATTTTATTCATTTAACCCGTGCGTGGAGCGCCCTACTGTCACACGTGTGTCAGTAGTTAGTATAAGAGTTCCATACTACTGTAATACAGGGGCGCTCCACGGGTTAATAATTGTATGTCTATATCTGTCATTTTCACTTATGTATTTTTAAAAACGGGATAAAATATAAATTAACAAATTGAGGCTTGTAAAGTTAGTACAGTTTTATTTTGGTTTTAAAATCAGTTAACTTTGTTTTTATGTATACTGGTATAACTGCTCGCGAAACCTTTTTTTTATTAAAAATTTCATAGAAGCTTTTATAAGTCAACTCAATCTACTAACCATCGAGGCAACTCTAACAAACAAAAAAAAAACCGGCCAAGTGCGAGTCGGACTCGCGCACCGAGGGTTCCGTACTTTTTAGTGTTTGTTGTTATAGCGGCAACAGAAATACATCATCTGTGAAAATTTCAACTGTCTAGCTATCACGGTTCATGAGATACAGCCTGGTGACAGACAGACAGACGGACAGACGGACAGCGGAGTCTTAGTAATAGGGTCCCGTTTTTACCCTTTGGGTACGGAACCCTAACAATGAGTTTGCGTCATTTTATCACAGTTCCTATGAATACCTCCGGATTCTTTGATCAGATCAGAGCGACATCATCGTTAAAATTGCATTGTCACTGATACGTATGTCAAATATAAGCTCCATCGGATACCAACAAGTAGGAAAAAAAATGGGTTGCATGAAGACAACTTACATACGAACATTGCAAGTTAAATGTGCCTTTAAAAACACGAATTCATTTCAACTTGAAGGCCCACAAAATATAGCAATATCTACTGAAACCCACACATACTTATATAATTATCCACATACTCAGCGAGTCATTAAAATAAATTGTAATACCGTTCTGCTAGCATATAATTTTATATCACTATAATTTGGAGCAAGCAATTTTGAGAGCGCCATACATTCGAGGAAGAGGCTTAAATCGCATCTCATTGTGGGAATAGCATAATAAAGTGGAGACTGTATAATGTTAATAGAAGACAGATTTATATCACATATAATTTGGATGGAATTTTAACTTAACATTGCCAGATTTAAGGCTCAGTTTGCGAAATCGTGCAAAGTGCGTTGCTTATTATGTCCGGAGTTGGCCTCAAAACACATATTAACTGATATTAGTCTAGTGAGGCTCAACCTAATTTTAGGACGATTCTACTAGGACGAAATAATTTATTTTTAAAACTTTGATTTTTTAATTTTAATTGTTAAAGTTATGAGTATTATTATATTTTAATAACGAAACTTCCGTGAGACACAGACATATTAAACAACAACGCAAGCTCCTGATGACACTAATCGGTACGGAGTGAAACATGTCGAGCGTTTTTCGACTTAAAATACGTGAGTGGACCGTTATTAATATATTTAATATATTATTATGCAGGCTATCCTCAAAGCAAAAACAGTTACAATGTAGGTATAATTCTGGTATACTTTTGTCATTTTATGATTTCACTATTTTTCTGTGATTTTATGATTTTACAAAATATAACACAAACACCGACTGTTTCACTGGAATACAATTAACCCAGTGAAAGAATTCGTTAATAGTTTTACGAGCTCACAACACAGTTTTAAACTTTTCACGGCACAAAAAGGAAATTATATTTTTGTAGCAGCTGCATATTTAATGTACCTATATTTTCTTTATTATGTTTATTGAAACTGGCTGTAAGAGATTGTTAATTTTTAAATATTGTTAAATAATCAGTTAAACAGAGAAGGACTGTCATTAAGTAAGTACGTCAAAAACTGATGATGATGATGACGATGATGATGATGATGATGATGTGCCTTAGCAGTATCAAACTGACACATTCGTAACTTACTTTCTATACTTACATCTCACTCGCACAGCTCGCACTAATATGCGAGTACAAGCGAGATTAATAGAAAGTTACGCACGCGCTAGCGAATATTATGTCAGTATCAAATTGGTGGTAGCCGTACTGGTCGCTGACAAGTCGGCAAATATTTAGTTTAACTTATGTACGAAATTTCATTTGATATTTACCAGTCGCTTGGTGAAAGAAAACATCGTGAGGAAACCGGACTAATCCCAACAAGGCCTAGTTTCCCTCTGGGTTGGAAGGTCAGATGGCAGTCGCTTGCGTTAAAACTAGTGCCTACGCCAATTCTTGGGATTAGTTGCCAGGCTCCCATGAGCCGTGGCAAAAATGCCGGGACAACGTGAGGAAGATGATGACGAGTATACTCATTATAATTTGACCAAATAAATCATAAGGTGCGTCATGATTGGCAGGATACGTAAGCTCAAAATTGTATGTATATTCAGTGTGGATTATGTTGTAGGTTGGAATCTCGTGTGTGTCATAATAGTTAGTCTGAAAACGTCGGTACCAGATAGTAGGTATATTTCGTGTATTTCACACTGTAGCCAGAATACGTCGGCTTCAAATTGTGGGTATATTCCGTGTACATCATACTGTAGCCTTTATGCCGATCAATCTCGGCCGTCGGCGGCAGGCGAGAGATTAGTCGTTGGAACAATAGATTCGCACTTCACTGTCTTGGTACTGAAAATAAGACCTCATTTTATAATAAATAACAAAAAAATTGAGTTCGTTTTTTTTCTACAAAAACGCAAAAACGCTTAGTAGGGAATAAGAAAAAAAATACAGTCGGTCTGGGTTGCAACTTAATACCAAAAAAATATGTTACGTAATATACCCGCTAGTAAAGATAATATTTGATAAATAGACTTGGGTCTATGCTTTTATTGCCATTGCCTTTTCACGTCTATCTTCACTATATTAGATGTTTACAATTAATCAAAACTCGAAGTGCTAGCGTATGTTCTTTACGGTTTAATTCAAATGTCCACCTTCCAATTGTGTCATCTGATCAGTTTGAAATTAACATCACACGTTCACGGGCACACGCATTCTCGAAACTGCGTGATGTGGCATAGGAGAATTCCCATACAAGATGTTTTCCCGTCTATGGACGGACTGTCACATCTCATTTTCTATAAAAAGTTGTACCACATATTGACAGTTTGTATACATCTTCATACATTGAAGAGGCTCGTGATACGCATTTCGTCTATAGCCGTAACGTTCTCAGCCGTTCACAGCATGCGTCATGGCCCAATCCTGGTGGTGGTGATGCATAAAGTCGGTAAGTAAGTCACTGAGGATTTTGCTGTGACACCAGAGAGCCTTGTGGTGTGCCTAAAACGGCACAAGATATATACTTGACTTCATTATAATCCTATGAAAACTCAGCCTCTGTGGACGGGATTGTGGTTTTGTCAAAGTAAAAATCATCGGTTTCAGCCGTGGTGCCATATCACGAGGGTCTCCTTTTACGTCTCTCCACGGACTGTCCGTGATCGTGTCAATCTTAAATTAAAGCTGATTCAGACACAAAAAACTGGTTCGAAAACTTGAAATTAAGCTTGAAATTGGTACGCGAGCGCCTATGGGCTTCATTTTACCTATGTAACTTTACTTTTGAGTGGCATTAACGTGAGGCACTTCATTCGGTTCTTGTCTGTTTGTCTGATTTAATATCTTGTCTTTTTATTAATTATATAACAATTCAAGTCTTGGAGACCCTTTACATCTCTGGATAATTTGATGATCTTTTTTATTTTTATATACATTTTATCTCTGACACCTAGAGACTTTTACATCTCTAAACAATTTTAGTACTTCTGTTATTTGTATAGTTTTTATTAGTTTTTTTTTCTTGTGTAATTTAACATTTATATTTATGTAATTGTTTTTTGTAATTTTAGATTAATTTTATTGTTTGTAAAAATTGACATGTAAAAGTGCCCCTGTGGCCTATTTGCTGAATAAATGTTTGATGTTATGTATGATGACCGCAAGTTGCCGTTTTATATGCTACACCTTGCAGTTGATGAGATCTTTAGCATGGTATGTTCAGTTACCATGACGGTTATACGAGTAGGTATGGCGTTTGCCTATTCAGAGCTAAACAGGAAATGAAATACGATGTTCACCTCTTCAAATATAAAGCTCGGTCAATCTGCAGTTTCGCTTTGCAAGTAAAATATTAAATTAATTTTGCATCAAGGAGATACGTTTGCGAGCGATGCTATTAAGCTTAGAAATAAATTAAAAGTGGAAAAATCCACTCCGGTAGCCATTTAAGAAGTAACACACCCTTACGGTAGATGTCGCTAGGGCCTCCCTAAGGCTCATATATGGTGAAAATATTCGTTGTATTGGGTAAGGTCTTGATAGCTCAGTTGGAAGCGCACCTGGCTAGCGATCCGGTGGTCGTGGGTTTAAGTCCCATGCAAGAAAGTGATTTTTTCCACTTTTAATTTGTTTCTAAGCTTAAACCAAATATTGCTAAGTAAAATTGTATAAAAACCATTGCTAGTTATGCAAGGAACTGTCCTTTGCATTGCAACTTGATGCATTAACTAAAGAGTAGCAAAGTTGTAATTTAAATGCAACGAACATCCATTTTCGCCTCACTGCGCCTGATCGAATCAAAGGCCAATTCGACCGTGCACTGATATAAAAATGACATCTAACTGATGCCATTAAGATATCGTGCATTTTGCTCGTACTTATCCGTACATGTATTGGCGCGAGCGAGTAGCACGATAACTAAATGACATCATTCAGATATTATTCTGGCGCCATCGTACGTCCGAATTGGCCTGTTAGAGTGAATGATTGAATTCCGTAAGCCAAGCTCAGGTGGAAATTAAGAGCGTTGAGTTACTCGTTATGAAGTAGGTAGGTAAGCTTTGCAAATTGTGAAAATATCGTATTTCTTGTTATAGTTTTTTTCTCTAATTTGGTCCATTCCTCCGATATTCGAAGCTACTATATAGTTGGTAATATAAATCTTTCTATTGTTCAGAACAATGAACCATATAAGTAAATTACTTTTGCGATGTATCAGGGGTGCATATATATTTATCTTATTATAGTATTTCTGGTACTGTATAAAATTTTTAGGGTTCCGTACCCAAAGGGTAGAAACGGGACTCTATTACAAAGACTCCACTGTCCGTCTGTCTGTCTTTCACCGTGATAGACAGTTGAAATTTTCACAGATGATATATTTCTGTTGCCACTATAACAATAAATACTAAAAGTTTTATTTGTACGGAACCCTCGGTAGGTGAGTCCGACTTGCACTTGTCCGTGGTTTTCCTGTGTATTTTTAACTGTATAGTGTACAATAAAGAATATTTACTTATTTCATATAATTACATACTTAACACATTCACTTCCAGCGCGAACTAAGCTCCCCGATCGTAGCCGATAACACGGTTTTTTCCATTTGTAGCGAAAAGCGCCTACAAACAGAGAACCCGCCTAGCGGGTCTTTGGCAGTTAATGTGTTAAGTTCCGAGAAACTCACTGGATTAAACCACAGTTGATGCCTTACCTACCATTGCGCGTGCAGTATAACAACGCGTGGCGGGCGCTGTTTCGCTTGCCGCCCTGGTGCAGCACGAGCGCCATGTTCGCGGAGGGGCGCGCGCCGGACTGGGCCGCGCTACTGCGCGCGAGGAGCGCCACCGCCAGAAAGGCGATCTACGTCTCCTCCAACACGCTGCTGTCAGCGTTCAGAGAGTGGGACGCCAGTCCGCTGCACGAGCGCTGGAGGGCCTACCACAAGCCTGTTGAATCGGGGTCGGGGTGACCCGAGACGCAGGTCCTTATTTGAAGTTATAATTATTTTTTTGTGTTTGTGTACGTCTTAATTTAATTTAATCATATATTATTATGTAATTCGTTTTAAATGTTTTAACCTTATATGGAAATATTTTCTGGATTAAATAATTTCATTCATTCATTCATTGCTCTTTAGCATAATAGCGAAAAGTTGCACTAATAGTAAAATCTGATCTTTAGTGTACCTTATTTCGTTGCATCATAGTTTATGAAAGATCAGTAACTGTCAACGATGGTATGTACCACCCATTTCCACACATAATACACGATGAAACGAAGGGAGTATAAGTGAATTTGGCAGCATTATTGTGTTACACCCAGTGTTTATGTACAATTTGCTGAGAGCCCCTGACTAAGGGCCGGGACATGAGGGCAGGTACGCCCCAGACTAAATAGTAGTTACTTAGTAATGAAATAAAGTAATGCGATTATTTTGACATGTTACTGTGGACGCATTAAATATAAAAAATAAGTATAAAAATATTCCTATATGACTAACCTGCTTTACGCACACAATAACCTTAAAAGCTATCTAGTAAATTGACTTATTAATCATCAAATATCGGCCCAAAACTCCCGAAAAAGACGCTCAGGTTTCTCACTTACTTAAGGTAAAGATGTCTGCAAAAATATCTGGCACCCTTTTACCTCACACTACGAGTATCTTGCCCTACTTATTTTTAACCTTCGGCTAACGTTTTTGTATTTCGTTAGTTCGAATTTCTTTGAATAAATATTGAGAAAAAAAGAAAAAAGAAATACTAGACAGATTTATAAACATAAGTACATTTTTGGTCGATTTGGAAAACCCTATAAATAAATTTGAAAATAATTAATAACTATTTTTTATATTATCCGACAGGTCGCAAGTTCAAATCTTGCTAAAAGGAATGAAATTTTAATTTTTCCTTTATTTAATATCAACATTTGTATGATAGTACATGTTTGCAGATAATTTAATTGTCAAGCTTGGTATCGTAGTACAAAATGTTCAACTTGAGCTGCCTCGCAGGTCATTGAATAAACATCCTGTAAGTAGTGTCTTTGGTAGTGTCCATCTAAAAAATCTAACTAGTCAACAACAACATGAGAGTAAAAAAAACTACACTCATCCCAACTTTTGAGGTTATAATGCTAGCATAAGAAAATACAGTATCATTTTATTTGCCTATGCTCCATGGCAAGGGACTCTTGCCCAACTATATACATTTCACGACTACCTCACTTTTCTACAAATATAACGTGCGTAACAAAAATACAGCACAAACCTTCATTGGGGATAGAGTAACAGATGTGGCTTTGCAAGTCAATATTCGCCGCTGATTAAAGCGTGCGATATTTTCGGCAGCGTAGAAACAAAAATTCTGCTCACTAGAAGGCGGTCTTCACATTGGATGCGGATCTGCACGCCGCTTCGATGTGTGAGCATATTGCTATGGATATCCCAAGTTTTTAATTTTATATACCTATATTTTGGGAGGTGAAAAAAAAACCAATAAACCGCAGCAGTCTAAACTGCCGTCATATAAAACAAAAAATCCTTTCGTTTTTATGCACATTTGGGGAAATCTTTTACAAATCACCCGAGATATGGTAATGGGGCACGATTTGTCATGACACCGCCATCACACACCATACGATTTATCATAGCGGCCGTAAGCACAGATTATACGAGATACTTTACTAACAGATACTGCACTCACTGATGGGACAGCGTCGCATTGTCTGTCTCAGGGATAAGCAGCTCAACATTGCGAGCTTATTGACATCAACATTTAATACAAAAAAAGACTTTTTGCTCTAATCTTGCCGGATTTTAAGGTCGATTTAAGTCTTTTGCCTCCTCCTTTTTGGTACGGACGGCTAAGGAATGGAATGCGCTCCAGCCATCTGTATTCCCTGATCAATATGACCTCGGTCTCTTTAAAACAAGAGTGAATACGCTGTTACTGAACCGGTGAGCTCCATCTTAGGCCCTGTCTTCACTTTCCATCAGGTGTGACTAGGGCCAATCGCCGATCAGTTTATAATAAAAAAAAAAGATTACAAGTAGCCGCTGTAATTACTGTGAGATATGGGCACAAAATAAAGTGATTTAACAGTAGAGCATTTCTTTTATACATTTATTTGTCAATTTTCTTTACTGGATTGTTTGTTTCTCCTTGCACCAACTTTTAGTGTTTCTGTTTGACCCCTTTCTATTGCCGGTAGAGAATGCCTTTTGGCATTACGTCCGTCATTTGTAAATAGTTGTATAATTAATAATAATCTTTGTGCAATATTGTTTAAATAAATAAGCTTCTGATTCTGAGAAGAATTGACATACCTACCTAAAATTCACAGAGAATTTCACAAATAAAAAAATGCCGTTGTTTTTGAGAAATGCTTAGTAAAGTACCATTCTAAACATTATGAAAACCATTTTTGAATAATATAGGACACGGCTGACAACATTATACCAAATACCTAAAACATCGTGAAATTGTGCTTTCCTACTTTCAGATTTCATTTGCGATTCCAGTCGCAGAGGCAGCAAAGTATTCGTAGAACAAATAAAATCGTCCTCGTCAAAAAGTTTATAGTGACCATGAATGGAAAAAGTTTTAAATTGGAAATTGTTTTAGCGCCGGCACACTAGCGATACCGTTAATTTAGTGCTGGATTAGGCAAGTCAAAAGTTTAACGTTTTAGATAATGGAATCAGTCTCATACTCGTAGTGCTTTTGAAATGAGACAAGTATATTACAATAATGATGAATTTAACAACGCCACCTTATTTCAGACAGTAATTCTTTATTTGATTGAGATTAATGATGGACGATAACAAGCAAAATATTGAAAAAATTTAACTCCGCTTATAAGGAAAATAACGCTTCCTAGAACGCTCATAGGCATTGCTGGCTCCGTATATACAAACATCACATCTACATGTGGCAAACAAAACCAATTCATTTCATTAGTAAGTAAATACACTCCTCACCAGGGAAACAGAATTATACGGTCTATATGAAAACGCGAGCTACGGACTACAGTTGTATGAATAAAACATAGTTATGGAGCCGTCCACAAACAATATTCTCCAGTCAAAATGTTTTTTATGCATTACTGGGTGCGACTTATTATTGTTTTTTCCCGACAAACTATTGTCGCACATATTACCCGTTTTCCACACGTGTAGGTTTGAAGGTCCTTTCGAACGTCCTTTGAGATCGATCAGATCGATGCGGATTTAACATTTCTTAAGGTTTTGATTTCGACAACCGTTCACGTTGATTAGTCACGTGCTCAAACTGATTGGTGCGTGAGAAAAGCGCTGGAAGTCGTGTCAAAGTGGTATCATAATAAGAACAAAACCGTGACAAATTGTTCAATCATAATCAACCTCCCTTAAATTAAAGGAGGCCGATTCTGATTGAACAATATGTTAAGGTTTTTATCTTGTTTTGACATGACCTTATAACAATCGTAAGTCGTTTTATTAGGAATTTCGCATACACTTATGGTGCACGTGAGATGCACTACAAAACTACAAACCGTATTAAGGTCGTACGTATCATAACACGATTAAAACTATAACTAATTGTAATATTAGAATTGACCTCCAGGGGCCCGTTTCTCAAAAGCTTGTAACTTGTAATACAAGCGGATGTAATTTTTTGATAGCTTTTGTTAGAAAGGGATTTCCACTTGTATTACAAGCTACAAGCTTTTGAGAAACGGGCCCCAGGTATTATATTTTATAAACTTCTATTTTCTGTGCCTTTGTTGTGATTCGTGAACCAGCGATTTTTAAGTGCGAAATGAAGTCACACATCTAAGTGCACGTACTTATTCGTGTACAAAGAGAACAGAGGAATAAAAGAGCTTGCCACAGCTGTAGTCGTTGAAAAGTTTCAGACCCAGCTGGAGTGTGCCCGGAAAAGTTACAAGTAGGACGTGTGAAGCTAAATAGATTTAGGTTGAGTAAAGTAAAAATAAGTAGTGCTCGTAATTTGAGTATAAACTATTCAAATTATGTCACTATGATTTTGCTTACGAAATATAAATGCAATTTTCGGTGAACATTATTGCTATATAACTCTTCATTTATTTGTAAATGTAAGTATGTAATGATAATGAAAATGAAAATTGTTTATTTGGTTACAACATTTCACAATTCACAATTAGTAATTTGTCATAATATTACGTTTTGATGTTACTCAAGCAAAGCTAATACCAAAAAGACTTGATTGGCAGTTTAAAGTACCTCAAACAACTTTCCAGTACAAGTACATTGTTCTAATTACCTTATATTGTAATTACGAGGCATCGTTTAAAAAAAACTTGAAAGTCTTGCTTCACACTTTGGTTTCAACACGCGCAAATGCGTGTAAGTTTCCAAACATTTACACTTAACGTACCTGGCAAATGCTTCCCTTTGCCAAGAATAGAATACAAAGCGATTTCGTCTTTATGTCTGTTTCCCAGCCAGTGAACTTTGCTGAAAGTATTGAATGGAATGCACCGTTTACGATCCCCATTTTAGATTCTAAGGTTTGCTATTTGTTAAAAGCGTGTTATGAAAATTACTTGACTTGATTTCGTTAAGATGGAAAACGTAAAAAGCTTGATTAAGTCCATTAGAGTCGTTAACTTACGCAAGAGTTGTATTTTTTTTGTTTGTGATAAGTATTGCCTTTTTGCAATTAGTCTGTAGAAGTCGATCAGAGAGTGTATTTTAATTAAAACAGGCGCTGAAAAATTGTATAAGATCACTTATGAGTCCTGATCCAAATTTAAGTAAAAGAGTAATTAGACATTTCGTACATAACTGCTGCACAAATAAATTTATGTGATTTTTATTTTGTAAAAAATAATATTATATTCCTAATATTTCTTGTCTTCTTTTAACAGGTGTGAAAACAATCGAATTTAAACTATCGTAAGACATATTAACTTAACTAACTTAGCGACCTACGCTACGCTAAACATGTCGCGCGAGTGACTAAAAACACGTGAGTGAAACCGCTAAGTTAGTTAGGTGTAAAAACACTACTAGTTCAACATTTTGACTACCTACGGTAAGTTTTCACTTTTATTCCGAATAATCCAGATATCCAGAGCAATGAAGTAAAAATAATTCGTACACAGTGAAATTGTAGGCGCAAAGAATATGTCCCCATTCCCACTCCAAGCTTCGTATTAAAGCGATGTTTTATATTCCTTTTCTCCAATATGCTTGTTAAAGTTGTCGCGACTCTAGTTGCGATAACAGTAATTAAGCAAGTAAGACGGCGATACTAATTACGTTTCATAATGTTAGACGAGTTCTGAACTGAACGCACTCTAAGTGACAGGTGATAAAAAACTGCTATCATTAAAACCGCAATTGTACTTACCTTACTTATCAAATTATATTCAAATCAACTAGAAAACTGGCTTCATACATTTCTACATAAATTACATTGTAAAATTATTAACCTTACATTCTACCACCAATACATAAAACTGAAGAGATTTTGCTGTCAGCCTTAGTTACGGACGTTAGGCACACTAGGTAGTTATCAACTCTTACAGTGCATTTGTCTTAGGAAACCATTATATGGGAGACCTTCGATTACTAGAGACCTAGAAACCAGACTTATATTGGTTCTTCCAAGGCACTATAGGTACTCTGCGTCGATGGTTATAACAGCCCCGATAGCGAACGCAGCAAAGACTGCAGTCAAAATCGTGCTCCATAAAATTGGCTGTAAACCAAGAACGCTTTATTCAGCACAAAGTATGTTTGAGTACATTGTCATTGGTATTTGCTTTGACATTGTGACATTTACTTTGTTTTAGATATGCTGCACTGGCACTTTGAGCGATATAAGGATAAAATATATATATATTTTATATGTTTTATATTTTATTACAAAAAGGCAAGCATTTGACCGCAACCTCACCTGATAAGTGCCGATGCAGTCTAGGGTGGAACATGCTTACCTAAATGTATTCACTCTCGATTTTTTTTAAAGATCAGAGTTAATAGTGGACTGGGAATAGATTCGCAGGAAGTGAATTTCACTCCTGGACCTTCGCCGTTTGTATGATAAAGCTAGATGCATAGTGTTTATACGAATCAGTGGCAGAGTAACGACGTAATGTTGAAACGCAAGTCCGCTTGTAGTCCCACGGTGGCAGAATGGAGATGGGGGGATTAGATTATGTAATCCCATCGCACACTCCCCGAAATGTATCCCGTAGAATACCGATAAACAAGCTACCTTTCTACGGTGCCTCTACCAATCCCGCATCTCCAATAAGCTTCCTAGCGCGTTTGTAATAAATATTTTAAAGTAAACAAAAACTGAACGAACAACGGGTAGAAAACAATAAAATAGTTTAGCCACAAACAAACACATCACTCACATAATGTCCGAGAAAGATTTAAGAAAAACAAACTGTTTTAAAGTAGAACAAATAACCCAAACTGAGTGGAAATTTCTCAGCTCAGGGGTATTATTCCAATTGATTAAAGAACCCAGGTGAGTCGAAGGTATTACCAGCGAGTGTTATTAGCGCATTCTATTATTTTTTCCATTCACAATACAGTATACCGTCGCTGTGCTTGTAAAATCTGACGTTTTTTAGGGTTCCGTACCCAAAGGGTAAAAACAGGACCCTATTACTAAGACTCCGCTGTCTGTCTGTCTGTCCGTCTGTCACCAGGCTGTATCTCAACAACCGTGATAGCTAGACAGTTGAAAATTTCACAGATGATGTATTTCTGGTGGTAAAATGGTTTTTGACGTATTTTGAAAGTACCTTTAAAGTAGTTTTTTTTAGTATTCGTTAAGAATCCTTTTTCTGTATTTTAATTGGTTCACAAAAAGTTAAAATCTGCTATGTAAAATAAGCCTAGATATATATATATATATATCCAATCTTATATCAACATCGCATTATCCTAGCCCACCTTTACTTACCGCACTTAAGAAAAAGCCTCGAACAGGTTAAAAAAGGTTGCTAGTTCGATTAAAATGTAAATTTGCCTCCAAATGTGCTCAAGGATAAGGCAATCTCGGTGATTAATGGAACAACAAAAACGGCTTAGCGGATCCCGCGCTGATGGTCCAATCACGCTTTCGCGTCTGCTTTAGTGTGCTGAACGCGTTCTGGCGCTGAAAAGTATTTTCAGATTAAATTATCGTTGATTTCGGGTTTCTATTTTTAACAATTTTGGTAAAATCTCTCTTAATGCACAATTTACTTCAGCCGCAATTAGACAATAATAGAAATATCATTATAAATATAAGTTATTTAAATATGAAGAACCTATAACCTATAACGGTGTAATAACAACATATGTATGTTTAGTTATGAACCATAATTATGTTGTTATTAAACCATTATAATATCTTCTTCATATTTAAGTAAATGACTCCTATAACATCTATGATCATGCTTCTATGATAGACTTATTGCGGCCTTTCATTATACAATAGCTAGGACCATACACTTTTCTGAACCTTCAATATAAAAGTGTCGGACAATAGACACAATAAATAAATAAATATTATAGGGACATTCTTACACAAATTCCCACGGTAAGCTCAAGATTCATATTCATATATTTATCGATAAAGTAAATTACACGTCCAGAGTACATAAAATAAAATTACAAAAGTAAACATCGTTTAAACTTAAAAACAAATCATAGCATACATATATCTTAAAGCGAAAAACGGAAATACAATAATATATTATGTCAGTCGTAATTATAAATTCAAATAATTCTAAATTTGGTTACATAATTTTAAATAGTGTATAGTAATTAAAACAGCGAAATTAGACTTTTACATCGTGTGTGTGGATCGATGACACCCTGTCGAAAAATTCGTCGATAGTGTAGCACGCCATCTCTATCAACATTAGTTTTTTTTAATTTTATTAGTAAATGTGACATCACTAGAGACATCTCTGAAGAAGGCTTGTTTTGTGGGTACTCAGACAACGATATATATAATATACAAATACTTAAATACATAGAAAACACCCATGACTCAGGAACAAATATCTGTACTCATCACACAAATGAATGCCCTTACCGGGATTCGAACCCGGGACCATCGGCTCCATAGGCAGGGTCACTGCCCACTAGGCCAGACCGGTCTTCGGCCAGCCTTATAATAATAAATAATAGTACATTATGATACAAGTGTGCTAAGTTGGTCATTACACACGAGGCGATATTGTGCGCGCGAGCTGTAAGCGAGCGCGCAATAAGAAAGCCGATGTGTGTAATGACCAATGCACACGCGTTTCATACGACGTTTTTCAACACACTTGCGAGAAAAAAAAGAAACTTTCATATTAATCAAATTTTAATAGTTAAAACAGTTAGTATTGTATGTTTCATCTGTCATACTCGTACTGCCGGCCGGCCCTCGCTCGCCCCGGCCGCGGGCGGCGCGGCGGGCGGGCCCGTGCCCGCCAGTCCGACCAATTAAAGAAGGCTCCCTTTCCATGCATATTATTAGCAATCAGTTAGCTTCTTAACTCAGTCGGATAATATAATGAAAAAGCACGAGTGGAATAATACACTGAAAGAGCACGCGTGTTTAATATCTAGGATTAAGAGCCAAAAATCGGTGGAATAAAAACGTCGTTTTGAGCAAGTGTGTTGAAAATAAATATTAAAGTATTTCTTAATTAAGGAAATTTTGGATGCTTCTTTAAGTAAAATGTACGCACTTAAAATTACCCACTGTCCAACTATGTTTACCACTACATTTTTGCATATAATATATCTTATCTTATCTTATCTTATCTTAAGTCGTTTTGAAATGATAGCGTAACTTTGATTGTATGTACATATATCTTCATCAAACAGATAAAATACTTATTTTATACACAAAACTAGATTTAATCGTATTCAACATCGACTGATACAATTTCTACAAAACAAATCGTACCATCAATTTACATTTAATTTATAACAAATTATCATACGTTTCGAGTATGAAAGCCCAACTTAAGGAAAAAAAATCATACTGTGCTGATTCTAATTTCAATATTGTATTAATATTAAGCTCGTAAGGACCACCATGCAAGATTTTCTTATTCTCAATTTGAACCTTTTTGTAGAAGTAAATTTGGCTAAATTTCATTTGGTTGTAAAAACAATGAAATATAATTAATGCTACTTTGGTTCAAGAAAGATTCAAATTAGATTGCAACGAATATGTACATTGAGCCTTTCGAGGAGTGTACCTACTACTAGGAGAATACCTATTGAGATAACTATCACATTCAAAAAAGGCCATCATATTCCGTAAAAGGTACTACTCAACTCTCTTGGTAAAATAATTTTTGCCGGCTTCCAAGATACAGGCTGCGCCTAGTTTGGGACCGTCGGATATTCGCTTTATAAGAAAATTTTAGTTGGTTACATATGTGAATTATCTATAAGTTTTAAGTTGTAAATATATAATATTTAGCGATTATGATCATAAATCAGCGTGAGCCGTTAATGCTGATTGGTGCTCGCGAAATGCTGTCTCTCTCAAGGTCGTATCAAACCAGGATAAAAATCTTATCAAATTGTTAATACATAATCGGCTTCCAGGAAACGAATTTTTATATAAAAAATTATTGCAAATGAACACCGCCCTCGGATTTCGGCTTCATTTTCAATCAAACGAAGGAAAAGGCTTTGGTATTGGGATACAATTTGTTATTTGAGTTCATTAGTGAGGTCTCCTGGTACTAACTAATCATTTTGATGTTTCGTTCTCTATGAAATCACCTTGGCTTATTCATAAACATTTTTTAATACAGGTAATTTTTTATCGGTTTCTAATGATATTATGTGTGACACCTACCTATGCTAATATTGAAAAAGTATTACCAAAATGCAAACATTCCCGGTCCCAAACGGTACACGGTGTGTTAAAAACATATAGACAAATATATTACTTCGTAAAGACCGGCCTTCCGAGCACTACGAATGGGGCCGATACATTGGAGACAAAATCGCATTTAGTTACACCAGCGCGCTCAGTCGTGTGGCGAATTGCGCAGTGGAAAGGCGTCGGTTCGGTCGGAATTGTATGCATACGCTTATACTTTGTTTACACCAATGGTGACGCCTTTCCACTGCGCAATTTGCCACACAACTGAGCGCGCTGGTGTAACTAAATGCGATTTTGTCTCCAATGTATCGGCCCCATTCGTAGTTCTCGTAAGGCCGGTCTTTACGATGTAATATATATGTCTATGGTTGAGAATCATTCAGTTCTTTCTTTGTACCTAGTTACTGTGAATCTTTTTATAGTTGCCCTTCACTTAAAACATTTTTTAAGTTAATTTTGAGACCACGTTTAATACATTTTTCCTCAAAAACACAAATTTGAACTGGCAGGTCACAAAATTTGTAGCGAGTACAAACAGCAACACGCTCAACTGTACATCGGTGGACATTAAAAAAGGCATAAGGCCTACCGATGTACAGTTAACAGTGTGGGCGATGATAGGTACCTAACAATAAACGCTTCATAATGTGGAGTGTGGAACGTAGTGAATAGAGCTTTAGCTATCTTTGAGGGATAAGCCGCGGACAGCGCCACCATAAATCTTCCCGATAAGAGGCCAATTATAACGTACATTGTGATATCTAAATGATGTATGTCGCCCGTGCGCGCGCGACTGACATCATTTAGATATCATTTTGATCTCAAAATGTAAGTTGGAATTGGCCTCCTGGTTATAGTTAGGGATTGACAGCAGACAGAGCCATCATGAATCTTCCCGATAAGTGTGGTGAAAAATTAAATAACTATTAAACCTACTGTTGTACCCACCTATGTTTAAAAAATGAACCATTTGGAATTTGAATTTTGATTTTTTTTTTTAATTTAAGTATCATTTACGCGTGTGATTAGGATATGAGCAGTTCCGCACATCATTTACTTAAAATGTATACGAATCGAAAGTATAATCAGTTGGATCTTAGAATTTATTGGCAAAAATACGGTAATTAAATGACACGTTTACAGACGTCCAAATGGCGGAAAGTTCCCAAAAAAAAACTAGAAAATTCCATAGGAAATAAAGGACTTTCATTTTGGAAATGGAAAAGTCGATTCTCATAAAAAAATATGAAAAGATTCTGAAATATCCATGTGAGAATTTCGCAACTGAACCATGTGGAAATTTCAAAAAAATATAGAATGTATCAATTTAGTAAGTCTTTGGCACAAACACGAACACAATTAATTACCTAATTCCAGCAACATAGGGTTGAGTAACTTATTTTTCACCTCAGCAGCTCGAACAAGCCTGCTTTCGTCACTCCCTGGAGTGAGGAAAGTGCGACTTTCCTCACTCCAGGGAGTGAAACAAAGTAGCTTTTTAATTTAGTGAAGGCCATGAATTCGTTTTTTAGGGTACCGTACCCGCCAAAGGGTAAAAACGGGACCCTATTACTAAGACTCCGCTGTCCGTCTGTCCGTCTGTCCGTCTGTCACCAGGCTGTATCTCATGAACCGTGATAGCTAGACAGTTGAAATTTTCACAGATGATGTATTTCTGTTGCCGCTATAACAACAAATACTAAAAAGTACGGAACCCTCGGTGCGCGAGTCCGACTCGCACTTGGCCGGTTTTTGTTTCTCTGTATTATTCTGTGTAATTCGAAATACATGTTAACCTTTAATATGTTCTCACTACTGAGGTGAAAAATTTTATGTGCAACACGAGAGCAAAGTTATTTTACATCTCGTGTTTTTGATAAACACCCGCAAGAAAAACCAACTTTCCTCTCTTGTTGCACAAATAACTATAACTTTATTCTAACAAAGTTATTACGTTTTTCTTTGATGACCAGCAGAGGGCCCGCTCATCGCAAAAAGGTAGTATAGATGTAGATTTTCATATGTTGTTACTACATTTTTGATTCGAGCGAGCTATAACGAGCCAGAAACGCCTGTAAGGAAAACGAATAGAAAAGACACTCGCATGGAAATTAATTTATAGCCTTTTAGGACGCAGTAACGAATTTAGTTACAAATAGGTATTCTTGGGGTAGTGATATGATATGATATGATATGATTTATCTATCTCACAATATACAATTGCACTTAAAATTACACATGGTAAATTCTTAGGAATTTATATTGTGATTGTCAGTTTTTTTACATTATGAATATTTGAATATGAAAAATAACAGCAATCAGCAATTAGCAGCAGTGTAATCAGCAATCGTATCAATAGAGTGAAGACGTAAGTTTTATTATTGAAATTTGTTTATCAATATAAATACGTATGTACGAGTATATCACTGATTTAAACTTTCACGATTTTTACTCATTATTATTTACAACGACGGGACTTAATCGCGTAAAATAAGTATTAAACCCACCTCCGACGTTACGAGGACGGCGTTGTCCCCGTGGTAATACTTATTTTACGCGATTAAGTCCCGTCGTTGTAAATAATAATGAGTACGAGTATATCATCAATTCATCACCTAGTACTCACAGTACAAGCTTTGCTTAATTTAGGGCTAGGTTCTGTATAAGATGTCCCTTAATATTTATTTATTTATTATATTGATTACCGTAGTATCGCGCAACAAATTCCAAATTTAACCTTGTTTTCCGATGGCTGTTACGGCTGTTATGCGTGTTGTAGTACTGTCAAACTATTCACATGGCCGTTTGGTAGTACAAAGGACGAATTAATACGCATGGGCACCGCAATGTGGTCTGACGAGTGGGTGCCGTGCATTTGCAGCTACGGTGGCTATTGAAAGGGCTTGGTAATTACGTATGTAGTTTTGTTTAATTGCAGTGAAATTGTAAGTTGCTAATTATGCTTACTTCGGGTCTCTATTGTTTCCCATATAGTTTAAAGTCATAATGTATTGTTTGTCCACATTTTCGTTAGTCATAATTTGGTTTTTCTCGGAAACGCGTAACTTTTCAGTATTGCCATAAAACAAACCAAACCTAACCTTACTGTAGGATAACCTGAGGAAAATCCTGAAAAGTTAGCGGTTTCAGAATTATGACTAATAATGATAATATGACAATCATTACATTATGACTTTCAATAATTATGTCAAACAAAGGGACCACGCTTACTTAGAACTTTATTTTCTCAAAGAAATTATACATTTCACTTCAGAATGGTGTGGTAGTACTCGAATTTAAACTGTTGTGAGACATACTAACATTAAATCATTCACTTCACTCGCGCGACATGTTTCGGAGAGCCTAAGTCTCCTTTCTCAAGCACTAATAGTGCGAGCAGCGTTCACGACGACCGTGTATTGCGTACTGCCGCTGCCGCGCGCCGAGAAAACCGGTTGGGGGAGGTCTTGCGCTATCGTTGTAGGCGGGCACAGTGGTGTGTTTGGGTTTGAGTCACCTAACACTTGTACCGCCACAGCAGCGCACTATTAGTGCTTGAGAAAGGAGACCTAGGCTCTCCGAAACATGTCGCGCGAGTGACTAAAACAAGTGAGTCTAAACCGTAAAATGATTTAATTGCGGTAGTACGCTATTTATCTAGTAGTTTAGTATCTAAAATATGTGTTTTTTCAAGTAGACACGCTACTATTTAATTCGGTTTACTACTTAGATAATTTAAAAGTATTCAACAAATCACTACATTAATCATATGATACTATTTAATTATGAGGCCGGCATCATCGCTCATGCAGCGACACAGTGCAGCGACGAAGGCCTTATTTCCCAAATAAAAAAATAAAAACACTTAAAGGCACTCCTTACTCCTAGCGAGGACCGATTGACCCTCACCTAATAGTATGATTTAAAAAAAGGCAACCGTCATACTAAGTATGAGCTTCTTTCTACGTTTATTTCAACAAGCTTCCAATCAATTCAAAAATCTCATTCATTACTTAAGAATCTTCGTCTAAAAACACGATCAAAGAAAGCTCTTGAGTCTAGCGGCCTAGCCCTTGGAAAACAGCATCGTCACGGCTATTCGTTAGACCTGGAGCCCATTCATATTTAACAATTTGTTACTGTTTTGACCTGCGTTTGATACGACTTGTATCGAGTGATAGGCGTGCAACTCACGCACGACTTTCACATTAGGGTCATGCACATTTTATAGTATGCTTAACTCTTTCGCAGAAGCGAAGCGACCTTGCGATGTCTACAGGAAAGATTCCTGTAGACATCGGAAGGTTAAGGGAATCGAAAGCCAATTTTCAGGGCTCCGTACCCAAAGGGTAAAAACGGGACCCTATTACGAAGACTCCACTGTCCGTCTGTCTGTCCGTCTGTTCGTCTGTCCGTCTGTCCGTCTGTCCGTCTGTCCGTCTGTCCGTCTGTCCGTCTGTCCGTCTGTCCGTCTGTCCGTCTGTCCGTCTGTCCGTCTGTCCGTCTGTCCGTCTGTCCGTCTGTCCGTCTGTCCGTCTGTCCGTCTGTCCGTCTGTCTGTCTGTCGCGGTATCTCATTAACCATGATAGTAGACAGCTGAAATTTTCACAGATGATGTATTTCTGTTGCCGCTATAACAACAAATACTAAAAAGTACGGAACCCTCGGTGGGCGAGTACGACTCGCACTTGTCCGGTTTTTATGCTACACTCTACAGATAAGATACATTTTTTCACCTACTTGAGACTCAAATAAGGGATATATGTACCAGAGACGTTAACTTTTATTGTATTGTCCACAGAAGTGACGTTTTCCTAAAAATGTGATCTTCAAGGAAATATCAAAATAAGATCAAAACCGTAACAGTTTGTTGAATCTGAATCGGGTTCAGACTAGACGTAACAAGCTCGGATCAAGACTGGTACGTATTAATAAAACCTGACATTGACGAGGGTGCCGAAGGATTTGCGTGTGTCATATTTATTTGAATAACACTTATTAATGCCAAAGTTGAGACTTAATCAACAACAAGACCGGCAACTTTGTGGCTGTAGAATTACATGATTGTTCCTGTCATTCTGAGATATACATGATTGTAAAACATACCTAATCAAAATGGAAAATCTATGCTGTAAATTAAATTCCTTTTAAGCGCTTAGAGTTTTTTAATGCCAGTAAGACAACCAAGACAAGTGCTTGAGAAGATACGGACGAAGGTACTCTTGAGAATTACCTACACGCATTTTAAAAATGGTTTAATCTCTAATTTAGTTTGTCTCTAAATAGGTACACTTACATGTTACTATGCTCGAGGTCACAATACCGTGGTCCTAGAACTCCGCTCGCCTGCTTTCGCGCAACCAAGAAAATACTCACTGCAAAACATTACAAATCAAATGAACGCTATTAAATATTTATCATTCAAAACCATCACTTAAAACGGCCTGATTCGAACAATGCTTATAAGAACTCACAGCGATACGATACCGATATGTCAGTGTCAAGTGACATTTCATCAATGATGAATGATAGTCTTTGTTTTATACGAATATATAAGTAAATAACGTTTATGTTATGTTTAATTCCACCAGCCAAAATGAGGAAAAATCCAAAATTTGCATCTAATTATATTGCCACCCTTGTGGATAAAATGCAACTTTCTTATCCGTTTCTGAAGTATCAAGAGAGCCTTCACAAGCTTGTAAATAGTGTGGTGAAAATGTATAATAGCGTATCACTATGCTTCGCCATACAGCCAGTCATTGTTTTATAATAATTAAATAGGTACGCACAAGTAATACCTTATTTACAACGCTGACCACCTAAACGCTTCTTAAAACCCACTAGATTTATTTGAAACGCTAAAGGTGTCGAACCGACACTATCGGAGGCAGTAAACCCATCTTGGATCCCGTCCAAACCTTGCTCGTAACCAATAGATAAGGGTTTCTATCCCAATCTCTTATTACGCATCGCCTAAGGGCTTCCAGTGTAAAATGATCTGCAGTCGTACAATGTACATAGTTATTAAGAGGCTCCCTATTATGTAAAAGCCAGGAAATTATAAAGGAATAAAAGATAGGGCGCACCGCGCGAAACTTGCGTCGGAAAATTTGGCTACCGCGCGGGTTTTAATATTTTACCTTAATAACTTTGAAAATATACTTCTGTTTAAAAATTGGCTAGACAAATCCCTCGGCTATACCACTAGCTATTTTATACTAAAAATACATGGATGTCGTATGTAGGGTAATGATATAAAATTCATAATAAATAAATATTACACACGTTTTCGTATTATTCTTTCTATCAAGCCTACTTTAACTTTTTAAGGTTTTTGTTAGACTGCCTTTGCAAATATGGTCTAGTTCCTTTGTGATTTTTTATGGCATTTGCTAGTTATTAAAATGGGTAAAAATTCACTATAAAAACTAAAAATTTGCGTTAGCTCCTTAAAGGATATAACCAAACGGAAACAGGCGTTCCCCTCTGTCGAAAATAGGCGGCCAATGGTCATACACAATGTATGGACTGACGTTTAGACATGGCGTCTCCGTTCGGTTATATCCTCTAAGGTTAGCCCCCCTGGGGGTCATACTTATATCTTAGTTGTAAACTATTCGCAGCTTTGCAATAGCTTCAATCGAATTCGACCTTTTGTACAACTTGCTTTATACGAGTTTTATATCTTCAATTGGGACCGAAATTGTACGGTCAACTGCAAAGGTAAATTATAATGGGTTTTGAAATTCCAAGTCCAGTCCAGCCTGTACACTCCTGCAATCTGTAGAGGGGTATTGCGGATATAATCCGTTTTCATAGTTTTATTTCATGAGTAACTATTGCGGTAACGGAAGACAATATTGCCAATTAACTCTTTAAAACACGTATGCCATGACTTCCATTTCAGTTTTAAAAGTAACTTACCCTTGTCTGTAATAAATTGTCGTTACTATATTTTCCCATAAAATGTAGCCGTACCTGAAATGAAAACAGAAATTATGTTATGAAATATTGTTTGAAGTAAGTACAAGTAACCACATTGAATTTATAATAATATTTGAAAAGCATTTTGAAGCTGGCACTTAAATCTTATTAACCGATGCCTATAAAAATATGTCCAAAACGGCCAATTTATCTCTTTTCAAAGCCCAAAATACACAAAGGTTATTTTATAAGGCATTATACGAAATCCTCAACGAAATAAACGACCATTAGTGTGACAGGGAACAGACCTACACGATTTTACGAAACAAGTGAGGTTACACGAGCGATTGTCCAACATTTTATAGGCCAATACGGCTAAGTGTGGCATACGCACTAAGCACTAATCAAAGTGTCAACAGGCCCCAATGTGAAGGCTATCCACACTTACCCCGCAGCCACTCTGACCGAGAGAGAGAGAGAGAGAGAGTCATTAAGTATACAACATTTCAGGCCTAACCAAGTGACAATCGTTAATAGAAAACACCAATCGAAACATATTATAATATAATTATGGGAATTTTGACAGTACAGTACCTAGGTATATGTATAATGACGTATTTTTTTATACAAAACTAAATGCCAAAATATACGCTGTCATCGCAACTGGTCCAAAATTTATAAACATCCCCCATAGCTTCTCACACAAGATGGACAAGTTAAGCTATGAAGATGAAACCATGTGTCAGTTGTATGTAACCGAAGCTTAGCTAAGCTCTGGGGTAAGAGCAGCTTTAGTTCCCCAAGCCGACATTCCTCACAAAGCCAACGAAAAGCAAACGGAATTTATTTATTCAATTATACAAGAGATATCGCTGTTACAACCGGACCAATATGTATTTCGCGCGAGTCTTTTTAGGGTTCCGTACCCACAGGGTAAAAACGGGACCCTATTACTAAGACTCCGCTGTCCGTCTGTCCGTCTGTCCATCTGTCTGTCACAAGTCTGTATCTCATGAACCGTGATAGCTAGACAGTTGAAATTTTTACAGATGATGTATTTCTGTTGCCGCTATAACAACAAATACTAAAAAGTACGGAACCCTCGGTGCGCGAGTCCGACTCGCACTTGGCCGGTTTTTTTTTTGTTTAGTAAGAAAAAAACAGTGTATTTTTGGCGTTTATTTCTTATTCTCCAAGACCAGCTAAGGTAGGTAATAAGTACTGTATAATTTTGAAGCTTTGATATAGTTCTAAAAAAACATCAAACCAACTCATAAATATTTCCTTGACACTGTCTATCGACTCAATTGTTCTTTCAGAACCTCGAACGTGTCACGTACGACCAGCCGTCTTTAATAATAAGGGGTTAGTTCGCGCAACACTCGACGAGTAGGTACGGTAATTCTCACCAATATCCCACTACATTGTCATAGGATGACCAGCATAAGTGTGATCTCCAATTATTCTTGATATCAAGGACAAGCGTATACTGGTCTGCGTGATAAAAATGTTTGGTAAGAGATAGGAATCAAGTCTAGGCGCTAACGCTAATGAACGCTGGCGTGGAGGGCGCTCGAGCGTAAGAGAAAGTCTGGCGACCAAATTTAAAAGCCGTACATCCCTATGAAGCTGGTAAATAGATACCACTTGTTAATTTTAGCATGGTAAAGTAATTAATTCTTCAGAGATTCCTGGCATTGTACTGTTGTCTTATTTAGCTTGTTTGTTTTGGCCAACTTACACACAAAACAAAAAAACAATAACAACTAACACCACTAAGAACTTAAAGACAAGAAAAGCAGACCACACAATCAGATGGGAATAATAATGCTAAGGAGGAGAGGAGAGAGAGTTTTGGCCAACTTACAAGTTACATATCCAGTTGCACTTGAATTAAATTTATATAATTATATTACATTCGTTAAAAATACTGGTTTATTTAATCCTGGCTGCATTTAAAACATGGAATGCGATGGGTGTAAAATTCGTAAGTCCCGTCAAAAACATGGACGTTGCATCATGATTCATGCTCGAAATAAATAAAACATTTTGTAAGCCAACTTATAACTACACTACTGTGTAAAGTAATAACGCAGAATTAAAATACCGTCAACAAAGAAACTTATTCAACCTATTCAGCGTTTAAGACACTTTGTCGTTTACATCGTTAAGAAGTAAAAAATACTGCTACATTTTGTTATCTATCAGTGCATCCCAACCCAAATATTGTTTCTCGTCTAACAAAGTCCCTCCATTTTTCTCTTATTCTTTAATAAGCGGATTCGCGGATTATTGTTGTCCCAAAAGACCGAAGCATGAGAACTCCCGAAGCCAAACTTATGCTTAACCTTTTTTTATACCACTACGTTGGCAAACAAGCATAAGGCACGCCTGATGGTAAGCAGTCGCCGTCCCCTATGGACGCCTGCAACTACAGGGGTGTTGTATACGCGTTGCGGACCCTTTAAAAACCTTTCACCTTAAAATATTTCAATCTGCTTTAACGAAAACAGAAATATTCAAATAGACGGTTCGATTAAATATTCCATTAATCTTTTTGTAACGCCGAATCGACGAAGAGGTCATGATTAATTACTCTAGGGCAGGGGTCACCAAATGGCGGACCGCGGTCCGGACCGCCGACATATTTTGTGCTGTATCGCATTTGCTTCTTGAATATAGTCAAGTAGAATCGGACCGCGAAGGTACATTTTATTTTTAAAACCGGACCCATGAAGAAACGAATTGGTGACCCCTGCTCTAGGGATTAATTGAAAGAATACTCGAAGTTGAAGTTTCGGATTGTTTTGGTGTCGGCGACAGGCGTTGGAATGGCTGTGATGATATTACCTCATCAATGTTCTTGTCATTAGGTACAAGTCTTATGAATTTTGACAGAACAAGGAACGCATGTCTAATTAGTCAAAGAACGTAGGGATTACTGAGAAAAACAAAACATACTAGAACACCGAAAATAACGACCATTCATAAAAATATTTCTAATAACTGAAGGAAAACATCTTGGCGACACTGACCGGACACTAACGGCACGGTTCGGGAAATGAATTAGAGATTCGCTAGATATGAAATAGTAAAGATATTTGACGTCCCACGGGTAATGGTACCTTATGGCGGTTGGCGCTTACTCCTATTATTAACGCCGCTCCAATCAATATTGGATGGCGCTTACGTCGCATAGCATCAAAATAATTTGCGGCGCTATGCGACGTAAGCGCCCATCCATAAGAGACCATCTTAGCCCTACGGGGCTATGTAACCATTGGTTGGGAATAAATTGTTAAACCTTTTTTAACTTTTTAAGTAAAAAAAAATAAAAAATAGGTTTACTTGGTTCCTGGATCTCGAAATTTCCCTAAGCTCTATCTATAATCTTAAGCGGCAGTAACATTAATCATCAATTTTAATCCGGATATTATTAATCACCTAGGAATAAGATCATTTCCACATTTTTTTTTAATGAAACCTAAATCAAGAAACCGTTAGTGTATTTTATGTTCGAGTGTCACAATTAATAAACTTAACATCAGGCGGGCCGTATGCTTGTTTGCCACCGACGTAGTATAAAAAAGTAAAATAAATATAATGTAAGTATGGTAAATCTGCCTTAGCATTGAATACTAACACATCCCAATTAATATATCAAGTTTGCAACCCCTGACCTAACCCTTATAAACCAATGATTTGTTTCCAAGGCCGTCCCTTTTTTGCCTGACCCTAAACTGCACTAATTAAATTTATTTGCCCTTAGTAGTAACTCGTTTGACCTATTTTCCCTAATCGGTCGTAATAAGGGCCTGGCTAAGTCAGCATTAAGTTTTAATGCCATCTTGTGAGGGCTTGCATAAGCTAGGGAGGGATATACTACAACAGATCTACAATATATAAGATTGCCTGTCAAATATCAAAAGTGCGACCAAACTGTGCGGTTCCCATGCCCCAAAAACCTCCGATCTGAATCCCTTAGTTTTCTAATGTTTTTTGTAGCTTATCATAATATCATAATAACAGAAACGGCTTTAAGCAATATAGTATCCCATATATACTTCAAGATTCATTGCTTTCGAGATATTTGGCATCAAAGTTGAACAATTTAAGGCCAAAAAACTTTTGTGTTAATTAGTTTAAAATTAAAACCTTAGACAATTTTTTTGAGATGTCAACGACGAACCCAAATATGTAGTTATCGTATATGTAAGATCTTTCACAGCAATCGAGATACGAAAAAAGTGTTTTTTTAGACAATGTTTAATAAAATCATAAAAAATAAGTATTTTTTTTAATCCGGTAGACAAAAATGGAGATAAAAGTATAAAGAACGGACAGAAGTTTGTCTTATAATTCTATATGTACATTGTTACATTTATAATTCCTTTTTAACATGTGTCAACAATACCCTATTGTTATGTAGCCTTAACTAAGGTTACAGTATATATATTTACCTGCTATACTGTCAATGTCACGGATAAGGAACAAACCCTCTTCAGAATTTATAGCCCCAAGATTAAGGGTCTAAAGATGACTTCGACCGCACTTATCCCTGAATTTAGACTTGCATCGCCGCGACCCGCATGTATAAATAACCGGTCTAATCAAACGACGGGCTGGTAGGGATAGGTCTAGTGATCGGTAATCTAGATTCATTCATGGTGCAGTCACCATCAGATATATCGGAGCGGCCAAGGTGCTCACAAATATCTGAACACGCCTCTATTGTCAAGGCGCTAGAGTGCGCGTTCAGATATTTTGAGCACCTCGGCCGCTCTGATATATCTGATAGCGAATGTACCTGCTTAAGAAATAGCCAATTACTTTCATAGGACATTTTAAATTAAAGTTAATGTTTATAGGACCAAGTTTCCCTTGAAATTGCTTTAACTACCATACTATACGTCATAATATCATAGAAGTCTGACGTTTAAATAACGCAATATCAAAATCGTTGAAGACTTATCTTGGTCTAACTCTACACTGTCATAAAAAGAAACGAGATTATAGAAGACTAGTCATATCTTAGATCCTAAAACCTAACATGCTAGACCGACGATCTGGATCTGGACTAGATACCATGGTTGACGAAATATTTAAAGAAACCTTGCATGCATATAGTGTCATCAGAAGATCAGAGCTGGCTGGGAGGTTATCATGCTAAGATGAAGCCATTTTCTTCTCTAAGAACAAATTAAATTACTCTCTTATGAAAATATTTTAATTTGTGTTCCAGCCCCGGGCACTAGAGGCCTTGGTCATTTTTTCCTTTGTATATGATATTTATTTTATTCCATTTTCTTCTTTATAAAATATGTGTTTTCTTATTTTTTTATAAATGTTTTCCTTTGTGTCCGGATTTACGAATAAAACTACTCACTTTCATTAATTTAGACTTGCATTGCCGCAGCCTGAATATATATATACTTACAGTAACCGGTGAAATTAAACGAACGGGCTAAATTAACAAAATGGCAATTCCAATACTTTAAAGATAGCGGTTCATGAGCTCCTTGGAGGATAACTCGTGGCAATAGTTACAGCAACTTTAATCCCTAATGCATACTGTGACCCAAAATACAGAGCACCACGCATCTGAGGACTAATCGGATACTGTATACCGATACCTTGTACATGGTATTAACTATTTACGGCAAACTCCTAACACAATTGACGATCAACCCATCAATATTCGTATGCACTGCGAAACAGAAATTGGATATATTGGAAACTAACTATTATGGTAAACGGCAAAGTAACTCGTGACAAAATTGGCGGTTAACCCATGCCTAGACTGCACTAGGACATGTAAATTGGAGTGATCTACGCATATGAGAACTATTCAGATATTCTTGTATCTGTAATTATATATTGTATAAGTCCAGCAGGTAACGCTCTGTAGCGAACGGAAAAATGTTACCATGGCAACGAGCGACAAGGTACAGTTACCTAATCCACTCATGAGACATACAACAAAATCTCTTTACGCGCCTGTCTGTTCTAACTTATAAATATGAAAGAAATCTAATCATAAATCGTTTAGCTGACAACATTACCCCAAACTCGATCACTTTGTCCGTCGAACGATACTCGTATTTCGTATAAGCCGAGCTATTATTCCGGAATATTATATACGGCGAACCAGAACCAAAGTGGCCTCTGCTAAAATCATACAGAAATAATGTTTAATCGGTTTTTTTATTACTATAAGTTGTATTTATTGTTAATTGGCAAGATGATGTAGTTAACTAGTTAACTAGTCATTGGTTAGATAGTTTAAAAACAAAAACTGAATTGACAGAAAAAATCTACATATATAATTATCGAACCAGCCGGCCTAGCCAAGGTGACAATCGCTTCGACAACGAAACGCTTTGCGTCTCTCTATTACTCTTCCATATTAAAGCGACAGTGACATTTGCGTTTAGATCGCTACGGAGCGTAAGCGATTTCATTGGCATGTTGGCTACGTGGCCTGCTCACCAACATTCACGATAATCGGTTGAGAATGCGATCTGTAGAGAAGAACATCCGGACATACGAAAGATTTTTTCCCAAGCTGAAACAGAGACCTTCGCTCTCGCTCGATTAGTCATTTCTTCTTTTTTTAATTACTTATGTACCTATAATCTCTGCAAATCTCAAGGTCCAACTAAAGCTGGTTTGGTAAAAGCTAAAGGATAAGCTACAAGAATAAGAGTTTTGCCGCTGAATAGAGGTTTTTCTGATGATTAATGACGTCATTGATACTCCAGACGAGACGCCGATAGAATGCACTAACGATTCGGGTAATGCGAATTTATGAAAAACGGATGAATTGGGAATTTCTTGTTCGGCGTTTTTATTTAAAACACTTTAAAAAGTGATTGTGTTTATTTGGTGTTCATACAACATAGACTTTTTTGGCGAATCTTGATAAATACCAGTAAATTTTCTATAAATTAGGTCAATGTTACTGTTCTAATTTCTCAAACGTCTTAAAAACTCCGAAAGTTTTAAGTATTTTCTTTACAGTTTCCAAAGACTCATTTAAGAAGAATTTTTTCTTGGTTCCTTCACCAAGCACTTCACCAAATTATATTTATTGGTTTTTATCTTTCTATAGATAGAGCGGGCAATGCTTCCTTTTATTACGCAATGTAGGTTATGTTGTTATAAATAGTACTTTACCCATATACACCAATAATTATTGGTTGGTTAGGAAACCAGTCATAATATTTTTTTTTATTAATGTATTTTTGACATTCTTATGATTGATTTTTTTACTTGCATGCAGTTTATCCTCCTAAGTCCCAGAGTCGTTTTTGCAGTATTGAATTTGGAACCTTCCTTTATTACATTATAGCTTGAATTTCGATTTGAATTTGTCCTTTTAAAAGGGCATTGGGATTTACAAGGTTATAACTAGCTACTAATACGCCTATTCGAGCATGCTGCGGAACAAAATTATTTTTTAGATAGAGAAATAAATAAATGATTGATTGATTACGACACTTGAGAATCAAAAGGAGGCTTAATAGCTTGGACAGCATTGTCGCGTCTACAATCGCATAGATGAGTTTTTACCTTATTAAAGTGTAATTCCTTTTCTAAATACCAGCCAGCGACAACACTTTCCATCGCACTTCTTATAATTATGTAAGTTAATGACAATAATGACTCAATTTGAAACAACGGAACATTAAAAAACAAAGAGAAGGCCTAGTTCCCCCTCTGGGCTGGAAGGTCAGATGGCAGTCGCTTTCGTAAACACTAGTGCCTACGTCAATTCTTAGGATTAGTTGTCAAGCGGACCCCAGGCTCCCATGAGCCGTGGCAAAATGCCGGGATAACGCGAGGAAGATGATGAAAGAGAAGCATTCAGATGGAACTAAATATTACACCTGTGGAATTTATAGTATTTTAACTCTTTAAGCTAAACTTTAACTGAAAATTCTAAAATAGCAGCTCTTTCCTGAATAACCCTGATTATTAAGGATCCTTCTGCCAGTAATTAGGGCTATTTATGCTTTATCTTTATTTGCCAGTCGCCAGCACTGGATGCGGTAAATATAAATAATTTAAACACTCAAAATTTTGAGATTTTGTTACGTTAATTGGGGGTAAGTACTTAAGGGCTGTTATCCTAAGATTCCTAATACATTTTAATTATTTAACTAAAATTAAAATAATTGACCAACCTCGAGTGATACTTGAACTTTTAAAATCTGATTCTGAGTTGACGATAATAGCTGAAAAAAAAACACGAGGGAGTTGCACTGAGTATTATTAAAACAATACGAGTATGATTCCAAGACGGCATACATATGTATTCAAAATTCGATACCATTAGAAATCATCTATACGCATCTACACGTCTTTATTTTAAACCAAATTTCCGATATGAACATCGTGTGCGACCATTATGCAAAAATTACAATCTCATCCCGCTCTCAACACATACTTACCTACCTATCCATATCCTGTAGTAACATGATAAACCTGAAATTGGTTCTAGGAAGACGACGCTCTGGACAGCTTTATTTTTAATAATGAAGATTAAAGTTTAACATGCAAACAGCTCACGTGTATCTCATTAAGGTACGGACGTGGTTATCTTCTACCACAGATGAAGAGTGCCTTTTCAAAAGAGCTTATTTTTGTATGGTGTTCATAGAGCACTAAGCCCTTTTGAAAAGACTCTCCTCAGATAGCGTTTTGCTAATATGTAAAGGGAGTGATAGACGTACATACGAGCTATAAAATAGTGAGTTTAAGATTTGTAAATTTGCTTGGTAGTTTTAAAGTACGCGTACTTAGGATGAAAACATAGGCGAGTAAGATCGTCGAGCCGTAAGTCCGCGAACTTACTCGCCCATCTATCAACCCCTTGAGATGTAAACCGACTGCACAGAATAAATAATAGTACTACCGTACAGAAAGGACACTTCCTACAAAACCGAAGTTTGACAACGATATAGGGACTAATCATACTGTCCCTTTCTAATGTATGGCACTATCCCTTTCGGCTATTATAGTTATCAAAATTCAAGTCATTATCTTATCTGTGGTAGTGAACGCACGTCAAGTTGTGCCAACCCTAATAATTGCTCGGAGCAATGCTGAGCTAAACGGAGCCGAGAATACACGAAAGGAGGAGTGTCGCTCCACTGTCACCTGCAAGAAATGATAATTTAGGTAATTTCTGTAGGATTTAAGAGGAAAATTATAAATTATAAATGACTCACAAAAAATTGCTATCCGGCATTTTAAGTACAAAAATAATTTGGTAATAAATTTCGTCACAGTTAGCCCGATCTAATCTTACAAACGTTTTCTGTAACTTCTTGGGTCAAAGGTGTAAATTAAGACCGGTGGTAGTTTTCCTAGATAGTAAAATACATTAGTGCATAGAATTGAAGAATAATATTCGTTGTCTTTATGTTCACCGAGGCGTCTTCAGGTTTTAAAAAGATAATAATGATTTACATTGGTGCAATTCAATTTATATATTAATTATTAAATATTATGGTTAGTTTATTATTATCATAGAAATGGTTAATTTATTATGCCTTTTATGACATACGTGAATTTTGTGATGTTTAATTCTAATTTTTAATCTGTTATTATTGTTATTACTAATTTATCAACGACATTGTATTACTTATTTAATTTATTTAAAATCAATTTTCTTTACTGTTATCTATTTTAATGATAGAAAATGTATTTTTCCTTTCTTTTAACTGCTTATGACGTGTAATGTTTTATGTGCATTTACGAAATAAATGATTATGATTATTATTATGGTTACCTGTAAACTTAAATAGAAAACATTCCACCCTCGTAAAACTATAAAACCGATGCAATGTCTTTTGTCTTACTTCTAAAGTTCCCAGCGCAGAATTCAATTAAAGTTGGGAACGAATTCCATGCATGCACGTCATGATTATTCGTATCAAGGAGCTCGAGAGGCCGATTCTGACATTCATTAACCGAGCGTAAGCAAAGGTCTCCGTTTCAGCTTGGGCAAAATTGCGTCTGGATGTTCTCGTCTGCAGGTCGCATCTCTCAACCGATTCTCGTGGATTTTGTGATCAGATTCGATAATTATATAGATTTTTTTCGGTCGTTTCGTTTTTTGGAAAATGTTTAAAATTGCGGAAATTGGGATCTTAAGCGCCATTGACTTGGTGTCTATGGCGCTTAAGATTGTGAGTTCGGTGTGATAATGACTTAACGAAAGAAGTTTTTTTTTTCTTTATTTTACTGCGAGGTCTACAGCCACAGAGCCACTAGTCTTATTTTGATCTGCTAACCCTGAATGGTCTTCACAAAATGCAATCAGATATCTCGCACGCTATTAGGCTTGATGACAAATTAATCGATCAGGTTTGTTTTTGGGATCAAATGTCTATATTTTAGCTTGTGTGTTTAGAATCGAATGGTATCTTTATTTATTATTTTTTGGAAGTTAAAAAAAAACTTTAAAATTTCCATATGAAAGAAAGAAAGAAAGAAAAGACATTTATTGTAAAAACCTTCCACAACATATATTATTTTAATATCCACATTATTGTGATAAATTGCTCATTTTTTTTTTCATTTGCTATCTATTCTACTATATTTTGTTGTAAAATTCAACATGTGTCATCATCCCAATTATTGGCGTGCATCATGCGCGCGAGATGATTGTTAACTGACACGACTGAAGTAGCCTTACTACGAGCTTGCATCTCGCTCGTACTGGCATATTAGTGCGAGCGAGATATATAAAAAGTAAATTACGTAAACGTTAGCGTACCTATATGTCAGTGTTGACACTGTCAATGTCAGTGACTCGTGGTACGGGTAAAGCTCGTGGTAGCCGTAAAGGCGGTAAAGGTCGTATCAAAAACCTTATCAAATTGTTAAAGCAGAGCTGGACTCTGTGAGATGCAAAGTTTGAAGCTCTAGCAAACAACAGGACATGTACAGTTTTTATTGAATTAGTTTCTGTATTACAACTTTGCCTATTAAGAGTATGCGAGGTTTAGAGATAACATAATTAAATGTTATGTTAAATAATAAAAGGAAAGTTTTGATTACTTTTAATATTCTTGTTGCATTTGTTTATTTTACTTTTATAAGGTGAACTTCCTAGTGCTCCACTGCGGATGCCCGCAATGACTAAAGTTTAAAGATGCCATGTACTAGGACATTGACGAGCACTCGGATGTCTGCCTTAGATATAATATATGTCGGGAAATAATATTTAGATATAAAAAGAGGTCCGGCAATCTAGGGACTAATTCAAACTTACATTTTGATATTGATACCTATCTAAATGATGTCATTTTGTTATCATTCGCCCGTGCGTCTCGATCGCGCTAATGGGGGTTTTCAGAAAAAGGGTGCCATTAACTTTTTTCGAAAAATCATCAACATTTGGGTTATTTAGACTCAGAATCATATCATGAGTACTATTGAAACAAAGAAAAAAAGTGTCCCTAGTTTTTCATAGAAATTTTGGGTGTCAGTTTTTTAAGGGTCCATACAAAATGTATGTGAAAATGCATTACAAAACTGTAATTTTTTTGGGGACATGTTTTTTTTAATTGATAATCCTCGTTTTTCTGAGTAGAAACAACCCAAAAGTTGATAGATTTTCGAAAAAATCAAATGGTTACACTTTTAAGTGAAAATACCCTAATACATGTACGGACAATTAAATTCAAATTCAAAATGTTTCATTTGCAAATATAGGTGATGGTATTCTTACAATAAGTGGTGTCTCTATATTTTAGATTTTCGAAAAAAGTAAATGGTACACTTTTAAGTGAAAATGCCCTAATACATGTACGGACAATTAATTTCAAATTCAAAATGTTTTATTTGTAAATATAGGTAGTACATACAGTGATAGTAATGTTACAATAAGTGGTATCTCTATATTTGACAAACAGGCATGCAAAAAACAGTTAGTCTTAAGTCTAAATTAAAATATTGTGTACAAAATATGAACAGAAATCAATATCAAAGAATTAATGACGACAATTACGAGTACTATTAAGAAGACTAGTTTTATAATAAAATTAAATACCCGGATGTCAAAAAATTAAAATTTATATAGCAAAATAAGATTACTAGCCAAATGCACGTGAGAATGATAACTGAATTAGAATATATATTATCAATTTGATGCCATACCTAGTTCGAACTGGCCTCCTATTTAGACAAGTTCGCAAAGAAGGAATTCTTGGATTACCTATTGAGCCTTGAGAGCAACTTAAGCTTATACTAAACTTGCAAATTTACTTATACCGACACAATGACTGCTAAAGCATGCTATTAGCGCTAAGCGGTTTTCGCTTACGAAGAACGTAATGTAGCGGAAATCATCCGGAAAGTCTATTGAATAGGGGGATGTATTGAGCAGGGCGCAGGGTAGGTTTGCATTGCAAAAGAACAGAAAAGCTTACAATTTCTTATATTAATGTGACAGGACACGTTATTAGTGCGAAAATCGTTTGTGTGTCAATTGACAAACACCTATATTACCTGTTAAAGGTACAGTATGTATAAATTACTCTATGGTTTACTAAAAAGGCTATTGCTGCACTCTGGTGGCAGAACATTGCAGTAATATCCCCTATTAGATTTGTAGAATTGTATCACTTTTTAATCCGGTTATGGGAGAAAAAAAGATTATTTATGTTTTACGAGAGCTTTCTGACTCGCCTTACAGCCATTTTAGAGTTGTGTCGCTTTTCTTCAGTAAGAAAAATTTACGACCTAAACGTACTCCACCTGCATTATGTATATATTATACAATATTTGCAACCTATCTGCAAAAATATCTGAGAAGACCTTTTAATATTTACAGAACCATAAGAGGGCGCAAGGATACCATTGCAGGGCACTGTACGACAGGTCAAGAAACATGACTTCCTTGCAGCATTACAATATCTCTCAGACTTCGCACATTATAAAGAGACCATCACTATGTGACTGGCATATAGTGCGATAGACGCGAGATTAATGCGCCTGTTGTGTGGTCCTAAACTATTTGAGGACAAATCCCTTCAGCCTTTCTGTGGTTGACTTACATAATTACTAAATACTAACATTCACACGTATAAGGATTTATATCTACAGACATTGAGCGTGCCAGACGCATGCCGTGGCAGACAGAATAATATTCTCCTATACAGTGTCTATTAAAATATTCAAATCTATCGTGTAACGGCCGCGCAGACGCCGACTGGCAACTTTATAGTAAAAAACTGCACGGCACGTGCCTGGCACGCTCAATGTCTGTAGATATAAAATGACCTTAAATGGTAAGGCAAAGGTTACTGTGGCTTAGGTGAAAAAGAGTAACTAGTACCGCTTTTCAAGTAGGTAAGAACGATAGGCATATTGGTAGGATTCTGCGCTTCAACTTTTCAGCCGGCCGCTGCAAGTGGGCAACACTTGTTTCCGCCAACAAGACCCAATGCCACCCATGTCACCTTGGCACACTTTCCTTGCCTAATATAACTGGCACATATATCATATGGGAGTCTCCCTTAGATCCCTCATTCCGATAGGAATAAATTATATCAAGGAGGTACACAATTTTATAATGTTTACTAAATTATTTCCTATTTGCCATACTTCCGGTCCATAAAATGACTGGAGTACGGTACACTGAGATTTTTTTAAGACTAGCATTTACATACTTACTTTATTAATTAACTTTTAAGTTTGAACAAAAACATTTTACGTCAACACCAAAAATCCCGACATGTTACGCAAGGCAGTGAAAAAAAGGCAACCCAATGATGACAATACTCCTTTTAGTGTATATGCACCATCTACAGTGGGTGAATGATCTGTTATGTTACAGCCTGCAGAAGTTGCATTCGTTTGACGTGTCTGAGTGTGCTTTTAAGGTGTTTTTCTTAGTCATGATTTCTTTCAAATTTCTTTCAGATGGTAAAAGAGTAGATTTGTAAATGGGAGTCTAAAAAAGCTTTTAGTAATGAATGAGTAAAATGAGTGAGTCTTCAATTACACGTACTTTGACTAGTATTTTGTAATAGTAATAAAATGCTTTACTGTATGAAAAGAAAAACAAAACAGGAAAAACACATCATTAGCACAAAGGTGAACTTAACCCTATAGAGGATCTCTTCCAGTTAACCTTTGTGCAATTGAGGGAGAATTGGAGACGGAGAAGTCGAGGAGGGCTCGAATACAGAGATTTGAATTCAGATATTTGTAAAAAAAATTCTGTATAAGCTACCTTTTTTTTTTAATGAAATAGGAGGCAAACGAGCAGACGGATCACCTGATGGAAAGCGATTACCGCCGCCCATGGACACCCGCAACACCAGAGGGGTTGTAAGTGCGTTGCCGGCCTTTAAGATGGGAATACGCTCTTTTCTTGAAGGTTTGAAGGTCATATCGGTCCGGAAATACCGCAGGCGACAGTTCATTCCACAGTTTAGCTGTGCGAGGCAGGAAGTTTGAAGACTGCCAACCATCTAAGTGGTGAGGATGGTAATGTTGTCGCGTAGGGCGATGGCGAAAAGAAGCTGCAGGGATTAATCCGAACAATTCCTCGGAGCACTCCCCGTTATACACGCGATAGAAAATGCAGAGCGAGGCCACATCTCTACGCAGCGCCAAGGAGTCAAGCCGTTCCGAAGTACGCTGGCAGTCGACAATTCGAGTCGCTCTTCGCTGGATGCGGTCCAGAGGGAGAAGCTGGTATTGGGGTGCCCCTGCCCATAGATGAGAACAGTATTCCATGTGTGGACATTAAAACACGTTTTTTTTTAAAGCTGTGTAAGATAATTTGACAGTGAATTATCAGCAAGATACAAATATAATACAAGTATGACAGAGAGATATATAGGTATATGATTAATAGACTTGGTAGGTGTACATACACTTGTTAAACAACCACATTTTTCCCACATGATGTCACAATAATTTTATTTGTTACGAGTATACATATAGAATACAAATATATAAAAGACAGCTAGGTAAGTAAGGTAAGGTAGGCAAGTGACAATGCTGCCGTGTCAGACGTATCTCTGCTATCTTTAGATAGCAGAGATACGCCTAACCAGTGCAAAATGAAACTAGACACTATCCTTTATATAATACTTAAACAAAATTTCAAAAAACACAAAACACATATTAAAAATGACTTAACTCAATAAACTCACGAAATATATGAGTTTATTAGTTTTCATGCTCACCAAAAACTTTAAAGTCGATTTACTCAAAACTATGTTTTTTGAGATAGCAGAGATACGTCTGACACGGCAGAATGACAACCTATTACGAGTATAGAATACAATAGAATAGAATAGTTGATGTCGCTGCTATGTATACCTATCTAACAATTTCCTCGATAAAATGAGTGACGGATTAAACGTCATAATCGCGGCGTCAATACTGCGGAAACGTCAATCATTTTATTCATTGTATTATCATTTGAATGCCACCTATATCTATTATAGAATCTATAAATGCCACCGGTAGCAAATTTCAAGAAAACAATTTCCCGTAAGACCTATTTGCAATCTACATTCATCCTTCAAACTCGCGATATTACTATAACTGCAGCAGCGCCCACGTTATGCCTACTTACACTAAGAGCTAGCCGCGTAAAATGGTCTATGATAATGAGAAACACGGCTGCGGTGCGGAAGCCCAAACCATCCAGCAGAGGTATAATAATACAAGACTGCCCTATACGCGCAATGTCGCCGGTCCTCCTGAAGACCTGATCACCATGAGCGACGAAGCATTGAAGTGGCTGACTGGACTTTGTGTAGACATTTAATTACTAGTATAAGTACTGTTTTTATTTGTACAATATGTTTCCATACAATTCAATTCAACAAATAATGAGAACAACGAAACCACTCTACTCAGTTTGCTATAATACTATCCTTCTCTGTCTGGCAGCTATTCAACGGTGGAGGTCAGAATGACAGGCCAGCAAAACTATTCTGTTGGAAAAAAGCAATGCCAAAGTACGAAAAAAGTCCCGAACTGTCTCATTTATAGAGGGCCGATCCAATTTTTATATATATAATCGTATGGCATTACACATTACAGATACAGATAAATCATAAATCTAACTCCAAATAATTAATCCACTTGATAACTTCGTCGTTTATTTATAACCTTACGCATTATTGCGGAGACAACACCACAGGCGACGACTATGAATAACATTAGACATCACCTGGCACACGCTTCCCCCAACAGCAACGTCTGGCAATGTTACATTCGAAATAAATTATACACAATTTCCCATAAATCTACACCAACCCCAGAAACCTAAAACTTGCATACTTCAGGTGGCGTGCATTTTCCGCGGATGGACAACTGCCAGACGCGCCTTGATCCTTAATGATAAGAACATTTGGCATATCTCATGTATTTGGTAAAGAAGTCGCGTGGTGTTTTTCTAGAAGATAGCCGAGTTTGGGGACTAAAAGTACCTCTAGTTCATATACTACATATTTTCTTACTTAACGTAATACAAATCAGCTTCGTACAGCCAAGTCCGTAGCTGACTAACTTTTTACCAACCACCAGTTAAAGGTCTATCCAATAACTGTCTAGTTTCATTTGTCTCGAAATCGTGAACCATTTCCCGGTGCCAGCTCTCCGTCTTCTCCTGCGAACAAGAAACAAGCGAGTTCCATCTGTCTCGGTATCGAGCAATAAATCAAAACTTCCTCTGTCGGCCTTGTACGTGTAATGCTGAAACTTCGCTGTCGCGGCTGAAGGGCTCTTTATTTATTGCTTGTGCTGTTATGTTCTACATGTTATTATGCAAGTACAGTCCGACAAGAAATTGTAGAAATTAAAAAGTGGCAATACTGTAGTGTCCCGTTTTCTTAGATTGATTTGAGAAAGAGGGATAACACTACGGTATTGCCACTTTTTAATTTCTACAATTTCTTGTCGGACTATAAGATGGGAGCTGATTATTTCACACGGGCTGGCGCCAGTCTACGCCATTTTATTTAAATTTGTACCCTTCACTTTTTTTCAAATTTGGAAATCTTTAAGTTATTTCTACTCATAATCACGCGTTCTTTCTATCGTAATAGAAAAATTATGTCCCAAGATTTTTATTTTTAATTAGTTACCACTTTTCATAGACTTTGATGACGGTAACGGTATGGAAGAAACGAAAAATATATGGAACTCATTGGTACGAGCCGGGGTTTGAGCCCGCGACCTCCGGATTGAAAGTCGCACGCTCTTACCGCTAGGCCACCAGTGCTTCCATTTCAGCGCTTAATTTCTCTTTGACGCAGTAAATTAATATGTCAGCTCTTCCTGAATACGTCATTTCAATTATATACCCACATGATAATTGATAACGGAACAAGATAATTATATATTACTCGTGTCAAATTATGTTATAAGTGAGTGCTGTTTGCAAACGGTAAATTAATTAAATTAATTCAGTTCACGCAATCAACTTATCTTTTACTGAGGTGTGCCAATAAAGAGTATTCTATCTATCTATCTATCTATCAAAACTAACAAATCGTACAATATAAAATCGGAATAACTCCAGCTCAATTTTAACAGTAGTTGTTAGGTAAATGCTGAAACTCTATAGCTGCAAGTGCAACACTAATAAACAGAATACTTGTTTACAGACAAACAGAAAGTACGACAACTACCTGAACAAGCGAACACCGATATTGCGTGTCGAGGCCCGCGGTCGAGAGCACCGCAAACCGGAACTTTTCCCATTTGCGGCGGTACATACTGCTAAATACGTATACATATACTCGTACATGCCTACTGTAAGCGGAATTTGATCATAAATTAGTTGTTTTTGATTTATCACTATCACTACAATAGTATAAAACAAAGTCGCTTTCCGCTGTCTGTCCGTATGTCCCTATGTATGCTTAGATCTTTAAAACTACGCAACGGATTTTGATGAGTTTTTTTTTAAATAGATAGTGATTCAAGAGGAAGGTTTATATGTATAATTTGTAAAGGTTTTGTGTAAATTAGTTGAACTATCCGTGCGAAGCCGGGGCGGGTCGCTAGATATTGATATAATTATGTCATTAGCAGTACGGGCAAGGGGTGCAATTGAAAGTGTTATTCGGTTCAAAGTTCACTGGATTTTCATGGAGTGATGAGTACCTGCGTGCTACGGAGGTAATAATGGTTTTCTATCAATAGCTTCGAGAAATTGGGACAGATACCGCCGTGGCGGGGTAGCCTAGAGGCCGCGACAGCTGAAATCCCCGGTTCGAATCCGGCTTTTTATATTGAATTAAGTTTTTACAAAGGCAAATTCCATGGAAAAATATGGAAACTAGGTTATATTTGCAAGGGCAGAGTCCAAGCAGGGCAAAGGTTAAAGTTGGGTTAATAGAAAAAAAATCACAAAGACATGTAGGTATTTTACAACATGTAGGTAGACTAAAAACAAGTGAGTCTAAAAATCTAAACCGTAAAATTATTTAATATATAGTGCTTGCTATTAGATAAAATAAAGATAGTAAAGCCAACAATGCCCTTAAGTGACTGAACCTTATTTCTGTACTGGAAGGAATCTCACATTAGCCCAAGATTGATGGGACGATAGCCGCACCCGCGTCAGTGTCAGCTAAGTGTGAGTTCCGGCTATCTCGCAATGATTACTCGAACGTCAGGTGATGTAAAATGTGGAGGTGACGCGAAAATCTTCGTCTGCTATAAGTAATGTTATTTAAACTGAAACGCGCCCACATATTATCGGCCGTTTGTGTATAAACGGCCTCCTAGCCTAGAGGCCAATTCGAACGTACAATTTGACATCAAGATGACATCTTCCTTTGTTTATCTAATTTCCATACAACGAAAACCCACGAACACAATTTTATTTATATTAATAAGTTTTTTTGATAATACTTAGACCCCTTAAGTATCACTTTTACCCCATAAACGCTCCTTTTCCTCTGCCTTGTATAATAGCTTTTGCCCGCGACTTCGTCTGCGTAGATTCTGTAACAGCAGCTAGAGTTAGCTTAGCGCCTGGATAAAGTGTAATAGCAATCATTCAATTTGAGCATAAACTTCATTGCTTGACATCAATTATCAGGCAATTCGTTAAATCTCTCAATTTCACCCCCCTTTTCACTCCCTTTAGGGATGATTTCTGACATAAAAACTATCCTATATAGATATGTCCTTCCCCGGGACTCAAATTATCTCTATGCCAAATTTCAACTACATCGGTTCAGCGGTTTAAGCGTGAAGAGGTAACACACAGACAGACAAACTTTCTCATTTATAATATAAGTATGGATAATGACAAACCCAAAACTGCTACCTGCCGTGAGACACTGGCAGGAAATTATCTCCCGCATAATGACGTCTTCGAAATGGCTTCCGCCTCGTAACGAAAAGTGGAAATTGCAATCAAACTGTGCATTTCGTAATCTCTTACTTGTGGGGTGTCAAAACTTGAACGCATGTGTCATAAATCATAATAAAACCAACTTTATGACCCACATTGCGTTTATAATTTTAGGAAAAGCATCCTAGACTCATCCTACCAAATTCAAACCTCCAGTACGGCCACCATGAGTTGACACCTTGCCAACTCATGGTAGCCGTTCTTGACGTTCCATTGTCCTAATTATATACACGGTGTTTCTTGAGCCACTGAAAACCTGAGACACCCCAACACTATTTATTTATTTTGAACTCATCTTGAGTATTTATTTTTTAATCCCATAAATATTTAAAAAATATTAGTGGTTAAGTTTTCTTAACAATTCTATTCGACTGGTAATTCTACACAAGATGCTTCGTCGTTTTAGTGACATACATTGAGGGCAATCAGAGTGTAGACTTGAGGTTGCCAAGTCAGGTGTCACGGTGCTCAGATCCTCAGCAGGCCCAGGGTATGAGTGGAGTGGGCAGCTTTTAAAAATATGTTCTGTGGTCTCTTCCTCTCCGCATTCGGAAAATTATAAAGTTTTACGTAAACGAAGTCAATCGTCACATTTTCTACCCGGCTCTCAGACCAGAACAGGCAAAACACTTGTTATAAACAGCTCGGTATTTCTGCGACTAGATTGAAACGTGACCCCGAGGCCGGGCTTGAATCGTATTTGAGATCCAATGCTGTTTATTTCAATTCAAATTGATTTTGAAAGCGTTCGTAGCTGGAGGCGATAGATTGGTTGAAAGTGAAAGCAAATATTTGTTTAAAACTGAATAAATCCAAGACACGATTTTCTTGTACACAGAATATTATTTTTTTTTTTTTGACATTACCTACTAATAGGTACAAGAGAACTATTAGTGGCGTAACTAGGGGGGGGCAGGGGGGGCAAGTGCCCCGGGCGCCATCCAAGTGGGGCGCCAAAATGGGCAAAAGGCAGCAGCAGGAAAACTTTTGTCAGTCGTCAGGAGGCGCAAATTTGGTGACTGCCCCGGGCGCCATATCCTCTAGCTACGCCCCTGAGAACTACCTATATATTTCTTAAGTGTTTTGGAGAACAAGACAGGCGAGTGAAGGAAGCCAAAGCCAAGAATTTCCTTATATGTGTGCAAATCCACATATTAAACCATAATTCACAGAGGTAAATCTTATATAAACTGAAATGAAGTTTTGTTCTTAGAGTAGGTAAATCTTATATCTTATTAAATTCCCAAATTCATTACACTCAAATATTCCCCCATTTTCACCTGGCCACAAACGCTCCAAAGAACCAAAATAACCCAACTCCATTTTGCTTTTTACGCAATTTTGGCCCTAATTATTGAAGCGTTGTGTTCTAAAATCGCTTAGAAATTTACATGGAGTTAAATCACTTTTATACACAGCTCTTAAGCTTGTTATTCTCATATTTTACCGAACACTGATTTCAAGAAAACCAGTTTAAATACGATATTTGATAGCACGAACTTATTACGAATACAGACCACATTATACTGGACCAACTATAGTAATCAATGGAAACATTTTGCAGAAACATAAACAATAAACCATTAAACTCGTCGCAAACGAGCCGGTATGTATACTCCAATTTTACAAGTCATATAACTTTCGCCGTTTGATAAGGTGTAAATACTATCCGTTTATCTTATAGATAGATAGATAGATTTTTATTGGTATTAATCATACACTATCAGTTACATCATCATCATCATCATATATTTAAGAGTTATACTCTTGTCGGTGGAGCGATTTCCATAAGTGTCGGTCCTCTGCCTTCTCCTTGACAGCCTGATACGACACGACGTTGAGTTTTTCCTTTACTTGATCTATGTATGTTCTCCTTGGTCTGCCCTTCCGCCTCCTTGCCTCAACTCTCCCTTCAATTATGTTCTTGATAAATGTAAAAGGTGTCCAAGCATCTTTCCTCTTCTATTTTCTATGGTTCTCAACAAACTCCTCTTCTCTCCTACCATGTCAGTTACATACTTAACAATAATTACTTACAAAATGATAATAAATTTAGATTCACATGTCAATATTTTTAAAATGCACACAACTATAAATTAATAATGTCAATATACCCATGGATCAAACTTGGTTCATCGGTTTGGCTTTTAACCGTAGCAAAACGAGGAGTATAAATAAGAAGAGTTTATCTATGTATCTATTTGTGGCATTGTAAGCTCCCAAATAGATCAAAAGATTTATGCGATTGTCCTTTTCATGACTTTTACGTAGACAAAATCACGTAGGTGAGAAATTTTTATGTTTCGTACTTACATTATGCGGTAGGATTGGCTTGGATCGTATTATACTTGCAATGCAAATAATACAAGATTGGACTAGAATTATATTCTCTTAAGTTAATTTTATTAAGCATTTTCATTTTACATAATATATCTTTTGTTTATTTATGAATAGTGTCAAAACAAAATACCGATTTTTTTCTTTAAATTCGAAATGTACAAAATGTACCTAAATCTTCTTTCATTTCATAATTATATGGCACCGGGAAGGATTGATTAGACTTTTAACATCTTTGTAAAATACCACGGTTGCATTGATAAATGATTATGATTAAGGTTAAACCTTAAAAACTATCCAAACTGTTTTTAAAGAAGTAATCCATCTTAATCCTTTGAAAAGCCGGATCACGATAAAAATACATCAAAATATATTCGCATTCAAACGCTTCCACGCATTCGTTATATACCCTCCCTAGAGGAGGTTCAGAAAGACTGGATAAAGTCAGAGGTCAATGACCGATACGTGACGGCTCCAACTTCGAATATGCTAATATACTGGTTGATATTTTTTTAGGGTATACAAGATATATGTACGCGATTTTTCTCATTTTCATGATCAACATTTACTATAGCAGCATAGGAGCAACTCTGAAATCACAAAAAATTAAAACTGGCCAAGACCGGTTTTTATTTACCTCTCTAATACGAATATTTCATACATCTTTTCACTGTAACTCGAAACCTCTTTATGGCGAACAAAAATCTTTCAGAACCTCCCTAATTCGGTGCCCTCTATTAGACGAAACCTCGTTAACACGCAGTTTTCGGCGTTTCCTTGGAGATTCCACTGTATTTGTGTATAACTAGACGAACTCCACGCAGCGCTGCATAATCATCATCATCATTAACTAAAGAGTTATTCTCTTGTCGGTAGAGTATCTTTTAGCTTTCCCTAGCCTGCGCCAGCTCTGACTTTATGATACGACACGACCCCTACTTTTTCTTTCACTTGATCTAAAAAGTGCGTCTGGGTTTTCCTCTACCCCGCTTGCTTCCTATCCGCCCCTCCAGGATAGTTTTAAAGAAGTAGTCGTGTCGTATTAAGTGTCCAATCATTTTCCCGCGTCTATTTGTAATAGTGTTCAGAATAGCTCTCCTTTCACTCACTCTTCTTAGCACCTCCTCATTCGTTATCCAGTCTCTCCAACTAATGCCATCCATTCGCCTCCAGCACCACATTTCAAATGCTTCCATTCTCTTTATCTCTTAGGTTCATTTTCCAAGTTTCACTTCCATAAAGGGCCATACTCCAGATGTACACCTTAATCAGTAGCACTGCATCGGGGCTCGTGAATTGTTCCAACTGTTGTTGTAGGACACTTTGGTAAAATGTCGAAATGCAGTTTCGCATCATAACCACAGAATAAGTAATAGTCAAGAGGGCGCTGTTTATTCTCATGTATAGGGTGACAGTTCATTATAGTACAAAAAAAAATGTTCTAATGAAATTCCGCAACATGGCGCGTAATCATTATATTCCTGGTCAGGCTTTAATACCGTACAGAAAGGACACTTCCTACAAACCCGAAGTTTGACAGCGATTCAGGGTCGAATCATGCTGTCCCTTTCTAATGTCAATTTCTTTTGGCTATTTAGGGCTGTCAAAATTCAAGTTACTATCTTATCTTTGGTCGTGCACGCAAAGGGACGTCAAGTTGTGCCAACCCTAATAATTGCTCGGAGCAATGCTGAGCCAAACGAAGCCCAGTTTGCCCGAAAGGAGGAGTGTCTCCCCACTGGCATAACTTTAACGTCCTGGCGACTGGCTTCGGCTAAGGCGACAACCATAGGTTCGAGCGAGACACAGCGATCGGACCTTTCATTCCCACCTATGGTTTTCGCTTTAGCCGAAGCCAATCGCGCAATGTCGTGGCCAGGACGTAAGATACGTTGGTTCCATAATAATATTATATACTCGTAACATTCCTTATAGTTTAGATCAGTTTAGATTATCCATTTCCGCAAAGGGTTTCATTGCGGGTTTTATGACAATCCTTGAATGCTGTTAGTCTTACCTCCAAAGGCCTTGCAATACCTAAGAACAACTTAATTATTTATATTTTTTCCTCACAATCTCATTTCGATAAAACGCCCTGTATAATATTAGAGAAGCGGTTGTTAGGATCCCTAATTAATAGGGCATTACGGCTGATGGGCAGCAGGAACGCAACCAAATAAAACGACTCTTGACACGATCACAAACTTTTACACTTTCAAAGTATACCAACGCAATTCTTAATAAGTTTCGTCTCTGGAAGCCGATTCTGTATACAATTTGGTATGGTTTTCATCTTATTTTGATCTAAAAGTAGCATCTAAATAAGATGAAAACATAGTCATCAAAGGATGACTGTCACTTGACTGTCGTCACTGGCACCAGTAAGTAAGAGCGAGATGCCTTATGAGACGATTCTTGATTGCGTTTCGTGAGGACCAAATCAGTCAGCGGGTCACGGGTACCCTGATTGGTGAAAAGGCGCACGCACACACAGGCCAATTCGAACGCTCACTTGTTTTTTATTTTATTTTTAAAATAAAGCATCTCGCTCGCACTTATTGGTGGTGCCCGTGAGATGCCTGACAACATGACTCAAGTAGCCGTACCACGAATTGAGATTTCCTTTAGATACTGCGTAAACCTGATCTCATTCCCTCTCCATCGCACCAATATATGTATCAGTGCGAGCGAGATGGACTGCGATCGAGTTCACGCAGTTTCCAATGTAAACGTCAAGTGTCAAGTCGTGGTAACCGTAAAGGTCGTATTAAAATAAGATCAAAACCTCATCAGAATGATAAAACAGAATTTCCCTCCAGTTTCTCCCTGTTTCTTTTGAAAACTCGAGAATTATTCAATTAACTAGATAATTTGATTGCGTTAGAATTACGTCGCCCCATTCCGAAAGCGGACTTCGCAAGTTGGATGAAGAAATAAATTATAAATAAAAAATGTTTGAAAGCCGCTGAAGTTTTATAAAAAATACACTTTGACGCGGCCGGCGGACGTGGAAAGAACAAGTGTGCTTTATTTTATGATCACCTTTATATGTATGTATATATATATATATATATATATATATATATATATATATTTTAATTATATATGTATGTATTATACCTATGTATTATTTATATTACTTGTATTTGTTTAGTTGTATGAGTTGTGTAAAATACCTACTTTGTTTTGTAATTACAACGTGATGTTGCACCGCCTACCAGTTATCTGCTTTGCCCGAAGGTTGACTGGTAGAGAATGCCTTGTAGCATTAAGTCCGCCTTTAATACATTTTTATTTTCTTTTGTGCAATAAAGATTAAATAAATAAATAAATCATCTATTTTACTAGCTTTTTGCCACAGCTCACAATTTATAGTCTAAAAGCTCCCAACTATGATACATCTTAATTAACTGGAATACGTTTATTCAGGTGTGACTTTTATTTGAACGTTGTAGTTCTATTGAAAAATTAAGAAAAAAAAACTGATTAAAACAAAAAGTACATTGGTATCAGTCTAACATAGTTGAAGTAGGTTTTACGGTAGGTACATACCGTACCGATAGTCATATAAAAATAAAATATTTGTGACGTTTTCAACCAAAAGGTACCACATTGTCGCTTGCCGCTAAAGGTTGATTTCAAATTGAAGATGGAAATAGCGCCTTATTGACAACCGACAATAAGTACCCTTTTGGATGAAAATGGCACATTTATATGCAAAGATAAACATCCCGATCATTTAAGCACTACTGATATACAACAGACACGACCTATTTGCAATTAGGATCCGTATTTAATTAAATTATTTTATTTATTTATTTATTTTATAAATACGTTTACACGACTTTACAGTAAACCAATACGTCATGAAACTAACACATAACAACATAGAATCATTACACTAAGTATTACATTACATATTATGTCTAATTGTGTTGTCTACGATAGGGTTGTCATCTGTTTTCTGTGTTTGTTTCAAGTTAGCTAATTCATGAGATAAGACTGTATTACAATAAAACACACCCACCCATAATGAATTTTAAAAAAACCGGCCAAGTGCGAGTCGGACTCGCGCACGAAGGGTTCCGTACCATTAGGGAAAAAAACAGCAAAAAAATCACGTTTGTTGTATGGGAGCCCCATTTAAATATTTATATTATTCTATTTTTAGTATTTGTTGTTATAGCGGCAACAGAAATACATCATCTGTGAAAATTTCAACTGTCTAGCTATCACGGTTCATGAGATACAGCCTGGTGACAGACAGACGGACAGACGGACGGACAGACGGACAGCGGAGTCTTAGTTATAGGGTCCCTTTGGATACGGAACCCTAAAAAAACATCCCGACGTCTAGCTTTTTACCAGCACTCGTGATCACAATGAAATTAAAAACATTACGTGGTTATATATATATATATATTAAAAATCCGTGAATTAAATAGGCGATTTTATTCATTTTTGCGATATATATTTTTTTCAGGATTTAGTGCATAAAAGAAAAATACTTCATTTCACATGACTCATAAAAGGAAATCATCGATTTTGGGCCCGGAGGAAATACCATCGCGTATATGGTACAGAATAAATATTACAGTCATTCTTATACGCATTTTATGCGGTAATGGGAATTAGAAATACATAATAAAAAGACGCTATTATTCATTTCCGTAAATAAATATATTTATTAGTAAAAGCTTTACCATCGTCGACATCTTTATTAGCATTGACTTAATGCTCAACTTCACACAAACCTATATATTATAATTTACATAAAGTGCTTCAAGTGCTTCACGAGGCAGATGACAGAAGCCGATGGAGAGAAGCCATTTCGAAACTTCTTCGAGGGAGTCACGATCCTCAGTAATGAGTGAACGACGGAGGAGTGCTTCAAAATATTGATTTTATTGAAATGAAAAATATCCGAATTTAAACTGTCGTATGACATAATAACATTAGACTAATGACTAATAAATAGTTAGTGAGTTTAAACCGTAAAATAAGTGTAATTATTATTTTTGTGTTGCCTACTTATTTGCAGACAAGATTTCAGTTTGATATTTGATAAGCGATGAAAATTTTCTAATATTCCGACATTGCAACATCAATAAAATTGTCAACCCTAAGAATGTTTAGTTAATCAGAGCTAATAGCTAGTACACACTAAAACACAGTTTACTAAGGTTATTGGCTCCATTGAGACTAAATAGTTGCTCTAAATACCACTAAGCATTTCGGTATTCTAAGTCGACAAGATTGTTCGAAAAGTAACTGTATATTGCCAAATAAAGTTGAAATTTGGTACAACGGAGTTACAAAATAGATTTGGTGCAAAAATGTTGTTCTCTATACAGTTGTACAGTTGTGTAACGTATTAGAACATGACAGCCGCACTTAGAAACAACCACACAATTCCATCACACTAGTCTTTCGCATTGTACCGCGAAACAGTAACCGATTTTATGAGCAATCTTAGGCAATAAACTCGTTAAGTGGGTTTTAAAGGAGATATATTATTAAAGCGTCGTCAACATAAGCTGCTGCTCCGTTAGAAGTTTATAAACGATGGCTGATGCTCTTATTTACACGAAGATAATTTTTGTAGTTTCCTTTTTCGGTTTCAGTAGGTATGCTTAAAGTTAAAAATTTATTGAACAAGTGCGGAAAGTGTATGATTTCCGACGAGTGTATAAAGGAATACGAGTCGGAAATCATCTTTACGCACGTGTATCATACAATGTTTTACTATGCTTTGTGCGAGTAAATAAAAAAAACATGTAATGGCAAATAAGTGCTCTTTTCCGCACGTAAAAAAATGTACTGTAAAAAAAATTGAAAACAAACAGCACTAGTGCGGAAAAGTAGATAGATACTTTCTGCATGATATGGCTCCGTAGGAAACGCACTTTTCGAGCACATGCATTGTAATAGTTATTTACGATACAAGTGCGGAAAAGAGGCACGTCCGGCGCTTCTGTATGGTGCAGAATGCTGGCCAATGCGTGAGGAGGAAGAGCACGTAATGCACTGCACAGAAATGCGCATGCTCAGATGGGCAGGAGGAGTGACGCTGATGGACAGGGTCCGGAATAACCATATCCGTGGAACATTCAAGGTTGCACCTATTGCCGAAAAAATGTGCGAGAGCCGACTGCGCTGGTTCGGCCACGTGATGCGAAGAGACGACCACCACATGACTAAGAGAGCCCTAAATGACATTCCTGAAAGTAGAAGGGGCAGAGGTCGCCCCCCTACGACATGGATGAGCACAGTGTCGAAAGATTTGAGGACGATAGGCGCAAGCCCTGACATGACGCAAAACAGAGAAGAATGGCGCAAAATGATACGGAGAGCCGACCCCAAACCCTAGGACATGGGACAAAGGCTAAGATGATGATGATGATGAAGTGCGGAAAAGAGGAAATTCGAAACGAGTGGCGATAAATTAAAACACGACCGCAGGGAGTGTTTTAAATCGACACGAGTTGCGAATTACCTTTTCGCACGTGTATCGTACAACGTTTTACAGTACATATGGCCCTTTAAACTTTCATGTCGAAAGTTTAAAGGCAAAAAAAGTGCTCTTTTACGGACTAGTGCGAAAAAGTAGCACCATATGTACTGTAAAAAATGTTTTTTCACTTCTCATGCTCTAAAAGTGCTTCATATTAGACCTGCAAGGCGGGGCAAATATCGTATTTTAGTCCCTAGGGAAAATATGTATACATATTTTTGATTTCGCCTACATTTACATCTGTATATAAATCTGCCCGGAATACCTCTTTCACCTCCCCAATTGACTCAGAATACAATTAATCTACCCGGGAAAAACATAGCTCTACATATTAAAAATTGTACCAATTGTACTTTTTATATTTCATGAAATATAAAATAAGTACCTACCTGTTGTTTTTTAGGGTTCCGTACCTCAAAAGGAAAAAACGGAACCCTTATAGGATCACTCGTGCGTCTGTCTGTCTGTCCGTCTGTCACAGCCTATTTTCTCCGAAACTACTGGACCAATTAAGTTGAAATTTGGTACACATATGTAAGTTTGTGACCCAAAGATGGACATGTAACGTAAATAAATAAAATTTAAAAATGGGGACCACTTTTGGGGGAAAATGAGAAAATTAAACAGTAAAGTTTTTCAAACTATATCGTGTTACATACCAAATGAAAGAGCTCATTGTGAGAAACTCAAATATTTTTTTTTTATAATTTAAGGATAAACAGTTTAGAAGTTATTCAAGAAAATATACAAAAAATGACCATTCCCCCCCTTTATCTCCGAAACTACTAGGTCTAAAATTTTGAAAAAAATACACAAAATAGTTCACAGGAAAACCTATTAGAAATGTGTAGTCAAGCGTGAGTCGGACTTAATTAGTTAGTCTTTGATCCGACCCCTACGGGTTAAAGACATTTCACTTACATTTCACATAAAAAATACATTGTATAAATTGTGTAATGTACGGAACCCTTTGAACGCGAGTCCGACTCGCACTTGGCCGGTTTTTTTTATTTATTCCAAGTGAAAAGTAGTGTATAACTCGGTAATAAAACCGAATTTAACCTCGCTGTGTCTATCGACCCTCGCCGTTCCGGCTCGGGTAGCTATATGCACACCTCGCCTGAAATGGATCGTTTTATTCCCTAGTCATACAATCTACTATTCAAGGCTAATGAACAAGAAAATCATAAAAAACTTTCCCACTTTTTCACACTAATTCAAGTCGAAGCAAACGCGACTCCGATGTAACGGCGCCTTCCGTGTCTTAGCAATAGCCTTGCCTTTAGAAAACTAACTTATTCAAAAAAGACTTTATAAATATACGGACAAGGTTGAAAATAAATGACAAAACGTTTTGATAAAAGCCCAAGTTGAATGCGGCCGGTACAAGTATAAACGGGGTGTAATTTCATAAATCACGTCATTATTTGCCGGCTTTGGAAAAGGTTATAAGGCCAAAGGGTACTTAGAAAACAGTAGTAGGTATATTTAGCCTTGAAAATATTAAACCATTTCAGTTTTGAGTAAAGCAACATGATTTTTTTTATGTAAATAAGATGGAACACACATGTTCTGTAATAATTTATGTAATTTCCTTTCTAATTCAGGTAGGTCTCGCATTGAATGATGATCCGTATACCTGAAACGTCCCTTTTGATTGGACTACATTTAAAACATGTTTTTATAAACTGATCGGCGATTGGCCCTAGGGCCACTCACGTGATGGAAAGTGAAGACAGGGCCTAAGATGGAGCTCGCCGGTTCAGTAATAGCCTATTCACTCTTGCGTTAAAGAGACCGAGGTCATATTGGTCATAATTAAAGAAATGTGTTTTTAACCTTATTTTTATTACTTAAATGTTACATTTCTAAATAAATTAATCTGCTAAACTACCAAACTATAAAAAGGCGCATGAAGGGTTCCGTACCATTACGCAAAAAAAACGGCAAAAAAATCAAGTTTGTTGTATGGGAGCTCCACTTAAATATTTATTTTATTCTGTTTTTAGTATTTGTGGTTATAGCGGCAACAGAAATACATCATCTGTGAAAATTTCAACTGTCTAGCTTTCGTGGTTCATAAGATACAGCCTGGTGATATACAGACAGTCAGACGGACAGACAGACGGACAGAGGAGTCTTAGTAATAGGGTCCCGTTTTTACGGGTACGGAACCCTAAAAATGAACTTTCATACGAAACTCCGGTAAGGGTGTCACATGCTCACATTAGCCATTTCTCACAATATGCCCGAAGGAATAATGTTAACACCGTTCCATTGAGGACTCAACGGTCGTTAAAAACCGTCGAATACAATGATCGGAGTCGTTAGGCTGAGTTGGTCCAATGGTGAATATAACTACAGCATTTTTAAAACGTTTTTTCGCCATTGTTGTGACAGGAAGCTTTATCACAATAAGATGATGGTTAAATTAAAAAAAATTAACCGCCTTAAAAAATTCCAACGGGGTGGTTCACCTATATAGCCTGCCTACCACTACTACCTACCTACCCTACCTACCTACCTACTACTGTTGTGCCTACTGTTGTGTTGTGTTTGTGTTGTACTTACTACTGTTTTTTTTTTATTTACTGCGACGATAAATGACTTTTTTTATATAGGTACCTTAATTTTTCAAAGCTACAACGAATTGCGTTTTATTTTCCTTGTCGTCACGGTAAGATCTGATGGTGGAATCTTCCTATCTGAGATGTTAAAATTGTTCATAGACTATAGAAGCTTTTAAGAAATTATTTGTTTGGATTTCTCATACCACGTCGGTGGAAATCATATAGTCCGTAACATGGTAAATGATTACTGTAGCCTATGGAGGCTTGCTAATACACCGCTTCTTTGAAAAGCCCTATGATACACCTGGGGTCCGTTTCTCAAGAGCTTGCAACTTGTAATACAAGCGGATGTCACTTTTTGACAGCTGTTAGAAAGGGACTTCCACTTGTATTACAAACTACAAGCTTTTGAGAAACGGGCCCCAGGTCCCTTAAGAAAACCGCGTCAGGGATTTCAGTCCAGAAGTTGAGTATAAGTAATGTACCTATATAAGGTTACCTTTTCAAACAATTTATTTCTGTATTTTCCCGCATTATGTAAAATCTCTAACTCTTGTAAAGCGCTCGCATTTACTCTTGTTTAACAATCTCGAAATTCGTTTAAAATTAGCTATATTGTAACACTTAATAATATCAAAAATAACTGTTATTAAGGTATTTGTTATTATTAGAACACTTTGCGTACACACGAAGTTAAGAGTTAGTCAAGTTAAACAGTTTCTCGACATGATTTCTGCAACTTGAAATTATCCGTGACTAGCACCCCGCCCCGGCTTCGTACGGGTTACACAAAACCTTAACAAATTATACACCTAAAATTTCCTCAAGAATCGCTCTATTGATAAGTGAAAAGTGCATGAAAATCCGTTTAGTAATTTTTGAGTTTATCGCGCACATACATACCTAGATACAAACACAAACGCGGAGGGGACTTTGTTTTATAAGGTGTAGTAAATTAAACTTATAACTATGAATGAATAAATTATTCAAATTCGTTACCTACTAGCACAAATTTACAATTCAATACATTGAATGCATTTTGCGTTTTATTATTTGTTCAGAAGACTTTTACATTGTAATGTTTCATAATTAATGTTATGGTCCATGTATTTGAATTCGTTAAAACAACCTTTTTTTTTTTCAAAAAATGTGTAAAGCTAGATTTAGACGAAGCCAGTGCTGGCTGCCAGCACTGCAGCACTGGTGGGAATAAAGCGCTTGGCTTGTCGTGTCGTGTCAGTGCTGGCTTGTCTGAGGACTGGCGCCAGAGTTACTGGCTTCGTCTAAGCCTAGCTTAAGAGTAAATTCAGCAAACAGTAGTAAAAATGTGTATTTTTTATTAAATTTCTATGCGGTTATTATCATTTCTACTTTTTTACTCATAAATTTAGGCTGTAGACTACCTTCTCAAAATACCTTCTGAGTCGCTGCAACTTTCATGATGATAGTTGCAGCGACATCATGTAGAGTATTATCTACAGACGGGCAGACAAACGGACAGCGGAGTCTTAGTATTTAATAGGGTCCCGTTTTTACCCCTCGGGTATGGAACATATTCGTCCTATTTCGAATTTAATCTACACATTCAGCCCAATACCACAGTGTAAAAAGTATACAGTGGACCGATGACTAACGTGTACCGAGCTACTAACAATGGCGAATATATGCAGCTCGGGTGCATGCGGTACATCCCTCGCACCCCGCACGATTGCCCTGTGTAGACGGCTTCGTCGAATGACTGTATTGCTTTAAAGAATTCGAATATAGTACGCCATCAAGAAAAACTGGAAACTAGCCAATAATGGGACATTTCGTTCCTAACTGTTACCTGTAATTGAACACTTTCCCTCTAAACCCGCAACAGACTGTCGAAGCAATGAAGACTAATCTCATCTAAATTGTGACCATAAAATCCGAATCTTACGTCTTTTTACGGACACTAAAATCTCGAATACCACTTAAACTAAACAGGCTGAAAATACTGGGTATAGAATGGACATTTCTAGAGGCTTCTATTACCTACTCCTTTGACTTAATTAGTCGAGTTACTAACATCATCATCATCATCATCATCCTGGACCTTTATCCCTATTTGGGGTCGGCCTTCCTTGTCCTAAGCCTCCAGGTGGCAGGTGGTGGTGGTAGTGGTGGAATCAATCTACTAACACTATTGCTGAGATTCTAAACTGTTTTTTGGTGGAATATCATATTATTGATTGAAATAAATAAAGGTGACCTATAAACTGCTAGACCGAAAAAAATAATTTTTTTTAATGATATAGGAGGCAAACAAGCGGAGGAATCGCCTGATGGTAAGCGATTACCGCCGCCCATGGATACCTGCAACACCAGAGGGGTTGTCAGTCCGTTGCCGGCATTTAAGATGGGAACACGCTCTTTTCTTGATGGTTTGAAGATAAGACATTTGGCTAAAACTGTTACGCGAATCATAAAAATAAATAATATTAAGTATTAAAAACAAGGCCTACAAGTAAGAGGCTTGTGTAAGTACCTACGAATAATACACGAAATAAAAGCCTGAAATAAAAGAGGGTTGTAAAGGGCCTGTCAGTTAGAACAAAAATTTGACAGTTCCGAACAACTGAAAGACAGATATCGTCCGGCGGACTGATAGTCAGTGGGCCCCTTAAGACACGTTCACAGTTTTATTTTAATATCGAACGTGTGGTACCTACACACTATGTGCACAAGATTTTCATAACGTAATTTTCGTGATAAAAAAAAACCATTATTAATTTTATATAAAAGTTGATACCTACAACATATTCTCAATTTTGACATAGAGCAAGAAAGGCAATCATTAATCGTAATGTACAATTGCAACAAGTTGAAATGCAGGCTACACAGATATATAGGTAATCAACGTTTCTTACTCACTCCTAAGATTCCACAGATTACCTTTCGAGAGATTTAATACGAGTCTATTCGTACAGGAGGCTAATTCGAACGTACACTGACATGAAAACTACTATCTGAATGACATCATATAGTGTATTTCACTCGTACTACCGTACACGTATTGGCGCGGGCGAGACGCACGGGAGATCGAGAACAAAATGACGTTATGTTATTTTGATGTCAAAATGTCAGTTTGAATGAGGCTCCGGTCTCGTACCTACATCTTCTACAGTTCCATTAAGGGACTGACTGGCACGGAACGACAGTCGCCGATCGATCGCAGTCTAATCTATCACGGCACAGACGCGCCCTCCGCAGAATCCCGTATAATTACTAAAATATTTCCCATGAATCACAAGTATTTTTTCCTTTCATATATATGACATTTATTTCAGTTTTTAATCACAAGTACTGTAAAGTTGCTCAGCAGTGCCTATATATCGTGTAAAACAGCGATCGAATTCTTGATAGTGGTAGAAAAACGACCGATATTAGGTCCAAATCGGGCAATGGAATAGTGGGCAAAATTTGGAACTAGACTTACATTGACCGGGATATGGACCATGATTACCTTTTGTAGTATTTTCGAGCTCCCGATATTATAATAACTTATAAGTCTAGTGAAACTAACCGTGAATCATTCAAAACTGTTAATATTTTGGAAGTTTACGGTACTTAAATAAATGGGTGTTGTATTTTTGTATTTTTTATATTCAATATGGCTTAATGTCGGTTAGACTTGGAAATTTTGCAAAAAGTGTAACTAAGTAAATATAATCGTAATTAATTTTACTGTGGCGTGCCTCAACTATTTTTTTTTTAATCCAGGAATGTAGCCTTTACCGGGAGACCGTCTAAACTAACTTTGCACAAACTTGAATAGTACAAAGTCAGGAAGCGTCCATTATAAACGGCATATTTTCATATAAATTTGACATCGCCACACTTTGTCATTGCAATTGCCATGCAGTTAGTTTGGCCCGACTTCTCTATTTAATAAAAAGAAAATTATAAATAATATGACGTATGACCTTCCTTTTTGTACCATTGTAGCCGACATGACGCAAACAAGCTCAACTCCATACATTTATTCTCGGCGTACTGGCGTACATGTCACGTTGGGGGCAAAAAGCCACTGAGAGAAATCGTCGCCCGATCTCACAGTATCGTATTGTGTACAGTAGGTTAGTTGAAACTGTACACAATACGAGTTCAAATTGATCATATCAATTTGAACTAACCTACTGTAACGTGAAGAGTTATGATTTAATTTGCAGGAATAAATTATAAAACGATTTTAACAGAACGTTACCACTTTCATGACCAAATGCTTCATTGAAATTTATAATACGCCTAACGCCTATGCATCCCAAGATACAATCCATACTAATATTATAAATGAGAAAGTGTGTCTGTCTGTTACCACTTCACGCTTAAACCGCTGACCGATTTGGACAAAATTTTGTAGAGAGTTTGGGCTCGGAGAAAGGACATCGGGTACTTTTTGTCAATCATCATCATTCCACGCAAATAAAGTCGCGGGCAGAAGCTAGTTTATAATAAAGGCAAATTTAAGTGTTACATAAAAACATATTTAGCCGAAGTTAATATGAAATTTGAAGTTAGCCTAGTTACTATTGCCGAGTTACGTGACGAGATCATATTTTTTTGAAATGCTCCCACTCCATCGGCTGCTTCAAATTTAAGAGCGATTACCGACATGACACTCGTGTCGAGTCGGTTAGTTTGCATGTTGCTGAAACTAAATGTACCGCACGCGAGTGCGGCCGCCTCCTCTGTCCTCGAAGTCTCGTCAGCGTGCACATGCTGACGTCACCGTTCAGCCTGTCGCAGCTAACCGGGTCAACGCGCCTGTTAAGGTGTGTGAATCACGGGCTCCCCTTGTAGAGGAGTTCTCCCGCACTGATGTGGATAAGGAGGGATTCACACTGGTACTTTTTTTACGAATACAGATACAGCAGACGGATGTCGGAGGTTTACACACAGTAATTTTTTGTTTTAAGATTCCAAAATCTTACTGTCTTAACAATATTTACTGCGCAAAGTCGTACATCATAAGAGTGTCGCCGTCACTCAAGCCCGGAATTACTTAGAGTTGTAAATATTTGCCTCTTAGGTACTAACAGTTGACTTTCAACGTAGAATAAACCATGTTTTTTCATGAAAGTTAAGCCCTTATACCTAATTGTCATTAACTTGAAAGTGATTCGATTATCCCAAGTAAATACATGTTTTAAACCGTTCGATTTGGGTTTAGTTCCAAATTTACATACTTAAAAAAAAATATTTCAGTACCTATTAGGCTTATAGTTGAGTATATAATATTTTACCTGAGAATGTTCAACCAATGTTCTGGAATTACATGAAAACATGTTGATACGTGAACACGTGAGGTACTTCTGTAGTTCTTACCTGAAATCGAGAAAAATTGTACATTGAATTTTTAATTTTCCATTAAAACTTTTAAATACACGATAACGTTAATAACCAAAACAGGAAAAATAATCTTTTAACATTATAAAAAGAATTTTAATTACAAAAAGGATAAAATTCTTGGACAACAAATTTTAAAGGATAAAATTCTTGGACATAAAATTTTCTGTTAAATTTCATTAAAAATGTTTTACACAATAACACCGCACACATTTACTCCAACATGCTTGAAAATTTTATTTATCAAGAGTCAAGAGTCAAAATATTCTTTATTCAAACAGGCCTAGCAACAGGCACTTTTAAATTCGTATTCCTTCAAGTCCTGTGTGTTAATACCGTGTGTGTTGTCGATATACCGCCGCGTCAGTGAGTTAAACTATCAAATTGTATCAAATTGGTATAGTAAAAACATAACAAACCAATGAGTATTAATATTTTGGTTAAAACTTGTTTGTTTTCTTTAAGTATCTTAGAAAGATATATCTAAGATACTCAAAATTGACTAACAATATTATCAGTAGCGGCAATCAATCTTAGTTTTATTCTTTTTCTATTCTTTATTTATGTTATACTTGCGGCGCATTTAGGTCTCATCGATATACATAATTATAAAGTAGATTAACGTGTATCGTTAGTGATACTCGTATCCTAATGAGATCAAACTTAAACCAATTTGTAAGTTCGTATCGACATTCATTCATCAAGTTAATATTCACAGACGGCGAAGTTTTTCACCTACTTAAATTTCTTTGCTACAAGTCAAATTAAACAAAATAAACCAGAACTCTCGCCTCAAAAAGTATGTCAAAGTGGTCGAAACTGAATACAAAATATATTTTTCCAGCACAAGTGCTACATTTCACTTGGAAATCAGTCACCGAAGCCAACAATAATACCTACCTCTACCTATTGTATAAAAGGACTTTGTAGTGTATTATTTCGTTGCGTCTCTAAATCACTTTCGTTTGATAAATCTCTACTTTTCCTACTTAATATCCATACAGCATACTAATCCATACTAATATTATAAATGCGATAGTGTGTAGAATATGCTGTCTCCTATGTAATTCACAGTATTTCATTGCAGTGTTCAACATAAATATTTGTGTAAAATGACTAGTAAATTATTCAATCTATAAACTAAACTCTATTGTTTACTCTATACATGTTCATACAAAAAACACAAAGGTTTAAGATGTGTATTTCTCAAAAGATTACAAATATTCACTTACTGAGAAACACATGTTTAAACTTAATTATACATAAATTACAAACACAATTCTTAACAAATAACTATCTTAAACTATTTTATTACTTGTTAAAACTAAAACATTTTAGTTAATATAATAATCACAAACATAATATTTCTGTACATATAATAATATAAGTATTATTGGCCGGTATTGTAACTATTTTCCTTTACTGCTTTTATGTCAAGTATAAAAGCTCAATAACGGCACCCACAAAGTTCGTTATCGTCTCCCATTTCAGCCGGGGCTGTGATCATTTTTCCCGAGGGTCAATTAAAGAGATAGCGACCATCAATCCAGTCACCAGATCCCGGTTTCGACATTCGACTTCCAGGATATCGGTTTTAGGTATTGGCATTGTTTACTCGTATTTTCATCAGACTAATTAAGAACACGTTTTACGAATTTTAACTTTAAGTGTGGTGTGGATTTTCAATTTCTTTTTCAACGATTTAAACAAACGTTTTGTTATTTAGTTCGGTATTTTTTAACCCTTTTCCAGGCATAGTACGACCGCATACACGCTAATAGAATTTCAACTTTAGCATTTCGATTCAAGGTTCAAAGTATATTGGATTTGCGGGAAATGTCACTTCTCTCAGGCGTGGCTCACTCCGCGATTTCGTCGCGTCGCTACAAGTACATGCGGCCCACACCAATTTTAGTGTCTAGGCCATAGTAGTTGCCGTACACCGCTACGGAACGGACGCCTGTTCGCGCTTGCGCCACCTAGCGGTCGTACCTGTCGTAATAGACGCGTTTTGTTAGAGAGTGAATCTTCTGTACCTAGTACTATTATTTATTCTGTGCTACTCTTTAAATGAATCCTCAAAGCTAGATTAAGTGAAAGTTTGGTGCTGCCTGGAAAAGGGTTAACTGTTGCCAAAACAGTTCCATTGTGGTCAGAAGACTGTTGTTAGTAGGTCAATGAAATATTCAGGCTTCTGCCCGCTACTTCGTCTGCGTTCAAAGTCAACTGGATAGTGACATTTTGGAACGTTTTCTAATAAATTGTTAGGCCAAGTAGTAAAAATGTTATAGTATGGTATATATAGTAATCTACTCACAAAGTCCTTTCATTTGACACCCCACAAGGTACCTTAAAAGAAAAAAACTAATTTTCTTTGTACCGCCGACTTTATGACGTCACAGATAAACCCCCACCATTTTTGCGCTTGTCATCTCATATATTTGTGTTTAGGATATCATATTGAACAAATATACCCATATCGAAAATGACTTGAGCGAAAATCGATTTCTAGAACACTTGACAAAATACCGACTTACTAAATGAGAATAGAAGACTATCGAGCTAGGCATTGAGTGACTTCTTAGTAGGTCACATCTAATGAGGTTACTGCAGCGACCGTCAAGTCTTAATAGGTTTCGTTACGAGTGTAACTTCATCTTCGGGAACATCTGTTACAAAGTACTATTTTTTTTACCGCCGCTTTTAAATTTTAATTGCTGAAACATGGTAGAGTAGCGTAAATAAAACTTACAAAGTTTGAAAAAAAAGTGTTCAAAGATTTGCTTCCAAATTAATTTGTTATTATTGTAATTAGTTTTTATTTAGGAACTCGAATTCTTCTTTCGCGAACTTTGAAATTAAAAATTTGATCACTTTTTTAGGGTTACGAAACCCGGAAATACTAAGCGTCCGCTGTCCATCATCCAGGGTTGTGTCTCAAGAACCGTAATAAATAGAATATCAATTATGATAATGAAGAAAAATATACTCCTTACTACTAAAAATAAGTCGGCAGAAGACGGAGTACATGCGCTGCTGCTACTCGGAATCCAACCAGCAGTACAATCCGGTTAAACTGCAAACCCATCAGCTACGGGAAGTCAGCCAATTTAAATACCTTGAATCGGTTGTAGCCAATGACGGTACCATTGACGCTGACTTAGCTCACCGCATCAGCACGGGGTGGATGAAGTGCCGAGAACTATCGGGTGTGCTATGCGACAGCAGAATGCCGGTGCGTGTGAAGGGGAAGGTGTACAAGTCCGCAATCAGACCGGCACTCACCTACGGCGCTAAGTGTTGGCCTTTGAAGAAGGTCCATACCACAAAACTGCACACAAACGAAATGAAGATGTTGAGGTGGGCAGGAGGTGTCACTCTACTCGACAGGGTGAGAAATGAGCACATCCGCGGCAGCTTTAAGATCCGGCCAATAGAAGATAAGCTCTCCGAATCGCGCTTAAAGTGGTATGGCCATGTCGTGAGGAGGCCGGAAGATCACATGACTAGACAAGTCCTTAACATCAACATCGACTCCAAAAGATCGGGCAGAGGTCCTTACGACCTGGATGTCCGTCATTAACAAAGACCTTAAGAAAGCGATGTCTGTGAAGTTGGCATAACAAAGTCTAGCAGATCACGTTTTTATTGGAGTTCTATTAGCATGCACTATAGTTCTAGAGTTCCTGATACTTTTTAGCAATAGTTCTGGCGTTTTAATCGTAAAAAGCAACACTATGGAATTTCACAAAATGATATGCTAAGTTCACACACTAGCATATCATTTTGTTACAAATGGGATAAAAAAGATATCCTAGCCTCTACACATGGTAAAAAAGAGTTCTTGACACAAAAAAGGCATCTCTGAGAACATTCACTATTTTTTTTATCTATTATTGTAATTATATGATATGCTAAGTTCACACATGCTATGCTGATGTCATTGAACAACACACAGACATATATTTGGTTCCAAACAAAAGCTCCTGCTCTATTGTTTACAGAACTTAGGAGTTCTCGGTTCTAAATCGAGCGAGGAAGCCACAAAAAAACCACCTGTGAAAGTTTGATTTTTTCAATAAAGAGACATGATAAGCTGAAACATTTTCAGCAGATTTGTGGAAGATTTTTGATCTTAAATGATAGATGTGTGTCTGTAGTGTATAAAACAGTGGAGTTCTAGGAACCTTAACCAGCTCTAATGCTGTAAAAGTGTGATAAGATTTAAATTAGAAATTTCGATTTAGTCAACTTACAGGTGTGATATGCTGAAACGTTTTCAGGAGATTTAGGCTTGAACTTGGATTTGTATAATAGCAGTGTGTCTAAAGTATATAAAACCGTATAAGAAAGCCCAAGTAGATATCTCGACGACCCAGAACAGATACGCCTGGCGAAGAATGACGAGGAGAGCCGACCCCAAATGATATGGGAAAGGGCTAGGCAAAGAAGAAGAAGAAAAATATACTCCTTAACAACAGATAATAAAAACTGACAAGCGTGAGTTGGTCTGAATTTTTTTTTGGAAAAGATTGGGTGACGGCGAGGAACCCTGGGCGCGAGTCCGACTCGCACTTGACCTCATGATCAAAATAACTGTGATTCTGAAGAAAAATAGCACATGAAGATCTAAAAAAATTGCTTGCCAAATAATACATATTATATTTAAAAATAGTAGATTGTACAACATGGGCATAAAGCGATCCATTTTTATTCGAGGCAATTTATTGGTTCGAGCGCAGCGAGTGTGAGTAAAATATACAAAAATTTAGTTATTTTACCGTATTTATTCAAGACTAAAGTAAATTGTACTCGGTTGTGTCGGGGGCGCGGGGCACGCCGGGCGGGCGCGCCCCGGCAGGGCTGGCAGTTTGTATGGCAGATTTAGGACTTTATTGCTAAGTCAATCTCTTCTTCCTCGGTCCCTCATTGCTGAGGATCGCGACCATGTATGCTCCGTCTCCATAGTGTGCGGTCATAAGCCATATGAGTCACGCACTGCATGTTGCCGCCAACCACCCTCTTCACACCATCAGACCATCTCGTGGGTGCTTTTCCTCGGCCGCGCTAAGTCAATAAGGGTCGTAATAGATGATTTTACTTTATGCTCATAATAAGCAACTTTGTGTCGTCTACGCACGACTTAAAGTCGAACTTTGCGAGCATGAGAAGTGAAAAGTATATTTTGTTTGTACATATTATATAACAAACAACCTAACGATTTTCCCCGCTGTCACCACCCAATACATCATTCACGGGCAGGTGTTGCTATTTTGAGATAAATTCGTTACAGCTCGAAATTCATACCTCGAGGCAACAGTTGCACGTAGTTTGGACGGTTAGCACGCATGGACACCCACCCACCACGTGAAAATGGAACTGGAATTTTAAAACTATACTTGGATTCCACGTAAAATGGAGACAGATTCTGATTTATAAACTTGTTAAGTTTATAAATCGTATATGTTGTGATACGACCTTGAGTCGTCTCATTAGGCATCTCACTAGCACTTATTGGTGCGCATGAGATGCCTAGTGATATCAATAACAAATAAATACTCGTAAACACCACTCCCACATATAAAATACCGTAACTACCGTACCTATTGGAGACGTAACGCACACAAAAACTATGAAAGTGTGTATTGACTTAAGATGACATAGACGTAAAAATATTTTCTGGTGGTTTATTACGTAATTTTTTTCTGTGAGAATCGGTTGCACCAAACCGTCTGTCACCGTTAAAGCATTCTTTAAATATTATTGTATGAGAATTTTCATAGTTTTCTGGCGAGTGATGCTGATCAGTCTGTCAAATGTGGTTGATGTAAGTGGACCTAACACTGGCCCACACACCTAATTTACATAACGTAAATTCATAAGATGGCTTAATAGCAAATATGTAATATTTTTCACTTTTCTAATAGGAAGTATAATAAAAATCTATAATTATACAAGTTTACAACCCACAGACATCGGTTTAATTAAACCATAGTCATAAACTGTTTTTAAGTCCCGCCTTAGTTCTCTGAAAGTTTTGAATCGCGTCGTTAAGAAGTTTGGCGCCCAAGTGGTCTTGAACGCGATGAGAAATGGAGGCCTCGATGATAGAAGCATACCGACTTAACCTCAGTTAATTTTATTCCCGATTTTATATTTTGATATAAAATCTAGCCAAGACACTGAACTTTTCTATGCATTCGTTCGGCACTGGCATTTCTTTTTCAACAGTTTTGTATTAACCCACAGAGTTCAGTTCAATTAACCCATAGTAAAGTTGTAAACTATTTTTAAGTACCGTCTTAGTCCTCTCAGCGCTAGATCGCATCTGAGCTACCAAGCCCTCGTCCATGGACAGCAAATATTTCCACCATATGGGCCTTTGGGGAGGCACTCTATTTAGTGGCAAAGCTCTGGGCTAGTGATCCTGTGGTCGTGGCGTGGGTTCAAGTCTCACCCTAGACAGTAAATTTTTCCACTTCAAATTTATTCTTAGCTTAATAGCATCGTTCAGGGACCAGTATTTTTTCCAGCTCATCGTTATCAAAAATAAAGATGAGCTGAAAATAATACTGGTCCCTGAGAGAAATAACAAAAGGCGACTATCCGCTCCACCTAAAAAAAACAGTAATGGATACATGCATTCTATCGACCCTTACGTTTGGCTGTCAAACGACCTACAACAACAGAACAAAAACAGAACTAGCGAACTGCCAAAAAGCGATGGAGAATTCACAAAATAAGAAGCGAATTCATACGGAAGAAGACAAAATTAATTGACGCCGTACAATCTATCACAATCTACGTTTAAATGGCAATGGGCTGGCGTACAACATTAAATTAATATAACATATATAATTAATATGACATAAAAATATATATATAACATTATTTTTCTGTACGGTATAAAACCGATGAAATGCAAATTTTTTTTTAGTCTAGATGAGTGTAATGAACCACGTTTAAAACGTCGCTGAGAGTTAAAAAATTATTTATGCATACATAATATATTGTTACGTACACACAGTCGCAAAAATGCATACCCACTTTATGAATGGAACTCATTGAATGAATGGAATTCAAGTCAAGTCGTGAGTTCAAGTCTCACCCAAGGCAGTAATTTTTCCACTTTTAAATTTATTCTAAGCTTAATAGCATCGATCGCAGATGTTTCTGCTTGTTAAAAATTTATTTAGAATGGGTAGCACATCGTAACTGGTGAATTTCCAATATGACTTGGAACTCCGGTGGCCGTTTAAGAAGTGTAACACTCTTACGGTAGATGTCGCTAGGGTCCCCTAGACCCATATAGTGGGAAGATTTGCTGACTATGGATGAGGTCTTGGTGGCTCAGTTGGCAGAGCGCTGGAGTATTGATCCAGAGGCCGTGAGTTCAAGTCTCATCCAAGGCAGTAATTTTTCCACTTTTAAATTTATTCTAAGCTTGAATGGAATTCGTTCATAAAGTGTCCATGAAATTTTGCAGCTCGCTGTACGTGACCTTTTACTACGCAATATCCTTAGTATAGTTGCCTAAGTCACGGAAATGCAATATACAAGCATTTGAAGCCTTCATTTTATCAGAGCATCCCAGCCACCTCGGTCGCTAGGCAACGATTGGAAGTGACCTAGATTGACTAAGAAATATAGAGGCCAGGGATTCGAGATATGCATAAAACATCCAGAGCGTCCTTAAGTGTGGTAACTGGTTTTCATACGTACGGGTGGAAAAAGTTTTAAAGTAACTAACGAATTAATTTCATAAATAATTATATGAAGGTCATGCACTGATAAACAAAAAAACAAATGTCCCCTTTTGTACCCGAAAGTTACGGACACGAGCCTAATTTCTGGTTGTTGCCAAATCATCCGAAAGGGAAACCGATGAAATTTCGTGAGTGTCTAAATTTCATTCGTTCATTCGTATTTCCAATGGGGTTGCCGATCGAAGCTTTTTACAGATGGCTCTCACTACACTCTTACCGATAGTGTAATTTTTTTTTATGTTATGACCCGAATGCAATCCATTTAAAGCCAAATCCCATAGAACAAAATTATGACCCGAATGCAACCCATTTAAAGCCAAATCCCATAGAACAAAATTAGAAACCCAATTTTCTTTATTTAATTTTTATCATAAGTAAAACTTATTCGCGTCGCGAGTTCAAACCTCGGCTCGTACCAATGAGTTTTTCGGAACTTATGTACGAAATATCAATTGATATTTACCAGTCGCTTTTCGGTGTAGGAAAACATCGTGAGGAAACCGGACTAATCCTAACAAGGCCTAGTTGCCCCTCTGGGTTGGAAGGTCAGATGGCAGTCGCTTTTGTAAAAACTAGTGCCTAGGTCAATTCTTAGGATTAGTTGTCAAGCGGACCCCAGGCTCCCATGAGCTGTGGCAAAATGCCGGGATAACGCGAGGAAGATGATAATGACATATAAAAAGTCTAAATGTACCTAACTAGCACCAAGCAACCAAAACTTTTTATAAGACTATCGACCACATATTGTTAAGAAAGGAAAACCGTACAAAAACTAGTATAATAGCAGTCTCTTGAATCCGGGTAACTTTTAAAAAAGAACCACTCCAGCAGTTAACTTTAAGAGACAGCGGCATTTTCAATTAGGCGGCCGTCTGGGGGCTATTTATTACAGCCTGCTGCTTATCCGCACGTATCTTACGACGTCGCTTTAAAAATTGTGAGAAGGAATTTAAAAAAAGGTTTTTAGAGTTCAAGTACTTCATTGGCAAAATACTACGTTGCGGAGCGTAACATACATTTAATGAGAAAATTGTTTATCATTCGTAGTATTGTGTTTCTGCCGGTGAGTATGGTTGCCAGAGCTTAACGAGGATGCGGTGTGTTAGAGTCGGCATGGAACACCTCTGGAGTTGCAGGCGTCCATAGGCTACGGTGACTGCTAACCATGAGGCGCGCCGTGTTCTTGTTTGCCACCAAATTAGTATTTAAAAAAAGCATCTTCATCATCGCTTACACTCGTCCGTTAAAATCGCTCTCTGCTAATAATCCCTTATTTTTAGGATTGCATGACTTAAAAATAATACTAATATAACCTATATAAAAATAAGGTAAATTAGGGAATTGTCTTAAATATGAAAAGCTATTAAATATTTTACGCGAAACATCGAAATTTCCCATTTTTCTTGGGACGTTATAACGGACATACTTAATGTTCATGTTAAATCGCTAAGAAAACCTATAAATTTCTAATTCAAAGGCAGGAGTAATGTAACGAAACTTGAAACAGCCACATCAAACCACAGTTAATGAAGTTAATTGTACATGACCAAAGCCACGGGTGCAGGCTATTTTTAATGAAGCTCTCAAGACCATTCCGGTCTGAGGGCCTACGGCGAAATACGAAAGTCGAATTTTCATTATCTGCCTCTCTATCGCTCGAATATGCAAGAGTAATAGAGAGGCAGATAACGAAATGTCGACTTTCAATGTTTCGCGGTAGGCCCTCTGATTTATATCGAGGTCCTCGACCTCTCTTCGTTCATAAATCTTGTCTTCGATTTTGTTTTTAACAGCTTTTATGAAGTTCCTCTTATATTTTTTACCGAGTACTTGGAACTTTGTCGATTTTTCTCTTCGAACCGTAACTTGAATTGCTAATTCGAACATTCTCGTTATCTTATAATAAGTTTTGATATTGCTGATTATAAAAGACAAAGTGGCACAAGGAATTTTTTTTAAGTTTTTAATAAGATAACAATTACATTTAGGGGGCTCCCAATCCGAGTGTGTAGAGTACAAAATCGATTTTCGGAAGAGAGAGTACACTCAATATGAAAACCATCACAGATCAGCGCAAATCTAGCACCAGCAAATTTATTTATTTATTTTATCGAATGGCGTAAAACATCACAAGTAAATCGAAAATATATCAGGTACATATATGTCACAAGTTTATATCCAAGGTTCTCAGCCATTGAGCCGCGTCAGGTCAGAACAGAGGTCCTACCACGAACCACGTTCGACGTGTTGCCTCTGTCGCACTTGTAAATTCGTACGTAAGTGTGACAGGGAGGCAACACGTCGAACGTGGTTCGAGGTAGGCCCTCTGGTCATCGGGGCTTCCAGGGTAGGCAAATAATTCAACCGCACAGAACCCTAAAAACAAATCTGCGTGTCAAAGTAATTGTCTTCGACGGGCACATCGTAAATCAAGGAGAACACGGACATGTCGGCGTTACTCGAGCAAAAAAAGTTACGCGTCGGGAAAATGTAACGAGTCGGGAAAAAGTTCGCGGCTGGGCCTGACGCAACGTGTGAAGAGTGACAGTTAGGATGAACGGGAAAAAGCATTTTTAATTGAGATGAAGTTGGAAGGTCTATGTGTTGTGGTTCAGACTAAATTGTTTCAATACGACGTATACATTTCAAGCAGGTGACATTTCATCAGATGGACGTAAAAAGGACTGCTAGGAGCCATTAAGGGTCCCCGTCCGGCAAGCTCGGTTCTCCATACAAACGTAGTTCCGCTCTCATTTTAAAACGACTAGCTAGATTGCTCTAAAACTTTGTATATACAATAGGATAAGGTATATCTATGTCTAGAATTAGTTTATGTAGCTTCAGTTGTTAAAAAAATACAGCGAATTTAAGTTTTTCATACAAAACCACGCATATCCTCTCGCACCAAAAAAACCTTCCATATTCCCTCCGTTCATACTAATTACAGGAAAAACTCCTTCCTTCTAAGAGCTGGTAAGTCTTTCAATCAGCTTTGCAAACATCATGATCTCATCGATCTGTTCTGCGATAGCTTTAGTTCGATACGTATTAACAGTGGAAAAAGTGTTAACTCAACATTGTATCTCTATCCTGTTCTTTTTTCTCTCTTTTGTTCTTCTTGTTAACTGTTTAAACCAATTTTCCCTCTCTAGTAAGATAAGTAAAGTATATTTACAAGTTAGTAAGTATTATTAGTTGTAATTTCGCACACCATGCACTTTACGCAGTTTCTATCTGTGGAAACTTGTAATTGGCTCACTGCTTCTATGTTATTACCTAACGTGTTACTTCAGCTGTAAGTTTTCCTAATAAATAAAATAAAATAAAATAAAATAAAACTTGTTTTTGCTCTTTTTCGTTTGTTTTATAAACTGGAGCTATATAAACTAATTACAGACCTAGATATACCTCATTGTATGTGAAAAGTTTCATTGCAATTCAATACGTAGTTTTAAAATAAGAGCGGAACTACTTTTGTATGGGAAGGTGTAGGGGACTTAAATAAAAGGTCGGGTAGTTTCTCGCAATGGTTCTTGGATGGGTAGGACTTATTTTATTAGATTAGTTATTTGTGATCGACTTGTGACAACATTAACCTATTGTATACTTACATAAAACTGCGGCTTGGCTGCATAAAACTGATTTGTATTATGTAAAAACCAAAACACAGTAATCTTTGACTAGAAAATCACTGCGCAACTTCTTTACTAATCATCTGAGATCAGTACCCTTACCACGAGTCACTGACAGTGTCAACACTGGCATACACGCTATCTTCTACGTAACTTACTTTCTATGCATCTCGACGGTACTGACATATTAGTGCTAGCGAGATGTATAGAAAGTAAATTAGATACGTGGACGTTAGCTAATCCCGGGCGGAAAGCGTCCGTCTGGGTCTGGGCGTCCCAGATACCGCTGGAGTGATGAAGCCCTAAAAGACCTGTCCGCCCTCGGAATACCCAACAACTGGCGTGAAGTGGCGCAGGATATTGCAAAGTGGCGCTCTCTTTTGTCAGAGGCCAAGATCCTTTTTGGGAGTGAAGTAAGTAAGTAATACGTTAGGAAATAAGTCAGTGTTGACACTGTCAGTGACTCGTGGTACGGGTAAAGGTTGTCGCACACGTAACAGCTCGGCACCGGACCGGCGCCGCCTCAACTCGAGCCGTCCAGTATTCTTTGTAAGAAATTCCATACTGTAACGCACACATATCGTCGAGGCGAGGCGATGCCGTTCCGATGCCGATATGTGTGCGTTACAGTATGGAATTTCTTATAAAGAATACTGAACGGCACGAGTTGAGGCGGCGCCGGTCCGGTGCCGAGCGGTTACGTGTGCGACAATCTTAAAGGTATGTGTAAAGGTAGGTTTTTGTATTAGAATTGTATTTAAATATTCTGTACATATATATTTTATTTGTATATTTTATTCAATTCTAGTAGCGTTCTTTAAATGCGTGATATCGGTCAAAACGCAACATATTAGTCTGAATCTGAAGAAGTGAAATGTTTTTTTCTTTAATATCGTATATAATTTCTAGTGAAACCGTTGATACATTCACACAATGCTTTATGCACTAATAGTTGTTGTGTACAGGACGTATTCTGAGAAAAGCTGTACTGGTTTCAAATAATTCCGAGAGAACACAAGAGTATGTTTCACATCATGAATACGTTTTTCCAGGAATCTCATTGCGTCCGTTGTTTATTAATTTTATTAAGCCAGATACACTAGCTGAAACTTAATCGCAAAAATATTAAAATCAGAAAATTTCTTCCAAAATACGTCACTATCAAAAACTTTTTAAAACCTGATATTGTCTTCGGTTACCGTGATAGTTACTTATGAAATAAAACTATGAAAACGGATTATATCGCGTATATTGAATTTTATAATACATCCCGACCACGAACGCTGTAAAGGGTTCGAAACGTCGGGATGTATTATAAATTCAATATACGCGATATAATCCGTTTTCATAGTTTTATTTCATTTTTAAAACCTGTGTAGTAAAGAAAATATTCGTTCCTTTTTTGTGTTCCTTTCAACTAGGAACCCTAATAGTTTCGCCATGTCTGTCTGTCTGTCCGAGGCTTTGCTCCGTGATCTAAAGTGTTAGAAAGCTGCAATTTGGCATGGATATATAAATCAATAAATCCGACGAAGTCGTACAATAAAATTAAATATATATATATATATATTTAGGGTACCTCCCCTACACGTAAAGTGGGGGTGTAATTATTTTTTTCGCTTGAACTACAGTGTGGGGATAGGTCTTTTAAAACGAATAGGGGTATTCAACAAACATTTTTATTTTCGAAAATAATCGCACCAAAAGAAAAAAAATATGTGCTCTTTGCAGGTTTTATTTCATTTAGCAATTTTCATGCCTGCTGAGAATCATTCGATCATTTTTCACCATAAATGTTGTTTGTCGTAAGCAAATGTCCTCGCAATTTTATGGTTGTTCAAAAACTTTGGGACAAAATGGCTCTTACCTAGCGGAGCAGGAGATGAAGGTTCTATTGTTGTCGTTTAGGGCTAGCGCAATTTACAGAACGACAGCGACAATAATACATTGTTGAAGAAGCTAGAAATAGAGAACATTATAGATATGATCGAATTTAAACTGTTGTTAGATATACTAACATTAAATAATATCACGGATTAGACTCACTTGTTTTAGTCACTCGCAGTCGCAGCGAGCGACGCGGCGCGCGGCAGTACGCAATACACGGTCGTCGTGAACGCTGCTCGCACTATTAGTGCTTGAGAAAAGAGACCTATGCTTCCCGAAACATGTCGCGCGAGTGACTAAAACAAGTGAGTTTAAACCGTGATACTATTTAATTATAGATATGAGTTAGGTTAAGAACCTGGATAGGCATGTTTGGTTAGGGTTAGCAGTCGAAGATACGAGTTCATGTATTGCGCTTTCGGCACAAAAGAAATAATAGTACTACCGTACAGAAAGGAAACTTCCTACAAAACCGAAGTTTGAAAGCGGTTCAGGGACGAATCATGCTGTCCCTTTCTAATATGTGGCGCTATCCCTTTCGGCTATTTAGGGTTGTCAAAATTCAAGTCATTATCTTATCTGTGGTCGTGCACGCAAAGGGACGTCAAGTTGTGTCAACCCTAATAATTAGTCGGAGCAATGCTGAGCCGAACGGAGCCGAGAATACCCGAAAGGAGGAGTTCGCACCCCTGCTTTCGGCTGAGATATTTTCACGTATTTGCGAGAAAATAAATTAATATATGTTAAATGCGTGTGTTCTGACTGACACATCAACGCAGAGGCAAAACTACAATACCTATAGCTAGAAAGTTGAAATTTGCACATCAGCCCGCGCAGCATGGTTCCCCTATCACTAAGGCCGTCACTTTCGCACTCACATACTTGTTAGAACGTGACAGGCATGGTGATAAGCGTACCGTGCTACGACCCCAGGTTACATTCATAGTAAGTACCTACAAGAACATAAGAAGCGATAATTCAACATCTAAGGGGGTAAAATAAGGGAGAAAATTTGTATGAGATACAAGTTTTATTTTAAGCTTAACACTTTAAGAGTAATTTCAGCCTTTTCGTTAAATATATTATCCCCTAAGGAGGTCAAAAAGTGAACGTTTGTATCGAGAACAACATTTTTTTTGAAGTGAGTAACTGGACACTTTATTGTTAAACACGAAGATAAACAGTGAACAACCGCAAAGATGATATGTACCTACTGCAAACAGTTTTCAACAACGCGACCCCTTTTATCTTACGCCCAAAAGCAAACATAGTTTGAGGCATTTTGTCAACCCTTCCACATGTGCGCTCTGTGAGTGTACAAAATGGCGACGAAAACGATTTACGACATTATGAGTGTATATCAGTTTTATTATATTTATCGTTGTTTACGATGTTTTCGTTTTGGGAGTCAGTGACCAGGATAAGCGGAAGTTTCACAAGGTCAAGTCGCCGAATTGTTACTCAAGGTAGCATCGCTAACATAACTAGTAAGAAAATGTCCCAATAAATGAAAATGAATGAGTTTGTACTATTGAAAACGGGTTGTTTACCATGTACTTTATTAAGGTCAGGCGATGTTTGCTAAACCCTGCGTCTTGAGATTATGTAGCAGAGCGGCTTCAAGATTTTGCAGAGAAAACGGAAAAGCGCATCAAAACAAATTGAACACCGTAAATCGGAATGTTTTACGGATGCCTGGATCCGCGGTGTCATACGGCGCCCGATCGGCTTATCCCAACACACGACACTGCAACACGCTGCAAGCCGGATCATCTTAATAGCAACCCTTCTTCGGTGTTCAAGCTTCAGCTATGTATACCTAGGAAAAGTGAAGGTTTTATACATACACCGTAAGACGGAGTTGGAAGACTCGATTGTCAACTTCTAACACGATCTGATATCAACCCAACTAATAAAAGCAAAAATAAAGTTGCTTTCGGCGAAGAAAAACAACAACGAGAGAAAACATGCGTACACCTGCAAAGATATTCAAAAGTGTATCAAAAATCCCGAATCTGCATTAGGCTAAGTGTGGGGACTATATAATAGTCTAAACTCTATACAATAATGATCGTATAGCGGAGGGATGATGAGGACAATGATATGATATGATATGATATGATATGATATGATTTATTTATCTCACAATATACAATTGCACTTAAAATTACACATGGTAGATTCTTAGGAATTTATATTGTGATTGTCGGTTTTTTACATTATGAATAATTGAATATGAAAAATAACAGAGACAATCAAAATTATAGGTACATTCAAAATTATTAAATTACAATAGTATGTCAGCAGTTTCGTTAAATTCTACATAATAGATTAAAAAACATTCAATAAATTAAACAATTATCTAGAAAATAAATTCGCCAGGAATGGTTCGTTATTAACTCTATAAAATAAATAAACAAAATTGAGCACTTATGTCACAGAAATTAAGGTCACCATTAAACTAACAAATAAGTAAATTACAATCATCATTCGCTTGCCCTTGTCCCATTCACTTGGGGTCGGCGCAGCATGTCTTTTTCTTCCATACATCTCTGTCACCCGTCATCTCATCATTCACTTGCGTTAGTTTCATATCATCTTTCACACAGTCCATCCACCTTTTCCTCGGTTTTCCTCTCCTCGTACTTCCCTCCACATTCATTCTTAATACCTTTCTTGTCACATGACTTTCATCCCTCCGCATCACATGCCCGTACCATGCGAGGCGATTTGCCCTTACTTTTTCTGTTATGGGTGCAACTTTCAGGCTTCCTCTTATATACTCATTCCTTATCCTATCCATTCTCGTCACGCCACACATCCACCTTAACATTCTCATCTCCGCTACATGCAATCTCTTTTCATCCCTCACCTTTAGGGCCCAACACTCTGATCCATACATGACGACAGGTCTTATGATCGTTTTATAAATTTTACCCTTTAACCGAAGGGGCATACGGGCGTCACAAATGGTTCCCGTAACCTGTCGCCATTTCATCCATCCTGTGCTAATCCGGTTTTTCACGTCACGGTCAATATCGCCATCGCACTGTAGGAGCGAACCGAGGTACTTGAAGTCGGAGCAGACCGGCAATGTAACGCTATCGAGTTCTATGGCAGCAAAACTGGAGAGACCGCCAAAATCGCAGAAAATGTGTTCTGTTTTAGATCTGCTGATCTTTAGGCCAACATTCTCCAATTTTTGCCGCCATTTCTCAAGTCTGCTCTGCACCTCTAGTTCGTTTTCACCTACAAGCACAATGTCATCAGCAAACAGCATACACCAAGGTGCCTCCTCCTGTATGTCCGACGACAGAGCGTCCATAACTAGCAGGAAGAGGTACAATAAACCTTACAATTCCGATGTCAGCAAAGTACTATTTAAATAAATCTAATTAGTGATTTCATAAAACTCCTTTATGGAATACAGTGGATTATCCAATAAAAAGTTTCTCAAACGGCTCTTAAATTTTCTGTCAGAGGGCTCGTCTCTCAAGTCTTGGGGTAGTCGCTCGTAATAAGTAGGGCCGATGACACGCGGGTTTTTTCCTGCAAGTGCCATGCGACGCGGGACAGTTCTAAGACGCCCTGTTGAGCGAATCACCTTGCCAGAGACTTCTACTTTAGAAAACGACGACATGTTATTTCTGACATACATCAAAACTTCAAACATATGTAGCGAGTAGTGCGTCATTATTCGGTAGTCTACGAAAATACCCCTACACGAATGTCTTGTTTTAACGCCAGCCATGGCGCGGAGGGCACGCTTTTGTAGTATTAAGACTCGATTCGCATCCGTCGAATTCCCCCACATTATAGAACCGTAAGACATTCGCGAATGATGTGGACGCAAAATTCCGGAGAAACGCTGTCTAGGGCGGCGTAAAACTGGTATTTATAATGACCATTGAGGAATAAGGGGAACTTGTCCGGCTTCCCTAAACGTATATTTAGGAAGACTTCTAACTATGATGTATAGATGACGATGAAAGTTTCCTTTACAACATAAAAAACGGACTTTTATAAAATGAAAAGACTATGTTCGTTCCTTGTACAAAAGCCTGTCCTGTCCTTGTACAAAAGTCCTTAATCGAGTAAGGCGCCGTCGTTTGTGAATTAGCTCGCTCACGAAAGACAAACGAGTAACGGTTGGGCTACTTTCCAAACGCTTATTAAGCTCACAACAATCTAGAATAATAGTAACCTCTCTTGCCTCTTTTTACTATAAACTAATTGCGCCCAAAAATTTAAAAAGGTGGCAATATCACAATATTTTAGTCTGTCTCACACGCGCCGTTGCGCATAAATTAATACTCTCAAGTGGTGCAGGCTCTGAGGCTGCTGAAATTATTTTTATCATTATCTGTACCTACTATAAAGTGGCTCTTTACACTGGATATCTCAACAATCGACTATCTCGCAAGCAGTACGAATGAGAGAATACCCAGCTCAACATCAGCTTAAATACGTTATCTTTTCTGCTAATACCCAGGGTACGTAGCCAACGCTTACTAGTGCGACAGTGACAGTTGCGTTTCGTTCGCTACGGAGCGTTAACGATTGCACGTCGGCTACGCACCCTGGTACCTTAAGAGGCGAAATTGTACTCGTACTTACATCTTGAGGAATGTCTGAGTGTTATATAAGGACTGTATCGTTTACTATAAATACAACTTTACTTAGCCGTTTTTTTGTATTAAATTTTTATTAAAAAATTACACTGGAATCTCGACGTAAAGCATATGGTTTAGACGAAATTTACTCAATTCTCCCAAGTAACAATAATGATTTCGGACAAATACTACAAGAAATTTTACGTTGTGCGAACAAAAACGATATCACACAAAAAAATCGTACCATGCGAACCGCAATTACACATGATTCGTAAAGCGAAACATCTGGGAATAGTCTGATCATTACTTTTAGTACAAAAAACGTTAGTTAGTTAGTTAGTTTTTATTGTATATAAGAATCAGGTTACATTGCAGGTCGAATATACAATTACACGTTCAGTTACACTGAGACTTTACCTTTTCAGGTGTACATACATTTGCAACACATATATTTACATATTTATCTAAATACTACACATACTTATGACTAACTTAAATAATCATTAACACAGTAAAAACATTTTGGATCTGCATGGTGGCCTTTTAAAGAATATGGTATGTTACTTACGACAACTCCGACTGACATCAAATATAACTACCATGGAGCATTTCTATAGACCCGCTCTCCTCTAGTGATGGTTCAACGCCATGAATGTCCGTTAGGCTTTTTTGGTTTTTAGTCGATTATTTAAGCTGCCTCCCTCATTTCGCTTGCATCAGAAATTTAAAGGAATCCAAAACGTGGGGTGAAAAATTCATCACATTTATTCCGCAGCTGCTCAATTGAGCAATCATAAAGAGGACACAGATAACATGTGTTGGCAGCATTTTAACCTTTTGTTTCTTTAAATCGTACCAAGGAGTCGGTGAAATAGTCTCACTCTCAACTCTCAAATTAAGATCGATAGGCTCGTCCGAAATGTTCATATTTTTTAGCGTTAAAATAAAAACACTGCTTTAAAAGTATGTTTACAAGACATTTATTTAAAAGCAAACTCCATTATCAAAAGAAACTTTCCTCTTCACAGCTTTAACTAAGCATTGAAATGGCGGATTTCAGCAGGCGCAACCGCAAAAAGCGGTAAATTGCCTGAAGATTCGCAAAGGTGCAATTACCTGGGAACCACTGGACTGGACGGGTAAGGCTGCATTCATTGTTGAGCGGAGCATTACGGCCCGCCAGGCTAACTTCATTAAAGTATACTATGAGCTTTTTATTATACTAATACAATCTCACACATCATGCCTTTTACATGTACAATTGTACATACTAATATTAATAATTTGTTCTTAGAGGCGCCCGCTCTGTTTGGAAGTCAACTTTGACACTTTGTCAATAAAGTCCGTTGTTGACACGGGATTAATAGAATCGACAGATGTCAAAGAATACAGAAGTAGGAAAGAACTAAGAAAAGATAAGGTGAGAGTAAGTGGTTGCTAAGTACAAGATTGCACAAATATTCGACTAGATAGGTTCAAGACAATACATTTTGTTCTTTGTACATACTCATACATGCCACTTTTTGGGTTTCGATAATCTCCTCCTCTAAAGTCCTCCTCTGTACTTACGCCATTTGAAAATGTTTTCCATAAAATCAGTGTAAGCGAGCGATAAAGTAAAACAATCAAGATGTTGCTCCCAACTCTAACCTAACCTAATACTTCACCTACTTGTATTTATTATTTTCCCGCTTATGAATTGACCACATCTCGCCAAGACCAACTACGCTTACACCTAGAGCAGCGAACAAGCAAGAACCCACAGCTGTACCCTGCAACGCTTTATATTATTAGCAGTAAGAACTAGGGATGCTTGAACATTTAGACCAATAGGAGGAGAGCACTGGATTGGCTACATTTCCACTAAATACTTACTGGTGCAGTTAGTTGCACTGATTTGCAGCTCCTATCTTGGAGTTTCGTTAATTTATTAGTGAGATACCTACAGATTACTAAAGGTTATCTGGAAGAGTTTCGCTCTTTAGCAGTAAGACCGCTAAGTGCGTTAACATCTCCGTTTAAGATTGGGATTTGTATCGTTTTTTGGCACTTAGTTGTGCAATAAATAATATTGTTTTGTAATGTGGAAGAATCAGGAAACAAATTAAATCACAATAAAAAACCTATTTGATTTCAACATCAGAGTCACACTGTACACAGGCGCTTTGAAAGCAAAGATATAGTTACCAATCCTATTCATAAACGAAACCATAATACCACCTTTCAGGTTGCGTTCGTCCCAAGTCCTAGATCGACAGTTATCTTAACTTCCTCTACTCGTATACAGCCTTTTGGCTGTAGTGAGCAAAGCCCGTTATCAATGTTTCAATTCATTGAAAATAAGGGTTGTCAAAACTAGCTACCTTATAAGTTTGAATTAAGATATAGTAGCAAAATATGGACCATGTCTGAAATAAATGCATTTTTTTTTATTAGGCAACGTAAACTTCACCGTCGGTGCCCAACATTGTTCGAGTAAAATATTAAAATAATATTTTTACCAAGAAATAGATATCCATTCAATTCACAATAAATACAGCTGCGTATAAATAATGTTAACTATCTTATCTTATCTTATCTTATAGTTTCGGGGGCCCTTACGGATACACTTCGACCCATATGGATCTTTTGTGCAGTTACCCCCTAGGAAAGATCCGTCCGCTACTCAAGAGCCTTCCCCACCCTCTCCATATGCCGGATGATGGACCTTATGGGTAGCTTTTTGAATTCCTTTGGTACCAGGTAGCCTGTTCCAAAGTCCTTCATTCTTTGTCTGGCGAGGGCGTGACATTCACACATAAGGTGTTCTATTGTCTCTTCCTCTTCGCCACACATACGACAATCGGTGTTGTCAGCGTGCCCCATCTTGGCCAGGATTCCCTTGACCCCGTAATGGCCAGTAAACACCCCCGTTATTATTTGGAGTTGCCGTTTGCTAAGTTTCCAAAGCTTTTTGCTCCAACCAGAGTCTACCCCTTGTATAAAGAGCTTTGAGTGCTTTAGACCCGTCAGACTGTCCCATTCTTCCTGGTGTTTGGTCTTAGTAAGGTCTTTGATAGCCGTTGTGATGGTTCCCTGTGAGAGCCCCACGAATGGTTCCGGACCTATAAGGTTGTTTGCAGATCCGGCTCTGGCAAGTTCATCTGCATTTTCATTGCCCATGAATCCCTCGTGCCCTGGGATCCACACCAGTTGCACTTTGTTTTGCCTTCCAAGCTTGTTCAGAGCTTGGATGCCATTGTATACCAGTCTAGAGTCCACTCTAGGCGCCTTAAGCGCTTTGAGTGCAGCTTGACTGTCGCTGAGAATATAGATATTCTTCCCTTGGGTTTGCCTAACTATATTCTCATGTGCACAGGCAATTATAGCGTATGTCTCGGCTTGGAAGACAGTGGCGTAATTGCCCATGCTTATGCTACTACTAAAGTCATTTGCATAAATGCCTGCCCCAGTACCAGAATCTGTCTTGGACCCGTCTGTGTACCATATGATGTCATTTTCATCAGACATTGGTGCTTCAAGACCTTCGGTCCATTCAGCCCTTGTTGGAACTTTAACATTAAAATTCTTACGGAACACAAACTTGGGTTGCATCTTATCGCAGCCCATATTCGTAATCCTTTTCATGAAATTGTCACATTCCATGTTTGTGTGTTTAGTCTTTGGCTTGTTATCGCTCCAGAGGCCTGTCAAAGCCAGCCTGTGTAACGATTTCCGCGCCTCAGATTGTATCACTAGGTGCAGCGGCGGGAGGTCTAGTAGTACCACCATCGCCGCTGTTGGCGTCGTTCTAAACGCGCCAGTAATAGCCATGCACGCCGTTCTTTGTATTTTCGTAAGGGCATCCCTGCATGTGCTCTTTAGTGTCCTTGGCCACCATGCCAGGCATCCGTACAGAATGATAGGTCTTACCATCATGGTATAGATCCATCTCAGTACCTTTGGGTTTAAACCCCACGTTTTGCCATATGCCGTTCTACACATTCCAAACACCCTCAGTGCCTTGGTTATGGTAGTTTCGACATGCTTTTTCCAGTTCAGTTCTTTATCTAGTGTTAAACCTAGATATTTCACTTCATCGGACATTTCCAGAACCCTTCCATAAAGCTTCAGCTGTTTCATGCCGTTAAGGGTCTTTTTCCTGGTAAACGGTACTACTACTGTTTTGCCAGGATTGATGGAGAGCTGATGTTAACTAAAAAAACATTCTAAGATACCCTAAGTTTGCTACATGTCTCCCATTTCGCCTAATCATTTTTATTTTTAATAATAAAATTAAATTCAAACTTATTCCAAATCCTAAACGTTGAATAAGATACAAATGTCAAACTTACATGAAATTATGATCTATAAATAACGCTTGCATTGCGTGTGCTATCAAAATCCTTGCAAACATATCTTGGTCTAACTCTATGTACACATTTTTTTAACACCAAATCCATACACATCCATCCAAAAACCACTACATATTCTAAAAATTTATCTTCAATATCGAAATTACGTTTCTTTCTTATATGTAGTTTCAAACATCCATTAGACGATTCGCTCTGTACACCGGATGTGACGTCCTCTTCACAGCCAAGGCAATCAGGCCAGCTTCCGGCAGCCATATTGAATTATCAGGTGATGTTGATGTGCAGTGACCCGAACCGTCATCGCGTGCGGTGGGTGTTGACAGCGGCGTCGGTTGTGGGGACACGCGGGATGGATTAAATAAATATATATATTTTTAATAAAAATATACTTTATATACCTATTGAGGGTGCATACGAATATATTTGTTCATATTGTTATATTAAATTTGTCTGTAGGGAGTAGATAGATAGATTCATTTGTTTCAAAGAAAAAGACATAGTACTTTACACAAAAGGATAAAACAAAATGCTATCATTAAAAGATTGTTATCTTAAAATGAAAACAGCAATTTATGAAGTAAAATTTTAAAACAAAAATATTAATAAATATATGAACAATGTCACACTAAAAACAATGTTTATGTATACATAGCTAGGGCAAACCTAGGTATTTTGCAGTCCGTACAATATTATGTAGTTGGTTACAATTGCAATCGTTTTATTATGTACAGCACCTTGTTGTTTTTTTAATTTAAATTTTTTTTCAAGCATCTGTAATTAAATTACTACAATGTGATTAACCTCATAAAACGCGGGACACTTAAAGAAAGTCTATTTTGCTCAAAATGCTCAAAAGGCTTCATGCATGAAGTCTGTATTTGAACGAAATATTTTTTATTTGGATATTTGTTGCCGTATTATCATGTTACATATATTGTGCATTTCATTTATTAAATCAAATGTACAAAAAATTGCCCGCGAAAAGCTAAAGCGACGCAAAGAGCAAAACAAATGTTTTTCAAGGCATCCGAACTTAGACAAAGCTGCTGCAGTGACTATCCGAATGCAACTTTGAAGAGAGAAAATGATTTATGGATTTGGCCGACTAGCCGACTAGTCGGCCGACTAATTGGCCATCCGAGCGCCGATTAGTCGGCTAGTCGGCTAGTCGACCAAATCAATAGTCGGTACATCACTAATTTTTATATACCACGTACCACGGTGGCAATCAAGCATACGGCCCGCCTGAAATATTATTATGTCCTATCTTACGTATAAGATCCCGTAGGCTGTCTTTTAAACGTTAAGCCTTAATCTACGAGGTGAGTGGGTCTGATGTTGGTATTTCACGCATTGAAACATACAATCTCCATTAGATTATATCGAAGCTCAGTGCTCACAAATCTCTGAACACGCACTCTAACGCTTTGACAATGAGGGCTATCGTTTTTTTGCTCACCAGTTGGCGCCTCTGTTGATGGTGATCCAAAAGACTAAAGAACAGCTGTCAGTCATTGAAGTGACCAGTGACATTTGACATTTCAATTTTTGCGAAGACCATCATCTACACTAGCGCCCCTAGCGGCGAATTCATACGCGTTAGCCCTCATAGTGGCGTGTTCAGATATTTTTGAGCACCTCAGCCGCTCCGATATATATGATGGCTACTGTACAAGTGTTAGAAAAATACCCTGTATGACTAGCAAAAATTTTTAAATATCCATTATTCAAGCCTATGACTTACTCTTGTCGTCCAAACTATGTTATAATTAGTTTTTTTCTCAATGGTTAGTTTAAGCCACAAATTCAGATTAATAACAGGTGGTAGCATAGCCACCATACTGTTTTTACTTTAGTGTATATTTATTTTTTATTTTGTAGGTTTAGTTAAGCATTATTATAAACATCGATGTTTCAAATGTTTAATCAAAATTATTTACATTTAATAATAGGTTATTATTTAACAAATACATAATAATTAATAATTCCATAATAGGTGTGAAAATACAAAAAATATTGCAAAACTGCCATATTATACATGAAATATTTATTCCAACTAAATTTACGATATTCGAATACATTTCACAACCATTAGAAAGTCAATGCCTGGACGCCATTCAGCTGTTCTCATTCTCACTGAATGGAACTATCTTCATAAATCATATCTGTGTATTTAAGATCTTATTCATAAATGATGATTATGCACTACCTATTCAAGTTATTCATAACTTACATATAATATTCAGAAAATACTGATGAGGGGTACTACTATGTACAGTATGTACACTAATGTAGTGTCTTTGGCTAAGAATCAAGATTTCTGACCGTTAATAATGTTAGCTTCTTAAAGCCAGACTGACTGTTTACAAAAGCGTTTTATAGGTAGGTACATTTTTTCAGTTGTCAAAAAACAAAGAGCGGTTTAAGAACAAATTAAATTACTTTCTTATGAAAATATTTTAATTTGTTTTTTTTTTGCAAGTTTTCGTTTAAAGAACGGTTTGCAAGCGAGCCGTATGCTTGTTTGCCACCGACGTGGTATAAAAAAATTGTTCTAGAATCGACAATTCTGATGAAAATTAACTGGAAGAGACAGGCATTAGTAATGGGGAGAAGAGTGAGGGTGAAGAAATGTTACCACTACAACCTCAGTCGTTCATAAGGACTTCCTGCTCGTAATTTGTAAAAAAATATAAAAAAATACCTGTATTGACTATTATTAAAAGCCCTGACCTTCCCAACTTCCCCCGTAACCGAACACTTGGCAAACACATCCATCTCTATGACATGACATCACAGCAAGATTGACTCGATGTCAAGGACGAGCGCGGCACGTAACGCAAAAAATGTGTCAGTTGACATATAATTTGGAACGTTACAATTAGACCTGCTTGTGCATGCGTACCTGCAACGCAAAGTCAGACCTCACTCTTGACAGTCATCGGGCCTAGCTGGGTTTCATGCTAAAATTTTCTCAGCTAGGCTAGTTTTAACGAAACAACGACAAAACTTCCCTTAGATTCCCTCACCACACCCAGATCAGATCAGATCAGAGAGATTTGGCGCGGAAGCCTCTGGGTAAACCAAGGCAGCCGGGGGACGTAGTTGTAGACCGTTTGCGACCCCATGGCACCCCCATAAACGGCAGTGCGGAGAATCGCCGCAGGAGATGTTAGTGGGTATTCTCCTCCCCTCCCTCTGACTAACAGAGTGGGAGTTGCAGGATGAGCGAGACCCACATACCACACCCCTTTATGGGCTTCCCTGACCCGGGGGTGAGATGCGTAAATGCATTTACCCCTGCGACAAAAAAAAAGATCAGAATGACTTCCCCCGACCGATGACCCGTTCTACATATTTTATCTACTATAAGAAAGGCTCCATGATTATCGTCAGGCTCTTCCCTCCACACAATCCCATCGGATACCATAAGCCATCGCTTTAGTCCTCAAGAAGTATACGGCCCAAGGAAAAAAAAAGAGCTAGAGCTTTGCGACGTTCGGTTTTAGTGTGGTTCGTTACGTATTCAATAACAGGTACAATAGGGTGACAGCTACCGGCGCTAAACAATCGATTTAAAAAGTTAATCGTTAAATTTTAATCGCGATTAATTTAGTCGTCCTGAATGCGATTGGAATTGAATTAATCTGAATATTAATCGACTAAATTTTCGATTAAATCTCGATTGAAAGTTGAAAGAGGGTCTTTTTCGTGCGTAAAAAAATAAAAGATGTCTTGCGTGCAAATGGCAGCCAAACTTTGTCATAAAAGTCGTCAAGGATGACGTTTTATTGGTTCTTGTTGACTGTTAGTCGATTACATTTTGCCCAACTCTGCCTACCGCACACATCAAAACTTGCCAATACAAATGAAATTTCAATTTGTCAGAATAAATATTCAAAACCGAATGGAATAGGAGACCTTTTTATTAGTCTCTGGCCGAATAAAGGATAATATTATTATCCTCTAGTCATATTATGAACCCGACTTTGGAGGTTCTTATTATTGACTAGTCTCTGGCGTAACCGAACAATCAACACACAGATCCATCTCGATGTCATGATATCAAGATCGTGCCGGGGTCAAGGACGTATTCTGACGGGAAAATTGACGGGAGAAACTATCGTTTTTTTTTATAGTATCCAATACTATGAAAAGTATCCTATGTCCCTTTCCACACTATTTAAAAGCCTCGATAGACTTTTTATTCTATTTTTATGATGGAAAATGTACTCACATCAGCCTACAAAAATCATTAAAAAATCAGTTTGAGGATATTACGAGATTAAACCCTTTTTCAGCAAGAAACACAAGTTTTCATTTTCATTATCATCATCATGTTTGATGTTATTGTTATCGTCATCGTAGTTGTTTGTTATTATCGTTATCATGTGGGTTTTGACGTTTGGAGGCCTTATATATTTCTTATATAGACAAATGCATCTTATAAACTGAATCGAATATTATAAAGTATGACAATTCGGTGGTTGCGAGCGGCACAGGATCGGTCGGAGTGGCGAGCCTTGGGGGAGGCCTATGTCCAGCAGTGGACGTCTATCGGCTGACATGATGATGATGATGATGATGACAATTTAAAGAAAAAGCATTTTAAACCTATCAAATAACTTCGGATATGTTTAATCCTGTAAATTATTTACGTTCTGCAATATTTCCACATATTTACTCTTAAAATTAGATAAGAACTCCTCTTATATTTAATTTTCAAATAAATATGAATACTCTCAAATTACATTAAATAAAGATTTATTTTAGGTAAATAATACATACGCTTCAAATAATACAAATATTTATTTTGCTAACAAACAAATATTAATTTAGCCAACTTAGCTGAATGTTTGAGTTTGACAAGCGGATCAATTAATTCCCTTGACGCGACATCCCACAAAGATTATCCCGGAGTCAAGGGCGTATTCTAATACTCCCGATTTAAGGGATGAAAGCAGTGATTTACGAAATAGGAGAATTTTACGTCCTACATTAACCTTATAAGACAATCTGTGGTATAACGGAGATTCGGGTTGTGATTCAACGGAGCCACGCCGTTTTGTCACATAGATAGTGTTTAGTTTTAAGTATATATAATACTAGACTTATATTGACCGGGATATAGACCGTGATTAGTGATTACCTTTTGTATTATTTGTGAGCTCCCGATATTTCGACGCAGTTACATGCATCATGTTCACGGGTGACTGAAGATAGCGGGTGGGTGTCAAAGTTGTGTAGACAGCGCTCTGTCTACCCTCATTCTTGCGCGTCGGCTGCGTTCACTTTTAACGTTACCAACGGTCGCATTCACACTTGTTGGTCCGGTCGCGTTCACACTCGTTGGTCTATATCCCGGTCAATATAAGTTTAGTGAAACTAACCGTGAATCATTCAAAACTCTATATATAATACATATATGTATGTTAGTCTGTAAGGTATTTGTAATATGGGCCTTGTTGCCTGATTTAAATTTTAAATAAATAAATTAGATATAATATACACCCCAGGCCAAAAGTATGGAAACAAGCTTATAATGACAATAAAAAACTGTTATTTTTCGATGGATATTTAAACTACTCATTGTCAATAATAACAGTGTGGGCGATTGTACTGAATATGCCTGTGCTGCACAGTGCTGCACACTGGTGGAATCCCGCCTTAACGCATAATTACGTCCCGCATATTGAGTTAGACCAAGATAAATCTACAACGATTTGATAGCATACGCAGTGCAAGTGTTATTTTAAACGTCAAACTTCTATGAAACTATATGATGTATAAAATAACACTTGCACTGCGTGTGCCATCAAAATCGTTGCAGACTTATCTTGGTCTAACTATATTGTTATTTCGTAAAGAGCTATACCTACTGGCTGTGTAAAGTGGAGTTCAATAGAAATTACGAAAAATGTATACAAACCTATTTACGTCTCTTCTCTTTTTAATGACATCCATAATCTTATTTGTCACTACTTATACAAAATTGGGACTTGCGAAGTACCTATGTGTCACACCATCCTATACGTCGGTTTGTAAGAAAATTTATTTATTTATTACTTATGTTCAGTTATATTTTGAATTAGGTATTCAATGAGTTCGACTAATTATTAAAGGCCGGCAAAAAAACAAATCAAGTTTTTCCCATAGTCAAGAACTAATTATTTTTGTAATATCTACTTCCCTATTATTATATTATTATATAGTCTGCTTCAAATTAAAGCGAAAAGCCTTCTGATTGAAAAGATTAAACTGTGTTATAATTGTTATAAACATAAAATAAGTTACCATTTTAGAGAACATTTAGGTACCTAGTAGACAAAAGTAGTTAAACCTCTGAAGACACACATAATTAGCGGACCTTAAAAGTTATATTGCATACCAAAAATTAATTCTAAAAATAGGAAAACCTAAAAACGCAAAAAGGCAACAATCGTCCGTTCTTGCCCTATCATTTCCATTGAATCTAGATTACTATCTCGCTCATATTTGGCAAGTCGAACTAAACAATATCTTAAGCCGTAATAAATAAGGTTCCAAATATAAATAAACAGCATTAAAACGTTAAACTGCTGACAATAAGGCTGTGTAAAAGCGGCGAAAACTGAATAAAAGTGGATTCGAAAGCTTATCGATATTTGGCAGAGGTTCTACAGCAGCTGGAAATCTTTTAACGGGCCGCATTCAAGTGTAGTGGGCCTAATAGTGCTGTACCGGGGGTATTATATTCCCGGCAATATTCCTCATGCAAGGAAACATTGATCAAGATACCGAGTAACAATGGATACCTAATTTGGCCTTATTTATAGGCCTAGTAACTACTAATATGGTTTTATTTTTATTTTTAGTGCTAAAATCAATATCCTAAACTGCTGACAATAAGGTTGCCAAAAAATACTGCAAAGCTTATCAATATTTATTGCCAGAGGTTGCTGCTGCAAATCTTTTAACGGGGCGCATAAGTATATTCGACTGTGGCGGGACTAGTGCTGTGCCGTAGGTATATTTTCGACTGTGTTCATCAAACCAAAAAAAAATCGAATATTTTTCGTATTTAAGGCGGGAATACACATCTGTAGCTGGCTCACTTGCATAACAGCTCCTTGCATATGCCATCAATAATCATGTGTGTATGTATATGTATATTAACTTGAATGCAAACTAGTACAGAGGGTACCTAGCTTGCTTGCTATAAACCTTACACATCCATAACAAGAAAGATAGGTATATCTTTAATAGCAATGTACCTTATGTAACTATAATTAATTTAACAGTGATATCTCGAAATTAAATTAAGCACTAAAATTATTGATTAATTTTATAAGTAAGTACAATAACTATGCAATGGGAGAAATGTCAGTTACATAGTAAAACGTTATCATAATGAAAATTTGGCGACTGTTGCTCGCCAAAGTAAAACATTCAAGGCTAATTTAGGTAGACTCGCTTATGTCAGAGGCCAAGATCCTTTTTGGGTCACTGAACCAGTGAAGTAAGTAAGTAAGGTACTCGTTTGACACCTAACTGTTGTTCTTTATGTAATGGCAGGAAAACTCCTAATTTTCTCGTGAGTTACGCTAATCTATATTCTAATCTCCTAATATACCCTGAGATATCGTATCGTCGCTCACGATTGGTGTAACCGCATCAAACATTGTGATTGTTAACAGCCATACAATGTAGAAATATTTCAGTTTACGTCACATCACTACTCTGAGCCGAATTGAACGAACGGAATTATGCGATTCAATGGAGACTGGGCACGTACGAATACTGTGCTTGTAAACCCTGACGAGACGAGACCGCTATAGAATGTTAAACCCGGTTCACATTTGTGTGTGCATCAGACAAATGTGAACGCAACCATATTAAATGTATGAAACCGATATGCGTCGCGACACAACACAACACGACACGACAAATGTGAACCGGGCTTTAGAGATACACCAAGCTAAGTTGGCAACGATTTTAATAGCCCAGACTGTGCGAGTGTTATTTTAAACGTCAAACTTCTATGAAATTATTATGCTTGGTCTAACTCGTGAGTTCATATGTACACGAAGGCCAACCTCCAGAACCATACATAGACTGACCAGCTAAATACGAGTACATACATACATAAAGCTTTTGGGGAAATTTCTATTTATCGTGGATTGCGATAAATAAAAAACCCTAGAGTACATGTTACATGGTCAAATGACGATTTCCAACCACGTCAATCGTTAAAAGTTAAAAGTTCCAACAGAACCCTAATGCTAAGACTTACACTGTCCGACCATCTAATATTGTATTTAAACGGCTGTATTTTGTTAACACCCAGTGGCGTAGCGTGAACCAATCTAGCCGTGGGCGAAAACCTCATCTGCGAGGCCCTTTTCAATGTGTTTTCCCAAAGTTGGCTTTGCGAGGCGAGGCCCCCCTAAGTGCGAGGCCATAGGTGAAGGCCCCATTAACACCTTCAGTGCGGCAAAGTGAAAACTTGTAGTTAACCATATTTGTTACCATATCATATGTTTGGTCAATATGACCTGTGCCGTACTGAAATATATATTTTTTAAATATGTATCATTACGTTTTTTCATAGCTGCTTTTCATATTTAGTTTACATTTAACGTTAAATTTATTTAGATTCATATTTATTTAAGTTTAGATCAATTGAGGTTTATTTATAAAAAAGGTTTAATTTATAATTGATCTCAGATAAAACAAAAATTGGTAAAATAAATATAACAATATGAGGCAGAGAAAAGGTGCCACCCCTGCATAGAAGTTTGTATGCCGCGTGGCACCTTTTCTCTGCAGCTACCGACCATTACTACCTAATTTCAATGTTCTTACAAAATCTATATTTACGTTAATGTAATCGAAATAATCACTCAAACAAACTTAAACCTATTAATAACAAAGTATCGGCTTCGCGCTAATTAACCTGTCCCACAGTATTCTGATTGGTGAAAATGCGAGCGTGTCAAATTTTTGGGCTCCATTGTATCGTTACCTTCCATCCGTAAGATTTTGATTTATATAAGTATTATATTTCATAAAAGCATTACATTATAAAATGTTAAGCTGTGTCAATTTACATGAATACATAATTATGATTGATCGTCAAAAAGAAATAAATGATAGATATTAAATATTAAAATTAAAAAGGTCAATATACATTGCAAATATGTGAGTAAATAGAAAGAAAAGTAAGAGTAAGGATCGAATACGGTACGACCCCAGTGAACGTCCATCGGAGCGTTTGGTGAGGCATGCAGTGTGGTGTCAACAGCGGGTGTCATGCAAGCTTCAAATTCATTTGAGCAGCCTGAGACCGCTCGCATACGTTCATTTGTTTAACATGGACACCCCGCGCCGTACGCTGCGCTGCACGACATGTTCAAGCGTCCACTCAGTTTGCTCACTTACCCCCTTATTTATGAAACTTAGCAGACCTCTGTTAAATTTTGTCCCTTTTCTAACACAAATATTATCAAAATGACGTTGCGGATAAGGACTAACGCTCATCTTTCCAAGGGGTAACTGCACAAAAGATCCCTGTGGATCGAAGTGTATCCGCAAGGGCCCCCGAAAACCATAAGATAAGATAATTATAAGGACTAACGCTCAAGGGCTCGTTAGACTTGACAACCGTTCATGAATAGGTTATACGTAATGTATACCATCTGTATTACTCTAGCGACCAAACGGCTACGAAATAGAATAGAAATACGGCAAGAGTGAATAGGCTGTTACTGAACCGGTGAGCTCCATCTTAGGCCCTGTCTTCACTTTCCATCAGGTGTGACTAGGGCCAATCGCCGATCAGTTAATAATAAAAAAAAAAAAAAAAATGAAGAACGCCACGTATAACGTCTATATAGTCAGCGCACAGCGTCGTATAAATACGCTGTCAACTAAAGATCGCCCCTATTATATTTCTATACTAAGCATTTTGACGACGCATGTGAAGCAAACCTAAACAAAGTACGTCGTGAAATAATGGCCAAGGCGTAACAAGAGTAACTACCGTCACATCGGCGTAAGGTGAAAAATTTATTCACTGTTCATTGCTTATCTATTATACAATAGTTTTTGTACTAACGAAACGGCCAAGCCACATATACATATGGAGTAATGCATTTAGGCATTCCGCCTAGCCGGAGAACTAGGACGGATATGTCGGACTCGTGGTCAAGGGGCCAAATACCGACTAAACCCTCCACGGTATGCCCGTCTCGCAACAATTGTGGCGGTGACATGGAGGCAGAGCATTCCACAGCGAACACCGCCTGCTGCCGACAGCCGAGGCTGTCCCATCCTTGGACCCGAAGGCCCTGGAACCGAAGCTCCCCCTCTCGAAAGTAGTGTGCAGGGCGACACCACACTGGCCCCTAACAACCTCCACCCCGGGAAAAACCCCGGGTTCCACCCCCTCAGGTTGCCTTAGCGATTTTTATAGAGGTGTTGCCCCCAGGGCGCACCGTCCAAGAGCTCTGCCCTTTCCCCCTGATCAGCTGATCTAGACGAATGAGAAGGGACTCGGCAATCTAGGAGGTTTCCTGTCCGTAGCACCCCTTACCGAATGACCCGGGCTCTGCTGGTGATTGGAATATGGGGCTCGTGTTTCAACGTTATTAACGGAACATTACGCGAAAGAAACATTTATTACGTGGTTGGGTATTGTGTTCTCGCTATGCGGTTTTGGAAATTATAGCTTGTCCCAGAAAAAAGACGCATTTTAATTTTCAAAAAATTTTACACAACAGTTAAAACCCAACTGTTTTATGGTAAATTCTTGTAACAAATTTAATAAACAACATGTATGATTAGATTAGATTAGATATTTATTCTCATAATATGAAATTACATTATAAATTATGCTAGACTAATCTACATGAATTTATATTATGATCGTCATGACTAGGTATTCACATAATATTATTTAATAAATAAACGAGTACAGAAACTCAGGCAATTAACCCTTTTAAAATTTAACTTCGTCATGTCATGCATTTTTTGAGTTTTTGACTTTATACATTATATCCAGAAATTTCGTAATTTTGTTGTAATGCCTGCCATCGCATTTTGTACATAGGACTCGTTATTAATGTATAAGCTTTTTCCATTTCGTCTTGAAGTTTTCAACTAATATGGCGTTTTGTGTTTTAAGTTTCTGCTTCATACGAGCCCATTATTATTCATTGGATCGTAATTGGGCAGCAGCAGAGGGAGGAATAAGGTGTTTTTCCACAAATTCGATATAAATAAATAATAAAATAAATAAATATTATAGGGACATTCTTACACAAATTGCCTAAATCCTACGGTAAGCTCAAGAAGGCTTGTGTTATGGGTTATGGGTACTCAGACAACGATATATATGATACTTATACAAATGCTTAAATGCTTAATGCTTAAATACATAGAAAACATCGATGACTCAGGAACAAATATCTGTGCTCATCACACAAATAAATGCCCTTACCGGGATTCGAACCCAGGACCATTGGCTTCACGGGCAGGGTCACTATCCACTAGGCCAGACCGGGATATTGTTGACTTAGTACCACTTTATCGCTTTCTTGGATAATGGCAGATGTGGTTTCCACTTCAGTTTACTATTTTGCATTTTTGTTAGGTACTTTAGTTTATTGTGTAGGTCTATAAAGAGTTATTTTTTTAAAGATTGCACTGTTCATTTGTACGTTTTACACTTTTGGCTAAATGTAGTACAGACAGAGTAATAGGAGTTTTTTGCAACGCAGCTATGATGTTCTTCTGGTATTATTTATTAGGAAACCCGAGCTTATGACCATTTCCAGTCCGCTATCGTCTACCACCAGTTTCTTAGAATTGTTTAACCACCCTTTGAACAGGTCTTACTAACTACATAGATTAACTTCAGTGCCAGTTTTTCCTGGAAATGCCTCAATTTGGTGTTTGTCCAAACTTTTTTCATGTAGTTTTTTTTTCATGGCGATATCTTCGAAAATGTAAACGAAAGAGATTTCTTTTATAAAGATTAAGAAAACAGCAATTTTTTTTACGTCCCCTTAAGCCTTAACAAACGACATTTTTTTTCTGGGACAAGCTTTATATTGGCGATTTGTGAAGTATGGTGGTTTTGGTATGTATCGTGTACAAAAGTAGCCACAAAATATTCAATGAAATCAAAAAATAAGGCTGCCGTGCGTTTTGTTTGACGTAATATTCAATCATCATCTTCCTCGCGTTATCCCGGCATTTTGCCACGGCTCATGGTAGCCTGGGGTCCGCTTGACAACTAATCCTAAGAATTGACGTAGGCACTAGTTTTTACGAAAGCGATTGCCATCTGACCTTCCAACCCAGAGGGGGAAACTAGGCCTTGTTAGGATTAGTCCGGTTTCCTCACGATGTTTTTCTTCACCGAAAAGCGACTGGTATAAATATCAAATGATATTTCGTACATAAGTTCCGAAAAACTCATTGGTACGAGCCGGGGGTTTGAACCCGCGACCTCCGGATTGAAATTCGCACGCTCTTACCGCTAGGCCACCAGCGCTTCGAGTGGATATTTAACTCCTGACATAATATTCAATAAAATCAAAAAAATTAAAACATCTCCGGCGGCTAAAATTGCGCCCACAGCGTCAGTAATCCTCAAATAAGGCGACTTATTTTAAGATTCAACCCTTCAAGACATGCTTTGTTTGAAAAACGTGGATATTTAACTCCTGCAACGATACCTAAGGAAATAAATAGATATTACAATCCGGAGGCAAGTCAAAGCCAGCTGCCTTTGTACCTTATTAATAAGGCATATTCATACCGATTGTTAAAAGGCGGTGAATATTTGATCACGAAAATCCATCGTAATTTTGCTCTAGGAATAATAATTGTAGACTAAGGTAGGTAGAGGTACTTCTTTAGGAAGTAATTTCGAAAACGTAATAAATTTTCGACTACGAGGCGTATTCTGGCTATAATAACAGGTAATAAATTTGATCTCGATTTATTATGGATATATGGATATACATATTATGATCTGGAGTATTAAACATTATGGCGGACATTATGGCAGCCTTAACGCCAGAAGGCATTATCTACCGGTGAACCATGGACTAAACCGAAAGATGTAGTTGGTTGGCATACATTTAATGTAAAATGTAGAAGATTGTGACACATAACGTCATGTGAGATATACACAAATAAAATGTACGAAATAAATAAACATACATACATAAATATACATTGTGAAAACTATTTAACTTTGTCATACAGATGCTTGCGCAACATGCGCTTGAAAGTGAATTTGTTCTGATCTTGTGGGTCTCCTTACATACGTATTACGAAATAGGATAGAATCGAAACTTATATTATTTAAGTTAGCATGTAAACAACTTGTTTGGACTATCCAAAGTCCTCATAATATCAAACTTGGAAACCTTTGTATTACATTTGGCTTATTTTTTAGTCTCAAGATTTTGTGACGTACATGTTCGGCATTAATATGAGATGGGGCATTAAGAACTATGATGTTGATGACGGCCACATTGTTCGCGAAAGTTCGATATCAACTACCTATTTGGCTCTTGACAATGAATATCAACCCTCTGGACTGCTATTAGCAGAATTAAACTACGTTATTAAAAGTATACAATCAATATAAAGCTGAAAGTATCGATACTCGCAGGTCGAGCTGGCAGCCGGCCCATTTAATGCTCCTCATATTTAATGGCAGCTCTTGACCCGCTAGAGTACACTCCATAACGTTTAGTAACTCTTTCGCTTTGTACCTCCATTCGTGGCGCGCAATTTCTGTTGCTCTGGTAACTAATTTGATCGTGTTTAAAGCATTTCCTTTAGAAGAATTTTTAAATTTTCAGGGTATATTTTTTATATTTGTAAATATTTATTTTGACGTAAATAACCGCATTTCTTATCGCAATTCTGTATATACTATATTTTCTCGCTATATAATATATAGTATACATATACACAGCGTGGTGCCATAAAGCAGGTTGATTATTTTGAGTGAAAACAAAAACACTCACCTAGTAAAAATGCCAGAAGAACGTGACAGCATAACCGTTTATATTCCCTCACAATTGGGTTAAAGGTCCCTAAAGCCTCTTAAAAGGCTCAGAACTAAAACGTCCCCTAGGCGTGACCCTCACAACTCCTCAAGACAAACCACTTCGAGGTTCGAGGCATGGATTTGACAGCGATAAAATATCTTCGTTGAACAACAGCAATTTATCATCGGCCTAAATACAGCCCAAATTAAGAACCATTGTCAAAAACAGGACCGTTGATATAAGGTTTCGTCACTGTTTTGTAAGCTCCTTCATATAAAAGTGTAAGATGCTGATCAAAATTATAAGGAAATTGCGAAATTATACAAGCGTAGGATAATAGTAGTTTATGTGACTGCTATTTACATAATGAACGGCATTAAAATACGAGTGTGGATTAAAGGACCACACAAGTGTTTTAATGCCTAATTATGTACAGTTACATATACTACTTTATCTACACACATATTATAAAATTTGGGGAAAATTTGGTGGGTGAATTGAATACCCACCTCACATTACAGCCGATATGCGTCGTTGCTCTCTGGAGGAACTCGCGGATGAGGTGGCTTCTTCGAAATATCTTTATCGCTCATTTTACACGTAACTTTTGCTATAGTTGATTTAAAAAGAACAAAAAAACCGGTCGGTTATGGCAGGCAGTAACCTTCCATCATCACGACTGAGGAGTTGGAGGTCATTATTAAATGCCCCTGCCCAATACTTAAAATCCTACTTTAAAATCGGAACTCTATCAATCCTGGCGGTTAAGGCAGGCAGTAACCGTGCAGCATCAGAACTGAAGAGTTGGTCAGTAATAAGTCACTAAGGATTTGTTTCATAGCAACAATAATATACTTAGTTAAATTAGCAGGTTTGTACGACTCTCGGTTAAGGCAAGCAGTGTTTCTGCAGCATCAGGATTTGAAGACAAAAGGTTGAAAATAGCTTAAAAAGTCATTGTCACGGGGACTTGATACGCATTCCAAATGTCATCAAAATCGGTTAAGTATTTAGTAGTAGACGAAAAATCGATTGCAAGATTTGAAGCACTATACAAAGAATTTAGGTATATACGGGGTCAAGCTAAAAAAACCGTTTAAAAATGTGGGTGTGTGTGTGAGGCTACGGTGACAGCTGGCTTAGACTTCATCTTTACGAGTATTATATGTATGGCCGCATGTACTCGATCCATTTCCGAAGCCGCTAAGTGGCAGTCGCAAGTTTAGTTTGAGTTTGAATATGGAGCGAATTTCCAGAAGATAATTTCAACTAGATATCCGAGATTGCCGAAAGTTAGCGCAATTCGCTCTGGTTGGGCGATTGCTTTTCTAAGCCTAGTTTATGTCGGCATATATTTATTAAATTTTAATCGGCTTTATTCCAAAACCATTTTTATTTTATTATCGTGGAAGTTCATTTTCTCTTTTATACTAAGCTTTTCTTTATAGAAAAATGGCAGTTCCGTTTTTCTAAAGCAGTTACCCAGTGCACATTGTGATGAGTAGGTACTTACCCTCTGTGATAGTGATAGGTAATTTATTCACACGACAAAATGTAAAATGCAGGATAATAAGATGTCATAAGGTAATAGAGTGCAGCGTCAATGCGCTAAAAAATTCAAACCTTACAACGTTTTATTAAGTGGAAATTACGTGGGTGAACCATGGAATGAGTTTTCTCAGAATTTTCATGATATTGCCTTCAGTTACCGCGAGTTACTCATGAAATAAAACTATGAAAACGGATTATATCGCGTATTTTCATGATATTAGTTTGCCGTGGAAGAGTTATCACGGTAAATAATTAGAAAAAATATTTTCTTAAGAGCTGCGCTCTTGTCAATAATATCTGTGTATTTTTTTCCTACGCCTTCGTAACAAGTATCCCAACATGTTTCTTGTTTTATTTTCGATAGTTCTTAATAGGCTTCGCTTTTTAATTAGTTATTGTTTCCGTTTTTTAATAGATTTTTTTAAAATGTAGGATTTGTAGGAATAACGTTTAGGTGAGTAATATTTGGACACCACAAAAAATTATATCTACTCCCACTATCATTAAAACAAATTTAATAACAAATTTGTTACTTTATATCCACAAAGTGAAGGTACCAGGAGCGCATCAAAGAGTAAAAGTGAAGCGAACTAATTAGTTTAAGCCCACGTACGTTATAGGGGCACGTGATGAAAATAGCTTAGAACGCTGACAATCTAGGAAACAGGATTAATTCTAGCGAAGGAGTGAAAGTGGGCGAAGTTACTGACAAGTTTAATTTCTTTGAACTTATGAAATCTTAGTACTGATTTCAAAATAGTATTCGTTTTAAGAGGCCGGTGTCGATTTTGGAGCAAAAATGTAAAATTGATAGATTTAATCGTTGAAATTATACACGTTTTGTTACGTAATATCTAAATAACAAGTATTGGTTTCTATTAGCACGTCTTCTCATCTTGCCTTTTAATAATGAGGTCGCGAGCGTGCATCGCCGGTATGCCGGTAATATATGAAGAGAAAGGGCAGTTTTTAAAAATTCATCAAAAATTATGGTGGTAAATTATACAAATTGATGTATAAGAATTTTATTTAAGAATAGTTTCAGCAAATGTTGTAGATTGTTTAAGTATCAAAATTACGTCAAAAATAAGTAGATTTTCGGAGAAATTGTCACTTGTTTTGAGGTCATTTTTGGAGAAAATTTAATTCGTTTAACTTTCATTTCCTCTAACTCTAAGTCATATAACAAGAATGTAATCTGATAAAGGTCAAGTACAGAATATGTGTAATACAAATTTACCATTTTTTAGCAGTGCAAACTTTACGAAATTTACAAATAAGAGCGACAAAATCAGTGCTTTACGCGCGTTTACCTAAACGTCCATCAGAAAAAAAACATTACTAATTTTGTAAGTCTGTTTTCAAAAAATTGAATTGATAAAAGGCAAGATAAGAAGACGTGCTAATAGAAACCAGTACTTGTTATTTTTAACTAGGTAACAAAATGTGTACAATTTCACAGACTAAATCTATCAATTTTACATTTTTGCGACTAAAATCGACACCGGCCTCTTAAATCGACGGCTAGCAAATAAGATTTATGTACGTTATTTGCTGATTTTGCTTGCCTGTGGACTTCTATAGTACCTAACAGCAACAATACCTACTTGATTTTAAATAATTATATTTTTTATAATTTAATATATTTTTCACCAGACCAGCTCGTAACGGCTCTTTTTACCTAAAAAAAATTATCCACAAGAGAAGCAAAGTAATTCAATGTAAATTGTTTCCTTAGAATTGATTTTTAAATGATGATGATGATGATTGATAAAAAACTATTGTTATGTCTTTCCACAGGTCTCATACTATATCTATAATTATAGTTTTTTAGGGGACAAAGTGCCAAACCGTTACATCAGAGGCTCGTTCAAAATAAGACCCATACAGGACAAGCTAGCGGAAACACGACTCCGATGGTATGGTCATGTCATGAGAAGGCCGGAGGACCACATGACTAGGAAGGTGCTAGAGTGTGTGGAAAAGCCGAAAAAGAGCGGACGACCCCGACTTACATGGATGTCCGTAGTTATCAAAGACCTAGAGAATAAGAATATAGACCCAACGACGACCCAGAACAGATACAACTGGAGAAAATTGATTAGGAGAGCCGACCCCAAATAAAAATGGGATAAGGCCTGAATAAGAAGAAGATAGTTTTTTAGGGTTCCGTACCCAAAGGGTAAAAACGAGACCCTATTACTAAGACTCCGCTGTCCGTCCGTCCGTCTGTCCGTTTGTCACCAAGCTGTATCTCATGAAACGTGATCTAGACAGTTGAAATTTTCACAGATGATGTATTTCTGTTGCCGCTATAACAACAAATACTAAAAACAGAACAAAATAAGTGTACTCGTAAGTGATGCTTTTGCCGTTTTTTTGTGTAATGATACCGAACCCTTCGTGCGCGAGTCCGACTCGCACTTGGCCGGTTTTTTTCTAAATTGGTTCTCTGTTTAAGCGTGATGAGGCAATAGACAGAACCGAGATACTGTCGCTTTAATAATATTAGTAAGGATAGGACAAGCTAAACTTTTTGCTTAGGTTGTACAATCAAGAATTTAATTTCCGACCTATTTCGTACCTTGTCACAGTGACAATCAATATGAAAGTTGCTGGAGACCTCATACTATTGTCACAGTGACAAGGTCAGGCGTCACTCACTCCGCGATTTCGTCGCGTTGCTACAAGTACATGCGGCCCACACCAATTTTGATGCCTAGCCATAGAAGTTGCCGCGCACCGCTACGGAACGGACGCCTGCTCGCGCTTGCGCCACCTAGCGGCCATATCTGTCGTAATCTCGTAATAGACGCGTTTTGTTAGAGAGTGAATCTTCTGTACCTAGTACTATTATTTATTCTGTGACAGGGTACATAATGGGTCGGAAATTAAATTATTTGACTATACAATGACCAATCTTGTGATTGTGACTAACCCCACAATATATTAATTAATAGACGTCCCATATCGTGTTAAATACAATTGTTGTCCCTAACCTATCTCAACATTAACCCATTGTACTAATTGATTGTTTTGTCATAACCAGCCGATACACATTACTTAGGCTACAAAAGCATAATACTCTATAGTAATGTGGAACAATTAGTTATATTATTTGTTATAGATTTCCTATGTCGTGTACAAAGCGGGATAGCTAACGCAGCGTCCACGACTCTTACGTAAGCGAATAACTCGCGAACGCGAAGCGAAGCGGCGCGGCGTTCGCATTCGCAACGAGATCACCCACGTAGGACACTTCTAGGTATCAAAAGATTGATTCACCCCGCGCGGCGCCGCATTGCTTTGCTTCGCGTTTGCGTGTTATTCGCCTACGAAGAATGCTGCGTAACGTATATACATGAACGTACCCAAAATGACAATCGTTAACGCCATGTTATGTATGTAAATGTTTGGGATCGGGGTGTTTTTGTTATTTATTTAGAGATTTAATCCTAAATAGATTACGTTTCAAAAGACAGTTACCGCTGAAAAAATTATCTTAACTGTTATATAAAACTTAATATAATAAATGGCAATTACTATTTATTACAGTAAAATAAAACCGCTTTGTGACTTTTAAGGCCGCCTATATTCGCAAAATAATTTCAGGCAACTAAATCACTTAATCCAAGCAGCTCTAAAGAGAGGCCATCAAATTAGTCTGCGTCCCGTGGCGAAAAAATCTATTTACGCGCGCAGAACCAGAATAGATACAGTAAGATAAGTTTAATTTACGTTAATTTTTTTGGTCGATACCCATTATAGATGATAAAAAAAACCGGCCAAGTGCGAGTCGGACTCGCGCACGAAGGGTTCCGTACCATTAAGCAAAAAAAAACACGTTTGTTGTATGGGAGCCCCATTTAAATATTTATATTATTCTGTTTTTAGTATTTGTTGTTATAGCGGCAACAGAAATACATCATCTGTGAAAATTTTGACAGACAGGCAGACAGCGGAGTTTTAGTAATAGGGTCCCGTTTTTACCCTTTAGGTACGGAACCCTAAATATGGAAACTGTTTATAATTGTAAGATGTGTCAGTTTTATGGTACGACATTAACACGACACGCAGTACATCATGCAATATCAGTCATAACAGACAAAAAAATCGGAATACTGCTCATGATACTCATTTAATTTAAAGCGCAGTGCAACTAGACTATTCCCAACTTTTCAAATACTGTAATTTACTCCCAGTTCAAAATATGTGTAAACTAGCCATACTAACAGAAGAATATCACCATGTTACTAAACTAAAAGAACACAAAAGATGTACAAAACTAAGAAGTCTACAGAACCAAAACAAATATTGTATACCCAAATATAACAACATATATGGAACTAGGCTGTACACATATATATTACCTAAGATATTGAATGATCTGCCAGAAGTTGTTTGTGCTAAATATTTAAATGGTAAACATATAAAAAAAGTCGTTAAAATGCACTTATTAAAAACTAACGACACAAGCTATGTATACTAAGAATCATATTTATGATGATATAGGATATATGATAAGATATAGGATATAATATTGTTTTTCTTTATGTTATTCTCGAACTCCCCATCGGCACACAAACCTCCATAAGGTTTTGCCTACGATGGGTCTTGTAATGATCTAAAACACTGTAATTTGCTTCCTTATTCAATAAATAAAAAAAAAAAAAAAAAAAAAAAACATGCTACCACAAAACACAAAATACAAAATTCTAAGCGCGGAAGACAAATTGAAAAAGTTAAATTCTGACTTACGACTTATTTATGTGCACTGTGAACCCATTGACAGGGATTATAGAGTGTCCCATAAACCGCTATGTGCACGTATAACGTATCGTAAGGCCCTTGGATGTAAATAACGTGGCTATAACGCGGTTAGCTGGCATTTGCTAACGCTTGCGATCCGGGTAAAAATATGCCTTTTCAATTTATGAATACCTAGTACCTACACAGTATACATAATAGACACACTTATATACAGAAGACGGTTTACTATTTAGCGACAAAACTATTGTGAAGAGGTCAGGAAGAATAAATCGAAGCCTTCTTATATACAGAAGACGGTTTACTATTTAGCGACAAAACTATTGTGAAGAGGTCAGGAAGAATAAATCGAAGCCTTCCTGACGAATTATACAGAGTTTTATATACGTTTTTTTAACATTCTTGTACGCTAAAAGGATGCACTAGAGACTTTGTTGTGATTATAATATTGGCTGCGTGCGAAGTGCCCACCATGCACATAGCTAAAAGCAATGATCGCGCTCAAAGTGGCAAGAATGTAAACTTTTGTGGGCAAGTCTTCATCTGTCAAATAACTAATTGTGACATTTTCAACCAAAAGGTACCACATTGTCGCTTGTCAATAAGGTTGATTTCAAATTGAAGTATGAAAATAGCGCCTTATTGACAACAGACAATAAGTACCCTTTTGATTGAAAATGGCACAATTTGTCCCATAGCCACCGGGCAAGCGCCTTTATCACGCAGACAGCCCACAGAAGAGATAAAACCAAAGTACTTTGTACGCTTGCTTTCAAGGATTATAGCCCCCAAGTCGCGGCTAAGATGAAATAGAAAGAACTCCGCTCACTTTCTCAGGTCTAGTTTAAGTCCTTTTGAGACGAAAGTCTAGTCTACAAGGAATTACATATTTTTAAAGCGAGCCCTACGTGGAAGGCAGATACTATCTTTTATTTTATTTCGCTGTAGGTACACGAAGCTACACTTACGTCTTTATCAGATGTGTCATTTCAAATATATGGGTCTCGAGAGACTTTAGTATATCGACGAAATTGTGTGCAGGAAAGTTTACCTACAAGTACTTTCAGTTAAACCCTCATATAACTATAACTACTAACATTGTATTTGCAGACTAGCCATTGCCCGCGACTTCGTTCGCGTGGAATTTATTTTGTCAGTCCTAAAAATGTTACATATTCTTCGTACAAACTTTTAACATCTGCTTAAAACCCCTTTAGAGCAGAAACTCCAGAAAATGCTAAAATGTATTTTCGTGTTTTAAAAAAGTAAATTTTTCAACATGCAATTAAATTTTTTTATTTCAAAAACAATTACCAAAAACAAACATAATAAAACTTAACCTATAGGTAAAAAATTTGGCCTAAATCGCCATCAATGGGCAAGGTGCCCAGAAGGCTGGCCGTATTTCCACGCTGTATAGCGATACTAACACGCTGTGCGAAATAAATTAAATAAAAAGTAAATTAAGTACACATAAAGTTTGTAGCTTTCATATTCTCTATATTAAGCTTATATACGCAAGGCATCTACATGTACAAAATACATTCGTTGATTTTAACCTTTTGGAAGTGAAATTTTTCTTTCGTATCCTGCCATCGAAATTCTATTAAAATAACACTATTGAAGAAAAAAAATTTAGTCAAAACATTTAAAGCGACGGACACGGGACAAGCCAGATCAAATTAAAGTCTGAATATAAGAAATTCTCAAATATTTCAAAGCGTTATATCTTTTTAATTGAGATAGTACCGACAGTATTCTACAGATAAATTTGATCCAAATCCATTTACATTACATACTAGACATATGTTCTATATTTCCTCTATTCATCTCCTAACGATCCCCTTTCAATTGCCCTTACAATCCCTCGGAAATGGAAACAATACCATATTCGCTCCGTCCTCAATCCTCCATATTGGTGAAGAGGTCGGAGCGCTTATACCTGTAACCGTGGGTCAAATTCAGAAGGAATAATGCATTATAAATTTTATATAAAACAAATTTACTACTTATTAGCCTTATTCCATTTACTTGGGGTCGGCGCTCCTTAAAGGACGTCGCCAGGAGCGTCTACTCTGTCCTGGGTCGTCTGGTGGTATTCTTTCTTTTTTAATGTTCTTTTTTAGGGTTCCGTACCCAAAGGGTAAAAACGGGACCCTATTACTAAGACTCCACTGTCCGTCTGTCCGTCTGTCCGTCTGTCACCAGGCTGTATCTCATGAACCGTGATAGATAGATAGGTGAAATTTTCACAGATGATACTTCTGTTGCCGCTATAACAACAAATACTAAAAAGTACGGAACCCTCGGTGCGCGAGTCCGACTCGTACTTGGCCGTTTTTACAAGACCTATCCATGTTATCTCGGGCCTCCCGCGTCCACAAGGCTGTGGTCTGGAGGCGCTTCATGACGTGGCCATACCGTAGCAGTCAATTTACGGTGAGTTTTTCGTCGAGATGCCTTACTCTGAAACTGCCTCAAAAACGTGGATACTTTTAATCTGGCGTTTAACCATCATGTGACGCATAATACAATAATGTTGCACGCTTACGCTTAGTGGCGCTCGACGCTGCTATGTGTCCCGACTAAATTACCTTACGAAGGTCGATGACATCGTAAGGTACCTATCTAAAAGTAAAGTCAGGTTTCGTCCTGAGGATCGCGAAGTTGGAATCTCGACACCACTTTGTTTGTAATATATATATATATATATATATATATATATATATATATATGTATGAAGTCAAAATAAAACAAACTCGTCACTTCTTATCGCTGTCCGTCATAGGCTAAGTACTCGATCAAAAAAAACCGGCGAAGTGCGAGTAGGACTCGCGTTCCAAGGGTTCCGTACATTACACAATTTAAACAATGTATTTTTTATGTGAAACGTGAGTTACGTAAGTGAAATGTCTTTAAAAAACCCGTAGGGGTCGGATCAAAAACTAAGTAATTAAGTCAGACTCAGGCTTGACTGCACATTTCTAATAGGTTTTCCTGTAATCTATAGGCAAAGATCTATTTTGTGTATTTTTTTCAAAATTTTAGACCCAATACTTTCGGAGATAAAGGGGGGAACGGTAATTTTTTGTCTATTTTCTTGAATACCTTCTAAATTGGTTATCCTAAAATTATAAAAAAAAATGTATCTGAGATTCTCACAATGAGCTCTTTTATTTGATATGTAACACGATATAGTTTGAAAAACTTTATTTTTTAATTTTCTCATTTACCCCCCAAAAGTGGCCTCCATGTTTAAAATTCATTTGTTTACGTTACATGTCCGTCTTTGGGTCACAAAGTTACATATGAATACCAAATTTCAACTTAATTGGTCCAGTAGTTTCGGAGAAAATAGGCTGTGACAGACGGACAGACAGACAGACAGACGCACGAGTGATCCTATAAGGGTTCCGTTTTTTCCTTTTGAGGTACGGAACCCTAAAAACGTAACAAAATTCCTATTGGCTAATGACGAAATTACCTAGCACTTACGCCGCCACTATAAGACGTTCCTGTACCGACTTGTTCCACATCCGCATCCGCATCGATTTTATGCGGATGTGGATGCGAGTATAATATTCGTCTAAAACATTCGGTGCACGAGAATAACGCCCAGTGACAATAACCCTCGCCTCCTGTACTGTTATTCTAATTTCAAATGGCACATCTCGCCTGCATATTTTATGGCGTCAGGTGGCAAATAGGCCATTACGCTTTGTTTTTTCTTAATTCCGTGTTTTATTGTCGTACACAGGAGATAAACGTGACATTTTCTTGGGTTTTTCCTATATGAAGAAGGATGTTTATTTTCGTAACCTTCGAGTTTATTTTTGTTTCTCCCGGTGTTATTTTCGTGATATCAGTATTACTGAAGCGATAATAAGTATAAGTGCGTTTACAAAAAAGCATTTCGTTTACTGCGCTTAGCAAAATAAAGGCATTTTAGAGCGAAAAGACCGCCCGTTGTTTACCTCTAGGTACTTACTCTACTTGTGCTGCTGTTTTCTTTCTGTATAATTTTCTTCTAATGAGGTGTGCGAGAAAGAGTACCAATGTGTGTTATATTGTATTCGTACAACTCTCTTACAAAAATCGTGTGGCGCTTGCGACATTGAAGCTACATTTTTTAAATGATTATCACGAATAAAAAACCTATTGATTTATGTTTAATAGGGTCCCGCTTTTACCCTTTGGGTAAAGAACCCTAAAAACGTATGTTTTGCACAGAATCACTAAAATATAAATAAATAGTAAATAAATAAATATTATAGGAACACTTACACAAATTGACTGAGTCCCACGTTAAGCTCAATAAGGCTTGTGTTGTGGGGACTTAGACAACGATATACATAATATACAAATACATAGAAAACATCCATGACTCAGGAACAAATATCTGTGCTCGTCACACAAATAAATGCCCTTACCGGGATTCCAACCCAGGACAATCGGCTTCACAGGCAGGGTCACTATCACTACCCACTAGGCCAGACCGGTCGTCATACATTACCCTAATAAATACATACCCTCTTATCACAGCACTTCCACATCGCAATGAGAAAACCCGTAAATCAGATAAAACGAAATTAAAAAAGTTTAGTCTCGTACAGTATTCGCAGCAGAATATATTAGGCAATAAGCTTACCGTAATTTCGCTAATTGGGCCTGCTCAGTAACTGTAGGATTACCTGTAAAAAAACACCCATTATTAGATATTCATAGGATGATAGGGATTTGGAGGCTGATACTGATTTTAACGACTGGTTTTGGATTTGATCTAATGAGATATTTCATATTCCTGTAAGATAGCGAAATTGACTCAGAAGTCAAGTCTGGAGTTGCATTGCTACGAACTATAATGCGGGCTTGTTTAGTCATTAAGGATTGCAATAAGTCTAAATTTGTGCAGTAATGTAGGTCTATATTCAAATTTCGTCAAGTGGACGAAAACTAGAGCTGAACGAAAACTAGCGCAATGACAAATGGTTTCATAATCAAGTCAACGTCAAGAAATCGGTAAAATCACGTATGATTTGATTACAGACAGATAACATTAATTTCACTAGTCAACACGACACTTAGCACTTGCACCCCAAACTTGAGTTTATTTAACCCTATAACTTGAGTAGCAAACGGATACTCACGTCAATGCCTGAGTCAATATGTGACCAATTGTAACTGTGTGTGTGTGTGTGTGTGCTACTCAAACAAAGCTAGTCGAGTAAGATAAACCAGTGTTACATTGACCGAGATCCGTAAAAACTAGGGGTAGTCGGAAAACCTACTATATCTGGTTAGATTGGCCTTTTGATTTGTCTATTTTAGGGATGGAATAACAGCCTTTAAGAGGACGTGTTAACGTAATTTGAAAGTTTTGTTCAAGTTTGCTGTCTATTTAACTTACTTAAATAATGATAGAAAGGGGCTACAGTATGGGGTTCTTCAAAAAAGGAGTGTACAGGTTTTTAAAGGGTCGGCAACGCGCGTGTAATATCTCCGGTGTTGCAGGCGTCCATAGGCTACGGTAACTGCTTACCATCAGGCGGGCCGTATGCTTGATTGCCTCCGACGTGGTATAAATATTTTTTTTTAACAAACGTTGCTTATATAACATTGGGAAGACGAAGCGTTGTAGTCGAGCAGTTTAAAGGCACGACATTCAAATTTTAAACCGGAGGTTAAAAGGTTGAATGTAGGTACATATGTATTTCAATTTATTAACTTTCGAGGAACTTATGAATGATCAACTCATTCATATAAAAAACATATTGTTTTTTTTTTCTTGTGAATTTTTTCACCGCTTCAAAGCCTAATGAGCAAGCGTGATGAAAACAATACTATTGTCTTTGAGGTAGAAAGTAAAATAAAATAAAATAAATATTTGGGGACAATCTTGTGTACACAGATCGACCTAGCCCCAAACTAAGCAAAACATGTACTATTTATTACTACTAGGCTACGATATACATACGTATATAGATCAATACATACTTGTGAACAGATATCTGTGTTCATTAGAACGGTAGGTAGTCGATTTTATAGAACTATCCTCCTACAGGTATTACATGTTACGTAAGTAATCCAGCAGGCGTATTCCGGCTTTATCCACGTGATAAAATAACTGTCACTTTTTAACACCGCGAGATAGAAAATGTCGGACACCGTTTTATCACATATAGACAAGAACGGAAGATCAAATTAACACCTGACGCAATCTCGTGGCTCGGGACCCTGAATGTGGATTTATAATTAATGTATTTAGCTACATATTGTTTGAACATGTTTATGTAAATACGCCATACGATTAAATACCTATAAATAAAATAGACAAGAACGACCATCATATCCGTGCTGCATTATTATTTAAGCATAGACACTAAAATACAATTCACTGCCTATAAATGAATAACACTACAACTACTAACGAATATAAATATAGATACAAACTAAAAATTAAACACTATTCGTTTCATAATACTTCGAGACTCCATTTTAAATAGTCGCCAGGTGGTTTAATTTAACACCGAACTATTTAATATCTCCGGCGCGACTTAATCCTCACTGTAATGAGTTTGCTGCTGTCGAAAGGCAAGGAAGCAAACCTATTTAATAGAAGAAGCATATTGAGTTGAAATTCCATTCGTTACTTTAAGTAAAACTTATAGTTATTCTTAGGGAGCAAAATGGCTAAAATCTAAAGTTAAAATATACCTCGAATTAATACGATTCGAAGACACGACTCAAAAACTTTAAATTCAATTTGTGTTTAAACAAATATTTTATCTCCAAATATTAAGCAAAATGTATTTACGTAAAAACCTATTAGTCTGTAGCGAATCGAACAACTCGACTCATGTCATTGGATTACTCGATTAAACGAACCTTAAGTCAACATTTGCAAATTATATTTAATCAATTATCATGGATGTAAATCGGTGTCGCACATTGTATCTAGGTACTTACTGCGGTTTATTTCATGAGAACTTTTACTTTTGTCTCTACTGTTACTTATTGTGTCTACTGCCTAAATCTGTTGTTACCTATTGTATTTTTACATGAATTTCGAGGAGCTTATGCATGATATACATAATATATTATTTAAATATTTAACACCGGATTTTTGATTAATTAACTTACGAAAAAAAAAACGGTATAATTCAATAGTACATAGTCTATCTCTCGGGCGAGATACTGTCGCGCCCCTCCTGTGCTAGGCCTACTGATTTTAAAAATCTAAAAATAAAAATAAAGATAAAGATAATTTATTTGTCAAACATGAGTAAAGTAATACGGAGATGTTATACTGTACAAAGTAGTCCTTCATGATTTGCCTCTCGGCGTACAAAATATAGTATATAATATATTTAATTAACAGTTTAACCTGTGAGCATGCCTTAAAATTAAAATACAAATATATTATAACAATAAGTAACTCATTGTACTTAAACATTAATATCATTAATAATATCATTGATATTATAATAAACTTTTTCCAATAATAATTTTGTTAAATGTCTCTTAAACAAATTAATACTACTATTCCTTATTTCCATTGGTATCTTGTTATAGATTTTAGGCGCTATACCAAGTATACTTTTTCTCAGCAGGGCAGTATTAGCAATTTGATTGTGAATTCTATTATTATCCCGTGGGCCGTGCTCTTAGTGAGGCACACACTGAATTTTGCCTCTGAAATAGGTCAGGGTTATTTCTAATAAATAAAGCTACTTCATAGATGTAAATATAGAAGGAAATGTCAATATTTTATATTTTGTAAAGTATGGGCTAATGGCGGTCCTGTATAACGGTTTCAGACCTAACATTGCTCTAATTACTAATAAATCTTTTTTGAGACCTGTAAACTCATTCATCGGTTATCGACGATACCGCCTCAAACAAAAGATATACGAGTAAGTATATACTGTTTGTGTGCAATAAAATAGCAGTCAATAGATAAATGAAAATTAGGGTAAAACAATAACATTAGATCAATTATATTGGATCTTTTTTTATAATTTTTCTGAATTACTTAACATTGTTTCAAAATTAACTGTAACCTTTACTTAAATAAAAGTATATAAAAAAAAAATATCATGAGAATCGGCTTTTTTACTACCTCGCGGAAATTCTCATAAAAACGTAACAACCTAAGAAAAATAGACACAAAAAGGTAAAAATTAAAACCTCAAAGGCAATTCATCCGAAAACGTGAAAGGGAAATAGCTAGGAATTCAAATCGAATTAATCTCGATTAATTAGTTCACTGAGACCGATTCAGCTATCGTTTTCATCTTACTTTGATAAGACCTTGAGTCAGCGTGCGCCGCTGAAGCGCTGCACCAATCAGCGTGAGCCGATAACGCTGACGCCGTCTGTTAAGGCTTTAAGTCATGATATCAGCCACTGATATTACGCTGATTAGTCCTCACGATATGCAATCAGGAGTCATTTCATAACGCATCTCGCTCGCACTTATTGGTGCACGTGAGATGGCTGATATCATGACTTAAAGCTGTATCAGACGGATGTACCGGACCATGACCTTGCTATGGAAGGCATCGATGTACAATAACCGGTATCCTTATCAACCCAATATCGGGTATTAAATTGTACATCGATGATGGAAGATGGTCCGCTCCGATAAAGACGCAGCTACAGGTGAGCTCGAGAAAGAGATATACTGACCGAACCAGTCGCGGTCCGGTACGCACCTCTGTTACAGCTTTTAAAGTGGTGTCAAAATCACACAGAAAACCAGCGCCACGGTTTGCCGCGGCACTATGCTGAGTGGGGATCCTTTTTGGCGTCCAAATGTTTTTTGTCTGCATGCTTTTCTTTTTTGTGGCGTCAAATAAATGTATTTTCTTTCTTTCTTTTTTTTCTTTCAAAATAAGATCACAACCTTATCAAATTGTAAAACAGAGTTGGCCTTACTGTCGGCAGTTAGAGAAGAATTTCAATTTTAAACACGGTCGCGACACAACACCGCCTAACGCAATCACGGGGCTGGATTACTTTAATGAAAAACGCCTTAAGCCAACAAAGCATTTATGCTGCGTGATAAATATATATTTATATTCAATCTACTCGTAGTTGCAAATTCAAAAGCTGACCTTCGGAAAATGGCCTCCTAGCCTAGTCGGTAGTAGTACGAAGCAAGAGGTCCTAGGTTCGAATCCCGGTAAGGGCATTTATTTGTGTGTTTAGGCGTTCAAACTTCAAAAGGTAAAAATTTTAGTACGTTTTTAATCACATTCGTTAGCTTTATTGAATATGTATAATATTAAATACGTCATTTTTGCAAGGAATATTGAGTTTACGCACATTCAATTAACGACAACAGTAAGCGATGTCGCATTCTTAAAACCTATTTCCACTGGCGTCTTACCCTTCTCGAAGAAAATAAGCAAATTTGCGACTTTATTTGCTATATTAAGAGATAAGCAGTCCTTTTTTGCCATAAAGATACAATTGTTGCAACAGACCCTGCTATTTAAGCCCTGTAATAAAACGAAAGCAACGTAACGTACATCTAGTCAAGGAAACCGGAAAATAGAAATGCTGTATGATATACAGCTACGTTGTGTGTTCAGTCTACACACAAAAGCTACATTATTGCCAACCGAGAATGTTAAACTTGCTAAACAGAAGTTAAAATGTAGCTAAATTTCATATCGTTCCTTATTGAGAGCTCAATGTATGGAATAAAGGCAATTTTTGGCTTCATAACTTGCCAACTTTAGCACGTAGGTTGCTAAACTGGAAACAGTAGGTAGGTATGCAACATTGAAAAGGATAGAATTTAATCACGAGCGAGGTTTTGACAATGCCGGATTTGGAACGGCTTAATTTTGGCGGCACTAAGCATGAGTTCGTATGTTGTTTGACATATAGCCAACTAATAAATAATAAATTTTATTTTATTTGACATTAGTTCTTAACTGTAATTATTACTGCTCTTTGTTTTAGTATGACGATCATTACGAGATACCTTTTTGTTTGACATGTATCCCATAATTTATTTAGTTTTAATTTGACGGTATTATTTTTATTATTATTTATTCTATATTAAAATCTTACATTACATCAGACAGAAAAGTGCCGTGAAACCCTATCGGGTTTGTATCGACACTGCATTCGTGGATACATTTTACATTTAAACATTGTTATGGTACATAGGAAAAACAAAAATTATATAAAGTTAAAAATGAGATTACCTAATTACAATAAGAGTTATCGGCGGGTAAAACAAAATATCTCCCACTCAAGTACACAACCGGCCGTGCCGTGAATTCCTTATCGCTGGGCGATTTACGTGTCCAGAAAGTCGTAAGCGGCTCAGGTTTTCCTAAGCGTATGACATTAGTTTAGTGAGGCATTAATTACAATAGATCGAACGAGTTTGAGTATGCACCGAGTGGGGCGTGTAGCGGATACAGGATGATTTATTTCGTTAAGAATATTTAATTCATTGATAATTATATTAATTAGTTTTTTTACTGTTAGGGTTATTTATTATGTTTTAACATTATTTATTTAAAATTAATATGGCCAGCAGATTATATAATATGTAATTATACACATATATATTGGATGCTTTATGTAGGTTAAGTTATGTTGAGACGCCGTCAAGATAGTATTTTTTTAGTAAATTCTTTTTTTTTATTTAATGTAATTTTCCAATAGCTTTTATAATTGTTAGTTTTTCATAATTTGTATTGTTTTTGATTTATCATTGTTGACATTTTATAATAACAAGTTTGCATGCTGAATAATTGACGATCATAATATAAATTCATATAGATTAGTGTAAGAATAATTTATATAGTAATTTATCATTATGAAAGAAAATATATATATATATAGGACACTCTGGACACTACTTTAAGATATTTCTTTCACACGCTGTATAGTTTCACGGATTTTGATATCCGTAATGTCCTAACGGAAAATATTTTTAATTTACTTCAAGAGGGGACGTTGTCACGACTGGTTTCTGTCTATGCGAGGTTTAAGAAAATTAATAACCTTTTCTTGCGTTTTCATCGCTTAACGATGTTTTAGAGTAACCTCGGGATCCGTTACATGGTATTTCTCGTCTCCATGTTAAATTAAATATTGTCATGAACTTGTTACGATAATTTATACGTAACTCTAAATAGTAGTATCTTTGAACCTGTATAAGCAAAATTTTATACGAGGGTTGCAACCGAAAATTACATAATATCATCAATACATGTAGGTCATTGTAGGTCGTTTTTTTCGACACACAATAAAAAAAAAAACATTTAATTACATGAAAGATATATACAGTGGTACTACTAAACTAAATTAATAACTAGCTTAAATCTAAAATAGGCCCTTGAGGCATTGTACCAAGGATGCTGGCGGCATTTCCTAGTTGTATCGCAACGTATTAGCAACGTTGTGCGAGGCGTGCGATTCCGTTTTCATCAACCAGATTTTTAAAATATCTCAAACTGTATCTGATTCACGTTGATTCTTCACAGTTCACTGCATATTGCAGATTCCTCTCATGCATATCACGGAGTCTCACGTTTACCCGAAATCCGCTGACGTCTAGATGTCGATAGCTTCGGCACGTTGAAACTTTTAACGACACGCTTCGAACGGGGATTTTATATTCGTGAAAAGTAATTTTAAGGTAAGAAATAATGAAATGCAGCTTGTGCGAGGGATTTTGCGATTTCACAGTTCGGCTAAACATGTAGGACAAATATTCGAGTTAAATAATAAAGGCATGGGTAATACATACATGTATAAGAACCGCATTAACTACGAGAACTAAAGTAACAAATGAATAGACAGGAAAACATATTGAATCATGAGGAAACCGTCATGAAGTAGTATAGGTACCTATTATTAAATGAGCAAAGAAGCCTGAGATCAGCAGAAGATGTATAAAAAAGTTTTCATGTTATGTTTATAGACTTGAGTTACTATTACTACATTATGTGGGGACTTGGCAGTACCTAAAACTGTACCTAACATAAATAATGATTTATTTATGTTAGTTCATCCCGCGGGCACCAGAATGTTTACTTAATTAAAATTGGTTGAAATTACTAAGGCGCATATGGAATAAATCTAACTTGAGCATGATGTATGGGTGAGTTTTAAAAGCACATAATCGCATAACGATTTTTTGCACTTTCCTACTGTTTCCTTTTTATTCTTATTTTAAGACATTATAGTGACCAGCCCGTAGTGCTTCAACGTTGTTGTTGGCACTTTCACATTTTGTCTGCAAAGCCTGTGTAAAGTGGCTTAGCCCTGTTTTCTTTAGCTGTATTTTTACAGTATTTATAATGAATATTATCATAAAAAATAGTAGGTACGTACCTAATACCGTTATTATTTCGTATAATCTTCATAAATCATAGCTCTTATCGTTATGATAATTCTAAAAACCGGACAAGTGCGACGCGGACTCGCCCACCGAGGGTTCGGTACTTTTTTAGTATTTGTTGTTAAAGCGGCAACAGAAATACATCATCTGTGAAAATTTCAACCGTCTAGCTATCACGGTTCATGAGATACAGCCTGGTGACAGACAGACAGACAGTGGAGTCTTAGTAATATTCATATTCATATTCATATTTTTTATTAGTATTAATCATACATTGTCATGGATGCGTAATTTACATTATTAATATTATTATTTACAATAGATATGTCAGAAATATGTGCAATTAAAATTGGGTTTCATTAAACATTAGAATAACAATAATAACAAAAAATAATAATAATAATTCAATTGTAAATAAAATAATCATACCCCGTTCCAATACGTAATAGAGTCCCGTTTTTACCCTTTGGGTACGGAAACCTAAAAAGACGCTAATTTGAGCCGTCAATCAACATTTGTCTGCTATTATTTCTCACACAACACAACCCTTAAGACTAACTTCAAACTGCAACTGTAATACCGGAGATTCGTCCGCGACGTGTCTCGTGTCACAAGCACAAAGTATTTATATTGCATTTTCTGCAAATGGTTTTTGCTAAAAGCATCTATTACAATTTGAAACGTCTGGAGCTAAATCTATTTTGCTGCTCGGGGCTCTGCTTATGCGTCTTGAGAGGATTCTGTTTTGATTTATATGAGTATTTGTGGAAGGAATTTTCAATTATTTTTGTTTAGATACTTTTAACATTATCTGTCCCAGCATTTTTAATAATCATATTATTAAGTATCCACTTCGGGTCGGGTCAGGTCGGCCATGGGTCGGCCCAAGATCCACTTCGGGTCGTTGCGCCACAGCAAAGTAAGTAAGTATATTATTAAGTATGTTTTATTTAAAATTACCAGTTAAAGATTTTTACTGATTGTAAGCAAAAGCTTCTGATTAGGTAATATTACATGATACTCAAAATGTGGTGCTCTAATCTTTAATGTCTTTTTTTTTTGTTTCTCGGACATCAATTTATTTGAGAAGTTCCAAGAAAAAACGAATGTCACTGCGGTAAAGACCGGCAAGTAAAATTTTAGGTTGGAAACACCGTCACAGGGCAAAAAAAATAATATAAAGAAATAGTTCCAAAGTAGATTCTTCAATCTCTTTGAAACTCCATTAACGTTAACGAGATGATATTAACAACTTAGACAGTTGACTTCAAATGTTCTAAAGTTCGGAACAGACTTTATGACTGCTATAATACTTACTTATAATAGAGTAACGGAAACCGTCTATTCAGTAAATAAAACTATGAAAACGGATTATATCGCGTATATTGAATTTATAATACATCCCGACGTTTCGAACCCTTTACAGCGTTCGTGGTCAACGGGTGACTCCCGTTTAATATACGCGATATAATCCGTTTTCATAGTTTTATTTCATGAGTAACTATCGCGGTAACCGAAGACGTCTATTCAGTATTTAATCAGGTCAGGAAACGTATAGTTCAGTCAATTACTCAGTTTAAGCTTAATAATACACCCTTGAAATTAACGGACTTTAAAAAAAACAACAAATTATAGTTTTATAAGTGTAGTGTTTGTATACACGACAAACACTACACTTATAAAACTATAATTATACCAAATCAGTTTCCTTTTCCAACTGTCAAAACGATTTTTCTACCATGAAACACTAGCATGTGACGTCACAATCAAATTACCTACTCTTTATAGTTTTATACTGGTTTTAAAATAGAAATTGTGTCTAAAAATAACTGCTGTCTACATTTCTCTATTAATCTTTTGGTGCTTTATTTCATGCATGGTTTAAAATTATTTATTTTAAATACAGTCAAATACCCTATTAGACAGCTAGCCGGCCTACCTATAAATCTTATCTATTTAAGTTGCTTTGCCATTGTAGTGTAAAAAAAATCTAACCCTCCCTACTCTACCAATATACGTCGCCTAGCACCCATAATGCAAGCTTTGCTTAGTTTGGGGACTTTGGGGCTAGGTTGATCTGTGTTAGATTGTGTCCCCAAATAAAATATATATACCTATATTATAATTGTCACGCTCACTGCACGTAAAAGGAAAGAGCTCACATTACCGTGTCGACATCTAAAGGGACAGAAAACCTATCGATTCGGAAGCACGACAAACATCGCCATCTTTCCGTAATAACTTCACTTTTAAGGATTCAGTCGGCGTTCGCCACACAGACTAACACTCGTAGACTCCGCATTGTGAAACAGAAGACTTGCGATAAAGTAAGGACGCTAAGTACGAAGAATCCCTATCACTATATTCTCTATCGAATAATTTATAAATTGTAAATACAGATGTCAATCACAATGAAAAAATCAACGATGATCAACTCTGACCAGCGTATTGTTTATTAATCAAAGATGGACAAAGATTTACCAAAATTATAAATAAGGAGTGAAAATTCCCGATAAAAAGCTTGAAACCCCCAAAATTTCTATGCATTAGACATTTTAAAAGACCTCCATCTACACTAACGCCCCTAGCGGCAAAATTAAACGCGGTAGCCCTCATTGGGCCCACCACGAAGTTGCATTTTCACAATTCAATGATCCAACAGCCCATGTGTACAGCCTTGAATTTTTGTCCTTTTTAGGGTACCGTACCCAAAGGGTAAAAACGGGACCCTATTACTAAGACTCCGCTGTCCGTCTGTCTGTCACCAGGCTGTATCTCATGAGCCGTGATAGCTAGACAGTTGAAATTTTAACAGATGATGTATTTCTGTTGCCGCTATAACAACTTCTTCCTCGCGTTATTCCGGCATTTGCCGCTATAACAACAAATACTAAAAAGTACGGAACACTCGGTGGGCGAGTCAGACTCGCACTTGTCCGGTTTTTTACCAACATGTCAACTTGGCAAACAAGCGTGCAGCACATTGAATGAAAATCACATGCGCGTAACCGATCCTTTAATGGTTGCATTTCTCCTTTTATCAGGAATTAAAACAGATTTCCGTCAATATTTGGCATAATAGGCAATTTTGAGCAACCGTAATATGAGAATGTGTAACGCAAATTACACTTAATTAAAATAAGAAGGCTAACTCTTACACTAAAATTAGAATGAGCGCTCGCATTCTGTACATGGTAAGATATCTGTGGTTTACCTTTATTGTTACGGCAAAATATAGAACTAACGCCATCTCCCACTAAATTGAATTTTCTCCTTTACAGTGGCGCCCTCAATCAGCTGCATTAAGCTTGCCTTAACTCAATTGGATTAAAGTTTAAAAACTCGCTTCATACTTCATAATCTTTTCAGAAAATCAACCTTAAAACTTTGGTAGCAAAGTTCAAATTCTAATAAAACGTGAGGATTATATAAGTGGTTTTGTAAGTTATTTCATTTCTGTTAATACTTACATAAAAGTAACGACGCTCGCGCGTGTGTTTCGAGAGAGGAAAATGCCTAGAAGCCGATTCTATGTGAATAATTTGATATGGAAGCTATTCTGGTCGTAATAATAACACGTTATAAATTTGATCTGGATTTCCAACGGGAACAAATCAAATAATTTTTATGAAATATTTTGATTTGTGCTTTTTAAGTAGTCACACTACTATAATATAAATTATAAACTGAAATAGATATCATACACTAAAGAAAAAGTGACCAAGTCCACCGGTGGCCGAGGCGGGAATCGAACCCGCGTCTACTTACGGCCTCGGCCACCGGTGGACTTGGTCACTTTTTCTTTAGAAAGAAAGAAAGAAAGAAAAGACATTTATTGTAAAGACCTTCTACAAACAGCGCCACCTCAGTTACAAAAAAGAACTTACTCACTAAACACTTAAAGCTAGGTACAATGGTAGTTATAGAAAAAGGAGTAAGGTAAGGGTTAATGAATAAACACAAATTTTGGCGCCGCTATAGTGGCTACAAAAGGACGCCACTCAGCATATGCTCTGGTATAAATAAATACCACAGCGCTGGTTTTCTGTGGCACCCCGGGCCGGAGGGTAGCTTAGAACTATTTGAGATAAATATAAAAATACAAATAATATAAATACTTACTATAAAGATACAGATAGGTTATAGCTTCATGTAGGGTAAAATGTTATGATGGTAAGGGTAGGTAGATATTATTAGTATTATAGACATTAGAAGAGGTAGATAAAATAATAACTTTATGTATAACTCTGGTAAAAAAAAAAGTATATGATATCATATGATATCTTTAGTATATGATATCTATTTCAGTTTGATCTGGATTTGTTATGGATATGATCTGTGGTGTATGACGTTTTTTGGTTGAAGAAATGTCACTTTTGACACTGACAGATCAGATCCATAATTAATCTAGATCGTGTGAGCACCACACTATGCCCAAGAAGGCTTGTATTGTGTGTACTGTAAAGGTTTGCAACCTTTGCAGCCTTTTTGGTCAGTGAGTGGCAACAAGCTGGCAACAGGCACACATTTAAATTTAGAATCTGTGATCTCGCTGTCAAATAGAACGGGTGTGTGTGGGTGTGCCATTAAGGCTAACCGAATATTATAACCTAGCTAGAGGACTTCCGGTTCCAACGCCATCTTGATAGTAGCCTCGTGATTAATTCCTTTGTTTTTTGCTCATTAATATTGTTTAAAGTGTAATATCGATAGCTTTATTATACAATAATCTAATGTGGTAGTGTGCAGTGAATGGAGAAATCGTGTCACACTCAAAGTGTGTTTAACCACCATTTTGGAGTCAACGGCCGGTAGTCCACGTGCTTCTCGTAAAATCCAGCTATCGGTTTTACGAGACAACTACAACAACCACCGAACAGCGTCGTGCTCTAAGAGCCTAACTCCTACCCTTTTACGTGGCATTGGCTACGGGCAACATCGCCCTCAAGTCCATCAAGAAAAAAAAAAAAAAAAAACCTAGCTATAGTTAAACCAACACAAGTCTGCAACGATTTTGAGAGCACACGCAGTGCAAGTGTTATTTTAAACGTCAAACTTTTATGAAATGATGTTTTAATGTTTTAATGTTTTAATGTTTATTTGGGCACAAACGGTACATGTTTCTTATAACTAGTGTCTTATACATAATTCATAAACCAGGACAGTTGCCACCACTTAATAGCTCATTAAAGAAAAACAAAATACATGATAACTAAACTTAAAGATTAACAACGAGGGTCGAATTAGGACAGGGGCTAAATTAATGAAGATAAAACTATTTTTATACATTACATTTGCAATTAAGTGTAAAGTTACAGTGTCTTTAATTCGTTTGTTTATTTAAAACCAAAATTACTTGACGTTTAAATTTAGACAAGGAGTCATTAAGTATATCAATTTTTGAGAAAATATCATTATTAAATCTGCAAGCTCTTATCAGAAAGGAGTTTGATTTGTATTTCTTTTTAGTAAAGGGAATACAAAATAATTTATCGCTACGCCGTGTGTTCAAGCGGGGAGTTTTAAAGCTAAGTCTACTTAACAAATAAGGGGAGTCAATTAAATTTCTTAATACTTTATACAAAAATATTTGATCTTTTAATGTGCGCCGGCTTTCAAGAGACACCAGTTTATTCAGGTTAAGCGGTTGAGTTGACACAAGGTTTTTATATTTTAAATGTTTGATGAGCTTCTTTTGAATTCTTTCAATACTATGAATATAACATTTATAGCTAGGGTTCCATACTGTTGATCCATATTCCAGAATTGGTCTAACTAGCGAGTTGAAGAGTGTCAGCAAGGTGATAGCTTCTTTGAATTCTTTACAAGTTCTCAAGATGAACCCAAGTAACCTAAAGGCTCTATTTATTAAGTTGTCGGTGTGGTCGCTGAATAATAATTTGCTATCCAAATAAATACCTAAATCTTTAATGGTAGAAACTCTACATAATGACACGTTGTTTATAAGGTAGTCGTAGTTAATAAATTGTTTTTTTCTACTGAACGTTATTATGTTACACTTATTTATATTTAAGTGCAAATGATTTAATTGACAATATATATGCAATCGGGTTAAGTCTTCCTGTAAAGCTTGACAATCACTTATGCTCTTAACAAGTTTCAGTATCTTTTTATCGTCGGCGTATAAAAGGCAGGTTGAAGATTTTAGATGGGAAGTAACGTCGTTAATAAAAACATTAAAGAACAGGGGCCCCAAATGATGGATGACGTATTAAATAACACTTGCACTGCGAATACTATCAAAATCGTTGCATTGCAGACATTTCTTGGTCTAACAGTAAAGTATTATGAAAAGTATATACTTTTAAATCAACGAAGTGTGTTTAAATATATTTCACGTCCTCCCTGCTAGGTCGTAGTCGTATCCCTTTACAGTACTCAAACAACGATATAATATAGAAAAAAAGACATTTATTGTAAAAACCTTCTACATACAGCGCCACTTCAGTCGGACTCGCCCACCGAGGGTTCCGTACTTTTTAGTATTTGTTGTTATAGCGGCAACAGAAATAAATCATCTGTGAAAATTTAAACTTTCTAGCTATCACGGTTCCAGAGATACAGCCTGGTGACAGACAAACGGACAGACAGAGAGACGGACAGACAGACAGACAGACGGACAGTGGAGTCTTAGTAATAGGGTCCCGTTTTTACTTTTTGGGTACGGAACCCTAAAAAAAGAACTTCATAGGCAGGGTTTACTACCGACTAGGCCAGACCGGTCGTCAAATCCATATCGAATCGTTAAAAACGAATCGACCTCCAGAATTGAATTAATAAGGTTATTTTCAAGGCTTCCATTTGCATTAAGGTTTTGAAAGGCACGGTGCCTATTGGTGTACAGTCGAAGGCAAAAATATCTATACAGACAAATGGCTCTAAAATATGTGAACACGACTTTATTGTCTAAGGTGTAAGAGCGTACACATATTTTTGAAACTGGGAATATATATATTTATGTGCTTGACTGTACACGTAGGTCAATGAAAGAAAACTAGCCTTGCTATCGAAAACAATTTTTTTTATAAATAATGCTAATTTTCATTTTTAGGGTTCCATACCCAAAGGGTAAAAACGGGACCCTATTACTAAAGACTCCTCTGTTCGTCAGTCGGTCTGCCTGTCTGTCACCAGGCTATATCTCATGACTCATGATAGCTAGCAAAAATTATAGAATTGAGAATAAATTACATACCTACTTATATACTTACTTAAAACGAATTAAAAGCTTTATTAAAAACTTTAGTGCAGAAGAATGTTTTAAGAGAATTAAATTTTATGAAATCATTGTAGGCTATCTACCTTCATTGATGAGAAATCACTATCTCCGTAAACAGTGAAAAACTGATGACATTGCTTACCTATAAAAGTAATGACGATTATTGAATTCGTGGATATTCTGCCACGAAATGCTCGAACAACATACCGCCCGCGCCGCCCATAACTCGTACCTGTAACAAAAATAATGTTCGTAATTTTTTTTAAGTAGGTAACTTTTTACGTTAAGGTACTTATATTTTATATCCCTATTAAGGTTGTTCAAAACCGAAGAACGTGGGTTCGAGACCCGGTTCATACCTATAATTTTCTGTGAACTTTTTCCCTTTGTGGCGTTAAATAATAGTTATTTGTTATACAAGGGTGCAAAGTTGTATTTTACCCACGAGTGTGGAATTGAAACACGAGCAAGCGAAAGGATTCTATAGTTGAACCACGAGCGAAGCGAGTGGTTCTAAAATAGAATCCTGAGCGTAGCGAGTGTTTTAACACACGAGAAGTAAAATACATTTGCACCCGTGTGTAACACAAAACTTTTCCCCTCACTATAGCGAGGAAAGTGCAACATCTACAGGCGTTAGATCATATTCATCAACTGGAATCACTCATTTTTTTACGATATTATAACAAAAAACTGGAAATTCTGTACTTTTACGTGAGAAGTTTTTAAGTAAAATTTTTGTTGACAATGTTGACATTTCTGACGTATGAAATGTCAATGATGCGTTTTGAAATTGCATCGACTCAGAATTATATTTAACATAATTAATAAAAAACAAACGTTTATTATGGAATTTTAAGGTTTATGACTTAAAATCATTAAATAAAGCTAAATCTGGTATTTTTATTAAATTCTAAAACCATTTATTTAATGATAATTAATATCGAACGAACCATTATTATGAGCGTTTTACGTTTTGTTATCTGTGATGCTACTTAAACACGCTCCATCCAAGGTCAAATTACTTTCCCCACTAGTGGATAAAATGCGTTTTTCCCCGCTTGTTTTAAAGGATAAAAGACGGCTTTCCGAGCTAGTGAGGGGAAAATGTATTTTCTTTCTTTCTTTCACATATATAGTGGCTTTGTGAACTGTAGATCTCGCGAGCCTAACTTAAAACTCAATAAATGTATGGCTCCGACATTTTTAAAAAAAAACTGCATCGACACAAAATGCCACGACAATTGGTTGAGAATTGCGAACTGTAGAGGACAACATCAGGACATACGAAAGCGTTTTTGGCCAAGCTGAAACAAAATACAAATACAAATAGTTTATTATCATAAAGGTTTATTATCATAAACGGAGACCTTCGCTGACGCTCGGTCAATAAGAATAATCTTTTTTTTTAAGTAGCTCTCCGTTAAAAGAAAACACGTAAGAAAACTTTACTAAACTTGTCAGGTCTAGTTTCTGGGTCGAAAGGTCAGATAACAATCGCTTTTGTTTTAGTTCCTACGCCAATTCTTAGCATAGGATTGCCAAGCGGACCGCAGTATAGCGAAAATTAGTGCCTACGCCAATCTAAAGCAAGCCTTTAGCTTGCTACTTTTACTTGCTTGTTGTTGCCTAGGCAAAAAGCGGGGACAACGGACGGGGGGTTAAAGATACTCGGTATTACACTTGGAGTTATTTACTCGCCGCCCTCAATTAGTCTCGGCCACAGATATATATTGAACTAGACACAGTCAACATGGATTATGAACATTAAACAGTTTTTTGCGAAATTATTTATTTACTTTTATTTTCGACGCAGGTTTCATTGATCATACCAGTATGTAATTGTGATGGGTGGTTTGAATTTGTAAGGTCTGCCCCCAACTTATTCATAGATTTTTGTCGGGTAATTAAACAAATTTACCCGTATAGAGATAATAATTGGTTTAACATTTGCTCCCTGATGTCAAAATATTACGGCATAAGACTTTGATGCACGTTTTACACCCAATATATACAGTATGTATGTACGTTGTATGATTTTGTTTTATGAATTTGCCCATTATGCCTTGCTCCCATTATTAGAAAAATTAGACAACTGAATTTTAGAGAATCTATTTTCCAAGGCAGGCCATCTTTGGCATGTAAGGCACTATAGACCGAGTTTACGATACTTACGGCGTCTAGTTCAATATATGGTCTGTGGTGTTGGCAAACGCACGCTTGAGACGGACACTTCAAGCGGTCCTAATAGCGTTTACTTTCCTTAATACATTTACCCGACGGTTTCGATGAACGAAGAACATAAACTTTCTTAGAGTTTAAAGGTAGGATAAGATAAGATTAGATAAGATAAGATAAAATTTATTTCATTGAAAAAGACGTTTCGGTGCGGCGCTATACAATTGTGAGCCGTTTGTGTATTAGCGAAAATGAGCGCAATTTATTATAAATATTGTCATTATGCGTAAGTACGTTTTCACATTGTCCGAACCGAGTTTTGTATGAAAAACTTAAATTAGCTGTATTTTTTTAACTATGGTATCTGAAGCTACATAAACTAATTTCAGACCTGGATATACCTTATCCTATTGTAAGTACTAAGTTTCAGAGCAATTTAGCTAGTCGTTTCAAAATGAGAGCGTAACTACGTTTGTATGGAGAACCGAGCTTGCCGGGGGCTCTTAAGCAAAGTATACAAACGGACTATGTTAACAGCAGTTAACGCCGAATGGGCTATTATCGCAATTAACCGGCTACTTGGCGATCCCCAGCGGCGCAAAGGATCTTCACATTGGTTGCGGTTGTTGCGGATCCGCTCGCCGGTGCGGTGGGCGAGCGGGACATCGCTATTATAAGCGCATAGTGCTATCCCGCTCATTTGCGATAACCGCGCTCTACGGTAATAAACTGAATGTACGATACGGGCATTATCTTGATAATAGTGCCCAATTACGAAGATGACGGTTGAATGTCGTGAAGGCTCGGACATATGTCCTTCCCCAGGACTCAAACTATCTCTATTCAACTAAATCGGTTCAGCGGTTTAAGCGTGAAGAGGACACAGACAGACCTTCGCATTTATAGAGACAGACTTTCGCATTTATAATATTAGTATGGATTACATTTTTTACTAAAATCCCGTCCCATGTTTTTCTCTGAAGGCCCTTTGGTCCTCGACTGCTATTCTTATTGTCCACTTATTCCAATTATCCTGATATTTCCAAGAAGTACTCATCTCTTAAATTATCTTAGTATTCAAAATATTACTTAATCAGGTAAAACAATTTCAATATATTATATCGCGTATTACAAAATTACATCCCGATTTGAATTAGAATAATTAATTTCCTTTAAAAATTTGCGTTTCTCTCGATTTTGTTTTGCTGCCACGATTAGAATTTTCAATCCGTCACTCATTTTATCAAAAACATTGACAGATTATAAACTGAAATAGATGTCATATGTATATTAAAGAAAAAGAGACGAAGCCCTCCAGTGGAGAAGGCCGGATTTGAACCGGCGTCTTTAGCAATCCGGGCTAACGCCTTGAACCCCTAGGCCATCCTGCCACGGCGGAACCGGTCCCAATTTTTAGACTAACTATATGCTATCTTACTAAGACTAGGCGTCTTTGAATCCGGCCTTCACCACTGGAGGGCTTCGTGACTTTTTCTTTAATATATGACGTCTATTTCAGTTTATAATTTATATATAGTAGTGTGACTACTTAAAAAACACAAATCAAAAATATTTCATAAAATAATTTGATTTGTTCCCAATGTTGTGTGAAGATTGACAGAGATATCGCCTGCATCAACGCTTCAGCAGCGGTGGCTGCTTAACACCAAACGGGCCGCACGTTTGTTTGCCACCATCATGGTACCTATAAAATAATCGGCTTCCCGGATGGCACGTTCCTCAGATAAATTAGACAAGTTCTGGGCCATTATTCATCCTGAGCGTACCTTCCGCACGCTTGATTATTAAACTATACTTGTGCGTTGGCGTTTATCTGCTTATTAATTACGGCTTTTAATCGGACCTATATTTGGTGGTTTAATTAATGAGTCCGACAGTAGAGTACAATTAAGTTTAGAGAAAACTCGTTTTATATAACGATATGAATATGAGATTATGAGACTAAGTAGAAAGTGACGGTATTTAATCGCTTACCATCAGCGTTTTCACATTGTCAGATCCGATATCGGATGTAGGATCCTACATCCGCGTAGTCAGGCCGCGGGGGCGCGCCCGCGCCCGGGCGCCGCCTATAGCGGTCACGCACACTACAACAAGCATTATGCCTTCACATACGCACACAAACAAATATTATCGGTCCGAAAGCTGAAGGGGGGCTCCGACATGGCTGAATTTATCGGAAGCGCCTTTCCGATATCGGATATCATAAGGGCTTACTAATTATCAGTCCTTCGAAGTAAATCACGCCCGTTGTATTTAATTTCATCTCGCCATCCACCACCACGCCAAGGATATGAAAACATTATTAAACTTTCTGCAACCTTTAGTGCTTCATTGATTCTTACGGCGCCCGCATACGAATGTTGTGATATAACGCCTTCACATCTTGACGCATGCCACACGAAATAAAATTACGAAACCGAGAAACATTGGCGAGTTTTACCTTATACTGAAGACCATTTTGACTTGATAAACACGAGTCAGAAATTCCTGATAAGGTTTCTTCAGTTTTTAATCAACGATATCATTTATTTTCTTATCTAGCATGAGATTTATTCCTCTCGGCGTTTTATTTAACATACCGCTGAGGTTCTTTAGGAAAACTTACACAAGTTAGAAATTATGCAGAGCTCCTTTAAAACTCCAAAAAACTGGCGTCACTATATTCTGTTCAGTTAAATGGAAAATTGCAAAGATAATTTAATTCTGAAGAAACCCTACTAATAATTTTAGTTCGTCGAAAGAAAGTTTTCCTGCCGTATTTAAATTATTTTTGCCAACAATCACAGCACCAAGGATAGGTATGAAAACATTCTAAAACATTATATTGTCTTCGGTTACCGCGATAGTTACTCATGAAATAAAACTATGAAAACGGATTATATCGCGTATATTGAATTTATAATAAATTCAATATACGCGATATAATCCGTTTTCATAGTTTTATTCTAAAACATTGTTGTATTTCGGTTTCTATTGTAAAACCTTGTGCAACCTTTAGTAGGTACCTACTTCATTGATTCTTAAGGGGGCTCATTGACTAAATTACTACATTATGTGGGGACTTGGCAGTACCTAAAACTGTACCTAACATAAATAATGATTTATTTATGTTAGTTCATCCCGCGGGCACCAGAATGTTTGCTTAAGCAAATTTGGTTGAAATTACTAAGGCGCATACGGAATAAATCTAACTTGAGCATGATGTATGGGTGAGTTTTAAAAGCACATAATCGCATAAAGGGGCCCACAGACTATCAGTTCGCCGGACGATATCGGCCTGTCAGTTGTTCGGAACTGTCAAACTTTTGTTCTAACTGACAGGCCGTAATCGTCCGGCGGACTGATAGTCGGCCTATTTACGGCGCCCGCGTTCGAATGTTGTGAATTTGTGACAGTGTTATCACATAATTCTTATCAAATGGAGGTATCTCCACTGTCGCATGCTACACGAAATTACGAAACCAACAAAGTTTGTAGACAACCGACTTTTAACTTATGTTGAAGAAAAGTTACGCGCTCATCTACATTATTTAAGGTCACGACTGACGTTTTCTATTAAACGATTGTCACTTGACTCGAACCTTATACGGCTCAATGTAGCAAGTATTTATAAGAGCATGCGGCAATGAGGTCGCGACACGACATGCCCCCAACACTTTAACCTATAATGCCGTTCTAGCCACTGGCTCGTTCACAACTAACTTTCCAATTGCCTGTTAGGAACGAGATATCGGTAACTTTATACAGCTCTGAACAAAATAAAACAAGATATCCGCTCGCTTTATCTAGTTTTACCGCTGAGTTATTTTTGTTTTCGGTTGATTTCATTTTGTTACATGATTTAGTAAAGTAATCAAAGAACATTTGTAACGCTTTAATATTTAAAGCTAGTTTTTGATTAATGAGTTATATTTATATATTAACCCATATATTCTCAGAACTAGATATTAGTCTACATTCGTTGAAATTGCAAACTCTCTCTACTGATTTTAATGGGTTACAAGGGGTTTTCAGTGGGTAGGAAAGGAAATGTTGGGGATATTAAGCAACTATATACTACGTATTCTACGAAATTATAGCATTATTATCATTTTCATCAAAATACTTCTACTAAATAATATCCAGACGCAAGTCGCAAGTATCTGGGTATTCAATGTAACCATACGTATTTTTTTGTAATAATTAAAAATAATATTCACAACAAACGTCATGTCTTCGTAGTTTTTCGCGGTCAAAGATGTCCTTAACTGCCTAGCAGGTAATCCTTATGGTTCTTTGACACTTTTCTATTTTAACGTCTATTGATGAGCTTGAGTGGCAATCCTCCCAGGACGGCCTGAACAAAGTTCGAGCGGGAATCGACCGGCGGCACACGCTGGGTTTCAGACGCCGGTGACACGCTGCACTGCTGCAGCACCGCCGCAAGCCCCGCCAACGACTGCATCTCGCCTAGACGTGATCCTATAATACAAAAGAGCCAATACAAAAGGTAGATCTACAAAGCTTGAGCACTTATGCAAACTCATTATCATTAGGATAGTCTCCATTAACGGTGAACCAACGATCTGGCTAGGAAATGAGGTTGCACGAGGGCATGACCAATGGTTATTGAGATCCTTGGAATACGAGTACAAACTTGAAATATTTCAGTTAATAGTTTACATAACACACCTATACACGCTCTGGGCCCATCTCCGAAAGGCAAGTACACGTATTTGTGTCGCTTCTGCACTTCTTCGGGAGTAAATCGCTGCGGCCGGAATTCCCGCGGGTTATCGAAATACTTCTCATCGTTTTGCAGCGCCTCCACTGGGATCACAATTTTTACCCCAGGTTCAATAGTCAGACCCAGTTGAGGGAATGTATAAGTCCGAGCACACACACGGTTTAGTACGCCCAGCGATGGAAACATCCTCATTGCCTCCTTGAAAGCCATACCAAGCAACGTCATCTCTGCTACCGCATCGTAGCACAACTTATTGTCATATTTTTGTAACACTTCATCGATCTCCGACTGGATCTTGGTTTGTGTTTCAGGATTCAATGCCAGCTGGTGCAATAAAAAACTTGTAGCAGACGAAGAAGTTTCAAAACCTGCAGCAAAGAATACGTATACTTGGGCAGCCATCATTTTGATATCCATTTCCATGTCCACAATTACGGGAGACCCGTCAGCGTTCCGGTTCACAATTGATTCTCCTATGATTTTTCCCTTGCTCTCCAATTCCAGGAGTAGATCTATGAAATCATGACGACCAGAGGGCTTATATTGTCTATCTTTTCTGACGGTTTTAACTAAATCAAAAATGGCATCGCGAACTTTGGGATTGGTAACATAAAGGAACGATCTTAGCGGTGGAAAAAGGTGCCACAACATGAACTTAATTACGATCGGAAGCGGGGTTGCGAGGATCATCCTGCCGATGTTTCTGAAGGCGGAGTCTTCATTGCCGAGGGAGTCGGTATCGACGCCAAAGCCGCAGGCTCCGATAAATTCTGTGGTGAAGCGCGCCATCAGCTCGCGCACGTCGCAGGTGTCTGATCGGGCTGCGGCATCGTGCGCCACCCCCTGCAGGCGCTCCGCACACCGCACCACCAGCGGGAACATCGCCTTCAGCTTAGCAGTCGTGAACGCGGGCGTTATTCGCTGTCGCTGTAGCTTCCATAGATCTCCTTCTGCTTGGAACAAGTTCGCTACCAAGGGCTCTACCTTTGGGTTTCTTCCAAGTCCCCGAGAATAGAAATGAACGAAATCATTGTTTAATATATCTCTGACGATATCTGGATCTCTTATGTATAGCTCCGGAGTGGAGCCCCTGTAGAAGCCAACTACTTTATCGTTTGGGAACCGGTTATATAGGTCGTTGGCTACCTCTGTGAAGCTTTGCCGTCCAATGAAGCCCTTGTAGTTGTTTCCGAACAGAAACACCGGGGGGTCGTGCTTGACATTTCTCTTGGCCCAATAGTCATGATTGCGGGTGCCGAAATAGTAGATGGCTACAACCAGTACTGCTAGCAATACAACGATCATCTTCACTATTCGGTTCCACTTTGATAACTGAGTAAATAGACAAGGACCAGGCATTCTTATAATAGGGTCAATCAACTTTTTCATGTCATCGAGAAAGATTTTATTAAAAAATGTGTTGAATTTGTGTTATTATATATTTCACGCAGAACTATTATCAGTTTTGTATGCAAATACGAGCGCATAAATTTCATTATTTTGACAAATTTGACTGTTTAATATGTTGTGATTACTCAAAACGTGTCCCCTGGGTTACCAGCGATTTTTCTAATAAAACTTCATTTAATAGAAAGAAATGGTTGTCTACTATATGAAAGAACACAAATGCTTTCCTTCTGGTGACTTAAAAATTAGATCCTGTTTGATTTTTCATACTAGCAATCAATAGTGTCTCCTGGGTCACTAATGACAAAAAATGCACGGAAAGTTTTTATATTACTTAAAAAACTCATTACTGCGTGTTCTATCTATCATAGTGATATGTCAATGAAATTAAATATTTAAAAAATGATAATAAAAACCCAAGAGACCTTTTTTCTGATTTGGGGCCTGTACTAAAAATGTAATATAATATGATTAATATGATAAGGACTTAATCGTTTTAAGTACAGAGTGAGTGGCCCAAAGCTTTTTCTAAAAGTTACGTCGTTATTAACGCTAGGAGTGCACTGCAGCATGTCAAATTAGTATCCCAAAATGTCAAGGCAGAAAACAATAAATTATGTTTCAATTCCACTTCAGCTCATCAGCAAAGTGATATATCAATAGTTTAAAGTTATTTTATGAGAAAAATAATCAGTGTATAGAAAAAAGTCTCCTAAGTCATCATAAATGTCTCTTGGATCACCAGAAAAGTGACCCCGGGAGAAGGGTGACCCAAAAGACATTTAAAAGAAAATCTTCGTTTTTGTACTACCTACGAACATATTTCAATAAATAAATTATAAAAAATAACAAAATTCTTTATTTACTTACTTTTGATTTAAGGTGTGAATATTGACTGAGACTATGACTATCGACTTTGTTACTATAGCATATTAGACCCAGGATAGATCTGATTAGCTTCAAAATAATATTAAATTAGATTGATGTTTTGGTTAATTCATTATAACATACGGGATAAATTACAAAAACGCGCATAGATTTGAAAGATATATTTTTTTATTTTGTTGGGACACGAGATAACATAAACAAGTTGATCGACCCAATAAATAAGATAAAATTAGGTGTTATTACGCCGCCTTTATAGTGAACAGCAATAAAACTCGTTACAATAGCATTTTTATTTTCGAAAGGTAATAAGTTGTAATACGGAGAAGTGAGTTTCGACCTGAACACAGTTTTATTAAAGCTTAAAGTGATTTATATGTTTCTAAAACAAAAGATGTCTTCACACCTGTATAGGGTTGTCAGAAGTCAGAAGTGCAATAAGTGACAAAATAATAGGACATTAATACAATTTCTATGCAGTTTGTTAATTAACTTAGATTTGCGGTTTTCTAGCTACTCAATATATGTAAAGTAATGAAACTTTAGTGATTACATTTACTGCTTATAATGGAAGCAAGAATTGGTTTGGAAACTTCTTAGTTTAAGATTTATGTAAGCAATTACTTAAATTTCATATGCATGTTATGTTTGCCTGTTATTGGGTGAATACTCGAGCAATTTGTTTTTATTGCCACGTTTTCAATAAGTTTAAATATGTATTACACCTGTTGGCAAACCTTAAAAAAATACAAATAAAATAAAAAATAAACCATTTCCTACTAAACTTATTCGAAATTCCCGATTGTTGCAACCCTACCCTCTAATATTTTTTTATTACCATAGCAATTTTAGTGATGTCATTTGACATTGAACCTTAATACACAGAGTCGGCGTAGCTTTATTTAACGTTCATAAGCGCATTGGAATATGCCTACTTGAATAATAAACTGTCTATAAAATATAATATTCACAACAAACGTCATGTCTTCGTAGTTCGTAGCTTTAGGCGGGCAAGTATGTCCTGAACTGCCTAGCAGGTAATCCGTATGGTTTTTTGACACGTTTCTCTTTTAACGTCTATTGGTGAGTTTCAGTGGCAATCCTCCCCGGACGGCCTGCACATTGTTCGAGCGGGAATCTACCGGCGGCACACGCTGGGTTTCGGACGCCGGCGACACGCTGCACTGCTGCAGTACCGCCGCAAGCCCCGCCAACGACTGCATCTCGCCTAGACGTGATCCTATAATACAAAAGAGCTAATACAAAAAGTAGATCTACAAATCTTGAGCACTTATGCAAACTCATTATCATTAATATTCGATGCCAAAAAATACACATACAGTTTAAGATGGTCTCCATTAACGGTGAACCAAGGATCTGGCTAACAAATGAGGTTGCACGAGGGCATGACCGATGATTATTGAGATCCTTGGAATACTTACGAGTAAAAACTTGGAATATTTGACTTAATAGTTTACATAACACACCTATACACGCTCTGGGCCCATCTCCGAATGGCAAGTACACGTATTTGTGTCGCTTCTGCACTTCTTCGGGAGTGAATCGCTGCGGCCGAAATTCTCGCGGGTTATCGAAATACTTCTCGTCATTTTGCAGCGCCTCCACTGGGATCACAATTTTTACCCCAGGATCAATAGTCACACCTAGTTGAGGGAATGTATAAGTCCGAGCACACACACGGTTTAGTACACCCAGAGATGGAAACATCCTCATTGCCTCCTTGAAAGCCGTACCAAGCAACGTCATCTCCGCTACCGCATCGTAACACAACTTATTGTCATATTTTTGTAACACTTCATCGATCTCCGACTGGATCTTGGTTTGTGTTTCAGGATTGAATGCCAGCTGGTGCAATAAAAAGCTTGTAGCAGACGAAGAAGTTTCAAATCCTGCACCAAAGAATACATACACTTGGGCAGCCATCATTTTGATGTCCATTTCCATGTCCACAATTACGGGAGACCCGTCAGCGTTCCGGTGCTCAACTGATTCTCCTACAATTTTTCCCTTGCTCTCCAATTCCAGGAGTAGATCTATGAAATCATGACGACCAGAAGGCTTATATTGTCTATCTTTTCTGACGGTTTTCACTAAATCAAAAATGCCATCGCGAACTTTCGGATTGGCAACATGAAGGAACGATCTTAGCGGTGGAAAAAGTTGCCACAACATGAGCTTAATTACGATCGGTAGCGGGGTAGCGAAGATCATCCTGCCAATGTTTCTGAAGGCGGAGTCTTCATTGCCGAGGGAGTCAGTATCGACGCCAAAGCCGCAGGCTCCGATAAATTCTGTGGTGAAGCGCGCCATCAGCTCGCGCACGTCGCAGGTGTCTGATCGGGCCGCGGCATCGTGCGCCACCCCCTGCAGGCGCTCCGCACACCGCACCACCAGCGGGAACATTGCCTTCAGCTTAGCGGTCGTGAACGCGGGCGTTATTCGCTGTCGCTGGAGCTTCCATAGATCTCCTTCTGCTTGGAACAAGTTCCTTACCAATGGCTCTACCTTTGGGTTTCTTCCAAGTCCCCGATGATAGAAATGAGCGAAATCATTGTTCAATATATCCCTGACGATATCTGGATCTCTTATGTATAGCTCCGGAGTGGTGCCCCTGTAGAATCCAACTACTTTATCGTTTGGGAACCGGTTATATAGGTCGTTGGCTACCTCTGTGAAGCTTTGCCGTCCAATGAAGCCCTTGTAGTTGTTCCCGAATAGAAACACCGGAGGATCGTGCTTGACATTTCTCTTGTCCCAATAGTCATGATTGCGGGTGCCGAAATAGTAGATGGCTACAACCAGTACTGCTAGCAATACAACGATCATCTTCCACTACTCTAGTCGGTTCCACTTTGATAACTGAGTAAATAGATAAGGTGCAGGTATTCTTATAATATTAACATAGCTATCTTCTATGATAACGGCAATGCCTAGATAAACGCTTAATGTTAAAAAATTATATCATAAAAGTAGGTGCGATGTATTTTGAATATTTTGCTAACTAAATAACTACCTACTCGTATATCTGCAATCTGCATGTAGGTATAACCAAGTATTATTTTTTATTAGCAAATTAATCTATTAATGTGCTAATCTATAACAAAACAAATTTTTAAATTACGTTCATAATATAAAATCACATTTACAATCGGGTCTATCGCGAATTTATTTTGTTACCTTTATTTACCGATGTTTCGACTTTCGACACCGGTGTACTTAAAGGCCGACAGCGCACTTGCAATCCCTCTATCGGGCGATTCGTGTGCTCGTTTATTGTGTAACATGTGAGCGCATTGGTATGTAGACTGTAAGCATGTGTGTTGTATTAATAAACAATAAACAAATAAAGATTTCCGCTGCGCCACATCTATATAGGTACGTCTATACGAGTACCTAGCTATTACCTAGGCTAGTGTGACAGTTATATTGCACGGAGCGTAACAGTTCTATAACCTAGCAAAAATGCGCAACAATAAACAAAATTATGACAGCGAGATCAGCCCGGTCAATATTAATTGCATACACGTGTAAAGTTAAATGTTGTCAAGGTCAATATCACGATTTGCTGATTATGAATCGCAATGAACTGAAAATTTTAATCACTGCACTGAAAATTAATCCACAGTTTAAAACTCTGTCATAAGTCAAAAATTATTACGAGTATCATTTACTTTGTCATTTACAGTCTGCGCATAATTGGAAAAATATAAACCTCTCTATAGTAGTCTCTAGTACATACGAGTATTACCTAGTTGATGATGTTTGAGCAGTTTTTTTCACCTACTTGGGAAATGTATCCACTGATTATCGAATCTACCAAGAAAAGTCTTCCTATAATTGAGTTAAGCCGATTTCTGAGTGGATAGACTGACTAATCCCTAATTAAACCGTCTTCAATATTAACGCATTATTCCCATTAAACATCTTTATATACTAGCGTCTATACCAGTTTATACAGCATGTAGTTCACCGAGCGTTAGCAAAGGTCTGCGTTTGAGCTTGGGTAAACATTTTTTCGTATGTTCGGGTCTTTTCCTCTACAGGCCACATATTTCAACCGATTCACGTATAATTTTGTAAACATGTTCGATGATTAAATAAAAAAATTGCCAATTCAGTTTCTGTTTTTTTTTTTCAAAATGGCGCAGCCATACATTTATTCAGTTTTAATTTATGCGACGTCTACAGCTCACAGAGCCACTAGTTATTTTGCATATAGTAATTTGAGTTTAAAGCTGCACAACTTGAAACTGTCTCACCCTCCCGTTCTATTGGTTCAGACACAAACTCAAAAACAAACAGGTTTCGGAATTTTGTTTGAATTAAGCGCTTAAGCCTACAAATCCTGTAAGTCGACTTGATTAAACCCTTCCTTGTAGGAAAGCCTTTAAACCGATTATGTTTATAGGTTCAGGCACCGTGATACTTTAACTTTGCTGGGTCATTTAGTATAAGGCGCTTTACCGAGGAATATATGATGCAGATTATAGAAGACCGTTTAAGGATGGGTGAATCATGCGGCTTTGATAGTAAGTATACTAAGACTTACACATGCAGCAGAGGAAAGGGGACGATCGATTTTCTATATAAACGTATCAAGTCCTCATTTACCTCCCTGGAAATTGGCATGTATTTTAAACAGCTATGCCCGCTCGTTTTTTTTAGTTTTTATATATGTTAGGAGCGAAAAATAGATTTCATGCAAATTTTTAAAAGCTCTTAACTCTTATAATAATGAAAAAAATAATAAAAATCGAACGAATGGGCATAGGTGTTGTTGATATACATCAAATTGTGTGTTTTTTTATTATGGTGACTAAGTCATCCACTTTCGTCTTAAATCAAAATGTTTAATTTAAGCCCTGGTACGATCCACTTGAATGTTTTGTTACGAAACAACAAGTAAATCTATAGCTTCTTAAGTTTTGGTGTACCTAATTAGATTTAAGATTTACCAGAACGCAACGCCAACAACCTTCCTCACAGTTTGGCAAAACATTAAATTAAGCTACAAGGTAATGTTCAATCCATTTTCAATAAATAAATAAAAGGTTTTTTTCTTTGAATTAGAATTATAGGTAGCTAAAGTCCGCGCGCCAATTCCGTGCATTCGGAGGTCGAGGAAGTGGGGGGGTGTGCGCCGCGCCCGTACGTACAAAATGACACCACTCTGTCATGAAGCCCAACACTCCTAACATTCCTCAGCCGTGCACGGAATTCGCGCGCGGACAGTAGCACCACAGTAGCAGCGGGGGCACCTTTTGGAGGCAACCAAAAAAGCGCAAAAATGATAGATAGTACTGAAGCACTACACTCACATCTAAGACCTAAGTATCAAGGCCTAAAAAAGAATGTAAGGCTATCTGCTAAATAAGAATTTATTTAATTTGATACGCTTTTACTATTTTATGAACCACATAAACAATGAGTGTTCCGTATCCAATTCCATTCTCGTTTAATGTAAACACGGAGTGTTAACCGTCATCGTAAACATTATTGTTTACGACTCGACAGGCAAATTCGAACGTAGGTACACTGATATCAAAATGACATCTAACTGATGTCATTCAGTTATCGTTCATTTCTTACGTACTTGTATTGGCATGGGCGAGACGCACAATAACTAAATAACATGATTCAGATATCATTCTGATGTCAGTGTACATTCGAATCGGCCTGTATTTTACTACTCGCAATCTGCACGCATGTTTTTGACAACGATACAGCGTGTTTAATTAAAATGATGCGACCTTTCCCGACAGATAGTAGATAGCGGTGTGAATTTTAATCCCTCTTTTCTCCCTCGGCTATCTGCTGCCTGTACACGTTCTTTTAACATTGAGTAATTATCAGCTTAAAGTCTACTACACAAACTACACAACTACTATACAAAGAAAATATTAATTATAATCAATACGTTCTAGTCCTATATAAGTAAATAAGTGTTTTTTAATCCATGTAGGCACAGAAAGTACCTACCACTGTCCAACTAATTTGATATTGAATTGCACTGCGAGTAATCTCAATGCAATACTGCTGTCAAATTATTTAAAATTCAAATAGGGTATTTGACCACTAGTCAAATCAGTTTTTTTTTTCGAACTGTCAAAACGATTTGCCACTATATGTATATGTATTTATATAAACAAATGACGTCCCGGTGAAGTTCTATACGATTTATAAAACAGTAATTACATAGTAGTAACAGTATGTTCTCTACGTTTCTCTGTAAGATTTCTGGTGCTTTATTTCATGCAGAGTCTGAAATAATTTATTTTAAATACAGCCAACAACCCTATTCAGGTCTGATCAGTCATCTTCTTCAAAATGAATCCAGTAATAGTCCGTCCACGTAATGCACCTTTGCAGAATACGTGTTTCGAATGCACTGTGGTGTCATCATCCTCCTAGCATTGCTTCGACATTTTACCACGGATCGCTTGAGGAACATTAGGTAAGCTCAGCAACCTAATCCAAAGAATTGACAAAGGCACTAGTCATTACTACCGTCCTGACTACCGTTCAATGTATCAAACTTGTTTCCAGTTTCCTCGCGATGTTTTCCTTTAAAAGCGATGGGTAAATAACATATGATATTTCATACATAGGTAAGTTTCAAGATTCTTTAGTACAAGCCAAGGTTTAAACCAACAAACCAACCAGCAACCAGTGGTGTACCACTCAATAACTACGAGTAGTTCGGGCGCGCTCGGCTTCCGACTGCCCCAAGCTATAATTATTAAGGGGCAAATGTAAAATTGTAGATTTATATTGAATTGTTACGTGATTTAATCAAAGGCAAATGCCATGAAAAATTCCGACGGAAACTAGACTACATTTGCAAGGGCAGACTTTAACCAAAACGTTAAATGATTAAAGCTATTATCGTTACTATGCATGCCACAGCAATATAATTTTAGTATAAAATAGCTAAGGGCCACTTGCACCATTTACTAAACCGGGGTTAACCGGTTAAACCTGGAGTTACTATGGTTACCAGTACAATTTGATACTGGGTTAACGGTTTAACCGGTTAACCGCGGATTAGTAGGATGGTGCAAGTGGCGCTAACTGATAGCCGAGGGATTTGACAAGCAAAATTTTAAACTGAAATATACTTTCTGAGTTATTGAGGTAAAACGTTAAAACCCGCGCGATCGCCAAATCTTCCGTCGCAAGTTTCATCGCGGCGCGCCATATAATATATTTTATTAGATTTGATTACATATTTATATATTCTCATAATATGAAATTACATTATAAATTATGCTAGACTAATCTACATGAATTTATATTATGATCGTCATGACTATTTACATAATATTATTTAATAAATTAATAGATACAAATCAAAAAAATTCTAACAAATAATCAATATTATGTCAACAAATTTTATGCATTCATGTCAAAAACAAAATACGGGATTATTAACTAAGTACGAGTATCTCCTATTGATCTTCATGTATTCCTTTCCAATTTGGCTTTAAGCTCCCTCTTAAAGCACAGTCGAGACAGATAGAAAGGCAACATAATAATACGTTATCCTATATTACTGTTGCAAGGATCATTATTTATTAATAGCTTATATTTTGATCTTTCTTACTTTTATTTATGATTAGCTTATAAAAGAGTAACAATTGACTCGCCATTTTGAATTGTGATATAAAAGGGCGAGTCTTGCAGTGACAAGTGGCGAATTCGAGTACGGACAAGTGATAGTGAATACGTCTTGAAATATTTATTGTAAATTGGTTGTTATTATATGTTTGTAACAAACGAATAAATTTTAAATATTGGTACAAGTATAGTTTTTATCATCAACCCGGTAATTAAACACTGTGGAGCTCATACTGCAACTTGCACTTCAAGACGAACACCAGGCTCGCAGTATTTGACACTGTTGTAAGACTTCGGCCGAGCGAACGACCGACTAATCGCATTTGGAGGCCGGTGTAACACGCGGGTTATACGCGTATGTATCAAATTGTGAGCGGTCTTTTATTTAAGGTGGTTCGATTTTCATACAAAATTCAATCTGCTTTAATTAAGGCACTACACACTATTACTACACAAATATTTGCTCATTTATCTACTTTCGAATATTCGTTTGCGCTAAATTAATAGAAAAACTTTGTTTCATACAGAAATCATACATAAATCAACCTAATTTTTTCATCAATTTTACGTATGTGTGTGTCACAAATGTCGTGTACAAATACGTTGCGTGCGGCGTTGCCACTCTATGACGTTGGCGACGTTGCCTGGCCGACCTGGCAGGATTTGCAGTGCCGTCATGTTTAGTGCATTTTTATTTGACAGTGTTGACACTGACACATAGGGTCATGTTTATTGTGACATCAATTTGTTTGTATAAATTGAAAATGATATCAACGCAAAGAGTATAATAATATATGTAGCAACGTCTAAATCAAGTTACAAAAATCATCGGTGATCTGGTCCGCGAAAATCCAGAAAAATTCACTCAATTGAAGCGGAATTCATGATGGTGAAGTTTCGTAAGGTAGGTACAGTTTCATTCCTTCAGTGTACATTGTAATTTTCTCGTGCCGATCTTTTTAGAAAATAATTCTCACTTCTTCCGTAATGGTAGATATAAGCAGTGAACAATACCTATATAATGTAATTATTACTGTTTTGGTTGCCGAATAGTCAATGTGTCACTAACTCTAGGTTTTTTTAGGTATTGTGCAAAATGAAGAGGCATTCTTGGAAATAAAATGTTTTCCTTCATTAGCCAGAAAAAATCAGGACATCCTCACTGCAATAAAGTAAAATAAAACATTTCCTGGGGATGAAAATTATGGAATTTTGTCTATGAATGAAAAACACAATTATTACTAGGTAAGTAAATGATAACTTTATTAGAATCCATATTGTAGCTTCATCTTTCTTCCTATAACATTAGAGATTTTGTGATATCATGATATTATTTTTCTTTCAGGTACAGGGACAACTACGGATAACAAATATGAAAAAATGTTATTTCATTTGTTGTGTGAATCCATCTACACCAACAAGACATCCACTGCTGGACATAGGCCTCCCCAGGGATCTCCACAACGACTGGTCTTGCAAGACCGGCCAAAATATCGAGAAATAAATAATATAAATAAACATGATAAATATCCCGTTTTCTATAATAGTTATAATTAGAAGGCCATGCAATGTTGTTACTCACTTGTTGTTGTTACTTACTTGAATCCAAAAAAAATATATAAAAAAAGTTTTAATTTTATTTTACAATTACTACTTTATTATTAGTACATTACGATACAAGTGCGAAAAGTAGGAAATTGGCAACGAGTGGCGATAAATTGAAACACGACCGAAGGAAGTGTTTTAATCGACACGAGTTGCGAATTACCTTTTCGCACGTGTATTGTACAACGTTTTACAGTACATAAGTATGGCCCTTTACATTTTCGACATATGCACGTATTGTACTAATTACCGCACTAGGGCGGTAACGTATATGTAGCACCATATGTACTAAAAAGTATTTTACAGTACATATGGTGCAACTTTCTCGCCCTAGTGCGTAAAGAGCACTTTTCATGCATATGTCGAAAGTTTAAAGGGCCATATGTACTGTAAAACGTTGTACGATACACGTGCGAATAGGTAATTAGCAACTCGTGTCGATTTAAAACACTCTCTGCGGTCGTGTTTTAATCTGTCGCCACTCGTTTCGAATTTTCTCTTTTCCGCACTTGTATCGTAAATAACTATTTCAAACTGCAAGGGTACGATGATAGATCTCAATTCAATATAATTTTGCAACATTTGGCATTATTAGGTTATAAATTGTATGGAGATGAAATCTATCATCGTACCCTTCCAGTTTGAAAAATACTATAGAGGCTGGGCAGTAAGGGATTGCTTTACTTGTAGAACTATATTTAGCGCTTTAAAAAAAAACTGATACCTGACACTTACAAACCTGGACTTTCTTGGGCTAGTGCTACTAAGAATCGTCAGTATTCTCCATCCTTTCTGAGTTGGAAGAACCCAAAAAGGTGAGATTTGTGAAAGTCAGGTTTTCAATATATGTGGCGTTTTCAACCAAACGGGTACCTACTTATTGTTGTCATATTTCCATAAAGCTTAAAAATGAAATCAACCTAATCGACAACCGACAATGTGGTACCTTTTAGTTCAAAACGTCACATATTTTTATAAAACGTTATAAACTAATTTATTAATAATACTGCATATCTGGGAGAAAAAGAAAACATAAGTAAAAACTCAAAAATGCTCGTTTTCCCAGAGATAAGACCTAGCTAGTCGATTATTATTATTATTATTTATTTATTATTTAAGTTGACAATTGTACCTTAACAGCTAGAGCCACAGCGGCACAAATTGGGAGACAGTATTTATACATTGGGTACAAAAGTATTTTCAAAACAATATTAATTATACTTATATAATACTACTTACAGGCATCTCTCGCTCTATCACTCTCTTACACTCAATCATCAGTCGTCCAATTGCACTCACAAATAAATCACACTCCGGGTGTGCCTCGAGCACGGAGTTGAGCAGAGCGTGCGCGCGCGCGACCGGCGCCTGCGCGTGCGCCCGCGTGCGCGCGGTGCTCTCCGCCAGCAGCGGGTGACGCCGCGCGCGAATGTACTGGTTAGGCACAAATAATCGCATGAAGGCCTCGACAAGGGCTACGCTATCTATTGTGTTTCTAATAACACCGATCGTGAATTTCGCCAAAGAGAGCAACCTCCGCAACTCTCGATCTAGCTTACAGCAAATTTCATCGAAATCGTTAGAGCCGTTTCCAATATCACTTTCGGTTATATTGGAATCGGACAAGAATCCGAAGAATAAAAGGTATAAGAAACATAAGATAACACAAAAAGGACAAAAAAAAGTACCCCTTACGTACCAGTCTAGAACCCGAATCCTCTTGCACGTATTTCCTCGAACATACCGCAACGCCATTGCAGCATACTTACACTGCATGAAATTGTCTACTACAAGCAATCACGGAAACACTGTTTGCATGTGTGAGTAATGGTAGGAAATAGCATGACAGAAACACTCTGTCGACTTTAAAAGTGTTTTTTACACTAATGAAGTATTCAATGTTTATTATAATAGTTCAATATTGATGTAAAGAGTGCGCTAAACATACTTTTAAGTATACAGATACCAACACTATTCCACAAAAAAATAAAACCTGAAAATTTGCGAAAGTGACGCCATCTAGCGGGGTTTAAGCTTTGGGTAACCTAGTCGAACCACCTTAATACCTATTTGTTTTCGGTGACATAGGTAACTTTAACACATTCAGTGCCGAAAACGTCTATTAAGCTATAGGTACATGACTAAATTATTCACAACGACGTGACTTAATCGCGTAAAATAAGTTTAAGTTAAGTTCCGTCGTTGTGAATAATAATGAGTAAAAATCGTGAAAGTTTAAATCGGTAAATTTTTATGGCCTGACGCGGATGTCTTGTTTGGCTGGTTGGCAATGAATGTGTTAAGAGATTACAATCAGATATAGTAAACTGACGTCTTTAGGCGTGTATTTTTATGTGTCATAGATAAGAGGCGATTTTTAAGAGACTCGAAGCCGCCGCCAAAAAGCCGCTGACATACAATCGAAATTACGCTCTCATTTTAAAACGACATGTTCCAATTACATGAAACTTGGCATGAACATTAACGTAACATACACGGTGTTCACGAGGAACCCGAAAGATTTTTAACCACGCATTTCTGAGGCCAAAAGAAGAAAAAAAAATACGAGTTTAGGTCAATTTCGCCAAAAAAAATGTTTTTTGTTTTATTTTTCGATTTTTTTAGTGTATTTGTACACAAAAAGTAAATGTTATTGGTAAACTTGTCACTTAAAATTGATTTTTACCGTTTTTCGTAAAACCTAGTTTTTGCAAAGTGTTACTTGTTACTTTTTGACATCTATCAATCAGGATATTTAGACTACGTCGCATAGTGGCAACATCGCCATCAAAAAGGCGTTTTGCACTATTTAGTTATTTAATCTTTATTGCACAAAAGATAAATTCAATCGTACAAAAGGCGGATTTAATGCTATGAGGCATTCTCTACCAGCCAACCTTCGGGCAAAGCAGAGAATTTGTAGGCGGTGTAACATTATGATTACATGTGTACAATTAATATACTTGAAATTAATACACTATGTAACAATAAAAACTTGTTTTTTTGTTAAATTGCTATTAACTCTGAAACCAGGCGAATTACAGAAAAGTTTATATGACATTTTAGTATTAAAATATGATTCATCATAATCATCATCAACATCATCATCATGTCAGCCGATAGACATCCACTGCTGGACATAGGCCTCCCCCAAGGCTCGCCACACAAATATATTACACTGTTAAAATATGTAGGGTTACTCGTGAACACCGTGTATGTCTGGTAATATATCAAATGACGTTATAACACTTATAACAAATGTATGTTTTTTTAAATAATTATATTAAACATTACACACCCGCGCCGGATATGTGACAAGCAGTAGGAATACTCCGCAATAGCGCGCCCGACTGACTGGCTGATCGGATAACAAATAACCAGAGGAAATATGTAAAATTGTGTGCAAACACGAAACTCCGTATTTCCATCCGTAACGAGAATCCGGAACGCCCACAATATTGCTGTCAATTTTTAAGAATAATAAATAGCGAGCATATTTGTCGCTCATCGTGGATATCAGAATTTTATTAAATAAATGCAGGTACAAATTGCGAATCCATACAAACACCGACTATATAAATATTATTAACAAACATTTTTAAGTCTTGATAGGTATTAATTAAAGGTCATAAACTTCACAAGTGCCCCGTTTTCCCAGAAGTAATTCTTTCTGTCGAAAGTTCAATCGAAGGTGAAATCCTACGATGACTGTGGGTGTAAGAGAACAGATTTAATTAAAACCCTACGCTAAGAACTCTTATGAAAATAATTATTCATTACTTTGTTCAATAGCCCCTTTGAATATTTTCTTGAATAATAAAGAAGAATTGATGCACTCCCGACTAATTGGACAGAAAAATTTAACCGTCTTTTTAATTGTTTCGGATTTATTCAGAATTAAGCTCTTAGAGCAAGATTCAAAGTCTACTTTACAAGTGCGAAACAAAGCCATTACAAAGTAGCGATAGTTTGAGCTCGAATTAGTTTGTCCAGATTACCAGGATTGCTATTCCAATAGCTTGAAGAGGTGAACCAGATCAGTGTGATATTAGATTCGTGATAGTGTTGAATTTGACTACATAAACTAGTATGTGAGAAAAAACTAATTAAGAGGCCGGTGTCGATTTTAGTCGCAAAAATGTAAAATTGATAGATTTAGTCCGTGAAATTTTAAACCTTTTGTTACCTAATTGAAATAACAAGTACTGGTTTCTATTAGCACGTCTTCTTATCTTACCTTATATCAGACCAGTTTTTTGAAAACATACTCACTAAATTAGTAATGTTTGCTTTTCTGATGGACGTTTAGGTAAACGCGCGTAAAGCACTGATTTTGTCGCTCTTATTTGTAAATTTCGTAAAGTTTGGACTGCTAAACATGGTAATTTTGTATTACCCATATCCTCTACTTGACGTTTATCAGACTACATTTTTATTATTATGACTTTGAAGTAGTGTAAATGAAAGTTAGACGAAAACGATTTTCTCCAGAAATTACTTCAAAATAAGTGACAATTTCTCTGAAAATCGAATTAATTTCAACGTAATTTTGATACTTAAACAATCTACAACATTTGCTGAAACTATTCTTATACATGAATTTGTATAATTTACCACCATGATTTTTTGATGAATTTTTAAAAACTGCCCCTTCTCTTCATGCATTACCGGTGACGCACGCTCGCGACCTCATTATTAAAAGGCAAGATGAGAAGACGTGCTAATAGAAATCAATACTTGTTATTTAGATATTACGTAACAAAACGTGTATAATTTCAACGACTAAATCTATCAATTTTAAATTTTTGCTCCAAAATCGACTACGGCCTCTTAAAACAATTTTTTTATATAATTGACTAGCGACCCGCCTCGGCTTCGCACGGGTAGTTCAACAAATTTACACAAAACCTTTACAAATTATACATATAAACCTTCCTCTTGAATCACTCTATCTATTAAAAAAAACCGCACCCGTTTATATATCTAAGCATACATAGGAACAGACGGACAGACAGCGGAAAGTGACTTTGTTTTATACTATGTAGTGATGTACTAATAAATCATAATATCATAAATTATTAAATAACGGCCAAGAGCATTTCGGGCCATTCTCAGTGTAAGGGCAAGTGTTGTACCGGTGCACGCCATTGATATCTTGTAAAATAAAGTCCTGAACACGACATTTTTTTTTATATTAATGCGGCATTCGAACTTACCAATTTGATCTAATTGTACCAAATATATAAGTACGAACGAGGCGCGCATCAGAATAAGATCAACTATTAAATGATCCCCCAGTTTGTGGAGGCGAGAGCTCTATAAACAATTTTAATAGTAGCTTCGGACGTAATCAATATTCTGTGAAAAGTTTGGATATGCGAGAAGCTTTTTCAGAGGCTATATTAGTGTATCTTTGCGAGGATGATTGATTACGTCTGAAAAAAGGTTAGAATATGCTTGCGTAGCCTAGGCCAAGGCTATTTAAATTATGACTCATAGAACTTAGTCCCGAGGCCATATTAAATATCAATAAATATTTATTTCTTAGCAATTACATCAAAATGTGTTTTATAGGGATTCCTTTCTTCCTTTAAATATTTTAGAATTGAGTTAATGTCAGACCGCTGACATACCTATGACATAGCTTTTTTTTTATACTACGTCGGTGGCAAACAAGCATACGGCCCGCCTGATGTTAAGCAGTCTCCGTAGCCTATGTACGCCTGCAACTCCAGAGGAGTTACATGCGCGTTGCCGACCCTAACACTCCTCTACCTCGTTGAGCTCTGGCAACCTTACTCACCGGCAGGAACACAACACTATGAGTAGGGTCTAGTGTTATTTGGCTGCGGTTTTCTGTAAGGTGGAGGTACTTCCCCAGTTGGGCTCTGCTCTAGATCTGCTTGAAATCAATTTAGTGTGATACCTATGGTTATGGTGCTTTACGCACACTGGTGTCCCATCCTCTCACCCTGACGCAACTCCCCCTTTTAGCATGAAATATGTCCCGGTAGACAATTTTTTTTGGGTAAAGTATACATTATAGGAAAAAAGTGTTAATGAAAGAAATAATCCTTATTAAATTCTCAAGGAAAAAGGTTATATTCATTTTTTTATATGATGCACCATAATATTTATGTTATAGCTAGATGAACTTCAGTCAGATCAGTACTATCAAGTACTATGTTATATTGAACTTCAACAAGTTAATACATGAATATGGTAAGTCTTACCAAAAAGTTGCATATTAAGGAGCCCACTGACTATCAGTTCGCCGGACGATATCGGCCTGTCAGTTAGAACATAAATTTGACAGTTCCAAACAACTGACAGGCCGATATCGTCCGGCGGACTGATAGTCTGTGGGCCCCTTTAACCTTTTTTGTTTAAAAATTATTAGCCATTATTTCTTACCTTGACATTTTTTTTTACTCTAATACTTTTCTCAAAAATAAAAATAAACCGTCAACCGGGACATATTTCATGCTAAAAAAAACCGGCCAAGTGCGAGTCGGACTCGCGCACCGAGGGTTCCGTACTTTTTAGTATTTGTTGTTATAGCGGCAACAGAAAAACATCATCTGTGTAAATTTCAACCGTCTAGCCATCACGGTTCATGAGATATAGCCTGGTGACAGACGGACAAACGGACAGTGGAGTCTTAGTAATAGGGTCCCGTTTTTACCCTTTGGGTACGGAACCCTAAAAAGGGGGTTGCGTCAGGGGTAGGGAAGAGGACGTTAGTGTGCGTAAAGCACCATACCCAAAGGTATCATACTACATTCATTTAATGCTGGCTATAATAAGAGATAAGATAAGATAAGATAATAATTTATTTCATTTCAATCTTAGCTGGTAAATACATAGTGGTCGAGTCCTCCTATTAGGTATGAAGTACCTGTATCAGGAGACCTCGCTCTTCCAGAATTACATTTTTTTTTTAAATCTATACTAAGAGAAGTAAATAAAGTTAACATTAACATTATAAATTTATAATGAATTAACTAGTTTGCCAAATTAACAACTACATTTACATTTATTAATTTTACATATTTACATAGCTAAAATTATTCTTACATATCTATTTTAATCATCGTGTGAGTGCATGCGCGCGTGTGTGTGTGTGTGTGTGTGTGTGTGTGTGTGTGTGTGTGTGTGTGTGTGTGTGTGTGTGTGTGTGTGTGTGTGTGTGAGTGTGTCGTTTTATTTTAAGTTTTTAATTAATAATTTGTTTATATTAGAACATAACTTGACCGAATCTCTATCCTATAATGTGTCACAAAATAGAACTAGACACGTTTTAATTTATTTGAACAGTCTCGATGTAGACGGCTCCAAACGAGAAAGTTTGTGTTATTTTAGTCTAGCCTTCCTAAAATATAGAGAGGGCAGCGGGAAATGACCAAAGTTTCGATGTTTATCCCAGGCTTCGTTGGATTGTGAGACACCCACACACGTACATACGAAGATTCATAATAAAAACCGGCCAAGTGAGTGTCGGGCCACGCATAATGGTGGGTTCCGTACCTTCATACGATATAAAAAGCCATACCAGCAAAAGGGCGCATAATCCCGGCACTTACGTTCTCTTAATAAGAAGGGAAGTATTTTGGAAGAAGCTCATATTAATGTATCAACCGATATATGTACAAAATATATGTATCTTTATAGTAAGTATTTATATTATTTGTATTTTTATATTTATCTCAAATAGTTCTAAGCTACCCTCCGGCCCGGGGTGCCACAGAAAACCAGCGCTGTGGTATTTATTTATACCAGAGCATATGCTGAGTGGCGTCCTTTTGTAGCCACTATAGCGGCGCCAAAATTTGTGTTTATTCATTAACCCTTACCTTACTCCTTTTTCTATAACTACCATTGTACCTTAGCTTTAAGTGTTTAGTGAGTAAGTTCTTTTTTGTAACTGAGCTGGCGCTGTTTGTAGAAGGTCTTTACAATAAATGTCTTTTATTTCTTTCTTTCTTTCAAATAATTTTCGTGGAAAGTATTTATACGATTTATTTTTTTCATATTTAAATTTTTGCAGATCTCGTTCGGTAATCTGTCACAGGAAAAAATGGTTATCTTCTGTGAGAGATTGTTGCAAATAATCTTTTAAATATCACGTAGGGTTACTTCTCAGGAATGCTCTAACGTTAATATTATTTTAATTAGAACAAAATATTAAAAAAAAATTCAAACAAAAATTTATTCCAATGATCGACAACAAAAAGAAACATACTGTATTAATCATTTGCAGTGCTTTTGACAATTTGTTCGAAAATGTAGGGTAATGATGACATTTGTCAAAAGTCATAATCTTATTAATGTCATGAATAAAAAAGATAATCAATAAGGTCGAAGAAGGTTTCATACTATTTATTTTATTACCTCAGGAGGATTGCACATTAACACATACAGGCTGCTCCAAAGTAAGAAATCGTAATTTGTTAATTTCTTCGTAACCGCTACACCGGTTGTTATGATACTTGGTATACTGATTCTAAATACCCTAATGCATATGTGCATTTCCGCTTTGTCCAATGGCTAAGGACACCCTGTATACATTCCCAAAGTTTCAAAAGTATGTCTACGCTCTTACACCTTAGGTAATAAAGTTGTGTTTACATATTTTTGAGCCATTTGTCTGGATCAATATTTTTGCCTTCGACTGTACATGCACAAGTACCTACAGGATTTAATTACGTCGTCTAACAACATTACTTTATAAAGCGTCCATTGTACTTATCAATCTCATCATACTTTGTTGGGACGAATTGTACTTGAACAAAAGCCCACACTGTTCATTTCGGGTAAGCAGAATTAACTTATTATCCCTGAAAACTCGCAAAATACAGTGGAACCTCGATAAGGCGAAATCCTCGTTAACACGAAATAAAGTGCTATATTCCCTTCCCTTCAAAGCCCAAAACCTCCATAACTCGAAATATTTAACCTCATTAAGACGAAACAACCAACAATTCCCTTCACGACTATCCTGTATAATTTTTACCTCTGATTCGAAAAATGAAATTTCAGAATCCAGAGGCCTCGAGTTCAAGTCTCACCCAAGGAATTCCCACCCAAGTCTCACAAAATGAAATTTGACCTCTAAAACTTGAAAAAATAGGCGTATTGTGTTATCCCCTACAAACCTACAACAAGGTAGCTACTAACAAACCTCTGTAACTCGCATTTGTATAATTTACCTCTCTAATATGAATTTTTCATTTTTTTTATACTACGTCGGTGGCAAACAAGCATACGGCCCGCCTGATGTAAGCAGCTTCCGTAGCCTGTGTATGCCTACAAATCCAGAGGAGTTACATGCGCGTTGCCGACCCTAACACTCCGCACCCTCGTTGAGCTCTGGCAACCTTACTCACCGGCAGGAACACAACACTATGAGTAGGGTCTAGTGATATTTGGCTGCGGTTTTCTGTAAGGTGGAGGTACTTCCCCAGTTGGACTCTGCTCTAGATCTGGAATGACATCCGCTGTCCTGTGCCCTACCACACAAAGCGAGATATCATTCAGTGCCCATACTTCTCCTTCGGACGTAGTTTAAGGACATACCCGGATCATGCGTTTTCCTCTCTCCTCTGTAACTCGAAATCCCTTTAACAAGAACAAAAACCCATAAGGACCTCCCTAAGTCGAAACGTGCTATCGAGGTTCCACTGTACTTTAATACTGATCCATTTATTAAATTAATGTAGAAATCCTTAGAAATTTAAAGTCTAAAGATGACACTAATAGTATGGAAATTCAGTCAGTCTCGTAAACATAATTTCCTACCAAAGATCAAGAAGCCATTGTTTGAGAGAAACATAGGGCTGAAACTGTCCAAGGAAATAAAATCTTTCGGTAGCCAGCAGTTGATATTTTGGAGTGGGCTTTATAGAGTACGTGGAACACAACTCATATTGGTGCGTTGTTCCTCCAGACAGTGGACCATTTTGTGTACCTAGGCTCCAACATCAGCTAGCCATATATGCACGGATTTGCCCGTCTTATCTGACTGAAATATGTGTCTGGCGGACACATCAGTCAATGTGTGGCGAGAAATAGACACAGATGGGCAGCGGACGGGCATCCGGCGGACAAATCTGTGTCTATTTCTCGCCACACAATGACGGATGTGTCCGCCAGACACATCTTACAGGCAGATCCGACGGGCAAATCCGTGCGTGTATGGTTAGCTAATAGCTAGGCATACACGCACGGATTTGCTTTCAGGCAGATCCGACTGCCAAATCCGTGCGTGTATGGCTAGCTATTAGCAACAATGGTTCGTGTAAAAACGAACAAAATTATTGCACGACAAAAAATCGTAGTGCGCGCTTGGCCTAAGAGGAAAGGGGACGGCCGTTTCTCCATACAAACATGGTCCCCATTTTCCTCTCTGGATATGTACATTATTGAAAATATTTTTACATAATTTGATGTATATTAACCATAGCTAATAACTTGTGTCAGAATATTTTCAAATAATGTTAATATCCAGCGAGGAAAATGAGGACTACGTTTGTATGAAAAGATGATTTCGCGCGGGTCCTCCACTTTCGTCTTAATAGTAGACCTAGGCCTTGGCTTTGCCTTCCGCTTTGCTACTTATGAAACTCAGCAGTCATACACATTCAACAGAGAGCAACATGCACAATTATGTAGGTACTAAAATGTATTAACATAGAGTAACTTATACTAGAGCGGTACTGTCATAGTAAACTTTGTAACCCCAGTAAATTCACTGCCATCTGTCGACACACTTTAAAACTAAAAATAAATATTTTTAAAAATACGATAAAATGTATTTAGATATGGATAAATGATTTTTTTTATTTGCATTAATTATTTTTATGATTTTGACCCATTTTCTTTCACTGATATGCGTTAAAATTGTTAAATAACAAACGAAACCGTCAACGCCATCTATACGACAGTTGGCCAAAGCTAGTAGCGCCCTCTGAACGAGAATCAAATTTTCTTGATTTTCGAGGCACGTTTTTTCCTTAGACTGTATCCATCTATTACGGAGTTATATCTATCTTTGGTATTAATCAACATTCACCATTTCCAAAAATCAGGGTCGCGTAGCTTAATTTTCGTACAAAAAGGTAAATAAGATTAGTTACTTGTATTACAGCACTCACAGGCAAAGGGACTCGATTTACGATTTGTATTAGATTTCGTGGCACTCTTGTGCCTCACAATTTGGGGCAGAACAGTTAATCCAGTTTCTACTCACGAAGCATATTGTTTAGCTTCGACGGTGTTCTAGTATTTTTTGACTTGACACCTAGATTCGTAACAATTAGATGTGATCGGAGGTCTGGTATGTCTGTGGTCAAGGTACTGGTATAGTGTTATGAATAACATTCCTACGATAACATATGTAAATAGTAATATTGTTATTGCTTCACCAGAGCATGGCTCAAACGAACCAACCAATATACTAAGTGTTAGTTGCAGGTATGTGTAGATTAAAAACTAATAATAATATCGACGAACTGGGGCAAATTAAATTTGTTTGAAAGAAAGAAAGAAAATACCTACATTTATTACATTGAACTATTATTACTAACGTATAGAACCGGCACAGAGAACCAGTATTTTGCGCCATGAGTTGCTGCCATTTTGGCATCAAACCATAGAAGCGGAGCGTAAATCTCACAACCTAAACGCGTACGCGCCATGAATTTTACGGGGCTTAAGACGTTTTGGTCGCGTGGTAAAGGTTATGATTGCGACAATTTCATTGTTTGGTATGTCGTCTCTATAGTATGTGGGACTCCCTCCTCCCGTAACTTCCTCTCCTAGCCAGAGGGAGGGGAGGAGAATACCCACTAACTTCCCCTACGCCGTCACCCTCTTTGCCGTTAGGGGAGCGTCATGCGATCGCTTGCGGCGTTCTATTCGCGACCCCCCCCCCCACCCCGGAATAACTATAGAACCTACTACATACTCACACACTACATTTCGAAAATCGGCTGGGAAATGCCCGTAGAGGAGAACAGCCGGACAAAGGAAAGCAAGTTTTGCCCTTGCTGAAACGTTTTGCTGGCGCTCGCTCAGTTAAAAAGTTGTGATGAATTGATACAAATTACGCTTACACTGGGTGCGTAGCCAACGTGCAATAGTTAACGCTCCGTACTTCCGTAGCGAACGAAACGCAACTGTCACTGTCGCACTAGTGGGAAAGATTGATAGAGAGAGATGACTACGATACACTACGGAGCGTTACCGATTGTCACTTTGGCTACGTGCCCTTGTTCTTCTTTAAATGCTGTACAAGTGAACGCAATCTCTCAGCATTGTAAGTACTTGGCGCCGGCGATTAAACGAGCCCATCGCGCCTGTGAGGCCCTTTTTACGATAACGCCGACCGCTAAACGAACACAATTTATACGAGTATTCCCGTGAAATTACAAATGTAACAAAACTTGAATAATGTTGTGGTTTAGGGGTTGAAAATTACAATGAATGGCAACTATATGCTTTATTGTACATAGAAAAAAAAGAAACGTGCGAGTCGTATATATGCATCCACTGATCCACTCTAGTTTAATTGTCTTATATTGTTTATACTCAAACGCGGACAGACGGACAGACGGACATGGCGAAACTATAAGAGTTCCTACTGTTCCTAGTTGACTACGGTACAGTACCCTAAAAAATGGATCTCATGCACTATTCATCCCAACGTTCCGATCTATAAATGGAATATCGTCAATATTTATATAGTAATCTGACCACCTAAACACACAATGGATTAATACAATAAGCGGAAAGTTTCCGCGGTCCTGGCTGGGATCCCCCGGGATTATACCTCGAGCCTTCATCTCGCTTCTAATAACAAACAAAAGAATTGTGCTATCAGATAGTTTGGTGTTTAAACGTGTCCGACTGTAAAAAAGTGAACGGTAACTTTCAATTGAGTTTGGTGTAAAGAAAGAGAAAATCTAAAATAAAAACTTACTAAAAGGTCGTGCTAGGTAGATACCTACAGTCAATATAAAAAACCGGCCAAGTGCGAGTCGGACTCGCGCAAGAAGGATTGAAGTTAATGTATTGCTGCATTTTAATAAATTGATGATTCAGAATATCTGCCAAGTTAAACCAGTTTGACAGCACTGGCTTCCCTCGAATGCGGCTGACCCGTTCGAAGGGTTCCGTACCATTACGGAAAAAAATAGCAAAAAAATCACGTTTGTCGTATGGGAGCCCCATTTAAATATTTATATTATCTGTTTTTAGTATTTGTTGTTATAGCGGCAACAGAAATACATCATCTGTGAAAATTTCAACTGTCTAGCTATCACGGTTCATGAGATACAGCCTGGTGACAGTCAGACAGACGGACAGAATGACAGACGGACAGACGGACGGACAGACGGACAGCGGAGTCTTAGTAATAGGGTCCCGTTTTTACCCTTTGGGTACGGAACCCTAAAAAGTAGCGGATCAGACTACTTACGCGTCACAAGTATACAGATGTAGTGAACAATATTTTACCTTTATTCAGAATGCCTTTTATCGCAAAGTATTTGAAAGAAAGAAAGAAAGAAAAGACATTTATTGTAAAAACCTTCTACAAACAGCGCTACTTCAGTTACAAAAAAAGAACTTACTCACAAAACACTTAAAGCTAGGTACATACATGGTAGTTATTAAAGTAAATCTGTATTTGTTTTAAAAAACATTTTGAAAATACCTATTTTGTATTTAGTAAGTATTCAGATACAAATTTAAAAACTCGTATTTTGCATTTGAACTAGTATATCAAGGAAGTATTTGTATTTTGTACTTAAATACTTTTTATAAACTATTTTACACATCTCTGATTATTTCCTATTGTAAAGCTTATTCAAATTCGGAGTTTTTTGATCTGTTACATTTTTCGAATTCCTATTATAAGCAAGCGTTTTATTGCATTACGACGCCGTGTGCTGAGGGCCTCAATACGAGTTAGTAGAAGAAATTGGAATTATAATTCGAACCAAATTGGTTGGGCGTTGGGGACGAATCTAAATCTGATTTGATTCAATTTTTTGTCTGATAATAAATTCAGTGGTCCCCGAAATCTTGCTGTTGAGGCTCTGGTGTAATATAATTCCATCTTATCCATTTTCGTAGAATTCCATCACAATTAATCCAACGGAAGGTGTCAAAAGTGAAGGTATTGCGAGTTTGAAATCCGATTCGTACCTAATAAAGCCTGGTTTTCCCTCTGGTGTGGAAGGTCAGATGGCAGTCGCTTCGTAAAATCTAATGCTATGTATTCGTGGGATTAGGTTGTAGAGCGGACCCTCGGCTCCCCAAGTGAGCAAAATGCGCTTCGTAGTTCATCATCCTCCTAGCGTCAACGCTAGTAGGATGATGAACTACGAACTTGGTCTACCGTAGAATAGCAAATGGCAAAAAAGGAACCCTTAAAACTTGACAATTTAAAAGTGCTTGTTGCTAGGCCTATTTGAATAAAGAGTACTTTGACTTTGACTATAGTAAAAATCAACGTGTTTTGTAGGCCTTTAAAAACAACTTTTTTTAAATCTAATTCCATGTTTCTGATTCGATCAGTTCTGCCAACATTAGTATACTACGCTCCATCGCCTTCGCATCGCATTGACAAATAGATGATTAATCAATCAATCGCTTGCTAACAAACATCGGGTAGAATTGGAAATATATTATTTAAACAAATAATACTTGACTACTTAGTCAGACGGACATGGCGACACACTGTATAGGTTCTTTGATGACAACGGGACCCTAGAAATGTTGTGGTTCGGATTTTGACAATTTAATTATATCCTGTTCTTCCACATTCTGTTTAGCGTGAGTTTGAGCAAAAGGGTCATCGTCAATACATCATTTATAGAATATAACCCTTGGTCAGGGTCACGCAATTTGGGATCCCTTAATAAAAGCAAAATACGTCCAAATTTAAACAAAATTCGTTGATTAGCCGCGGCCGAAGGTGTCAAATAAAGCTACTTATTTGCATCTACCCTCATTTTAAATTTAAATTGCGCATCCCAAAATGGACTATGTGACCACTGACGTGCACTTCAACTCTTTTGTGGTGCGCGTGCCGCGACCGCTGCAGGGGACCACTTAACACTTTTCCCAAAAAATGTATTTCCGAATTCTTAAATTCCGAAAAACCATTGTCCGATCGGAAATAAGATAATTCGGAATTCAAAAATTCGGTCTTTTGTAAGGTCAGAAATATGAAATTCGTGATATTCAAATGAAGACACGTTTCGTTTGAGTAATTCGGTATTCAGAAATTCGGTCTTTTGTAAGGTCAGAAAAATGAAATTCGTGATATTCAAATGAAGACACGTTTCGTTTGAGTAATTCGGTATTCAGAAACGAACTCTTGCCAGAAGTGGGTTAGGTTAGGTTGGAACTGTTTAAAAATCGGAATAATAAAATTCGGTATTCTGTAATTCGGCATAACGTTTTTCGGAATTATGTAGTGTACCTCCATCCCACTTTAGATGTATGTTCATAAATACATAATACGCCTTTTTTATTTCATCTCTAAGTTGTAATTTGCTTTAACCTTATATGAAGAAACAAGTAAATACTATAAACGCCAGCAAAATAGAATAGTTCGTGAGTAATATAATTGTTGACGGTACATTAAGGGTCATATACGTGCCTGGAATACTGGCTGGAAATAAGCCACCCGTGCTCGTATCGAATATAACTACTTCAACATCAGAGGTGGTATTATAGTTAGTTAAACCAAATTGTCAGTAAATAAGAACAAAAAAACTATACTCATCCTTTTCTTTTGGGTGCTAGTACTAGTGTAAGACAAAGATAGTATGATTCTCTCTGTCTATGGTTGAAATGAGACAATCCTTTGACAAATCCTTTTATTAGGTAAATTCTTTCACTTAAAATTCAAAGTTCCTATTAGCACACTTAGATGTTTATACATGTCACTTGTAGATTCAATACTGAGCTATGCTCTTGACGGCTATGGACTCACAACTAAGACCAATATCGATAAATTAGAAAATACGTAGATCAGATTTTTAAAATTACTTGTTAACCATAAAGCTAAACTCAAATGTAAAGGTAACTACAGACTTCTATTCAAAATTTGCAATATTTTACCTGTCAGTTTAAAACATAAATACCTACTAGCGATCAATAACCATGGCCGGCAGGAGCTTAACTCAGAGGATGCATTAACACCAGTTAATCACACTTACATCACAAAGGCTGTGACTTCAGGCAAACTATGCGTTCCTAGAATTAATAACTACTACGGGAATAGAACCCTTAGGAAAAGAATTCCATATTTGCTTAATAGTTTGCCCGAAGCCATAAGATGTGACAATAAGAAGTCTAAATTTAAATCTATGTTAAAAATACACTACCTCAATATTTTGTAGTAATTGCACTACTATAAAATTAAGTTAAGTACATATGTAACTAGAGGGGTCCATATTGGCTCACATAACATTACTTTTCATATTATTTTTCATAATAACGCTTTTTGATCATAATAATCATTTGTCATAATTTTTTTGCGTACAAATTTGTTGTATATAAATTTGTATGACCAAAATCATTGCTCATAATTATCTGTAGGCAGATTTTTTTAACAATATAATGTCATTTCCAACTATTCGTCGCGACTCAAAATGGTTTTTATAATAAAGTTATTAATTATAAACTTAAATTGTATAAGTATTTGAAAGCATAACATATAAAGTATGAGTGTATTGGAACGTACACAGCGATTTTTAGAAAATTAAAAGTAATAAATAAAGCCAATTACATGTAAAGTTATTATTTCATACCCCATTTAATTTAATTTTTATTATTAATTTTTATTAGTCATGTCCCCGCAACTTTTTTTATTTTTCATGTACCTAGCCTATTAAGCTATTTCGGCCCGCCAAGGAGTCGACGAAGCCCCGCTTCGCGGGGCTCCTTTTTCCGCTCTGAGGAACACAAGAAACCTAACACTCCTCCTCGCTTCGCTCGTCGTCGTACCTATCCCGACTCTGGGACTGTATTTCTTATTTGATAGCAAGTTGAATGTGGTGTGGATGCAAGATACCTGACAGTTTATAAATAAAACCAGGTAAAGTTTAAAATAAATATTATATAAAATTTTATTACTTAAAATCGTCGTTATGTTAAAAAATAAATATGATATAAAATTTTATTATTTAAAATCGTTATATTAAAAGAATATTTGAAAATTAACATTAGTATTACAGATATTTATTATGATTGACATTATTAACATGAATGATTTGGTGTTACGATAGTTATGCGCAAAGACAAGTTATAAGTAATGATCATTATGATATAAAATTATATAACAAACATTTTCGAACTTCCAATAATCGAAGTCGCAATTTTATGTGAACTTTGGCGCACCCGTAACTAGAGACTGATGACCCCACAGTCAAACTCTTTATTGAGTTTTGCGGGGCTATGATTATTGTAAGAATACTCTGTATTTTATTAAATAAACAAAATAAAATAATAAAAACTATATTACGAGTGTGTTTAGTTACAGTACAATCTTTTTTTGGATAAAATGTAAGGAATCGAATGATACCCTTACTTTTTTCCTTTTTGGAAGTTAAAAAAGCTTAAATTTTAAAACTTTCAGGTCCTGTATTTTTGTATTTGCATATATTATTTTAATATCCATATAATTGTGATAAATTGCTCATTTGCTATGTATTTTAGTTGATTTTATTATAAAATTCAACATGTGGCATCATCCCTATGGTGGTCCCTACGACAGTTTATTTTAAATATACATAATATAGAGTAACTAACGCTTAAAATGTTTGTAGACATTTTTTTGGTAGTTTAGCATATTAGAGTTAGACCTAGATAAGCCTGCAACGATTTTGATAGCACACACAGTGCAAGTGTTATTCATACGTCATAATTTCATAGAAGTTTGCAACACCTTGCACTGCGTGTGCTATCAAAATCGTTGCAGACTTATCTTGGTCAAACCCTAATGAATTACAGTATTCCTTCTTACAAATACATAAGTCTGGGCCTGGGGGCACGGTCATAATTACAGATTCAGACAAATGATTAATAGCTGATTGAGGCTTCGCCATTAATAACATCATGTTTGATTTTTTTATTCCAAATTTAATCACCTCTGCTACTCGCAGTTGTTTAGTCGCCATCAGATTTATCGGAGCGGCCGAGGTGATCAAAAATATCTGAACACGCACTCTAACGCTTTGACAATAGAGGCGTGTTTAGACATTTTTGAGCGCCTTGGCCGCTCCGATATATCTGATGGTGACTGTTCAACAAATTGTTCGTCAATAAACTGTTATGCACTTTAGCGAAGACTTGTTTTAATGGAATTTACAGTCAGGAGCCGAAGTAGATAAGAGGGTAACTAAGGTATTCAAAATGACCTAAGCAAGTTCTTATTTCCTTAATAATATTATTGTGCTCAATTTATTTTAAAAGCCTGCAGACTCTACGGTGCAATTGATGTTAATATCTCAAACCAGGAGGTATATATATTTTGATTGTAACAACAGGTCAGGTCAGGTTCAAGGATCAAATTCATAAATTTAATCTGGATTTGTTATGGGTAGTATAGTAGTATGGGTGGGTGATGATGTCATAAGCTATTATTACAATCAAAATACGCCTCCAGGTGTAAATGCGCATATGCGTAAATGGTTAAGATTTTGGCAGTCTAAATACTGCATCCTCATAATTTACACGATGATTACTGTAATACTCCGCCAAATGTACGTTCCTTGTAGTAATGATTCATTATTTTTTTGCCAACGCTATTCATGAGCCCTTTTTCATAAAGCCGACAGGTGACAGGTGGCTTATTGTCAATATGGAAATGAAACGTTTGCGTGACAACTTGTCAATGTCGTACATACATATATTATTACGTAATTTGTCGCATCAGCCTTATGCAGACACTCATGGTCATCATGATTTCGGTACTCTCGCTTAACAAATTGCAAATCAAACTGGTTTTTCAGTGATTGTTAATCTGCTGTTACTCGTGGTGGGGCAAGAATTCCTACTACGCCAAAAGACGCGCCACTTAGTCACAATTCCCATGTACCCCATAAAGGTCATTTTCTGTTCATATTTTTAATTTATATGGATTCTGGTCTAAAACGTGTGATCGGCAACTAAAGCGCCGCGTAATACTAAAATGTTACGAATCCAGGGAGTGAAAATCTGTGGTAGCTGGTGACTGTAAGACTTCTTATGATAAGTATGTTATCTGTGGACTTATGTAACGGCTGGAGACGAGACAACCTCTTCAATACAAACGAGGGCTATCGTTTTTTTGCTCACCAGTTGGCGCCTCTGTTCAATTCAATTCAATTTTTCAGGTAGTATGGCTCCATCGATACTGTCGATGATTTCGCCAACGTCAAAGTGGGATCCACGTGGGATCGAATTAATATTTCTTGATTAAAACATATCGGCCATCGGCCATAGCCAGTGTACGGTAAACAATAAAATTATGGGCCTCTAGGGCTCTAGCCAGACACGGTTAGAGGTAGAAATACCAAATGCTCTTAGAGCACGACGTTGTTCGGTGGTTGTTGTAGTTGTCTCGTTACGAGACAGCTGGATTTTACGAGAAGCACGTGGACTACCGGCCGTTGACTCCAGAATGGTGGTTAAACACGCCTTGAGATTAATTCTCCATTCACTGCACACTACCACATTAGATTACTGTATAATAAAGCTATCGATATTACACATTAAACAATATTAATGAGCAAAAAACAAAGAAATTAATCACGAGGCTACTATCCAGATGGCGATCGAACCGGAAGTCCCGGCGCCTCTGGACGCCTCTGTTGATGGTGGTCCAAAAGACTAAAGAACAGCTGTCAGTCATTGAAGTGACAAGTGACATTTGACATATCGAACTATGGAAAAGACCACCATCTACACTAGCGCCCCTAGCGGCGAATTCATACGCGTTAGCCCTCATTCAAATCAAATTCAATCTTGTTTTTTATACCACGTCGGTGGCAATCAAGCATAAGGCCCGCCTGATGGTAAGCAGTTACCGTAGCCTATGGACGCCTGCACATCTAGTACACACCTATGGATATACATATAGTGTTAGAACGTTATATATTATAGAATATGTGGACTCAAGAGTCGTTGGAAAGGTGGATGATATCTTTGTACACAAAAAACTCAGAAATATTTTTTTTCTTAATTCACTGCATCCGTGGACTAAAGCCAAGATAGAGGTACTTACTCAGCAACCTTATTATTTTGGCACAACATACCGCTTTCTACTTAATACTACATTTATAGTGCCAAATATGCTCAATTATTTTTATTTTATATAACAGAATTAACTAAAATATTATGATTTTTGAAATAACAATAAAAAATTCAACGCTTGTTGAAAAATAAAAGGAATTGGGTACACACAACTATGTTATTGTGTGGAAAAAGTACTCCAGTTAAAAAAAGCCATAAGTTCGTTTTAATTAGGTATCTTAATAAAAAAACATATAACTACTTTTACCTTATAAAGAAGAAATCCCATAACCCCCCTCCAATTGTCAAGTCATTTTACACGCAACTTTCACATAATTTGTTCTTCTAAATAAACTTAATCAAAACACGATGAAACTGTTTCAGATGAAACTTCACACACTCGATTTCAACTTTAAAAACTTTGCCAAAAGTTTTAATTGTCTGTGTACATAATTTTTTAAATTGGCAATTCGAAATTTGAATTCCGCGACGGCGGGAGAGGGCAAAGGCCCACGTTCCCGCTGCTCCGCCCGAACATGTTATCGCACTGAGCGTTGTGGAAATCTACCGATAGGGGTGGCGCCCTGTCGACTTGAGCTTGCAATGTTGCACGGCATTTTTTTCTCTTTTAATCAAAATCTTTTTTTTTTATTGAATAACTGGGGCTTATAAGAAATTTTTAGTAATACAGTAGGTAGGTAGCATTATCGTTAAAGTTAATATTGTTATGCTTACATTTAATCAAATTTGAACAAGAGCAAAGTTACTAAGTAATTTTAAATATTAACTTACTTCATTCCTAATCTTATACGTCATCTTTGTATCCACAACTAAACCCAAATGCACTCAGCCGATTTCTGAAATCTAACGCCTGTCAATGACTTAATTTAATTAAGCAGAATTCCGCGTTTATGTAGTTTAAATATAAAATCTATCGAGTGTGTTGTATTTTACTGTAAACAAACTAGTTTTAGTAAGTAAAACTTCATTAACCCGTAAAATAAATTATTAATTTCCAAAACATTAATTTTAGGCGTTTTAGCATTATTACCTACTAGGTATATTCATTGCTTATGCTCAGAAAGTTTTAACGACACGTTTGGTCCGACTACTGCAAATCGATAAGAAATTACATAACCAATTTTTTTTTTATCCCTCATCCCCTATCGACAAGCGGCGCATCCCTAGCGATCTCGAGCGAGACAGTCACGCACCACGACATTGGTCGAATCCGCGCATGCGTCCAACCTGTTTTTCACAATTCGAAACTCGAATCCGTCTTACATCCAACGTCTATATCGTCCTTCTGTTCTGTTCTGATCGCTTGCAGAGTTGGATGCGAAAGGAAATCCAGTGAAAACACAACTTTGGGAACAAATCTAATTACTTTATCAAATATTTTGATTTGTGTTTTTTAAAGTACCTACTCACACTACTGTATATAGATGTCATATAGATACTGTTAAGTACTAAAGAAAAAGTGGCGGAGGCTGGATTCGAACCGGCATTTTCAGCCTAGGCTAAGCCACTACCCACTACCCCTAGGCCACCGTCACATGTTGTGGATGAGTGACGCCGCGTGCCCGTGACTCCACCCCAAAGGCAGAGAGACGAACACCCCAGGTTTTTTTAGTGAGTAGAAATCTCACATATCCTCAGTGCCTCCCCCTGGCGCTGGGGAATCTTTCGAAGAATTTTCCTGGGCAACAAAAAAAAAGTGCCGTGTTTTTGGCCAAGCCTTAAACGGAACATGAGCAGTAATTTCATCATTTTTAGGATTCCGTAACCAAAGGGTAAAAACAGGACCCTATTACTAAGACTCCACTGTCCGTCTGTTTGTCACCAGGCTGTATCTCATGAACCGTGATAGTTAGACAGTTGAAATTTTCACAGATGATGTATTTGTGTTGCCGCTATAACAACAAATACAAAAAAGTACGTTTTTTTTTATCAGGGTTTATTATGCCTACTACCTACTATATTGTTTATATGTGTCGTTTTCAACCAAAAGGTACCACATTGTCGTTTGTCGATAAGGTTGATTTCTAATTGAAGCTATATGGAAATAGCGCCTTACTGACAAGCGACAACAAGTACCCTTTTGGTTGAAAATGGCACATATTTTCTCGTTTATTAAGAACTATAAGCTTCTGCCGGCGACTTCGTCTGCGTGGGATCATGATGATCATTGATAAAAACTATCCTATGGCCATTCTTCGGGCCTCAAACCTCTCCATAGTCCATACCAAATTTCATCTAAACCTACTATTTATTGCAATACATTCTATCTTTATGATTTACATATTGGCACGCGTTACCGACAATTGGCATTTGAATACATTTGGGAAACAATACATTTCAGTGCTTAACTAGGCCAACGGCGTAGTTAGGATTCCCTATGATTGATACTTTTTCCCACCCTGTTTTTAATTGCAACATTGATAACAGGTTTATCGATTAGAGTTAAATCAAGAAAAGTCTGCAGTGGTTTTGACAGCACACTCTGTGCCGGTGTTATTTTAAACGTTAAACTTCTATGAAATTATGACGTATAAATAACACTGGCACTGCGTGTGCTGTCCAAATCTCTGCACACTTTTATTGGTCTAACTCTAGCGAAGTTCAAAAGGCCTTCTAAGTTTGAAAATTGATCTCAACCAGGTAGCATTTATACGTCATTATGACGTCCGTTAAGTCATTGTGACGTATAAATGACGTCACTTGTACGTCGCTGACGTAACTTTGCTACCTGGGCACTCGCCAGCACTCTGCATGCGATGAGAGCATGTCTGTAACCGATAAATCTCTCAGACGTATTTACGAAAACATCCACATAAAGTTTGGGGTTTGACACCCGACGAGAGAAATGATGCGTTTGAGGGGGTTTTGTCTAAGTTGGTGTTAAACGCTTTAGTTCTTTGTTTTTACTTTGCGCCGTCATCATTATATCAGATAGCACTACGTCAGATAACAGAACTGCTGGATAAAGTTTTCCTAACCTCCAGAACAACCGGTCATGACAGGTATTTATTTATAATATTTTAAATGTTATAGGTGCCTTCATTTAAACATTATAGGTACGTATTGCATTCAAAGATTAATTAAATTACAAAAGAAATGTCAATTAATAAATTTGTACCTCACTATTAGTGTCCACTGTGAATTAATTAATTTATAAATAAATAAATATTATAGGACATTCTCACACAGATTGACTAAGACTCACGGTAAGCCCAAGGAGGTTATGGGTACTCAGACAACGATATATATAATATATAAATACTTAAATACATAGAAAACACCCATGACTGAGGAACAAATATCTGTGCTCATCACACAAATAAATGCCCTTACCGGGATTCGAACCGAGGACCATCGGCTTCGCAGGCAGGGTCACTACCCACTAGGCCAGACCGGTCGTCGTATAGTGTCCATGCAATTTTGCAGCTCGCTCTACCTTCTCGTTTAAGAACAAATTAACTTCAAGTAACTATATACAAGCCGCGGCAAGCGGTGGTGACCGAGTGGATCTAACGTCCGACATTCAATCCGGAGGTCGCGGGTTCAAATCCTGGCTCGTACCAAAGACTTTTTCGGAACTTATGTACGGAATATCATTTGATATTTACCACTAGCTTTTCGGTCAAGGAAAACACCATCAGGAAACCTGCATACATCCGCGGAGAAGTTCAAAGGTGTATGTGAAGTCCCCAACCCGCATTGGGTTAGCGTGGGGGCGCAATCCCTCTCGCGCATGAGAGGAGGTCTGTGCCCAGCAGTGGGACGTAAATAGGCTGAAATATATATATCTATATACAAGCGGGTACAAAAGGCGCGAATGGGTTAATAATGAGGCCCCTTTTCTTACTGAACCAAGCGATTTGAGGGAGGGCCTACCACGAAAATTTAGCTCGAATATGCATGAGCGATAGAGAGGTAGAATAGCAAAATTTCGATTTAGAATGTTCGCGGTAGACCCTCTATGACCAACTGGAGCAACAACGTCTTATATAGTGGTAACAGAAAGAAAAATAAAAAGTTCGTAGCAGGTCGTAGCACCCGCTACAGTAGCGCTACGAGATAGCAGATAAGACAAGCGATAGCTATGTGTGGAAAGTACAGGCGTATTCTACAACTTGTTGCTATTGCTACGGAGGACCAGGGCTTCCTGATACACCTGGGTAATAGGAAGTACTAACCTGCTACCTTGTTATGTAACATTAATGTAATAAATATTTTTAATTTTAATTTTTTTTTTTTTTTTTTCATTTTTCATGAAGTTGTCTAGAAATGAAATGAAATCATAGATTGCTATTTAAATAGCAATTAATAACAAGCCACGAATTAGATCTGGATCAGTTATAAATAAAAATAAAAAATAATTTTATTTCGGACATAAATCCATATAGGCCAGGAAATAAATGCCCAAAAAAAGGTATAGAGGGAAATGCTAGGAACACAATTTTTAACTTCGTAGCTTTGTTTGGACTAGTTAGGAGATGAACATAATCAAAGTCCCCGGCCGTAACCCTGGTGCTGGGGGGAGAGGGGGGTTTGAAGATTCCATTTTTCGGTTTTTCGATTATATCTCGGAAACTATGCGTCTGAGCGACTTGGCCACTGTCACGAGTCGTGGGTTTACATACTGTAATTTGTGGGTCACGACAACCATCTATTCTCTGAAAACTAGTTGATGGATGGGGAACTGTCAATAAAATAGATACCATTCTCATATGTTTGATCTAAATGAACGGATTGGATTAAACGTGTTAGTTTAAATGTATTTAGAGTTAGCCCAAGCTAAGTTAGCAGCGATTTTTAAGCCCAGGCAGTGCAAGTCTAAGTACAGTTAAGGGCATAAATATATATACATTCCCAGTTTCAAAAATATTTGTACCTACGCTCTTATACCTTAGACGATAAAGTCGTGTTTACATATTTTTGAGCCATTTGTCTGGATCGATGTTTTTGTCTTCGACTGTACCGCTCGCTCTATCGCTCAAAAAATGCAAATTGCGCAAGACTGATAGTGGGTTGTAGTTTTTGTAAAAGGCAATCCGCAGTTATTTCAGCAGTTTAAGAGTATACGTCTTAGAAACAAAATCAATTCGTTGCCTTCCAAAACGGCGTTATTTAGGAAAAGTATATTTGGAATGACTCCAAAAAAATTTAATAAAATTCCAAATGAGCTAAGAAATTAAGATGACATGATTAGTTTTAAAAGTAAGTTTATTTAAATTTTTAATTGACAAAGCATATTATAGTGTAAGTGAATTTTTGTTAGATGATTTTGGTAATGGTAACTGTGCTCAGCATGCAGCCACAGTCCATAAATGGAAAATTGTACGCCTTACGGCACAACATAGTGATACAATGGTTATGTGAGACCTGTACTTATGTACCTTACCTATGTTGAACAAATAAATGCTTTTGACTTTTTGACTTACATTTTGGGGCAGATAATGAACTATCGAATTTAGTGGTAGGCTCTCTGGCGTCTCCGCAGCCTCCTGGAAGTAACCTCGGTCTCAAGTCGTTGTCGAGGATGCGAGTCCGTAGTTTAATTGAATACAGGAATACCTTACCCTTGACGAGCTGCACTTTTGCTGAGGCCTTGAACTTGATGACGTCACTAGACACAACTCACTTCACAGACTGACCCTCAATCATCACCATCACATATCAAATATTTCTATAGGTTAACCTATGTTTGAGAAGTAAATTCGCGTGTAATATACGAATAAACGTTTTCGCATTGGCATTTTTTACAATTTATGTGATACTGACAGTATTCACACATGAAAGCTAATGACAGAACAAAAAACAAAAGAGGCCATGGTTGTTTGGTTTTGTCGTTTTGTCGTCCCACCAAGGGCCTGACACTCTTTGACAGAGAAAGATAGTCTTATTGCGATTCCTATAAGAGGAAAGAGAAAATAGTGCCATGCTTCGTAACTAGTTGTATATACTATGTCTATGATCGCCCACACTGTTAACTGTAACTGTCAGTTCGTAAACCTTATTACAATAGGCATAAGGTCCACCGATGGACAGTTAAAAGAGTGTTGCTGTTTGTACCAGGGGCCCGATTCTCAAAAGCTTGTAATAGTTGTAATACAAGTGGAAGTCCCTTTCTAACAAAAGCTGTCAAAAAGTGACATCCGCTTGTATTACAAGTTACAAGCTTTTGAGAAACTGGCCCCTGTACTCTGGCAAGCTAACAATACTATAGAGGTGACAAGGGCCGAAGGGGGAGATGAACTGAACGAGATGGACTTATTCAACTTTTACTAGCAGTGTAGCTGAGAAAGCGCTATTATTGTTCTTTTCAGTCTCATTTTCATTTCGTCAAAAAAAAACTGCTACTTTTCCTAATCAGACAGAACATGATACCGAATATGCCCTTATTTATAAAAGGATCATCATTACACCTTGTCTGTATTATACTTCCTTTACTTAAACTATACTTCCTTTGAGATACCAGTACCAAAACCATTAGTAGAAAATTTACCATTTACATGGCGTAGCGCCTCTTCCCCTCACGACGCTATCGATGCTAAATGCTAAAATAAGAGCATAATAATACGGACGGAGGACGGACGGGGCAATCAGTATTCGGTTACAGACCGCACGAACTCTGATCGGGTAGGTTGTCTTAACTGTTACCAGGGGTGCGAAACTCCTCGCTTCGGGCAAACGGCTCCGTTCGGCTCAGCTTGGCACAACTTGACGTCCCTTTGCGTGCACGACCACAGATAAGATAATGACTTGAATTTTGACAACCCTAAACAGACAGAGGGATAGTGCCATATATTAGAAAGGGATAGCATGATTTGACCCTGAACCGCTGTAAAACTTCGGTTTTGTAGGAAATTTTCTTTCTGTACGGTAGTATTATTATTTATTCTGTGCTGTTACTCTACTCTTTGTCATTTAATAAAAGGCAGGTATGTAACATTAATATTATTAGTTTATATGTATTTTGACTGATTCTATTCGAATTTGACAAGCCCACCGTATTTAAGGTTAATAAGGTCTACTGTCCTTAAAATTTTGTATGAAATTACAAGCAAATATCAGCCATAATGAATTAAGTATTGTATCCGTGATGTTCAAAAACAAAAAGTCTTATGTTTATTTTAAAGACTATGAACTCTAAGTACTGGGAATAAAGTAGAATTTTACTAATGCTGTAATGCATCACGCGACATGCTAGATAGCCCATACAATAAAAGTTTCACCTTAATAAATGTACGCAAATGGTTTGTCGCCGAATAGACCGATGTTTTCGTCTTGTCATCACGTTTCACAAATAAAACTAAGCTTCGGTATTATTTTTACTTTATTATACGACAAGAATTCTTAAACGCTAACAGATTACAATAAATGGAATATTAAGAGATATAGAATAGAAATAGAAACACAATGACAAAGTAAAAATAAAGTTCTATGTAGTATGATTACTTACTCGTTTATTTATTACGATACATATAGCTATGTATCTTCGAATGCGTGTCACTAGCACAAGCGAGCCTGCAATGTCGCGCGAGGAATACTACCTTTCCCTTTTAACCCTCCAATGGTTAGGGAATCCTTGGTTAAATCCGTTCGTTATGAAGATCCTTGATTTCGTATGGCAGGGAAATCTTTCTGTTGATATGATAGTTAATACTTACGTCATAAGTAGTCATAACGAGATTTAAATTCAAGATAGATTCAAGTGTTTTATATAGACAGATCTTAAATTAAGGGATATAATTTGGGTAGGACTCATAATTATACTTTGTTTTTTTACCATTAGAAAAAAGGTTAACAATCTTGACGTGACTTTTGAAACCTAAAGAATGTATATGATCATAATATGCGTTATAATTGTTACATATTTGCTGTCTTACTTTTCAAGTGTTTTTCAATAAAAAGACAAGATCACACCCCTTTTTTCTAATGCAAAAAAGAAGTATGATTATGAGTCTCTACCCGAATTACTAGGTACCTATAGCCCCTTATTAGTGCCATAGGGCCATATTGTTGACCATTTGTCACAGAAAAAGAAACTCCTATACCTGAAAATCAACTTCACGGAATGCTACAGCGGCGTTTTAAATTTAGATTCTTTATCTCTATAGGTACTTCTTTTACCTGGATGTGTAATTCCATTCATTAATCATTCGTTCCATCCGTCTCTCTCTTAACCTTTTGGACGCCAATGGCGGATATATCGGCACCGCAGGTCCAACGCCAAAGACCGCTTAATCCGTGACAGATCACAGGGCAACATAGACCTACGTGCATGTGCATAAAGTTCAATTTCAGTTTTGACACTTCGGTGACGTGGCGTCCAAGAGACAGCTTTTGTGTTTGACACGGCGTCGAAAAGGTTAACTGCTACACTTTTATGGTATTCTTACGAGCGTCATGATATTAGTCTGTCAACATTAATGGCATTAATAAAACTTGCCAATTTATACCTCTTTTTTTTAAGATTAGCAAAAAAGCGATAGAATTTGCCCACGTTTCTTAATTTATGTGTTTCAGACATCTCATTATATCCTACAGAATATAAAAAGCATTTTTGCCAGTTTTTTTTTTTTTTTTTTTTTTTTTTTTTTTTTATGAAATAGGAGGCAAACGAGCAGACGGATCACCTGATGGAAAGCGATTACCGCCGCCCATGGACACCCGCAACACCAGAGGGGTTGTAAGTGCGTTGCCGGCCTTTAAGATGGGAATACGCTCTTTTCTTGAAGGTTTGAAGGTCATATCGGTCCGGAAATACCGCAGGCGACAGTTCATTCCACAGTTTAGCTGTGCGAGGCAGGAAGTTTCTAGAGAAACGTACAGTTGAGGACTGCCAACCATCTAAGTGGTGAGGATGGTAATGTTTTCGCGTAGGGCGATGGCGAAAAGAAGCTGCAGGGATTAATCCGAACAATTCCTCGGAGCACTCCCCGTTATACACGCGATAGAAAATGCAGAGCGAGGCCACATCTCTACGCAGCGCCAAGGAGTCAAGCCGTTCCGAAGTACGCTGGCAGTCGACAATTCGAGTCGCTCTTCGCTGGATGCGGTCCAGAGGGAGAAGCTGGTATTGGGGTGCCCCTGCCCATAGATGAGAACAGTATTCCATGTGTGGGCGAACCTGCGCTTTATACAGCTGTAGGCGGTGGGCCGGCGTGAAATACTGTCTCGATCTGTTGAGCACACCGAGCTTTTTTGAGGCTAATTTGGCCTTACCCTCTAAATGGTAAAGTTTTTAAACCCATGAGTTGAGGGGTTAAAATCAATCTTAGAACGAGTAGCTTGACAAGTATTCCAACAGTTTAATAGGGGGTATTACAATATTCTGCCGCCAGAGAGCAGCACTAGCACATATTGTAAACCATAGAGTAACTTATACATACTATGCCTTTAACAGTTTTTTGACAAGTTTTCACTATGACTTGGATGCATCAAGGCGGTTTGTTTACAGAGGGCTTGCCGTTGCCGCGTAACCCGAAAATCTAAATTTTGTTATCTACCACTCGCTCGAATATGCAAGTGATAGAGAGCCAGATAACGAAACTTCGATTTTTGTGTTTCACCCTCAGTATGTGCTAGTGGCGCCCCCTACGCAAAGTTTTGCGTAATATTCCCTATTGCCAGGGTGTTGACAAACTTGTCACCATTCTTCCGAGCTCGGTACTGGGCGATTAAATCTTTTTCCTCCTCTTTTCCGGCGTGGACTGGAAGAGGGCCTCGTCGGCGCGGATCAGGCGGTTCACGGCGCGCCCCAATGACACATCTGCCACAGAAAAATACCACTATTATAACATAAACTTGGTCAAAGGAATTTGAACTTGTAGTTAGGTTCCATTTATAAATGACAGCGCCGCGTCCACGACTATATCTAAACGCGTAACAACCCATAGCAAAAATCAGTTCGAATATTTACTTTATAGCGCCTGAATACGGTATTGAATTGAATAAGTTTAGAAAACTGAGGGCCCACCGCGAACACTGAAGTTCGCAAATTGCGGGATTCTTTCTCTTTTACTCCAATTAAGGCGTAGTTGTAACGGAGAAAGATGCCCGCAATTTGCGAACTTAGACGTTCGGGTAGGTCCTCTCTGGGTTGTGCGTGGTGGTGCTGATTGTCGTTGCTATTTAAATATGGCTTGTAACTACTGTATATAAGCTTCAAAATCCTTTGACTTTCGTCGGTTGATTTGATAAAAAACTATGAAAAGCTACCATGCTAAATAAATAAAGGGTTTTTACTTTATTACAATTTCAGACTAATATTTAATAGTTTTTAATAATAGTGGTAAGCAGATTGTGTCAATTTAATCACCCAGAGCAAGTTCGATGATATTTTGCGATATTTTAAATAAAACGATGTATTATTTTTTTAAACTTTAATGTGATAGAAATTTTAACAGTCCACTTACGTTTAATTATGAGTTTTATAAAGACAGTAAAAATCACAAGAAAATGTCACATCTACTCGGCAAATGTATTCCTAACATTTGATTTGTTGATATTTACTTGCAATGTTTAATGTCAAAGTCTCCTTGCAATTGTACTTATAAAAGGCATCATTATTCTTATAACGCCCACTTGCACTATCCCACTAACCCGGGGTTAAGTGGTTAAACCGTTAAACGAGTGTCAAATTGTACTAACCATGGTAACTCCAGGTTTAACCGGGTAACCCCGGGTTCGTGGGATGGTGCAGGTGGCTCTTAGATAATATTTAATATGTAATAGCAAATGCATAATTATCTAAATTTAATAAGAGTTCGTGCAGCCGGCATCAATCTGGTCACAATAAATATGAGATCAACTGCATATTGTACTCAACGAATTTGAAATGAAGACGAATTCAAGGTAGTTAAGTAGATTTTATTATTAATAGAATATGAGCGTGTCAAGACTGTCAAGGTAATTTTGAACACCTCGCCCGCTTAGCAACTTCTGCTGTTAACTATACATAAAGTTAGCAATAAAACACTCAGTAAAGTAAATTTGCCTTTGAAAGGAGTTTGAGTAGGTAATGTTTTCCATGGTCGCGCTTCAAATAGTTAAATCGTTTGTCTTAAATAATTATATATTTGTAAATAAGTACATTCAAAAACAAAAAATGTTTAACAGTCATATATTCGACAAATAAATAAGGCCGGATTTTTCTGTTTTATAATTTCACTATAGCCCATTATTATATAAAAGACTAATAAAATTTTGTCTTATTTTGAATCAACAATTAAAAGTTAACCAATAATTAAGTAATTTATCTACAGATTTTAATATAAGGCCTCTACTGCATAAACTTATTGCGTGAAGTGTACCGTCAACCTGGGTGAACAAGGATGGCTGAGGTAAATAGGGACAACTAAATACAAAATTTAAAATGCGATACACCTGATAACTTCTTAAATAATATTTACAAAAAATGTGTCATTCGAATAAAAATAATAGTAATTTTGTATGATACAATTCTTGAAGGTAGTTATTAAGAAATTGTCAGTTAAATCACATTTTATGTTTGTCCCTATTCACCCCAGCCATCCCTATTCACCCCGGTTGACGGTACCGATAGAATCGACATATTATGAGTCACACGAACCCGCCATCAAAAAGCCGCTCCCATACAATCAAAGTTACACTCTCATTTTAAAGACATGCTTGTACATGCAACTTGCATTACATTAAACTTGGCACGAACGTTTACGTAATTTATATTATATTATATCTATGTTTCGTACTAGTTTTCGTTGCTAAAGATTGTTATGTTTTGTATGTAAAACTTTTACTATAGTTTCAAACCAAATTGTCAGTAAATAAGAACAAAAAAAAAACTATACTCATCTTTTTCTTTTGGGTGCTAGTACTAGTGTAAGACGAAGATAGTATGATTCTCTCTGTCTATGTTTGAAATAAGACAGTCCTCTCACAAACTATCGCTCTATTTTTTTGTGTTACAATTTCTAGCAACGAAAAATAGTGCCAGACATAGATAAATGTTACTTGAATGTTCAAGTTATTTCAGAATGTCCTTTTTAGGGTTCCGTACCCAAAGGGTAAAAACGTGACCCTATTACTAAGACTCCGCTGTCCGTCTGTCTGTCCGTCTGTCACCAGGCTGTATCTCGTGATCTGTGATAGCTAGACAGCTGAAATTTTCACAGATGATGTATTTCGGTTGCCGCTATAACAACAAATACTAAAAACAGAATAAAATAGAGATTTAAGTGGGGCCCCATACAACAAACGTGATTTTTGACCGAAGTTAAGCAACGTCGGGCGGGGTCAGTACTTGGATGGGTGACCGTTTTTATAGTTAATGGTACGGAACCCTTCGTGTGCGAGTCCGACTCGCACTTGGCCGGTTTTTATTAGGGTTCCGTAACCAAAGGGTAAAAACCGGCTATGTGTGAGTCAGACTCGCGCACGCCCTTTTTGACCCTTTGGGTACGGAACCCTAAAAAAGACCCTATTACTAAAACTCCACTGTCCGTCTGTCCATCCGTCCGTCCGTCTGTCTGTATGTCCGTCTGCTTGCCAACAGGCTGTGTCTCATGGACCGTGTTAGCTAGACAGTTAAAATTTTCACAGATGATGTATTTCTGTTGCCGCTATAATAACAAATACTAAAAACAGAATAAAATAAATATTTAAGTGGGGCTGCCATACCGTGATTTTTTTTGCAGTTTTTGCGTAATGGTACGGAACCCTTCGTGCGCGAGTCCGACACGCACTTGGCCGGTTTTAAATGAAAGCGAAACTTCGATTGTATGCCGGCGGCTCGGTTCATGTGATGTAAGTTTTTCGCTGCGTTCCCTCTTATGCGCAAACTGCACAACATTATCTTGAAACACACATTATTTATTTGGTTTCCAATTCATATATAAATTAACAAAACGAAATTACATTTAGGCAGTGTAAAGCTTCCGTGTTCGTCTTTGGTCAATATTCCGATTTCAGCCAATATGTGTGTTCCAAGTGCTTATTTACTATACGAGTATGTGACGTTCCACGGGTAAAGGTACCCTATGGCGGTTGGCGTATACGCTATTATTGCTACGCGACGTAAGCGCCAACTGCTGTAAGGTAAATTTACCCGTGGAATGTCACATATCTAGTGTTTAGTCAGAAATTGTAAAATACTAAAATAAATTAATTATAAATACCCAAAACCCCCCACCTTAATACCTATTAACGTTCATTAAGTACCTAACATAACGAAAAAATATTGTAAAGTTCATAATTCATAAAAGTACCTATTAGACAAATATTATAAATAATGTAGTCAATAATATTTCAAAATTCAATACCGCTTAATGATAACACTTATAGATAGATAGAAATGTTAGTTTTTTTAAAACAGTAGTCATTAAAGATGATAAAATTATTGATATTTTTTATAAATATATATTTGAAGGATAGTAAAAAATATCACGTTAATAATAACTACATTGCTAAATTAAACCGATGCCAAAATAAAAATAAAAACATTTATTTATAAATAAAAGAAAAAGATTAAGCGAACAAATGGCAATGCTCAATAAAATGGTATTGTGATAAACACATTGTTAATAAATTTGTGACTTTTTCAATCTAGCCAAATTAAATACAAATAAATTGTGAGTGTAAATGTGAATATTGTGTGTATTCATTGGACGTAATTTAGCGAACTTCAAAGGTTTTTGACAGAATGTTAATATTTTAATGACAGATTTTTGTGGGTTGGATCTTTTTCAATAAATAACCTCCAATATATTCTTTGATTATATAAAAAGGGGCTTACCCCGACAACCCCCCTGAGTTTACCTCTATTGTAGACTCAGGACAGTGGACATAATCCTCTTAACACTCACGGTAATAATTACTCCATTGTAATTTAAACCATTTTCAATCACAACAGTTGCATTTCTTTTGTTACATTCGATTTCAAAACAAAAGTCTATTGATTTCGAGTTCAACTATAATTTTTTCTTGACCGATGGGCCTCAGAGCTTTTTCACATAATACGATCCGATATCGGATGTCGGAAGACCTTTTGGAATAAGACAGCTGCGTTATGGCATCGAGACCTTTAATTTTTGCATCAACGCGCTCTTTTGAACAATAAATATTTAGTGAATTAATAAATAATTTTTCTCAAAAATGGACGGCAAAGTCGACGTTGCCGGTTAAAAAGTAGGTCGCGAGGTGCGTTGTTTGTGGTCAGTCAAAAAATTAAAAAGTTAAAAACATTGCAGTCTCGATTTCGGTACTGCAATGTTGCATACAAATTCCATTATTTGTCGAGTTCCAAACTTTTTAAAAGTTGAAGTGGCCATATCAAATGCAGGCATAGGTCCATTAAACAGCCAAACAGATGATCAGTACTTATTATTATAATGTTGGTACCGCGACTATTTAGGTGTCTCGAATAGGTTGGCGTATTTTCGGCAGAAAAATACACTTCTATTTTTAATTAAAAAAATAAGACGGCGGCAAAGCAAATCTTTCTGTGAAAATATATACATAAGAACGGTGCTTCTGTAAAATATTTCTATTATATTTGTATTTATTGCGCCATTTTTGAGAAAAGCACTATATATGACTCGGCTGGAAGGCTACTTGCTGGCTTCGGATTCAATTAAACGGACTCCGAAGGTCGTCCGTTTAAAACGAATCCTCAGCCAGCAAGTAGCTACTTCCGAGCCTCGACAATAATGTACTATTAAAAATGCATACTTTAGCATTTTACTTCTTTAACAACCTAGCCCACTCAATAGTAGTAGTAGTAGTAGTAGTAAATCACTTTATTGTACAAAACAAAAATTGATAACATGAAATTCATATAAGTTACCGGTTTCGAATACTGGTAAGGGCATTTGTGTGTGTGTTTATCACAGATTATGGAAGTGAGTTATGAATGGAAGTTTTCTATGTAACACAAGCCTTATTTAGGTTACTGTGGGACTAGGTCGAAGACTATCCCATAATGTTTATTATTAATATTTGTTTCTTTGTGATCGTATCCGACATCCGCGAATGTTAAACCGCTCTTGGGCTTTAGACGAATCAGGACAGAGACTCCAAGTATACATGTGTGTGGTGTATGAGTGTGTGTGTGTGCGTGCGTGTGTGTGTGTGTTACCAACCGGGCGTGGTGTTGGCGAGGCGGCGCATGCGGCGCGTGTTGCGGTCCTGGTCGCGGATCTTCTTCTCCATCTCCGCGTCCGTGAGGGTCTCCAGGAACGGGGCCCAGGTCTCCGCCTCCGAGGGCTGGCGGTACGGCGTCTGTCACCAAATTACAGGTTCAAATTCATTGTTACAAATACAAAATTCTTTATTTAATAAATTAAAGGGGATGGATTGTTATGTATAAAAATCTTGATGCTTTTAAAGTGACCACTCTCGACACAACGATCACAGTGAAAAATTAAATGAGTGAGTTTCACCAAACGGAGGAAGGTTTCGGGGCGAACTGCCGAATAGACACAAGAGCAGCCGATTCAACGGAGCCACGCCGTTTTGTCGCATAAATAGTGTTTAGTTTTAAGTTTTTATAATACATATGTATGTTAGTCTGTAAGGTATTTGTAACAGTTTACAATAAATAAATTACTTACTTACTTACTTACTAATATGGGGCGTGTTGCCTGATTAAAATTTTAAATAAATTAATAAATGAGATAATGATTTTTTTATGTATCATCTTCGTTTGTGTTTAAATACCTAATACCACTAGTAAACGGAATTCAACTCATATCATATAACGTAAAACCTCCAACGAATTAAGGTGCTTCAATTATGCCTTAGTGGTCTAGGTCTAGGCCTTCGAACAAATCTAATTTCCACTTTTACTCAGGTCAAATAATGCTTTTATTCAATATCTACGCAAATAGGTACTTTGGACTTGGTAGCGACTTTACTATTGCTCTTCCATGGAAGGAAATACTTGGATTTGTGAACCTTGATATCAAAACAAGGTACCCTCGATGATCACCTGGACATCGTCACAACCTCCCCACCTAATACTAGCTCAGCACACAACTTCATCTAAATTCAAGTGCCGTTCTCTATTTAGTATGGAAACGCTTAAGCGACTCATGAGGTGTAGCCTCAATTACCTCAACAACAGGAAGAGGCGCCTCGCTGAAGGCGAAGGTCCGCTGATGCCAGCCGAGTTGCCCGCGGACGGAGTAAGCGATGCCTGTTACAAACTCCCCGCCTAGGCCTAGTTCAGCGCAGAGCTTGGTCGCGAATGCTTCCGGGTTGTTCTCCTTCTCTGACATGTCCCACTCCACCTGGCAAAAACACAGAATAAGTCAAATAATAAACCCCTTGTTCTTAATAAAACTTAGCAACCTGTTACAAACCACTGTTGTCTCTTTCAAACAAACAGAAATTGTATCAACGGTTTGCAAATTTTGACAAATATTTACGATTAACGCCATTTGAATTTTAAGTCGTAATCTGAAGTTCTTGCGGACCAATTTGAAATCCCTGGATCATTGAGGGCTCGCTAGGGAACGCGGCGATCTGCTGTCGGATGGACGAGTGGTCACTAACCTGATCAACAAGCGAAGTATTCCCAACGTGTATGTTCAGCTTAATGACAACCCGCTGGTCGCTCTGCTCTTCCAATATGGCCGGGGGCTCGCTGGGGAACGCGTCGATCTGCTGTCGGATGGACGACGCGACGGCGGGCACGAATGTGCTCGGATTGAGTTCCAGGTCGTCACAGAGAACTTCAGCGAATTGCTCTGGGGTTATTATTGATTCTAGAATAGGAGGTTTTTGTTAGTTATCAACACTATTTACGTGCAAATCTTTTTTCATAAAATGCTATTCTAGTTACGCTTTTATCTAATGAAGCATTACTAAGTATACAAAGTATAAATACATATGAAATAACACTGACAATCTTTGACTCCGGTTGCTGAGTGGAGAGCTGGTTGCACCAGACCACTGTAATCATAAGCTTTTTGCAGTTAAGTTTGACTCTGACCACGCTAACTTTGCACATACTATGGCAGTAAGAATGCATACATATTCCTTTATCCCTGTAAACTCCATACTTGACGTAGCACTTGGCATGAAAACGTGGCGTTGTCCAACTTTGTTACCAAAAACCATTGAATGTGATTGGTGCAACCAGATCTTAAACAGACTAATATGTATAGTATATAGAGTATTGTATGCACTGAGTTATTATTACTTCATATACAGAAGCCATACCAAACAATGAAATTCTCGGAATCGCAACCTGTAGGCGGCGACCAAAACGTCGTAAGCGCCGAGAAAATCATGGCGCTTACGCGTTTAGATCGCGAGATTCACGCTCCGCTTCCATAGTTTGGTGTCGAACGGCTACAACTCATGACGCAAAATACTGGTTATCTGTGCCTAGTTAATAATAGTTAAATTGCAATGTACTGTACAACTTAAATGTTATTCCGTTTATTATCCTTAAAATGTATCAATCAGCAATACTGAGTGTTGAGACTGTTGTCATGATATCCACAAGCCGAAAAGCTATGCTCACCATTTTTATTCCAAGTGAATGTGTCCCTGAGCTTCTGGCCTTCAATCTCCATGTCGAGGCGGATGGGGACAAGGATCTGCTTCTGGGAGGCGTTCTCCAGCATCGCCGTCATGTCCGTGTCGTCAAAGCATAGGGGGAAGGTGCGCACCTGGAGCATGAACAAATCTATATGTATAAATAAACTTTCACCTGCTTCCGGCTACAATATCACAACTATGTTTTTATTTTTCCAAGATGTTTTGCGCACATCAGAATGTCATCTTACCAAAAAAATACTTTTTGAACCTCATTTCTATTTGTGGTAGCCAGGAAGACTACTCCACGCACTGAAAGTTGTTTTTGTATGAGAGGTAATTTTTTGTCAAAAAGTCAAATTCACTAAAGTCAAGAAACCTCAGCACTCAATAAAGGCTTATATAAATTATAATTTCCTAATGTCCCGTATAAATCTTCAAGATGTTATAAGCCAAAATGTAGCAAATTGCGATAAGAGCACAAATCATTCCCATTGGTGCCCATTCTCATTCACCTGATGTATGCCGGTCACATGCTAAAAATCCTTCAGATGTTTCTTGACCACTTTTCTTAGCTTTAAAAATATATAACTCTACCTTCTTGTTGTGAACCCTGGTCCTGCTAATCTGAGTGGCTTGAGGCACGGCATCCAAGTGTGAGGAGTTTGGCATCACAGGCATCCATGATGGATTATGTGGCTTTTTACTTTTACTTTCCCGAGGCGTCGCTAGCTCCTGACTGACTGATACTGCTTTGTATCTGCAAATAAAGAATTATCATCAGCACTTCAGCAGTAACAAGTCCACTTCTGGTAGAGGCTTCCTGCAGGGGTTCTCACAACAAACAGTCATGCGCTGCTCACAACCACATCCAAGAGAATAAATCAACATATTATAACATTATTATTTCTATAAATTGTATACATATACAGATGTCTATCACAGTCTCCAGATTGATCAATTTACTTGTATTATTGTTGTGGGTGCAAATCCTGTATTAACCTTTCGAGACCCAGACAAAAAACACAACAAGACCACAAGCTTGACCACAGGCTGGCTACCCAGGGAGCCGACAGGTCTCGAAAGGTTAAACTATGATTAACCTTCTTAACGCCATATCAAACATAAAAGCTGTCACTCGGACGCCACACTACCAAAGTGTCAAAACTGGAATTGTACTTTATGCAAATACACATAGGTCTATGTTGTTCTGTGGTCTGTGACTGATTAATCGGTCTTTGGCATTGGACCTGCGGTGCCGATATCCGTCACTGGCGTACAAAAGGTTAACAAATGAATGGATCTCTATTCTCTATCCATGACAACAACTTATTACTTACTTATCATCATTCCCTTCTATAATATCTTCTACTTCTGATGCTTTCAGCAATGACACAGAACTCGATAGAACATGCTGGCCTAGCCCATTGTCAACCAGACGCTTTCTTTCTTCATTGGTCAGGGTCCTCCTGACCATGCCAGGGTACTTTTTATATAGAGACCCACGGAACAACCGCAGGTAATTGCCGACCTAAAAATAAAATATACGTTATTACTACAAAGGCATTAAACCAAAGATGCAAAGATGTAATGTTTCGGTGATATGCGAATAAATTTGTTAAATATAAGAATGAACAATAAGAAAATAACCAAATAATCACCTCTGAGCCAACACAATAAAATTCTCCTCCTTCTTCAATCTGGAAACTAATCGGCTTATCGCCGTACGTTCGTAAAGCCATGTTGGAGTTTGTTTATTTAATTTATTGCAACTAAACAACACTAACTAATTCCAACAAATAAAGCTAAACATGTCTCAAAATCGAACACAAAATTCGATTTCTGAAGAATGCAATACACAATACTCAGGACTCCGGCCCGACCTGTCAAAAATGGCGTTGGCTTCGTTTTTTTTTGTTTTTTTTTTTTTTTTTTCATTTATTACGAGCATTGGCAACCGTTGGCTTCGTCAAACGTCTAGGGTTGACCATTACGCAGCCATTACCGGTTTTTTTGCTGCCAGTTGGGATCTACTTTGATCGTTTTAAGCAATGCCTCAAACTATCCTACGTGGGGATACCATACTGGAAAATACGGAAATTCATTCGTTCTCGTTCATTAATGAATGAAGTTGTATAAAACCAAAAACCAATCAAATGAATCAAATCAATGAAATAAAAAAAAAACAGCAGTCAATGTTAAGCTGTTGTACGGGGAGGGTGTTGCAGCCGTTGTGAGACCCGATTGAAGTGTTTTCAGTTAGAACCATGTCTAACAGGACCGGAAGTTTTAAGAATCCATTCCAAAGGCCATGGATGTCGGAAAGTGGCGCAGCGGCTGCAGCTGGGGGCTCAGGATCGGTGGGAATGAAAGGAGTCGTTGCCGGCGGCATCACTGGTGGCATTGAAATTTGTATTACATTCCCAACCGAATACGTAAAAACACAACTGCAATTAGACGAAAAAGGTTAGTTATAACTGGTCACGTTATTAACGGGTTCACCTTCATTCATCAATGTGATTATAACCTTCGATAACGTTATAGTAAACATTGTTGATTGCCCTATTTATATCTATCAATCTCTGGATATTATGTTTCTTGTGGAATTAACGACGATTCTAGAAATAGAGATGGCCATTCGTTTCAATTTAACGCCTTTCCGTGACTTACATACGACGGAAACCTACATATACCTATTTTCTATTTGTGTTTCTATCGAATGGCAGCCGCTAAAAATATTTCCACCATCGATCACTTTTTCCTCCTACGCGATAATACTCGACTGCACATAAATGTGGACTTTGCTCTTAATATTTGCGTGTCAGAAAACCTACAACGACACGAATGACGCTCAAAGTCCAACTCAAGGTCACGTCTGTCTTGTTTAATTGTTTATTATCTAAATCCGTGCATATTTAATACTAGTCGCTATGCCGATGCCTTAACTAGGAAAAGAACCAAATATAAATTAAGTAAACCACCTTAAAGAGTGGCTCTTCACAGACCAATCACCGGTTTTCTGTGGTCAGCATTCAAAAGGAAAAATTTCTTTAACAATTGTTAACTAATTAGAATCTCATTAGAAACCACAGCCATGACATAATAATTATCATGTACCTTTACCACTTTATGTTAAGGTTCAAATTGTTAAGACAATGTTGTTTGTAGTGGTCAATGTTGTTCTGTTTTTGTATGCATTAATTTAATTAGGTATTTTATTCACCCATTTTCTAGAACTACTCAGAAGCAGTAAGATTTAATAGTTTTTTAAGAAAGATGTCTGGCTAGAAGTAATAGTCATAATAGAGATATAATAGTTATAAATGCCTGAAGTTGACCTTGTTTATCAATAGATACTCAGTGTTAATGCAAAATAACAGTTCCAGTTATTGAAGTATAAAAAACAGTGTTCAAAGTTCAAAGTGTTTTTATTCGTGAGTATATGTCAAACTGATATAGGTATTTACTGAGTATATGTTTCATGAATATTATGATTACAATGACATGCAAATGTTATATGTCAGCCTATGGCATTCAGAATTAAAGTAAACTTTAATTGGATTATTTTATATTACACAATTTTTATTAGATTATTATATTGATACCTTATATATTTTTAGGGTTCCCAAAGGGTAAAAATGGGACCCTATTACTAAATTTTTAATTTCATTTTATTCAGAGACCAACTGAGATCATTGTTGTTACTTGTTAGTACAAATAAAGCTTAAATATATGGTTAGTATTATACACTATAAATCGAATGTCAATAAACTTAATAATAATTAAGAATAAATTAATTAATTAAAATTGAAAAGAAGTGAAATTAAATCAATCAAAATACAATAAATAAAAATATATATATATATAGTTTATTTACCAAAAAATTATACATTGTTTTATTAACCTATGATCTCCACACTAGGCTAGGCCTGTCTTGTGGAGTCAGTTGAGACAATTCCAATTTTTAATTAACATCTTCCTACGCTGAAGTTTTCACATTGTGCTAATACTAGGTGATACATATAGCTTAAAGTATTATATAAAAATAAAAACTTAATCTATACAAGATAAATCACAATATAATATAATATAATATTTTAACAATAAAAGCAAGATTCAATAAAATAATTATTAATGCCACTAAAATATGTTTCAAAAGACTTCACCATCCGTCTGTCTGTCACCAGGCTGTATCTCATGGACCGTGATAGCTAGACAGTTGAAATTTTCTTAGATGACGTATTTCTGTTGCCGCTATAACAACAGTTACTAAAAAGTACGGAACCCTCTGTGGGAGAGTCTGACTCACACTTATCTGGTTTTATTTCTATGCTTTCAGTTTACTCTTATTCTGACTACAACTGTAGCTATGTCAAACACACAAACATGTTTGATAACTTGGACATTACATCATCGTAAGAGCTGTTATCATGGCATGTATAATCAAAGGATCAATACTGTACTCTTATCTACCGGCTCGCTTCATTCCATACACATCTTTTATCAATCAATTTGACAAGTGCTTTGATTAACATATAATATTTTATTAAACACAATTAAAAACTAAATTAACAATAAATACAACTATCTACTTAAAAATTAATATTAAATAAAACTAAGTTAGAGCTAGCTTTTATCAATCATATTATGTATCTCTATTATATTATGGGTCCCAATCATAAGGATCCAACCCACAAGAAACTGACATTAAAAAATTTAACTTCTCAAAAGGAAAAGTTAATTTCAATGATTTTTTTTTAAAGATGGATCCTTTTCACTAAACTACAGATTTATATAATTGTTACAACAGAATGTACTTTTTATTCTTACAATTAGCACAAATCTATATACCTAGTCGGCTCATAAGTTCTGTCATATACATAGTATCAAATAAAATCAAAAGTTTAAGTTTATTCCGTATAATTTGTACAGCGTTTGAAAGCTTATAAACTAGAGAATCTAAATGTATAACATTTATTCAAAATGACCGCCATAATTATCTACACAGGCTTGAAGTCTTCGTGGCCAGTCGTCAATGGATTCACGCACCACTTTCATGTCGATATTGGCCACTGCCGTAGCAAGAGATTTTTTCAGCGAGTCTAGATTTGCATGAGGTTTTGAGCACACCTTTTCCTCTAAATACTGCCATATTTTATAGTCTAAAGGATTAAGATCTGGGCTAGAGGAGGGCCAATCTTCATGCCGTATAAAGTCGATTTTATTGGAGGCGAGCCAGGCTTGTGTAGACTTTGCCTTATGGGCTGGAGCAGAGTCCTGCTGGAAAACCCAATGCTGGTTTAGAAACATCGTATGGGATAGTGGTTTCACAATATTAGTCAACACCGTGTCTTGGTACACTTTGGCACTAATTTTTACTCCTTTCTCACAAAAATGCATACTAGTGACGCCCGCATAAGAAACTCCCAGCCAAACCATCACAGATGAAGGGTGATGACCTCTTTGAATACGGGGAATGCTATTAGACGCTTCTTTACTATTGCGAGCGTACACTCTATCATTTTGTTTATTACAGTTTTCTTCTATGTCAAAAATTTTCTCGTCCGAAAACAGTATACAACGGTGCTTATTTTTAGCGTACTTCTTCAATAAAGCTTTAGATCTTTTAAGCCTTAAAGCTTTAAGCCGACCATTGAGAAGATGGCCAGTTTTTCGTTTATAAGCACGAAGTCTCAGGTCTTGATTAAGCACTCTTTTCACCGTGTTTTTGCTCAAACCCATCTGGAGGGCCATAACTTTTTGTTTCCTAGCGGGATTTCTGGCAATGCGTGCCCTAATTGCTTGTACAACCGCTGGAGTCCTAGCTGTACGCGGACGACCGCTTCTTTTCTTGTCATTTAAACTAGAGACCTCACTGTATATTTCTATGGTACGATACACAAATCTTAGAGAGAATTTTATATTTTCAAGTAGCTTAAAAATTTTAGTCGGCGAGTGACCACAACGATATAGTGCAATTATTGCGGTACGGCTATCTTTAAGCGTCCACTCCATGTTGAAGAAAACAGAAAATTGCAAAATTATACTACTCAAATATTTAATAAAGATTCGAAATTCAAATGCAGAACGGTTTTTGTTTTAGGAGTTCCAAATTTAAATTTTAAAGGCCAGTGACAGAACTTATGAGCCGACTAGGTATATACTATATATATATATATATATATATCAATGATTAAAGATGCTAAATAAATCCTATGAATAATCAGTCATTCACAAACATCTGTCTTGAACACTCTTATCAAGTTATCAAAAATGGTGACAGTTTTATGATAAACCAGTGAAGTATTTGTTTTGTTGACCTGATATTTTTAGGGTTCCGTACCCAAAGGGTAAAAACGGGACCCTATTACTCAGACTCCACTGTCTGTCCGTCTGTCACCAGGCTGTATCTCATGAACCGTGATGGCTAGACAGTTGAAATTTTCACAGATGTTGTATTTCTGTTGCCGCTATAACAACAAATACTAAAAACAGAATAAAATAAATATTTAAGTGGGGCTCCCATACTCCCATACAACAAACGTGATTTTTTTGCGTAATGGTACGGAACCCTTCGTGCGCGAGTCAGACTCGCACTTGGCCGGGTTTTTTTTTTTCATTTCATTTCACACGGGGTCAACATGTTTCAATCATGCTGCTGCATGCGTGTACGCATATCACACAATCATTATAGTAAAAAATTATCAATGGAGGATTCTTTTTATGTAGACTAATCTATAAGATAAAGTTTATTTGATAAGAAATTGAATAAATATTTTTTAAGAGCCGTACAACCTTTGGAACTTTAAAATTACAATTACATCCTTGGGTAATGGAGAAAAACAGTGTTCAAAATTTTAAATTATTCATTTTTACTTCACTGCTTATTTGAAAACTCAGTTATTCAACGGGAAACAATTGTCTGAATTGTCCCACTAAAACAAATTGATAAAATACTAGCGACCCGCCCCGGCTTTGCACGGGTAAACCTTAACAAATTATACACCTAAACCTTCCTCAAGAATCACTCTACTGATTGGTGAACAATGCATGAAAATCCGTTCAGAAGTTTTTGAGTTTATCGCGAGCTTACAGACACGGAGTCCTCGCTTTGTTTTATACTAGCGACCAGCCGCGGCTTCGCACGGGGAGCTCAACCAATTCATACAAAGCCCTGAGCCAGAAGGTGAAAAATCTCCTTATATGATCATGTTTTTCTAAGAGGCGTTGATATTCGTAGACGTGGAAAAAATATATGTAGTTTTTGACTATATTATCTTTAATAACATAGCTTTAGATACACGAATTATGACACTTCGCTCGATACAATAAATTCCCAAAGTAACCCCTAACTCGGACTTTTAATCAAACTTTACTCGGTTATTTATTATGTGATACTATAAACAAAAAAAGAAGAAAAAACAATCTTAACTTAAATAGTAATTTCATAGCTTTCGAATTTCGATATTGTAAGGTAACTTTTTAAAATAAATAAAAATCGACAAAATTCGATCAAAATGGACACTTAGCGCGCATGATCTTTCCCGTTCTTTCTTGCGAAATGTGACAGTGACAGCGGCAAACCGATGGAACGGCCTTAACAAATTAAATTATACCTACACCTAAACCTTCCTCGAGGATATTTATACTCATACTATGTCTATGAAAATCTGTTCAGTAGTTTTTAAGTTTATCGCGATCATACAGACAGATGCTGTGGGGGACTGTTTTATAATATGTTATCAAATGTCATTAAAGGTGTAGTGATAACTACTTCACGGTATTCTCATTAATTACTCGCTCGCACACGTCACCTTTCTCTACGTACCTAATTGTGAAAAACATAGAGCGAGTTCACAATGACTTCCAATGGTATACCGCAATCAATCATGGCTGTTTTATGCCTGTCGAGGTCGTTGAACTCCGTAAACTTGGTCTTGACCTGGTGACTGATAATGCTACTTACGAAATATTAATTATGACAAACTCGTGAGATACGCGTGAGTAACCACGAGTGTAATCTGTCTTATGGGTACCGGGGTAGGTCTGAGTAACCCGATGAACTTTAACCATATATTTCGATAATGCAGAAAAAAAAGTTACACCGGGGGTATTGTATACCCGAAAAGGGTAGCCGTTGGTACTATGTACTATGTATCATTTTAACATCATGTTTGACACGGTAAACAATAAACTTATTGTTGGGAGTTTTTTTTTTCACACAATTAAATTACCAATAGAACGTTATACACCATACACCTATGAGCTGTCAATATGTATTAGGTACCTAAGGATGGTATTCCATCTGTCCAATATCTTGGTCCAATGTATATTTTGTCTCACTGAGGTTAACCATATTGTTGTATTTCCAGGTGGTACCAAGAAGTATACAGGCATCGGAGACTGCGTAAAGAAGACCGTGCAGGGCCATGGCTTCTTTGGCCTGTACAGGGGGCTCAGCGTGCTGCTGTACGGCTCCATACCCAAGTCTGCCGTCAGGTGAGACCCTACATACCCTACAAATTGTTAGTTAACAATTATCAAGGCAAAGGCGATTTAAAGTGTCGTTCTGATGTCAAATACAGCTGCATTACTGTACCGATATTACTGCCGTCGCTGCCGTTGATGCTGTCGCGATATCTGTCAATTTCTTTGATAAAACAAGTGACGGGTTGATCATGATTACCGCGGCAGTAATGCGACGGCGAGCGTCACTCATTTTATCAAGGAAATTGACAGAGTTGCCATCCGATTTTCACCTTAGGCGACCGAATACGGCATTTCAAACATGTGCTTTTCAATTAGTAAAACTGACATTTGATTTTCATTTGACTCTCTGAAGACTCGAGGCTTCAAGGCTAGATCAAGCATTTAAGACGGCCGACGGTAAACTCACAACACTAATATACATCTTCGTTTTCCTATTTTAAACCTAAACTTCATTCGTACAGTCAAGTGTAAAAATATAGGTGCACATATCATACTCAAAAATATGTCCCATAGCTCTTATGTTAGCGATTTAAGAGCTATGGGACATATTTTTGAGTAGGTAAGTTATATGCACCCACATTTTTACACTTGACTGTACCACCTAAATCAGATGATTGGGAGCTAGGAAACAGCTTGGGTTGGGACGAAATTTAGTTCAAGTACTTATTTTAAATGGTACCGAGCATTAGACAAAAGCATGCTGTCAAACAATCAAACAGACCAGACCATATTCAAACATAATCTCTTAACATATCCTTAATATGCACCTTAGGGAGGCGCCTAGCGACATCTACCGTAAGATTTACACTTCTAAAAAAACCGGCCAAGTGCGAACGGACTCGAGGGTTCCGTACTTTTTAGTGTTTGTTGTTATAGCGGCAACAGAAATACATCATCTGTGAAAATTTCAACTGTCTAGCTATCACGGTTCATGAGATACAGCCTGGTGACAGACAGACAGACGGACAGCGGAGTCTTAGTAATAGGGTCCCGTTTTTACCCTTTGGGTACGGAACCCAAAAAAATACAAATCATTATAAAATTAAATTTTAAAATTAATATAATCTAACTTGTAATTGTAACCAATTGTCTGATTTTATCGATAGACCAATACGTTATCTCGCGGCGTTTACCTATTTCCCAGTCGAAAAAGTAGTTGCGAATGTTAACAGTACCGAGACGAAAGTGGTGTTTCGTGTGTACGGAGTACGGAGACATACATGAATATTTGACTGCCGGAAATCGATCTCGGGACCAACGTCAGCAGGCCGTCGGGTCGGCGGCAACTAGGTCAATGGGGTGACTGTTTTGGATCGCTATTCGCTAGATTTAGAAAAATCTGATATAGGAGCTCGATAACGAATCGGTAAAAAAATACTGCACCGATACCGCGTGCCGCCAAGTCAGGCAGCGGCCTTACAGTTAAGGGGTCGTCCTAATACAACGCGACTACGCGACAAGTACGCGCGAATTTTAGAAGACTCACTACGTCTAGCAAGATTATTTCCAATTTTCGTTACATAAATAAAGTATTTTTCCTCAGATTTTTATAAAATTTGCTGAGTTTCAAGAGCTCCTCTTTCTAGGTGAAATACCTAAACACGAAACCCCAATTTGGGACAAAAAAAATTATGAAATTTCCCGTTGAGTTACGTTGTCGTAACTCAGGGAAAAAAATTCTAGGACATACGGTGAAATTGCGCTTATATTGTACAGAATAGGAAACTATATAACCAAATATAATATCACCAAATTTTATCGAGATCTGACAAAAATGAGAAACGACAACAAAATAAAGCTCGGCCCAAAGATGACTGCTTGTTACAAAAATTAATTGAAGGCAGTGAACGTTTGGCGTGTGTGGAAATAGACTGGTGACGTAGACGCACGAATAAGTATTCTAATTGCGTGTTATTGACGTACTCGACACACCTCCAGTGGCGATTTGCCAATTCGTCCTACAAACTGAACAAATAAATCATCATTACATCACAATGTAGTTAAATGGCTTAATGGGAATTTTAATTATAGGTCTACCACTTATCTCAGGCGGTTGGTAAAGAACTTGCACGGTTGTTAGTTGAAAGTAGCTAAGGTTTGGGACTGAAACTAGTTTAGGTACCTCAGGTACCTGTAGGTAAATATAAATAAATATTATAGGACATTATCACAAATTGACTAAGACCCACAGTAAGCTCAATCAGGCTTGTGTTGTAAATCCCTAAATTTTGTAAATACCTAGAAAACACCCATGATTCAGGAACAAAATATCTGTGCTTATCACACAAATAAATGCGCTTACTAGGATTTGAACCCGGGACGGGGGACCATCGGCTTCATTCTCATAACAATGGACTAGGCCAATAGGTCGTCAATACTCGTATTTATGTAAGTTATTTGACATTAAGGCCGCGGACTAAACACACGCGACAGGCGGCGCAGCGAGCGGTAAATTAAGAGGCCGGTGTCGATTTTAGTCGCTAAAATGTAAAATTGATAGATTTAGTCCGTGAAATTTTACACCTTTTGTTACCTAATTGAAATAACAAGTACTGGTTTCTATTAGCACGTCTTCTTATCTTACCTTTTATCAGATCAATTTTTTGAAAACAGACTCACTAAATCAGTAATGTTTGCTTTTCTGATGGACGTTTAGGTAAACGCGCGTAAAGCACTGATTTTGTCGCTCTTATTTGTAAATTTCGTAAAGTTTGGAGTGCTAAACATGGTTATTTTGTATTACACATATCCTGTACTTGACGTTTATCAGACTACATTTTTATTATTATGACTTTGAAGTAGTGTAAATGAAAGTTAAACGAAATCAAATTTCTCCAGAAATTTCTTAAAAACAAGTGACAAGTTCTCTGAAAATCGACTTAATTTCAACGTAATTTTAATACCTAAACAATCTACAACATTTGCTGAAACTATTCTTATACATCAATTTGTATAATTTATCACCATGATTTTTTGATGAATTTTTAAAAACTGCCTCTTCTCTTCATGCATTACCGGTGACGCACGCTCCCGACCTCATTATTAAAAGGCAAGATGAGAAGACGTGCTAATAGAAATCAATACTTGTTATTTAGATATTATGTAACAAAACGTGTATAATTTCAACGACTAAATCTATCAATTTTACATTTTTGCTCCAAAATCGACTACGGCCTCTTAAGGCATTCTTTATCAACTTTTAAAAAAAGGTCATTCGAAAGTTTCCAGAAAGCAATACATAATATAACAACTAGCACCTATATCGGAAGTTTACCACTAGGTATTACTTAATTATTCCGGCTGCTCAGCTGTGACCTTACCATTCGCGCGTACCGTAATGACGCTGCGTCTTACGCAAAGATAGATATAACTCCGTGTAACTGAAACGTGACTGAAACACACCCAACTTGTCAGTAAAAAAAGGCGCGAAATTCAAATTTTCTATGGGAAGTCAACTCTTCGCGCCTACATTTTTTTAATTTGCCGCCTTTTTCTACTGACAAGGTCGCTGTGCCAGAGTACCTATACACGGTGGCTAAAAAATAAGTGCATTCCCGTTGCCAGGGTGGTTATACTGAGCAACTTTTACTATGGGACCAACCCCGAAATCGCGAAAAAAAAATTGGCTGTCATATTATTTTTTTGCCACCCTGTATATCGGAGCGGCTAAGGTGTTCATAAATACACTGGTAGTGACTCGAACTTATCGAACCTTATTAATATTATAATTATAAGACGAAATCCTCGTTAACACGAAATATTAAAATGCTATTCCCTTCCCTTTAGCCAGCGGAATCTTACTGACTAAAGAATATATGTCAACTTTAATTAACCATCCAACGACACCAGAACACGCGGTCCGTAGTCCAAGGCATTCAATTCGCAATTCGCACCGTATCGTGTTTCAGCAATGTGTCGCTATCAGCATTACGATAACAAGTTCATTATGTTACGTTACAATAGAGGTTACCCGACGACGCGTGACATGACATGATATCTGATGATATTGACTGACATTCACCGATGCTTCCGTTATGTTGTATTTGTAAAACCGTATAACCTCCCTTAACTATAGTCCAGTAGGTACGACAACCTATGGTCCACATGTCCACAAGTTCAACACGTAATTATAGTTTGTCAAAGGACTGTTACATTTCAAACACAGACAGAGAGAATCATACTATCTTTGTCTTACACTAGTACTAGCACCCGAAAGAAAATAATGAGTATAGTTTTTTTTTGTTCTTATTTACTGACAATTTGGTTTGACCAACTATAAGTATCAATCTTCTTTTTGGTGTTGCCAGAGTTCCTTCTTCCTTTTGTAAAAATTTTTTTTTTTGGGGTTCCGTACCTCAAAAGGAGAAAACGGATCCCTTATACTAAGATCACTATGTTGTCCGTCCGTCTGTCTGTCAAGACCCTTTATCTCGGGAACGCGTGAAGGTATCGAGTTGAAGTTAAATCTATATACTCAGGTCTTCAGTCCGTTGACGCTGTAAAAAAAATCAAACTTCTAAGTTAACGTAAAAAAAAGATACGGCCGTTTATGCCTCAAAAAACGCATATTTCGACACTAAACTATGAAATTGGTCAAGTAATATCGTCTTACACAACAAGTACAGGGAAAAATCTGAAAACTAAAAATAGAAAAAAAAACATTAAAAAACTAAAATTTGTACGGAATCCTCGGTGGGCGAGACCGACGCGCACTTGTCCGGTTTTTTGCTTTAGAACTGAGACCGACCGAAATTCAAATATTCACACCTATAGGAAGATATTCGACTCCGTTTTGGACCATAGTAGTAACCCTTTTTTGTACAAAAAGGAAACATAAAACAGGTAAAAACACATCAGTAGTAAAAATGCGAACTTATCCCTTTCAGGGATCTCTCCCAGTTAACCTTTGAGCAATTGATCGTATATTGGAGACGGTAGAGATTCATACTGGCACATTTTTTTTCACACTGCACCCACCTTAAATAATTTCTGTTTAGCCCAGTAGTTGACTGGTAGAGAATGCCTTAAGGCATTAAGTCAGCCTTTTGTACTTTTTACTTGTTCTTGTGTAATAAAGTTTAAAATAAATAAATAAATACTGTACAAAACGGCTTAACAAGAAACAGTGAGCTTATGGACTATAGTTCGGTTATTCTACGATACTATGTTGATACGGTATATGTATGTACTACGAGTATGTTATGGCGTTAATTAAATGTATTTTCGTTATCTTTCTTTCTACATTGACATAGCCAGACGTCAACATAATGCTCTGAAATAAAGCTATAGCGAGCCATCGTTACGCAGAGAATCGTTACGTGACTGTGTCGAAATATTACAATAAGACATAATATTGTCGAGTACATACTGTTTGTACAAAACATTTGTATAATTATCGCCAATATGCAATATACTTCTGTCATCTCTGGCAACCGTGAAATATCTGCCTAATTGTATATACCGACAATGTTTACTTACAAAGCAAATATTTACACTGTATTTAACATGTAAAATATATTGCCAGACAGTACCAATGCAAAATACAGTACAGTACATATCTTGTTTTGTATAAATTAACTTTTTAGCTTTAACTAGTTTTTAAGACATTGCTACGCCCTTGCAGGGTGACCATGTACCAAATCTCTATGTAACACCTTTTATAACCATGGTTTTTGCATTAAATAAATGATAAATGAAAAAATTATTAAATTACAACAAAAAAAACCTTTTTTATTTTTATTTTAGGCAACTTATTTTTTTATTAGTCAAAAAAATCCAAATGGCTTTCCTTTAGTTTCAACAAAGTGTGTTCTTTTATGCTCAAGTCTTACTGTTTAGAATAGATTATAATATAATCCAGTAATTTAAATCACATAATCGTCATACTAATCAGTTCAATACCTATCTGTAATCCACAGCAAAATCTAGACTCGAAATCGTAGTCAGATGCATAGATTAGTTTAAGTTATGTCAGATGTCGGAGACGCGACTTAATTTAGTATATTTGTCCGTATAGTATAATAGCATTCTTCTAAAGTAGTCCCGTATTACCTATTTAGGTTTAAAAGAAAATGTGTAACGTTTTTGGAGTACTCGGCCATGTTGTCGGTTACCAACTTGACTCTTGATTTTTTTCAGAATGTTAGGGATCCAAAAGGAAATCTAATTTCTGACACAATAAATAATTCGGCTTCCTAGCCTTTCTAGAAGTAAAATCCGAAAAAACTAATTTGTCTGAAAATAGCACGAAAATAAAAATTTGTATGAAAAGGTTCGACACTTCGCGCCTACATTTTTCAAGTTTGCCGCTTTTTTCTACCTGAAAAATTGGCTTGCTAGATTACATTAAAATACCAGCTTTCGTAATTACCGGAATGATTCATTTTACATTTAAACATATTTACCTATTTCCCAGATTTGGCGTATTCGAGCAAGCTAAACTATACATGGTGAACGACAACGGCACCCTCAGCAACACTGGGAAACTGTCATGCGGGTTGGCTGCCGGCGTCGCCGAGGCCGTGTTCGCTGTGACCCCCATGGAGACCGTGAAGGTCAAGTTCATCAACGACATGCGGATGGAGAAGCCCAGGTTCAAGGGCTTCTTCCATGGCGTGAGGACTATTGTTAGGGAAGAAGGTTGGTAGGCAAAGAAGTATTTTATTTTAATATGTAACGCTCTAAACCAAGTGAGTTAGGGGACACTTGACTCTAACCAAACTGGGTACTTTATTTTATAGTGTTGAGAGACACACCAGACATCCACAATATTTTAGAAAAACTATTACTACCACTAACTACGACACCCCACTTCGTTTGTCGTGAATAGGAAATAATTATTCCTATCCTTGAAAAAGATTTTTATTTTTCACCTCAACAGCTCGAACAAGCCTACTTTCGTCACTCCCTGGAGTGAGGAAAGTGCGACTTTCCTCACTCCAGGGAGTAAAACAATGTAGCTTTTTAATCTAGTGAAGGCCATGAACTTCATACTACGGTCCGGTCCGGTCCGGCCCGGTCTCGTCTCGTATCTTATCGTATCGTACATATTATAATACTTTTTTTTTCTGTTTATTCTGTGTAATTCGAAATACATTTTAACCTTTAATATGTTCTCACTACTGAGGTGAAAAAGTATGTGTGCAACACGAGAGCAAAGTTATTTTACATCTCGTGTTTTTGAGTCCCTCGCTACGCTCAAGATTCTACCTTAGAATTTTTCGCTTTCTCGGGACTCAAAATAAACACTCGCAAGAAAAACCAACTTTCCTCTCTTGTTGCACAAATAACTATTACCAATAGCATTTATACCAAATTAAACCTGTAGATTTTTTCATCATTTTTGTGTTTTGATGTCCAAAATCCGTTAATACACCAGATGGATTCAAGCTCATCTGACCTAATTCTATAATTTTGTTTAACTTCAGGTGTTGGCGGAGTGTACAAGGGCGTGTCAGCGACAATAATGAAACAGGGCAGTAACCAAGCCATCCGGTTTTTCGTGATGGAGTCCCTACGAGACTGGTACAAGGGCGGCGACCGCGACAAGCACGTGCCTAAATACATCGTGGGGCTCTTCGGCGGTATCGCCGGTAAGTACTATCATTTCAGCTTTTTATCGCCCACTGCTAAATAAATGTATCGGGATGACTGACGCTACGAAAAGTCACGTGACTATTTCCATAGATTATTTATGTAAGTTTCGATTGGCGTTTACTATCAACGATTGCCGGTTGACGCTAATTCCTAACTGTCTTATAACCATGGAGTTAAAGATCTAGTACCGACAATGACATATTTTTTACCTGAAACATCACAGGAAGTTCGCTTTATTCGTAGTAATACATAATATCTATCCGTTTCATGCATTGTCATTACGAAATAGCAAATACAGGAATGCTTAATCTACGAGTAAACGTGTAAGCAGATTTAAATCATATCATCTATTTGGTTATCTTATAGTTGGCATGCAGGCAGCTGATAAGATGGCCCAAATGCACGACTCATGTTTGTGCTCAACAAATGTTACTCGTAAATAGACTTATGCAATTGCAATACTCGTATTTATAGATACTTGCATTTTGTAATAATTAAACAAATTATTTTAAAACGAAATATTTGATAAAATAATTTGATTTGCACCAAAGGTCCCAAAGTTGTATAGATGGCAGCACCATCTCTCTCGCTATATCGCAATCCCTTAATGGATTCGTGTAGAAGATTCAAGCACGTACTGCTCGCCCTTAGAGTTGGTTAAAGACGCCTAGTCTTTCTAAGATGGCATGTAGTCGAGAAATTGGGACGGGTACCGCCGTGACGGGGTAGCGTGGGGTCCAGGGCGTTAGCCGCGATAGCTGAAGGCGCCGGTTCAAATCCGACCTCCGCCACTGGAGTGCTTGGTCACTTTTTCTTTAATATGTGACTTCTATTTCAGTTTATAATTGAATGATATGACGACGAATTTAGTTGGAGAAAGCAAATTTGCCATTTAAATTTCGTAATATTTGGTCCGATTGTATTGAAATTAAATATACGAAAGGACTATTAACGTATTGCCGCCCAGAGTCCTATAAAAGAGCCTATTTTGTATCTTTATTTTGCCAAATCAATATTGTCTTTGTCTTAGCATGTTTTGATTTGTAGGCAGCTAGAGGAATATGAATCTGAGGTCAAAATTGAAAAATGTCGCCGTCATTTCAAATTTTGAGAGTGGAAACCCAAGTTTCACTTGCTCCGGCGTTAGTCTCTCTTACCCAATTTACTCTCAAGATCATTTATTTTGTGTAATATTGTACCATAATATTTTGTTGACAGGAGCCGCATCCGTATTCGGCAACACGCCCATCGACGTCGTCAAAACCCGCATGCAGGGCCTCGAGGCCTCCAAATACCGCAGCACATGGGACTGCTTCATCAAGACCTGGAAGTCAGAAGGCCCCCTCGCCTTCTACAAGGGTACGGTGCCTCGCCTGAGCAGAGTGGTGTTCGATGTAGCTATCACGTTCACTATCTATGACAGTATCATGGATATGTTTAACTATGTATGGAAATAAGGGGTTATAGTGTGGGGAACGCTGGTATAAGTTACATCAATGTACGTTAGCGACTCTATAGGACTAATTGAGTCTGGCTGTGTTCTGTAATCATCAGTTTAATTGCATAAGTAAAAGATAAATGATATTGTTAAGTATAATTTTATTAAGAGAAAATCATAGCAGACATATAATTGTATCGTTGCTTTGATAGTGATGAATTTTAAATTCTAATGAAAACTCATTCATTCATTCATTTCATTGTTGTAACTTATAAAAGTGGTACAGTACACGTTTTTAGTCTAAAGAGCTCAATGCGAGACTAGTTATTATCCAATGACGGCAATGACTCATAAGTTTGATTTAAGCCTCTTATAAACGGGTGGTAGTAGCTTGCACACTCGGTGTAGTTGATATATTTATGGAAAGTAAGGCTTACTGAGCGACGGGTCTTTTGACTACTTAAATAATAAATATAATAATTGTTGGGACAAATATGACAAGACTTATCCCAAAACAAAACCACGTTTTGTAATGTTTAATATCATACAGATATTTCTCATGACAATTTTTATTATTATTTTGGATTGCTTGTGACAAAAGAGCGTTGGGAATTGATGAATCGTTGTAGGATATCGCACTAGTGCCTTCGGCGGTATTTTAGCTGGCCGCCCGTTTATAACTTAGAAAATCACTGTCACATTTGAAGATGACATCGTTATCGAATATGCTAAACAGATAGCTAAATGTGGTAAATGATAAGTTGCAACCTGTGTATTGTAGTGAAAAATACAATATTAATTATCTTTTTTATCTTCCGAATGGAAAATCTGCCAGCCATAACGACTAAGTATAACTTGTCAATTTGTTTTTTTAACAATAAATTCCTTTGATATTGTAGTTTTTACTATATTTTATGACAAAACATGAAGTTATTAGTCATTATCTTCGTAGTTGTACAAATGTTCATACGCTTGACAGATGTAGGTGAAAAGTGCGTAAGTAAGTGTTATTTTTTTATAAAATCATCGAAAATATATTTTTTTAGGTGTACAGATGTAAACAGTTTATGGTGTTGACCGTATTTATTATTACTCATGACTTTCAGCAGGGTTTCTTGTTTCATGTATTTTTTGTTGTTTCTTTGTTTTATTACGTGGTAGGTTTATTACAATGAAATGTATTTTGTATTTTATGAGATATTTTTTTAAATTTTATGCAGAATGATGGCATATGATAATTTTTGTTTAAAACAAAATGATATACATTTGCAGAATGTACCCGAATATGTATGTATTGTGATGTTTTTGTAACGACAGGTTTTTTATATATTTTTTAAACGGAGCAGTTTCCTGAGATAAATAGTTATAGGTAAGTACAAATGATGAATTCAACGACTATATAACGATACTACAATCGTTTAGTATTTAAACTATTTATTATTACCAATGCATTTCTTTTTGTACTCTTTCATTTTTGATCCTTTAAGACCTCTAGAGCAAGAAATTTACGAACCTTTTTATCTGAATATCTATTGGTAACTCGAGAGGTCTTATTCGGACATTCCATTGATATCTGCTTTTAATTGCAATTGATTATATTATATTATTGTTTTCATAATGTTGACATGTTGCTATTTATATTTATTTATTTTCGTTTTTATGAAATAAAAATTGTGAAATTAAACAACTTGCTATTTTGAAATAATTTCTGTAATTCCCCTTTGATGGTATTTTCTTAGATATCACTAGTAACACATGCATAGTACCGGCCAATAATATATCACCTTCGTCATATATTATTGGCCGTCAGCGTCATGCCGATTGGACGATAGGAAGGATGGTGTATGGCCACCATAAGATTTGTTTCTTCATTCCGAGATCTCAAAGCCGTTTTCCACCGACAGGCGTAATGGTTAACTCGTTAATCTGGAACAAAATATTTATCACATGGGTATTTGTTGTGTAAACTACAATGTGACTTATACAGGGTGCTTTTTTTATCAAGTGAATATTCACTATGTACAGTACTACAGTAGGTCATACTGAACAACTTTTACTATGGGGCCAACCCCGAAGCCTGTGTCGAAACGTCTGTAAATAAAGGTAGATAATAAGATAAACTCGCGATAGACCCGTCTAAGTAGTCATGTAGCTCAGACGCATAGTTTCCGAAATATAATCGAATAACCGAAAAATGGAGCCTTCAAGCCCCCCCCCCCCCCCCGGCACCAAGGTTACGGGCGGGGACTTTTGATATGTTCACCTAACTAGTCCAAACAAAGCTACGAAGTCAAAAATTGTGTTCCAAGCATTTCCCTCTATGACTTTTTTTGAGCATTCATTTCCTGGCCTATCCACAGTAGTGGCAATATATAAGAACGCTGGTGGCCCAGCGGTAAGAGCGTGCGGCTTTTTATCCGGAGGTCGCGGGTTCAAACCCCGGCTCGTACCAATGAGTTTTTCAGAAATCAGAACTTATGTAGATCATTTGATATATTTACCAGTCGCTTTTCGGTGAAGGAAAACAACGTGAGGCAACCAATCTCAATAAGGTCTAGTCAAAGACCTAATGTAACATACCGTATAGTCCGTATACTGCTAGTTATTATAAAGACTCACGTTGACGGAGGGCGGGGTGGATACAACATAGCGCACGGCCTCGGCGACGTCCTCGGGGCGCAGCGCCGGCGCTGTCAGCGCGGCGCCGTCCAACTCGGCAATCACCATGTCCGTGGCTACGAGGCCGGGGGATATACTCTGAAATAAATTCCAGTGTGTATGTTAGCTATACACATTATACCTATAGTCACAACGGCAACCCATATCGGGTATACGATATTATATTTGCTACTTAACTAATAATTTTACTAAAACTACATTATTTGTTAACATCTGACAACGGCACGCGCTCAGACTCAATGGTACACAATGGGCGACCGCACGCACAAAAGGAACAAAGGCTTTTGTGTAACAGATTACCGTCATAAACTTGAAAGTCATTTTAAATATATTAATAACGAGTCACTCACGTGTTTTAAGTCGAAAACGCTCGACATGTTTCACGCAAGTTCCTGATGATGCTCCTCGGTACGGAGTGAAACATGTCGAGCGTTTTCGACTTAAAACACGTGAGTGACCCGTTATTAATATCTATACATATAATAAAGCGGAAGAGGGTCGAAAGTCTGTACATGGAAGATATTCGAAAAAAAATTGGCTGGGGATACTTAGAATCGATAACAGAACACATTCCAACAGTTTTTAGAATTTTTGTCTGTTTATCTGTTTATCTGTTTGTCTGTTTATTTGACCGCGCAACTAATGAAAACGGCTGAACGGATTTTGATGCAAACTTTACTAATCTGTCGAAAAAATGCACGGCCAGGTTATAGGCTATAAAAATTTGAAAAATTTTACCCCTAAGGGGGTTAAAAAGGGGATGAAAGTTTGTATGGGGTTCAAGATTTATTTTAAGCTAGCAATTTGAAACTTCGTAAGAAGATATATTATTGAAATACAAGAAAACTAATTTCAGCGTTTTTGAAAATTCATGCCCTAAGGAGGAGAAATAGAGGTTGAAAGTTTGTATGGAGATAAATTTTTTTTTTTTGAGTGCGTTACTTGAAACTTTGTATAATGGGCATATTATTATAATACAGGAAAAGTGATTTTAGCGTTTTCAAGAATTCGTCCCCTAACAGGGTTAAAAGGGGGTTGAAAGTTTGAATCCATTACAAATGCTTTGAAACTTCTTAGAAAGGTATGATAGACGATTACAAAAAAACTAATTTTGACGTTTTTGGAAATTTAACCCCTCAGGGGGTTGAAAAGGGGATGAAAGTTTGTCTTGGGGTGCAAATTTTATTTTAAGCTAGGAACTTAAAACTTTGCAAAACGTTATTATATTAAAAAGCAAGAAAATTACTTTCAGCGTTTTTAAAAATTCATCCCCCATGGTGGTGAAAAGGGGGTTAAAAACTTTATCTATATATCATTTTAGCTACTAGGCCAAGTTAGGTAACGTTTTTGTATAAATCGGGTATGCCGAATTCATTTATGATATCTAAATGACACCATTCCCGAGTGAAAACACAAAAAATATGAAAAAAACTTTTTTTAATTTCTCTTTACGCTTAAACCGCTACACCGATTTATATAAAATTTGGTATAGAGATAGTTTGAGTACCGTGGAAGAACATAGGGTAGTTTTTAACCAAAAAATGGAGACTGCGTTTGCATGAAGAAGCGGCCGTGCCCTTTCCTCTTAATAATGGTCACGAAGGTGGGTACTTTAAAAAAAAACATTTTTCAGTAAATGTCAAACGATTTGGGACTTAAACGCGTTAAAGGCATCTTCCCGAAAAAAATCGAATCTTTCGCGAAAGTCTCGCAATGCATTGCGGCCACAAGGGGCACGGTCTCAGGGGTCTGAGAAAAACCACGGTGAGAGATTCAGTGGCGCTCTAGCCAGGCAGGTCGCTTCGCTTTCGGCTGAAACGGCAAGCCAGCGCGAGTTCGATTGTGATCCCAAATACATCGTACGTAATACATATGTAGGCGCAGATCCTGACGGAGTGTGGCGCCGGAGAAGCCGTGTTCATGCCGCGTATCCCCCTCACTCCGAGCAACTTCCCGTTCCGCTTCAAGCGCCTACAGGTCCCCGTGAGCGTCTGCTTCGCTATGAGCTATGACAATCAACAAGTCGGAGGGGCAGATGCATTTCTCACTCCGGAAACAAAAAAAAAAAGGGGCAGACGCTGCCCGCCGCCGGCGTCATGCTTAGACTGATTTGACTGGAGGACCGATTTGGATGACATGCTTTTGATGGGAACACCCAAATATTCCGAAATACGTTTTTCCGATTTTTATAACCACGACTTTCATAATCCCGATTATTTATAAGTCCGAAATATCAAAATTACGATTTTTAAAAACACGATGGAATAAAATCACGAATGTGCTATTTCCGAAAACTTAAAATCCGATTGTCACTTGACAGAAAGCTTAAAATTCCGATTTTACACTTTTCCGAAAATATTTTTTTTCCGAATTCCTAAATTCCGAAAAGTCATTGTCCGATCGAAAATAAAATAATTCGGTATTCAGAAATTCGGTTTTTCACAAGATCGGAAAAATGAAATCCGTGATATTCAAATGAAGACTCACGTTTTAGTAATTATTACGGGTACCTGTCGTGCCGCATCATGTTAAATTCGGCATAAAATATTTTTGGCATAAAAATTCGGCATAAATAAATTAGACAGAACAGCGAACCTGCGAACCCGAACTGTTGCTAGAAGTGGGTTAGGTTAGGTTAGAACTGCGACCCCCAAGAAAACGAACTGTTGCCAGAAAAGTGGAAATTTAAAAATTGGGATATTTAAAATAGGAATCACGTTAATTCGGAATAAGGGCAATTCCGAATTCGTGATTTTGAAAATCGTAAATGTTAAATTCGGTTTTTGCCACCATCGGAATTGTTATAGTCGGAATTATGTAGTTCGGAATTTACAATATTCGGCTTTTTGGGTTTTCGGAAATATAAATCTTCGTGATTTTCATCATTCGTAATTATGACAGACGGAATTTTGATGGATGGAAAATTCGGAATAAAAAATTTCGGAATTATGTAGTGTACCCGATTTGCATAGGTACAGTCAAGGACGTAAAAATACAAAAATGGTACTGTATCGTTCGATATACACCTACTACTCTATGCCGTTTAAATCACGTCAAAAATTTGAATAAGGGCAAAAAAATATTCATTTTGGAGTGTAATTTTATTTAGTGGTAGCAAAGAGGATATAATATTATAGAGCGGTACTGTCATAGTAAATTTTGTAACCACAGTAAATTCACTGCCATCTATCGACACACTTTAAAACTAAAAATGAAGATTTATTGAAATACTATAAAATGTATTTAAATATGGATAAATGATCTTTTTTATTTGCATTAATTATTTTTATTATTTTGACCCATGTTCTTTCACTGATATGCGTTAAAATTGTTAAAAAATAACAAACGAAACCGTCAACGCCCTCTATACGAGAGTAGGCAAAAGGTAGTAGCGACATCGAGAATCGAATTTTCGTGATTTTCGAGGTACGATATCTATCTTTGGTGGTAGGTACCTAATTGTAAAATATTTTATCTGGACTACAGTCCTCTAGCGTATCCATCTGTCAACTTTACTTTAAGTTCTGTCTGAAGGGGACAGGGAGATAAATTAGGGGTGAATTAGCCGCTTACTGACACAGACCGAATTCCACGCAGGCGAAGCCGCGGGCACAGTTAGTATTTAATATGTCTGTGTCTCACGGAAGTTTTGTTATTAAAATTGAAAGTCATTTGAAAATGTGCAGACTATAATGATGATGCTCTCCTGACCGATTTCGGCCACAGCGACTGTGTGCTCTGGAGTAGGCAATTTTTAATTCGCGTTATTAGGTGTAGTTATTATATGGTTTTCCGCCAATGGCATGCTTCTAAACCTAGAAAAAACAAATATTGTCCACTTCCAGTTAAAAAAGTCAAATAAGCCCAATCTAGATATTATATTAAATAACACCCCAATTCCACAAGTCGAAACGGCTAAGTACCTAGGCTTCCATATTGATGGGCCCCACACATACAGACGACTTGTGACAAATTGGCCGCAGCGTGTTTCGCACTGTCCAGGATAGCACCCAGTTTATCTATAGAGAATATCAAAGCTGCTTACTATGGATATTTCCATTCGATTCTTATGCAAGGTGTAGATCTCTGGTGCACAGCGGCGGACCGCGACAGAGTGTTTAAAATGCAGAAACGAGCCCTGCGTATAATCAAAGATAGATATAACTCCGTAATAGATGGATACAGTCTAAGGAAAAAACGTGCCTCGAAAATCACGAAAATTTGACTCTCGATCAGATGGCGCCACTAGTTTTGGCCTACACTCGTATAGAGGGCGTTGACTGTTTCGTTTGTTATTTATAATTTTAACGCATACCAGTGGAAGAACATGGGTCAAAATCATATAAAAATAATTAATGCAAATAAAAAAATAATTTATCCATATTTAAATACATTTTAACGTATTTTTTTAAATCTTCATTTTTAGTTTTAAAGTATGTCGATAGATGGCAGTGAATTTACAGTGGTTACAAAATTTACTATGACAGTACCGCTCTATCTTATTATATCCTCATTGGTATAATTGACGGAAAACCATTTGACCATCCTGCTCAGTCCTTAAAAAACATAAAATCTTAACGTTACCGTCTATATACATATTGACTGTGTGCATGTATGTAAGGTCAAATATACATAATTATAAATATAGCGCTAAAATTTGTGACACCTCGACGCGAAGACGACCACGGTTGCAATTCCCAAAGCATCGACTCGCTAAGTCTCGACAATCGCTCGACGTCATGGGACCGATTGCCTACAACTCCGTACCTAATGTCATTAAAGACTCGACTAGCGATGCGATATTCAAAAAGAAACTTAAATCATTTCTTATAGATCAGGCATACTATCGTATTGCTGACTTTACGAGTGCGCCGGTGAGTAATTGACCCAGCACCGTTCGAAAACAGGTTCTATTACCTACCTACCTACTAATAATGTTAGAATGTTACTTGTTTGTTACTTATATCTAATGATAAGGTTATAATTAAGTACTCAATAGTGTTTATGACGTGTAAAGTGTACTGTTTATATTTACCAATAAAGTCTGTATTTCTGTATTAGCGTGTAGCTGATCCGCTCTCTGGTGCGCCCTTAGGTGGCTCACGTACCCTATCTTGCTAAATACTCGAGCACATCTTGGGCAGTCGTTATAAATTTACCTCTAACGTAACGGCGTAACATCTGGACCTTAAATTAAAAGTATTGAGCCCCTGACCTGACATCCAGCTTGCAACGCCCTTATTCGCAGTTTGCCACATCGGATCAAGGCACGAAGGTGAATACCTCTATCCTGTTTCTGACTTTTAAAATACCTATGCCGAGTCGTCTAGCAACCAAAGTATAATAGTTATTTGTTATACAAGGGTGCAAAGTTGTATTTTACCCGCGAGTGTAGAATTGAAACACGAGCAAGCGAAAGGATTCTATAGGTGAACCACGAGCGAAGCGAGTGGTTCTAAAATAGAATCCTGAGCGTAGCGAGTGTTTCAACACACGAGAAGTAAAATACATTTGCGCCCGTGTGTAACACAAAACTTTTCACCTCACTATAGCGAGGAAAGTGCAACATCCACAGGCGTTAGATCATCTTCATCACTGGAATCACTCATTTCTTTACGATATTATAACAGAAAACTCTGGAAGTTGTGTATTTTTACGCGAGTCGGTGAGAAAAGGTTTTAAGTAAAAAAATTGTTGACAATGTTGACATTTCTGATGTATGAAATGTCAACGATGCGTTTTGAAATTGCATCGACTCAACTTGTGCGTTCAGAATTATATTTAACATCATTATAAAAAAAAAACGTTTCTTATGGAATTTTAAGGTTTATGACTTAAAATCATTAAATAAAGCTAAATTTGGTATTTTTTATTATATTCTCAAACCATTTATTTAATGATAATTAATATCGAACGAACCATTATCATGAGTTTTTTACGTTTTGTTATCTGTCAAGCTACTTAAACACGCTCCATCCAAGGTCAAATTACTTTCCCCACTAGTGGATAAAACGCGTTTTTCCCCGCTTGTATTGAAGGATAAACGACAACTTTCCGAGCTAGTGAGGGGAAAATAAACTTAGTAAGGTGAAGGGTGCGAGACAAACTGTTCAGAACTTACCGTTGTCTTGATCTTGCTGCCGAAGTCGCAGAGCTCGTTTTCAAGAGACGCGGTGATGCCGGTGACCGCGTACTTGCTCCCCGGGTACACGTTGAACATCGAATCGAAGGGAATGTAGTGGCCCGCAATACTGAAATTATATAAACATTTTACGAATCAGAGACACACAATAGAAATCATAAACAAGTTAATTAAGAAGAACAGTTTTGTTCCGCTATTGTCAATTTATCGCAGAAGTAAAATCCTGCATTCAATGTGCTCTATTTACCAATTTCTACTCCAAGCACTACACCTGTTACTTAACTACTTTTTGAGAATGTAATTTAGTTTAAGACCATCAACCTTTCTCTTTTCTTACTGTAACAACAACAACGCGGTAACGGACGTCACATCAGATTGGAAATGTTCTCAGAAGTTTGTATTTTGGAAATACAAAGTTTCAATCCTCATACAAAAATATTAGAGGTTTCCAAATTTTCCCTTGTTTCCCAATTTCGTAATCTTCCAAGCGGTACATCAATACCCCTACGAGCTCACTTGCCCTAACTGGTCTTAGTTCTTAACAGAAACGAGAGGTCGGTACATAATCTTTGAAACCTCGCCCTCGAGACTAGCAAATGATTAAATTTCCTGTCGTAGTCCATCAATTAATCTCGATTGATTGAAGCTAACGGAGGTCATTACGTAAATTATGTAACCACTTCAACCGCTTTTGTGACGTGGGTGCATGCCACAATTGCCACCTCAATATGGTACGTTTTTCTTCCCGTCCATCCATTTCATTTGTTTCCATAATACCTCTAAAGAAAAAAAGTTATTTTTTCTGCTAGGGAAAACCATGCGGAGTTTCTCTTTTTTGTTTAGTTAGTTGAGATGAATTAAGTACAAACCTTTTCTAATGGCATAACGCAGAGATTCGTCTTCCACGGGGAGATCGACCCCTTACAAACTCCGTCACTTCCTTCTACGCTTGTTGAATCACGTTTTCATAATAGGTATCAATGGCAAAACCGTCACCTTAGCCTTACCACGACGTCTGCCTTATCATTGTCAAACTTCCATACCACATACCTCTATTCCCTAACCGCTAACGCTTCTATTCGCTAACGTCTGTGTAACTTACTTTCTATAGTTACATTTCGCTCGCGCTAATATATATAGCGAGATGCATAGTTAGAGATAGTTACGCCTACGCTAGCAAATATGTCAGTGTGAAACTGGTGGTTGGTAAGGCTTTTGTTGCATGCAGAAAAAAAAACTATACACTGCTCAATACACCTACTTAGTGTTGACGACGTGTCCATTAACCATTAATGCCGCCGCGACGCATGTAAGCCACAGCATGTCGGGTGCAGTTACATAACACCACACTCTCAGGTTTCAGAAGGCTTTCTTTGTCGTTTGACTGACCTATTAATGTGACGAAATGCCGTCAACATGTCGTCGACGCATGGAGACGATGACGTGGCACGTACCTACACCCTACACTTCACCACACCCTTCACGTTGACTCGATGCATTTCAACAGGTTTTCTTCTGTCTTTCAATTGTTGAACTGACCTGTTAATGTTGATTATGTGTCCGGCGACGCCGCGTCGACGCATGGAGGCGATAGCGCGCCGCGTGCACATAACCACACCTTTCACGTTGACGTCGATGCATTTCAATAGGTTTTCTTCTGGCGTTGGCTTAGGACTTACGTCTGGAAAATATGTTGAGAAAGATGATAAGTGATAACGAAAGACATGTAGAACTACATACGTATTTAACATTTTAATCATGTGATATATTATCATCATCACACATCATTGACAATCATTAACAACTTAGGTAAGTAGTTAATGGAAACCGCTACCTAAACCCAGTTAGTAGGTATATGCTCAGAATTATAGGTTTTGGTCCTAGGAAAGACGCCAGCATTGTTTGTATGGCACGCTGTCACAGCCCCTACCCTAAAATAGAAGATACCTAGTATCATTTTGACAATCTTGCCCAGAGTCTCCACCCACGGGAAAGCCGAAAGCAAAGGTGCTTGGCCGTGATGCAAGTTAATTGCTATCATTGTTTGTTATCCTTGTCACTCACCAGTCATACCCCCAGGAAAGAAGACGCCAGCATTATTGACAAGGACATCCATCCCGCCGAGCGTGTCGTCCACCCACTGGAACACTGCCGCGACCTCGCCTGGCTGCGACACGTCGCACTGTTTGCCCACTATACTCCCCTTGCCTGTGACGCGCGACTGCAATTTCTGCGGGCAAAATGTTTAATCACATCATCAGACCTACCTACAGAAAGTCATACAGCATATGTGAGAAAAAGTGGGAAGAAATAGAGTGAGAGACAGCTCAGCTACCTCAGATGTTAACAACTTGAAAGTTTAGACAAATTATTTCAAGCGACATGCGACAGTTATGCGGTTGACGTCGCTCACTTCAAGTAAATCAAGAGACATCCTCATTGATCATTTTAATAGTTACTATTCTTCGACATACTCTAATACTTGCGAGCCCGACGACCTTCATCCCTGTGTCAGCTAGCGCGACGCACACCGCCGCCCCGATCCCCGCACTAGCTCCTGTCACCACCGCAGTCTTGCCGACCCAGCGCTGCATCCTGAGAACATCACTAACCTCAACTAACGGCGCTCTCCTTGCGAGCCCGACGACCTTCATCCCGGCGTCAGCTAGCGCGACGCACACCGCCGCCCCGATCCCCGCACTAGCGCCTGTCACCACCGCAGTCTTGCCGACCCAGCGCTCCATTATCCTGAGAACATCAGGTGAAACTATTCTATCTTGCATCTTTTGATGTTAAGTTACAAGTGCCTTTAGGAAAGACGACCGTTTACAGGAACGATTAAGATCCAAAATTAAATGTCGCTTAGTGTAAACCTTTCGTGCTGTGATGGTCCGAGAAAGGAGGCGAATTTCATACAATCGGGCCTGCAAACACGAGGCGGTGGGGCCCTGGTCGTGGCCCCAGGGTTATGAAGGGTAGAGGTAAGGAGAAAACTGTCTTATGGGAGAACAGAAGCAAAAGTGTCTGCCATAAATAATAGTTCCAAATCTCTCCAGACTGGCGATAGAGTATTAGCTATTAAGAACTTAGTCGTTCGACGGAGTGAAGTGCGCTGTCAGTGATTTGATTTGTTTAATCAAATATTCTAGGGATTGTGGCGCCACCTATTTAAGGTTTTTTACGGTTACTTTTTCATACACAGAGATAGTTCTCCTGTTAAAAAGTTTGACAGCATCAAATAGTTATTGACCGCCATAGTTGCCAAATAATCCATTCGACCCTCTCAGCAAATATGTAGGGTATTTGGTAGATATTATTACCATAATCGCTCGATGGATTTACCAGAGTTTGAAGTTAAGGGACTCGTAAATCGTTAACACCAAAGAATATAATACTCACTGTTAACACACTATTGTTAACATAGCAAGCGGCGAAATATATCGGAACATACTTTATATTTCGCCACTTTTGTCACTACAATCTATTTGAAACCTAACCTAAACCTTATATCTTAATTAAATATGTAATGTGTAATTGTGTATAATTAAGAAATTTATTTCAAAACAAGTTACAAAGATCAAAATATACGTCAAACCTTAAAATCTAAAACACAAACGTATGCACATAAAAAAAAACATAAAAAGACACTAATAATAACAAAAAAAAAAACACACACTACTGATATACTATCAGCCCCATTCCGACCCCCACCCAGCCCGAAAGTGCCAAATATGCTAGCGGCATTACCGCGCTGGATGGCAAGCGATATCTGTTGGACCAAGTACGAGCCTGAACGGGGATCGCACCCTCTGTCACGTAGACGTCGCCCCAAGTCTCTAACCAACCTCTTTGCCTCCGAACACCACGGCCCAGCCGTTTCCACCGCGTCCGGAACGAAATCGTACGCTGGTTCCAGGTTGGCGTACTTTAAGCGTTTGAGCCTCGCTGCATTTTCCGCGGCTGCGCCTGCCAACCTGCTAGCAGGAGCAATATGAGTAGGCGCAAACGTACTCACGCAGGTTGCATCCCAGAGCAAGCAGCGGCCTTTGGCCCACGGAACCAGCGTTAAACCGTCCGGGCGCTTGCCGTCTGTACGGCTTAAGCCTTGAGGCTTCAGAATGCAGGGCACGTTCGCCGAGACCATGGTACGACGTATTACTTCATTGATCGCATGGTGTCTCGGGAACCGCCCCGCAGACCGGGAGCAGCTCAGTCCGTGGTCCCATTCGCTTCCAACGTCATTCCACATAAGCAGCGATGGGGCTCACACACCTTGGAGCCCAGCCGTAAGGCGACTCCCACTCTCAGGGTGTCGTTGTCGAGTAGGGTCCCCAAATGTGGCGAAGGCAGTGCATGCAACCAGGCCCCCGACTCAGGTTGTCCTACCGCTTTAAGCCGAGCCACATCTTCAACCCTAACCGCTTGAGGCCAGTAATTGCGAATATGTTCGCTCGCACAAGGTGTCGTCCCAAAGTCTCTACAAAGCAGGGTTGTCCGGCTGCGTCCCTCCACACGACCGAGTCGACCACTCGTCAAGGGCCTCCTGCATGAAAGGAAGGCAGATGTCGCCGCTGTTCATGGAGAGAATCTTTGCAACAAGGCCCGCCGAAGCATGAGAGGAAGCAAGGAACGAGACAATTCCAATATCCTGCATACGACGGATACCTAAACCCCCATACCGAATGGGGAGTGTTGCCTGGCGCCATTGTTCATCGACCAGTTGAATGTTTAAAAGACTTTCCACACCCTGTTTGAGCACGGTATTGTAGTCCTTCACGTCTTGCTTAAACATCCAAGTGGGCGCCGTCCGCAGAGAGTAAGTTATGTGCGGCATCGAGAAACAGTTACGCAGTCGTGAGTGATACATGCGCTGATAGATGCTTCAAATGTTCAAAGGAAGACCCCATTGTGTATTGACTTATTAATCTTATTATAAGTACCTATTCTTATTCTAAATAAACAAGAACATTAAACAACGATATAAACATACAAAGTTACATAACCGCGGTGGCCGGACCGGAATTTGAATTCAGGGTCACCAGCTTTTTCCGCAAAAACCTACCAGCTAAACTTTTCTGCATGCTTAATAATAATAAAAAGTAATTAATAATAAAGCGGTGGTGGCCGAGTGGATTTTTTGACGTTCGACTTTCAATCCGGAGGTCACAGGTTCAAATGCTACGGAGTATCATTTGATATTTACTATTAGCTTTTTGGTGAAGCAAAATATCGTGAGGAACCTTGCATACATCTGCGAAGAAATTCTAGTAGGGACTTATAGCCCAAAGCCCCCTCACTCATGAGAGGAGGCCTGTGTCCAGCAGTGGCTCTTTTATTTATTTTTATTAATTATTGAACTTCAAATTTTGGGCAAATTACAAAAGAGCAACCCACTGCCGGATCTTAGCTTTCTAATGCATAATAATTTAATAATTTATAGGTAATAATATTTCAGCCTATATAGTAACGGCACCAGTCATGGGACTTGTAAGAGGAAATTTGGAGTATTTGTGATATTTCCCTGATACATGTAAAATGTTACCGCCTTGCGTGTTAGAAGTTGAATGTCCCATCCGTCTTTTATGTTTCAGGCGTGTTGTATCAAAAATTCAGCAATTAGTTTCCACATAATTAACAAATTAAAACTATGTGTTTTTTCTCCAGTCATGGCCGGCAAAGCTCCAGTAATGGTACCCCGGTAATGGGCGTGGATCCAGTAATGGTGCCCCTATAATGGGCATCCCTATGAGTATAAAATATTGGAATAGGAAATAAGATTTGGCAAATTCAGCTTCCAAAATTTGATCCACACTAATAGACCGGGAGCCAGGAACGGATTTCCATGACCAATCGCCTCCCGAGCGAAAACTCGTATGTACATCGAATAATTTTGTCTCGATTAATTTTGGGAATAATTATGATCATGGTTGTTTTATAGGTTTTAGGGACTGGATTTCGAAACTGATAACCATCTTGGAATCCAAGATGGCGGACATGCACTATGTCATAAAAGTCGTCATGGATGGCGTTTTATGGGTTTTAGGGAGTGCTAGTTTCGAAAATGATGACCATTTTGGAATCCAAGATGGCGGACATGCACCATGTCATAAAAGTCGTCATGGATGTCGTTTTATAGGTTTAAGCGAGTGCAGATTTCAAAAATTATGACCATTTTGGAATCCAAGATGGCGGACATGCACTATGTCATAAAAGTCGTCATGGATGGCGTTTTATGGGTTTTAGGGAGTGCTAGTTTCGAAAATGATGACCATTTTGGAATCCTAGATGGCGGACATGCACTATGTCATAAAAGTCGTCATGGATGTCGTTTTATAGGTTTAAGGGAGTGCAGATTTCAAAAATGATGACCATTTTGGAATCCAAGATGGCAGACATGCACTATGTCATAAGTCGTCATGGATGTCGTTTTGTAGGTTTAAGGGAGTGCAGATTTCAAAAATGATGACCATTTTGGAATCCAAGATGGCGGACATGTACTATGTCATAAAAGTCGTCATGGATGGCGTTTTATGGGTTTTAGGGAGTGCTAGTTTCGAAAATGATGACCATTTTGGAATCCAAGATGGCGGACATGCACTATGTCATAAAAGTCGTCATGGATGTCGTTTTATAGGTTTAAGGGAGTGCAGATTTCAAAAATTATGACCATTTTGGAATCCAAGATGGCGGACATGCACTATGTCATAAAAGTCGTCATGGATGTCGTTTTATGGGTTTTAGGGAGTGCTAGTTTCGAAAATGATGACCATTTTGGAATCCAAGATGGCGGACATGCACTATGTCATAAAAGTCGTCATGGATGTCGTTTTATGGGTTTTAGGGAGTGCTAGTTTCGAAAATGATGTCCATTTTGGAATCCAAGATGGCGGACATGCACTATGTCATAAAAGTCGTCATGGATGTCGTTTTATAGGTTTAAGGGAGTGCAGATTTCAAAAATGATGACCATTCTGGAATCCAAGATGGCGGACATGCACTATGTCATAAGTCGTCATGGATGTCGTTATATGGGTTTTGGGGAGTGTCGATTTCGAAAATGATGACTAGTGTATTGGCGTCTCGAGCACTTACGTCATAGTGACGTCACTGACAGTTAGGTGTTAGTCGATGATAGACCGCGAGCAGAGCAGTCGTATCACGTGATGTTTGGGTTGACGAGCCGTTGGAAATACATTACATCGTATGATTTACTGTGGTAAATACAGGACATTACAATGACCATTTTGGAATCCAAGATGGCAAATTTACGACGGCTCAGCCATACGGTCAAAATTAGGTGGGGCTTGCTCGACCAAATGTCATAGAGGGACCCTGGCAGTTTCTGACGCCGCCATTTTTATTTCAAAATGGCTGATTCTAAATGGCGCCCGTATTTCAAGTTTGTCCTAGCGCGCTAAATGTTGGTCACGGAAACTCGGGGTCCCATGGATTGCTATAAAAATTTTTTTTTTTTTAAATCCAAGATGGAAAAAATTACCACTTATTTTGTACAGCAACTTCTTAACGGTGCGAGATGGGTGAACGGTGCTCGACCAAATGTCATAGAGGGCCCCGCGACAAATTGGTCTGATATTGCTTAATCCGTTTTTTACATACACATAGCTTCTTTTGATAGGTACTGTAAAGGTTTTGTAACCTTTACAGCCTTTTTTATCAGTAACTGGTGACAGCCACGTTTTGAATTTAGAATCGTATCGCCCTGTCAAATGGAACGGGGGTGCGTGATCGCCATTCCTGAAGAGGCAGTCATTCTGTATAGATGATTTGTCAATTAGCTAACCTGTGAGAAAAAAATAATACATTGAAGATCAATCCTCTATGTTTAAATATCTACCACATCTTCCCCAATAGGCGTATCCACTTTACAGTACTGGCCGCTTATTGCACTCCCTAAAACCCATATAACGACATCCATGACGACTTTTATGACATAGTGCATGTCCGCCATCTTGGATTCCAAAATGGTCATCATTTTCGAAACTAGCACTCCCTAAAACCCATAAAACGACATCCATGACGACTTTTATGACATAGTGCATGTCCGCCATCTTGGATTCCAAAATGGTCATAATTTTTGAAATCTGCACTCCCTTAAACCTATAAAACGACATCCATGACGACTTTTATGACATAGTGCATGTCCGCCATCTTGGATTCCAAAATGGACATAATTTTTGAAATCTACACTCCCTTAAACCTATAAAATGACATCCATGACGACTTTTATGACATAGTGCATGTCCGCCATCTTGGATTCCAAAATGGCCATCATTTTCGAAACTAGCGCTCCCTAAAACCCATAAAACGACATCCATGACGACTTTTATGACATAGTGCATGTCCGCCATCTTGGATTCCAAAATGGTCATAATTTTTGAAATCTGCACTCCCTTGAACCTATAAAACGACATCCATGACGACTTTTATGACATAGTGCATGTCCACCATCTTGGATTCCAAAATGGACATAATTTTTGAAATCTACACTCCCTTAAACCTATAAAACGACATCCATGACGACTTTTATGACATAGTGCATGTCCGCCATCTTGGATTCCAAAATGGCCATCATTTTCGAAACTAGCACTCCCTAAAACCCATAAAACGACATCCATGACGACTTTTATGACATAGTGCATGTCCGCCATCTTGGATTCCAAAATGGTCATAATTTTTGAAATCTGCACTCCCTTAAACCTATAAAACGACATCCATGACGACTTTTATGACATAGTGCATGTCCGCCATCTTGGATTCCAAAATGGACATAATTTTTGAAATCTACACTCCCTTAAACCTATAAAACGACATCCATGACGACTTTTATGACATAGTGCATGTCCGCCATCTTGGATTCCAAAATGGCCATCATTTTCGAAACTAGCACTCCCTAAAACCCATAAAACGACATCCATGACGACTTTCATGACATAGTGCATGTCCGCCATCTTGGATTCCAAAATGGTCATAATTTTTGAAATCTGCTCTCCCTTAAACCTATAAAACGACATCCATGACGACTTTTATGACATAGTGCATGTCCGCCATCTTGGATTCCAAAATGGACATAATTTTTGAAATCTACACTCCCTTAAACCTATAAAACGACATCCATGACGACTTTTATGACATAGTGCATGTCCGCCATCTTGGATTCCAAAATGGTCATCATTTTCGAAACTAGCACTTCTACTATACGAGTTTTCGCCCGGGAGGCGATGACTGACGAAATTTGCGTCTGGCTCGCGGTCTATAACTAATAGGGCAAGTTAATAATAGTTTGTAAAAACTATATTAATTTTATCTGAAGTCCGAGCATACCTCCTGACAAATTTCAATACTACATTTTATTGTTTAAACATGAAATGACGGCATGGGAAGCATCATTATGTAAATTGTCCCATCATAGGAGGCATGTAGTTTTACAGCTCCTATGATGGGATTGGGCAAAATACTACTATTTTTTTACATCTCTGGAGTCAGAAAATAGTGTGTTGTATACCTTATCTCATGGTGAATGCAATTAACAAAACACATTCTAGTTTACACCAACTAATAATTCATTAAAATTAAATATATGAACTCACCTCTCTTAGCAAAGTTGTTAAGAATTCTCACTCGTTACTTTTTTCAGTGACACGACAACTTTTGGGTTGGCGCCAATTCCTTAAATAATAACCGAATTTCATAAAAAGTCAAACTTAAGCAGCTCTATGACTCTTGTTTATGGTCAAATATTACCAGTGTTTATAAACTAGTTTAAGATACTTATTTTACAAGATTTGTAGTTTTATGACCCATTACCGGTTCCACGCCCATTACCGGGTCCACTACCCTATACGTCCCACTGCCTCTCAAGCACGAGAGGGATTGGGCTATAGTCCCCACGCTAGCTCTAAAGCCACAAAAAATAAAATATAATTAAACTCACCCAGTAAAGATCGAAATTTACGCACAATGAACCAACAAAACAGCAGTCGCACGCGCAGTCCGGAGAACCGTCAATAAAGTAGTGATTTTGATTGTGGAGGGAAACCTGTCGAAAGTCGGACCTGCTCAGCAAACCTTGACTGCTACTCCAACAGATGAAACTGGCCTTTCTGTACCAAGCCATAATGCTCGCAATACTGTGGCATTGTCATGATTGTAATTAGATATTGCATCTAAACGAGTGTTTATGGCGTTCCAATGACATACAGGCGATACTGTTTCGCATTTTTAGCTACCTTGATATAGCCGATAGCCAAGAAGAGGGGGAGGGGCATACATTTAGTATAAATTTTATTCTCTAGGAGGGGGGCAGTGGACCCCCCCCTCTGCCACGCCCGACGCCCTTGTAGGGTAGGTAAACAACTGAACATGTAACTATAAGATGATTTACAGATTATCATCTTCTCATCGAGTAAATTTATGAAAACTAATCACTGAAATTTATATTTATTCTTTGGCCATCGTTAAATCACAAAACAATCAATTACCTATGTTAACTACATATTAAATCGACCATTTTTTCGCATTACCTATTACGTGATCGACCTAATGCTAAGAAGCATTAGATTATAGGTTGCAAAAAGAAAATGACGGGGCCAGAACTGATTCCGGCAAGGCAAATCAAAAATTCAAGCGCAAATTACTACTGTCGACAAAAAGATTTTTTTTTTAATTTGCTATGCTATTCTTTGATTAAGAATTGAAGTTAGCTTCGTACCTTCGTGCTATTCGAGAATAAATATCAAGACAGTGTTTTGTCATATTGAACAGCTTAAAGGATGACTCACGTTAGACCGGCGCTTCGTTTTATATGGAAAGCATCACGTGATCACCTGTCATGTCATAGAAAAGTAAGCGCCGGAAGCTCCGGCCCGGACACGGCCCGGTCTAACGTGAGTCATCCTTTACCGTCCAATATAATTTGGTATACAATTTTAAACAGTGACTACGGGTTCAGTTCTAAAAGTACATTTACAGCGCAACATAAACAGATCAGTGAATAATCCACCCTAGTTTACCTAAATAGAATCTTAACTCTAGTACCTATCATAAGTCGCTCGCTTCCGTCCAACGATGGCGCATTTCCTATTGTTTTTCATCTTGACACTCTTTTGTGTTTCGAAAGCACAATCTGATGATTTGAATCGACGCGTTGAATTCCTTAAATGTTTCCTTAAACGTGAAGGGAGGTCATCGACTATTGTCTCGCATATGCAACTGAGTAAAAGTAGGTACTTAATCTCCTTTAGTTTATCATAATAACCTTCACACAATCGGACGACTATACATTTCAAATATATATGATTGTAAATATTACCTATATAAATAAATTTATTGACAAGATAAAACGAACAGCGATACATAATAGGTAACCTAAAATCTACTTAACTATTACAAAAATCTTACCCTAAATTAAACTAAATCCTAAACTAACTAACAAGCACAAGAACTATACACAACATTCGCCCCGCGCCACAAGATATCGAAAAACTCGACTAAACAAAACTTGTAACAAATTTAATCACCTTTCATTTGTATAGTGGCCATGTCGCTCAGACGCATAGTTTCCGAGATATACTCGAAAACCCGAAAAATGGAACCTTCAATCCAATTTCATGTAGGTACATGTACCTAGCCATGGCCTAGCTAATAGTCTTGTTAGTGTTATACTGTAGCTCGTAGCAGGATTTTCTGGTTTATAGCGAAAATTAAACATAGTGTGAAAACAGTCAAACTGCCAGAAATGTAAAATATAATAGGTAGTCTTAGCTAATAATTTTATTTCAATATTGTATGTATCTTCTCCCAGTTAACCCTTTCAGTGCGCAGATGTGCTACGAGGGCTACGCCGTAGCCTGTAGCATATTTTTTGCTACAGGCTTTAGCGAAAACGCAATGACGCAGCATATATGTCATTAGCACTAAAAAGCTAAAGTACTTAATTAATTATCCAATTCTTGTATTTCAGAAGAACATGTGCAAATGTGCAAAATGCTAGCCGCTGATCACAAACAATTAAAAATAGCCCCTAAAATTCAACACACGCTATCTAAGGAAACTGATGATGTCGTTCACTTGGTCGACTTACACAGTGAATCTGCGCGGGACCTATTGTACAAGGTAATTTAGTTTTTATTTCTCATACTCTGAAAGTGGAATTGTTTATCTTACGAACTGGGTTGAATGTGATACGTTAATAATTTCGACCCTTGGAAGTTTTATTTTCCGTAGGTACCTTTTTCGATTACCAAATACCTAATTTAAAGATATTTGGATGTAAAATGATTTGTCGTATCATTTCCATTTTTGTAATTTAACTCCCTAATCTCCCTATTGCATAAATAACGATTATTTTACCTCAAACGTTCAGTAAAAGCACCTACCTCAAGAAATACTACAAGTTTATGATTTGTAAAACAGTGTCTAACAATAATTGACAAAACTGTTTTAGTACTTAGGTATTCAGTGACCATTCACTAAATCTACTTAATCAAGCTCAATTTCTATCTATCAAGGCAATCAAGGATGAATTGATCAAGAGTCCCAGTCGATGGCTACTGTTTACCAATAATCGCGATAATGATCAAAGCTCCTTACCGAATGATCACTATAATGATACAAACTTCATAGCAAATAATGATTACATTGATGAGAAACGAGCCATTGAAAATCAGTTCGCTAACCTGTATATTGATATAAGCACGGAGGTCTATGTTGCATTTCAACGAAGTAACTGCGTACTTTTATATTCAGGTAAGATTAGTGTATCTTTATAAAATAAATCTTCTTCTTCTTCCTGGCCATTATTATTCCCATCTCTAGTTGGGGTCGGCCCTCCTTATACCATTACGCCACTTTATACTGTCTGCTGTCATATTTTTATCTATGCCTGCTGCCTCCATGTCTCCTTCAACGGTGCTGCTCCAAGTTGTGGGGGGTCGTCCTCGGCCTCTATATATTTATAAAATAAATATTCTAAATATTTAGGAAAAAGAGCAAGATTCGTACTCGACCATCACAAATTGTTCTCATTATCACTACCTTCTTTGTTTACACGCTTAGTAAGGCGCGTGGTTGCATCTAAGTATTATTATTAAATAATTTTGTACTAAGAAGGAAGCCAACTTTGATTTAACAATTTGTAGGGAATGCAACTGGTAGTTAAATACTTACCCTCTTATACATAAAACTTTAGCAACCTCTTACAAACCTTTGTTTTTTGTCACTTTCTAACAGAAATAATATATGAATAACGCTAATATTTAATTCTGTTTAATTTCCATACATTTCTTTACCGTTTCAGATTCCCTAATTATTTGTAACGGTTTTGATCTTGTTTTGATACGACCTTGACAATCGTTAGTATGTATTAATTAACTTAATAAGGCATCTCACGCGCATGATTTGCACCAATGAGCGTGCATGTGATCGTGACTACTGGTCGCTGCGCAGTTGCGCCGACGTTACGTCGAGCAGCAGCCATAGAGTTGACTAGACGTATTAGCGATCGTAAATGTCGTGTCAAAACGAGATCAAAACCTCAGAATAATGACTAAAGCATAGAAGTCGGGCAAAAATGCTTCGCAAATATGTATACCCGTACTTTACTTCCTTACGAATTAGATAATGTGCCGAAAAGAGATGCATATATGCTTGTTATTTCTCATTTACGTACGGTGTCATAAGTTTGATAATTTGCTAGGGATGTGACTGTGTCGACTTTTTATATCGATAAATTATGCATAAGTTTATGTGCCGTGTAAAAGAATAATCATATAATGAAAGTTGAACCTGAAAAAACGCGGCAATTTCAAGAAATCTGTAGCAGGCGGCTCGTTGAAATGAAATGAAATGCGTGGAATACAAGGATTGCATAACGCTTATACTTTTTATAAGTTTCACATTCTAAAAATCATTAAAAAGTATAAAAATTATGCAATCCTTGGAATCAAAGAGCCGCCTGATATGAGGATTAATGCATGTACCTAATATAGCTTTTATCTCATTTGCAGTCTACCACTCAGAACCGTCTAACTATACCTCTCGTTTTTTTATCATTAGAAAGAAGGCGAGCGATCTTAACGTGTCGTTTTATCGAAAAACACTTTGAAAATAAGTCACAACAAATATAATATACGATCATTTACATACTTTTGCTTTCATAAGTAAAATATTGCTATATTTATAAAAAAACTTGTCAATAAAAAGACACGTGGAAATGGTTTACCGTTTTTTCTAATGCTAAAAGACTAAGTATAGTTTCTAGTCATGTACAGTCAGCTGCAGAGAAAAGGCACCCCCCCTGCATACAAAGTTCTGTAAATTAGTATGGACGTGGGGTACCTTTTCTCTGCAGCTGACTGTACCAAATAGGAAATGAAAAAAAAAAACGTTCGTGTAATATATTTTTTTTATTTAATAATAGGGAATATTACGCGAAACTCGGCGTAGGTGGCGCCACTATCACAATCTGAGGGTCTATCGCGAAACAAGAAAATCGAACTTTCGTTATCTAACATCTCTGTCACTCTTGCGTATTCGAGCGATAAAGAGGCAGCTAGATAACGAAATTTCGGATTCGAGTTTTCCGGTAGGTCCCCTGAAAACTTGTCAAAAACCTGTTAAAGGTACAGTATGAATAAGTTACGATACGGTGCTCTAAAAAAGCTAGTGCTGCACTCTGGTGGAAGAACATTGCAGTAATATCCCCTATTCCTCGTCCTTTGGAAATCTGAAATAAAAAGTTGAGTTCTGTGACCAACAATATTAATAAAAGGAACATTCATCAATGATCATTAATGTCTTTTTATTAGGGTTCCGTACCCAAAGGGTAAAGACGGGACCCTATTACTAATACTTCGCTGTGGGTCTGTCTGTCACCAGGCTGTATCTCATGAACCGTGATAGCTAGACAGTTGAAATTTTCACAGATGATGTATGTCTGTTGCCGCTATAACAACAAATACTAAAAGTACGGTCCCCTTGGTGCGCGCGTCCGACCCGCACTTGACCGGTTTTTAGTATTAAACTATAGTCTGGCAAACACAATCTGTCAGTAAGTAAGAACAAAGAAAACTATAGGTACAGTCGAAGGCAAAAATATCGATCCAGACAAATGGCTTAAAAATATGTAAACACGATTTTATTGTCTGAGCGTACACATATTTTTGAGATTGGGAATGTATATATATTTATGCCCTTGACTGTACTCATCAATTAAAATGAGACAGTCCTGGGCCAAACTATAAGAAAGCTGTAAATGTCGATAGGTTATTGATCTGAGGTCGATACATCACTATGCCAAAAATATAACCTTTCATACTTAGCAGAAAAGTTCAAAAATATATATGAAAAAATCTATATAGACTTGAATGCAAGTAATAATTACATAAACAACATATCGATTTCTATGTTTAGGGTGAGGTCCTATAAATAAATTTCTTCAAAATTGAACAAAACTCACCGATTAAAGGTTATCGGTTCGTGCGTATTTTCTTTTCTTCCTGTATGCGATTTACAGCCCTCGATCACACAAGACATTATCACAAAGGGAACTTCAAACCATTACAAATAAAAACTCAGCACGTTTTCCAACAATCTTTCAGGAATAGCAAAAATATAATTAAAATAAACCAAGATGACCGCTGAAACATCCCGAAATATTTCAACTAAAATAATACGACTATGTCAAGTTGTTACAGTTGACACCTACCTGTGAAATAACGAACATATATTTTATTTGGCTGGATTATATTATAGAACCACATAGGACCATTTGACATTTCCCTCAGTTTATCTTATGACAATACTGAAAAAAACGAAGGAACTTGCGGATTGTTATCTCACTCACTCATAGACAAAAAGTAATAACGTGTTGTGAATACGATATCTTTTACCAAGATTTTATTTTTGGCCGGCTTCTTTGCTTTAGTCATTATTCTGAGATCAAAACCGTAACAAATTATTAAATGAGAATCGGCCTCTATGGCGAAAGGGCCTGTATGAAAAAATCTACAACGAAACCTTAATTTCCTTCTTTGAGTACTTAGTTCATAAAAATGATGAAATGATTTAATTTATTTATGTCAACAATTTATTTATGTCAATCCAATAATTACGAATAGTTCCACACCGGTTTAATTATTCAATAATAATTGATTTTTTAATCTTAGATTGTATAGATTATCACGATCCTAAGATAAATTGATGCATTAGCGTGTTCAATTATGTTGTTTAAACGTATTTGCATTTTAGATAATTTTAATACCTACTTTTGCATTGAGTATTAAATCAATGAGGTAGGTAATTACTTACGTATGTAAGTAAATTTAACAGTAGTAATTGTAAACTTTAAATTTCTAATGTGAACAAAACATTCTACGACTAATAAACTTATTTATTAAATACCCACCCTATTTATAAAACACCTACTTATCAAAGTTTGATATTACTTTCCTCTGCAGTATTGGAGATCTGTCACCTCTTTGCAGTGTATAAAATTAAAGCCCACCTCCCTTTGATATGGGAAGACCTCGGCGTGTGGACGCCGGCCGGCTTCGACTGGCCGCAGCCGGCGCCAGCGGCGGTGCGGCGGCGCGACCTGCGCGGCGCGGACGTCGTCGTACCAACCGTCTTACTGCACAACCGAACTTTGGAAGACATGCCCGACTATCTGTAAGACACTGCAGCAGACCGGAACAAGGCACCGAGTCTTCATTCCTCACCAGCATCAAATATTGGCCTATACTTATGTGAAGGCCTCGCAGCTCCCTCATGCGCGGGCTAGAATAAGAATTAATTAATATTCGTTCCGCGTGCATGACCGTAGCGCCGCCGCCCTAATGCGTGTGGGTAATATTGCTTATTTCACAATTGGCAACTTGGCAGCTGCTGAATATTATTATGTAGTGGTCGTCCCAAAGTGCATGTTATTTTCACCACATCGTGCGGGTGTCCCTTGTATTTCCCCCACTACCAACTTCGCACATTTTACTTATACAAATAATTGCTCATAATATTATTTCAGGCATCGGGAACGGGACACAATCACAAAATTAGCATACTATATGTGCACGCACCTCGTAGAGTGGGTAAATGGAACCAAGGTACTGAATCGAACTACCTCATGGGGCTACCTTCAACCAGATGGTCAGTGGGATGGAATCGTTCGTGAAATGCAAGATGGACGTGCTGATATAGCAGGTTACGAAAACTTATTTATTTCAGTTCGTACTTTATATTATATTATAAAGTGCCAAAAATAACGCAACGCAAGATTTGAATTTAATGGAAAACATATATTTTTTCGTTATAATATTTGTTTATAAAATCATAAAAAATACACTAAAATAGGATTATGTGTGGAATAACACGTCGGGCAAATAGCCTCCACAGCTTTGCTGGCACATACGCACTCTTTTGTCAACATTTTCCGTGACCATTTTGCATAAATTCGGCTGAATTTCACCGATGCAGCGTCGAATTTTAACGGCTTGTTTTTGGACGACCAGTATAATGACCATCATGAATAAAATTGATCCACTCTCCCTGAATTTTGCAATCACTTCTCACAGTTGACGAAGTCAAATCAATATTCCGACCATATTTTGCACGACATTTTGGAACTGTGCCCGCCAAACTTTCATTACTTTTGAAATATTGTTCAACCGCCATTTTTACAAACCCTGAACTTGCCCTGAACATTCACCTGATTCCCTGTCAAATAGTTTTTTTAGGATTGCCAGCACTAAAATGCAAAAATGGCGGTTACTTCAAATCTTGAATCTATTTTCTAAAAATGAATGGGATTAAACTCCCACAGGTTCCTGTATGATAGCACAAAGAGAACGTATAAAATACTTGAACTACGTCCTGACCCCTTCGAAGATTGAAGCTATGTTTGTGTTCAAGAAACCGGCGCTTGCATCGGTGACTAACATCTACGTTCTACCTTTTGGCGTTGGTGTTTGGATTTCAATTGTAGTTCTGATTATTATATCAACCTTTACTTTATTTTTATCCTATTTTGGAGAGGATCGTATGGTAAGTTGTTTTCTTCAGAAAACATACCAATCATTAAATATTATATACTTGGAGGATATAACCAAACGGAGACGCCATGTCTGTAATTTTCTGTACAAAACAGTGCCGATTTTAGTTTGGTTATATATCCTCTAAGATTATATTGGATTATATACTATTTATTAATACTATTACTTATTCTGTGCTATTTATAACTAAAGTAAGGACGCTAATCAAGAAGATTGACGCATTATATTGATCCGCCACGCCATTCCCTAATATTCCTTTGTATAGTTGGTCAAGCAAATCTTATCAGTAGAAAAGGCGCGAAATTCAAATTTTGTATGGAACGATAACCCTTCGCGAGTTCGCGCCTACATTTTTAGGGTTCCGTACTCAAAGGGTAACGGGACCCTATTACTAAGTCTCCGCTGTCCGTCGTCCTTCTATCCGTCTGTCACACGTCACCAGGCTGTATCTCATGAACCGTGATAGCTAGAAAGTTGAAATTTTGTGAAATGAAATGAAATGATGTATTTCTGTTGCCGCTATTTATAACAACAAATAAGTACTAACAAGTAACAACCGAATAAAATAAACTTTTAATGGGGTTGGCCGGTCGAAATAATTAGCAGATGGCGGCAGCATAGCTTGCCCTGTCAATCCCTAAGGGCCCTCCACACTTGCGTTTGCGGCTTCGCGCCGTGATTCGCGCATGAGTGTGGAGGGCCCTCTAATATTGTGTCAAATTTTTGTTTTTTTAATGCCCTGGATGCCAGCCCTTTAAACCAAATCTCATAGAAAAAGGGGCAATCTATGATGGCGCCATCTCTGCAAACCTTTGGGGCTCCCATACAACAAACGTGATTTTTTTTGCCGTTTTCTGCGTAATGGTACGGAACCCAACGTGCGCCAGTCCGACTCGCACTTGTAAGTTTTTAAATTTGCCGTTTTTTTCTACTGACAAATTTGCTTGACCAGCTAAATCACATGCGCATAAATAATTAGTCTGGTAAAAAAAGAGTAGGAATTAATAAGTGGCAACGCTGTAGTGTCGTCCTGTTTTTCTTAGATTGATTTGAAAGGGACGACACTACAGTGTTGCCACTTTTAAATTTTTACTCTTTTTTGCCAGACTGTATAATGCTGTCTCGCTCCCACACTGTCATTGACTGCCTGCATCATGAGCGGGACAGCAATATAATTACGCGCGTACAATAGAGATAGGAAATAGCGGGTCGATATCACGTTGATGTACAAAATTCTTCTTAATTTAAAAGATGTTATTTACAGAAGAATTACGATAACAAGTCATGGTTTCAAAAAATGTCCGATGGATTTTTTGATACGCTGTGTTTAGTATTTCAACAAGGAACTGCAACTGATCCGCTTTCGATAGCCAGTAAGTTAATAAGTACCTACATTTCAATAAAACTAAAGCTCCCACCAAACTCGTGCGCGAATCGAGGCAAGCCACGAACGCGAGTGTGGAGTCTAGATTTCTAATCAGTGAAATCGACTCCACACTCGCGTTCGCGACTTCGCGCCGCGTAGTCTGGAGCGCGCTTAAGGGCACAACACACCGTCGCACCGCACCTAGGTCATTGTGCGACGCATCCATAAGTAAGAGCGAGAAAGCGACATCTTTTTCTTGCTCTTACATATGGGTGCGTCGCACAATGACCTTGGTGCGGTGTGATGGTGTGGTATGGCCATAAAGGTCGTAACACACCATCGCACCGCACCGCGACCTTGGAGAAGTTCTAGGAATATGTAGGTAGGTTCTAGGGTTGGTAGGTAGGGTACACTATCGCTCCGAACCGTCAAAACGGTTACGATCCCGTTCGGTCATTTCCCCCCAACCCTCATGACCGATCCAGTTATACAGATTCATGGTTAATGAAAAGACACTTCGTCCTTACGAGGTCCTTACGTAATTAAAATACTACAATTTCCAATGCTACCAACATAACCACATTTTTATTTGTTATTGGGCAAAAAGTGGGATTCCGGTGTAAAAACATATTGACGCGCATGCGCTCCTCGCTAATATTGCCACATCTACGAAAAAATCCGTAAATATGCAGTATTTAGATTTAGGCCTTGTGCCTGGATCTACAGATTTTTTTGTTGACCCTACTATCTGTTGATCAGACTAACCTTTTTTATTACTATAGCTCCCTCCACACTCGTGCGCCAATCGTGGCGCGAAGCCGCGTAGTCTGGAGGGCGCTTAACGTTATTTTTCTGGGAAACAGCAGTGATGACAGCGACACTGAATAAAACTTTTTGACTGTAAATTAAATTTGCCTCGGTTCTCCAATTATTTCATATTTTGTCATACATGTGTCGCACTTTTACTAACTTGAAAACCTTGTAAGGTTCGGTCCAGTTCGGTCCGAGTAGTAGATTAGTAGACCAATAAAATATATAGTATATATAGTTGATCAAACCAAATTGGCAGTAAATAAGAACAAAAAAAAAACTATACTCGTCCTATTTTTTTGGGTGCTAGTTCTAGTGTAAGACAAAGATAGTATGATTCTCTCTTGTCTATGTTTGAAATGAGACAGTCCTTTCATCCTTTGACAAACTATATACGGATTTTTAGTGTCGACCTACATTTTCCAACACATAATCTGGCAACACTGTTCTCCACCCCCGTCCCCCCCCCACTTCGGTTCCGCCAACGCCATTAGCCATTACACGTTCTTTCTTTCGGTTGTCACTTTCGTGAGGAGTGGTTTATTCATCGACGATGTCGTAAGTTTCTACATTTCTTTAAATACTATTAATAAGGATAATGATTATTAGAACTTGTTTACAACTGACCTGAAACTGTAATATCGTTAAATCAATCAATGTAGACTACTAAGTACTGGCATGTATGAAACACGTTGGCGACATAACCTATAAAGCGTGTCCGATGTTAACCTAAATATACTTATTTTAGGTCGAAAGTATCCCGTGATACGCTCTATGAGTGCGTCAACGCCGTGCTTCAGGCGTCAAAGGATAAGAAGCGCCGCTTCCTGGAGACAGTTGAAATCCAGATCGGTCTGAAGAACTATGACCCCCAAAAGGACAAGCGTTTCTCTGGCACCGTCAAGTACGTTTACCTGTACTAAACATTTTTGTGGTCGCCATGCGGCCACCAGAGTGGTTAAATACAGGGAGTTGGCTTATTGCTGACGGGACTCTACCCAGAGTCTTTAAATATCGGGTAGGCGAGCTTCGGCTCTCCGACTAACTTTTAGGTTATAAAGGAGTGGTAAGCCTTTGATTACTTATTTAACTAATGAATTAATTTACGAATTAGCCGGGTCCACACAGCGAGCATACGCGGGAGGCAATTTCCTCGCGCGCGCCGCCTTGGCCGAGGCACGTCTATGCTCGCTCTGTGTGGACCCGGCTGTTGGTTGAAAAAAAGATTAAAGAACTTGATGATGACTAAAAGTGCATGTATTATCTAATGAAAATACTTTGATGATCAACTTTCACTGATACCCCTAAATATTTAAATCAAATTTCTATAGCTTTGTACTTGTCGCTAAAAGCAGTGATCAATTGCAGGCTAAAGTACATCCCCCGCCCCAAGATGCAGGTGTGCATCCTGGGAGACCAGCAGCACTGTGACGAGGCCAAGAACTTGGATGTGCCGTGCATGGATGCTGAGGCTTTGAAGAAGCTCAACAAGAACAAGAAGCTTGTCAAGAAACTAGCTAAGAAGTAAGTTTACAGTTTATCTATTATCCCTAAATAAATAATTATCTTATCTTCAGGTGGCAAACATCATTATTGAGTTGTTGTGATGACAACTTTGAGGTAATCATTAAAATTTCAATTTTTTTTTTTTTTTTTTTCAAAAAAGTATAACACATTTTAAACTTATACAAGTTTGATGTGATATGGCCTGGTGCCGGCCACCTGCCGCTCGAAGGGTTATCATAACCTATCAACAAATATATTTTTTTTTACGTTTTTCTATCTCCCATTTTTAATATTTCCATCTACTTCCAGATATGATGCTTTCCTGGCATCTGAGTCCCTGATCAAACAGATCCCGCGTCTGCTCGGCCCTGGTCTTAACAAGGCGGGCAAGTTCCCTGGTTTGCTTTCCCACCAGGAGTCCATGACGCAAAAGATTGATGAGGTCAAGGCCACCATCAAGTTCCAGATGAAGAAGGTAATATTTTTTGGTCTGTTTAATTAAGTGATGTGTTTAAGTTTTTTGTTACTTTAAATAGTTAAGGGATGTTTGAGTTAGATTTGATTTTGTGGTTGCCACTTGTTTTACAGATTTTCATAACATTTTACAATCCTTAATGCCTGTCAAATATTCTATTTTGCAAAGAGAGGACTTGATATGTTTAATCATAGGACTTATGCCTTATCAGCAGACAGCCATTGGCCCCAATCGCCAATGGAAATCTTTCTTTTAAAATTTTGTTAACATTTTGTAAATATGCACTTTTTTATCGTATTTTGTCCCAAGTTTATCAAAATTTTGACAACTTTGTTCAAAGGGTTCATATTCGCAGTTCATAACCATAGAAAATAGAACTTGGATGTGCCGTGCATGGATGTCAAAATGATGTTTAAAATTGTTGTGTAAAATGAAAATACTTTGATGACCAACTTTCACTGATCATTCATTCTACCTTTCAATATTACTTGGGGTAATACTAATTTAAAAAAATCCCTTTTCCAGGTACTGTGTCTGTCTGTGGCGGTCGGCCATGTGGACATGACCCAGGACGAGCTTGCACAGAATGTGCATCTCTCCATCAACTTCCTCGTATCTCTGCTCAAGAAGCACTGGCAGAACGTGCGCTCACTGCACATGAAATCCACCATGGGCCCGCCCCAGAGATTGTACTAAGCTATAATATACTGGACAACTAAATTTATTGTTTTTTTTTACTACCCTATTGCCCATTTGTATTTAAATTTCAACAATTATTTACTGCCATCCTCTTATCATTACATTATTTTAGAACAAGTTAGTTAAGCCATAAAATATCTATAGGAAATAGTCTAATTACAGTCATTATGCAATAATAAACACTGGTATTCAGAATAGGCAGTGCCAACGATGCGTCTAGAAAGGACATACATTATTTGAATGTATGTACTAACTTGTTAGGGTTCCGTACCCAAAGGGTAAAAACGAGACCCTATTACTAAGACTTCGCTTTCCGTCTGTCTGTCACCGGGCTGTATCTCATGAACCGTGATAGCTAGACAGTTGAAATTTTCACAGATAATGTATTTCTGTTGCCGCTATAACAACAAATACTAAAAAGTACAGAACCCTCGGTGCGCGAGTCCGACTCGCACTTTGCCGGTTTTTTTTTTAGCTTTTACAGCCCCGTGGGCCGTGGCGCCCTCCAATCAATGCGATCCAATGGTAATTTAGACTACAGTAGATCTACGGAGTTTTACTAATCTTATATTCGGAAAATCATCAATATTCCATCCACAGGCCGGCAGATCCTATTGTTGGGACTGATGGCGTTCATGTTCCTGTACACGGCGTACTCCGCCAACGTGGTGGCGTTGCTGCAGTCGCCCACCAACGACATCAACAGCGTTGAAACCTTGTTGACATCTCCTGTGGCGTGCGGCTCGCAGGATGTTGTGTATGCGTGGCAGATGTTCGGGGTAAAGTACAAGCCACAATGATATTGGTTGTGTGCAGAACTGTGACACCGCCCTGGCGGCTATATATAGGAGACATGTCAAATCTATGAAATTTGAGGTCTCGAATAAAGTTTACATCATTGCTTTTAGATGTTCGGGGTAAAATTTGTCAACAGTGTCATAACCGTATTGGCTGTGTGCAAGACTGTAGCACCACCCTGGCGGCTATAGCCTCCCGAGACCCCACGTACATATTTCGAAACGAAACGACAGTTTCTGGGTCCAGTGGATGTCATGAAAGTTCACTTTGCCACGTTCAGAACCTGTCTAGACGGGAAACGGGGGGGGGGGGAGCTGAAATGAAAGTGGTAATTGTTTTAGAACAATCCAGCTCCCCATTAGAATTAACAATTCACGTTGTTTTTCAGCACGAGTCACGCCCAATTCATCGTCTTCTGGCAGATCGTAAAATTAATTCGCAGGGGAAAAAAGGTTTCCTTAGTGTTGAAGACGGCATACGCAAGATTAGAGAGGTAGGTATATATAGTATACGTATCCAGTTCAGGGTAGGTATACCAAAGGCAGTCTTCACACTGAATGCGAATCAACACGCTGCTCTGCTGTGCGAGCGGGATATTGCTGTGAACTGGCATAGCGCTGTCTCGGTCACACACCGGATTGGCGTGCATGTCCGCATCAGTGTGATAAGATCCCTGTTTATTATAGACTTCTTTTATGACAACAATGGTCATTATCATACTTTAAACGGATTGAATAGTTTAGGTACCCTATTTTTAGGAAGCCTATTACTTGCACTAGGGGCCTAGCCAAGGTAACAGTCGTTGAAAGAAAATGCCAATCGAAACTTCAATAATGTATGGAAATAGTCACGTGGTTTTTCGTAGCATCAGTCATCCCGATACATTTTATCTTTTAGTTTAGCGTTAGTCGATGTACGATTGTAATCTCAGCTAGCAGCTAGGCTACCGAGTACCGAGGCCCGAGGCGACTATAGGTATCCCAAAGTACCAAGTACAGAAAGTGAGAATAAGTACTTACTCAACTACTCACACAGCAATAGTATATGTACAGGGTGGCGATATGTGATGATAATTCGTTTATATCCAGGGCATGTTCGCGTTCCACGTGGAACAGACGGCAGGTTTCGACCAAATCCAGAAGACGTTCCTAGAGGACGAGAAGTGCAACCTTGGCTTCATCAAATACATGTCCACCACGTCACCCTTCGTGGCTTTCTCGCAGATCACGCCTATCAAGGAGATGCTAAGGATCGGGTAAATATAAAATGCCGATTACTCACTAGATGGCGCTAAACGGGTTCCAAACTTCCAACTTCTATACTCTGCGGTGCGTTTTCCACATGTTTTCCAGTAGGTATAGTATTGGTATAATAGTATATAGATTTTTAGGGAAGGATACATACAATAAGTATGTAGCAAATTATGATTTTATTTGTTGTCGTGAACTTCAAGTTCTTAACTTTATCAACAAACCTGGAAGCCGAATCCGTCATAGTTGAAACCTACATGATTGATTTGGGCTCTGTGCATTTATCCTCATTATTGTCGTCGAAGATGGATTTTAGCCTGAAGTCCGGACAAATAATAACATTTAACTACTCTAAGAACAAATTAAATTATTTTCTATGAAAATATTTTAATTTGTGTTTTTTCAAGTAGTTAGTGTTTTCAGTTTATTTAACTACTCGTTTACTTTACTACTTCGTTTTCATTTTTGAAAATATTCAGGTATGCCAGATTCTGAAAGTTCCACCCAACGACACTACCAGGAACGCAGTTAGAGTACGCGAAATATCATGTGCACGTTTAAATCAGTTTCTGATCTAGGCATCCGGTCATCATTCGGTTGTCGTGGCCAGCTCTAGGGTAGGCATATTACGCTAAAAAATATATACAAACTGCCTAGAATAAAAATATCTTGTGTACTGCAGTGCTAACCGCATTATGGAAGTGGGAGTGCAGAGCCGCTCGGCGCGGCGACTAGTTCCAGAGCGGCCCCGCTGTGGCGCTAGTGCTGCCATGTTCAACGCCGTACGACTGAGCGACGTCGCGCCCGCCTTCCGCGTCCTGCTGACATTTTATGCATTGACGCTGCCGATACTTGGCCTGGAGATATTGGTTAAGCGACGAGGTAAGGCCCACAACATAGACATGTTCACCGCCATACGACTGAATACGCGTTTCCTACGCTGTTCTCTACTTATGCACTGTTATTGACGATTCTTGAATGAGGGCTACCATTTTTTTGCTCACCAGTTGGCGCCTCTGTTGATGATGGTCCAAAAGACTATAGAAAAGCTTTCAGTCATTAAAGTGACAAGTGACATTTGACATTTCGAACTATGGAAAAGACCACCATCTACACTAGCGCCCCTAGCGGCGAATTCATACGCGTTAACCCTCATTGGAGGAAGCCCACAACATTGACATGTTCTCCGCGGTACGAGTGAACAACTCCGTACCGGCTTTCCGTGAGCTGTTCTCTTTTATGCACTCTTGTTTCTTGGACTGGACTGACTGGAATAATTTGTTTGGCGACGACGTAAAATATCTGTTTCACTTGTAAACAAGAAGTGCTAGATGTCAAAGCTAAAATTACGAAGTCCGAACATTATTGAACTAGCGATATTACTAAATATTTACACAAAGCTGCATCGATAGAAAACCGAAACGTAAATATAAACAAAATCTCCCTTTACCAACTAAAAATATCTTTTTTTTTTCAGAAATAAAAAGAGTAAACTGTGACTCTAAATCCGTGGACACCGCAACCGAGGAAATCACTGAAAACATAATTATCTAAGATATCAATAAGGCACCATATAATTGAAAATAATTATTCAAGTTTTAAATTTGCAATAAGACACCAAGTAATTGAAATATGTATATTTTGATACCGTACTTGTATGTTAATAGAAAAATCTCCGAAATACTGACACTTAACAAGGCTACAGCTATAAATGGTCAACTGTACAGTTGTACACACATGTCATATGCTACTGTCTGTACACACATGTCATATGCTACTGTCTGTACACATGTCATAATATATGCTACTCAGATACTCTTACACTCATAGGAACATTTGCACCTTAGCCTAACCTAACTATTGCCTTATTCACATAGATAAGAACATGCACAGAGTGGGGCAAAATATATCGTATGGTACTTATACCTGTTTGACAGCTAGATAGCATTGCAATATCAGATTCTATGTTTGTATTAGATATGTAAAAGTCTAAGAGAAAGTAATAGTAAGTCACTCGCGGTTCTCACCGTTGACGCCGTTGTTCAGCTGTCAAACCAGACTACACAGCTGCAACAGTGCATACCCAATTTATGAATGGAAGTCATCCATATAGTAGGTATGCACTATGCAGCTCGCTGTATATTACATACTTACACCACTTTATGCGTCTTCTCACTTCTTTTTTCTATGCTAATGCATAAGACAGAATATAAAGGTCAACTCATGAACATTAGGGCTAGGAAAATATTTACAGTTTCATAATACATAAGTGTATTTAATTAAACTTGTTAATGTATTATAATCTCGTATGTAAAATGTTTATTTAACTGAACAAAGGAAAGGCGACTCTATAAAATAAGATATAAGGTTGACAGTGCCTAAATTAATACAGTCAGTGAAATCTGTCTCAATCATACCTCTCTTGCTAACATATAAAATATCAGTCTCTTTTCAGAAACCATATATTGCTTAACTGCGAAAGATGCCTAATGGAGTGCAACCGAAATATATACTTGATACGCTCTTTCAACAGCCAACTAGCTATTACTGTTTATCCAGTTTAATAACTTATTTCACTCTTAAAGTTACTTTAAACAATCTATTAATAGCTTTACATTAAATCACAATAATTTTTAAGTTTTAGATAAAGACATTGTTAAATTTTCATGAAGAGTAATACAGTCCGCAACAACATATTGAATGACATGAAAATGTTATGTTACTTGTATTGTACTGTCAAAAATATATAGCCAAATAAAAACTAACTAACTGTCAATTTGATGCAGACTCTAATATTATTTTAATTCAATAATTTTCATTAAATTGCACCCTTAATGTTAATACAACAGTGCATCTAGGTTTCTACAATGACTAATAATCAAATCTTAAAGTTCTTGATAACACTTCACATAATTAAAATATTTATCTAAGGTGCATCAAAAAGTTACAAAATAAAAAATTGAATCTTTTACGAAAAATTCATAAAATATTTATAAAAACAAATGTCCACTTTATACGTGCGCTGCACTGAACATTATTATATCATAATAAACTATTATTAAGTGCATTTCGTATTATTGCATTCGCTTCGGCCTATTTTTTAAATCAAAAACTGACCTGTTGACTCAGTTAATAGCATTAGTACGTGTAGTATAAAATAATGCTTACAATTACGGTCACAAGTACAGGGGGCCATTTCTAGAACGGTATTAGACTAATATTATTAGTCGACGAAATCAGGGGTGCGAAACTCCTCGCTTCAGGCAAACTCGGCTCCGTTCGGCTCAGCATTGCTCCGAACAATTATTAGGGTTGGCACAACTTGACGTCCCTTTGCATGCACGACCACAGATAATTTAAGATAATGACTTGAATTTTGACAACCCTAAATAGCCGAAAGGGATAGTGCCATATATTAGAAAAAAACTTCGGTTATGTAGGAAGTTTCCTTTCTGCACGTCAGTACTTTTATTTATTCTGTGACGAAATGTCAAATCGTATGGGTTACCATGGCAACACACTAATAATATTAGACTAATACCGGTCCAGAAATGGGCCCCCGAAAATATCTAGAAAATTTTACAATACATAAATAACGAATCCATTTTGGTAATTTCCGTAATTTACAAAGATTTTAGAAACTATCCATGTGAAACATTGTGCTATTCTAACTTTCCATCGGCACATCAGTAGTCAAGTACAGTCAGGTATAATAATCACGGGCCTTTTGCTGTGAACGTACAGTCAATGCCATTAGTATTCCAGCCAAAATCACAACATAGATAATTTTTTTACAACATTAGAGGCAAGAAATCGATTTATAATTTTATATTCAAATTATGCTGCTACATACGCAATTTAAATTTGATATGCCATACATGGGTACAAATTTCAAAACTGCACGACTTGACTACAGTTTCTATAAATATATTTACTAACGTAATTAAATTATGGAAGGCCATATAAAAAAAAAAAAACAAAAAAAAATACATACCGTTCATATGTAAAAGGGCAAACATCGAATTTTAAAGCACTTCTGACTTCGACTTACGCTCCTATCACCCTATTAGATTCAAAGTTACATTAACAAGGTCCATAATTTTTATATGTAACTCTTAACGCTAATTTCACATCCAAAACAAGTCCATTGTGTTACGAGTTGACGTCAACTGAGTTACAGATCAACCAGTGCTCTGTCAACTCATTAGAACGATGTCCACTGTGTTACACTTATTTTTAGTTCACTGGAATAAACTCTGCACTTTTAGTTTGGGCAGAAATTGAGATTCCTGCTTTATGATTTTTACCTGCAATTAAATAATATCAACGAGTTATTATAATACTCATTATTACTAGATAGTGGTACTGGATTGAAAAACTACTAACAAAAAATTGTAAAATGTACTATATAAGAAATATGGAATAAATGGCTTTATTATTATTTATTATTATTAGTGGTACTGTAATTACAGTCTACTTACATCGTTAAATATTGAATCTTTGAAGTTAACCATTGACCCCACTTTGATAATCTGGAACAAGGTGAAATATTGATTATATTATATGATGTATTTAATATTAAATCTCGTCAAGAAGGTGACTCAATAGAACCAAAAAGAGAGACCAACTCGATTTTACGATATACGATTTTTTTGCTACGTAGTTTGTCTTCAATCGTATTTAGGTACATGGTGGCGCTTTTTGTATAGATAAAAGGCAAAGAATGCCAATGATAGAGCCATGATAGAGCCTTTAAGAGCTGTGAAATCCCTATATAAGTATGTATGTAAGTTAACAAGAATTAGAATTTTAAAGTAGGAAGTTCGATTCCTCTGACAAGTGACGTCACATGTTGCAATTTCATACTAAGGAATCGTTTTGACGTTTTATTAAAAGTAACTTATTTGACTAGCTAGCCAGTCCGATTCCCTATAGACTGCCTAGTGTCTACGCTTCACGCTGGATAGAGCCATTCGCACAGGGGGTCTGGCGTCTAGTGGCTTAAAATTAAAAATTGAAACTTTCATAATGCTTCGCGCCAATGAATAGGGGGGCTTTTGCGCTGGCGTCTACAGGTCATGCACGCTCCCTATTGAATTTTGGTTGTCGTTACGGACGTGACATCGCGTCCATAGGACTCGAGTAGTTCCGGTCCCCATCATTGTCCCGTTTGATCCGAAGTTACCTTGGGCGGGCGCCCCCGCTTGGGCTGCGGCTGCGACGGCGCAGGCGCAGGCCTGGTGGTGGTGGGGTGCACGCGCAGCTGGTGCGCGCGCAGCAGGTGCTCGGTGTGCGCGCGCGGCGACGCCAGGCGCGCGCCGCACGACGAGAACACGCACGAGAATGTGCCCGAGCCTGAAATATCTCATCATTCTTACATGCTGTGACGCTTTAGGTACTTTACGTGATCGCTCGCTACATTCGCTCCTTCATTCTTTGAACGCCAGTCGACCATAGCCTACAAAGATTACAGTATTGAAAGAAATGTATTAACATTCTAATAAAGTTTACTATCGCGTGTTATATAAAATAGTCGCGGAGACGACCTTTTTGCATTAGTCCCACGTCGTAGACATTTGTTATTTGGGACAGCAAACTCGACAAACAAAACAAAAAGTTAATACATACACATCCATCAGAATTTATTTTCTTCTGCTGCTAAAACTACGAATAACCTTTTCTCAAAAATGGACGGCAAAGTCGACGTTGCCGGTTAAAAATTTGGTCGCAAAGTGCGTAGTCTATGGTCAGTCAAAAAATTAAAAAGTTAAAAACATTGCAGTCTCGATTACGGTACTTTTTAAAAGTTGAAGTGGCCATATCAAATGAAGGCATAGGTCCATTAAATAGCCAAACAGATGATCAGTACTTATTATTATAATGTTGGTACTGCGACTATTTAGCTGTCTCAAATAGGTTGGCGTATTTTCGGTAGAAAAATACACTTCATTTTTTAATTTATTAAAAAAATTAAAAGGCGGCAAAGCTAATCTTATCAATAGTTTTTACTTTTTTCTGTGAAAATATATACATTAGAACTTCGCTTATGTAAAATATTTCTATTATATTTATATTTCTCGCACCATTTTTTAGAAAAGCACTATATATGACTCTTGTGGAAGGCTACTTGCTGGGTTCGGATTAAATTAAACGCACTCTCAAGGTCGTCCGTTTAAAACAAATCCTCAGCCATTAATTATTGTCGAGACTTCCGAGTCTCGACAATAATGTACTATTAAAGCACTTGCTAGACGGTCGTCGACAAGCCCCTCGGACCGCGTGGCCTTGGTCTGGACGGACCGTGTAGACAGTTGTTTCCAACAAAATTTCATACACACATTACCAAGGTCACACGGTCTAAAGGCTTGTCAGCGACCGTCTAGAACACGCTTAAAGTTCAATGTCCACCGCGCTAAAGGTCACGGTCTAAGCCGGCATCGCTGTACCAATACCAATATCCATTGCCGGCGCGCTTCACTAAACCTTTGAACACCTATCGTGCGCGGCGCGGCATCGTGAACCTTGTCCGAACGCACGAAGGTTGATATTGGGTTGTAGCCGCGCGCGTCAGTTGACGTCTGGCGGTTATAGGGCGATAGTTCGCAGCATATTATAGTCTGCATCTTCTCTAATTATTTTTTCGCAAAAGACACTAATCTGTTAAACAAAAGCCTTTGTTCCTTTTGTGCGTGCGCGTGCCCATTGTTGGTGAGCGCGTGACCATCGTGTATCAGCGAGAGGCATGCGCTCACCAACAATGGGCACACGCGCGCACAAAAGGAACAAAGGCTTTTGTTTAACAGATTAGGGTTTTTGGCGAAAAAATCATTTGAGAAGATGCAGACTATACGTCAACGTATAATCGAGAAAAATACAAACTCTCGTCCTCCTGCTGGTCCTGCTGGTCCTGGTGGTCGGGCACATGTTGGGCTACGTGCGCGACGAGCTGCCGCTCGGTGCTGAAGCGGCGCTCGCACAGCGCGCACGCGTGCCGCGCCGGCGCGGGCGCATGCGCGGGGCTGCGCGCGCCGTAGTGCGCCTCGCGTCTGAAAACAACACAATTCATATTAGAAGCAGTCAAACTGTCACAAGCTTTCATTTAACTTACAATGTTGCAAATCTTATAAGCTAAATTAGACCCACTTCCCGTTATTCGATTGAGCTAAAACTTCACATAATTACATAAGTTGGGTGACAGTGCACTGAGATAAAACAACGCAAGTAACGCAAACTAATTGTGTTTGGGTTTGGTGGAATTATCTCGGGGAGTATTAGTTCCCTGTTGAATGAAAAATACAATCAGCGACAACAGATTAAATTATTAAATTTTTGACAAAAAACTTATTTCTTATACTTTTTGACGTTTTCGCGGGCCGTAATTCGGGTAGGAGCCAAATGAAAATCGTAAGGTTTCGGGAGACGAATCGGGCCGTAATTTACAGACTGCCGTACTAGAAATAGAATTTAGTCTCATTGTAAGAATTTCACGGCTTCACTAAAAAATGTATAATGTCAAACTTATAGTTTTAAAGAGGACATTATGTACGTACTACTTCATCATCATACTGTCATGGCCCGTTTCGACCACTACTTCTACTATAGAGTTGTCTGTCGGTATCTGTGCCTCGGTCTCGGTGTGTGTGTCTGGCACGCCCAATGTCTATAGATATAAACCGACCCTTACGGCGATTCAGACTTGCATTTTATACGCGCCTATAAGCTCATTTTTGGAAGTGCGTCTAGACCAAATGTAGCGAAATATAATAATAATAATAAATTTATTTATTTCAAGTAACATGACTCATAAAATTTGTTAGTATACAATATTATTTCTTATCCCTAATGTTAGTACATAATTAATAAGTTAAACAAAATATGGGCTGCAAGAAACATGCATCTCACAGCAGTGCCTCAAGTATGGACAGTCAAACCTGTCCGCAATAGAGCGCAGGATGGGGTTAGGGCTGGCCCGCACCCGCACCCGGCGCACCAGGGATGAGCATCGCTTGCGTATGGTCGCGTAAAAGCAATCCATACGCGCCATCGCAAACATCCCAGATGCGCTACAGAAGCGGGGCGGCCCCACCAGCACCCGGAACGCGTTGTTATATTGGACCCGGAGGGCTCCATAGGCTCTCTGCGTATAACACACCCATAAGCTGCACGTGTATAAAGATGTACAAAAGGCTCTAAACAATGTAACTTTAACTTCTTTTGTACAGCGCGCATACTTACGTGCGATCATGTTAGCCCTCACAGATAGGGCCCTCCGTTCCCGCTCTATATCCATATTATCCTTCATATAGCGCGCGTGTAAACTCGTAACGCCGATAGACGCAGAAAAAAACGCTAGTCTGAAACCGCTCCTAGTGAGACTAGTGAGAGCGACGATTCTAAACCCTCAGGTGGCTGACAGTAAGCAAAAAAAACTCGTCACGCTCTCACGCTTCGCGTAGTTCCACCTACCTCTGCTCTTCAAGAAGCAAGTGTGATACAAGAAGGCTTGCACTTATGTCCTCACTGTACGCCAGTCCTTCGTCTTTAACCCCCCCACGTGTGTACTTAATCATATGTAAAATGTGTACCTGTGCGTGTACATGTGGTTGCGCTGCTGGAACTGCTGGCCGCAAATGGTGCAGTCGTAAGTACTCTCTACGGCGCGACCGCCCAGGTGCCGCTTGCGGTGCTGATTCAGGTTCGTAACCTGCGAACAAATCGTGCAATTTCAACCTCATATATACGAGGATAAGAACTTTTTATGATATGATGAAAATAACTTCAGTTTTGGGCCGAAAATGTAGATAAATTTGTTTAATTGGAACTTGTCAACTTCGTAAGTAAAGTCACTATCAACTAAGCGTTAAAAATGGGTCAAGAACATTCCGGAAAACCTTTTCTGTAAACGTTACAAAAGTAGTTTGGTTACATTTTCTACAACTTTAAAGTAGTAGAAGGTTTTAACGAGCCTATAAGGACAAAGTTAGAAAATTTGGCTTTAAAGTTTATTTTATATTTTATAATGTCCACAGGAAAGTCACATTACCTTCCTAAAAAGAAGGTTTTTGACTTATAATAGTAGATGTGTGTTACCTGTGCATAGGCCTTGTTGCAGCCGGGCTCCGGACACGCGAAGGGCCGCTCGCCGGTGTGCAGCCGCACGTGGTTGTTCAGGTTCGTCACCTACCAATCAGATCACATTATATATAAGCCTCTAAGTGCCAGTTGCACCATCCGCACTTGACAGACTGATCAACATCATCCGGCGCGCCGCGGCAGTTTACTATGAAACTCTCCATACAATAAAATTTTGCGAACTCTTTAACGATCACCAACAGTTAGTGCAACCGGCCCTAAGTCTAAGTATTCTTAGTTGGACCAAGCTAACTCTGCATGGAATAGGTAGTTAATGTCGAATTTCTATGAAAATATGCCGTTAATAATTATACTCCCTCACTTTGTCCTATTGAAATAGGTGCAAAGTTAGCTTAGACGGACTTTAATGTTCTTTAAGTAAAATGACAGCAGTTCGAAATAATACTTTGCAATTCTTGCAAAATAAACACGTACTACTGACTGACTGACTGACAGGGCTAGGAGGCAACCTATGGAATTCAGAATACCACTTCAATTATTTTTCCCGTGATTTTTACCGCGCCCAGAAGGGCTAAGATGGCCAACTGTTTAATTGGTCACCATGCCTGTCACGTTCTAACAAGTATGTAAGTGCGAAAAAGACGCATGACAGGTGATAAAAACGCGACCATGATACCCCTGTAGGTAGAGATTAATATATATCGACAACAACCGTTGTCATCTCTTACATAAAAATCTCAGCGTTATTAAATATATTAATAAACACGTGAGTGACCCGTTATTAATATATTTAATATGTCTGTGTCTCACGGAAGTTTTGTTATTAAAATATCTCAGCGTTGTTTAAAATCTCAGCAGCAACATAGTAAGTGGACCATGACTATTACTTTCAACAATAATACTCATTACTCAATCCATTTTTGTTGCAAATAAATTTTGCTAAAGAAATCTAGCCTTGGGATATGTCCAGCCTTGGAAATTATATTGAATATTGGTTAAAAAATATTTAAAGGAGTTCTTACTATTATTTTACTCAGACTCAAGTTTTCTTCGTGCTTTCAGCTTGGATCTAAGAGTCTAGACTATACTATATATTATGTAGTTATAGTTGGTCAAGCAAATCTTGTCAGTAGAAAGAGGCGCGAAATTCATATTTTCTATGGGACGATAACCCTTAGCGCCAATTTTTTTTAAATTTGCCGCCTTTTTCTGCTGACCATTTGCTTGACCAAAACTATATTAAATAATAAGTTCTTGGTAAAAATTTCATTTTTGGTACAAGCTTTTATCGCTGGCTGTACTTTTCTTTCCACGAGCATCTAATACTCGTCGAGACAATTCTAAAAACCCCAAACACAATTAGGTTGCGTTGTTTTATCACAGAGTTCCTATGGCCACCTCCTGTATCCAGCATCAGGTCAGCTCGATGGTATCATAATATTGCATTGTCACTCGATTTATATATGTATGCAAATTTTTAGCTTCATCGGAAACCGGGAAGTGGGTCAAATTTAACTTGCAAGATTTACGTAGGTAGGTAAGTTAAATAAAAGCTTGTAAAAATGCCTTTCTTGATGACCAGTATTTTGATAAACAATATGCACATTTAACAATAAGTTACTTTACCTGGATGAGGACAAATGGAAGGTCAACCTTTTTTTCACAACATGTGTTGTCCACATTTTGTTTCCGAATTATCTTATCTTATTTATCTAACAGGCCGCATGAAGTTTTGTTAAGCTTTAGATTCTATGTAATATAAAAAATATGATGGCCATTGTACTCTGACCACGCTAACTTTGCATAAACTTGGCATTAAGAATGCTTACATATATATCCCGATAAACTTCATACTTGACGTAGCATCTGAAATGAACACGGAACACTAAAAATTTGCGTGGTCTAACTCTATGTAAAAAGTAAAAAGCCATCCATATACCTCTCAATACCAATGCTATGTCCATCAAAATACCTAAACATTGAAATTACGAACTAGATACAAAAGGCCCGCTGTCTGTCTGTCCGTCCGTCTGTCTGTCACCAGGCTGTATCTCACGAACCATGATAGACAGTTGAAATTTTCACAAATACTAAAAACAGAATAAAATAAATATTTAAGTGGAGCTCATACAACAAACGTGATTTTTTTGCCGTGTTTTTGCGTAATGGTACGGAACCCTTCGTGCCCTGCCCGACTCGCACTTGGCCGGTTTTTAAAGTGCCTATGTTCGTGATTTTTTTATATTATCGAGCGAAAGTTCCAAAATCAAGATTCTAATCGATACAGTCCCTCGAGATTGCTTATTAAATTTATGGCAGCCGTATTTTAATCGAAACAAGCGCTACGACTTTTTAAAAACACAATTTTCTGAACCTACTGCACCTTTTAATGAAAACCAAATAAAAAAGTTGGGTGGACTAAAAAGGTTCCTACTCTTTTTTTATTACAAGAATTACCTGCGTAAAGGCCTTCCCACACTCGTTGCATTTGTAAGGGCGCTCGTTGGTGTGTATGCGGAGGTGCGCGCGCAGGTTGTTCGACTGGGAGAAAGCTGGGGACGTAAAAAGAAACAAATGTTACCCTTTACCACCTTGGGGTGTTTTTTACCCCGGCTCGTAACAATGAGTTTCTCGGAACTTATGTACGAAATATCATTTGATATTTACCAGTCGCTTTTAGGTGAAGGAAAACATCGTGAGGAAACCGAACTAATCCTAATAAGGCCTAGTTACCCCTCTGGGTTGGAAGGTCAGATGGCAGTCGCTTTCGTAAAAACTAGTGCCTACGTCAATTCTTGGGATTAGTTGTCAAGCAGACGCCAGGCTCCCATGAGACGTGGCAAAATGCCGGGATAACGCGAGGAAGATGATGAATTTTCTCCGCCATTTCAACTAGGAGACAGGCAATTTTTTCTTTCACTCATCTAGGGACAGATCGAAAAACGAAAACGAAGCGTTAAAAATTTACAAAATTTTGTAACATTTTTGTCAATACAAAAATACAACGCAAGACACAACGTACCTTTATTGCAGTAGGTGCAGACGAACCTCCTCTCGGCGCGGTGGTTCCGCAGGTGGTTCTGCAGCTGCGTGTTCTTCTGAAACGTCTTGTGGCAAATGCCACACAACAGTGAGCCATTGCCCTCCTGCAACCAGTGATTCCCATTTCGCCCGGACAACCAAAACTCACTAGCACTGCCGTTCAAAATCTCGTATCTTACGCGATTTTCACACTTATGTAGGTTCGCACGCCGGTCCGGTGTGCGAGCGAGACAGCGATTATACGTATAATATCTATATCCCGCTTGCAAACCGGAGCGGCGTGCAGATTAACCGCCAGGAACCGGTACTCGAGCTAGGTACTGCTGTTATACGGGGTCTATACGGGTCATAGTGCTGATGGTGCGGTTTTTCGTGCAGGTGAGTAGGTAAGCGTCTTTGGCGGTCAAAGGGTTGAGTAGCGTCCAGAACTGGTGAACGTGCCTGTTTGCGAAAGGCAAGATAACTATTCGTGATCGCTTCGTATACAATGTGCAGTTAACGTGCAGTTAGAGTTATTTGCAAATAGCGCACTAGCGCCTCATACGCGAAATCTGAACGCACCTTTAGATCGGTATTGATACGAGATTTTTTATTATATTGAATCATAGACCTAGCATTACATAGACCAGCTATACGCGTGCGCCCGTAAGGGATAGACATAGATGACGTCATAAACGTGGGGATACCATATTGGTAAAAATTACCCCAATATTTGATATCACGTTGGGGCGATTACCCTGGAGGCAAAGTTAGCTTGTTTGATGGTATTAAAAAATTGTTAAATAAAATGTCAATGGGCCGTTCTTTTTAGGCGTATAAACAATGAAATACCTCCTATAATTCGCGCAGGTGGTACAAAACTAAACATGTTTAGTAAATAAAACGTAAAATAAAATGTATTATGGGTTTTAATTTAAAGAAATCACAAATCGCAATCACACCAATTAATGTACACCACATTTAATCTTCACAACATTTGTTTATTAATTTTTTGGAATTAGAAGTACGAAAAAACTTCGAGGTCAAAATTACCCATAAAATTATGATATTTTCATCTGGTATCCCTAACATGATTGTTATGCAGCTAAATTAAGAAGAAGTTTAAAAATGGCTGACCTCAGACTCCTACCTACCTACGTAATTTGGGCGGATAATTTTACAAATAATGTTTTGTTAATTTGCGTAAATAATTGTGATATTTTTATTGAAATCGTTTAATTCTACATTGCTTTGAGTGTAACGTAATTTTACGATGTTATTCTCACATATTGCGTTAAGAGGAAGGTGTAAAATACCGTACTTACGTGTGAAAGGTTATGATCTCATATTTTTGCTCAGAGCGGCTATTACAGCCGATTACAGAACAATTCACCAGTATTTTATCAAAGTTCAAGCATTCAAAACGCTAACCATCACTATATTTCATAAGAGAAAGCACAATTTCATACAAAACAACGATAACTAAACAAGCAACGAACAAACATGACATGTCACGTACTTATTTGTTTGCCACAACCTCGGTTGTGGCAGCGGTGGAAAAGTGAAACTATGACAAGGACAAACAATAACAGCGCTTTCTCTGCTACTCCTACTGAAAGATACATAAGACTATCCCGTTCGGTCATTTTCCCCCACCCCTCATGACCGATCCAGTTATACTAGATTCATGTATTGAATATACAATACGTAGACTACAGTGACGTAGTACAATTATAAAAATTTTAAGTTATAGGCGGTAAGACATAACCCTTGACAATCTTTGGTTTTCGTGGATATTCATATCTATATCATAGACATAGCTAATTAAAGATGGCCGAGGTGTGTAACTTTTTATTAAGGTACTGTAGACATTAATTATTTTGTTTTAGCGAGTTTAGGTTGTCTAAAGATTTGTTCTAACTACTAAACAACACAAGTTGGCTATGAGAAAATAATTCCCATTTTGTTTTAGTATTTTACTTGTTTCGTGATGTCTAATGTTCTTCATAACAAATGGGAATGACTCCCTGCAACCAGTAACAGTTTTACAAGAATCATAAGTTTTATATGTATTTATATTACTAATAACAAATCAAATATCCACAAACACACATAAGGCGGCCTTATTAAGGCCTTATCAAAATATGCTAATATTAATTTAAAATCTTGAAAAAGTAAGCAAATTTATTTTGTTTTTTGCTGACTTTGACATATCTATATAGTTATAATTATAGACATAACAAAGTCATGAGTATGCTTGGTTGGGTAGCACACCACAGCATATTGTTCTTAATATCTCTTGATGACTTTATTTAATATGTTTTTGTAATTAGGTGTCATTTATGAGTTTTTGCTAACAGGTGGAGTTGAAGAAAAATCTTAACATTATACAGTTTGTTTGGCACTAAATATTAAAACTCTTAGAAATGGTGAAGTGAAGGATATAGCTAACTTTTCAGACAATACTCAATAAAAGTCTCTGACTTTTATTGTGTCCATATCAAAGAAAATTTTCAGAATCATGTTAAGCTAACATTTCCTCTACCATTATAGTATGAATGTTCTCAAATTATTTTTAGGCCTCAGACCCTAATCCGTTAAACAAAATACCTTTGTTTCTCTTATGGAGAGACGCCTTAGTCGCGTGCCGAGCGCGTGGCAAAGCAACCATGTCGTAAAAAAGCAACTATCATTATAGTATTAAGGTTCAAAATGTAACAGCTCATTCTGAGATAATGAGTTTGGGTAATGAAGGACGAATGGTTGCCTGTGTGTGGCCTCAGAATATAGAACTGCTACATAAATGTGACCATATAAATAGGATGGTAACATTTCTTTTTAAACGAGTAAGATAGATATAACTCCGTAATAGCCATCTATTACGGAGTTATATCTATCTTACTCGTTATCCATATACAGTCTAAGGAAAAAACGTGCCTCGAAAATCAAGAAAATTTGATTCTCGTTCAGAGGGCGCTACTAACTTTGGCCTACTGTCGTATAGATGGCGTTGACGGTTTCGTTTGTTATCTAACAATTTTAACGCATATCAGTGAAAGAACATGGGTCAAGTTCATAAAAATAATTAATGCAAATAAATGTTTTTTTTATCCATATTTAAATACATTTTATCGTATTTTTATAAATATTTATTTTTAGTTTTAAAGTGCGTCGACAGATGGCAGTGAATTTACTGGGGATACAAAATTTACTATGACAGTACCGCTCTAGTATAAGTTACTCTATGGTTCCCGTTCAGTCAGTAGCGGTAGCATTGGTAACCGCTGAACACAAGAAACAAAGGCTTTTGTTTAACAGATTAGGGTGTGAGGCGTAAAAATAATTTGAGAAAATTCATACTATAATGGTAGAGGAAATGTTAGCTTAACATGATTCTGAAAATTTTCTTTGATATGGACACAATCAAAGTCAGAAACTTTTATTGAGTATTGTCTGAAAAGTTAGCTATATCCTTCACTTCACCATTTCTAAGAGTTTTACTATTTAGTGCCAAACAAACTGTATAATGTTAAGATTTTTCTTCAACTCCACCTGTTAGCAAAAACTCATAAATGACACCTAATTACAAAAACATATTAAATAAAGTCATCAAGAGATATTAAGAACAATAGGCTGTGGTTCTCTCTGAAAATCTTTTGGACTTTCCCTAATAATACTCTAGTGGTTACCTCAGAGACGTCCAGTGGGTCTGACACCTCCTCCACCGCAACATCATCCTCTATGGTCACCTCGGGCACCAGTGGCTGGCACTTGAAGCAGGCGTACACACCATCCTTGCCGGTCTCAAACAATTGCTGCAAAAAATAATTAAGCAGGTTATTGGGTGTTGTTTTATTATTTAACTTGTGGTGTACATATAATATAATTATTATAATATATATGTTACATATGAAACATTGTTTTTGTGAAAATGTTTTGATTTAAGTTTTTACACTATTTTCTTTGGTCAGTCATGTACTCATCAAATTGATTCTTACAAGCACAAACTAGATCTGTTTGCAACATTTTCTTACAGTTCCTGTCCAACCTTCCGATCCACCAGTTTCAATCATCAGATCAGCTAGCCAGGTAAAATAAATTTTAGCTTAATTGGAAACGAGAAATTGGGTCAAATTTAACTTCCAGCTTTTGATTGCAGACAGTGAAACAGGGGAAACTAAAATATAAAAGCTGGGTAAAAAGTACCTACATATAGCAACTTGAGTGTAAAATGATAACATTTATAATAATACAAGATAATATGTAAATAGAAATAGACAAAAGTTTCTAGTCTTAAAAACGTACAAAATCTAGTTCAATAATAAACGACGTAGGAAAAATACTAGGCTTGTTTTTGTTAAAAGAACAAACCGATTTTGGTTAATATCAACTGCAGCAAGTCACTACCTATTCGTGTTCAGAAAAAAACAAGCCAGTTGTTTTTTATACGGAGCTGAGCCAGACGTAAAAAAAACACACGGCCAGGTCAGGAAAAGAAAAAAAAATGCGCGGCAGGCTCGAGCTGTTTTTTTTTGCTTTCATGGTCACAGAGAATTGCATTATATGTGATTTCAACTCCGCAAAACTGTTAATACTCACTTATAAGCGATAACGGTGAAGTCAAACCAGCAGAAAGCTCTTCTAAAGGCGTTATTTTTATAACAATCTAAAGAAAACAAAAAAAGAAATAATGGAATAACACAAAAGATCGCATAGAATTGGCAAAGAAACACTTACAACAGCGGGCTTATCGCATATTCCACACTTGTCCATCGTGAAGATGTAAAGTTTCACAGAAATCAAGTAAATAACACATAAAAATCCGAAAATATTGATATTTTACGACAGCTCCTCAAAAAGTAGGCTATGGTAGCGCGAGCCGTGCGGGGAATGAAGGGGGCGGGCGCTGCGCTGCACGGCGACGCAGGAGTTGCCAGCCTATAAAGCACTTAAGTTTTGAATAGTATTTTTTATTGAAAATCAATAAATTTTATCGAAATATACATTATCCCTTCAGTTTATTTTCAGAAAAAGATTACACTAAAGTAAATAAACCCAAAAAACTGATATATCCGAAATATTACATTACAAAAGTCTTAAACGGTGTTAATTTTATTCAAGAACGCATCCATTTATTCATTTATGGCAACTGTACCGAAATAACTTTTTAGGGATCCTAAAACTCATATAAAAACTCTATTTTCGATCTAAATAATGTAGATATTGCTTACTATACTTTCATTTATTTTCGAACTATTGATCATTTTGAGTTCCTTGTACTAGATATTATTGACTGAATATTTAATGGTTACAGCACTGGATCATATAATTAAAAATAAAATAAGCATATGCAGACAGAACCATCATCTTAAATCCCGTTTCAATTCAACTTGACTCACTTATTTGTTGACATCTGTGAAGTGTCAGTGTCAAAAATTAATTATCTATCTCGACTATCTCGTGTTTCCTGGCAATTTCCTGGTTATTTTTGTGTGTAATGTAACTACGTATCAATTTCAAAACTAGATTTTCGTGTTAATGCCTCTAACTAACGTGATCTAACTAGAAAATTTAAGTGGATCGATGTAAGGTTACTGTCACGTAACAGTTTGTGTGGTGAAATGGAGAAGCCTGATAAGCCAGTGGCGAGCGGGGTGCAGCCGATCGTGAAGATCGGGCACTACACCCTGGGCGCCACGCTCGGGGTCGGCACTTTCGGGAAAGTGAAGATCGGCGAACACCAACTCACGAAGCATAAGGTGGCCGTGAAGATCCTGAACCGACAGAAGATCAAGTCGCTCGATGTTGTTGGAAAAATCCGTCGTGAGATACAAAATCTTAAGTTGTTCCGGCATCCGCATATCATTAAATTGTACCAGGTATGTGTTCACTTTAAATTGGTGAAGGAAAGCAAGTAGACGAGAAGTGTGAAAATATTATCCATTTTTTAAATTAATAGCTGTAGTTTGGAGCAAGTTTCGGCAAAAGCCAATGTCGTCGGCAAATTTGATAAATTGAATTTCGTCCCCATTATTAGTGAGTTTATTTAAAACTTACTAATAATAGGCTTAATTGTTTGAATTAATCGAAATAAAAACATGAGTCAACACTGTATCATTTAGTAGGGCATATTTTCACTTGAAATTGAAATAAAAATGTTTTGTTGACAACCTTGTTTATTTATATTGCCAAAGAGAGTATATTGGATAGAGAGTAATAACTAAGCTTGGGACTTTTGGATGCTCGCCATGGTTCTAGAATCCATGGAGTCACCATTATGTTATAAAAATATTTTTTTCGAAGTCAAAGTCAAGTTGAGATTGTTACTGTCATAGTAAATTTTTGACACACGATTAAAACTAAAAATGAAAATGTATAAAAATATCCAAAAATGTTTATTTACAAGTATATTTTTTTTTAATTTGTATTTATTATTTTTATATGAGTTTGACACGTCCTTACACTGATAGAAATATTTTATAAATTTTTTGATATAATATTTTAATTTATATGATATTTTTATTGTATTCATAAAATATGACAAGATAAATTTATTACATTGCTTTATTCCAGGTGATCTCGACCCCAACAGACATCTTTATGATAATGGAGTATGTGTCTGGCGGAGAGTTGTTTGACTACATAGTGAAACGCGGCAAGCTGCAGGAGCACGAGGCTCGCAGGTAGGTACTCATTAATTAATGAAATTAAGAGCAGTATTAAGTTATGGCCAGAAGACCAGAACCCCAATCTCATGTTTGTTACCACATATTAGAAGACTAGAAATTACATTTCCCTAAATTTTCTTTCCAGATTCTTCCAACAGATAATCTCCGGTGTTGACTACTGCCACAGACACATGATCGTGCACCGGGACCTCAAGCCAGAGAACCTGCTGCTGGACCACAACATGCACGTCAAAATTGCGGACTTCGGTCTGTCTAATATGATGATGGATGGAGAGTTTTTGAGGACCTCCTGTGGCTCACCAAACTATGCTGCCCCTGAGGTATGTCGCTTGTTTTATTATCCATACGCAAACTTTTTTTTAAACTTTCAAATATGAAAAAAATAACGGTACCATTCGATTCCTTACATTTTATTACAAAAAAAATTATTGTATAGCAACAATATACATAAACGCAACATTACACTGACAAAATTGCAAAGTCTCACGGGAGTTTTATTCCTACAGGTGATATCTGGCAAGCTCTACGCCGGCCCTGAAGTGGACGTGTGGTCCTGCGGCGTCATCCTCTACGCCCTCCTGTGCGGCACCCTGCCCTTCGACGACGAGCACGTCCCAACGCTCTTCCGGAAAATCAAGTCCGGAATCTTCCCCATCCCGGAATACCTGAACAAGAGTGTGGTCAGCCTGCTGTGCACCATGCTGCAAGTGGACCCTATGAAGAGGGCTAGCATCGAGGACGTGAAGAAACACGAGTGGTTCCAGAAGGAGCTGCCAGAGTATCTGTTCCCGTCGCCGGTTGAACAGGTGAGATCCGTGAGATACAGTCCGTTAACTCTCAGAACGACATTCGTTTTTCGGGTAAAATCGGATGTAATCGCGTAATAGAAAATGTCAGTCTCTTACTGATTTAGTTGCAATCCAACATAAGAGTAGTTAATACCACCATAACAATAATATCACAATTTTCCAAATTGTATAATTTTACCATATGAATTGAAATATGTGACTGGTATTACAACTCTATATAATTTCAAATTTGTTTTCGAATTTAAAATTCTGATTCTATTTTATTTAGTAAAACTATGAAAACGGATTATATCGCGTATATTGAATTTATAATACATCCCGACGTTTCGAACCCTTTACAGCGTTCGTGGTCAACGGGTGACGGGGGAAACGTCGAGATGTATTATAAATTCAATATACGCGATATAATCCGTTTTCATAGTTTTATTTCATGAGTAACTATCGCGGTAACCGAAGACAATACTATTTTATTTAGATTATGACAAAAAGTCAAATCGCAATATAGTCATCAACCGAATATTAAACATAATGTCATTAGATTAGGGCTTATTTTACATTGAGACAATAGGTATCCTTAACTTTTTGTGAGTTAATAAGAAAGCAGAACAGCAGTATCACCTTCGCGTGTTATCGCCGATACCCGATGTATCTTTCTAAAATCCGAAGGTCATTCTGAGAGTTAACGGACTGTACAGTATGGATGGTATAGAAAGGATCGCAATCTCTTATGGCAGAATTGTTGTAAAAGTGACCGCGTTAAGCTTTAAATAATAGTTCCTAATCTCTCCGGTAGCGCTAGTTAGGCTCTGGGACATCATGAGTATAACATGAACCATATAAGGCAACAAATAACCCGACCAAATTACGTAGGTTGTTTTTGGTAGTATTTCGGTGCATGGTGGCGCCGCCTAATTACTGTTTTTTGATGGACACTTTTCATACATAGAGATTTGGCTCCTTTATACAGTCTCCATGCTGTACAGTCAAAACCGGACAAGTGCTAGTCGGACTCGCCCACCGAGGGTTCGGTACAAATTTAACTTATTTTTTACAAATTTTGGTTTTTTGATTTTTCCCTGTACTTGTAGTGTAAGACGATATTACTTGCCAAATTTCGTAGTTCTAGGTAGTAGCTAACCGATAAATTAACGGCATAAACGCCCGTATCTTTTTTTTACGTTAACTTAGAAGTTTGATTTTTTCACAGCTTCAAGGGACTGTAGACCTGATTATATGGTTTGATTTCAACTCGATACCTCCACGCGTTCCCTAGATAAAGGGTCTTGACAGACAAACAGACGGATGTAGAGACAGCAAAGTGATCCTATAAAGTATAAGGGTTCCGTTTTTATTCCTTTTGAGGTACGGAACCCTAAAAATTACCTTACCACCGTGCCACCTGGAGGCGCACAGTGGAAAAGGAGGCTGCACCAGCCGGGCTAGCACATGATTGGCGCGAGAGTATCTCGCCGCGACATAGACTACCCGTCCTCCTTTAATTCATACAGTTAGTAAAAGACGGGTAGTCTATCTCGCGGCGAGACACTGTCGCGCCAATCATGTGCTCGGCCTACAGTTGGCCTCGGCTGGGCGGAGCTGGAGGAGGCCGCTGGACCGCGAAAAATGGAAATCCCTTCTGAGAGCCCTATGTCCCTAATGAAGGATAACAGGATACCATCATCATCATCATAATTTGTATTCTAAACCCCAATTTCTCTCCACAGGACAGCAGCGTAATCGACACAGAAGCCATAACCGAAGTGTGCGACAAGTTCGGCGTGAAAGAGCACGAAGTCCATAACGCGCTCCTGAGCGGCGACCCTCACGACCAGCTCGCCATCGCCTACCACCTCGTCATAGACAACAAGAGGATTGCTGACGAGGCTGCCAAAGCTGAGATCAAGGACTTCTATGTCGCCAGTGAGTACGAGTATATACCACCGTGTGGCCTAATTCGGAATGAATAACTTGACATTGACACTTCCAGCTTTTATAACGGGGCTTCTGTTTTGCGGTTCTGCCCTCTACATACATGCTATTTATAAGAATCTCAACAATTGTATTTACACTTTTTCTTTTAATACGTAGATTTTCTGCTCTTTAAACCTTGATGTTTAGGTAGTATGGATTCGTTTGTCTGAGCAAAATTAAAAATAATGACCAATTGTTCAATAATATTATTGAAAAAATTATTAAAAAAATTAGAAAATTTTGCTCAACGGTTGTTCGTGTGTGATATTTACACCATCCATGTCAAACAAGATTAAGTTTAATAGAAACCAACAAAGATGTCACTTTAACACAGGTGACCTAACTAGTCGATACCTATAGGTAATTTGTTCGATAGGTGGTTTGTAAAACAGAATCCCCGTTATAAAAGCTGGACTTTTATAACGGGGCTTCTGTTCTGCCCTCTACACACATACTATGTACAGTCGCCATAAGATATATCGGAGCGGCCGAGGTGCTCGAAAATATCTGAACATTCTGAACACGCGCTCTAACGCCCTGGCAATAAAGGCGTGTTTAGATATTTGTGAGCGCCTTGGCCGCTCCGATATATCCGATGGCGACTGTATAAGAATCTCAACATTCTCAACGATTTTACCCTGATTTTATTATAATTATAGGTGGTATTTTCTATAAAAAGGGACCTTATTGTCGATGGCGCTTACGCGCTTATAAACGATGCTCCAATATAAATTCAATGGCGCGCGCCATCGACAATAAGGTCCCTTTTTATAGAAAATGCCCCATATTTGCCTAAACAACAATGAAGATAAAACGCTAAACATTAAGTATGCGTCTCCGCCGCCGCCGCCGCAGGCAACTCGCCGCCAGCCGCGGTGCCGGAGAGCGGGCGCCCGCACCCGGAGAGGATCGCGCCGCTGCGGGACAAGACCTCGCCGGTGCAGCCGCTGCTCGACAAGGCCCGAGGCACGCCCGTCAAGAGGTACGACTGTACGAGACACGAGCATGTGCTATACTTGACCAAATATCATTTCGAATAATTCGAATGGTCATAAAACTTCATCTTTATGAATACAAAAGAACATAAAGTGGGTATAACTAATTATGATACTTTGTGTTTCTGGGATAATATCGATAAGTGTAAATTATGTAAAACTGTTTAGATAATAAACTATTCTTATTCTTAAATTAAACTTTATTTTGACACAAATAGTATTTACTGTGAAATTAATGTTTTTTAGATTAAATCATTTATTTACTTAATTTTACAACAGACTATGAATTGAAAAGTTGGAAAATAATAGAAAAACTCACAAATTAAATTGTAAAAAAGTGACTGGGATTAAAATTGTTTAGCTCAAGTATACTTGTAAAACCGAATGTTAATTGTTTTATTACCCTATTGTAAAAGAGCCATAGCGATAACATTCATCGGTGCAACTTATATTTCTTCAACTATATATGTATGGTACAACGTTGTGAGCTCGAACTGTTTGTAAAACGAAATAGATGAAAGCAAGACACCACCCTGACGTTATCTTAAGATTTATTCCTTTTTTACAGAGCAAAATGGCACTTGGGCATCCGTTCTCAGAGTAAGCCCAACGACATCATGCTTGAGGTGTTCCGCGCCATGAAGGCCCTCGACTACGAGTGGAAGGTCATCAACCCCTACCACGTCAGGTGAGTTTGTATCCAGGTTATGTTATAAGTGTCATTATCTAAATGGCACTTGGGCGTCCGTCCTCAGAGCGAGCCCGACGACATCTTGCTTGAACGCTCGACTCAATGTTCATAAATATTATAAAAACTGTCATAAATAAAAAATAAAGAAATAAAATCTGTTTGTAAACAAAGGCTATTATTCTGTTAACGAATGTTTAAATTACATTATTATGTTTAAAGATGTTATAAGATTATTATTTAATAATTTTATTTGTATTACGAATAAGTTAAGTAATATTGCCTTGCCAAGGCCTTGCCCTTGCAGGGCTCATGTTTGAAACATCTAATTTGTTATTAATTATCCATTTATACAACATGATTGAAAATAAAGAACTTGAAGCTGGAAGGTTGGTCTCTAGGAAGCTTTTGATCCTAGATAGAAACGAAATCGATTGGCATTGGCATCAAACGAAAAACAAATGTCAAATTAACAATTGTCGCTTACTTTATTTTTAATCGATCCACTCGATATAATCAATATTCATTATTTCCAGGGTCCGCACACTAAACAAAATGACAACAAAGCACGTCAAGATGTCGCTCCAGCTCTACCAAGTGGACTACAAGTCCTACCTCCTCGACTTCAAATCTCTCTCCGGCGAGAAGGAAGATTCCGAGGAGGACTTGGCTTCCCCCATGGCGCCACCACCGCCGGTGGCCCCGCCTTCTGCGAGTATGCAGAATCTGCAGCCCCAGGGACACCACACTATGGAGTTCTTTGAGATGTGTGCGGCACTTATTATACAGCTAGCTAGATAAAGTTTCGGTTATGACTTATGACCTATGGCGTTATTCATAAACGCGTTACTGGCCTGAATTAGCTATGAATCGTTTGTCTTTATCTATCATTATGACTTGTGTATTTGTAAGAAAGGGATAGGTATAACATAATTTTTATCTAAATCAGGGCCGTAAAGTTTTATGAAAAAGGGGGCTATTCTTTATGTGGGACCTTTTTAAGGTACTATGCATCATATAATGTTCCCTCTTATCACCTGTCATACAGCTACAGATAGTAACTTAGTTGCAGTTATGCCCAATGTTCTTAATATAGAACAAAAAGATTTTTTTTTGATGTTGCATTGCTTTTTGGATCATAGTATGTATTATCTTAGCTAGCGAGATAATAGCCTAGTCAAGACCCAATGTTCCAAATTTGGAACATATCACGAAATAAATTATGTATTATGGCAACAGCAAATTTTTCTTTCGTAATTAATGTAAGTGAAATTATGAAATTGTAGTCTAACCGAGGGTAGTCTGAATACCCAGTCCTATGCTGTATATTTGAATAATTCCATAAAGTTGATTCAGTATTATACTAATTTTGTATAATGTTGTTGTTTTCTTAAAATGTAATTGTATAATATTTAATTAGGATTGTAGGATAAAAGGCCAAGCAACAAGAAGTAACGTAACTTCTACCATATGTGGCACAAAAATCATAAAATCAATAATAATATTAATTGAACACGATTCGCTATAATTATTAGGACAAAAAACGAGCATTATTGTGATATAAATAATTTTCGATACAAAAGTTCTTTTGCCAAAGAAATCTGACAGGAATCAGAATAAAAGTGCCTTTGTATTTCGTAAGTCAATAGTCAGTGTCCATGTAACGTAAATACACGCAGTCATTAATCGAAAATACAAGACATTGTAGGTTAACTACCCAAAAGCCCCAGTCATTGACACCTATTTTTGTAAAAAACTTATGCTTTAAAATCTTGGAAGATATAACCAACGGAGACGCCTTGTCTGTAATTTGCTGTACAAAAGTCTGCCAATTTTTGCGGGCGAGGTGAACGTCAAATATATACGTAACGTCAAAATATCCATGTCAGATTAACGTCAGTCCATACATTGTGTATGACCATTGGCCGACTATTTTCGACAGAGGGAAACGCCTGTTAATGGCTACTCCGTTTGGTTATATCATCTAAGTTTAAATAGACTGAAGGTGCCATCCATTGGATGTGTGCCGACAATAGGGTAGTTAACCCCTAGGTATGCCCTAGGTATTTCGTTTACGTTCTAATTAAACAGATCTTATTGTCGTTATCTTTGACAGTCAGGCCAGGGTTACGGCTGACATTGTCTGACGCAAAACATGCGATGGTATTGATATACAGTCTTTTCAGGTTCTGTAGGATCAGCCTATATAGCCACTTATTGATATTAATTTAATTGTTTTCTACAAAGTAACTTATTGTATAGCTTAAAATATTTATAGTGCAATGTAAAATTATATACTTCCATTTGACTAGTTGTTTTCTGTGAGTCATTAAAACCTCTTAGAAATATTTGCGATGTTTTATTTCAATATCAAGGGCAATTCAATATGAATAATAATAAAAAGTTCACAATACTGTAATTTTAATAAAGATCTATGTATTTATTTAAAAAATGACTAAAGAATTTCAAGTGGAACAAACAAGGGGATGCAATGAATAGGTTCATAAATACTATATTTAAATTATAATATAATTTCTACTTTTCCTAAAGAATTGGCTAGAATGTTAACGTCGTCAATGCGATGCAACAGTTAAAATTAGTTAATGTCCCTAAAATAACGGATTTTGACGTTAAGGAACACTGAGAAACGAAATTCAAAACAGAACTGTTCATTAGCTTATATGTATCAGGTATCTTGATAAAAAATCTTCATCATTGAGGCACCGGTTCCACTGGCGGAGATAAGCTTAATGCAGTTATCTTGCACAAAAACATACATATTCTATAAGAAAACATCCAGCTTGTCACTCGCTAATTGTCGGTGGTGGGACAGAGGCAGAAATATTCGCTAATGCACAACACAATTCCTTTTTATCCTTATGGGATTTGCTTTTCTATGTCGTCTTATAATCCTTATATATTATATTATATTATTATATACCAGTTCAAGGATTTGAAAAGAACAATGTGGCCCTTGGAACCGGAGTTATTATAGTTTTAAATTATTTTTATTAAATTTACAGAACTTAAACTGAATAGTTTTTCAAGATTTAGTTTAGTTGTATTAGGTGCACTTGAGAATGTGTTTTGAAGTTCGTTTTTCAGCTTCTATAGTTTTCAAGTCACAATTCTAAAATGGTGATATACAATCACGATGTTATAGTATGCTCTTCCTTGCCAATTAGATCGCAATTAAGGAAGCAGAAGTCTAAACAATTGGTATGATCTTTTCAGATTTTACATTGTGACAAATGATAATAAATTGTATGCTATCACAGAGTATTTATTGTATAACTAAATCTCAAGCTACAATTTCAATTGCACACAGAAACTTAAGTTATTCACATTTCATTAATTCTCTAATTTAGATGTCAAGTTTGGCCACAAATTATATCAACAAATTATACGGTTTACGGTGAATAGTATTTGTTATTTTAATCAGTTTGATTTCGATACGACTAGTGTGATAAAAAAAAACAATAATTGTAGTTAATAAAACTAAATAACGTTTAGTTCTGCTTCCCTCGTCGCCAACTAAAGACCGCCTCGTAAGTTTCCTCGTCGCCAATAAAATAGGCGTGTGACGTCACGCGGAGGGCGCGGGCGGCGCAGGCGCATCGTCGGGTTTGCTCTCGAGAGAGAATGGCGGGATGCGGCAGTCGAACGTGTAGCCGTCCTCGCGCTCCATGCGGAATGTTCCCCTGCACAAAACAACAATATTGAGTACACCCACCTGCAAAAGCGACAGCGCAAGTCAAGCGGTATGGCCTACCCTACAACGTACCACATGTGACCCGAGGGCGCTTGCAGGCTCACGTGGCTGGAGTACTGGAAGGCGGGCGAGTGCCTGGCCAGCACGGGCTCCTGGCCGACCACGCCGCGGCCCCGCACCGTCTCGAGGGTGCCGGAGAGGGAGAAGATACGCCAGTGCCGCTCGCGCAGTTGGACTGCCGCTGCGCCGAGGTTTTCAAGTCGGATGCAGTACCGCCACTGAACAAAGATTTATGTTTTATCACTATCACTTAATTAGAGCAGATCTTCGCTACGGGCATCTTAGAAAGTAAGTCCCCGCTTTCATAGTTAGTTAGTTAGTGTCGGCAAAACGCATAAAAAAATAGGGCCATGTTAGCACGAGAGCGTCGAAGGCTGCCCACAGAACATAGAACTGCGGCCGACAACCGAGTGTGAGAGCGCCGAAAGAATATACACGACAATAGTCCTAGCATGAGCTGTATTGAGTGCAATTTCGAACTGAAGTAAGCGTAGTACCTCGGTCATGAGGACGCTAAGAGCGTGCGTCCCATGCCCCTCGGGCCTCGGGTAAGAGTGTCTGCTGCTAGGTGCCTACAATTCTTCCGAACTAACAGTGCTACTCACCCAATAAACGGCGCAATTCTGGCTCTCGCGGCTGCCCATGTAGAACGGTATGACGGTGACTCGCACTCCCTCCGTGGTCTCGCGGTGTACGTCGCTAAGTTCGAGCCATGGGTGGTTCTTTTTCTGCCACGCGCGGAGCGTCTCCTGCGCTATGAAGGGTGGGTCTGCGAACAATGAATATTTATTATTATTATTTAATAAGCAGGCAGGCAATTATGGCAACTGATATGGCCTGTATCCAGTAATCATAAAGATATATATCATGAACGAGTATTAGATGTAGTGTTATGCTTGTCTAATTTATTTTTAAACTGGTTCACATTTTGTGCTGAAACTACGTCTTCCGGGAGTTTGTTCCAAGCCCTTACTACTCGGTTGCTCAGAAAGTGTTTGTAAGGGTTACTGTGAGACCTATGCCTTTCTAGCTAATAAGTTAAATAAGTAATATAAATATTAAATAAGTATAGATACTAATACAAGGAAATGGAAACAAAGAGCCCTTTATAAGGACGTTTCTTTATGCCATGTTGCATACCATTTAATGTATAGGAGACTCCTGGTACACTTACCCTTGTCCGGGTTGTGCATGAGGAACTTGTCAAACAGCTCGTGCTGCAGCGGAACACGCTCCACGGAGGAGTAGGGCATGATGTCGTCGTGCGCCACGTAGTCGAGCCCCGGGATGGCGTATAGGCTGCGAGAAGACTCCTGGTTGCCTAGGAACGTCACTGCTTCCGTTTGAGCTCGCTGCAAAAAGTTATGTAATCAGGAATACTAAGAACACAAATCGGTTTTTTGTAATCTTTCAGTATATCATTATAACATATCAGCCTTGTTTAATGATCATAGTATATAGTTAACAAATTATGGTCTTCTAGAATTTCTTATGAAAACCCCATTTAAATAGAGAGTATAGAAACACAGTCAGTATATCTCAAACCATCTTCATCATCATCTTTGACCTGTAGAAAAAGACTACTCATCTTTGGGTTCATACTAATCAGTTCATTATTACATTTACAAAACTGTATAATTACAAAAATGCAATGTAGGTATCTTTTTATTTCTTAACTAAAGTGTTTCACTTAACTTCAAACTCGGGTAAATCCATTCGACCCTCTCAAGCTCTCAACAAATATCTACCCTATCTTAATACCCTACCTTTTCTTAGTACCAAAATCGCATAATCTGACAGATGGAGTTACCCGAGTTTGAAGTTACATAGTGCTAGCAGTACGCCAAATAACGCTGCAAATTGTGTTAAAAGCATAAAAATCGGTACGATTGATCTTAGGCCTTTTGAATCAATTTGACCCGTAAAACCAAAATGTTTTTTTGTATGGTAAAATATATTTTTTTGTTCAGAAACCTATCGTGTGTGGTATTAAATGAAAGGGCTTTTTGAGCCGATTCAAAAAATATATCACATTACATTTCACTCATTTTCTTTTTGATTAAAATGAAAACACATTTGCATTTAGTTTTTTTTTACCACACGATAGGTGTGAATATTCTGAACACAACATTTTTTCCATACAAAAAAAAGATGACGTCACAACTCTCAATCTTTTTTTTTTTTGTTTTACGGGTCAAATTGATTCAAATGGCCTAAAGATTAATCATACCGATTTTCATACTTTTAACACCATTTGCAGCATTTTACTGAATTTCGGGGAGTACCGCAAGGACTCAAGTATTATTGTTAGATGATTGTTCTCATTGGCAATAAGGAAATATGAGATCTGTCAAAAAAGAGTAGGTGTAGTCGCCAAAATAATTATTTTCAATAACAGAATGTGATCTAAAGTATGCTGAAGCAAAAAAAAAAAAACAAATCTCATGAAGAAAAAAAAACAGGTTTCCAATCTTGTTTTTTTTTTTACTTGTAGTTCTAGATACTGCTTAGGAAGTCATATAATTCAATTCATCGATAACTAGAACTTAGTTCAATTCAATAGTTAGAATAGTTAGATCATGAAAAAAACCCAATCAAGAGCACATCAAAGCAGCACAATATTTAGGCCACCAAACGAAAACCAAATATTCCAATCAGGGGAAATAAATAACGTGTACGAGTATAAGCGAATTTTGGCATAGTTGTAGCCGTTGAAGGGAATGGTGTACTAAACAACATACTTAAAGTACCGGCGGGTGGGGGTGAAGCTCACGGGTAAGGGGTGGGGGGGGGGGGGGGTTAAAGGTCCCTTTTTATAGGTTTTTGTAAATAACTCGTAAACTCCAGGGTGTCCTACCTCCAGTGTCAGTTTGACGTGCTATTTTTGGGACGACCTGTATATCTATTTTGTAGGAATTTTTATTCCTACAGATTATTTACGTAAATGTGATGTATTTCTGTTGCCGCTATAACAACAAATACTAAAAACAGAATAATATAAATATTTAAATGGGGCTCCCATACAACAAACGTGATTTTTTTTGCTGTTTTTTTCCGTAATGGTACGGAACCCTTCGTGCGCGAGTCCGACTCGCACTTGGCCGGTTTTTTACTATAGGCTACCGTTTACAAGTTATTTACGAAAAACTAAAAAGAACGATATTAGGATTGATAACAAGTAACTTTCCCGCTTTAAAATCTTTTTAAATATGGGTCCTAGCAGAAAGTGTACATAATCTTTTTGTAGACAATTTTATGTAGATTATGTATGTAAAAGATTTTTTTGCTACGGGCCACCATTTACGTTTATTTACGAAAAACTATAAAAGGGACTCCTCTCCTACTTTTAGTATGTTACTACCCTCTGGTACTTTTAGTATGTTGTACACACCATTCCCTACCACTATGCCAAAATTTGCTTACACACGAATTATTTCCCCCATTTTTCCTTCCTTTGGTGGCCTAATTAACAATAATATTAGACCGCGGGCCAGGAGCATACATTCATAGCCTGCCTCCCGGCTGATACCTTTTTTTTCTCTTGTTATGTGAAAGACTGTCAGTTAATGACATGAACATGTAAAAAACCATTTTATTTTCAGTCATCTCCTCCTGGTTGATATTGTGTCAGGTGATAGTTTAGATGCTATTTTAAATAAAAAAACCGTCAACCCCGTTTTATAGCGGTGGAAAGACCGACAGCTGGTCACATGAATATGAAAAAAATACGCGCCTTACCACTTATGTCCGCAAAGTATGCGTAATGCGTAATCCATTTATTGAAACGACTGATGGAATGCTACATGCAGTGTCATGATTTTGTTATCACTATCATAAAAAGGCTACCACTTATTTTTTACATGTTCATACGACCAGCTGACGTTATTTCCACCGCGATACAACCGGCTGACGAGTTTTTTAATTCACAATAGCATCTAAACTATCATCTGTCAAAGTATCAAACGGGAGGCAATGACTTTTTTTCGTGTTTCGGTGGCTGCAATCCCTCAACCCACCAAACGGAGCAGCAGCTGACGTCCACAAGGGTTAATCATGCATAGCCGTTAATCACTATATGAGATCATTATCACCCAGGAGGCGATTGCTCATGGAAATCTGTTCCTGGCTCGCGGTCTATATTCAGTTAAAAAACTGTTAAACTGCATAATCACACAAAAATAAGCACTTTGGTTAACAATTGTTATTCAAACATTTATAATAATTCACTTTTGATTGGTACCTTTTTTTTCCACTCAGGTCTCATGTCGTAGGTTGTTTGCACAGCCAAAAATTAACATTTTAATGTTACAATGTAAATAAATATTAGGGGACATCCTACACAGATCAACTTAGCCCCAAACTAAGCAAAGCTTTTATATACATAGAAAACACCTATGACTCAGGAACAAATATTTGTGTTCATCACACAAATAAATGCCCTTGCCGGGATTCGAGCCCAGGACCATCGGCATGACAGGCAGGGCCACTAGGCCAGACCGGTTGTCTGTAAGCCAAACACCAATAATATATTTTATTCCCATAGATACACCTTGATTTTAATGGAGATATGAAAAACAGTATACATGTCTATAACACTTACGCCTATAAATATCAGATAAATTTCAGAAAAATAAATAAATAATTATCAGAACAGAAACAAAATACAAATAAGCTAATAACTAGTAATGGGATGACTTTGAAAAAGCAAATATTACAATTTCTTCCATATCAATTTCTTTATGGTAAAGGATTTGCCACACTGGATGCGTTCTGCGGTCAGCGGTCAGGTCAAACCCGCATTATGTACGAACAACATTGACAGCAACCTTTGAAGTTGAAGTTTGACCTGACCGCTGCCCGCAGAACGCATACCAGTGTGGCAAATCCTTAAAAAAGACTATATGGTACTACTATGTAGATGTAAAAGTGGTATGCACTATTTATTTATTTATTAGTTATGATAACAAGTTGAGATTTGTCTTTTTCAAAGTAGGGATGATGCTCATGATATCAATGTAGGGGCTTAATTGAACAAAACGGCAACCAGTACAAGCCATGCTTAATAAAAGAGGTAAAATTTGTAAACACTTACTATGTAAGGTGCGTCCCTTGTATCTATCAGCACCTGGTAAAAGGTGTGAGTTCTGCCCTTGACCTCTTTGCCTACGTTAGAGAGCGTATCCCCGGAGGCTTCTCCGGGGCCCGAGGTCTCAGGATTCTCCTTCTTATTGGATGCATCTCTATCATATACTCTCGCCAACCAAGGGAACAGAATCACTCCTCTATACCCGAAAACCTTATGTAGAATTAACTGCCCTGTGTCATATTTGCCAGAAGTCTTCGGAGCTTCGAGCTTTCCGACTTCAGCCAATCTAAAAAGGTTAATTAAGAGGTTATGTAAGTAATCTTTTGATGCACACAAATGATAAGATACAAGGCTTACCTAGTGTAATGAGCTACTTGGTTAAATAAAATTCTAGAAACAGTTAATCTTAATGGATTTGTTGGCACAAATCTCAATAATATCTCCATTTTATCATTGTAACTAGTTATTTTTTTCGTGTTATCGAGATGTTTTTGTTTGACAAATAGGCCAAATAGCTGACGGACATAAGCCAATGTTGCCTACGATAGGAATTATAGTTTGTCAAAGGACTGTCTCATTTCAAACATAGAGAGAATCATACTATTTTGTCTTACACTAGTACTAGCACCCAAGAAAAAAGGATGAGTATAGTTTTTTTGTTCTTATTTACTGACAATTTGGTTGGAAAATTATCCGTAAAGGGCCCTCCACATTTTGTTTTGTCGCATCAAGGGTTGCTAGATCAAAAAAGATCTATGACAGATACAAAAGGTTTTATGTTACATTTTACTGCATTCAAATTTTAATCTTAACATATTCTATTGCAGTCCTCAAAATACAGATTTTCTAATCGATTGCAATAATAAAAAGCTGACAAGTGACAACCGAAGTATTCGATTGACAGCTTGGAAGAGTTCAAAGTACTTTTTATCATTGTTTTGTTTTCGTTAACTTTTAGTTAAATTACTTAGTTTAATTAATAAAATAAGTGATCATGTTGAGTGTTCTGGTTAAATCTGTTCCGGCATTAGGTAAGTTAGTTACCCTCGTAGTGGTACTAAAAACAATATAATGCTCGTATGATTTCGTGATCATAAATATTGTTTTTTATATAATCCTAGTTCTTAATTTCTATATATTTATCTATATTTTAATTTGCAGCTCCTATTCGTAATTCAAGATGCATAGCTTCGCTGTCAGCTCTGTCCGACACATACCAAATGCTCCAGAAAACGTGCCGGGACTTTGCAGAGGGGGAACTTAAACCTAACGCAGCTAAATTCGATCGTGAGCACTTGTACCCTGGAGATGCCATAAAGAAGATGGGTGACTTAGGTCTCATGGCCATAGCAACGCCAGAAGAACTCGGTGGGGCAGGGTTGGACTACCTGGCGTATGCTATAGCGCTAGAAGAGATATCCCGAGGGTGTGCGTCGGCGGGCGTCATCATGTCGGTCAATAATTCCTTATATCTGGGGCCAGTAGTGCACTTTGGCAATGACAAACAGAAGAAGGAGTTTGTAACCCCATTCTGTACTGGTAAATAATACTTTTATTATCCACATTAAATTTTATGACTACTTAATGATACCTATTAGCTATCCATGTACAACATACGTGTATCCACGTACATAATATTATTATGTCATTTATATTTGTATCTAGGTGACCCTGTGGGCTGTTTTGCTCTATCAGAGCCAGGAAATGGATCTGATGCTGGTGCAGCATCCACAATGGCCAAAGATGGTGGAGACAAATGGGTCTTAAACGGAACCAAATGCTGGATAACCAATGGATACGAGAGCAAAGCCTCAGTTGTGTTTGCTACCACAGACAAGAGTCTAAAACACAAGGGGATCTCTGCATTTTTAGTACCAAAGCCTACCAAGGGCTTAGATTTAGGGAAGAAGGAAGACAAATTAGGTATCAGGGGGTCATCAACATGCTCTCTAATATTTGAGGACTGTGAGATCCCGAAGGAGAATATATTAGGCAAGCCGGGTATGGGATTCAAGATTGCCATGATGACTTTGGATGCTGGGAGGATTGGTATTGCTTCCCAGGCTTTAGGTATTGCTCAAGTAAGTTGCTAGAATTTTCACTTTCCTTATTGTAATTTATTTTTCTATATATTAATATTTTGTATATAGCTCTATGTGGAACACATTGGACAATAATAATTAAAATAAAAATATTATTACAATCCAATAAATGGCTTAAACCTAGTTTGAGGTGGCTTCCTGTGATGTGTGATCCCAGGTTTGGATTGTTAGAGCACTTTTTGTGACGAGCAGAAATACACATATAGATTATTGCCTATTACCACAACATATAAGCCTTAATGAGTTTATTGTAGTGATAGGGATAGGTTGATTTCTGTGTCATAATATTAATTTAAAATTCAGATGCAAAGGCATTGCACTGAAACTCGTAATTAGTAATCTAAAAGGTATCAAGAGAAGAAATATTCATATAAATATCCCACTTCTGTTTTTATGACACTGCATTCTGCATTTGAATACTTCTATACCTACCTACCTACTACTATAGACAGTACATATTATTAATTAAAACATAAAATTTATTAATTGATAATTATTTTTACAACTCTATTGTCAAGATAATAAATCTGATGTATTCTGAACACTTTTGCTGCTAACTGTACAAACCTAGCCCAGACTAGACTATTGTCAGAGCAGGGGGCCTGGCCTGCAGCAAACCACTTCATTCATTTGTTCATCTTTTTCTCTCTCAATCGCTTGAATATGCAAGAGTGATACAGATACAGAGACAGGCAGAGCCTACTATATAGATAGATGTATAGTGTGTTACTATAATCATATCTTCATAAGTACATGCGCGATACACGTGAAATCAAAAGAATTTCTAAGGGAAGGTTACTGTCATTGCCCCTTTATTTGATGACCCCTGAGGGCACTGTTGCCCCTCTATCGCACTTGTAAATTCGTACGTAAGTGTGACAGAGAGGGTGCAGGGAGGCAACACGTCGAACGCGGTTCGCCGTAGGCCCAAAGGGGTCATCAAATGGCGGATCGTCGATATATTTTGTGCTGTACATTAAATTTGCTTACATAATAAACTCAAGTAGAAACGGAGCGCGATGGTCATTTCACTATAAAAACCGGACCCCTGAAGAAACGATGCATTTGGCATCAGACAAATGTGAACGCAACCATATTAAATGTATGAAACCGATACCCGTCACAACAAAACACGACAGACAAATGTGAACCGGGCTTTATTGGTGACCCCTGTGTTAAGGGCGTAACACACCATCGCACCGCACCAAGGTCATTGTTCGACGCACACATAAGTAAGAGCGAGAAGGCGATATCTACGGCCTTTAGACTATTTAATTATTTTCAGGCATCACTAGACGTGGCCATTGAATACGCATCAAAACGCATGGCCTTCGGCAAGCCCATAATGAAGCTGCAAGCCATCCAAAGCAAGCTGGCAGACATGGCGCTCCAGCTTGAGTCGGCGAGGCTGTTGACGTGGCGCGCGGCGTGGCTGAAGGATAACAAGAAGCCATTCACTAAGGAGGCCGCCATGGCTAAACTTGCGGCATCGGAGGCTGCAACATTCTTGGCGCATCAGTGCATTCAGGTAAAAAATCATCATCTTCCTCGCGTTGTCCCGGCATTTTGCCACGGCTCATGGGAGCCTGGGGTCAGCTTGACAACTAATCCCAAGAATTGGCATAGGCACTAGTTTTTACGAAAGCCACTGCCATCTGACCGTTCAACCCAGAGGGTAAACTAGGCCTTATTGGGATTAGTCCGGTTTCCTCACAATGTTTTCCTTCACCGAAAAGTGACTGTTAAATATCAAATGATATTTCGTACATGAGTTCCGAAAAACTCATTGGTACGAGCCAGGGTTGGAACCCGCGACCACCAGATTGCAAGTCGCACGCTCTTACCGCTAGGCCACCAGCGCTTAATTTGCATTCAGGTAAAAAAAAATATGTCAAAAAAATGTAGCTCGATCCCATACCCAGTTGACAACCAGTGCAGCCTGAATGCGCTGCCAGCGCGCCATGATCCACTCAAGCTTTGCACATTGTACTATGAAACGGTCGCTATGGGCTAGAGCCCACAGATCTAGAGATCATATTAGTAAAAGCAGCGCATTTGCCTTATCCGGGCATACCTTTATGGCAACAAAGTTACCAAACATTCGGCCCGGCCACGAAATCGCTCGGCGGCGGTTGCGGCGAGCAGCGGCCATAGGTTGGAGCGAGACACAGCGATCGGACCTTTCGTTCCCACATATGGCCGCCGCGCGATGTCGCCGGGTCGTTAGGGCGCAACCATTTCAATTCACTCGTGGCAGTTGTGGCAGTACCTACTTACAGACGCGCTCATTTTATTAATACTTGGTACAATGTTTTAAACATACTTCTAATTGTTTCAGATTCTTGGTGGCATGGGATACGTATCAGATATGCCCGCAGAGCGACATTACAGAGACGCCAGAATTACCGAAATATATGAGGGAACATCCGAGATACAGAGACTCGTCATAGCTGGCCAACTCATCAAAGAATATGGTCTTTGAACTATCCTCCCTCAAAGCAAGTCATAGAAATATGAGGGGCATGACGTCATGATTTAGTTATTATTTTATTGACAAATTTGTTTTTAAAAGTTGTTTAGTAATTAAACAAAGTAAATTAAATAGGGAATATTACGCGAAACTCTGCATAGGGGGCGCCACTACCACAATCTGATGGTCTATCGCTAAACAAGAAAATCGAAATTTCGTTAACTAACATCTCTGTCACTTGCTGCACTTGCATATTCGAGCGATAAAGAGGCAGAAAGCGAAATTTCCGATTCGCGTTTCCCTGTAGGTCTTCTGTAAACAAACCGCCTTGATGCATCAATCTCATATTTTATTATCTCTGAAAACTTGTCTAAAACCTGTTAAAGGTACAGTATGTATAAGTTACTCTATGGTTTACTAAAAAGGCTAGTGCTGCACTCTGGTGGCAGAACATTGCAGTAATATCCCCTATTGTATCTGTATGTTTACAATTTTATATAAAATATATGAAATTGATTTTATGATTTGCCCAACTCAAATGCGAATCTAAGTTAAAGTATACATTTGTAACTTTTACAATTTTATATAAAATATACAAATTAGGTTTTGTTATATGCTCAAATCAAAGAAGGCAAACTATTTTCAGTATTTTATTTCTATAACACTAGGAAATTATAGTTTAGTTTAGTTTATTTTATTTTTTTCTTAATGATAAATATAAAGTTCTTTATGTATAAATTAAGTTTCTATGCACTTTTATACAGAAGAAAAATGTGTAAGAATCATAATAAATGTAAATTAAATGCTTATAATTTATAATATAAACACAAAGTGAGTACATAAATGTTTTGTCCTGTTTTACTGGCCGGGTCCTGAGAGGGACTTGTCCATGAATTTCCTCTTGGCAAAGCAGAGCCACCATTTGCTGGGCTTTCCGTCCTCTGTGGCAAACACCTGGAACAATAGTATAGACCAGTTTTATGTCAACTTAGACGCAGTCAACTGAATTGTTTTTATTAGGTATATAAAATATCCCGCCAGTGTTACCGAGCCCTAAATCTCAAAAGCCAGACTTGGCATTAAAAATCAGCATCTATCATTTTACATAATAAATTGACCAAACTAGACCATAGGAATCCAGATATATTGTGATTGTTTAATATCTAGTAGCAGACACCATTGTCTGTATACACTTGCAAGTTGGTCTCAAATATATATTATCAAAGATAGATATAACTCCGTAATAGATGGATCAAAGGAAAAATCGTGCCCCGAAAATCAAGAAAATTTGATTCTCGATCAGATGGCGCCACTACCTTTGGCCTAGTCTCGTATAGATGGCGTTGACAGTTTCGTTTGTTATTTAACAATTTTAACGCATATCAGTGAAAGAACATGGGTCAAAAATAATATAAAAATAATTAATGCAAATTAATTTTTAACAAGCAGAAACGTCTGCGATGATGCTATTAAGCTTAGAATAAATTTAAAAGTGGAAAAATTCTGCCTTGGGTGAGACTTGAACTCACGGCCTCTGGATCCTGGTTAAATATTGCAAATAAAAAAAAACATTTATCCATACCATATATAAATATATTTTTTTAAGTGAATTTACTGGGGCTACAAAATTTACTATGACAGTACCGCTCTATTCTATTATATCCTCTTTGATATTATATATGTATAAAAAAAATCTTACCTTTTCACAGACTCTAGCACCAGTCTCATGTCTCAGTTGCTGTAAATACTGTCTCATCAAATCTGTAAAAAACAGAACCACATTTATACTTTTTCTCACTCAGTTATGTAGTATGGAAAGTGAAATGACATATTGACCCAAACGGCCCAAGACTGAAGCAACTGGAAGAATTTGATACTTAAAGGGAGAGTTGGAAGAAAAGTAAAAATAAGTTAGCTAATAATAATTAACCTGTAATTCCTGGTTAAATATTTACAATTATAATTCAACCACATATTGCCAAAAGGAAAAAGTTACACATTATATATTTTTTCTACTTGTCGAGTATAATCTGTGTATTACAACTTAACATGCAACACTACAACCTTACTCTTTTCAACGTTGGATAGTCTATGGCACTTCCGACTCAAGCATAAGAATTGTATCGATACGGAATAGTCAATTATAAAAATTTTGAAAATAGAACTTCATACATTTCGATAAAATGTTTCTTGTTTAAGGAGACTCGATCCAATGCAAATTAGCCTCCTTAAACACGCTGCTGCGTCGCATCTGCTTTGTGATTGGTTGGCCAACAAAAACATTTTATTTTATGTTGTAGTAGAAATAATTGCTTCATAAGTCAGAAACGCACATGTGACACCCTTCATATAGCAACATCCATACCCTACGAAAACCGCTTAGCGTTGCTTGTTAGTCTCCATAGGCTACGGTGGCCAAAATTGAGAAAAAAACTGTCTTTAAACTGAATTTAGCAAGGAGCAGGTACCAGGGCCTCATGAGTTACGAGGAGATGACGTTGACCAACCCGCCGGGGGCGGCCAGGGCGCGAGGTATCGCGGGCTGCGGCAGCTCGCGTATCTTAGCTGTATACTTTTGGTTTGTTTACTTGTGATTCTACTAGTTGAAAGTATTATTTTTTTGTCTCGTAGAAAAAGTATTGTATACAATAGTGATATAATCAAGCTTTTCAATCTCGTACCTTAACTTAAGCAACTCAGCAAGCTTCGTTGCTTAAACACGGTACTCGACTGAAAAGCTCTCTATTATATCACGATTGTATAAAATACTATTTCTGTGTCATATTATATTTCCTTAACAATTTTATCAGTTAGAGCAACAATAAATAGCAAATATTTTTCAACAAACCCCAAACATCTTTAGGAATGTTTGTAAGAGAAAAAAAGTTTGGAATAAATATTTATCAGTCACCAGCTTCTTGAGGACTAGAGGGCTTGGCGTACACAGAGTTGAGCGGGAACCCTGCCTCCCCAGGGATGTCAAACTTGGATATGGCCAGCATGTACATCTCCTGCTGGCCCTGGTTCTTGTTGGAGCACTTCTGGAGCCGCTTCAGGCACTCGGAGATGTACAGAGTAAGGTAGATGAGCACTCTATCTGCATCAGACTGGAAAAAAGATTTGACCATAAGTATTAATTGAAATCCCAGGTTAATAATTTGTTAAGGCAATTCAAATTATTTGGATCATTGTTTTTTTTATATGAATAAATTGTCCTTTGGTATAAATTGTCTTTTGGTATAAGGTAATCTAACTCAATAATTGTGCTGAAAAGTAACAGCCCCTTTAAAGAAAACTCACCACACTATAGCCTTAAAATACTGTTAAAGATGCCAACCCCAAGTGGGGTAACAGGGGACTTTACCCTAGCTAGGGCCACTTGCCCCATTCAATAACCTGGGGTTAACCGGTTAAACCTGGAGTTACCATTGTTACCAGTACTATTTGACACTGGTTAACCCCGGGTTAGTGGGATGGTGTATGTGGCACCTAGTGTTATACAATGTTTTAAAAGTGTATTTTTGGGGTGATAGAGGAGTAGTATAATTATCTGATAGACGGTTTGTGGGAAGTCAAGGCAAATTTTGTACTAACAATTTTGCATATTTACCTTAATTTCATAGAACCTAAAAAACACATTAGCCTTAAAATAATTAAGTGCTTCATCAATAATGTCTAGTTCCAATTTGGTGTTATTCGGGGCGGGTCCCCGGTTGGCCGTGCGCAGCGGCACCAGCGCCAGGTTCCCGATCGACTGAGTGTACTCCGTTAACGTTGAATGATACGCCTGCAAACATAGGGCACTGTAAACTCGTTATATTACACTTGAAATACAAAATTTCCAATAAACAACAGGACATACAGGCATTTTTTTTACAGTTTCGTGGTTTTCCTTGAGTGAAACGTCCGCTGAAAACTACACCTGGTTGTAATATTTAAGACTAATTTCACAGGATATCCAATTCATGAACACTATTGCACAATATTCGTCAAGATTTCTTAATAAATTTTCTGTAAATATCTATACTGGAATCACAAATTTATCAAAAATCAAATCAACACTTAGTCACACACAGAGAACTGACAGATATCTGAATCATTTGTGATTATTTCAAAGACCACTGAAGATTTTTGACAAATCATATTTGAACCGTATTTAGCTAAGCCTAAGGTATAGTTTGTAATTTTTCATGTGAAAGAAAGGGACAAACTCCGTTTAAGTCATTTCTCACCTCACTCGGCCCGTTTTTTCGCATAAGTGCACGGTTTTGATATAATAAAAAGCATATATATAAAAGGTCTTTGGATTATTTTCAAAATATCCAAAATATAGTTTGTCAAAGGACTGTCTCATTTCAAACATAGACAGAGAGATTCATACTATCTTTGTCTTACACTAGTACTAGCACCCAAAAGAAAAGGATGAGTATAGTTTTTATGTTCTTATTTACTTACTGAAAATTTGATTTGACCAACTATAGATTAAATATAGAATTTGAACGTTCCCCGATGTTTCCAAATAGGACTATAATCAGGTTAGCCAATATTAGCATGTAGGCGTCTAAAACAACGACTTGAACACTGTCAAGTCAGAAGTCAGTGACATTTCATTTACATTTTACACTACACTACAGGTCACGCACTACACGTGTTTATTTCTCGTGAGTTCATTGAATACATTGAATTACAGTTGCTATTTATTGTATTTTTACCTGTGTAAGTGTACTCAGGGTTGAAAATGGCACAAACTGTAGAGGACCAAGTCCTCTTTATAGTAAACAGTTTAAAAGAAAATCAAGAAAAGGAACCTGAAGACACAGTCGAAACTCAAATTTCTAATCCTTTGTCAAAAAAAGAGAAGAAACTAAACCAAGAAACTATTAGAGGACGTCCTAAATCTGGACGCTTTTGGAAAACGCAGAAAGAAAGGTAAAATATCCTGCACTTTATATACCTCATCAAATTTTCTCTACTACACCAAATTAAAAATAAACCATTATGTATCCTTTCAGGTTTGCTACAGTTAATAAGACAAAAGGGCTTACGCAAGACTTTAAAAAGAAGACTGCCCTTAGGCTAGAGCTAAAGAAAACTAAAGAATTATCCCGACAAGTTTTAGAAGAATTGAAACAAAAAGAACAAGCCAGAAAAGAAAGGAGAAGAGAGAACATCAAACGCTCGGCCGAAAACAAGGCAAAGGCTGAGGTTGTTCAAGTCATCACCAACTCTGCCAAACTGAAGAGAATGCGTAAGAAGCAGCTGAGGTTCATCCAAAAAAGGGATACTAATAAAGAAGTTGAGGCAAATAAATAGAAATTTCATATGATTTGTTTTATTAAATGGTGCTGTCTTCACCAATCCAATAACACAACAACAGATATAGCAGCACTAATATTTGTCAAAATTTTAGTTACTAGATTATGGATGGTATAGAAAGGATCGCAATCTCTTATGGCAGAATTGTTGTAAAAGTGACCGCGTTAAGCTTTAAATAATAGTTCCTAATATCTCTCCGGTGGCGCTAGTTAGGCTCTGGGACATGAGTATAACATGAACCATATAAGGCAACAAATAACCTGACCAAATTACGTAGGTTGTTTTTGGTAGTATTTCGGTGTATGGTGGCGCCGCCTAATTACTGTTTTTTGATGGACACTTTTCATACATAGAGATTTGGCTCCTTTATACAGTCTCCATGTACTAGATTATACAATATTGTCAAAAGTAAATGTCATTGCATTAAAAATGAAACACAATTCTTACCAAGCAAAATTTGCACTAACTTTACACTCTTGGCAGTGACAATGTTTTGTAGTGCTTTGATTGCAAAATGATAAAACACCAAAATAAATTATAAGTGTATGTGGTGTATTTGAACTGTATTTTTATAAGGGTTTTTTAAATAAAATACTTTTTTACTTCCATCTAATATTTTTATTAGGTATTCTGTTAGAATTCTTTCACAGTTGTTAAATAATAAAAATACTAAATGCTTTTCCCCATTTTTGTGGATACTGAATGTTAATTTGGGCGATATTTACATCAGTAGTGCAATGTTAGACAAGATGTGATACTGGATACAACATCAATCTTTTATTATATATGTTTGTATGTACATTAATGAAAACTCTGAATGATACTTTACACAATAACATCTAAATGCACCAAAATAAGTAATGATCACCCTTAAAATAGACAAAACATGTTACTTTTAAACATTCCGTAGAAACAATTTATTAGGATAGATTTAGTTTATCATAAACACTAATACTCGTACAATACAAACAGATAAATTGATGCTTTTCAAATTCATATTCCATACATAGCTGTAAGCCTCAATAAATTATATCACTTTTCATCATAATCAGAAAAATACTGTTTTATGTATATCTCCACATTGTAAACTTATTACTATACTTTATCAATAACTACTACTTAAAACATTTATTCAATGTAAATGAATAGTTAATCAAAAATCAAATCACACATACCAAGTATATAATTCATTATCATAATATGAATCTTATGATGTAGTGTCTTACATAACATCATTCATTAAATTCAATCAAATAATTTACAACAACAATACAGTTGTGTGAATAATAACAACATTAGACATAGCTTACACCTACATCCAACTAACTCCCATAACATATAGAAATTCTAAATCTTTATTGGAAACATCAGTCTAAGGCAGTGACAACATAGTTTGATCATATATAAGATAACCAAAATGATGACTTGGCGGTTACAAGATGACTAAGTTAACATCAGCAACAAAACCGTATGCTCTGATATACATTAATTTAAAGATCCCAACCAACACATTCGTAACACATATCAAAATATCATATCGACAGTAGCTTAAAGAGATTCTTAGAGATCTTTGCCTACACGTGCAATCCTATAATTTTACTTAAACTGAGTAGATATGACAACCCCCCCGGGCAAGTTTTTTGGCGTTTTTTCTTCGTATTATTTTGGCACCCTTGGCTTTGTAACATCCCTCGCCCACGAAAGTTGCCGTCCTAATAATAGTAGATGCATTGCAAGTAGCTTGTGACATTACAGTATTTATAAAAAGGCGATTAAAAAAACCCTGCAAATTGCTTCTCCGTGAGTATTGTGATGTCATCATATCGTTGTATGTACACTAAGTTCAGATGAAATATGAATGAAAATGAATAAAAAAAGGTTGAAATGTGACATGCGATTTGTTCCTTACTATAAGCGTAACGTTGGCATATTCTTAGGCCCAAGATATTATACTTGGAATTCACTTACGTTGGTAGGGACATAGTTATACTACAGAATGAGAGATGAATATCGTTATCCCATTCTAACAAATAGCTTTGTCTCTACTTACGTAAGTAAAACATACGAGTGTATCGCAGGCCTTATGTCATATGTTTACGCATATAATTGAAGGGCTCTGAATATAATACATATAATTATAAAATACACTGGGAAGAAACTGATTGTTCATGTAGCCAGTATGGCGACCGAGTCTGCTCCGAAATATGTACAAGTCCAATTCACGAAAGCTGGCACGAATGGAATGAACGAGTGATTGAAAATATCTATGTGGGTATCACATTAACCAATAAAATGGTGGCTCTGACTGTATACCGATACGATACAGGAGTCACTCATACAATGAAAGTTTCGTTCTTTCCATTCGTGCCAGCTTTCGTAAATCGACTTGTACCTTTTATGAAGGTAACAACATTGTTCCACAAAATATACTTTCGACGAGCTCAAATACGCTCATACATTTCTACATTCGGAAATTAACATTGGCACCTTCATTTATCTTATTAAACGCCAATTACACAATAAAAACTGCCAAAGTAGGCGGCTCAAGTTGTCACTAGTGTATTAGATTAAATTAGTGAACAATAAAATACAAAAATGCATTAAACTTAATACCGAATAAAACGCACTGGTCTTGTTCCTTAGCATACTTTACAAGAGCTGTTAAAAGTTACCCTGTGCTGTAACTTCCCTTCGACTAAAATTATTTATTAATTAGAAAAAAGCGTATCATCTAGCCTAACATACACCTTACAATATGTCTTTACGTTAACGCTTCAATTCACTTCATACAGCCGAGCGGCACAGCTCGCGTGGCGAGAGGGGAGTTAATTAAACCACTTTTTTTAAGGCTTTTAGTCAACTGTAGAACACCTCTGTCTCTTTCGCAGTAGCATCTATGCCCTTTTCACTAGTAAGTGAGAAGGAAATAATTGTTTCATAAAAATGTGGTGGAATGATTTTTGCTTGGTTATCGCTAAAATTCTTTACGCCTCCTTAACATTCAAATAAAATATTAGCTACCTCTCATATATTTCATCTAGAAATATCATTATATTTTTTATAGATTTTTAGAAATAAAAATAAACAAATAGTCATTGTAAAATAATGTTGACAATCAAAATTGATAATATGATGACATTTGTTCGTCTGATTCCCGAGCTCGCAACACGAGCTATACAAAAGTGCAGTTAGAGTCCTTTATTGATTGAAAGCCTAAAAAATAAGAGAGCTACTCAACTGCGGCCTGTCCACACAAGTAAGAACAGAGCAAATCTTGCATAAACTTATTATATTTAGATAAAATTTTAGGTCACCTTCCCATTGGCAAGTCAGTTACCATGAAACTTGGTTCTCGCTTTAACAGTACACTTTTACAAGTGTTTTTACAGTATTTATTATAATTTTCATTAAAGGTGGTGTCGCTTGAATCCCCCGCTATGCTCAGGATTCTAGAAGTACGTCAGAGTATCACAGCGAGCACATAATACCCAACGTTCTAAACAGAAAATACAGGGTGACAAAAACAATGTTCGAACCCGAGCGACCGGATACTAGATCCATAAGAAGAGATCGGTAGAACTGAGTGGACACTCGAGCGGGGCGTGCGGCGTTTACGATAACACGTGAAAACGTGTGCGTGACGCCAGTCAGTACACCTGCACGCTATAGCATCTGTATATAGTTAAGCGAGAGTAGTTGTTCATGAATGGGAGGTACCCGTCAGCGGCGGTGCGTGTGCGGTGAGTCCTAGCCGCTAGAGCGGCGGCGAGGCAGTCACACGTCGAAGTCGGCGCCGCCCTTGCCGGTGGGCGCGATGAACGGCTCGCTCCACATTCTCCGGAGGTCGCCCTGTCAACCGTACACACGTGTGTTACAAATAATTTGTATAATATAAATATATATTTTTTTAATTTGTATATGTATTAAGGAAGATTATAAACTAATCTAACCCTAACTAACTGACGTTAGATCCCCTTTCTGGGGGTGTGAGGAGGCCATTTCAGGGCGAGGCTCTTTTTGGCTGCGTCTGTCGCGGGCTGTAACGACGGCCCGGTCTGTTGTTGCCAACTATAATGTTGGCGTTTTTCACCTTCCTGCTCCTTGAAGAATTTGTTGGCCATCATGGCTTGACGGTCATATTGGCCAATCTGCGTCTTGACTGAAGGTCGAGCATATTAAAAATGAGTCGACTAGCAGCAGTTACCTTCACGTAGGCCATGGTCAGCAGCGGCAGCAGCGTGAAGGGCACGAGGTACAGCAGCGCGGGCTGCGCGGCCTTGAACACCTCGGCCGACACCGTGGCCGTCAGCAGCCCCAGGAAGTAGCCCAGCAGCGAGCAGTGGAAGTACGTCAGTCGGGAACCCTTTAACATCAAACAAACTTACCAATTTACACTAGATCAGTCGTACAAGTGACAATAAATATAATAAATAAGAGAATGTTCACCATGGAGCGGGGTCCCGGCACCTGCCCCATCTGGCACACGAGCGTGGCCTTCTTGTACGCGTCGTAGCGCAGCACGAAGCACAGCAGCAGGCCCGGCATCACGATGTCGCCCAGACCTGGGGGCGGAACTAACGTTACAATACAACAATACTGGCAGTATGGCTACAATTGTTGAAAGGAATCAATAGGCCAAGATGCGAAGTTTCAACGAGTCAACGTCTACCACTAGTTTCAATTTTAGGCCATAACCATAAGGCGGGCAGATCTTCCAAAGCGGATCACATGTTTTGTAGGGAATATTACCAATTTATTGATGTAAAGTGACAATGGTAAGTTTATGTTTTTCATTTCTGCCATAAAAAGGCAGACCAAGACCCGCAAGGATACTATTAAACTATTGAAAAGCGCGAGCCAGGGCTCATGAATCGCGGACATGAAAGTTTTACGGTTTAAATTACCATGATTTTAAATATATGATTAAGGTGCGTTGGGGTAAGAGATTGAACGGGTTTTTCATGAGGGGTAAGACAAAAAATCGTCCATATGCCGAAGCATTACGGGCGACTTCTCATCTCACCCCGCATGAAAAACCTTTCAATCTTACCCCAACGCACCTTAGATATTTAATTCTCGCTACGGCAGAAAAACCAAAACAGTAGGCCCTGTATTCAGATGTCAGCTTGGCTGTGTCACTTCCAATAGAATATCGTGTATACGAGTACACCGAGTCCGAGTGTGTGTGTGTGTGTGTGTGTGTGTGTACGAGTGTAGCGTGTAGGAGAGCCTCACCGAGCATGGAGAAGTGTCCCTGGTGGTGCATGGAGGGGAACACGAGCTTGGCGGGGAGCGACAGCTTGGGCGCGTCGCGCATGGCGCCGCCCAGCTGCAGGCGCCGCGCCACCACGTTCATGGGGTTCTCCGCCGGCCTAACAACCAACAACTATTAGCAGAGCATACGGAACTGTAAGATAACTGTCAAGTGTAAGTTTCCGATTGAAACCACAGTGAAAAAACCGGACAAGTGCGAGTCGGACTCGCCCACCGAGGGTTCCGTACTTTTTAGTATTTGTTGTTGTAGCGGCAACAGAAATACATCATCTGTGAAAATTTCAACTGTCTAGCTATCACGGTTCATGAGATACAGCCTGGTGACAGACGGACAGCGGAGTCTTAGTAATAGGGTCCCATTTTTACCCTTTGGGTACGGAACCCTAAAAAGGAGCTTGCGTATTTATACGGGAAGGCACCTGCTTATATTGGCGGTAAGTGTGAATATCTAGTACCTAGTAAAAAATTGTAGGTTCAAAACCACCGTGTCGTATAACGCAAAAAAATACTGTTTCAAAATAAAATGCTAAAAGATTCAGTCAGGATCTGTATTAATATCATATACCTACAGACGACAGGTTAGTTGCTGGTAGATCCTCAAACACACAAAGTCCCTGGTTAAGATACAAAAATAGGGTAAAATGCGAGTTTTCTTCATCGATGTTTTTCGCATACATCGAAGTCTGCTGTAACATATAGCCATAGAGTAACTTATAGTAGAGCGGTACTGACGGTACTGTCATAGTAAATTTTGTAACCCCAGTAAATTCACTGCCATTTGTCGACACACTTTAAAACTAAAAATAAATATTTTTAAAAATACGATAAAATGTATTTAGATATGGATAAATAATTTTTTTATTTGCATTAATTATTTTTATGATTTTGACCCATGTTCTTTCTTAAAACTGTTAAATAACAAACGAAACCGTCAACGCCATCTATACGACAGTTGGCCAAAGCTAGTAGCGCCCTCTGAACGAGAATCAAATTTTCTTGATTTTCGAGGCACGTTTTTTCCTTAGACTGTATCCATCTACTACGGAGTTATATCTATCTTTGATATAGCATAGCAATGTTTTGCGTCCACTCAGAAGTCTACTTGACACACAGTTTGTTAAGCTAACGGCAGATTCCCACCATTATTAGACCATTCCCAGTTAATTTTGGCAACTGTCAGGGTTACATCAGCTACTTGGGCAGATTTTTATTTCCTTAAATTTGTTGCCTTAGATTTAAATGAAATTAATTAGGTTTATTGAGTCGCCTATTCTGTAGCCGTACAAGATATAACTTACCTAGTGGCAACCTTGACCATAACATTGGTAGTGAAGATGTAAGAGCTAAAGAACACCCAGAACACATCGTAGAGTAGCAGCCCCGTGAGTAGTAAAGTTGACACCTTCAGCGACGGGAGGCGGATTAAAGCGATGAAGGTCACGCACAGACCCATGCCCATAGCTGGAACAAAACAGGTTTTTACAGGGTTGACAACATTGAACCGTGGTTCGGGAAAGATGTTTGCCGTTGCAAAGTTGAACGCGGTTATCACAGAGGCCGTGGCCTAGACGCACGCTCGCGGCGGCGCGACGTCCTGCTCGCACGCCGGTGTGCGGATCTGCATCCGAAATGCCGAAATGAAAGCCGCATAATAGGAACTATTGTAGTTTTGATTAAAAAAGGTCAAAACTTTGTTTCAAATCAGGCAATGCAACAGTCCGTTATTGTAAATTCTGTAGTAGAATAAGAGCATCCACAGGGCGGGTAAGGCTGCGGCCAGCCCGGACGAGTAGCGGCAGACGTGAACAGACACTCACCGTCCATGAGCAGCCAGTGGCCGGTCAGCACCCAGACGGCCACGATCCCGGCGGCAAGAAAGGCTGCGGCCAGCTCGGGCGCGGAGTAGCGGCCGCAGACGGCGCGGGAGCCCGTGCCGCCGGCCACGTACTGACATAGTGGCGTCAGGAGGAATGCTAGCGCCGCGCAAGCGATTACTGGAACAGGATTGCAGGCATTTAGTTAGTTTCTCTTCTTCCAGTTTTCTTGGTAGGTATGGTCCAAGAAGCGTGACTCGTTGGACCTTATGTCTTTGCAATAAGGTTCATAAATTGTCAGTTAAAAATACATTAAAATTTGAATAGTCGTGTGGTTGGTACTCACTCGCAGTGCAGATGGCGACGAGCGTCTGCATGGAATCAAAGAAGAAGAACATGACGAGCAACGCCACCGACGAGCCCAGGGGGAAGCACAGCGCCTGCATCGTGTTGAGGGTCTGTACGTCTGCAGCAGAAAGATACTCGCTTACAACCAGACCCAATGTCACGCATAAAAAGAAATTATCTCACCCCATTGCGGCGGATTGACAGAATATCTGTTCCATTGGCAAGGTAATGATGAAAGTGCAAAATGCCGACGTATCAGGATTTTAAGAGTTGTTTTTCCCCTGGCCATGAATGAGTGACACTAAAAAGATGATTCGCCCAAGTATCCAGAATTCTACGAGTAAGTTAACTGTGGACATCATATACCTACTCGATATTTATGTTTTATTGTACAAATTTAATTTTGTTCTTTCTATTATTACTTACTACTGTTAGCCTGGCTGGGCGGAGGTTTGGTGCCTCCTAGAAATGACGCTTCTCGCTCGCGCTCCACGCGCTCCCTCGCCTCTCTCTCCATGTTCAGCGAGCGGCAGCTGCCGTACACGAGGAGCACTACTTACTACTGTTAGCTTGGCTGGGCGGGGGTTTGGTGCCTCCTAGAAGCGACGCTTCTCGCTCGCGCTCCCTCGACTCTCTATGTTTAGCGAGGGCAGCTGCCGTACACGAGGAGCACTACTTACTACTGTACTATTAGTTATTCTGTGCTACTGTTAGCTTGGCTGGGCGGAGGTTTGGTGCCTCCTAGAAGCGACGCTTCTCGCTCGCGCTCCCTCGATTCTCTATGTTCAGCGAGGGCAGCTGCCGTACACGAGGAGCACTACTTACTACAGTTAGCCTGGCAGGGCGGGGGTTTGGTGCTTTCTAGAAGCGACGCTTCTCGCTCGCGCTCCGCGCGCTCCCTCGCCTCTCTCTCCGTGTTCAGCGAGCGGCAGCTGCCGTACACGAGCAGCACTACTTACTACTGTTGGCCTGGCAGGGCGGGGGTTTGGTGCCTCCTAGAAGCGACGCTTCTCGCTCGCGCTCCGCGCGTTCCCTCGCCTCTCTCTCCATGTTCAGCGAGCGGAAGCTGCCGTAGACGATCAGCAACATTGAGATCAGGCACGCTGACACTCTAAAAAAAAAGAGAGATTGGTTGACCACCTAATGCGGAAACTCTAATTATCAAAAGTTAAAGTTTGACAATTCAGTTACCATAAAATATATTGCGCCGCACAGAGGCTGTCAAACTCAGGCGATTTTTCTTAGACCTTTCTACACATCTTATACAGTCAATTAATCTTTGGCGTGATGACATAGAACAAACCAAACTATTATTTTATACTTGGCTACAGCAGAAACATAAAAACACTGAGTACACAAAGCGTTTACATTTAAATTCAATAGGTGAATAAATATTCCCATGTGACATGGGAACAGGATTTCTTTTGAATACTTGCGCTGTCGACTTCTCGAACGAATAAGTACATAATAAACGATGTAAATATGCAAGGTAAAGTAATAATGAGTACGTATTATCAGTAGCCTTACCACGACTGTCTTATCAGTGTCAAACTGACACATTCGCTAACGTCTGCGGAACTTACTTTCTATACATCTCACTCGCACTAATATGCCAGTACGAGCGAGATGCATAGAAATAAGTTACGCTCACGCTAGCGAATATGTCAGTGTCAAAGTCGTGGTAGCCGTACCCGTACAGTTAAGCGTTATATCGATAACTTCTATATAGCACAATCGGAATAGGACAAACTGCGAAATCTCTTGGACAGTGATGAAATTTGGTATATAATACAGTGTATTGTAACACTAAAGGCAATCCAACATACTCCCAGTACTCATAATTGTTACGAGATCTCGAGGTCTCGTTACACTGGCGCCCTAAAACTCGCCTGCGCAAACGCAACTAAATATAACACACAGACACGGCCTGTTAAGATGCTCTCAGGTGTAATTAAAGGCAATTTGCCGACTATGTATGCTCGTTTAGCTAGTTGTAATGACATTTATGAGTTCATAACAATAACAACCGAGACCAGGACAAATTTTAAGATGGCGAAAGTCAACGTTGTTTAACTTATTCACCGCTAAGTTACATATGTTTGCTGGTAAATATAATAATAAATATTATGGGACAATTTTACACTAGTAACGACAATCTTACACTGCGTTCCTTTAAATTTGTCCATGAAGTATATACATATATCGATAAACAAACACTTAATTACATAGAAAACTCAAGAACAAATATCAGTGATAAACACACAAATAAATGCCCATACCAGGATTCGAACTCAGGACCTCCTGTTTCGTAGGCAGGGTCACTACCGACTAGGCTAGGAGGCCAGTATGTATACGTATGTGAAAATGCTTTATAAAACCATAACGACAATGTGTCTTGATTAGCGTTGAATGAGCTGAGACCGAGTTCAATTAGTATCCTGACCCCATTTTTCAGACACCTATTAGCATTTTTTAAGCACGATTTTATTTGCTCTATGTCTATACAGTTACGGTATAGGTCGGTGCAGTCTGTGGACGGACTATACTAAGGGTCAGTTGCACCAACCACAATTAACTCAGAAATAACCAGCTGTCGACATTTAAGATTAGGTTAAATTTTTATATTAAAAGATAAATGTTATTACAATATTGATGAATTTCTGATGGACACTTTGACAAATGAATGATTGACTTATATAATTACCCATTAATCATTATTTATTTTAAATTATTAATTACAACTTATTGATTATTTTTATTTCAAATATAGTGACATTTCTAATAATATTGCATGCGCTAGGTAACCAAAATCATGGTACGTCGCAAGACATATTACAGAGAACAAATTGTTTATAACACCTGTATTCATTACCTGTAATGAATAAATATAGTAATATGTATAGTATTGATGAATAAATGATTCTAACAGACTGATCGACGTCAAGCAGCAGAAAACTATGAAACTTCCCATACAATAAAATTTAGCGAACGCTAAAACGGTGACAAACGGTTTGGTGCAACCCGATCTAAGAAGACATTTAATGCTCTACGCGTCGCGTCCAGTAGGTATAACAACGGATTCAGGTTACTGTTGGGGCAACCACCCGCTTTTGTAGCGCACCAGGTATGTTCGCGGAGCTTTATCTCAATTATACCGTAGTAACTATTTACTAATCTGTGATAATACGCTAGTGCAGTCTAGAGAAACTGGATTCCATATTCCATTCCCATGGAGTCTAGAGGTATTGACGGTATTGTGTATAACATATTTTAAGTAGTCTGTGAGTAGCTAACGTAGACGTTTTCTTTGTTACAAAAATGTTTGTTGTTTTGTTTTGTTTTGTTTTTATTTTTAATGTATTTACTAACACATAGGTATAACGATGGTACTAACAATATTGTATGGAATTCTGAATGTTCTGAAACAACGTTTTTTTTTTTTTTTAAATAATGCTATCCAGTATCCAGTACTATGGACAAATACACATACGAAAGGTCAAACTTTAACCATCATTTGGGCAGATTTTTATTTTGCTTTAGATAAAATTTGCTAATTTTGAAGAGCTTATGATGTGCGGAATAAACACGAAATCCTAATTTGGGACAAAGAAACTGGTATGTAATTATCCGTTGAGTTACGAAACTTTATGGAAGTTTTCGTTTCCGAAACTCCAAGAAAGATTTCTTAGGACACACTATGATAATGCGTTTATATTGTACATAATAGGGAACTCTCTACTGACCAAATTTTATCGAAATCTGACTAGAAAAATAAAACGATCACAAAATAAAAATCAGCCCATTTCGGGTTTATTCACGAAATAAAGCATACCTTTTGTTTAGCTATGCCTTTAGAGTTTAAACATACAAGCCACGCGGCGTTAGTATCAACCGGTCAACCTCAACGTGAGCACAAAGCGTCCTTTATTATGATTTCCACCGGATGGGACCGTGACCGCAGTTTTTTCCAGTTTAGAAGCCAGTTTAGTCCCCACAGAAGCCGTATAAGAGGGTATACTGATTTTTTTGTAAGTATCTGTTTAATTTTTAATTGCAATCAGATCAGTTTCCTGACTCCTAGCAGTTTTTTTCTACAGAATTTTAAGTAGGTACATAGCCTCCTAAGACTCAGTCACGGTCCTACCTACGGTAGGTACTTATTAAGTTCGATAATAATTAATAAATATAGTTGGTCAAGCAAATCTTGTCAGTAGAAAAAGGCGCGATATTTAAATTTTCTATGGGACGATATTTCTTCGGGCCTGCTTTTTTTAGGGTTCCGTACCCAAAGGGTAAAAACGGGACCCTATTACTAAGACTCCGCTGTCCGTCTGTCTGTCACCAGGCTGTATCTCATGAACCGTGATAGCTAGACAGTTGAAATTTTTACAGATGATGTATTTCTGTTGCCGCTATAACAACAAATACTAAAAAGTACGAAACCCTCGGTGCGCGAGTGCGACTCGCACTTGGCCGGTTTTTTAAATTTGCCGCCTTTTTCTACTGAAAAGTTGACCAACTATAAATCGTATTCAATTGGAACAGAATTGCAATTGTTTTGTATCGTCGATTTTTAAAACAAAACAAAATCAATCCTACATTATGGGTTCAAACTTCAATGGCCAAATTTGGTCATTTTTCTTCTTGGAGGATAGAACCAACGGAGACGCCTTTCTGTAATTTGCTGTACAAAAAAGTCTGCTAATTTTTGCGGGGGAGGGGAACGTAAAATGTATACGTAACGTCAAAATAGCCATGTCAGATAAACGTCAGTCCATACATTGTGTATGACCATTGGCAGATTATTTTCGACAGAGGGAAACGCCTGTTAATGGCTACTCAGTTTGGTTATATTCTCTAAGTTTTTCTTGTATAGTTGGGGCTTAGGAGGATAATAGTTTCGACCAAAGAGTAGTAGTAGCGAGTAGCTGTACTGATAGTTCCGCTACTTGACGCTAGATGTAGACTACGAAAATAATAGTCTTTTTGGTAACAAAGTATGGAGTGAGCACTCTATGTCTTCTTAATTCTCATCGGCGAATAAAAAATGTCTTGCCTGGTTTAGCCTCTGGATGGAAGGGCAGATGTCAGTTGCTTCCACAAAAACACTAGTGTCTATACTAAATCATGAAACTAGACAGTGCAGGACCCAGGTCTTTAAATATAAGACCTGAGGGCGCTATAAAATAAATTTGATTAGTATCGTTTAAATTCGCCATAAATCTGTAACGGTTCGGTTATAACCTAAAGTAGAAATTGGTCGTAAAGCCGAACTGTTGATCATCCCCATTAGTTTTGACACGGAGCTTGATTTTAACAATGGTAATTACATGAATAACATGAATCACTAATTGTAACGGAGCAGTCAACAGTTCAACAGTCGTGTGATAGCCTGAGTTATTGCCCGTGACACTGAGTATCAAAGTAGGATTTTTTATCAGTAGCAATGTGTCGTATAGTATTAGATGTCTATAAAATTCGTGAGGTATTCATAAGCGTATTAACGCAAACTGCTCGAGAGCCGCATGCGGCTCCTTGGAGTGCGGCTCTTTGAGATTCTTAAGAACTGGTAATTTTTACTCCACTTGACTCTTCGTGTGTCACAAGTTTTTGTGTTTGGAAAGCATGTACTTACGATACGATATTAATTTTTTTGATATTTAGAAACATCACTTTTCGGTAAAGAAAAAACGTTACATCGCGAGACAACAGAACTAATTCTAACAAGGCCTTATATTTCCCCCTTTAGGTTTAAAGATTGAAGTAGCTTTTGTAAGTGCCTTATGCTGATTCTTGGGATTAGGTTGCCAACGCGGACCCCGGGCTCCGGGAAAAAGATGTGGAGAAAAGATATTTCGTTACACAAACACATTTTTTTAAATATACATGAGTAGAATGAATGACATCAAAGGCAAGAAGAAATACGTCCTCAATAATCCAAGTAATTGAAAATGCGACCGTAGGTAAATACTCTCAAACGAACCCTTCTTACATTTGATTAAGAAGCGGAGGACTATGCGGGTCCTTTTGTGATTAATGACAGAGTCACAATTTCTAGTAATTATGCATGATGAATTTTTTAAACGTATGTGTAGTTACGTACCCGTATCAATCAGCCAAGTAGTTTAATTTTAAATTGTACCATACGAAATAGAATTTAAAATGAAAATAATTTCAACAGTCTAATATCTTGGCTGTATATTACTGTGTGCAGAGTTTAGATTAACTGACTAACATTTGACTCAATCAGATGTAGGTATTATATACGATATACGTTGAACCATCATTAATACTATTAGTACTATTACCATTGTTTATTTTTATGTCAATACAGCTTGCAGCTCAGTTTACAGTTCGCTGGTCTTGTCAATAACTGTTACTAAAATAAATTAAACAAACTATTTCTTAACTCATTATTCAGAGCTTCAAAATTGTGGTGTTTTCAGGATTACTGCGTCCTTTTATTTAACCAACGTTTTTACATGATACGATTTCTAATGTGTTATCCATCATCGCGTGTATACGATCGTTAATTACATCCCATTAATCAAGTAATACGTAATGATAGGTAATATGCTCGCCGCAGAATCGATTATATCTACTGTGTATCAAGCACAGAAAATGTTAGCGTATTTTATTTGGTCAGATATTAAATTAGACCGTTATTATTCTTTTAATCTATTTGTGTTTTGCATGATCATTAATTTAGTTAACGCTCCCAATTTATATTATGTAAAAACGAGTGTTTGAGTATATGAAACATCGATACATCTGTTATCACTTATCGATAAGTCAGTCATAGATTAATAATTAAAAGAGGTAACTTCTATTTGCTGTAAAATTATAATTACCGAGAAATTTCAAGAATGAAATGAAATCAATTACAAATCGGTACATAATTTCTTTATTACATATATACTATAGTATACAGGTGCTATAAAAATAGAAAACTACCGAAATATCAAAGAAGATATCGAACGTGTTGTGTATTTCGCGGTAGCTATCTTCGTATACGTATACAATGTTTATAAATGATTATGATTATAAAATATATATTTAACGAAAGATCCATCATTAACAGACATGTCGATATTTCATTTTGTCAATCACTTTATTTTGCCACAAAAACTTCTATGTCTGAACCAGGTCTGAACATAACACTAACTAGCGACTAGCTTGTAGTCTTAACTAGCGACGTGAAATACTGTGGGATAAGCTGGCGCAAAATTTACGAATCATTATTTTTAGCAAGGAATGTTATAATGTCGTCCAAGGGTTCCTGTTTGGTCCATGGTTGCAAAAATAAATCAAAATTGAGATCCAAAGTGGCTAATTTCTTCTAGTCTTTCTTGACTGTGCATCAACCGCCAAGATAGGCAAGGGCGTTACTACATTTGTCTGAAATATAGACTGAATAGCTATTTATAATGACTCAAAATAAATACGGGACTTGCCTATATATGTTTAAAGTGGTTCGAACTGAAAAGCAAGCGACAAGCGTTGTGGTTGTGGCCGAGAGGATTGACACCATTTCACGCTTAATAATTCTGATTATAATCATGGAAGATCCGTTGGGTTTGTTACAGTTGTCAACTACCTACACAATCAGAACGTCGTCCAGTAAAGTCTGTTTAGTTGTTTTTTTTTTAATAAGTTTTATTTACTTTTTCCAGTCTCGGTATCTCTGCATCCTTTTCCTGGTAACAACAATAACAACACAACTGTTCGCGGCAATCTAAAAATCGTTTCCAGCTGTCCGAATGAAATGAAAATTCAGATATATACATGTACAACAAATCAAATTATTTTAACAATTATTTTGATTTGTTTTTTAAGTAGTGCAATTTAAGTATTTTAGATTTTCAGTTAAGATTTTGCACTCGCACGAGTGTAACTGCGGTAAACATTTCGGAAAGCGTTTACATCAGCTGACATCAGCCGTTGTCCAAGCTAGCGAGGGTTTTATAGGTTCCCCTGCTCACATCAACGTCACGGTATGATCACAGCAACCCTTTGACCTTTGATAGACCTTATATCTTTGCAATAAGAGTTACGATAAGTCGACGAACTGTGTGGAAAGTACGTAGGTGTTTACTTTTTACACACTTTGCTCGACTAGCTAGCTAAGGCGTTTTATAGTCTAAATTATTAGTTATTTTATTTTAGTTATTTTTAATTGTTAGTTTTTAGTTATTTTCTTGCGCTTTTCGATCGCATTAGGTACGTAAGAAGGTTTTTTTTTAATATGTCACACAATTTATACATCAGGGTGTAAACTCTAGATTTAATACCTATTAAACGTCCCGGCATGACTTGTAACGGCAGTTGGCTGTGTAATAGCTTAACGAGATATTATATTATGAAAACAACGTCTGAAAATCATCATCATTCGGTGACGTTAAACATCGTGTGGATACTGGACTAAGCTACGGACCTGGTTACTCCTCCGAGTTGGAAGGTCAGATCAGATGGCCGTCGTTTTCGTGAACCCATAGTGTCTGTGCCAATTCTTGGGATCTGGTTGCCCGAGCGAATCCCAGGTTTCCAAAAGTGAGTTACGGCAATGCAAGGACAACGCTACGGAGATTATTGTAAATATGGCTCGCGATCGAGTATCGCGTATCTTAAAAGTATAACACGACGCTGCGCTCGTAAATTCCGCTTTGTGATTTACTACAATCGGAGAAAAGAAAGTTTTTCAGGGTATTCTTTCAGCTTTCTATATGCAGATTTCAAAAGTAAGGATAGGATATAGGCCCTTTCATATAATGCCGAGCGAATATGAGCACGAACGAAAATGTGCACGAACGCCATTTGCTCAACAACGAACTGGCCCACTTGGTAGTGTTCGTAAGGCCTGTGATGTTTACGAAGTAATTAAGTAAATGCCTATATGGCAAATGTACGAGCACAACGACAATAGAATGATAATTACTTGGAGGAGTCCATGATTGAGTAGGCCCACTTGTACTCCTGGTATTCCATGTTGGCGCCCACCTGCGCCATGTTTCACCGGCCGAGGGGCGCTGCGGGCGAGATCAGTCTGCAATCAAAACACACCAAAGCTCTTAAAGGTCAGTGCATACCGGTTGCGAGACATGAACTTTTATTAATAATAAAAGTAGTTAAAACCTATCCATGTATAGGTATGATTTATTTTATGCGGAGAAACACTTATTAAGTCTGTCTGTGTCTGTTATAATGGCGGAGCTTTCACAGAACTGGATTCCCACTGGCTTGCCTGTTTCGGTATGACTGACTTATCCCGCATTATCTTTATTCCAGACTTGATAAATAATATTAGGTATCGAATAAAATAAAGAGAAACAAGCTTCGGCTTGAACATGATATGTTCGTCGCGCCAAATACTACATTTTAATTTAATGCCTACTCGAATGGCCGAATGGGTGAAAAGCAATTAAGGCATTTCCAGAAAAGTGTAGAGTTCGTGACGATTTTTTTTTAACTTCTAATAAACTTAAGAATCTGATATTTGGCATGATAACTTTTGATCTTAACCTTAAATTCAACGGTATATAATACAGATTATTAAGAAGGTATGCCATACGCGTCACGTCCCCAACAAAGTAGACCTTTTTGTGGAATGCCTTTCGGGTTGAACAACTGATATGTTCGACGCGCCAAAAACAAATTATGTTATGACTTATTAGATGTATACTCGAAAGGGTCGAAAGGAAAGCAACAATCAATAAGTACATAGGCAACTGCATTGCTTATCGTTTCCGCTTCTACGTTTATTTGACTAGCTTATCCAATATCGTATCCTGATTCCTGATATGAATTACAAATATAAATTTGTGACTAACTTTTTTAGTTATTTTGGCCACACTCATAGGTACCTACTTTTAACTATAGATAACTACTATTCTATTATAAGCATACCTAACTTAAAGGTATCGTAAAAAAAATTATAACTGTCTGAGTTTTTATCACAATTAGCATCTCTGGAATGTTTATTTCCCCTGGCCCACGAGACTGCCTTACAAAAATTTATGTAAAGATAAAATAACTTTTTCACCACACCAGCTGGTAAATGCTATCTTGATTGTTCAAAAAAGGGATAAGAGAGTTGCATTTTATTCAGATGTGAGGCAAAGTAATCAAATGCAAATTTTGACTCGTTTTCTTATGTTTGCTGGTAAAATTGACTTTTAAATGATGATTTTGAATGATAAATATTTAAGAACTGTTTTAAACTGTTTGAATCGGTTGTGAGTAAGCTCCTCGCCCCTCAAATTAAACCATACCTCTGCGACTCAAGCACTCGCAACGCTCAAGATTCCATTTTTCCAATTTCAATTTTGGAATTAGCACGAGCGGTTAAACAACAACTTTACCCCCTTGTAACACAAATAACTATTGTTTTTACGTGGTTTTACTGAATTTATGGTTGCATCAATATATAAAATGATCGTGTTCGGTAATAAAACACGCATTATAATAATAACAAACAGTAGTACATTCCACACCAACCAAATGTCAAACAAACATCACATCATATGTTAACATTATCTCACACACATCCTCCCAAATCTTACCCTGCATTGATAAATAAATACCAACATTTATCTGAGAAAGACAGTTTTTTTTTACTATTAGCTTCTGCCCGCGTATTCGTATCCGTGGAATAATGATGATGATTGATAAAAACTATCCTATGTCCTTCCCCATGCTTCAATTCAAACTATTGCCGTTCCAAACTTCATCTAAAAGTGGTTCACAGACTAAGTTACTTTCGCATTTATAATATAATCCATACTTAATATTATAAATGCAAAAGTCTGTCAGTCTGTCTGTCTGTCTGTGTGTTCCCTCTTCACGCTTAAACCGCTAAATCGATTTAGATGAAATTTGGCATAGAGATAGGTTGAGTCCCTGAGAAGGACATAGGATAGTTTTTATCCCGAAAATCATCCCTTAAGAAAGTAAAAAGCGGGGTGGAATTGAGATAATTAATGAAGTGTCTGCTAATTTGTGTGCATAATATGCTCAAATTGAATAATTGCTATAAGATTTTCTCCAGGCGCTATTCTTACTCTAGCTGGGGTAACTAAGTCCACGCAGACGAAGTCGCGGGCAAAAGCTAGTAATCCATACTGATATTATGTGCAAAAGTCTGTCTGTCTGTGTGTTTCCTCTTCACGCTTAAACCGCTGAACCGATTTAGTTCAAATTTAGCATTTTGAGTCTCGGGGAAGGACATAGGATAGTTTTTATGTTGTTATGGAAATCATCCCTAAAGAGAGTAAAAAGGGTAGTGAAGTTGAGAGATTTAATGAATAAATAATAAATTAAGCGTTTTTTAATAAAGCATCTTCTATTCTATTCTATAATTGCGGGATAATTGATGTCAAGCAATTAAGCTTATGCTCAAACTGAATGATTGCTATTACACTTTATCCAGGCAGTAAATTTACTCTAGCTGCTGTTACTGATTCCACACAGACGAAGTTGCGGGCAAAAGCTAGTATATTATATAGTAGGGATGACATCAAAAGGGAAGGATTAGGCTGGAGAGGTGGGCACTAACAGCAACACTCTTTGAACCTTGTAAGGCTCAATGTGCATTATAATGTACACTCTGTTTCAATCTAACTAGTACCTAAACCAAATAAATTTCATTTGTTCCATTGCTTTCTCAAACTGACAACATCAATCCAATTTTTTTTGGATTGGATCTGGTGGAATAAAAAATATAGAAATTTTTTGTATGGTGTGCCTAACAAGCAGCAGGCCTTATGTCATTGCAATAGGGTTTAAAATTGCCAGTTAACAGTTAGGACTAGGTATAGTATGTTTGTGCCCAATGTTCCACTATACTGTCTAAAAATGAACCAATTTTATTTTCTGAGTAGATTGAATTGTTTAGAAGCTCAGGTGAAATAGACTATATTTAAAATAAACTTTCATAAAATAAAGAAAAAAATAACAATAAACAGATTAAAGAATTTAAACTCTTTACTTGTTTCTACCTTTAAAAGATAATACTTTAAAACTGTATAAACTGAATAATAGATTCAGAGCAATCACTTTCACTTAAACTATAAAAACTTTAATAACTTTTTGTATACCCAAGCCAAACCAGCTGTGAAACTGCAGTGGCTCAGCATGTTGTATGTTAAAACAACCTGAATTATCTCATAACATTGGATATTTGAAGATACTGATAACAATAATATGTAGTGTTTCATTTAAAACTATGTATGTGGGTTTTTAAGTACTTTATATGCAAATGCTGTGATGTAAGATTATTCTAATGTAATTTAATAGAACATATGAATAACTAGAGGTCAGAAAGGGCTCTTTTATCTTATGCCTACCTCATAGTATTGCTTTAAGTATCATATTTATCTGAATATAACTTTTAACACAAGCCTGACTGATTGGGGGATGTCCTGCCTACTGTAGGTTGTATACTACTATGCCTACAGTAGGTTCATAACTATAGGTTACATATTAGGTTGTAACATAGATCAGAAGTACTTTAAATATTATATTAGACACAAAATTATAAAAAAATAACATAGAAAGGAAAAAGTGCCATAAAATGATCTCATCTCATCATGATATTCATGATCTAGCAACTTCCAGCACCGATAAGAACCAGTCTTAGTTACTCAAAGTAAATTTGCTATGTAACTGTTACAGAAAGCTGATAAAATACATTTACCACAAAGTTACCAGTCAGAAAGATATCAATAGCTACTTACATGAATATATTACAACAACAATCAGATTTAGATAAAATAACAAGTTATGATTGGCTATATAATGTTAAGCCTCAATAACCATTGCCTGTGTAAACATTCTCTAACAATTGCACCTGCTTCAACTAATCTTATTGGTGCATAGCACCTATTACTGATAAGAGGGCAGTGCCCTGGAGCCCAACGACTTCCTATATTAACAATAAACGGAGTGTGACTTCAATTATTATTTATAATTTTGCTATAACTTTGCTTTCTTGAGACTGACTTATCAAAACATTTACTTAGCCTCCTGAGAACCCTTGTACAAATTTGTGTACATATTCCATAATCTATTCTGTACTTTTTATAGAATAACTAAGTTCCAAATTCAAAAACACAACAACTCCTGGGTCTCAGGAGGCTAAGACCATAATTTATAATGATTCAAGATATTAAAATTAATTGTATATCCACTATCACTATATTGATATTACAATATATCTATTTGTGTCCTAATAAAACTTAAGCATTCAAAAACCATAATCAAGCTACAATATTGTTTATTAGTATGTTTACTTAGATTGGTATGTCAATAAATAAGTAATTTCAGATAGCTGCACTACAATTACAGCAAGATGTTACTCTGTATGGATGTATATTTGTGTAACAGGGGTCATGTAACCGGAAGATAGTAAGGACTACGTCTAACAGTCCGATAAGGCAAAGAAAATCTAAGTAGGTCACTTTTAGTGTAGGTAAAGATATTAGTTTACAGCTTATAGAAAATTCACACGAAATAAAAGAGCAACTTTTTCGGACAACTCCGATAGGAGATACGTCGCTTAATACGTCAATTGTCTCCAAAAAGATCAGAATAAGTAGAGCACGAAAATAATGTACAATAAAGTGAAAGGGTAAATACGAAACGAACTTCCAATATGTCTCGGTCAATGTATTGTTGGAGAAAACGACCTCAATTAAGTTTCTTTACTGACGATATTTGCAATTATAATTGTTAATTATTGATCAGTTGTTGATGAGAAATAAATAAAAGAGGTCTTCCAAAACAATCTACAGAAGCGTACTAATTACCGATGGGAATACACATAAAAAACACTCACCGAAGCCGGGTACTGCTTTCTATTATATCACTGTCAGCCCCGTGATCCCATGCTTAGGAATTATTACTTAATTCTTACTAACATCGAGTGAACTGCTATCCACAAAATTTATTTACATAAAAGCCCTACACTCGTCCGACAGCCAATCGACGGCCATCATAGATAGCTAGTGTTGTACAACTCAAGAAGTCTGGAAGAAGCAATAAAATAGCACGGGGATAATTTATCGTTCAAAATTATTTTAATACATATTTATTAATTTACGCATAAATATGGATTATTTATTTTAAATATATTGAATAAATAATTCATTTGAATGTGACAAAAGCGGCAATATTTTTTTAAGTAAAGAATAATACTCGGAAGTTGGCACACCTGGTTTTATACCATATCATGATATCCGATTGTGAATGAGGAAAAATGTGATCGTTTTAAAGGCCCTCCACACTCATGCGTGAATCACGGCGCGAAGCCGCGAACGCGAGTGTGGAGTCGATTTCGCTGATTAGCGAACTAGACTCCACACTCGCGTTCGCGGCTTCGTGCCGCGATTCGCGCACGAGTGTGGAGCGCACCTTTATACAACTCATAAGGCTGGCGTCCACTAGACTCGCCGAGGCGAATCGAATCGAATCGCAATAATTCACCTATATATTTTCTAATACAACTGCGTCCATTGACGGGCGCGCCGCGGCTCTTCGTCAATGGACGCGGTTGCATTAGAAAATATATAGGTGAATTATTGCGATTAAATTCGATTCGCCTCGGCGAGTCTAGTGGACGCCAGCCTATACACAAACTTTTTATCCACTGTCATATGTCATTCTGACTGACATTTGCTCTTATCTTAACTTAACCTCAAAAATCCTACGGTACGGGGTAATCTTTCTTAATTTTGGATGACATTCAATAAACAAATATGAAATTAACACAATTTTTACTGAGACGTAATCGACTCCCCAATGGACATTTGTTTAGAGGCAAAGATCGTCTAGTGAAAAAGGTGGAGCCGCAACATTTACGTAAACTGGCACAGGATTTTGAAGTAGAAGAGCAAAATATGTTTTATTTGCGATTTCCCTACCTTACTGAGGTTTGTACTTTAAGTTATATCAGTTCATTGATTTATGCAATGTGAAATGTTAATTTTTTACTATTATGGCATAATCATTTGAACTAATTTCGTCAAAAGTGATAATGCATATTGCCCTAGCAGCAAAAGCCATTCTAACACAAAAAAAAATGCAATTTGAATGTAAAAATTCACTTTATATTTTTGTTTCCAGGCTGAAAGTGCAGGCCATGCAAAGGCATTGGGGAATGCTGACAAAAGGAAACAAAAATTCCAAGAGGAAACTAGAAGGATGTTTAAAAATGATGTAACATTATATGAACGTTTTAGTCACCTTCGTGTGAAGGAGTCATGGGATTAATGATGTATTTTACAAGTAGCAGGAGAAGAAGAGCATAACTATTGATAACACTTATCCCAATGGGTTATGGAGGTTCAATGAAAAAATTAAACAAAAATTCCAATACCATATCCATAAAACTTGGCATTCTGTTATTATTAGTCCTGAATGGGCTTAAAAAATTACTGGAACTGCCTTGAAGGGATTACTTGTTATACTGCTACACAAATTATGTACAACTTTGTTTTAATTTAGCCAATAAATTATATAATTAGTGCACATAATTTTTTATTTGAAATAACAGAAACATCATTTATTGTACATAGATAATAACTTTATTAATGGAATCAACTTACAATATCACATTTAGTAGACATTCTCACTTTGCTGAGTTACAATCCTTCATTAAAAAATCACTCTCCCTTATATCAATCAGCTAGATTGTAGGGCATGAAGCCTTACAATCTAGCAGCAAGCAAAAATAGTATTGTATAGTAATATTTGTGTCACTATTTTCAAAGAAGGGTCAACGACTAACTGAACAATTTACAATACAATCGGTATATGTAATAACAATAAATACAGTTCAGACGACCAGTCTGGCCTAGTGGGTACACCCTACCTGTGAAGCCAATGGTCCTGGGTTCAAGAGAGAGCATTTATTTGTGTGATGAACACAGATATTTGTTTCTGAGTCATGGGTGTTTTCTATGTATTTATCTATATAAGTATGTTTATCGTCACCTAGCACCCATAGTACAAGCTTTGCTTAGTTTGGGGCTAGGTTGATCTGTGTCAGATGACCCCTAATATTTATTTATTATTTATACAAAGATCAAATTGCAAGAAAAAAAATGCTATAAGTAATGTGTTTATTATTACCTCTTGCTGGTTGGGAAACAACAGTTCATTCACCTTGTATATATTTTAACATTCATATTATAAAACTTCATAAGTTTGTAAAAGTTCTTAAAGTAAGGTAAGGTCTCTGACCATAAATATTAAAAATATTCAATATAACCAACAATCTGAAACAAATTTTGCAGAATATTCAATATAACAAACAATCTTCAACAAATTTTGCAAAATATTCAATATAACAAACAATCTGCAACAAATATTGCAAAATATTCAATATAACAAACAATCTGCAATAAATTTTGCAAAATATTCAATATTACAAACAATCTGCAACAAATTCTGCAAAATATTCATTATTACAAACAATCTGCAACAAATTTTGCAAAATATTCAATATAACAAACATTCTGCAACAGATTTTGCAACTAAAAAATAAACAATATTGAAGTATATCTTAATGCTTTAAGTGCACAGTATAGGTAGCGAAATTTTATCCAGTGCACAAACTTTAGTGCTTGTCATGTCATGTAATGTGTTGCATGCATGCATTTAGAGTGTCCATAAGTATCATTGATTTAGTGGAATCATTCTGAAAACCATGCATTAATTAAGGTCATTATATTATTGCCTTTGCTTGCATTAAGCCGGACTATGATACAAACTATACATTACAATTTGTTACTGAGTAGCGTCTCCCTGTTGTGCCTGAGAACATTAAGAAACTTAAAACTTAATATTAAAATAATACTTTTAATTTCAAGTTGTCATTTACTTGATTTTCTTGACCTATAAAAATCTCTTAAATAATTATTATCAAGTTTTCATATATTCGATCAACCACATCCTATTAAAATTAATTAATATTTTTGGTCCACGCAAAAGCGTCATCTTTGAGGTCCTTCCTGTACAGAGATTTCCCTTGATGTAAGTACTCTGCAAACTGGGAGACGACCGGGTCCCTCATGCAGGAAGCCACGGCGATCACCTTGTCCTTCTCGTCGAAAAAGAAAATAACAAACTTGAGGCCGGCAATATCGCCGTCTATCATCGTGCTAGCCGAGCGCCCGCAACCAGCGTAGCGAATAGATTTCCCGAATACCATAGTCCAGAAGTATGGAACCGTTCTTAAAGGTGCTTCCCTCTTTAGAATGTTCAAAGCGGCTACCCGTCCATGGTACTGAGCTAAGCCAATATGTCCGATGCTCATTTGTTTGTTTTCATAACTATACACGGGAGCGTACGCGATATCGCCACCGGCATAAATATGTTTGATATTAGTTTCCAACTTATCGTTGACGTTAACCGCGCCGTTGGGTTGCAAAGCGATACCGGTATCTCTTAAAAAGTCTGTGTAGTAGGTAGTTCCCACACCCAAAATGAGCATATCAGCTTGCAATGTGGTCCCGTTGGCGAGCTCCACCGATTTAATAACACCGTTCTCACCGTTGCATTTCACGATTGTAGTTTGGAAATGGAACGTCACACCGTTCTCTTCAAACAGCTTTTGGAGGCTCTGGCCTATCTCTTTACCAAACACGAGCCCTAAAGGCGCGTCATCTTTCCCAACGACAGTCATGGACTTTGCTTTCTTAACGCAAGACGAAGCGATTTCAAGACCAATGAAACTCAAGCCTAAAACGACTACATTCTTATCTCCGCCCTCACCTAAAGCATTCAAAATATCCATTGAATCTTGAAAGTCTCTAACAGTGAATATGTTCTTAAGATCAATGCCGGGTACATCAATCACACGAGGTTTGCTTCCAGTGGCCAAATACAATGAAGTATAAGACAGTTTGGAGCCATTGCTAAGATGTACTAGTTTCGCATCAGGTTCGACTTTAATGGCCTCTGTGCCTTTGATAACATGAATATTCGATCCATTATAATATTCCTGAGTCCTCGCTTGGAGTTTCTCAATGTCTGTAGCTGTTCCTATCTTGGACACTTTGATCCTGTCGTAGGGGAGGAAGTGTTCTCTGGCGACGATAGTGATGCGGCCGCGGTAGCCCTCGGCGCGGAGGGTCTCGGCGCAGGTGGCGCCCGAGGGGCCGCCGCCCACGATCACGACGGAGGAGCCGTCCGCGGTGCAGGGGCTGCCGAGGTCCTTGATGCGCTTGTTGCTCTTTAGGTCGCTGATCTTGGCGCGTACCTGAAGCAGAGAGGCGGTCTTTATTAGTATGTTGCGAAGGAACGCTTGTAGCACATTTCATCAAGTGACAACCAAAACTCAGTAATTAGGTACTACAACAATTTCAGTCATAGTAAACCGTACTAGTTTTGTTATAGTATACAAGGTTGATTTTTGTTTAATTATTTTTATAAAATTAGTGACTATATATAAAAATCGTTGGAGCCGGCGTTTATACCCAAAATGTTGCTCCTTTAGTTAGGTTACTGTGACAAAGTACTAAAATGTAAAGCGAATGAAATTGCCTTAATCTAGCCCCGGCGTTCTTAGCTTCATGATTTCTGACATGGGACTATACCTACATTTAAAATTATTTAGGAGTAGAAGCCGCACAGTGGCTATAAATGTAAAAAAATAGGGCTTCGTAGTCAGCCAATCTCTTTAGTTTTCGACAGCATACCAATCGGTAAAAGGCGAGGCTGTAATATCATCAGGTGACAACTAAAAGTCACTGAAACCTAACCTACTTTAAGTAAGCTCAAAATGTATTGTACTAACATGGCCTACTACTCGGTAAATGAGTTCCTGGAGAATTCATGTGACATGTGACCAAGTACATTGATTAGAATAAATAAATTGTGTAATTTTATATTGTAATTAGTTCTATCTTATTGTTATTATTGTTATTTATAATTATCGAACTGTTGACATTATTAATTTATAGTTATGTGCATTTTAAAAATATTGACATGTGAATTTATTATCATTTTGTAAGTAATTATTTTTTATGTAACTGACAGTGTATGATTAATACCAATACAATTCTATTCTATTCTATTCTACTTTACATGCCGACTGAATCGATATACCTACTGTTGTACAGTGGCATTCGTCAGATATATCGGAGCGGCCAAGGTGCTCACAAATATCTGAACACGCCTCTATTGTCCAGGCGTTAAGGGTGTGTTCAGATATTTTGAGCACCTCGGCCATATATAATTCCAATAATACCATTAATTCCATTATAGTCTTCTTGACTAATGTTAGAAAGTATGACTGTTCTTGTGGCTCTGAAAATCGGATGTAAGATATTGTTTCGAGTTTCCGCGTGTAAGATATCGCAGCGTAAAAGACTGCACGTACCGTACATAACTGAAATTGTTGCCGTCTTTAATCATTTTCATGCAAAAAAGTATGCAAATTGAGTCAGGAAACCATTTGTCCGGAACTAAGTAAACAATCTCCCTCATATGCACACGTTCTTGTGATTCAACCGCATTTTATGAGTTACCTATTAACAAGTTTGGGAACAAATCAAATTATTTTATTAAATATTTTGATTTGTTTTTTTTTTTTTTTTTTTTTTTTTTTTTTTTTTTTTTTTTTTTTTTTTTTTTTTAAGTAGTCACACTACTATATATAAATTAAAAACTGTAATAGATGTCATATATTAAAGAAAAAGTGACGAAGCCCTCCAGTGGTGAAGGCCGGATTCGAACCGGCGTCTTTAGCTATCGCGGCTAACGCCATGAACCCCTAGGCCACCCCGCCACGGCGGTGCCCGTCCGAATTTCTCGACTATATGTCATCTTAGTAAGACTAGGCGTCTTTGACCAGCTCTAAGGGCAAGCAGTGCGCGCTTGCACCTCCTAAACGAACTCCTTACGGATTTACGTTGTAGCGAGAGAGACTGGTGCTGCCATCTATGAACAAGTTTGGGAACAAATCAAATTATTTTATTAAATATTTTGATTTGTTTTTTTTTTTTTTTTTTTTTTTTTTTTTTTTTTTTTTTTTTTTTTTAAGTAGTCACACTACTATATATAAATTAAAAACTGTAATAGATGTCATATATTAAAGAAAAAGTGACGAAGCCCTCCAGTGGTGAAGGCCGGATTCGAACCGGCGTCTTTAGCTATCGCGGCTAACGCCATGAACCCCTAGGCCACCCCGCCACGGCGGTGCCCGTCCGAATTTCTCGACTATATGTCATCTTAGTAAGACTAGGCGTCTTTGACCAGCTCTAAGGGCAAGCAGTGCGCGCTTGCACCTCCTAAACGAACTCCTTACGGATTTACGTTGTAGCGAGAGAGACTGGTGCTGCCATCTATGAACAAGTTTGGGAACAAATCAAATTATTTTATTAAATATTTTGATTTGTTTTTTTTTTTTTTTTTTTTTTTTTTTTAAGTAGTCACACTACTATATATAAATTAAAAACTGTAATAGATGTCATATATTAAAGAAAAAGTGACGAAGCCCTCCAGTGGTGAAGGCCGGATTCGAACCGGCGTCTTTAGCTATCGCGGCTAACGCCATGAACCCCTAGGCCACCCCGCCACGGCGGTGCCCGTCCGAATTTCTCGACTATATGTCATCTTAGTAAGACTAGGCGTCTTAGGTGGTTCGAATCCGGCCTTCACCACTGGAGGGCTTCGTCACTTTTTCTTTAATATATGACATCTATTACAGTTTTTAATTTATATATAGTAGTGTGACTACTTAAAAAAAAAAAAAAAAAAAAAAAAAAAAAACAAATCAAAATATTTAATAAAATAATTTGATTTGTTCCCAAACTTGTTCATAGATGGCAGCACCAGTCTCTCTCGCTACAACGTAAATCCGTAAGGAGTTCGTTTAGGAGGTGCAAGCGCGCACTGCTTGCCCTTAGAGCTGGTCAAAGACGCCTAGTCTTACTAAGATGACATATAGTCGAGAAATTCGGACGGGCACCGCCGTGGCGGGGTGGCCTAGGGGTTCATGGCGTTAGCCGCGATAGCTAAAGACGCCGGTTCGAATCCGGCCTTCACCACTGGAGGGCTTCGTCACTTTTTCTTTAATATATGACATCTATTACAGTTTTTAGTTACCTATTAGTTGAGACGGCCGACCTTCAGGTTGAGTCACCGTTGTAAACTAGTAAACCGCTCCGTATTCGGTCAAACTGACTGACCCTGGCCACATTCATTGGTTTGACAGGTGTACTTGATACAGGGCATACTTATATGAATAACATGAATATGAATGTTTAGCACAACGGGACTATCGCGTATGATTTAATAAAAACGGTAAATTTAAAATATTTGTTTTACAAGGGGGCAAAGTTGTTGTTTAACCGCTCGTGCTAATATTGATACCCGACCCGAGGAAGCGAAAGATTCTAAAATTGAACCACGAGCGTTGCGAGGTTTCAAAGCACGAGGGTTAAATAAATTGTGCCCCCGAGTGCAACACAAAAATTTTCACCACACCAACCCGTAAGATATCAAACGAAACAAATTCAAACCAAATCAAATCCAAATGAACGTCATTAAATATTTTTATAATTCAAAATTATCATTTAAAAGTCAATTCTGCGGATTCTGCCAGCTAACATAAGGACTAAAGTGACACAACTCAAAATTTGCATCTGATTACATTGCCCCACATGTGGATAAAATGCAACTTTCTCATCAGTTTTTGAACATTCAGGAGAGCCTTTATCAGCTGTGGTGTGGTGAAAACTTTAATATACGCGATCAAGTCCCGTTTTGCTAAATAATAATGAGTAAAAATCGTGAAAGTTTAACTCAATATAGATGAATATGTTATAGTGATACCGGATGGCCCAAAAATACGTTGACCGATTAAGATTTTTTTGTAATATTTTTCTTACGCTTCTATTACAAAGTGTAATTAAAAATTAAAACTACAATAATCTAACTAAAGCTAAATATCTTCAAAATATTCTTCTTTAGCTTTGATACAGAAACGCAAACGTTTGTTAAAATTAACAACAATATGCCGCAGCATAAAAAAAAATCAACGTAAATCATGAAACCAGACGCTGTAGTCGCTGTAGGTAGATATAAAAGAACAGAAATAGATTTAGCACCTATGACAAAGTTGCACAGTCATTCTTTAAATTGAGGAAACACTTAAATAGTAGGTACATTTCAATACAGTTGCTCAAAAAGTGCTTTTACTTAGCTGTTTATAAACAGCTATAGCGTTCGCAAAGTTGGTTTTTGCGAACTAGTGCTTTTTACTTTTCCAACCTTTTTAAATTTAATTCCGACCGTAATATATAACGTCCACACCAAAGAGTATGAATGTTCAGAAACTTTATATATTTTTAAAACCAACACACATTAATATATTTCAAAATTTGACGTGTATATTGTGTATAACACTTATAACCCAGCTGCTGCATCATTGTTCATTATACAACGATAGACAAAAAAGGCAGTTTGCGAACGTGACATCATTGCCTACTAATAACATAGGATGTATCTGGTCATTTTATAAGCCACCTGATAACTGCATCACAAGGACGTTTAGGATAAGAAAATAGCTCCCCAATGGCTCAGAATAAGTTATTAATTGTACTTTTATTTTAGCAGGTTTTTTTTTTATTATACAGTGGAATCCGTTTATTATGACTTCGCTTATACTGACCAACCGCTTACTATGACGTAATTACTGTGCTAAGTTTGGTTTTCATATAAAATAATACTTTGTAACAAATTTGGATAAGATGACTTCGCATATAGTGGCAAATCGCTTACTATGACCTATTAAATCCTATTTTTATGAAATTATATACTGACACATTCGCTGGTTTTAATGGCCATCCCCACGTCTTTCCCTGCAAGGACGTTTGGTGCGTGGAGTGTAGTTGTTTTAGCTTATAGTTCTCAGTGAGAAGTTAATAATTGGTACCAGCTACAAGGTTAATAAAAAACTCATAAAACTTAACAAAAATAAGAAGTTGATCAACTATGCTTTATATGACATCCGCTTAGTATGACGTGTTTGTCACTTCCCTTCGATGTCATTATAATCCGGATTCTACTGTAAATCCAAATCATATTGTCCCACTCTAACACACGAGTCGCATGAAACTTTATCTGTCTCTGTCTCGCTCATTAGACCGAGCTCAGAGAGCCGAGCACTCCCGGTCCCGAACAATTGAATGAAATACCACTGCCCATACTCAGCGTCAATCGTATCGATGAGTAGGTATTAGCATAGGGTAGGACGGGGACGTTTGAAACGTTCAATCGTCCCAAAGTACGTTGTTTCAACCGTCCCCACGTCACATGTTTTACTTCAAGGACCAATATTCTTTACAAACAACACTCCATCGTTGTTTGATGGCAGTTAAAATATTCCATAATTCCCATCTAATATAAGTTATTGTGGAGTTATGATTAAATTCTAGTTGCGGTGAAGTTATGTAATAGAGGCAAAATTAGGGTTTACCTAACCCTTACCTTCAATAAATTGCAACATTGATAACGGGGTTTGCCATGTTTTACTTATCATGGGAACTGAAAGATATCATTTCGACGAGACGTCATATCAATGCTGGTAATCATAATCACACTGATAAAGTGATAAATTTAATTTATTGGCATTTTTTATCGATAATAATATTAACAATCATTGAAACATTAATCATTTATTGTTGTTTAGTCTATCCCCAGATATATAGTTACATTTATGTATAACTTTAATATCCTTAGGTCCTTAATATTAGTACCTAGGTACTAATATTATAAATGTAAAAGAACTCTTGTCTGTTTATCGTCGTCGTTTTGCCTGTTTTATAAACCGATTTAGATGAAATTTGGTAGGTAACTATGGAGATACGTAGTTTGAATCCGGGGAAGGACATAGGGTAGTTTTTATCAATAATCATCATCATTCCACGCAGACGAAGTTGCGCTGCGGAAGAAGGTCGTTAAATTTAACGATTTATATGATTTTTTATAAATTCATATTATTTATATGTATGCGAAATCGTCATTTTACGCCGACGAAATCGCGGGCAGAAGCTAATAATTTTATACCTACTAATCATTTATTGACTAATAATGAATGTCAAATTTAAGTAGGTCATTAGTTGTTTTTAATACAGATAGAGTTAGACCAAGATAAGTCTGCAACGATTTTGATAGCACACGCAGTGCAAGTGTTATTTACACACTTGCACTGCGTGTGCTATCAAAATCGTCTCAGACTTATCTTGGCCTAACTCTATATGTATTATATTGATAAATAATTATTATGAGAACAGATCCGTTCCCAATATTTTTGTAATAGAGGGTTGCAATGGAATGAAAGAATGCTCGATATGCCCTCGCACGATCCTCTCATTTTAATTAAATTCCTTCACGTAATACCCATGCTTTCGTATTTCCCAAGTCGATCTTTCCAAAGATCCACTCCAGGCGTTCCTAGCAGAAGACAAAATGTAAAGAAATATTCAGAACGAATTCAGATTAAGCATACTCAAACTCAATTTGGTGTAACCTGTATAACTATACAGAGTGGTCCAGAAATATACGAATATCATTCCCGCGTGGTCATGCAGCGACCCCAATAACTTTTCCTACATGTTCTTTTAAAACAATCAATACGTACCTAACAACCTATAACACCTGTGGACGTGACGCCCACCCGTCGTGACCGCTACTCACTCAGGCACTGTTAGTGCTTGAAAATGGAGACCTAGGCTCTCCGAAACATGCCGCGCGAGTGACTAAAAATACGTGAGTGAAACCGCTAAGTTAGTTAACCTATAACAGTTAGAAATGAGAAATGTGCTCAAAAATTTTACATATAGGCTCATTCGAGCTTGCCCTTTTTCCATCATTTGGGGTCGGCGCAGCATGTTTTTTTCCTCCATCCATACCTCTCTGTCGTTCGTCATCTCATCATTCACCTGCTTTGTTTTCATATCATCTCTCACATAATCCATCCGCCTTTTCCTTGGTTTTCCTTTCTTCTTACATCCTTCCACCTTCATTGAATACCTTTCGCGTCACATGGCTTTTTTGGTGATTATGTATTTATATTTCAGGGACGATAAGTTCTTAAAGTTACTTGGACTATGGACTATTATAATAAAATCGATTTCCGCCTTTGACCTGCCAGGTCAACAACATTGTGACCTCTACCAAGACTACTTGACAAGTATTGATTATAATGAAAGACAAGTACGTATTACACCTTTACCTGTATTATTAAGTAGGTACCCGTACCATGAGTCACTGCCAGTGTCAAAATGGAAATATACGCTAACGTCTACGAATATGTAACGGAGTACATTTACTTAGGACAGATAATATCCCATGGAGGTCAAACCACCAAGGAAATTGAGCGAAGAATAGGAAATGGATGGAAAAAATTCAGGTCATTGAAAGAAGTCCTGAAGTCTAAGGAGCTAAATATGCAAACAAAAAGCAAAGTCTTCAACACATGTGTACTCCCAGTCATGATCTACGGATGCGAAACGTAGGCTCTCAAGAAATATCACATTGAAAAGCTGAAACGCTGCCAAAGAGCCATGGAGAGAAGCCTGACAGGTATAAGGAAACAGGACAGAGTGAGAAGCAGTATAATAAGAGAGAAAACCAAAGTTGTAGACATAATAACCCGGATTGACCAACAAAAGTGGAGATGGACAGGCCACATGCTAAGCGAATCACAAGAGAAATGGAGTAAAACGGTTACGGATTGGTACCCCAGAGATGGGAAGAGAAGTGCAGGTCACCAACAGACAAGATGGGAAGACGACCTAAAACTCACAGTTGGACATCACTGGAGAAGAGTTGCACGTGACAGGTTCCAATGGAAAATGTTAGAGGAGGCCTATGCCGGCTATGCCAAGAGGCAAACTGAGCTTCGGGACATAATATAACAATCAAGAACATGCCTAGTACTCATACAAAGCAGAGAAGCTCAGAATAAAAGGCTTATTATTATTATTATAACGTCTACGTAATTTACTTTATATACATCTCGCTCGCACTACTATGCGAGTACGAGCGAGATGCATAGAAAGTAAGTTACGTTTTCGATAGCGTTTATGTCAATGCCAAACTGGTGGTATAGCCACAAAGGTTAGGCCAAAATTATATTTTTGGATTGGAGTCACTTGAAAATAACGACAGGGTGATTAAAATTATGAAGAACGATCGAATTAGGTCCTCGAAAAGTAGAAAACTAAGACTCGCAAACGCGCTCGGACCATATTATGAGAAATAAGTTTTTGGCAAAAATTTCATTTCTGGTACAAGCTTTTATCGCTGACTCTACTTTTTTTCCACAGGCAACTATCTCTCTTCGAGAGAATTCTAAAAACACAATTAGGTTTCGTTGTTTTATCACAGAATTCCTATGGCCACTTCCTGTCTCCATGATCAGATCAGCTCGATGGTATCATAATATTGCATTGTGACCCGACTTATGCAAATTTTCAGCTTCCTAAGCTTGGGAGTCGGAAATTTAACTTGCAAGATTTGACCCGTACAAACATATAGGTACATTGCAAGTTAATAAAAATCTTGTTAAAATACTAGAGAAAGTTATGAACTACTAGGTGCTATAGCTTGACCACAACCGCTGTGCCGCTCATAAGGTATGCGCGGGGAGGCGGGGTGCGGGCAGGGAAGATCACGTTCACACAACACAAGAGTCTGTCGTCGTGTCGACCCCCCCGTCTCGCCGCTCGCATACCTAAGGAGCGGCACAGCGGTTGTGGTCAAGCTATAGTACTAGACTAAGCCCGGAATTTGCTAGAAATCGACAAATATTTGAAAGATGCCACAGCGAAAACAGACTAATGTAGGTATGATATTATCGTAAACATGAGTGTTGCGAATGCAATAAGTTAAAATTAGACACGGTCCGTCGTCTGTCTGACGGCATATGAACAATTCCGTTCAACGTAAACATAGAACTCACTTTATATATTTACGTATAAGTATAAAATGTGAAATGATGCTAATGGTCCATGGCCCAAGCGGTTTTTTGGCTCATAGCTTGGTTACGTGTCTGTCTCTCGAGTCACTTTTAATAAACTTATTTTATAGGGTTTTAATCGACTTTCAAATCGAAAGAAGCTTGGCTCAAAGCTTACGCTTTAGCTTGGTTGCCTTAGTTACAATACATCTCTATCTTTAGGGTAACATAAGGTCAGGTTAAATTGACCTAACAGAGGGTTACTTTGGCCCACTTAATTAGCACATATAGAAGGGTCTAACAAAAAATATAAAAACGTGAATGCCTTACCTTTATACCTTTAGGTGTAGGAGATAATTAAACCTACACCAAATTAATCCCAACGGCCAACCAAACACAGGTTCCAGGCCCAACAACCAGACCCGACTTTACGATAGATATCTCTAAACTTTCGTTTTCCAGAATGTATGTTTTAGTAAAATATCAATTCAAAAATTAAATAATTACAGGATACTAGTAGGTATTTTAAAATAATGTCAAGATAGTATCTCCTGTAGAGGATCGTCAACTGTATGATTTCTCCAAATTCTGTAAATGCCAATCTTCATTAATTTGAAATCGAGGGAAGGTCTTCTAAAACCGTTTTGGCGTAGCAGCACGGGATCTGGTAGCTGCCCTTACTGACCCATTACAAAATTCCACCCTGTATATGTACCAGTGTCGGAGCATTTACCACCCGGTCACAAAGAACCATGGCCTATCTGGAAGGCGATGAACAGGCTAGACTGGCCGTTGTAAACAGAGCATGGTCGAATGGGGACTGCTTCGTGGCCACTCTACCCAATGTGCTTGCGACACAGAACTGCAAACCATGGCGCACCTGCTGGATTGTCCCGCGTGCCCCCACTCCTGCTTTGAATTAGACCTGAGAGATGCCACGGTCCGGGCTGTCGGCACCGCTGCTTTCTGGGCATCCACTGTTTAGGGCAACCTCGACACGAGAGAAGACAAGATAGCCATTATGCAAAAAAACCCTGAAAGTTTCGTCGCTTCTGCTCGCAGTGAACAGGCATTTTACGTCGAAACTAGAAATAACTATACAATTAATCGCTATTTTATTTACGAACTATTTTTAGTGATGTCATGTGTGAGCTAATCTTATCTGTAATGTACTAGGATTTGGGTTTTTTTGTAGATCAACATTTTTGGGCGCGGTATGTTCAAAGGAGGAGAGGAAAAGGCAGGAAACGATTGTGACTAAAAGAGTCATTTAGGCCGCGGTCTGGACGCTTGCGACCGGCGGCGCGGGCACCGGAGCGGCGAGTGGCGGCCGCCGCCACTTGATTGAGTTGAGTGCCGCTACTGCCGCTGACGTCCAAAGGCCCCGTAGACAACATGCCAATCGCTAACGAACGAAACGCAACTGTCACTGTCGCACTAATATGGAAGAGTGATAGAGAGACACAAAGCGATTCGATGGCGAAGCGCATGCAATCGTCACCTTGACTCACAGACCACTCGATCACGAATCTGTTTTAGACGACAACGGTGGCGTTCCGCTGCCCGCGCCGCTAGTCGCTTGCGTCCAATTTGCGGCCTTGTGTTTATGAAATTATGACTAAGCCGTAATAGATAGAATATGACTTACATGTGTTACTTATAACACGGATTTTGTGATAACCAGTACAGGACACATATTTATGATAGTGCGTAAGATATTATTCACAGTATATTTATATTATACATTTCCGTAGTACAAGTCAAATAGGTATATTAAAGAGTCCCCGGCAAGCTCGGTTTTCCATACAAACGTAGTTACGCTCTCATTTTAAAACGATTAGCTAGATTGCTCTGAAATTTTGTACTTACAATAGGATAAGGTATATCTAGGTATTTAATTAGTTTATGTAGCTTCAAATACAATAGTTAAAAAAATACGTAAGTATATAATTAAGAGCCAACAGGAGCCGAGACCAAACTCAATTTTGAGATTTGAAAGAGAATATCGTCGTCGCGCTGACGGGGGCGGTACCGCGTACCGAGGGACTATCCCAGTGTGTGTGGTGCACGCACACCGACGCGCACGTTATTTGCGCTCCTCGCCGGCCTCACGCCGCTCGCGTTTTTAGTAACTAAATTCAATATCCTTCTACAACCTGCAATCTAATTAACATTTCGAGTTACAGAATAGTAAAAAAACATAACATAACATGGACATACAAGAAAACATTGTTGTATAAAAACATACAAGATAACGGCTGTTAAATTAATCCAATTAAATATTTTTAAATATGATAAACAAAAATATTAAATTATAGTCGTGAGTATTTTAAAAGTAAAACTCCCTTATACCTTGATTTTAAACAAAGTACTTACTTACTTGGTTCGTATGAATTAGTGACATACCTAATTAAAAAAGAAAGCTATAACTCCCGCGGGAACAATATAGGCCTTTTCCCTTCAGTACACCTGCATGAAATAAGATCTTTTCGAGCAAGCGTCTTGAAAAACAAATTTTCCGCTCTCCGGCTCCGTTGAATAGAAAAAAAGAAAGCCTCAGGTTAGATAAAATTATCATAATAAAGAAACATGTGACATGTGATATTTCTTACTTTGATGTAATTATACAGTTTTATTGATGGTCCGTTTTTTTATTTATGTGTCAGATTTTGATAAAAATAGGTATAAATTGAAGAGCTCCTAATTCTGATCGGAATAAATATGAAACCCAATAAATAAATAAATAATAATAAATATTAAATCAATATTATAGGACATTCTTACACAGATTGACTAAGTCCCACGGTAAGCCCAAGGAGGCTTGTGTTATGGGTACTCAGACAACGATATACATAATATATAAATACTTAAATACAAATAGAAAACACCCATGACTCAGGAACAAATATCTGTGCTCATCATATCATATCATCGAACCCAGGACCATCAGCTTCACAGGCAGGGTCACTACCTCCTAGGCCAGACGACCGGTCGTCGCCCAATATTTTGGGACAATAGTCTAGTCTACAAAAGGTTCAAGGTGGTGAAAAAAATAGTGTAAGCTGTTCGCATAAAAAAACCGCAAATCGATGTACAGGTTAGCCGTTTGGTACACGTATATACTAGTCAAAACAAAAATTTTGACCCGCAGTCCCTAAAAAAAATTCCCTTAGGAGGGGAGTGCTGAAACCTTTTTTTGTATAAAAAAAAACTTTTTTTTAAACCTATCGTATACTTCTCATCTATCATACGAAAGGGCTTTTTGAAGCGATTCTGAAAATATACCACATCATTGCATTTTAGCCATTTTTAGGGTTCCGTAGCCAAATGGCAAAAAACGGAACCCTTATGGATTCGTCATGTCTGTCTGTCTGTCGTCCGTCCGTATGTCACAGCCACTTCTTTCCGAAACTATAAGAACTGTTGAAACTTGGTAAGTAGATGTATTCTGTGAACCGCATTAAGATTTTCACTCAAAAATAGGAAAAAAAATAATTTTAGGGGTTCCCCATACTTAGAACTGAAACCCAAAAATTTTTTTTTTTCATCAAACCCATACGTGTGTGGTATCTATGGATAGGTCTTCAAAAATGATATTGAGGTTTCTCATATATTTTTTTTCTAAACTGAATAGTTTGCGCGAGACCGAGAGACACTTCCAAAGTGGTAAAATGTGTAACCCCCCTCTAACTTCTAAAATAAGAGAATGATAAACCTGAAAAAATATATGATGTACATTACCTTGCCAACTTTTACCGAGAACTGGTTTGAACGAGATCTAGTTAGTAGTTTTTTTTTAATACGTTATAAATCGTAAACCGCAATTTACCTTTCACTCACGTTTCACATAAAAATACATTGTTTAAATTGTGTAATGTACGGAACCTTCGGCGCCCGATTCCGATTCGCACTTGGCCGGTTTTTTCTTAAATTGAAAGAAAAATAATTTTCAAAACATACCAAGTTTGGGCTCCTCCAGATACGATATGGCTGATTTTTTTTGTACAAATGATACGTGATATCCTCATATGTAACCCCAAAAAAGCAATAACAAATTTATTTAGTTTTTTTTTTTTCAATACAAAGTGACACAGTTCTACTTAACCCTTTAACTTGACCCCAAACTTGGTGTGTTTTGAAAATTCTATTTGTTTTAATTTACAAAAAAATGGCTAAAATGTAATGATGTGGTATAATTTTAGAATCGCCTCAAAAAGCCCTTTCGTATGATACCACACACGATAGGTTTTTGGAAAAAAAATGTGTTTTTTTTTTCATACAAAAAAAATGTTTCAGCATACCCCTCCTAAGGGATTTTTTTTAGAAACTGCGGGTCAAAAATTTTGTTTTGACCTCTTAGTATGCGTGTGCCAAACGGCTAACCTGTACATCGATTTGCGGTTTTTCTTTGAAATTGGGCTTGTACGGCTGCCACTAATAGAGATACAAACTCCTAAAAATACGTATGATACCTCATTGGATTCAGAATGATGTCTAGAAAAATGTATTCGAAGCGTTTATTCCCACATAAAAAAAGTTCAAAGCTATTAACAAAAAACGGCCAAGTGCGAGTCGGTTCCGTACCATTACGCAAAAAACGGCAAAAATCCCGTTTGTTGTTTGGGAGCCCCACTTAAAAAAATATTTTATTCTGTTTTTAGTATTTGTTGTTATAGCGGCAACAGAAATACATCATCCGTAAATATTGCAACGTTTTAGCTATCACGGTTCACGAGATACAGCCTGGTGACAGACGGACAGGCAGATTGACAGACAGACAGACAGATATTATTTTAAAGGTATTAAATATTCTTTTAAAAATTAGGAAATAATATGGTGTATTTAAAACATATCATGGAATATACTACGGTTATAAATTGATATTATGTAAAGTAATTTTTTCAACAAGTTAGGCAATTATTAAGTAACCACATTTTTTTCGAACTTTCGTCTTTGTTGTAAATTAAAAAAAAAAGAAAATAATTGGCGTAAAAAGTATTTCGCCTCGTGGAGCCCATTTCATGAGATCACGTCACAAAAGTTTTAATAAAATTAATACTTTGTTTAAAATAAATTTTTGAATAATAGTGAAAATTGTAAAATATAAAGCAATATAATAATACGTACTTAGAACTGATACTTTTCTAAATAAAGAATGAATAAACTAAATTGTGTAATTAATTTTTAGTGCAAATCACCACAATTTGCTTCTAAAGAGCAAATCTGTGACCAAAAATTATATATAGTTTTAATTTTTCGTTCGTATATTCAGATTTGTGTATGAAAATGTGAAACTATTATTTCTAAAATAAATTATTCGTCCCTAATTTACACAAAAATTATACCAAATTTGATCTCATATCAAGAGATAGGTAGAAATAGAGGCAAACTGGACCGCAGAAGCCGACTTTTCCCCTCCCTTTTTGGGGGGTAGCCAGGACTTAATCTCGTAGCTAGTGCGTCAGCTCAGCTTTGTATGAACCAAGGAATAATAAATAGTGTTAAACGATATCCCCTGAGGCCAAAGTGCATACTCACTTTACTTACTTCGCCTACTAAGAGGCAAATCGCGACTTTGTTATGGTTTATCAATAACTTATCACATCACTAGATTATCGACTTTCAATGTCGACTATTGCCCATCACTTTTCTGTCCGTGTACGTATTTAGAAACTTGACCCCGCCCCTAAAATTAGTGCGATAAGGACAACTGCAGCTTAGGCGAAAAATCCTGCGTAAAAATCTCAAAAATCGAGGTTTCGTACTCGACTGTTTCCTCCTCCAAAACTTAAGCAATCGTAACCAAATTTGGAAATCTAAATGATTATGAAATTGTCTGTGTCGGACTGTTTTGATTTTTTGGCTAATTGATACCAGTTTTGAATACCACGCCTCTCATTGCGGCATAGTCAGTGAGGCCATTTTTGGCCATGTTTGAAGGGCTCTAGCGCCTTAAAAAACAAAAATATCAAAAAAAGCAAAACACACCGACACAGATATTGACAATATTAATCTGTGTTAAAAAAATCATTCCTCTAGCTTCAAAAACCAGGGAGGAAACAGTCGAGTACGTTTGTATGGAGAAATGACCACTCCTGTTGGCTCTTAAAGTTTTTCATACAAAACTCGTTTTTGCTCTATTTCGTTTATTTTATGTACTAGAGCTATATAAACTAATTACAGACCTAGATATACCTCATGTCATTGTATGTGCAAAGTTTCATTACAATCCAACACGTAGTTTAAAAAAAATGAGAACGTTTTTGTATGGTAAGGCGAAATTCGGCCGAGCTTTCCTGGGACTCTTAATCAAGGCAATTCTACCATAGTATGTATGAAAGACGTGAAAAATGTTGAACTAATTTACTTATCGCAACATTAGTGTTTCAAAATACCACATAGTCACCCTTCATTACCACCTATTACACTGATGATGCAGAGAGCCTACCGCGAACCTCGAAGAAGTTTTGCGAATTTACAAGTGCATCCGAGGCAAAACTCAGATCCGTACGCCGCTTCGGTAAGCGAGACAAACAATGCATGTATATAGCGATGTCTCGCTTGACCACCCTCAGCGGCGTGCAGATCAGTATTTCATGAAGACCGCCTTACGGGCTTATTACACTTTGCTAAATTTAGTGACTAACAAGAGGGACGCCGCTATACGTGAGACGCGATAAGAGATATCCTATCGTTTCTCACGTATAGCGTCGTCCCTCTTGTTAGTCACTAAATTAGGATAGTGTAATAAAGCTCTTTACGCCAGTCGCAACGGAGACGGTATATGCATTTAGGATGGGAAGCTGATTATTTATTAGTTTGTTTGTGCAAGCGAATGAATGTAACCAGCTGGTAGCTATCTTCAAAACGGCTAGGCTGATTTGGCTGCAGTTGTTGGTTAAGGTTACATGCTACACCAGCAATGGTTCTTAGTTAGGTTCAATTTCATCTAGTAAGATGACCTAACGAAATCATTCCTTGACCCTTGACAAATTGTCAAGTTAAACAAAGTATAAAAACCTGTATCGCGATGCAGGCTTACGAAGTAACTAGTTAATAATCTGTGATGCAGGCACGGCACTAATAATATTTTGCCGTGTAATAATAATATTTTAACTTAGGAAATAAATTTATATATTGGTTGGGTTCAATCTTTTGTGATTTGAAAGTTTCTGAACTTGACTTAAAGTTGAAATTAAGAGGAAGTGAGTAATGTACTAATACCTACTTCAGTTAGTATAATAATAGTTATTTGTGCAACAAGAGAAGAAAGTTGGTTTTTCTTGCGAGTGTTTATTTTGAGTCCCGAGAAAGCGAAAGATTCTAACTTAGAATCTTGAGCGTAGCGAGGGACTCAAAAACACGAGATGTAAAATAACTTTGCTCTCGTGTTGCACACATAATTTTTCACCTCAGTAGTGAGAACATATTAAAGGTTAAAATGTATTTAGAATTACACAGAATAATACAGAGAAAAAAGAAAAAAAAGAATAAAAGTATGAAGTGGCAGTTCATGGCCTTCACTAAATTAAAAAGTTACTATGTTTCACTCCCTGGAGTGAGGAAAGTCGCACTTTCCTCACTCCAGGGAGTGACAAAAGTAGGCTTGTTCGAGCTGCTGAGGTAAAAAAGTCTTTAACAACTCACCTTAACCTCTCCTTTTTCAGTAACTGTAACCTTGTAGCATGGCAGTGAATCGAAGCCAGGGAACTCTTCAATGTCCCCAGTCTTGATGTTGAAGCAAGCTCCATGCCACTGGCACCTTATCCTCCCATCTCCAAGAGCCCCAGACACCAGCGGAGCCCCATAATGAGTGCACTTAGTGCCCAAGGCACTGAATTCCCCTTTCTGTTTCACAAGCAGCACTTTTCCTTCATCTCCAATGTCGAAGACTTTCATTTCATTGTCTTTCAAGTCATCTTGATTGCAGACGACTGACTCTACATAGTTGCTGGTTGATTCCAAGCGGGAAATGGTGCCACCTAAAAAATATATAATGTTGTTACCTACTAGGTTTTGTATAGAAATGCAGACAAGCTAGTGATTATATGACTTTTGTTAATCAAGTAGAGTAACATATAATAAAATCTGTTTTTTTTTTACATTCTTTTATGTTCTGAATATTTTATTGACCAATTCTTCATACAAAATCCGTGTTTTTTTTTACATTCTTCTTTTATGTTCTGAATATTTTATTAACCAATTCTTCATACTGTCTCCTGGGTCACTTCACTGCATAGTATAAAACAAAGTCGCTTTCTGCTGTCTGTATGTCTGTCCCCATGTATGCTTAGATCTTGAAAACTACGGAATGGATTTTGATGCGTTTTTTATAAGAGGAAGGTTTATATATCATGTATAATTTGTAAAGGTTTTGTGTAAATTATTTGTTAAACTACCAGTGCGAATCTAAGGCGGGTCCCTAGTTTTGTAATATAGTTTGTCAAAGGACTGTCTCATTTCAAACATAGACAGAGAGAATCATACTATCTTTGTCTTACACTAGTACTACCACCCAAAAAAAAGGATGAGTATAGTTTTTTTTGTTCTTATTTACTGACAATATGGTTTGACCAACTATAATTAGAACATAGCTTATGGTACAGATTAATAAAGAGTCAGCTGCCTCAAATTAAAAAAATACAGAAATGAATAAAACATTTTTCAAGGTATAAATATCTGTGTAGCAAAAATACGTACAATACATATAGATCTTGAAAAAAAAGCTTAGTTTTTGAGTTTCCTTCATCACCTTGATCTTTCCTGAAGTTAGTTTCAATGCCGAAAGTAGATATCCTTTAAGATATGTGTGTATAAATTGCTTTGTACATTTATTAAATAAATAGTGTATAAATTGTTTACACTGGATCGGGTATTAAGGTTTGCAATTAACACTGAATGTTATTAAAGTCGCGGTCAAGGCCGTCACAGATGCTTATTCTGTTTACCTACCTTTTAATTACAACATAATTCTAAACCAGAATAGTAAAAATTTAAGTACTCACGTCTTTCATTGGTTTCCCTGCTTGGTGTGGTGTTTATATTACAAGTCCGCGAAAATGAACTACCCATTTTATTAGTATTTACTACTGAACCTGTGAACCAATATTGTTTATAATAAAGTAATAAGAACAATTTGAATTTCGCTCTTTTTTCTTACACCTTCATAAGATATACGATAATAAGAACTCCAATCAATTAGGTCAGTTGTAACAACAACTTATGTAGAATAAAAAGCGTAGTGTGTAATATCTATTCGTAACATTAAATTAAGGGAAAGGAATTACCTTGAACAATACGTCTAACGACCTTGTTCAAGAAACCGCTTCTGCAAAATACGACCATGATAAAAAAAAAGTGGTACGCAGCTGTCAAATGATTGTCACTTTTTCTGTTGCCAGCTCAATCGTTTTAGCCTGAGTTCAGGGAAAAAATAAAGTATCATTTAATTAAACCACAGCATTGTCTTCTAGCGTTTTCTGCGGTGGAGGGGCTTGACTGGCATTGACATTTGTAGAACGTAGAAATACACATTTGTGCCGAAATTGCGAATATTTCTTTACATGTCGTTGCAAACTACGTACTTTATATTCCTTGTAGACGGCAATCAATCGGTTTTATCGAGTTTCATACACGTTCATTTCAGGTGGATTTCATGAAATGTCGCCTACTTCGTCCAAATCCTGACATTCTATTTATACATAATAAATGATTAAGTGTGGCAATGTCATCATTAATGTCAAATTTAATGGAAATATGACGTCTATTGTCGCGCCTTCTATACCCAGCTATGCATAATACAAGTGCCTGAATCCAATTGGGTATAGATTGCTCTGGGCAACAAAACATATCATCATGAATACACATAACACCATGCTACATGAGAGTAGGAGAAGGGGCCGACCTACGACCACACTGTTACATGTACAAGTACATTTACTTCCGAGTTGGCATCGCACATCTGTATCAATATGAGAGTGCAGTCTACTGGCCTATCCAGAGTGACTCTCCCGTACGATTCGGTTCGCCTCCAGACTAGGTACTACCGTCTAGTACCCTGGTGTCCTGCACACCACCTGGACGTGGGGGCGGTGCCCCCACGGGATCCTCCATATGCCTGCCCCCTAGATCCGGCCCTTATACTCCAACTCATAACCGACCGTACTACATGCCTGCCTGTGTGCTTCCGATACACACTCAGGGAAGCCCCGGGCTTCCCAGTCCAATGTCGAGATTGGACTGCACCTTAGTGAAACTACGTTAACCAAGGACCGTTGGTTAACCCCTTGTTCCACTCCCATGTAGCTAGGATGTCGATTATATACGCATAAATAAGTGTATAAACACTCACCTGGGCAGGCTCTCGTTAGAGCGTGAAGGCGCACCGTGTACCGACTCAGTACACCCCGCGCCGTCCCAACACCTCATGCACGTACCTCCATTTTTTCTCTAATGGCGCCATCGTGCTTTTCCCCGCCATGAGAACTGTCATTCTATCTGTCAGTGTTGCCACATGACAAAGTAGAACCTGGTTGATACCACTTACCAACTTACATCGCGCTTGGCGCTTGGCGCTTGGCGCGACACTCCCGACAACAATGAAGGTTACTGCAGCAAGGCGAGCAGGTGTCGCGTCCACTCCAGGATTTTATCCCTGGCACGAATGGCTGCGATCCGCTTGCTTCTCCCATTGCCTCTTTCCTCTGGCTGCTCCTCTGGTGGTGGGACTTCATTGTGACTGGTCATATCACATCCAGCCAGATGATCCGCGTCGATCTCCGGTTGTTCATCGAGCACAGGTACGTGAGCATCCACGCTGGTTGGAACTTCCAACTCCCCGCTGTCCTCTTCAATCTCAGGCAAGCCTCCCTCTACAGGTTCTACCTCAGGCGTCTCGTCATCTACCTCCAGCGGGTAGAGATGGCCAATGGAACGCGTTAAAGTAGAATCGTCAACCTTGACCCTCGCTACTCTACATTCACCATCACTTCCTCTGATCAGCTCGTGGATCTTCCCCACTTTCCAGAGGTTTCTGTTCTTGAGATCCGATTTAACCTGTACAAGGTCGCCTACTTGTGGTGATCGATGAGATTTAACTCTAGGTTGCTTGGGCGAGTTGTTGTACCTCTCTCTCAGACTAGCAAGGTACTGCTTGACGAACATTCTCTTAAATTCCTCTATGATATTGCATCCTCTCTTCCAGCTCTCAAACAGGTCGCTCTTTGTAGCAGTGTTACAAGTAGGAATATCTGCGGCAGATGGTCTCATAGTCAAACATTGTCCTAGGCTTATGAAATCAGCCGGGCAGAGAACATGTTCCACTTCTGTTCCGACTCGTGTCAGCGGTCTTGAATTCAGTACCGTTTCCACTTCCTTCATCACCGTCAGTAACCTGGTATCATTGAGAAGGTGTTTTTCTAGAGTTCTTTTAAGGCAATGCTTCACCAAGGCCACAAGCCGCTCGTAAAACCCTCCATGCCACGGTGCTAGTTGACATATAAATTTCCACTGGATGTCATTCTTAACGCAGTATGGCTGTTGTACCATTTCAGCGACTAACTTAAAACAAGTCGCATTATCTGAATACATCCGTTGTGGCTTGTTTCTAGCAGCTATAAATCGTCGCAAGGCCAGGAGACATTCTTCAGCCGAAAGGTCCTTCACGATCTCAAGGTGTATCGCTCTTACTGTCAAACACGTGAATAAGGCTACCCATCGCTTCTCTTTGCCAGTCTGGGTACTCACAAATAGTGGTCCTAGATAGTCAATACCAGTGTAAGTGAAGGGTCTGTTGTAATTTACTCGTTCTGGAGGCAGCGCCGGTGTGCCTGGTAAACGATACGGACCGCCGCCGTGTTTGACACACTGGGTACATCGCTTTAACACCTTCATCACCTGGGCTTTCCCTTGGGGTATCCAATACCGCTCCCTGATGATACTCAATGTATGTGGAGCACCGACGTGGTAGTTACTCTCATGCGTCTCCTTTATGATTCTGTCAGTGAACTCAGAATTTTTTGGCAGTAGTATCGGATACTTCATGTCATAGCTCCAGGTGGTGTTCGCCATACGCCCGCGGCACCTAAGAAGGCCGTCCACATCGACAAAGAGATCTAGATTTCGTGCTAAATGTGTTCTTTTACCATCTAGTTCTTCTTGGAAGTGCTTTCTTTGCAGATCCCTTATCTCGGACACTATTTTGGAAACAATCGTCTGCTGCTGGATGTCTCCTTCTTTGTGATAGTCAGGATTGTCAAGTTCCATGCTTCCATCAGTAGGATATTCACCACTCTCTGTAGGTATACTTAAATCCTGGGTTTCCATTGGTTCAACGGGATCACTGGGACTTCCTTGCTCTAGGGCCTCACTCTGGTCAGCGTCATCACCAATGGGTACTTCCTGTGTCGGCTCACCTGGGTCGTCACCCAGGACCTCCCCAACAGAAAGAAGGTTCTGATGTGCCTCATAGAGTCTATTTTGGGGCCAGCATGATTCTTCCTTGGCAAGAAACTCTGGTCCGTTAAACCAAAGTTGCCTTTTCTCTTCAAACAGTTCTGGACGTGTGGCAACATCAGCAGGATTTGCCTTTGTGTGGACATAGAACATCTCTGTGTTGGGATGGTCACGCTTTATTTCGTTTACCCTGTTGGCAACAAAGGGTGGGAGCAGTTTGTTTGACCTCATCCAACTAAGCACAACCAAACTATCTGACCACAAATATTCTTTCTCGATGTCAAGATCAAGATGGTTCCTTACATATTTCAGGAGTCTGCTTCCAATCAGAAATCCTAGAAGTTCTAATTTAGGAATTTTCAATTCATCCTTGTCTTTGGTCTGTGACACGTGTGATTTTGCCATCAAAAGGGAGACTGATTTTCCTTGTCCATCTTCAATCACTTTAAGGTAGACAATGGCAGCATATGCGTCTTTGGAGGCATCTGTGAAGCAGTGCAAGTGGTACTTAAGCTCACTCATTGAGACATCTGTTCCGATGTACCTCGGCAACTCTGTGTTCACTATGGATTTCAGACTTTCCATGACATTCTTCACAGACTGTGTCATCTCCGTAGGTAGTTCTGTATCCCATTTGCATTTCTTTTCACAGATATTCTGGAAGATCAGCTTCATTGACAACATGAGTGGGCATACAAAACCACATGGGTCATACACACGTGCTAGAGCCCGAAGAACTTTCCTCTTTGTGTCTATCGGAGGATCTGTACTGAAGTGGTCCTCAGTCAAATTCAGTTTCAGCGTATCTTCTTCGATATTCCACATAAGTCCGAGCACTTTGACCTGTCCATGTTTGACTGACCTATGTTGTTCTGGTATCTTGTCCATAAGGCTCTGGTTGTTTGAGATCCAGTCTCTCATATTCATAGACAGCTGTTCAAACACTGTTCTGGTTTGCTCATAGATCTGTTTAGCCTCCTGCAGGCTATCAGCTCCAGTCACTAAGTTATCCACATAGCATTTGTCAGCGACTTGTTTCAGCAAGGCCTTGTTTGACTGGCTTATGTAGTGTCGGATCGTTGCTGTCAGTAAGAATGGACTCGCGACAACTCCAAAAGGTACCCTGCAGAACCTCAGATACAGTAAGTTATCCTCCGTTGCTTCCTTGGTTGTGTCCTTTAACCAGAGGAACCTTGTGACATCGCGATCATCCTCTTGAAGTGCTACTTGTAGAAACGCCTTTTCTACATCAGCCAGTATGCCATACCTCTTAGTTCGGAACTTCAAAAGTAACGCCGTTAGGTCTTCTAACATAGAAGGTCCGCTGTAAAGGCACTCATTGAGGCTTTTCTGTCCAGTAGTTTTGGCACTAGCATCGTATACTATCCTCCCCTTGCCGCCGCCATCTTGTTTCACCATATGGTGGGCGAGGTAGTGAATTGGGTGGTCTGCGTTCAAGTCTGACCCTCTAGTAACGACTTCTATAATTCCTAGGTCCAGCTGTTCCTTCAGGATCACGTCATACTCCTTGATTAAATGCAGGTCCAGTCTTTTCAGGTTACTCTTCAATCGACCTAAGGCCAATCCAAAATTTGATGGCAAATCTGGTGGGTACTCAATCCAGGGCCATTTGACTAAGTACCGGCCTTCCTCATATTGCACGGTCTCATTGAAGTGACGAACTGCTTCTTCCTGTCTTGTAGCTTTTGGAGAGTCCGTAATCCCTAGGTT